>NC_136072.1:874412678-875719407 GCF_964261635.1 Lissotriton helveticus | reverse complement strand
TTTCCCATCGCCAACTACTGCTTCCAGTTCCATCTGCTTTTGAGGAGCTTTTTTGTAATGTTGTGCCTGCCCCAGCGCTTGTGCTGTGCTTGTTTACCCAATCTCCCGGCGCAGCGCAAATTTTAATGAATCCTACTCCCTCTGGCTACACACATTTCAAGCGTGTTTGTCAGCTCGGTTTTATTTTGTTTGGACCAATGTTCTCCCCTGTAAGCGGATAGAATGTTCCAAGCTGTGACATGTCACTGTAGTATGGAAGAACTCTGATAGTGTATCTTCTGGTCTTTGACATATCTCTGTCTTACACTTTGGAGTGTGGGAGTTCTGTTATGGTGTCTTCGTTCATAAGCTGTGAAGTTCTCTCAGACCACAGTGTATGTTGAGTTCTTGCAGTATGTCTCTTACAATGAAATCACTCTTTCATACTGCACTGTAGGAGAGATCAGACACCATGTCAGCAATAAGTGAAGTGGTATGGCGCTGCATCACACTGCTGTGTGAGAGCTCTGATGCATGTCACCGTGCAGCGACTTGTCACGCTCTGCACCGTAGGAGCACTGTGGCGTCATGCCTCTTGGTGCAGTGGCCTTTCACTGTCTCCTGTTCTTTGCCGTTATCGATCTAGTTGCTCTGTTCTCTACTCTGGACACCGAGAAATGTATTTCCTATCAACTTCAGGATATTTCTAACTTTCTAGCTCTTCCCTGTACATCGGCCACCCCTGTTCTATGTCTCTACTAAAATGGCCAACATGGGGTTCATACAGGATTTATTGCTAGCATTCTAACAACCAAATTGCTTTCATGGGCCCTGCCCTGCATCCCTCCTGTGTCTGTGTTATGATTCCACTTGTGTTTGAGGCTGCACGCCTCCATGGAATCTTACTGTACGAGTGTTCTACCGTGATGCAGTGTTCCTCGCGACCGAGTCAGTTTGGCAGTTGCTGCTCGCTGAGTTGCAAGGGACGCTGCAACGCTATGTGCATGTGAGGAATAAACCAACTGTAGTGGCGCAGTCTAGCTGTTGCACGTCACGTACTGACGTGACGTGCGAGCGGCCATGTTTGGGGCTGCGCGCGCATCGCGCTTCACTGGCGCGAAAGCCGAGAGCGGCCAGGAACGGCTCGGCGCTCTTTAGGGGAAATTAGATAAATAAATACCTGCAACTGGCAAACGCTGTAGCGTCTTCTTTGGGGGCAATTGGAACATTACAATGGCGACGAGGACGGGATCTTAGACACCCTACCCCCCACAAAAAAAAAAAAAAAAAAAAAAAATCACCGAGGGAAACAGCAATCAACCGGTGGTTGAGCACACGCAGAGAGCTGCAGGACAAAGGGGACTGAGTTACTGGAGGAACTAGCGGTCAAAAAGTGACCAGCAGCCCCCACAAAGGTACGACACCCTAAAGAGCATTGCAGAGCCCGGCACCTCCCAGGCGGGACGAATATAATAGCCAAAAAGGGGTCATCATAGCCCCAGAGACACCAAGCGAAGAGCGCTGCACCACGTTACGACCCGAGAGCCTGGGTGAACCGCGCTGGATCCCCCACACAAGAGCGAGAGGGCCGACGAGGGTAGTCCCCAGGCTCACACAAGTAAGAAGGAACAGACAGCACACCAGGGAGCCCTAGAGGTCAAGGAAGCGTGCCCCCCACGATCAAGAGTGAGAAGATGAGTGCGCAAGCGAGCAACGCCATGGCGTGGTGCAATTCCTACCCAGACCAGGTGAACCGTTAATGAAATGGGAAGACTGGAGGGAGTACATCGATAACTTCATAGAAGTCTTGGAGGACGAGAATGAGGAACAATTCAACCCCAAGAGGAAGAAACGCATTTTGTTGCTCAACTTAGGCCCGGAAGGTTTGAGAATTTACAAAAGCCTGGTACCAAAAGAGAGGGGAAGCACCGACTTGGACGTGTATGCTCATGCCATCGAAGACCTGAACGAACACTATAGACCTGCGGTGTGCGTGTCAGTGGACAGATTTAATTTCCAACAAAGGAAACAACGCCCAGGAGAGACGGTGGAAGAATACGTAGCGGCCTTGAAAAGACTAGCGTCCATGTGCAGATATGACAATTGGGAAGAGGAGTTCATCAAAGATCAGGTGGTGATGCATACCACGAGCACAACTGTACAGGACAAGTTGTGGGCCAGCGGGAACACCACCCTCAAGGAGGTGATGGTAATCGTAAAAAGGGCAGAACTGGCGCGCAGGTGTGCAGATGCAACGAAGAAGGAAACAATCTCCAGCACCATGGTGAACAGAATAGATGAGGAGGAGCCCCGCAGGGACTATAAGTACAAGGGGTCGTCGGCGAAGGGACCCAACAAGTGGCAAGGCAACCCAGGTCCTCCAGGGAAGCAGGCAGGAAGTAACAAGAAACCATGCTACAGATGCGGGAGCTGGTCCCATGAGGCGCACGACAGAAAGTGCCCGGCATTCCGCGCCAAATGCATGTACTGCGGCATAGTGGGCCACTATGAGAAAGTGTGTCGGAGAAAGGCCTCCAAAAGCATGGTGAAATACGTGGGACAGGAAGGCGAGGAGCGTGAAGAAGACGCAGAGGAAGAAGTAGTCACGATAATATACATCGAGGATCAGGTGCTGAGCACAGATGGCCAAGCGGTGAGCGGGGACGGCAAGAGAACGATGAAACCTGTCCTGGAGATGTCGATAGGCGGGATACAGACAAGCGTAGTGGCCGACACGGGATCGCCCTACACCATCATCCCGAGAGCAGTGTGGGAGAAGAACTTCGCACCACACCTAGGTCCAGAACTGGAGAAGCTGGACATCCGCCCAGTCACATACAATGGGGACCGTATACCCATGGCTGGATTCAGACCGTTAAAATTTGAGTTCAGAGGTCGCTCCGCCTGTTGCAAACTTAACGTTTCGGAAAGAGGGCCATTAGTCCTGGGGTGGTTAGACCAAGGCGACCTGGGCATCAAGCTGGATCCTGGGGGAAAGGAACAAATACTTCTCACGGAACTGGAGAACTGGCCTAACTTGGACAAGTGGAAAAAGGAGTACCCCAAAGTGTTCGGAGGCACGGTCGGCAAGATGGAGAAATTCGCACACAAGGTCATCTTGAAGGAAGATGCGGTGCCAGTCGCTCACAAGGTGAGAAATGTACCATTGGCGATAAGAGAGGCAGTACAAGAAGAACTCCAAGACCTAGAAGAAAAAGGGATCATCGAACCGATCACATGCGCAGAGTGGCTGGCGCCCTTGGTAGTAGTGATGAAGCCAAATGGGAAAGTCAGGCTGTGCGTTGACCTGCGCGAACTGAATAAGAACATTGTGGTGGAGAAATTCCCCTTGCCTAGGATTGAGGAGATGCTGGCCAGCACCAGGGGAATCAAGTGGTACTCGACCATAGACCTGACCTCGGCATACCATCAAATTGCCTTACACCCGGATAGCCGAAAACTAACGTCGTTCATCACCCCATTCGGGTGCTATCAGTTCCGCCGCATGCCGTTCGGGTTGGCCTCAGCGGCTGCGGTATTCCAAAAGCTGATGCACCAACTATTCAAACACACGGATGGGGTCCAATACTTTCAGGATGACATCCTAGTCATGGGGCACGACAGAACCGATCATGATGACAAGCTAGGCAAGGTCCTGAAGATCCTAGAGGGAAAGGGGCTCACAGCTGAGTGGTCCAAGTGCCGGATTGGAATGGAGTCCGTGACCTACCTAGGACACGAGATAGGGGCGCGAGGAGTGACCCCGAAAGCAGACAATGTGAAAGCCATTTGTGATGTACCACCGCCCGCCAACAAGGAAGAAGTCAGATCATTCCTTGGGATGGCAGAATATTATGGCAAGTTCGTGCAGCACTTCGCCTCTAAGACCCATCACAGGAGGCTGTTAACAAGGGACAATATAGAGTTCCGCTGGACAGAAGAAGCACAAGCCGAATTTGAAAGTGTCAAGAAAGAAGTGGCGGGAGCAGTGCCACTCCAAGGATATGACCCCCAAGGAAAGACAGTGCTTACCACTGATGCCAGTGACAAGGGGCTGGGAGCCGTCCTGATGCAAGACCGAGGCCAAGGCAGGATGGAGACGCTCAGCTTCGCATCCCGCACACTGAGCGAGACAGAAAAGAAGTACAGTGTGATAGAAAAAGAAATGCTGGCGGTCGTGTGGGCCATGACCAGATTCAGAAAATTCTTGTGGGGCACGCGGTTTCAACTGAAAACAGACCACAAACCGCTCCTTAAGGTGTTAACGTCCAGCGGGCATGCCAATGCGACACCCAGGATCTCCAAAATGACACTAAAACTGCTGGAGTTCAGATATGATGTGGAGTACATCCCAGGCAATAGAAACAGAGTAGCGGACTATCTGAGCAGAGCGGCATCCATGGACCCGAGCGGAGAAGACCAAGCGGGAGTTGAAGAATTAGTAGCACTCACAGAAGATCAAGAGGGTACCATAGGGAATCGAGAATGGAAGGCAGCATATGATGAAGACCAGACCCTCGAAGAAGTGAAATCATTCATCACAGATGGTTGGCCAGACAAAAGACAGACCAGAGAACACTTAAAACCCTTCTATGAAGTCAGAGAAGAGCTGTCAATAGATGACCAAGGAATATTTGTGTATAGGGGAGAGAAAGTCATCCCCCCAGCAGCCATCATCCCTGTTTTGCTAGACATGCTCCACGAAGGACACTTGGGGATAGGAAAACTGAAACTGAGGGCCAAGCAAAACTATTGGTGGCCAGGAATGGATGTAAGGGCTGAGAGACATGTCAGGGACTGCCCACAGTGCCAAGGGGCAGATAAAATGATTCAGAAAAGGGGGCGACGACGGCTGAAATGCCAGAAACCGATACCCGGAAGCTTGTTTCCTTCCCAGTGTAAGAATTGGCTTGGTAGTTTGGTTTGCCCTGTTCCCATCATGCACTGGGACAGGAACAGACTAATTTGCATATAGCCAGGTTCTGAACTGGGATGGTGCAGTGAGCTAAAAAACGGTGTTGGATCTAGCCCTGATCTCTTGACTGGGTGAGAGTATTCTTCTTAATTCAGAAACTCTGTCCATCACCACCCCTTGTTGTTAAATAAGGGGCAGATAAGACACTCAAGCCCCTAAGACCAGCCCTGGGTAAATTTGACCCCCCGAAGAACCCATGGGAGGAGTTATCAGTGGATATTCTAGGCCCCATCCTGGATAGGCACGGAGTCCAGAAGTACGTATGTGTCCTCATGGACAGGTACTCGAAATGGCCGGAGCTGAAGGTAGACGAGGCGATGGACACAGAGACCATCATAAAGTTTCTGGCTGACACTTTTGTGAGGGAAGGCATCCCGAAGTCCATCTTAAGTGACAATGGTCCCCAATTCAAATCAGAGAAGTGGAAAGATTTTATGCAAAGAAACGGGATCGTAGCCAAGCACACGTCTGTATACCATCCGGCTGGAAACGGTCTAGTAGAGCGATTTAATAGAGTGGTGATGGGATCAGTGCAAGCAGCCATCTCCAACAATAAAGACTGGGAGAGGGAGATAGAACACATGGTGTGGGCGTACAGGATCACCCCCACAGGAACAGGGTACAGTCCTTTTCAAATACTAAGAGGCTGTGAGCCTTTCACCAGGGACAACCGCGTTTGGAAGGAAAAAATCATAACAAGCGAGTGGTCCCCAGCTGTGGTGCGAGCCAACTTGGAAAAGGCACAAGCCATTTACTCCAGACACTACGACAACCGGAGA
This sequence comes from Lissotriton helveticus, assembly GCF_964261635.1. Lineage (NCBI taxonomy): Eukaryota > Metazoa > Chordata > Amphibia > Caudata > Salamandridae > Lissotriton > Lissotriton helveticus. Next base: position 875,713,674 of record NC_136072.1, on the reverse strand, counting down.
AATGTGAGAGAGACAGAGTTGGAAGAAGGAGAATGGGTACGAGTAAAGTTGGCCACGCTACGAAGGAAGGGAGAGAGTAAATACAGCAAACCCATGCAAGTCAAAGAAGTGCGGGGAAGAGCAGCCTTGCTGAGTGATGGCAACGTGTGGTCACAAGACCGCATGGCAAGATGTAACAGAGTGCAACGTTGGGACCAAGGCGGTGAAGATCTAGAAGAAGCAGGAGAAGGAAACCAGGAACGAGAACAAGCAGAACAAGCAGACGGAGGAATGGAAGAGAGCAGAGGAGAACAGCAAAGAGAGAGAAGTGATAATGACAATCGCAGATCGGGGGCGAGATGGGGATGAGCAGGCGAGATGGAGGCGCGGCCGCGTCGGAAGCTGGAGAAAGGAACAAAGGGATTCAGGAAGGGGGGACCCCCTGCGCTCCCCCGAGACTGACACGGAGCGGAAGAGCGGTGATCAAGCCCGCCAGATTTCGAGACTTTGATATGAACGACGAACAGTGAGTTAAATGTATGTTTGGGAAAAAGGGGAGATATGTAGTGGCGCAGTCTAGCTGTTGCACGTCACGTACTGACGTGACGTGCGAGCGGCCATGTTTGGGGCTGCGCGCGCATCGCGCTTCACTGGCGCGAAAGCCGAGAGCGGACAGGAACGGCTCGGCGCTCTTTAGGGGAAATTAGATAAATAAATACCTGCAACTGGCAAACGCTGTAGCGTCTTCTTTGGGGGCAATAGGAACATTACACCAACTTGTAACACTACCTGCCTTCGGGTCATGTTTAATTACAACATGTTTCTGGCAACGATCTTCGGTCTGCGAGGGACATAGGGCGCAGTGGATAATCTACATGTGTTGTGGCCCGTTTACATTACAGCGTTGTTGAGGAATGAAGCACCGTGGTCAAGGCGGCTACGCTGTGGTGTAAGAAGGTGTGTTAATCAACCCCCAACGCACCGCATTAGTACCTATCTGATGGTGGAGAGCACAATAAAACGTTGTGCAGGTGGACAAAGGAAGTGATGCGGTGTCCAGGCGCCTACCTGGTGAGTCAGGAGCTGTTGCCGAGAGGGAAAGTGGTCAGACTGAAGGAAATGCATGTGTAATTAGTCACCGGAGCAGCAGAGTGAGACACGCCTACATGGGAGGAGTTTACTTTCCTTAAAGGTGTGGGGCTGCCACGCTGATTGGGGGGTGGTGAAATACCCCGTAGGGACAGACTCAGGCCTTATAATAAAATAAGGGGCACTATGCAAATAAACGGATGCTCACACAACATTACTCTGTCGGACCGGAAGTCCCGAGCGACTCCGGACCATTTATTTATAGCCTTCTGGCCACGCCTGGTCAGAAGGTGATACAATGTGTGTATGTGTTTCCGGGGCTCAGCCGAGACCCCGTGGAAACACTAGAGCGCTACATCCCTTCCTAAGTTAGTCTTTTGATATTGTCTAACTGATTGACAGCTCAGCAGGCAAAGTCTGTAAGTCTTTGGCTGGGTCTTGGATTTGGTCGAAGATCATACTGTTGCCTTCCTCTGGTAGGTAAGTGTTCTGCAAAGGTCCTTCGGGGCGATTGTTCCGGAGCTTCAGGTAGGTCGGATGTCAAGTGAGGATAAACTTGCTCTGATCCACTCTCAGCGGTCTCGCCAGCCGGCGGCTCCTCCGCCTGCTCCTCCCCGCTAGGGTCAGATGGTATTCGCTTGAACCACGAGACATTCTGTGTTACTTCTTCCCCGTTCCGTTGTGCGGTTATTGCTGTGCCTTTGGTTGCAGTGATCACCCAAGGCTCGGCTTTGTATGGAGTGCGGAACTTTACACCAGGTCTTCGTGTTCGGATCAATACTGAGTCCCCGGGTACTAGTTTCCGGTTGTGAGCTCTCCTCTTCCGACTTGCCTTGTCGTTGTTTCTTCGTTTTCGCTCTTGAGTGGCTTTGGGAGAGTAGGGCTCCGGCCTCCAGTCTTCGGCCATGGGAAGGAGGTCCCTCCACAGCCCAGACAGCATAAGTGACCATGGTGATCTTTGGGTTGTGCTGTGGGGGGTGCTCCGATATTCTCTAAGAAAATGTTGGAGTGCCTCTTCGGGATCAGTACCCTCTACCGTGGCTCTCCGCAGGGTTTTGTTGATGGTTCTCATGAACCTTTCGGCTTCGCCATTGGCTTGGGGCCATTGTGGTGTGATGCGATGGTGCTTCACTCCAAGTACTTTCAGGAATTCCTTGAAGTCACTCCCCTGGAATGGGGGTCCGTTGTCTGTCTTGAACACTTGTGGAATTCCAAACATCGCAAATGTCTTATTTAACACTGGTTGGATGTTTACGAAGCTTGTGGACGCTGCCACCTCCAAGATTGGACATTTAGTATAGCTATCGATGAGTACTACTGTGATTCTCCCATCAGGGAAACTGCTGAAGTCTAAGCTGACCCATGACCAAGACGCTGGGGCTGGATCTTCTGTGACGACAGGCGCAGGGGCTTCAGGTGCACTCGTTAGCTGACATGCCCTGCCTTTTTTACAACAGTGTCCACATACTTTTCGAGGTCAGGGAACCATACTTTCTCCCTCATTCTGGCCTTCATTCTTCGCGTGCCCTGATGTCCAGCATGGGCGAGTGCCGTTGCTTGGTCCTGAAGGGTTAGGGGTATAACTACCCGAGATCCTCTCAGTATAAGCCCATTTTTGGCGATGCTGAGTTCGTTGTGTATCTTCCAGAACTTTCCCAATCGTAGTTGTTCTGCTTCGTTCCAATTTTGAGTGTTGCGGAGGAATCCTTCCCAGGATCCTGCTCGTATTGCTTCGGTGACACGTTGAATGATGGCATCATTGGCATACTGACTTATAATCGTGGTAGCTGACAGTGCTTGCGGGCAAGCCCACTGGGATATCATGTTCACAAACTCTTCTGTTTGCATGTCTTGTTCATTTTCCGTTACTTCTCCTGTTGTGGGATGGCGAGATAAAAAATCGGCGGGATTCTTCGATCCAGGCCGGTATACGAGGTCCATCTGGTACTGCTGTATTTGGATTGCCCAGCGCTCTATCCGTGGCGGTGGGTGAGGAGCAGTACCCTTGAACAGTGGTATTAATGGTTGGTGATCTGTTACCATCCGAAACGGATGTCCCGTGATGTACAAATGGAAGTGGTTACACGCCCATTTAATCGCTAGTGCTTCCCTTTCTATTTGGGAGTATCTTGCCTCTGTTGCCGTGAGTGCCTTGCTGGCAAACGCTAGAGGGGCCAATACTCCTGGCTCAGTCTCTTGAGTTAGTAGTGCGCCCAGACCGACCGGGCTGGCATCTCCCAAGATTTTAATGTGCTTTGCAGTATCAAAGTAGGCCATGGTCGTTCTGTCTAGCAGAGCTTCTTTCACTTTATTAAATGCTTCTTCTTCTTCTCGGTCCATTTCCACGTACTCTGTTTTTTTGTTAAGTTGCGCAGGGGGTCAGCGATGGTGGCTAGATTTGGGATAAATCTTGCGCAGTACTGTGCCATGCCAAGGAAACTTCTAACTTCAGAGGCCGTCATAGGTGCAGGTGCATGTCAAATGACCTGAGACTTCCGGGGGTCTACCTTGATTCCTTCAGCGTCGAACACGTATCCAAAGAATTCTATGGACTTCTGGAAGAACTTGCATTTGTCCTTGGTCTGGTCTATTGAGGGTGGCTCTCAGCCTGCGATGATGTTCTTCGCTTGTTTTGGAGTGTATCAGTATGTCATTACTGACATTTAGCACTCTTTGCAGACCTGATAATATTTCTTTGATGGTGTTTTGGAACATTTCGGCAGCTGAAGATATTCCGAAGTTCAATCTATTGTATCTTCTGAGGCCCAGGTGTGTTGAGTATGTAGTAATATATCTACTCTCCTCAGCTAACCTCAATTGGTGATATCCAGCATTCAGGCCTTGATTCGAAAACCATTGGGCTCCATTTAGGTCCGCTAGGATGTCATCCACGGTGGATGTGATGTGCCTTTCTCTTTGTATTGCTTTGTTAGGCATACGCATGTCAATGCAGATCCTTATTTTCCCTGGTTGTCGAGGTTTTTCTGCTATCACCATGGGAGACACCCATGGCGATGGACCAGTCACCTTCTCAATGACCTCTTGTTTCTCTAGTTGTGCCAGCTCTTGTTCCACGGTTGCCCGCAGATGGAATGGGATCCTGCGGTGCCTTAGTGCGATTAGTTGGGCGGCTTTGTCTATGTGAAGCTTCACAGGCGCTCTCTTGATTGTTCCTAGACCTTCAAACAGGGATGGGAACAGCTGTAGTATGTCTTTGGTTTGCAGGGTCTTTACAGCATTGGCGAATGCAATGAGGCTGAGGTCTTCCGCCATGTGGCTCCCCACTAGGAGGTCAGCTACTTTGTCAACGACGTGGAACATTGTCGTCACTTCTCGGTCTTCGGATTTGACCTGCACACGCATTTTACCTCGCAGGGAAAGTGGTTCATGGTTTCCAAACGTGAATATCCGGACTGTAGACAGAATCAGCCGTGGTTTTGGATTGAGGGCCTTGTAGTGTTGTATCCCCATCACGTTTACGGTGGCGCCCGTGTCTATCACTCCTGTTACTGACGATCCATCAATTTGAATCTGCCATTTAGGTTGTGGCCTCCTCCGTCTTTTCAGGTCGCTGGTGAAGGATACGAAGTAGCACTCATCATCGTCTTCGGTCGAGGAGTCATCTAGGCGTTCATAGTGATGATGTTGGGACTTTATTGACCGCGAGGACTGTGCATCGTCCATGGTTAGGTGCCTGACTGCTCCGGATAGTGTTTTTCTTCCCGACTGGCTTCTTCCGCGGTAACCGCCGCGGCACACACTTGCAAAATGGTTTTGCACTCCGCATTTCAAGCACGTCTTCCCTCGGGCAGGACAGCTATCAGAGGTGTGTTCTTCTCGTCCGCAGTACCCGCACGTTGATCGTCGTTGTGTTCTAGTTTGCCATCGTCCTCGCGCACTTCGGCTGGAGCTGCGGATGGCATCCACTCTCTCGGTTTTCACTGCTGCTCCCGCGTCTGTGTTAGGGTTGAGGGCTGCTTCCATTGCTGTGGACCTGACGTCAGACAGCTCATGCGACCGGGCTAGCAGTAGTATTTCTCCTAATGTGATGCAAGGCTGGCGCAGTATTAGTGTTCTCAGTGGTTTGTTGCGGCATCCTTGGATTAACTGTGCAGTTACTTCCTTTGTCTGGTCATCTTCTGTGCAAGTGCTGATGAGTTCTCTTAATCACGCGTGGAATGAGTCCATTGTTTCTCCCTCTCTCTGCCTCGACTGGTGGAACTTAAAGCGTTCGTAGTGTGGATTGAGTTGCGGGTTGAAATGGGCATTCAATGCTCGAACAGCGGCGTCGTAGTCGGTGGCTGCTCCCGTGTTTAGGAGATGTGCAAAAATCTTGTAGATTTCATCGCCACCGAAATGCAGCAGTAGCGATCTTTTGACTTCATTGTCCTTTTCTCTGGTGGCTATGAAGTAGTTGTTTAGACGTCCAATCCAGACCGCCCACCTTGGAGCTGCTGTTGCTGGGTCAATAAGCTCACTGAATGGTGGTAACGCCTGAATTTGGGAGTGCGCTGACTGTTGTGTCGGTATTCCTGCTTGTTGTACTGGGGGTGGCCCTGCAGGGGGTAGTCCCTGCTGTTCTCCTCCTGCTGCGATGGCCCGTGGGTTTCCTGGTTGCTGTGCCCCAACGGCAGCGGCGCCTGGTTGGTTCAACATGCTGTGTTCTTATTGGTGTCAATGCTTATTGAGACTTCCTTTGTCTCTGTATGTTCTTATGCTTGCTTCAGGTGTTGTACTCATGTGCCTGTTGGCCCTGATGGTCCCGTTATTTCTGTTCTGGATGTCCCTGTCTTCTCTACTCCTCTTGTGGCTGCCAATGCTTGTTTGGCTACTGTGGTGCCTTCTCAGGGTGTTGTGTATTTCATTTGTGACTGCCAGTGCTTGTTGTGAATGCTCTCTTTGCCCCAACGCGTGTGCGCTATTTCTTTTACTTCTCTGCCTCTGTGGCCTGCTCTCTGGTGCTGCGGCGTCTCTCCGAGGCCTTTGCACGTGGTTTGCGTGCTTAGAGCGGGCCCTGTAGCTAGTTCGCATGTGCACCCCTTGTTGCCTGTGATCGGCTTTTTGAGACGCACGGCCTGTCTTCAGCAATCGCGTCTCTCAGGCACCCCGGCTACCGGTCCCTCACGCAGCTCCTGGCATCTTCTGCTTACCGGTGCGGGGGTTCACTCCGACAGGCTTTTCCCGCTGCGGCGCTTCTGATCACGGCGCCAGCACACGGCTCCAGCAGGCGGCTCCGGCATACAGGTACGGCTTCTTCACTCTTCGGAGATTGTCGCGATCCCACCCTCGTCGCCAGTGTGGAGTTGCCACGCTGATTGGGGGTGGTGAAATACACCGTAGGGACAGACTCAGGCCTTATAATAAACTAAGGGGCACTATGCAAATAAACAGATGCTCACACAACATTACTCTGTCGGACCGGAAGTCCCGAGCGACTCCGGACCATTTATTTAGAGCCTTCTGGCCACGCCTGGTCAGAAGGAGATACAATGTGTGTATGTGTTTCCGGGGCTCAGCCGAAACCCCGTGGAAACACTAGAGCGCTACAAAAGGGACAGGCTTTTATTGTATTTTACAGAAGACCAATGCGGTTGACCAAGGTTCCACACTTCTATTCCAGTATGACAAAGAAAGTCCTTTTTCCGTGCAAGCACGTCCGGAGCTTGCCGCACTTTCCCTCCACTGAGAATAAGACAAAACTTGCGGGTAAGAACGGTACACTAGGAATGAAGTAAAAAAAAGAAATACAGATAAAAATACAAATAAAAACACTAAATATACGGACGCGACATACATACTAACACAGATAGACATATCACATACATGAAGTCATAAATCTCTTTAAGGCGACAACAAGAGAAACATGTATAAACAATTAAAAAGGCCAAACAGACTGGCATTATCCTTTTCTCTCAAAACCTAATAAGAATGTAAGTATAAAAGATGCAAACAAGACAAAATACATCACATACACATACATATATATAAGCTAAATAAAAAATCAAATAATGTCATTAGCATAATCAGCCTGTTTGGAAGGATACCACATTTACATATCTTGGTCCTAACGCAAGAACGACTGAAGAGTACAGGACACATTTACATAACTTGGTCCCACCACAAGAAAGACTAAGAGTACAGGACAATAAATGTGAGAAAAGAAAGAGCAAAGGGGGGAGGAAAGGCCTACTGTTGTTGGCACAATACCTATGGAGATCGACCAAAAACTGACACAATGAGATTATCAAATCGTGCAACAGCCCACATAACGCATAGCGCCAAAAGCGTCTTTAGTCACCAGCAGCTAGATTCATCAAGCCGAAAACGGCTCGCAAAGGGCTAGATTCTGAGAAGCTACCCTGATGACAATGAAGTGCACCAAGTAAGTAAACAAGGAGTGCAAAAAAAGAGCAACTCAAGGTGGCAGCATAGAATGCACCTAAGGCACTAGGTGAGGCAGTGCACATGCTCTGGATACCAGGACAGGCAAATCAGGACTGAGTGCAAGACGAGTATGTGCAGGAGATTGCGCATGAGGAGCAAGCTCATGGCGTCAAGAGAACCCTGAAGGGCGTCCAAGGTGAAAGGCGGCGCAGGAGCTGCTCAACCCACCAGCGGCAAGAAGGGAGCCCTGAACACAGTGGGTCAGGAGGTGCAGCGGTACCTGGTGGCCACAGGTCGCTGCAGCAGCAGAAACAAAGCAGAAGCACCACCAGAAACACATGAGTGATTAAGGAACTAAGCGCCAAGTAAGTGCGGAGCAACACAGAGGCAGCAGCTACAGCTCCGCTAATGAAGGACTGAACAGTATACGCAGTAAATGCACCCAACGCAGCAACCAGAAGAGCGCAGTCAGAAGCGCACCAAAGCAATGGTACTGCAACGAGAAGACGGAGCGGTTGCGCGGACCATCAGAAGCATGAAGAGTCGTAAGACGGAAGCAGCCGACCACCCAGTTGGTCGCAAGGGAGAAGAAGTCGACCACCCTGTTGGTCGCAAGACAGAAGAAGCCGACCATCCAGTTGGTCGCAAGGGAGAAGAAGCCGACCACCCCGTTGGTCGCAAGGAAGAAGAAGCCGACCACCCCGCTGGTTGCAAGGAAGAAGGAGCCCACCACCCTGTTGGTCGGAAGGAGGATGCTGACCTGCAAGAGATCAGACAAAGACACCCGACAAGAAGAACGGAGAAGACATCTGTGAAGAGGAAAACGGAGGAGATGTCCAGGAAGAAGACTGAAGCCAAGTCTAACAGAACCAACTAAAGGTCAGAAGTAATAGAGTGAGAGAAGGTCGTGACGACAGGTGAAGTCACAGAGTGAAATGAAAACAGTGTCCCAATGCTTGGACAAGACCAGAGGGAAACGTGTGGAGTGCACTCTACACAGAGAAGCCTGGTTAGAGCGAAAAACCAGATAGAAGACCAGACCGAGTGGCGAAGGAAGGAAGAGAAGCCCAATCCTGAGTGGCACTGTGCCACGACGAAGGAAGAAGAGAGAGAAGGAGAAGAGCAAAGAGGTGTGCTTGACAGACCAACACAACACACATATACCAGAAGGAGAACACCCGATGGGGAAAGTGAGAAGAGGCATTGGTATCCGACCACAGTACCTGGAAAGCATCAGCACCACTGGGAGTACACATCTACGGGAAAACCCGAAGGTCACCCGGGAACGACAGAGGTGAGCAGGCCGGTCCGTTGGTAACAACCACCTCTGGGATGGAACGGACACAGGACCGTGGATATCCAAGGGGCAGAGGCCTCAGGGACACCGGTGGCAGCGGGTCTCAAGACGAGAGATGGACCGTTGAAGCTTACTCTGGAGATCCAGGGAGAACAAGGGTATCGCACGACGGAACAAGTGCCAACAACACCCTTTTCAGGTGGAGCTTCGGACACAGAAATAGGACCTGTATCGACTCCTCCAACGCCGTTGGAGCCACAAGACGGCAGTCCACCGGTCCAGTTGAAGCCTGGCAGCAAAGGGCCTTCGGGCCGTCCAGTGAAAGGGGACACCCACGAGAGAGGGGTATCCGTGAGAGGGATATCCTGCAACTGCAAATCCTGTCAGAAACAGTCACCAGTTGGACAGAACACCTAAACGAGGACGATACAGCGGAAGGTAACACACAAATGCCCCCTATCATTCCATCTGCACTTTCACAGGATGTGGAACAGGAAAAGAGAGACTGTATAGCCCACCTTCGAGCTGCAAGTCTGCAAAGACAAGAACAGACACCATTGCCAGTGATTGACCAGCAGAGGAAAAGACTGCGTGGGAGTCGTCATGATTGGGTTATAATTTCATTTGCGAACTATATTTCCTCCCACAGGTTTTGGACTTTTCTTTGGTTTGACTTTTCACTAAGTTTGGGAGGGATGTAGTATCGGAGAGATAAGTTCTAGTGTTCAGTATGTGGTTCACAAACTGAACACCCACCCACCACAGGAGTCATCGGTCAGATGACCCTGCTCAATAAAGAGGGCTGAGCGCAAGTGCTCAGGGCCAGTTAACCAACCATCTACACTGTGTCTGTGTCACCTTATTACTTAGTATGAGGGCCTAGGGCCCAAATACCACAATGGTGATGATCACGTGTTCATCACACTCCCCACCCGCGCCATATTGGAGTGGAGTCACCAGCATCATGTAGTATGATAAGGAAAGGTGTTACAGCAGTGTTTTAAGATGTAAGGAACCAAACAATCAGTAAATACCCAAAAGTCCATAAATGTATTGTAACACGCTCGCATTCGAAGTGTACCATTTTATATTATTTGAACATTTTTACAATATTAGGGTATATATAATGATGGCTTAATTTAAAGGCCAGAAGAATCAATAACTAATCACCCATTAAGTAGCTTGATTTATTACCGACTCACATCTCAAAAAACTCTAGTATGTGTGGGAATTTGTGCAAATTGGCCGTGTGCAACACACTCCCAGCCCGCACAATATTGGAATGGAGTGACTAGCATCATGTAATATGTCAAGGCAAGGGGTTGCAGTAATAATATTAAATGCATTCACCCATTCTGTTGAGATTTATGACTTCATGTATGTGATATGTGTGTCTGTGTTAGTATGTATGTCGCGTCCGTATATTCAGTGTTTTTATTTGTAATTTTATCTGTATTTTTGTGTTCCTTCCAGCCCTGACGAAGTTCGAAAAAACGAAACGCGTTGGCTGTGGTTCAATTTTAGAAAACTTAACTTATGGAATAAAGGATAATTTGGATACACTTGAAAAAATGTTTTACTTTGTTCCTGGTGCACCATTCTTACCGTCACTCTTTTATTGTCTGTTGTGAAGAACCTCCGCCACTTTCTTGCAACAGAGTCAAGTTGCAACAAGATCTGTTTTGCTAGGTTAAAGGGGACGTCAATTTGTGAATGCCTACCCCTTTGATGGATAATTTGTGATTTTTATCCTTTTATTTTTTTATAAGGGAAAACAGTTATGCAAAACCTGGTCTGCTAAAGTGTGCACCTGATTTCTTTCACCAGCAGCTTATTATTAACATTTGCATTGAAATATGGATGTCACCGCTGTTTCTGCTCCTCCTCATTTCTCACTCAAACAGGTAGTCCTAGTATAGAATAGGATAAGTGGATTGACATTTTTGACAACTACTTAGAAGCGTTAGATGCTCAAGATTTTAGTTCCTATAGAAACAAGCATTTGCAATGCAATAGGTCTCGCATTAATCAAGTTTGAGCTATAGGCATTGCTAAATATTGCAACACCAATTGCAACAAAAGTCTATAAACTGCAGTCCAAAAAAAGTGAATTTCTTTTTGTAGCAATGGAGGCATGCTGCGCTTTAGATGATTATGTTTAAAAGTAAAGTGTACCATACTGCGATTGCTACAAAAGTCAATTGTGGATGTGTTAACAATTGATGTGTGCACTGATGGCTGGTGGTGTGTGTGCCTGTAGAAATTATGCACTGATGGCTAGTGATGTATGTGCCTGGTGGAAGTGTGCACTGATGGGTGGTGGTGTGTGTGCCTGGTGAAAACGTGCACTGACGGCTGGTGGTGTGTGCCTGGTGAAAGCGTGCACTGACAGCTGGTAGTGTGTGTCTGGTGGGAGCGTGCACTGACGGCTGGTGGTGTTTGTGCCCGGTGAAAGCGTGCACTGACGACTGATGGTGTCAGTGCCCGGTGAATGCGTGCACGGACGGTGTGGTTGTGTGTGTGGTTGTGTGTGGTTGTATGTTTGGTTGTGGCTGTGTGTGATTGTGGTTGTGTGTGGTTGTGTGTGTGTGTGGATGTGTGTGTGTGGTTGTGGGTGTGTGGTTGTGTGTGTGTGGCTGTGTGTGTGGTTGTATGTGTGGATGTGGTTGTGTGTGTAGTTGTGTGTGTATCTGTGTGGTTGTGTGTGTGTGTGTGGTTGTGTATCAGCATTTTCAACCCTGCAAAGGTACCCTTTTTGTGAGATGCAATAACACAAAGGAGCCAAGAGGGAAAAGAAAGGTACAGAAGGGATCGCCCTCCACTCAAGTCAGTCGAATCACAAAAAGATCCCTGTACCAAGGACAATGGATAGCATACGTCTACTCAACATGAGTGTACACAGATCTGGATATATTACTATAATGTTCCAGAAATACCCCCTCTCTCTTCACGGTGAGGTGTGTATTCTCTAATGTCTTGCTGTCCACAACAAACAAATGTTTGTATCTAAAAACCTGGAGTTTCAGGGTAGCATTCAACTGAACATGTCCAATGATGTCTGCCCTCAATTAGACAGTACATCCACCCACAATTGAACAGATGAAAAAATGTGTGGTGGAAAGGAAGGCACCTCACGGGCGAACAACCCTCGGGGAACTTGGCAGATGTTACCAATTCTATGCCCCTTTCTCATCCTTGGTTGCCATTCCAATTCCAAAAGAAATTAGTGTACAAAACAAAGGAAATGTACAACACAAAACAAAAGGTGCGTGCAAAGAAGTGCTAGACAAGAAGCTACAGCAATAGCTCACTAGTGTGACCAACATACAAGAGTGATATAAAATCATCAGACACACTCATTATATAACTTTATTATTAGTACTACTGTGTGCTGGTGAATTAAAACGGCTGGTAGCTTAATATTGCATACCACTACCTGACACCGACATGTTTCACTGCCCCAATACTTTTGGCAGATTCATCAGGGTAATAACACTCGGTCACCGCACCAATTTTGGACATCTTTATAGGACACCTGAATCAGCCCTGTCCTCTCATACCGGCTGATCAGGCCAACATCCACCCTTTTGTCGATTGAACCATCAATCGTACATATATGGAACCAGGACCTCGTATCATCCCAGGATTCTTTTGGAATTGGAATGGCAACCAATGATGAGAAAGGGGCATAGAATTGGTAACATCTGCCAAGTTCCCCGAGGGTTGTTCGCCGGTGAGGTGCCTTCCTTTCCACCACACATTTTTTCATCTGTTCAATTGTGGGTGGATGTACTGTCTAATTGAGGGCAGACATCATTGGACATGTTGAGTTGAATGCTACCCTGAAACTCCAGGTTTTTAGATACAAACATTTGTTTGTTGTGGACAGCAAAACATTAGAGAATACACACCTCACCGTGAAGAGAGAGGGGGTATTTCTGGAACATTATAGTAATATATCCAGATCTGTGTACACTCATGTTGAGTAGACGTATGCTATCCATTGTCCTTGGTACAGGGATCTTTTTGTGATTTGACCCTTTTTGTGAGAAACAATGAATGACTATTAATTAATTCTTGGATGGAATTATGGGCCAAGTGAAGAATTTGACAACTACTAGAAGATATTAGCACCCAACCACATCACCAGTCAAACTGTGTGAACCTGTTTTGGAAATGTACAAGTTCCTGCATACCTATGCTGGATGCTCTTGCCCTCATATGTGTAAACAGGGAACAAACTCAGCTGAAGCAGAGCCCAGTTTTAGTGTACACAAACTAATTTACTCCGAGAGACAGAAAGGGTTTTCAAAGAACAGAACAATTACTGTTCCTGTGTTTCAATGCCAGTGAAAAATGTTCATTACGTATTATGAGTATGCATTTTTCTATAGCACAAACTTGTTCCAAAGGTAATGGAGCTCTTCACGTCAACTGTATAAAGAAGGTTGCATTGGATATACTCAGCAATTTGTCCAGAATCACAGGATGTAGAGCACACATCTGACTCAAACCCAGGATCCCATGCCTCACTAAAGTCGGCAGATCTGGCCCTCGTCGTGGGTAGCAGGCCGAAGCCATATGAAAGTTCTGTTTGTTATGGGTGCGAAGTTCAAAGAGGACTTCAAACTGAGCCACAGCTAAGTATCAGGCTCGACCTTGCAGCGGCGTGCTCACCTCTAAGAACACACATTGACAATTCAAAGAAGAAATAGGGATGGCGACGCACTAGTTTGTGGAATTAACCTAGAGATGTGTGTTTTCCTTTTCTGTGCCAGGACGATTCCCCTGTCACAAAAAAGAACAATTATGAAATACTATTTATAGTGTGTGTTTACGAGACTTTCAAAGAGCAGCCGCGAATTTAAATAAAGAAAAATGCGAGAGGTGTGCATGCGCATCACAGCAAATGCTACCTTGCTTGCGATCAGCTTGCTATTACGTGCGCTCTCTTGTGCGCGTTCTAGCAAGCTGATCGCCATTAAAGTAGCATTTCTCAGAGCTACTAAATGTCTCGGGCAAGACCAGCGCATGCGCTGGATCAGGCAGAGACCTAAAAAGGGTGATTTTACATATCAGTCTAGGTAAAGAGGGTCTAGACATTTTCAAGTACCTTCCTGTCGTCACTAAAGATCATGGTCAACCTATTGAGTATGTCTACCAAGAAATACGGAAAAGGTTGGAGAAGAGGTTTGCGAAGAAGACTAATGTTGTGATGAGGAGGTTTAAATTCTACACTTAACCACAACAATTTGGGGAATCGATTGATGACTTTGTTACGTCCCTACAGGAACTCTCCCTCTAATGGAGATTTGGTCCCATGGCTGAACAAATGATACGGGATCAACTGATCATGCAATGCAGAAGCCGGAAAACACAAGAATGATTGTGGGCTGCCAAAGATCCTACTCTGAAGGAAGCAATTGACATTGCAAAATTAGTAGAAGAGCCAGAGTTCTGTATGAAGGGGATGGATCAAAGAGAGTCGAGATTGAACATTACCGGTGAAGGGGAAACATCTGTGGGGGGGGAGTGAAGGGAAGGAGGCTGCATCCACCAAATTAGGTGTTCAAGCGGGAAAGAGCTCTTCTGGCAGCAGGTTTTATCCTAGTAAATTTGGTAATAAGATGTGTGGCAAGTGTGGTAGCACTTATCACACAACTAATTCTAAAAATTGCTGGGCCATTCAGGAAGTGTGGCCGTAAAGGTCACTTTGCTAGAATGTGTAGAGAAGTCAACAAAGGGAAGGTGGCCATGTTGTCTGAAGAGACATGCTTTAGTGAGTTCATGTCCAGGCCTGACAGAATTCCTTATGTCGAACCTTCTCAAGATGAAGTAGTGGACAATGATGAAGTCCTTCTGACTAGTAGTTTGAATTTAGATGACAGGAGGAGACACAAGCCCAAGGCAGAATTTGTCATTGTGAACAAAACAATGGTAGATTCAGGGTCAGTGTACACCATCGTACCTAAGAGGATTTATCAACAGGAATGGCCCAATGTGAGTTTGTTGCCCAAAGATATAAATCCAGGCGGCTATCAAGGAGAGCAGATAGACATACTGAGCTATATTTTGGGAGACATTTCTTTTAAAAAAACGGGTCTGTCAAGGGTAACGTTTATGTGGCTGAAACAGGGCCTCCTATCTTGGGTTGGTACCACCAGTATGACTTGCATATTAAGATTGACCCCCATGGTGTTCAACAGGTGATGGTGGTGGATGACCTTACTTTTGAGGACATTTTGGAGGGAGCTAAGGAAGTGTTCAGAGATGAACTTGGAGACCTAGAAGGTTATGTTCACAAAATAAAACTAAAGTTTAGGGCATCTCCGTTCAGCATAAGTACAGAAATGTTCCCATTATGGTGCAGGGTGAAGTCAAGAAGATGTTGGATGATATGTCATCGAATGAGGTCATTAAACCTGTTGTTCTGCTTGGGTTTCTCCTGTTGTCATCACTGAGAAGGCGCACAGAAATTTACGTTTCTGTGTTGACTTGAGGAGTTTAAATCAGAATATCATTCCTGATACCTTTCCCTTGCCTAATATTAACAAGTTAATCTTATTGTTGCAAGGTGCAAAATTTGACGGTTACTTGACTCCTCTAAACACTTGACAGCCTTCCTCACTATGGAAGGTATCTTCCAATTTACAAGGATTCCTTTTGGATTATCCTCAGCTGCTAGTGTTTTTCAGAGGATGGTGTCAGAAGTGTTTAAAGGTCTGAAAAATATTAACGACTTACAGGACGATATCCTGGTATTTGGTAATAGTGTGAGCAGTCACAACTTAGCGTTAAAGAAAGCTCTTGCAAGGCTTTTGGAGTCTGGTTTAACACTATGTAGGGAAAAATATGCTTTCCTTGTCACCGAGGTGCAGTAATTGGGACACTCCCTTTCTTGTGAAGGTGTTAAACCCAAAAGAGATTTGCTAGCTTCTATAAGGTTGGCTCCCATTCCAAGTAACAGGGATCAATTGCGTTCTTTCCTTGGGTTAATTGAATATTAGTCCAAGTTTGTGAGGAACTTTGCGAGTAAAAAGAAGCTTTGAAGGTACTTATGAGGAAGGGTGTAAACTTTACATGGGGACCAGATCATCAAGACTGTTTTGAAAACATCAAGCATGGGATTTGTGATGCAGGGATTCTTGTGCCTTTTGATGTTAAATCTAATACCGTTGTCACAATTGATGCCAGTGACACTGGTATTGGAGCTGTCTTGTCTCAGAATTATGGTACTTTAGAAAAAACGGAGGTGTTTGCTTCACGCACCTTGACAGCTATTAAACGTCATTATTCCGTAATTGAGAAAGAGACGTTAGCTGCCACCTGGGGTGTGGAATATTTCAGAATGTATGTTTGGGGGCGAAAGTTTCTTCTCGGCACTGACCACAAGCCTCTGTTGAAAACTTTGTCACCAGGTGGAGCAGGGAAAGGGTCAGCCAGACTAGCTTGCCTTGCTTCCAGGTTGCATGAGTACAATTTCCATGTTGTGTTCATTTCTGGTTGGCGCAATGTTCAAGCAGATTGCTTGTTACGTTTGCCTTTGGAGTGGATAAAATTTGTGTGACAAGGAGTGCAAGGGAAGGAGCCATTGCTAGTGTGGAAGATGTGGTTCAGTGGAGCTGTTGTGTGGTCAGCAAAGAAGAGTGGGTGGATGCTATGCTGCAAGATGAGGTTCCAAAGTGTGTTCCTAACCTCATACTCAAAGGTGGGCGAAGAGAGAGCACCTTGCCTTGTAATGTGAGTCCTTTTAATGCTATTATCAATGAATTATCCATTGTTGCAGACCAGATTGTTATGCAGGGTGATAAGATTGTTCCTCCTTTTGGCATTCGTAAGAGGTTATTTGACATAGCCCATGAAGGACACCTGGGGCAGACTATTACAAAAAAAAGATTGAGGAGCGAATTCTGGTGGCCGGGAATGGATGGTGAGGTGGCTGATTGGGTTGAAGTGTGCAGTGTATGCAGTGAGTGTAGGAAGAGGTTGAAGTTCGGGCCACAATCAGATCCGAGTTCCATCCATGATCCTGGTGTGGTTTGGCATAGTGTTTGCCTTTATTTAATTGGATCTATTCCAGGTGTTCATCCCAACAAGAGATTTGGCATGGTTGTCATGTATGTTCACTCCAGATGGTTGATTATGTACCTTCTTCCATAAATTACTACTAAAGTCACCATAAAAGTGTTGCACAATATTGTTAAACAAGAGTGTTATCCCACTGTCCTTATAACAGACAATGGCACACAATTCACTTCTGGTGAACTGTGTGAATTTTTATGTAATTGTGAGATTAAACATTCTCTCACTGCACGTTATATTCACCAATCCAATGGTATCTTAGAGACAGCTAACAGCATGATTAAGGGAGGAACAGGTCTTGCTCGTGCCAATAACCTGGATGTTGATGAAACCTTGAACAAATTAGTGTGGGCTTACCACACCACAGAAAATTCTACTACAGGTGTAGTTCCTTTTGTTGCCATGTGTGGAAGGAAACCCTTTACTGGGTTAGTACCCTCTTGGGTCAGAGAGTTATTGGAAGGGAAGTATGTGTGTTGGTGACGAATCTACACCCACTTCTGTACCCACTCTCGTTCATTCCCTGTTCAAGTCCTCCACCAATATTTAAGCATGAGATTGGTTCCAAGTCAAATCTGGCCGTTGGATGAAGGGTCTGTGTAAGTTATGTGGTCCTTTCCAAGTTCAGGAGATTCACAAGTGACACGTTGTTTTGACTAATGGGGAGAAGTGGAATCTACACGGAGTAGCCAAATACTGCTCAAGAGAAAAACCACCCAGGACTTTTATGGGTAGAGATGCTTGTCCAGGTTATATGTTGGCGCATGATCACCAATTATTGAACAGTTATCATGCATGTGCAGAGATGAGAGTGACTGGTCCTGGTGGTGACAACTTGGGTGTTCGTCAGCGTCTCAGTGATGAGCGTCAAGATTTACGGGGCAGGTGGCTTCCTCACCACTTGCAGGACATCCTGGTGGGATAGTCCTTCCTCCATTGTTCTCTGCATTTCCTTCCAGGTCTTAGTGCTCGCAACGTTTGCTATACTTCATCCTCCTGTAGGGTGTACTGTTTCTTTTCCACCTTCTTATTTTACCATGTTTAATGCTGATGGCCCTTGCCTCACCTTTGCATACTTATGTTTTCTCTTGTATCTTTCTTTCTCATCTGCTATTGTTCCCTCTGTTTCTGTTCTCTCCATTTATGCCTACAGTTCCTTATGTTCTACCTGTGTGTAGAAGAAAGGAGGGTATGTTATGATTCAGCTTGTGTTTGAGGCTGCGCGCCTCAATGGAATCTTACTGTATGAGTGTTCTACAATGATGCGGTGTTCCTCGCGACCGAGTTAGTTGGCAGTTGCTGCTGGCTGAGGTGCAGGGGACGCTGCGGCGCTATGTGCTTTTGAGGAATAAACCAACTTGTAACGCTACGTGCCTTTGTGTCATGTTTACTTACAATAATCTGACACTCTTGAAAAGGGGGGTCTATCCAACAGAGGGATGTTTTGTGGATCCACCCCACTGGCCCAGTCTCGCCAATCGCCTGTGTGCATGCCTCCTTGACATGGGCATGTTTTGCTGCAGTGGTTCTGGTGAGCTATGGGCAGGAGGACACTGGGGCTTATAACTTTCCACATATTCTACATATATTTAAATATGTGGCTCAGGAATCTACTTCAAGGCAATTTCAGTGGAAATTATTTCTTGCTTGTGCCGGTGCTCCATTTTTTGTTTCTAAAAATGCAGTTTGTTTAAGCCCTCAGATCCCGACACGTCATAATAGTGGTTCTGAAATGCTGTGCAAACATTATCCGGCTGTACTTCTGAACTGTGTGACGCATCTAGCTGATGCTCCACATGTAAAACGTTTTGATGAAGGACTCAGTTTAAAGTCCATTCGAATTCCTCAGGTACTTTCAGTGGCTTACTTAACCTGCTGTTCCTTCACAGCCTAATCGCACTGTGCTGGCACTGCGCCTGCACCCCATAGCAGTTTACTAGCACTGCTGCTGCACCCGAACATGTCGGCCAACTTTTCAGTGTATTGACACAGCTGCTTCTCCCAAAGGTATGTGACTCTTATAGAATGTTAACACTGCATTTGTGCTCCACTGCATATGCCACTTATTTCCGTGTACTGGCACACTGAAAAGTTGACCGTGTACTGGCACAGTTTCTGCCAACACCCACCTCTCACAACTTTCTGTGGCATGCAGCACAACTTACAGCATGCAGTCACCTTTCATACCACCCCTTCTCTTCCTTCCACAGTATGCCCCATCTTTTGGAGTGTGCAGGCACAGTTTTTGTTCCAGTGTTTGCTCCCTAAGTGTAGACGAATATGCGATGTTACAACGAATGCACTGCAACGCATTCCATTACAACGCAGCCGTTACAACGACCGCGTTTCTACATCGCAAACCATTGCAATGCAAGTCGTTACAATGACTTGCTGTAGAGGTGCTGGATGTTGGAATAGTAGAATGTACTATTCCAACTCCAGTTTGTGTACCAGTAGGGAAGGTGTTGGATTCTAAATCCAACACCTTCTGTCCCCTACAGCAAGTCATTGTAATGACTTGGTTGTAATGGTTTGTGATATAACAGCGCAGTCTTTGTAACAACCGCGTTGTAATGGGATGCGTTGTAGAGCATTCGTTGTAAACAATGTCTCCCTTTTAGACACAGTGTTGACACAGCCAAAATGTATGCCTTCTTTCCAAGGATGCAGGCACAGCTCATACACCCAAACAATATCTTGGATGCGGGCACACCTTTAACACCTTTACCTCCCACACATTCAGGGTGATGGCATAGTATTTGACACCCTCTCTCTTGTGTGCCCTCTTTGTTTTGGTTTTGGCAGCTAAATTTTCCAATCTTGTGTGCCTTCTATTCCTAGTGCTGGCACCATCACTGCAACATTCCTTTTTTGGAAATGGCAAAGCTCAAGAACCTCAAAATCCCTATAGTGTTAATGCGGTCCTTGACCCCTATCTAGGCTATAGCCCATTCATACCCTTCCTCCCGAGGTGGTTTGTCAGTCTCAGCTCCTATTTTCCCTCACAGCACCTTCTGCCCCCACCTTTAAGGGTGCTGGTTTAGGTCCCTGCCCTCTTGGCCAAGGTGCTGGGGGGAAATGCAGTTATTAATTTCACTTTGTTCATGTTTTATTCTAAACTTGGGTGGGATTTCGGTTAGGCTTGCACTGCACTTCGGAGACAATCCATATAACCTGTGCTCTCAAATGATTCCTACCCCTCTGCCCTTCATGGAATACGCATCAGTGGGCAAGCAGCGCTTTCTTTTATTATAACAGCATTATGGCAAATTTGTGACTCCATGAACACACTGTGCGAGAAAGCATAGTCATAATACTTTAATATACTTTCAGTAACTTATATTGTACAACCGCTTATTATTAATCATATATACAAAACCTAATGCATTTACCAATGTGGTTTTAAATTGACAATTCCAAGATGTAGGACTGCCATTTGGAATGGGAAATTAAAAGAGTTAAATGTGTACAAAAATGCATTTAAAGAAATTAGTAACCTGGAAGTAAATGCCCCCAAACAAAATAGTGTAACAAAGGATGAACAAAAGAGAATTGTGGTAAATTGGTATTTCAAAAGAATACAGACAAAGTACAAAGCAGAGCGTGGAAGGGCAGGTGGAGCAATGCATACATATAGGTGGGCATGGGCAATGTGAGGGGAAAGCAGTACTTGAGGCAAAGAAATTAAGAAAATACTTGCACTCAACTAAGCAGTGAAAGGAACCAACTCATTCACTCAAAACAATGTGCAAAATAGACGTGAGCTGAAGAAACATAAGAATTGGGAGGTAAGCCATTAAATTAATGGGGGGCAGAGCTAGCCATGCCTGAAGACGGACGCATTCTGAGCGAGCTCCTTCGGTTGCTCCAAAATCCTTCAACTATCATATGTTTGCATCCTGCTGACGAGCTGAATACGATGAAATGATAAATCGGAAAACTTTGGCATCCCATTAACCACTTCCGTGCTCACGACGGCCCCCGACCATCACGGGTCACAATGGGCGTTTGCGCATGAAGGCTGGGGGGCATCTGAATCCCGCCCACTTATTAATTCTCCCCCAAAGCGGAAGAATTAACACCGCACTCAAGGGGTTATGCCGACTCTTATAATCAGGAATGACCCAAGGCCACATAAATTATACTTGAAAACGATCTGCTAACGTGTGGCCTACACAGCGTATGTGTGCAGAGCTCCTCTTCCTGCGGGGACAAGACAAGGTGAGCGCAAATGGGAGAGGACGTGCTGATGAAGGAAACAGAGGCCAAACTCAGCTGGCTGATAACAGCAGACAGTGCGCTGGGACCGCATTCCTCCGAGTGCCAAGACAACGGGACTCGACCGATCAGCCCACTGCCTCACTCCAGGACCTACAGGTGAAGGTTGCTTGAGAGATCGACTGGCCCCTTGAGCGGCGGCTGGAGGCGGGGCCGGGCAGCATGTGCGCCTTGATTCCGGCACGCTGGGCTTCACCCGAGGTTCTGTGGAGGGTGCGCTGATCCCTCATCTCACCGCGGCTGAAAATGGTAAGGCTCAAAAGAGACTTGCGATGCCCACACCAGCTCTGCAATGCATGCTAGTCCCCATGTAACGTGGTGTAGAGGACTTGAAAATGGCATAATCGACCATGCAGATTCGCTGCTCTGCTGTGGAACTGCATGTGTGGGTCAGCTTGAGGTGTCAGTACTTCTGTTGTCACCCCTGAGGGCATGGGAGAGATGCCCAGCACTGCCTAGACCACAGTAAAGGTCCTGATATGGCCTGTGCGAGTTAGATAGGAGGGTCTAGAAGACATGTGCTCTCTGTGCCCGCACTGCCTGTGAGGGGTCGCTTCCAGCTTTTTCCGAATTCCTTAATGGGCACCTGTTACAGTCTGGGAGCCTACTGAGGAGCACCCTGGAGAAATTCTACCACGGACTACAAAACCTGCCTTGTGCTGGTGCCCGGGCTGAGTGCACACGCTTGCGATACAGCTGCTCCTTGTATACCTGCACATGAACTGCCCACAAAATCTGTCCGGCTGTCTCTTGGTGCTGTGGTTAACCCGGCTACATTCTCACCTACCTGCTTCTCTGGTTAATGGGGAAAAACCTATATCATAAAATCGGCAAAGGCAGGATTGATATACCCTGCTGAACCATGGGATAACCTGACAGGAATCAGCCCAAAATAAAGTTTCAGCAGCACAAAAAAATGAAGAAAGTGACCCAGATGGACAGAGTGTTCCGGAGGAATTGACGTCCATCACTGGTAGACCCGACACTGGTGATATTCAGGCCATGTTCACCATGATACAAGCCTCCCTAAATCATATTGACAGCAAAATAGACTCTCTAACATATCGAGTGGACCGCATGTCTGAGAGGTTAGACAGGCACACTGAGCGCATTGACATGGCGGAATGGCACATATTGCCACAGAGGATGCCCAAAGACAACTAGAAACCAAGCATGGCAAGATGGATACCCACCTGAAGGCACTCATGGCAATGACAGAAGATCTTGAAGCGCAGTCACATCGCAATAATATACGCCTCATGGGAGTTGCAGAAATGACCAACATGGGACCCATGGAGCGCTATATTGAACAATTACTTATCAATCTCATGGGTAAGGACACTTTCTCTGATGTCTTCATAGTAGAAAGAGCCCATAGATCACTAGCCCCACCTCTGCCACCAGGCTCTAGACTGTGCCCGATTATTGCCTAAGTCCTAAATTACAGAGACAGCGATGCAGCCTTCGCAAAGCCCGAGAGAAGGGTAATCTGCACTATCAAGGCATGGACATCTCCATTTACCCTGATTTCACTCCATGGGTACAGGAAGCTCGGAAAAAAATGTGTAGCTGTTATAAAAATGCCCAGAGATCACAATATACCATATGCTATGATCTACCCAGCTAAGCTGAAAGTGACTGATGTTGGGAAGGCCTCAATCTACACTCAACCAAAAGACGTGCTCGGATATATACAGTACAAAGGCCTTCAGTAGCCGCACCGAAAATCACCCAGAGGAAGCCCAGAGTAACACGCAACTACCTCAGATATTGAGTAGTGGACCACTCTGACCTGCATTACTTTTCATACGATGATGCATACTACAAACTATATCTACTTGCCTATATACTGTTACAGATAAGTGAATATTGTAATTCTCTGAATGAGAGTTGGCTGAGACACAAGCATTACGATCTGAAATTATGCCCATATTCTTCTTTAAATGTGTTTAAGTTAACATACTTATTTTGATGCTCATCGGATTACGCTATAATGTAATAGTTCTGTTGTTTGAAATTCACCAGATGTAATAGAGTGACCCCCTGTATGATACGTGTTGCCAGGGTCTCCGGCTAGCAGCTTTTGCCTCATTGTGCATACCACACCAATTTCCCTATCTGCCCCACTAGATTGGGTAGGAGGGGGAACATTTTGTTTGTTCATGGGGTGTGTCTTCATCATAATTGGGATGATGAAGTGGGAGGGATGAGTGGGGGATAGAAGCGGGATCAATAATGACGTACATACTCTAATTTATCAAGTCATGATACGGACACTAATACACAAAGGTTTGCACGCACACACTACTTATCTACGCATGCCCTGGATGACACTGCCAGTACGTATTGTGAGCAAAAGCCTATCTATTAAATGATATATCTGGAAACACATTGAAACACACTAGCAGTAACCCTATCCCATTGAAATTAGCCACCTGAAATATGCGAGGACTTAATAATCCTAGCAAAATCCAACAAGTATTTGCGTACCTGGACAGACATGCTATAGACATAGCTATGCTTGGGAAACACACTTATTATGATGCAAAGCCAACAGACTGGGGTAGTCCTGGGCAGAACTAACAATTTCATCATCATACTCTAATTATGCATGTGGAGTTATTACCCTGATAAGAAAAGGAACACAGATTGTGTTAGAGCGTACAGTCATAGACAAGCAGGGGCAATATGTTATCATCACTGGCTTACTATGATATACCAGATTGGGCCTGATTAACACATATGGCTGTAACATAGATGACCCAGACTTTTACATGAACCTATGCACGGAGATATGAGGACTACCAATAATGGAACTTGTATCAGGTGGGGACCTCAATATGGGACTGAATAGCACATATGACAGATCACAAGACACAACCGAGTGCCACCAACGAGCAGTTGCGGTAGTTTTAAATGGTATGACAGAATTTAAATTGCAGGATATATGGCGTATGCGTAACCCGCAAACATATGAAAGCACCCACTCCTCAACTGTCCAAAATAGCTGGTCCAGGCTTGACTATTGGATACTCACTGACCAAATGTGCACATGGACCCAAGACGTCAGGCACCTCTCAAAAACACTGTCAGACCATAATCCTGTTTTACTAACCCTGCAAATACCAACGTGCACTTCACCATCATTTGTATGGCGATTTAATGCCAACTCCCTTCTTGACCCACTATATGCGGAAACGATTCACTCGGCAATAGAGGACTATTTTACCCTTAATAAACTATTGGTTGATAGCGCAGGCCCCCCCTTGGGAAACCTTTAAGGCAACCCTACGGGGTATTTGCATAAGTACCACGGCAGGGATCCTTAGAGATATCCCTGTACAGCTGAAGCAATGTGTAACGTGCATTAAACAACTAGAAACAGAATGCAATGCCACTCGTAACGCAAATATTTTAGTGGACATACAAGAAGAAATCAATAATTATAATGACCTAGCAGATGATGAAATGAAGTACATAGTTACGCGCCACACGGCATGAAGGATGGGGGAGGGAGGCAGACCTGGCCGCACCCTTGCGGACAAAATTCGCATAGAACATAAGCAGCACATTATTCCCCAAATGGTAGATGATAACAATAAGACACATGATACAGCTGGTATCTTACACACCTTCATGGACACGTATGGCACATCATATGAAGCACGAGATACTGCACACACGCATGAAATTCTGTCTTACATTGAGGATATTACCTTGGTATGGTTTCTAATGCACAACGTTAATTTCTAGCACAGCCGATTACTTTCGAAGAGATACAGGAGGCCATAAAAACATTACCAAATAACAAAAAGCCAGGTCCGGATGGCTTCACGGGTGAATTTTATAAAACATACTCAGAACTGTTGTGCCCAAACCTACTGGAGATGTATGACGAAGCGTATCACAATCAAACTCTCCCTCCAACATTACGTGAAGCCTTGATAGTAGCACTTTTAAAACCAGATAAAAACCCGTAAAAAGCAGAATCTTACAGACCGCTGTCTTTAATAAACATGGACACTAAGATCCTACCTAAGGTTATCGCAACCCGCTTACAACTCTTTTCCTGCCCAACCAATGTGGTTTTACAACGACCAGATCCACAATACAGAACCTCAGTACTATCTTTGCTCTGTTGCATCAACTTAATCCCGAGTTGGATGCCGTGGCAGTCCTTCTTGACTCCGCCAAGGCCTTTGATTCGATTGAATGGGTCTACCTCTTCACCACTTTACAGCAAATTGGGCTTTCTTCATCATTGACAAATTGGATCAACATACTATACAAGAAGCCACCTGCACGCATCGAAGTGAATAGGCACATATTAGATGTTATACAGATACAAAGAGGAACACACAGGGGTGCCCACTGTCCCCCTTACTATTTGCAATTGCTCTTAAACCCTTAGCTTGCAAAGTCCGCCAGCAGTATGCACATACACCCCTGAGATTCACACTGTGCCCCATTGGCATATCATTATATGCTGACGACATGGTGCTACATATTAGACACCCTAATGTAATGTATCACCACTTATCAGAGAATACATAAAATTTGATTGACAATCAGGTCTTCAAATTAACTGGGCCAAATCAGCAGTAATACCGCTAACTGCATACACGACTTCACCACAGATGGACTTCCTATTAATCTTGCAGGAGGAACCCATTAAAT
This sequence comes from Lissotriton helveticus, assembly GCF_964261635.1. Lineage (NCBI taxonomy): Eukaryota > Metazoa > Chordata > Amphibia > Caudata > Salamandridae > Lissotriton > Lissotriton helveticus. The sequence continues at coordinate 875,687,888 of NC_136072.1, read as the reverse complement.
ATCTAGGCATCTACATACATCGAGACTCTGAACGTGTACTTAAAAGTAACTATAGCACTGCGATTCATAAAATGGAAACGCATATTGACAGATGGATCACACTGCCCTTATCTCTGGCAGACAGAATCTCACTGGTTAAAATGGTGATCCTGCCCAAGTTACTTTATCTTTTTACTAACATTCCCATACCCCCCCATCACCAATATTCAATAATCTATGTGCCAACGTGACTAGACTCATATGGGCTGGGAAGCAGGCAAGAATAAGTCTCCAAACACTGATGCTGCCTTACGCAGCCGGGGGATTCACAGTCCATGATCTATACCTCTACTATCTATGCGCACAAGCACAATTTGCATGATACTGGTTTCACCCAGTGCATTACATGCCGCATCTCACAGTAGAAAACAGTGATGCTCACCAGATCAAATTGGCAAATATACTGCCACATAGGAGACCCCACCTATTCAAATCCAAAATTAACACAGTACGGACCACATCCCTGGCATGAACACGCATTGCTCAGCTCACAGACAAGACTCCAATGTATGCTCCGAGACTACCTCTAGAACAACACAGAGATCCATCAGTTACTCAAGAGAAAGGCAGCATAGAGTTACTGACCCAAATTGATATCACAGTGATGGGAGACATGTACCCTAATGGAAGCTTTATATCACCGGTTGACTTGTCATTTGTGAGTAATCAAAGACTACTGTTCAAGTTTGCTTCTGATGGACTGCGCGCAGCCGTGCAGGAACATTATCCCTAATATCCAAAGGAACCCCCTACACTAGTAACATTACAACTACTGATAATTGCCGCAGACAGTACACACATAGTGGCAAAACTATATAGTACCCTGCAGAGGGAAATTGGCACTACCACACAAAAAAGCACAGGACAGATGGAATAAGATTCTTGATAAACTTTTAGTGGTAGACAAGTGGCAATTGTGCTGCACACTCACTGAACTACTCACCCCAAATGGCAACTTACGCATTATACACTATAATTACCTACACCAGATGTACCACAACCCAGTTAAATTGCACAAACATGGTTTATGAGCGGATGCGAAATGTAAGAGACATAAATTAAACCAGCTGATTTTGAACATTTAGGATGGTCTTGCGGCAAGTTAAATCCTATTGGCAAGAGGTGATCCATTTATTAAATGAAATACTGCAATGTCAATTGGATTGTGCAGCACAGGTATGTTTCTTGGGACACTTTACACACTTGAAATCTTCAAGAAAAATGTTGGCGGCCATAATGTTACTACTAGCAAAATGAAGAGTAGCCACACATTGCGACAGCTCGATAACACCAACTAAAGCCCACTGGATATCGGACTCTATGTATTGCAAAGATAACTTTTTGATATACGCAGAAGAACTGCCCACGGCCGCTAAACCTTCTAACTTCTGGGAGCCACTTACAGATTACCTGCATGCACACCCTGACCTATCCAAACTAATGCATGATTAGTGTCTTTGCTGTCATTTTTGTAGTAATGCTTACTCGAAGGATGCTGACTCTTTCTGAAGTGTCCTCCGTAGAAACTGGCATGTCTTAAAGACAGATGTGATCATAGGAACAGATGTTCCCCCAGTTCCCCTAGTGACGCTTAAAAAAGCTAGATCACTAATGGACATGTTGGTCCATAGCCACTTAGGAACCACAAAGTTGAAGCAAGGCACGCTCAAAATAATGAGAGGATTTTATCCTTGCAGGAAATGCAAGGCATGCATCAATGGTAAGAGAGTACTAATCTATGAAATAGCTGGAATGAAAAAATGGAAAATGATAACTAAATGTATGACGTGCCACACAAATCATTCCATATATTGTTTGGTCTGCCCATGTGGGTTAAAATATATAGGAAACACAATACAATACATATTGTTAAGATTAGAACACATGCGAGCAATACCAAATAACGATTTTACTGATCCAGTCACTAGGCACTTTGCTATCAGGGACCTGTTGCAGTATTTCCGCAATGACCATGTGCCGATGAATATTAGAGGTGGTGACAGAATCTTGAGATTGCCGAGACTAGAGTCTCGATACATTATTGTCATGCAAACAAATGCCCCCTAAGGCCTGAATAGTGGGGAAGAACTGGCTGTCCATTTGGGCACTTGATGCCCCAGGGAGATGGTCAATAATGTTTCAGTGAATGATCAATGTGACGACATGCTGATTTTTACTTTTTAATAGCCATAATGACTACAACATTGCTGCCTATACAAGGCTTGATGACAAATTTAGAAGGTACAATTGTGACAGATTGTTAATAACTGCTTTAATTGGACAGATTTATGCCGATTCACAGCTTTATAAGAAAATACATTTCTCTTAGCATTTACAAATGAATAATTCTAAATGCCTGCCAATAATTATATGTTATATCTATTTTTAGACAAATATCTGGGACAGCGATGGGCACCTGCTTTGCCCCCAGCTATGCAAACTTGTTCGATGGCTGGTGGAAGGAGCAGGTGCCCAGAAACTGTAGAGTAGGTCAAGACAGTGGTAAGGTCATTCAGTGGCATCGTTATATCGATGATGTATTCATTGTTTGGCAGGGGTCAACTGAGACAGCCATCAAATATATTTATGATCTGAATGATAACAACTACAAACTGCACTTCTCAGGTACCACTAGTCTGGTGGCAATAGACTATTTGGACCTGAGGGTGTTTGTTGAGGATGGGCAACTCCACACTGCACTTTTCCGCAAACCGACGGCCGGCAATTCCATCCTGTCCGCCAGCAGTAATCATCCACTGAAGCCTATCAACAGCATACCTTATGGGGAGCTGTTGAGGCTTCGTAGAAACAGTTCAAGGGAGCAAGACTTTGAGGGGCTGCCTCAGAGTGTGTTCAGAGATTCAGTCTGCAAGGCTATGAATGCGGCGCTCTGAACAAGACACTAAGTAAGGTCAGAAAGATCCCGAGGGAGACTCTCTTGGTAGATAAACCTAGCAAGAAGGAGGACATCAATAAGGAAGGGAAATTTTGGATGATTACGCCTTATTCTTCTGAGGCTAACTATCTGAAAAACATACTTAGAAAAAACTGGCATATTCTCCTGACTGATAATACAATCAAGGATGATATACCCCAGTATCCACAGGTACCTTTTGGAAAGGCCAGGTCCTTAAAGGACATGCTGATCAGAGGCCATCTGGAGAGACCTATACCTAAAACGAATACCTTGAAAGAGATGAAGGGATTTTATCCCTGCGGTAGGTGTAAAGCCTGTGTAGTTAGTAAACGAGTCCTCACCTACACTCTTTTAGACACAGGAAGAACGATGGAAATCAAAAAGTTCCAAACTTGTAGCACCTCCTTTGCAGTTTATTGTCTTGTCTGCCCATGTGGCCTACGCTACATTGGCAGTACAATTCATGAGCTGAAAATTAGGATACTGGAACACATGCAGGCCATCGATAAGGCGGATCCTGCCTATCCAGTTGCCCGCCACTTTTCAGAATTCCACAATAAGGATAGAAAGAAGCTACAGTATTTTGGATTAGATTGTGTCCCTTGTAACATCAGAGGTGGAGCCCGTTTGCGGAAGCTGCGACGATTAGAGTCGAGATATATCATCGACCTATTGTCCAAATTCCCCAAAGGTCTAAACAGTGGAGAAGAACTCGCAACTCATCTGGGGAAATAATGTGATCTGCCTTATAGTTATAATCTATGCTTTGGTTTATAACTATATTCTACGATCTTCTGTTTTGGTTTGTCCTGTCTTATCATGCCGAATATATACTGAGAAAAAATTGATTCTGTCCAGAAACGGTCACATTGGGTCACAACTATCTATGGGTAACCATACTTGATGTTTATGTTTAGTCACTTATCCATGAACGTTGGATGAAATATGAGATTATGATCGAATGATTTTAATTTGAGTCGTTCATTCAATGAATTTAAGGAAAATGTACATTTTACAGAAGATGTCTAAAGTTTCAATATGTGATATAATGGTGGTTTGTGAAGGAAGGACCCAGGCCGATACTCGGCTTTATTTGATGTAATTACATGTGTAAATGGTTTTATCCTGCAATCATTTGTGGGGCCATGGGTATGCTGATTTATGGCTCAATGTTGTTGTGGTTTAATTACCATAATATGCGGAAGTAATGGTATTGTGCCTTATGTATACTTCAAGATGGCGCCCAATGTTTGCTAAAGGGTAATGGTTCTTCCTTTGTTACCATGGAATAAAGAAACTTTATCTGCCTGTCACAACAGCAGTGTCATGAACACCGATGAAGGCTTGACGCCGAAACGCGTTTGTTCACTTCATAATAAAGAAGCCTGATGTGAAAAGCTCCCCGTGAGTGTGGTTTTTCTTTCGAAAAGGTAAAGAAATTGAGCAGGATATGTTGCGGCTGCACACGGCCGCGAACCACACCCGCCTATGAGTGCACCGGATGAGTAGTGGAAAACGAGCAGTGATATATATATATATATATATATATATATATATATATATATATATATATATATATATATATATATATATTTATATGTGCTGCCCTGGCCGTGGGAAAGAGCACCAGCACCTTGAACGACTTCATAGTCAATTGGGAAGCGGCTTCGGAGACAAACTCTTCCTCTCCTGAATAAGCACGCACTCTCGCAAGGGAATTAATTGCTGCCTGTACTCCTGCTCCTACTCAAGGATATTAACAGATGAAATAAAGAAGGGGGGACTGAGCCTACTCAAGGTTTGAACTAATTCCGTGCTAATAGACTTCAATAACCAGCATGCGTAGCGTGCAACTAAAAGCCCACACCCACTTAGGGCGGTAACTATTCATCAACTGACATGAATTTAAAGCATGAAGACGTCACTCCCCCCTACTTACCCATCCATGAATACGGGGCGTTCTGCCTCGAAACGGGTCGGATTTTTACCTGAAACCAAGGAAGACAGAAGGCATTTAACAGCGAGGCATATACAGCCGGATGGCACGAGAGAGCGGTGTGTGCCTTTCCGAAGCTCTCAGGGCTTTTTGCTTCAACACATATTTACACGGCTGCCCTGGCCGTGGGAAAGAGCACCAGCACCGTGAACGACTTCATAGTCAATTGGGAAGCGGCTTCGGAGACAAACTCTTCCTCTCCTGAATAAGCACGCACTCTCGCAGGGGATTTAATTGCTGCCTGTACTCCTGCTCCTACTCAAGGATATTAACAGATGAAATAAAGAAGGGGGAACTGAGCCTACTCAAGGTTTGAACTAATTCCGTGCTAATGGACTTCAATAACCAGCATGCGTAGTGTGCAACTAGAAGCCCACACCCACTTACGGCGGTAACTATTCATCAACTGACAACAATTTAAAGCATGAAGACGTCACTCCCCCCTACTTACCCATCCATGAATACGGGGCGTTCTGCCTCGAAACGCGTCGGATTTTTAACTGAAACCAAGGAAGACAGAAGGCATTTACGGCATATACATCCGGATGGCACAAGAGAGCGGTGTGTGCCTTTCCGAAGCTCTCAGGGCTTTTTGCTTCAATATATATATATATATATATATATATATATATATATATATATATATGATTTCCAATCGTGGATCCTTACGTATGAAATCAAGCGCTGGCACCGTGGGATAAAGATCAAAGAAAAGTTGTATTTATTTCATGCGATTAGCTTGACGCGTTTCGGCGGCAGAACCACCTTGTTCACAACATTTTGACACTGAGCGATAAGTGATATATATGTGTGCAAAGGTGATTGGCTTGGTCGTGACGTGAGTGGATTTCCTTGGAAACTTCCCCTGCGTGACAGTCATGGAAAAGGTATGCTACATTACATATGTCGAGTCATGTTCATGCAGTCTTTCCTCTAAAACCATTATTTGCTAACTGAGATGCTACTGACTTCTATATCACATTAAAATTAGCATGCGAAAGTAAGTAATCAAATTAAACGATACATTTGAAAACCTAATGTTTTGGCACAATTAGCAACTAATCTCTTTGGTATCGGGGGAAGTAAAACAATCTGGCAATTTGATATTTGGTCTCGTACCGTGAGTGCAATATATAGAGTGCTGTTTATTCTTTTGCTCTTGCCCATGAGTGCACAGTGATTTGGTTCTGTTGCATTCTCTTATGTTCCTTTATTGTTCGTGTTTGTGTATCTATTTATGTTGAATGTCATCGCGTGTTGCACATACTGCATTGTGGGCCAGTGCCCCTTCGCAGTGCGACTGCTTCTGCCCCAGTGGGCTTCACGAGTAATATACAACCGGTCCTAAAACACTCCCTTGTTTAGGCGCTGGAATGTGCGAGAACACAAAAAGGAGAACAAAATTTGTGGTGCAAAGGGCAAGGTCAAATTAGCGCAAAGGGAATTAAATACTAAGTGCTTAGATGCCACAGAGCCGTTGTGCGTTACAATACATATATATATATATATATATATATATATATATGTATATATATATATATATATATATATATATATATATATATATATATATATATATATATATTTATATATATATATATATATATATATATATTCACTAAGAAAAAACATATGTTTTACAGGCATTATTGTTAGGAATAAGCAGTTAAAAAACCTTAGAAATCCACTAAAAAAAACATAGGTTTCAGGGACGTTACAGTTAGTTGAACATTTGACTCATATAAAACCTGTTGTAGTTAGTTGAGCTTACTGTAACTCGCATGCCTCAAATGCACTGCTAATGATGTCACATATTACATCACTCATGACATGGTCAGTGACATCACTGATGACATCTCAAATGACATCACTCATGACATCATTTATGATATCATCCAGTGAATGTGTGTTACTGTAAAGGTTAAATATGTTTTATATATATATATGAATATACGCCAAGGTGTATTGAAGAATGAATGCATTTACAAGTGCCTAAAGGAATTATTTCATATGTTAGTGACTGACTGTTTAAATGAGTGATTGAACGTGTCTTACTGAATGCATGGGTTAGTGACTATACTGTGTAAAAGTCTGTATTAGTCTCTCCATTGGTGTGTAAGCAACTGCATGGGTTGCTGAATACCTACATGAGTGTCTATATAGCTTATTGATTTGTTGTCTGAGTATCTGTATGGGTCCCTGAGTTACTGGGTGGGTGGGTGTATGAGTCTGTGCATAGATGTCTGAGTGGGTGATTCAGTGGTTGTATGGAATAAAAAGTGCATCTGGAAAGGGCTGTATGGGTGAGTTAGTGTGTCTATGGGAGTGTTGGTGAGTAAATCGATGTCTCAGTGGTATATCTGTGACTAACTACATATGTTTAAGCCACTATATGTGAGTGTTGGAGTATATAAATGAGTATATGGGAGACTAAGTTATTTCAAGAGTGGGTGTATAAATAAGTGTCTGCTTCTATCACTGATTGCATAAGACAGTAAATATGTGTTAGTATCTGTATAAATAAGTGATGTGGTAAGTCTAAAAATAATGAAGTTGTGTGTATAACTGTATACATGATTAAATGGGTATGTGATTAATTCTTTGCATTACTGACTAGGAGTGTGAGTAAATCCATGTATGAGTGGCAGCGTGTGACTGCATGTAAAGATGCATGAGTGCATATTATAGTCCTCTATTGATGAGTAACTACATGTATAAGTGACTGGATGTGTGTGTGTAGACCTAGGAAATTGTGAGTGCTATGTAGTATATGGCATTTTTCTGTGTATGGTTTCAAAGATAGTAGTCAGCATTTTAGAATGGGTGTATCAAAGTTTATATTAGAGCATCAGTATGTGCAGATTGTCACGTGGATGATGTCATGAGTGATGTCATTTGAGATGTCAAAAGTGATGTCATTAATAATGTCACTGACCATATCATGAGTGATGTAATATGTGACATCATCAGCAGTGCATTGGCGGCGCACAAGTTATAGTTAGCTCAACTAACTATAACTGGCAAATTTCCCTGGTTTTATACGAGTCAAATGTTCAACTAATTTTAACGTCCCTGAAACCCATGTTTTTTTTGTGAATTTCTAAGGTTTTTTAAATGCTAATTCCTAACTATAACGTCTGGAAAACCTATGGTTTTTCAGTGAATTTCAAAGGTTTTTTAAATGTTAATTTCATATTTTAATGTTCATAAAACCTCTATTTTTTCTATTATATTTTTAAATATTTTGGAACTCTATTATACTTATTTTTTAACTTTAAAAATCATGTCATGTTTTATATCTTCTTAAAACAATATGTATATTTTTTGGGGGGGAGAGAAAACTGCATTCCCATACCGGTAGCGTACCAAGCTCCATCACCACACAAATCCTAAATCCTATCTGTCATAGTGGGAGAGGTGTGGCGCCGCGGCCAGGGCGACTGACGCTGGAATCTGGGGACCACGGTTCGATCCCCGGCTCCGGCGGAGGTTTAGCCCAGCACCATGTGACTCTGGGCAATAGCTCGCTTAATCTTCCCGACGGCCCCCCAGCGCCTAGAGACCTTTACGGGTGATTGTGCGCTTTACAAATGTGGACTTTACTTTACTTTATATTGCTAAACTCGTAAATTATGCACATTTCGTATCCGACGAGTTTGTGGCACGGCGTCCCGCATAACATCATATACGCATGAAGTCACCCCAGGTACTACTTTGGTTTCCCACGGGTACGCAGTACCAAGCCACGTGTTATGTCATGTACTTATGGGGTCGCGCCTGCTGCGTGTTGCGTATTCGACAAGTACACGCTGCCAGGCATTATGTTACATCACAGACATATAGTATAGCGCCGGGTACAGGGTTTTTTTTGTCTCAAAAGTATATCTAAATACCTTTAAACAGAATATGAGAGCACACGAAAATCTAAAATATTTTAAACATTTATATATTTTGAACTGTAATAAACTTATATTATGATAAATATATTTTGTCAAAATCGCATCGGCTGCGGCCTCCTTGTGCACTCGGTCCGCAATTGCCATGCGACCTTAAAAAAAAGCATTTGATTGGGTCATAACATTTCCCATTGTAACAGTTGTATGACCTCACCCATTTTACTCATTCTCTCTACAGCGGTTTGATGAGAGACACCTCTTCTGCTTAGAAAGCTTTTTTGAAAAGTGTTTTCCTGTATACACATGTCTTATACTACACACAACATGCAACGATCATCTTGACCAATATTCATGCTCTGTACATTAGCCTTCCACGTGTGATTGCCATGCATCTCAAACTTTCCATCAAAAAACAATTATGTGTTAGACGATGCCCCTGGTGTGTGTATCGTCACATTATTGTGCTGCCTTTCAGCCTGGGTATTGGTGGTTCTAAGGAGCATCATCAGCCATGGGCAGACTTCACATCCTAGATCACATGCCATCTCATTAACGATAGCCTCAGCCCTCCCGACACATGCTACATTAATCTAAATTGCACACTCTGCGAGGTAAAAAATACAAAAGAAACACACATAAGTACACTTCCTGGCCAGGCAGGAACTGAACAACGCTCAAGTCCCCGCAATAATTATTCACACCTCTACGCTGGCCTGGCGTACGCCAGTCCAACCCACTTTGCGTACGTATAAATAGGATAAGCACGACGCCACACGTCCCTCTTCTTCCACACTACCTCAAATGATATGCCGCATCCAACTTACATATCACAATGTGCAATAAAAACAATTGGATCCATGAGGTGTACACCATACTGGCAATCAACACGGGCTCTAAATTGTGTGCCCTACTGCCCGTAGTCTACGAAAGGGATCCATGAGTTGTACACTCTCCGGCAATCAACACTCCATCTGAATTGTGAGCACTGCTGCCTGTAGTGTTTGCTTACACAACAATGAGAGCAGGTAAGTAGAGCGGCCTGGGTGAACAGGGCCTCAAATTGACCCCGGTGCGGAAAGAGGGGTGGGGTGCTTCAGTCTGGCTGCGCAGGTGCGAACACACGATATTGCCATGTGTTATGATGTGATCTTTGACCTCATTCTGTCATATCTCTGTCTCATTTTAAGGACCTGCTGGACCGTACTGTAGGCCTGATCCAGCAGGCAGCGCTGTACTTCAGACACATCTTCAGTGCAGTGCTGTGGGAGGGGTGGGATGCATCAGCCAGACTGCGCACGTGCGAATAAGTGATATTGCCATGTGTTATGATGTGATCTTTGACCTCATTCAGCCACATCTCTATCTCATTTTAAAGACCTGCTGTACCATAAGGTTGGCCTGAGCCTATGGGCAGCGCTGCCCTACAGACACCTGTTGAGGGCTGATCTGCGGGAGGGGTGGGGTGCATCACCCTGAGTGCGCACATGCGAATAAGCGATTTTGCCGTGCCTAAGGATGTGATCTCTGACCTCATTCAGTCACATCAGCCTAATTTTAAGGACCTGCTGGACAGTACTGTAGGCCTGAGCCAGCGGGCAGTGCTGCAATACAGACACGTGGCGTTGGCTTTTAGGACACTGTAGTGAGCTCCTTACTAAGTGTACATGCACACAGGCTCCCGCCACTACATAACACATGCACATTATGCTTCTAGCATGCGCTCTGTTCCTTTGTATGTAAACGTTGGCATACCATATTATTATTTAACCTTGTGTAGTCTTGTGCACTCCAACTCCTCTTTAAACCATGATTACCACTAACAGTTGGTAGATCATACTTCAAAAACGAAGGATGCACTCAAATCCTATGTACTATCACGCTTGAATTAAACCTTCATTTACCTCCAGGTGTTTCCACCATTAAATTATTTCTCCCTTTTCAGAAATTCCATTTATTGCCACAAGAAGGACGGAGCGGGAGTTGCCCCCGCAATGATGCCCAGGCATTCTGACACCTTACATTGTGGTATCAAGACACTGTCCGCCGACCGGAGACCTGGTCTACTGTACAAACATACCCCGAACTAGGAGCTTGCACCAATATGTCGTGGGACACACCAGTGGTGGCAGGTGAGCAGTGAAGCCTCGGTGTGCAAGACCTGCAATTGAGCACAGTGCGGGGGAAGGGGTTGGGGTGCAGCACCCTGGGCGCACAGGTGGATGCAAGCGATTTTCCCGTAGCTAATAATGTAGGACTATATTATCAAAGAACGGCGATAACATTATCAGCACTTTAGTGACAGGAAACTGCCGCTAATGCTACAATAAGGTGTTGATAATATGCCCTTGTGAATTCCAATAGAAGCCCAGATTCACACCAGAACCTGGGCTTCTAAGGGAATTCACAAGGGCATATTATCAACCCCTTATCGCCACGTTAGCAGCAGTTTTCTGCTGCTAAACCGGCGATAGTGTCATCGCCCTTCCTTCATAATATGGCCCATAATCTCTGGCCTCATGTATTTAATTTTAAGGACTTGCTGAACCACACTCTTTCTCGCAGACCACAGCATCTTAGACAAACGGCTGATGGAGGGTAAACACTAAGGGCTGGGTGCAATAGGCTGACACTCTGTCAGCCTAGTATTAAAACAAGTTTTAATATTAGAGTGCACCTACCAAACATAATCTAACTGACTATTAGACAAATGAAGCCTGGGTAATTGTACAACTGCAGGAGTTCTATGAGTGCATCACTTTATAACACCATAAGTACTGCCCATGTGATTACTGAACTAATAAGGCACTGCCTAGGACCACCGAGGCTTCAGGGACTGCCAAGGCCCACACTGAATATTTAAATTAAGACCTGGAGCGTGGCCATCCCCACACTTCAGTTGGCCTTGAACCCCCCGAACTATTAGTAAACAATACCCGGGAAGGTGGAGCTCCCTTAGGCTGCAAAACGTCTCTGTGCTTTTCCGCCCCTAATTTACATGTGACATTATGATCCCCAGTCCTACAGAGACCCCGCAATATAATAATTGGATTGGTCACGGAACATTACCCACCCACCAGGGACCTCATTTAAAAGAATGGATGAGACCCCGCTTTTTTTTGTTCTTGTCTCTCCATTTTTACCATCTGCATCCTCTCTACTACAGCGATACAAGGTTTTCCTCCTCTCGCTTCGAGTCGTCGAACAAGTATTTGCTATCACAGGGTGGAAGCCATGCACCACACTCTAATAGCAAACACAAATGTCCAGTGAATGCACACCCTGGGACATTGTATGAGCTGCGCCTGAGAGTTCACTCTCCCTACTATCATGATGCATCTGTTAGTATAAACGCATACTAGCACTATGTCAGGATCCACCCTGAGGTCCCAACCTATCTGATGCTTTGAGTCCTTTTTCCCTCTCTCAGCTCCCGGATTCAGAGATATACCTGCCCGGAAAAGACCCTACTGAAGGAACTCATTACTGGCCCTTTAAAGATCCGCTAGAGGCCGGCATCAGCCACGCCCCCTGAGAGTGGAAACCCGTGACGTTGTCCAGTGAAAACATGCCATTCACCAATGAAGAGGAGTTCCCCACCAGAAAGACAGGAGAGGAAGAGACCATGACGTGTCCTGAGAGCAGAGAGCCCCGACCGGAGGAGAAGACGCCGACTGTCGACCTGCCCCGGAGCCCTGAGGAACCGTCAGGAGACCAACGTCCCTGTGCTGCGCCCCGCCACATTCCTGGAGGAATGTGGCTAGAGCAGGTACGTGCTCATCTCCTGGGTCCTGGGAGGTCGTTGCTTGCTTTGTCGGGAGGCGGGAGGGAGCAGGGAACCTGATCAGGGAGAACCTGGGGTTCAAGAACGCGGTTAGTGTTATTAGTCCACCCTCCCCGTTCCTACCTCCGGTGACGGTTCCCCAACCCTGCACATCCCCAACCTTACAGTGAAGCTCCCACCACTTCCTTCCCCGTTATACTCCTCAAAACCTCAACACTAACTGAGGGCTTACTCCGCTTGTTTTTGTTTTCTCCTGTCGGCGGAGATCCGGACAGCCTTGCCCCACAAGACGCCAAGGAGGGAGAAGGACATCCCCCTGCAGAAGGCGTCGGGAGAGCACAGCACCGGGTCGACTCAGTTGCCTGAAAGAACTTTCATTCTTTTGCAAGGACCCTTGTAACCTAAATAAATTCCCTTTTTTGAGCTAAACTACTGTCTGGAGTCACGTGCTTACCTATCACAGGTTATACACTACTTACACACATGTAGCACAGTGACCAGAATGTAGTGAAGAAGCAGTGGAAGCAGAAAATTTAAAAATATAAATCCTACCAGAAGTCGGATTACATAGTTCAATTAGCCGTTGACTCTGTCATGGGTAGAAACAGCTACAAAAACAAATTGGTCTTCAGCACAACGCAAGCAATTTTGAAATATTGGTGAGTGGTGCCTTCTTTATGCCTTCTCCTGCTCGTCACCAAATTTATGTAGTGAAGAGGCAGACAGGAGTGGATCCAATAAGTAGATTTATCACAAGAAAACAAGACACCTGAAACAACCACCAACAGGAGCAGACAGCAAAGCAACCGTCTAATCCAGCACCGTGTACAAACTCCGCAAGGTTCCCCTCATGACAGCCCTACATTCTAACATTACATACTCAGGACCATATTATCAAGGAACAGCGTTAAAATTATTGCCGCTTTAGCAGCAGGAATCTGCCGCTAAAACGGCAATAATGGGCCGTAGAGAATTCCAATAGAAGCCCATGTTCTGGTGTTAACATGGGCTTCTATTGGAAATCTCTACGGCATATTATCAAGCCCATTATCGCCATTTTAGCAGCAGTTTCCTGCCGCTAAAGCGGCGATAATTTTAACGCCGTTCCTTGATAGTATGCCCCTTAGATTCTAGTAGAATTACATACTAACATTCTACTATGACTTACAATGGAATACTACACAGAGCACATGACTTTACAGCAATGAGCTCATGGTTTCATCCACGAGTCTTGGGACCGGTAGGGGTAAGACTTTCGCTTCCCACTCCTTATATTATATAAACGTAAACTAACACTTCTACCACAAGTATGCTACAGCGCCCAGAGAACATAACTTTACAGCAATGAGCTCACAATTTAGGCTCATGGTTTTATTCCCGAGTCTTCACACCAGTAGGGATGAGAAGTTTGCTTCCCACTCCCTATATACTATAAACGCATACTAACACTACTTACACACTTATACTACAGAGGATAGTATCCTACAGCGCTCAGAGCCCATCACTTTACAGCAATCAGCTCGGTTTCATCCCCAAGTCTTCACACCGGTAGGCATAACTACTTTGATTCCCACTTCCGGGATACTATCAATACACAGTAGCGGTGTGTAGTTTGCTTCCCACTCCCTGTATGGTATTAACGCCTACTAACACTACTTGCACACGTATGCTACAAACACCAGACCACAACACTTTACAGCAATGACCTCATGGTTTAGACCCGAGTGTAGCACCATATCATATTACCACCATGCCACTCTGAGCAACACCGCACTTTCAGACCGTTAACAGTGATAACTACCTACTGGAAACTGCCAGTAGGTAATCAAGAACAAATTACAATAGTTCCTTGATTCTTTTAGCTTTCAAAGATTCTCTCTAATACTGTCTTTCTACTTTTCCATATAAATAGTTTTTTTAATATTCAAGTACACATTAAAGTCAGAAATGCAACGTATTCTATCAACACACTTTCTAGAACATTCTGCAACACGTGGAGTTTAAAAGTCCATAATTTTTAAAAAATCTAACGATATTTTTTTGCAACATTTTCTTGATCATTTAACGGCACGTGTAGGTTAAAAGTTCACAATTCTTTTAAGTTCGAACAGTGCCTTCCGAATGCAAGTAGCAGGTGTGGTTGAATTGAGAAAATGTTATCCTATAATATGTACTCCACATGCCAACAGCGTTTTCTTAACCAATCACAAACATACTTTTCCACAAAACAAATGTGCACCCTACTTTTAAAAAACAATGCTTTTCATCTCCCAATCAGGTACCGTTTCGTATGCGAAAAGAAACTATTCACCATCTTTAAACATATCTGTTATTCTATTAAGGAACTGCATGATCTACAGACATCTTTTCATACCTTCCAGCCATACCTTCAAAATGCTAGTGTGGATCGTAGGACATAGCTATGTTTTCTGGTGCAAGCGGTATGCAGAACAGAGACGTATTGACTTAGACCTAGGTTTACAAAATGTGGACATTAAATGGTTTGGCAGAGGGGATAGAAGTGGCACCAATTGTTGCCTTCGGTTAAACCCTGTTTGCATCTCCAACACCCTGACCTCATGATTGTGCACTGTGGTGGAAATGACCTAGGCACATTGACTGGGGTAGATTTGGGAATGCTTATGAAGGACACCTTTGGGCAATTGATGTTACTTTTGCCTCAAACTGTCTTTGTATATTCCAATATATGCCAAAGGCAGAAGTGGAAATGGTCCAAACAATTTTGTCCTCAGATTGAAAAATCTCGGAAAAAAGTCAACAAAGCTGTCTCTGCATACCTCAGAGACCACAAAATGGGGTCCAAATACAACAACAATATACGTTTTGATATGGCGGATATCTACAGAAGTGATGGAGTACACTTCACAGATCAGGGAAACCGAGTTTTCCTGAATAACTTGAAGCTGTGCATCCACACTTATATGTAGCTCCAACTAATGAACACAAGGGCTCTTTTTAGAGCCACCCTATAACTTACAACTTAGGCCCACTATTTTAGGGCCATATAACGCCAACTCCCTCACCCTTGCCAAAATGTATTCTCCACACAGCTGTGGCACAGTGGCCAGACCATCTTACTTTGCCGCACAGACCTCTCGCTTTGATCCCCAGCTCTACTCACCCATAGGGGTGAGTAGTTTGCACTTTACAAATATTGATTTACCTTCGCACTCCCTATACAACATCATCTACGCACCATACACAAGCTACAATGTTCTAAACAAAAGTTCATCCAAGTAGCTATACCTACATGCTGACACTACTTGCACAGATGTGGCACAGCGGCCAGAGCACATGACTTTACAGCATATGACACACAGTTTGGGCTCACGCTTTTATCCCCGACTCTGGCAGCAGCTCAGCTTAGCAACATGAGACTCTAGACAATACCTCACATATATTCCGTACCTCGGGTCAGTAGTTCATCCTAAGAGTTATAAACACATCCGGACACTACTTCCACAACTGTACTGCAGCGACCACGGCACATTACTTCACAGCATAAGACACACAATTTGGGCTCACGCTTTAATCCCCGAATCCCGCACCAGCTCACCTTATCCGCATTAGACTCTAAGCAATACCTAACTTAATTTCCGTAGCCTACCACTTACACACCGGTAGGGGTAAATACTTTGCTCCCCTTCTATAGCACACCCTAAACACCCCACATAGGTTATAGTGCTCCTACCCTCCTATTTCCCACTTTTCCCCCCTTTTTTCACCTTTCTCACTTCAAGGGAATCACAAAATAGCGGCCAATACTTCCTAGATGAAACCGCTCGCACCGCTCGCAGCCAATCAGCAACAAGCTTGTGCTCGTAACGCCTCAGCCAATCAGATGGCAGTATTCCCAAATATCGATATCTGTAAATTTCGATATTTCTCAAACAACTACTGAATGAATTTATACCAAATAAACAAAAGCGTGCTTTCTAGAACAAGACCCTTCTGCCTGCCAAATTTAGGGTAATTCCGTTCACCCTTTCAACCTGTAGCCTGTCTAAAGATTCCTATGGAAATTAACATGGCGAAAACAAATTTTCGGACCCCACTTTTTTCTCGGCCCCCCTTGGAGAATCACCCCCAAACTTTCAACATAGGAGCTGATCTCAACAAAGAATTAGTTTAGAAAATTTCGCGAAGATTCATCAATCAGCGCCAAAGTTATTGGGAATAAAATGTTGCCATTTTCCTATGGTAACTAGGTCCTAACTATAACTACCTACTGGCAACCGCCAGTAGGTAATTAATATATATATATATATATATATATTATATATATATATCCATATGTGTATATATATATATATATATATATATATATATATATATATATATATATATATATATATATATATATATATATATATTCACTGAAAGCGACCGCTCGAACCTGTTCCAGGTGAGGTTGCCCCACCACCTCCGCTGCTCCTGCCCGCCGTGGCCAGGACCCTGCCCTGCTGAGTGCCGCGCACTGCCTTGCACACCCTCGTCTCGCCGCTGTCTGTCTGCTGCGGCGTGCCTGCTTCCCCCCTGTGTCTTCTGTGCGCCTGCTGCGTGTACTATCCACTAGCCCCCCTGGTAAATTCTCCTGTTTGCCTCCACTCGCATCTTCTCCTTCCCCCCGTAGTGTAACTTGCCTCCACTTGTTTTTCTGTCTCCCCCCGGTTTCTACCTGTCCCCCCTCGCCTTCGCTCACTTGCCTCCCCCTTTTGCCTTCTGTACCCCTGTGCTGCCCTCCCCCTCCCGCTCGCTCCCTCGAGCCGCCCTCCTTCCCGCCACTGCCCCCCAGTGTCTCCACCCCCCTCCTGCCCATTGGCCGCCCCGCTCCCGCCACCCAGCTGACCCGCCCTCCCGGCTCCTCACTTAAGGGGACTGTGCACAGAGGTGAGCAGCGACCGCTCGAACCTGTTCCAGGTGAGGTTGCCCCACCACCTCCGCTGCTCCTGCCCGCCGTGGCCAGGACCCTGCCCTGCTGAGTGCCGCGCACTGCCTTGCACACCCTCGTCTCGCCGCTGTCTGTCTGCTGCGGCGTGCCTGCTTCCCCCCTGTGTCTTCTGTGCACCTGCTGTGTGTACTATCCACTAGCCCCCCTGGTAAATTCTCCTGTTTGCCTCCACTCGCATCTTCTCCTTCCCCCCGTAGTGTAACTTGCCTCCACTTGTTTTTCTGTCTCCCCCCGGTTTCTACCTGTCCCCCCTCGCCTTCGCTCACTTGCCTCCCCCTTTTGCCTTCTGTACCCCTGTGCTGCCCTCCCCCTCCCGCTCGCTCCCTCGAGCCGCCCTCCTTCCCGCCACTGCCCCCCGGTGTCTCCACCCCCCTCCTGCCCATTGGCCGCCCCACTCCCGCCACCCAGCTGACCCGCCCTCCCGGCTCCTCACTTATGACGCCCTCTGAGCGACCGCGCAGCGGACGCACGCAGCGGGAGCACCGATTGAGCGCCGAAGGTGCGCCAAAGGTAAGCCCGTCTGCGCCCGTCCGCGCCTGGACCGCGCCCAGGGCCATGACCCCTGGTCCTCGCGGACCCCAGCCCTCCCACCGGACGTACGACGCCGCCACCCTCAACGCACTCAACGCCGGCCAAACGCCTGGATGCTACCGAGCCACCCCGAGACGCACCCACGGACCCTTCATCTGCCATTCCTGCAAGTTCTCCTGCATACGGACCTGCACTGCACCAGCACCCACCAAACCGAAATCCAGCAGCAGCCACCTGAAGTGCATCCTGCTCAACACCCGCTCCGTCCACAGACACGCCGTCGAGCTCTGGAACCTGCTCGACACCACAGCCCCAGACGTCGCCTTCCTCACGGAAACCTGGATGAACGCCTCCTCAGCGCCCGACATCGCCATCGCCATCCCGGACGGCTACAAGATCATCCGGAGAGACCGCGTCAACCAGACAGGAGGAGACATCGCCATCATTCACAGGAACACCATCCGCATCACGACCAACACCGACGACACCATCGCACCCGCCGAACACCTGAACTTCCAGATCCACGTCAACCCCAAGACCACCCTCAGAGGCACCCTCATCTACAGACCCCCGGGACCACGCACATAATTCAGCGAGAACATCGCCGACTTCATCAGCCCGCTCGCCCTCCCCTCAGCCGACTACATCCTCCTCGGGGACCTCAACTTCCACCTGGAGAACAACGACGACCGCAACACCACCACCGTGCTGGAAAACCTCGCAAACCTGGGACTCAAGCAACTGGTGACCACCCCCACCCACCTCGCCGGACACACACTCGACGCCGTCTTCTCATCCAGCAAAGACATCGCCTTCAGCCACGCCACAGGACTCCACTGGACGGACCACAGTTGCGTCCACTTCACCTTCAGAAGAACGACGACCCACCACCACCAGCAACAGGTTGCCCGAAGAAGCTGGAACAAGATCACGGCCGACCAGCTCGCCGTTTCCCTGAGTCAGTACCCTCCCGCCAGGCCGCCGACAACCTCACGAAGTGGATCAGCAACTGCGCAAACGAACTCGCCCCTCTGAGGACCCCGCCCAGCAGACACGGCAGCAAGAAAGCCCCATGGTTCACCGACGAACTCAAGAGCTCCAAGAAGAACTGCCGAGCCCTCGAGAAAGACTGGAGAAGGGAACCTACACCGGACAACATGACCACCCTCAAGCTTGCCACCCGGAAGCACCACCAACTGATCCGCGCCACCAAGAAAACTGCATTCAAGGACCGACTGGACAACAACGCACACAACTGCAAGGAACTCTTCAACATCGTGAAAGAGCTCTCCAACCCCAACACCGAAAACAACGACATCACCCCATCGCAAGACCTCTGCAACTCCCTCGCCTCCTACTTCCACAACAAGATCGCGGACATACACAACAGCTTCAGCAGTCAACCATCGCACACAGCGACCGCAGCAATGCCACCCACCACCACCCTCCGCGCCTGGACTCCGATCAGCACTGATGACACCGTCCGCATGATGAACTCCATCCACTCCGGATCTCCGACCGACCCCTGCCCTCACCACGTCTTCAACAAGGCCGACGCTGTCATCGCACCCCACCTGCGGGACATCATCAATACCTCCTTCGACACAGCCACCTTCCCGGAGAGCTGGAAGCACGCCGAACTCAGCGCTCTACTTAAGAAACCAACAGCGGACCCCACCGAACTCAAGAACTACTGCCCCATCTCGCTCCTCCCGTTTCGAGCCAAAGTCATCGAGAAGACCGTCAACAAACAGCTGGCCGCCTTCCTCGAGACGAATGGATCCCTCGACCCCTCACAGTCTGGCTTCCGAGCCAACCACAGCACCGAGACCGCCCTGATCGCTGCCACCGATGACATCCGAGCCCTGATGGACAACGGAGAAACAGCGGCCCTCATCCTCCTAGACCTCTCCGCGGCATTCGACACTGTCTGCCACCGCACCCTAGTGCAGCGCCTCAGCAACGTCGGAATTCAGGAGAAGGCACTGGAATGGATCGTCTCCTTCCTCGACGGAAGAACACAGAGAGTCCGCCTATCACCGTACAAGTCAGAGGCCACCGAGGTCATCTGCGGCGTCCCTCAAGGATCCTCGCTGAGCCCCACCCTCTTCAACGTCTACATGAGCCCCCTCGCGCCCATCGCACGCCAACACAACCTGAACATCATCTCCTACGCCGATGACACCCAGCTGATCCTCTCACTGACCAACGACCCCGCCGCTTCCAGAGCCAACCTTCATGAAGGGATGAAAGATGTAGCCGAATGGATGACGACCAGCCGCCTGAAACTGAACTCAGACAAGACGGAAGTCCTCATCCTGGGCTCCTCGCCCTCCGCCTGGGACGACTCCTGGTGGCCCCCCGCCCTGGGCACCGCACCCACACCGACAGACCACGCACGCAACCTGGGCTTCATCCTGGACTCCTCCCTCTCCATGACCAGACAAGTCAACGCCGTCTCCTCGTCATGCTTCAACATCCTGCGCATGCTACGAAAGATCTTCCGGTGGATCCCCACCGAGACCAGGAAGACGGTCACCCAGGCCCTCGTCACCAGCCGACTGGACTACGGCAACGCCCTCTACGCCGGGAACCAACGCCAAGCTCCAGAAGAGACTCCAGAGGATCCAGAACGCCTCAGCCAGACTCATCCTCGACATCCCCCGACGCAGCCACATCTCCGGACATCTGAGAGACCTGCACTGGCTCCCCGTCAACAAGAGAATCACCTTCCGTCTCCTCACCCACGCACACAAAGCCCTACACGACCAAGGCCCGAGCTACCTCAACAACCGCATCAACTTCTACGCTCCCAAACGCCAACTCCGATCAGCCAGTCACGCCCTCGCCGCCGTCCCCCGCATCCGAAGATCGACGACAGGAGGAAGGTCCTTCTCCCACCTGGCCGCCAAGACCTGGAACTCCCTCCCTCCCGACCTGCGCCTGACCCAAGACCACCTCTCCTTCAGGAAGAAGCTCAAGACCTGGTTGTTCGAGCAGTAGCAGCACCCCCCCCCCAAGCGCCTTGAGACCCTCCGGGTAAGTAGTGCGCTATATAAGTGTCCATGATTGATTGATTGATTGAAAAAAACATAGGTTTCACAAACGTTATAGTTAGGAATTAGTTTATAGAAAATCTTTAAAATTCACTAAAAAAAACATAGGTTTCACAATCGTTATAGTTAGGAATTAGCACTTAAAAACCCTTTGAAATTCACTAAAAAAACATAGGTTTCACATCAGTTATAGTTAGCTGAACATTTTACTCATACAAAACCATTGAAATTCCCACGTTATAGTTAGTTGGACTCACTATAACTCGCGTGCCCGCAATACACTGCTGATGATGTCACATATTACATCATTCATCAGATGGTCAGTGACATCACTGATGACATCACTGATGACATCTCAAATGACTTCACTGATGACATCACTGATGACATCTCAAATGACATGTGGATAAGTGAAGAAAATGTAGTAAAAGAACGGTGGTGTGGAAGGGTAAGAAAAGAGCAGTGATGTTTAGGAAAGAGTGGAGATACAGACTGGATAAAGACAATTGAGTGTGAGACAAGGTGAGTAAGGCAGTGAAGAAACAGAGAAAGTGAAAGAAAAAGTAAGAGTAGAAGACTGAAGGTCTCATTTATGAGGCCATGCGTCACTTTTACGATGCCGGTGCGTCACTTTTTGTGACGCACCAGTGCTGTAAAAAAATGCACCTTGTTGAGTCATATTTACAAAGTGACGCATCTAGGTAGATGCGTCACTTTGTCAACCCCTGCTCCACATTATACCTGGGCCAGGAGTAATGTATGCAAAGGGGGCGTATTGACGCAAGAAAGGGTCGTTTTAGGACACTGTTGCGTCAAAATCTTGCGCCTGCCTCACAGCAGGCGTAAGACTGACGCAGGCCCTTTCACATGGGGCTGGCCCCATGTGAAAGGATGCATTGCTGGAGTTGCGTCACTTTTGTGACACACTCCAGCAATGCATCACTTTTGCGCTTACAGATACGTCAGAAATACTGACGTATCTGTAACTCCTTGTGACATAATGCGTCATACATTAAATATGACGCATGAGTAGAAGACTGAAGGCCTCATTTATGAGGCCATGCGTCACTTTTACGCCACCGGTGCGTCACTTTTTGTGACGCACCAGTGGTGTAAAAAATGCACCTTGTTGAGTCATATTTACAAAGTGACGCATCTAGGTAGATGTGTCACTTTGTAAACCCCTGCGCCACATTATAAATGCGCCAGGTGTAATGTATGCAATGGGGGCGTATTGACGCAAGAAAGGGTCGTAGAAGTGACGCAGTGAAATCTATGAGATTTCACTGCATCACTTTTAGGATACCATTGCATCAAAATCTTGCACCTGCCTCACAGCAGGCGTAAGACTGATGCAGGCCCTTTCACATGGGGCTGGCTCCATGTGAAAGGATGTATTGCTGGAGTTGCGTCACTTTTGTGACACACTCCAGCAATGCTGGATTTGCGTCACTTTTGTGACACACTCCAGCAATGCATCACTTTTGCGCTTACAGATACGTCAGAAATACTGACGTATCTGTAACTCCTTGCGACATAATGCGTCATACATTAAATATGACGCATGAGTAGAAGACTGAAGGCCTCATTTATGAGGCCATGCGTCACTTTTACGCCACTGGTGCGTCATTTTTTGTGACGCACCAGTGGAGTAAAAAATGCACCTTGTTGAGTCATATTTACAAAGTGACGCATCTAGGTAGATGTGTCACTTTGTAAACCCCTGCGCCACATTATACCTGTGCCAGGTGTAATGTATGCAAAGGGGGCGTATTGACGCAAGAAAGGGTCGTAGAAGTGACGCAGTGAAATCTATGAGATTTCACTGCATCACTTTTAGGACACCGTTGCGTCAAAATCTTGCGCCTGCCTCACAGCAGGCGTAAGACTGATGCAGGCCCTTTCACATGGGGATGGCCCCATGTGAAAGGATGCATTGCTGGAGTTGCGTCACTTTTGTGACACACTCCAGCAATGCATCACTTTTGCGCTTACAGATACGTCAGAAATACTGACGTATCTGTAATTCCTTGCGACATAATGCGTCATACATTAAATATGACGCATGAGTAGAAGACCGAAGGCCTCATTTATGAGGCCATGCGTCACTTTTTCGCCACCGGTGCGTCACTTTTTGTAACGCACCAGTGGTGTAAAAAATGCACCTTGTTGAGTCATATTTACAAAGTGACGCATCTAGGTAGATGTGTCACTTTGTAAACCCCTGCGCCACATTATAAATGCGCCAGGTGTAATGTATGCAAAGGGGGCGTATTGACGCAAGAAAGGGTCGTAGAAGTGACGCAGTGAAATCTATGAGATTTCACTGCATCACTTTTAGGATACCATTGCGTCAAAATCTTGCACCTGCCTCACAGCAGGCGTAAGACTGACGCAGGCCCTTTCACATTGGGCTGGCTCCATGTGAAAGGATGCATTGCTGGAGTTGCGTCACTTTTGTGACACACTCCAGCAATGCATCACTTTTGCGCTTACAGATACGTCAGAAATACTGACGTATCTGTAACTCCTTGCGACATAATGCGTCATACATTAAATATGACGCATGAGTAGAAGACTGAAGGCCTCATTTATGAGGCCATGCGTCACTTTTACGCCACTGGTGCGTCACTTTTTGTGACGTACCAGTGGTGTAAAAAATGCACCTTGTTGAGTCATATTTACAAAGTGACGCATCTAGGTAGATGCGTCACTTTGTAAACCCCTGCGCCACATTATACCTGTGCCAGGTGTAATGTATGCAAAGGGGGCGTATTGACGCAAGAAAGGGTCGTAGAAGTGACGCAGTGAAATCTATGAGATTTCACTGCATCACTTTTAGGACACCGTTGCGTCAAAATCTTGCGCCTGCCTCACAGCAGGCGTAAGACTGATGCAGTCCCTTTCACATGGGGATGGCCCCATGTGAAATGATGCATTGCTGGAGTTGCGTCACTTTTGTGACACACTCTAGCAATGCATCACTTTTGCGCTTACAGATACGTCAGAAATACTGACGTATCTGTAACTCTTTGCGACATAATGTGTCATACATTAAATATGACGCATGAGTAGAAGACTGAAGGCCTCATTTATGAAGCCATGCGTCACTTTTACGCCACCGGTGCGTCACTTTTTGTGACGCACCAGTGCTGTAAAAAATGCACCTTGTTGAGTCATATTTACAAAGTGACGCATCTAGGTATATGCGTCACTTTGTAAACCCCTGCGCCACATTATACCTGCGCCAGCTGTAATGTATGCAAAGGGGGCGTATTGACATAAGGAAGGGTGGTAGAGGTGATGCAGTGAAATCTATGAGATTTCACTGCGTCACTTTTATGACGCTGTTCCGTCTAAATCTTGCGCCTGCCTCACATCAGGCATGTCAGACTCAGGCAGGCCCTTTCACATGGGACTTGCCCCATGTGAAAGTATGCATTGCTTGAGTTGCATCATTTTTGTGACACACTCCAGCAATGCATCACTTTCCTCTAAACACTCTACTTTATTTTTTTACTCTATTTTTTTATACTGTTTTTCCCCGTGGTGCGCTCAGGGTGCGCGTACCGGAGCGCGCACCTGGGAACGCACCCAGCGCTTACCCCACGAAAATTAAAAAAAAAAAAAAGTTTTTTTGCCCTTCAGGGTCCTTCTAGGCCCCCCTCAGAAAACCTAGGGGGTCAGGGGGTGTCTACCATGCCCCCTTTTAATTATTTCCCCCTTTCTTTTTCACCTCTTGTGTCTCGATTCTACCGAGACACAAGATGGCGGACTCTCTGGACTGTTTAGAATGTTGACAGACACCCGACAGCCAATCAGCTTTCCGCTCGCGCTCTCCCGTTGCGTGCCTGGTGCGCTCCCCGGTACGCGCACCTGTGAGCGCTTGGAGAGCGCTTATAGATATATATGTGATTTTGAAGTTAATTTTCAAAAAAACTACTGGAGCAATTTTCAGCAAACATAGCAAAGGCACATCTGCGTACCAGTCCCTACAATTTTGCCAAGTTTGGCGTGATTCCATTCAGCGGTTCGGGCTGTAGACTCGTTAGACCGTCCTATGGAAATTAACATGGGGAAAACACATTTTGGGACCCCCCTTTTTTCTCAGCCCCCACTCCACGAATCCCCCCGAAACTTCCAGGGAAGAAGCGGAGCTGGCCAAAATTTTGGAAAATTACACGCAAATTCCTTAACCGGCGCCAGAGTTATTCCCAATAGAATGTTGCGGATTACCTATGGTAGCCAATCCTAACTATAACTACCTACTGGCGACCGCCAGTAGGTAATATATATATATATATATATATATATATATATATATATATATATATATATAATAACACACTTGGCAAAATGTGAATGAAACTCAAGCAGCCGATAATACTGGACATCTTGCAAGAAATCAGAAAGATATATAGACTAAATAAATCAAATGATTAACTTGGATGTGCACTCAGACTCACTCACACATCAAAAAGTCAATCCTTAAAGAAAACACCTCAGATGATTATAGCCACTGGAAACTGAAGGTGCACACTGACATTCACGCATCACAAATGGCAACAATAAATAAAAAAACACTTTACCTGATGCACACTTCGTCCTGACCCATTCCAGACTGGGGATTCACAGGGGTCAAGGGACTCCGCCACCAGATGCCTGTTCTGACGATGCATCCACCATTCAGGCGAGAACATTCCCGGTTTCTAAGTCAACAAGCCCCTGCTTTATAATCTCAAAACACACTAGAAGGTTCCGAGAGGCCTTCCCTCTGCGCCAAGGAAGCTTACTGGAATTGACCACTTTCCATGCAAGCATTCCGAAGGCAAAGGCGTTCTCACGTTCCTTCTACATTATCACATGTTCCAGCCTTTATCTTAACAAAGCTTTCCAAAGTCTCCGGTGGTACACTCAACAAGAAAGTAACCTTGCGCATGAATAACCTAAACAACTTGAGTAATCTGGGGGCCTGGCTGTGTGCACAAAAAGCTCAAGCAAGATAGTCAGAATTCAAGATGACATAGTAAGAACTTCATAATACTTCCCAAATTACAGCACAATGCACATTTGTGCACCACTGCGTATAGCGTCACATATTTCATCTCTCAATGATCAACACAATGTACATTTGAGCACCACTGCTCATAACACTGCACTTCGAGACCAAAAAGTGCATTCAACACACCTCTCTCTCTAATGCTTTCAAATACATATCCCACACGTTCTGTTCTTGGCAAGCTGTTCAACTCTGTGACAGCTCCCACTTTAAAACTACAACAGATACGAAAGAAATTGTCAAGGAAAACATGTACATGCAGGGACATTATCTCATATGTTCAGGCTAAGGTAAAATAAAACACCAAAAGTCAATTAAAATCATGGTAGTCAAAGGACATCATGTGGTTTCAAACCATAGGAGTGCATCTAGCACTACAGTAGGTTACACCACACTACCTCCCCAGGGATGTCATATACTTAGATATGAAATTGGTTTAATGGTCAGAAACCACCTCTCTGGGGGACCCCACTCAGGAAAAGATCCCCATTAATGCCCGGCCCACCACTGGTGTCGTCGTTGTCCTGAGAGGGATTAGCTCCTGGTACCGGGTGGCATGGTCCACCAAGACCAGGATGTACCTGTTGCCCATGGCTGTCTTGGGATTCAGTGGACCAACAATGTCCATCCCAGCCCTTTCAAAAGGGGTTCCAACAACTGGAAAAGGTTGGGAAGGAGCTTTTACCTTCCTCCCACTAGCACCACTTGCCTGGCAAGATCTGCAATGTCCATCTGACTGGCTTTGCATTTGGGGCCAAAAGAAGTGGATGACAAGCCTATCAAAGGTCTTGTCTTGTCCCGAATGTCCTGCCAAAGGAACATTATGAGCCAAACCCAGTAGGAAGGTCCTGAAGCGATGGGGTACCAATAGCATATGGGCTGACCCAGGATCACCAACCTTAGGCTCACTGTACAGATCATTTTCCCTTCACACATCCAGTTTGATTCAGACTGATCACCAGCTGCCTGGTTTGTAGCCTGCAGCTGCAAACCCTCTAGAGAAGGGCATTGTTTCTGCCCCCTGCATAATTCGTCCCTGGTGGGAGCACCTTCTTCCTGCCAATGGGTCAGCTCATATATATTCCCCAGTTGCCCTGTATGTACTGGGGCATCCCCCGCAAGGAGGTCAGCCTCCTCCTGGACCATGGGAACTGTTAGAATTGGGGTCTCTAGTTGGAAGAGGTAGGTACATTTGATCAAATAGGGACCCTTGCTTCTAGTCAGGGTAAGAGGCTAAACTTCCAAAATAACCCTTGCTCGCACCCTTGGCACAAGTAGACAGGCTTATCTCAGAGGCGGTGTGTAAAGCATTTGTGAACACATACAGTAATACGGTGAAAACACTACAAATGGACACCACACCAGTTTACAAAAATAAATAAGCTTTACTAGACTTAACACAAGACCAAACGACGAAAATTCACAATACTGTAATCCAAATAAGTGTTTAAAATGGTAGAAATAGCTTAGGTCAATTCAGATTGTAAATGCAACACTTTACTCTCACAGTACCTGGGATGCGTAACGCAAAACAAACAAAAGGGTCACAGGGAAGGTGATGCGTCGGTTCCTTACACTCAGGGGAGTGGATGCGTTGGTTCCTTACTGCTGCGCAGGGGAGTTGATGCTCGGTTCCTTACTGTATGGGGAGGTCGTGCGTCGGTTTCTTACTGCAATCTGATGCAATAATGCTCCGGTGCGATGCGACAATATGGCATCTTGGTTTCGATGCGACAACGTACATGCGATGCGTGCAAGTGCACGCCCGACAGCTGTGCAGCTACTCGGTGATATGAGCCATGAGAGGACCTGCGACACGCTTCTCCGGTGATGTGATGGCGAGCTATGCAGCACCGGCACACTTCTCCGGTAATACGATGTGCTTTAGCAATGCGATGGTGACAGCGGCAGCAGTGGCACACTTACTCGGCGATGCGGCGGCAACTGCTGCGGCGGCAACACGTTTCTTATTGTTGAGTTGCGCTTCCAGCTCCCAGCGACATACAGTCTCTCAGAAGGCCCAGCACAACAGAAGGCACTTCAATTCCCACCAAGGGAATTCAGGGGGGAGCTGGTGGTGAAGTCTTGTATACCTGAGACTTCAGGCAGGAGGCAAGCTCAAATTTCAAGCCCTTAGAGATCTTCTACAAGATGATGAAAAACACACTCAGTCCTCTTCTCCTTTCTTTGGTAATGAAGCACCAACTGCGGGCCAACCTCTAAACACACAGAACAGGGGTAGTCTCCTCCTTCAGCTTCCTGGTTCTTCTCCTCAGCAAAGGGTTGTCTTGATTCCTAGAAGTGATCTAAATTCTGGGGTCTGGATCCCCTTTTTATACTCATAAATCCTTTGTCTCTGAAGGCAGAGAGTGTCTGTACCTAGTCCAAACTAGTTCTGGGTGCATTCTGCCAGTGGAAAACTTCTTCCTTTGTCAGTGTGGGCCAGGGTCATCAAACACACCGCAGGAGGTGAAGTCAGCATTGTGGAAGACAGCCACAGACCTATTCAGGCCCAGGTGCTACTCCTCTCACCACTCCTCATGCAGATAAGTCTAATCAGCCATGTGCTGACTCACCCTGTCTCCTGGAGCCACACCAGCCCATGTCACTCACAAACCAGTCATGGAATACGCAACCAATCAGAGGCAGGCTTTGATGGTTAGGCAAGAATATACCTACTTTCTAAAAGTGGTATTTCCAAACACAGAATTGTAAAACCTACTTCACTAAAAGATGTATTTTATCATTCTGAGTTCAGGCTTACTAAAAGCACATTTCTACCTAGTTCCCTGAGTCAGTTATAAGATGTTATAATCAAACTGCCCATTCTTGCCTATGGGAACAGGTAGCCTTGCAATAGTGAAAAACAAAATTGGCTGTAATTCACTACCAGGACAGGCCACACGCATCAGGGCATGTCCTACCTTTTACATACAATGCACCATGCCCTTAGGCCTACCTTAAGGCTGACCAATATGTAGAAAAGGGAAGGTTTAGGGACTGGGAAGTGTGTGCACTTGCCCAGTCGACATGGCAGCCCCAGGCTGCACACAGGCTCTGCAATGGCAGGCCTGAGCAATAGGTTACAACCTGCTCCGGTGGGTGGCACAAACAGTGCTGCAAGTCTACCAGCAGCATTTGATTTACAGGCCCTGGGCACACATGGCGCAATGTACTAGGGTCTGACAAGTAAATCAAATAAGCCAATCATGAAGTCACTAATCCATTACAATACTTTACAATAGGGAGCACTTGCACTGTGGCACTGAATAGCAGTGGCACAGTGCCCAAACCATCTAGACCAGCAACACATATAGCTAAAACACAGTAGGCAACAGCAAAAAAATAGAAGGGAGACCCACACCAATGGTGCCAGGTCTAACAGGAACCTCAGTGATCGGATTCCCACAGCCCTTGCCCTTTCTCTTGGCAGCAACCTGGGCCACTCTTTCAGGTTCCAGGTCCTTCTGATCGCCCTTTCTATCCGCCATTGACCGAGTGGTCATGCATGCCCACACTGGCTACCCAAGCATCTCCAAGTGAGACCTGAGCTCAACATCCTTCCACAAGGACTGCTCCCGGTCATTCCCTAGCAGGCAATCTACAGGCAGTGTAGGTCTCACAACCACCCTCAAGGGACCTGAGACACCCCCCATTCAAAGGGAACCTTGCCACCATACACAGGCACTCTGAGTTGTCCTCAGCAACTACTTGGTGGATTGCCCCGGGGACTACTTGCTCATCAGAGACTAGTTGACACTGGACTGAGGTCACACTTGCTCCAGCTATCTCTGAGAGCCTCTTCCCTTTTCCCATTGTTGGTCACCCAGGCATTGTATTTTTTAGTGTTAGCCGGCACCTGGTTTCGTGAGACCATCTCACTGTCCCCTAGTGAGACAAGGGTCATTTCTGCAGGATTTCCACCCTCCTGTGGGCACCCCTCCTCACCAAGCGCTACACTAGCCAACACCTTCGTCTGCCCACTGGTTGGTGGCTGTGCCCTCTTGGGAGACTTGTGGTCCCCCTTCAAGTGATCCACCTGCTCACAGGCAGAGCACTTGTGTGCCGGGATCTGCATGCTTTCTTGATGAGACCACTTGTTTCTTATCTCCTGGGGGATGGGAACCTTTACCTTGGGTATTAGTTTGGGGCCCTTTAGAGAACGCCTGTGCTTTACCCTTGTCCCTCCACTTATCTGCTGGGGACCCTGCCTACCTTTGGATGATTCTCACCCAAAAGCTTTCTTGTGGACCCTGGTACTTACCCAGCAGTCGGCCTCCATAGACAGCTTCCTGGGGGTCAGTCAGCTTACTATCAACCAAGTGCTGGTGCAGATCTACAAAACATAGACTAGACAAGTGCTCCCATGCAATGAAATTGTAGAGCCCCTGAAAATCTGTCACATCACTGCCCTTTACTCAGCCATCCAGTGACCTGCAAAACTAATCCACACATTCCAACCAAGTGTTGGAATCTGTTTTCTTACTGGACCTAAATTGATCCCTGTACATTTTAAGATTGAATACATACCTGGTGAGAAGGGCCTCCTTCACGCCAGCATAGGTGAGGTTACACCCCTTACCCAAAGCCACTAAGGCATCCCTTGCTTCTTCTGGGAAAAGAGGCCAAAATCCTGCCCCCCAATTCTTCTTAAGGACCCCATTCATGCATTTAGATGCCTTATAACCCTGAAACCACCTTTCTATGTCATCCCAATTCTTGAATTCCTTGCCTACCTCCTTGGGGGTGTGCACAATTCTATCTGACGCGCACTGTGGAATTGGTGCCTCATCTGAGCTCCAGCTCCGTAAAACTATGTTCTACCTAAGATCATCTTCCTTTCCTCCATGGCTATTTTTTGTCTTCCCTTTCATCCTCCATCCTCTATCCTGAGTTTTTCCAACTCAGACTTCCTTGTCTCCTGCCTGTCCTCCATCTCCTCTGGGGGCAAGCCACAGCTACCTGACCTGGAGAGGTCCCGTCCCAAAAGCGCATTAACCCAAGAAAGATACTTCTCCGCCTCCCCACTGAGACCTCGAGATTGTCCAATGGCAGGCCTGACTGCTACGCAGGCCTTCAGTGCCTTTTGTAGCTCCTCCTTCCAGGTGAGGCCTCTGACTTGGACCTTTAGGTTTTTGCAGATTACCTTCAACACTTTCACGTTGTAGGATTCCAACATATCCTCCTCAAAGGCCACTTTCAAGGATGTAACATATGATGCTCTTGATTCAGGCATGATGAAGTAGCAAGTTCAAGTTCTAAACAAAATGGCAAGAGCAAAAATAGTCCAAAAAGAAAAAGAACCACTATGTGGTACATAATGGTCTGTGATATGGTAGTAGTGCACACCATTTACTGTAAGTCAAGTGTAAACACAAGCCCTATCTTCTCCGCTGACAACCAATGTTAGAAATGGGTGTCTCTAGTTAGCAAGGGTTTGCACCTTTGTCAAAATAGGTATCCTTCTTCCTACTCAGGTTAAGGGAGTTACACTCCTAAAATAACCCCTGCTCATCCCCTTGGTAGCTTGGCACGAGCA
Source organism: Lissotriton helveticus (assembly GCF_964261635.1). Classification (NCBI taxonomy): domain Eukaryota; kingdom Metazoa; phylum Chordata; class Amphibia; order Caudata; family Salamandridae; genus Lissotriton; species Lissotriton helveticus. Next base: position 875,656,102 of record NC_136072.1, on the reverse strand, counting down.
GTCAGGCTCATCTCAGTGGCTTTGTGTAAAGCATTTTCACAGAACCAACAGTAACACAGTGGGGACACTACTAAGGGACCCCACACCAGAATAGAAAAATATCCAATATTTTTATAGATCCAAAACAAGACCAAAACATTAGGAATCCAACATACAGTTCTTTGCAAGATATCCTCAAAAACACAGTTCTTACGAGTTGGTAGCTCCGTTCGGGGCTACAGCAATGCTGAAAATACCAGCGTCTTACCATTCCAGCTGACCTCGTCGGTACAGGCAAGCGAAAGCATGGAGAGACTCGTGAACAGTACCTTTCTCCTTGTGGCAGGCACGTTGGTGCAATCCGGTCGTGGTAACCATCACGGTTGTCTTGCCAAATGGAAGTGGTGCAGTGTCTGGTGCCCTCACGATGCAGTGCAGGCAGCAGCTTTGTGACGATCGTCCAGATGGTGTCGGTGAGACCAAGGCTTACGGTGCAGGGTGAGGCGGTGCTTGATGTGGTGCTGGCAGGTTGCGGTGCAACTGACAGAGCCGGTTAGCAGGAGCTGACGTTGGTTGGCCCGGACGACTGTGTGGGATGAGGCGGTTCTTCGTGAAACATTACGAGCAGTGCGCCCAGCCAAAATAAGGTAATGGATGTTGGTCAGCAGCAGCAACAGCATTGGTGAGAACAGGATGGTGAAGTGAAACAAGGCAGTGCGGAGTGGGGTGCCCACAGGTCATGGTGCAAGCAGCGGCATGGTGCCAGCGGCATCGGTCATCGCCATCGTTGGGAGCAGGGTTGCGGTGCGAGATGCAGACGTGCCCTGTGCGGTGCGTCCGGACACAGAGTCAGTGATGGAGTCAGTTGCGTCTCCCTTCTCTGTGGCAAGTGAAACTGTGGCTCCAGAAGTCGTACACAGAGGTTGGTGAAGTTGTTGCAGTCCCTGAGACTTCAGAACAGGAAGCAAGCTCTAATTCAAGCCCTTGGAGAGACTCAGTACAAGTAAAGAAAGGTCAGTCCAGTCCTTTCACTGGCAGAAGCAGCAACTGCTGGCCAACCCAACAAAGCAACAACATAGCCAAAGCACAGTTTTCCTCCTGGCAACTCTTCCAGCTCTTTTTCTGGGCAGGTTCCTTGATTGCAGCAAGTTCTGGGATCTGGGCCCTAATATTTATACTCAAAATTCCTTTGTTCTCTTAGGCAGAGAGTGTCTGTGCTTAGTCCAAATCAGTTTGGTCCTCCTGTCCCAGCTTCCCAGCAGGAGGTGGAGACAGCATTGTGAAAGGCAGACCAGGCCCATGCAGGTGCAAGTAAATCTCCTCCCACTACTCCAAATGCATCCCAGGTCTATTCAGCCCAGCCCTGACTCATCCAGGAAAGGTAGGACACACCTCAACCTCCCCAGTGGCTGCCTGGAGAGAATGCACATCCCTAGCCGCTGTCACTCCAAAGCCAGACAGTCAATGCACAAACTCAGCAGAGGCACACAGGATGGCTAAGCAAGAAAGTACCTACTTTCTAAAAGTGGTATTTTCAAACACAGAACATAAAAATCATCTTTACTAAAATATGTATTTTTACACTCTGAGTCAAGGCCTACTAAACTCCATTTCCCTATTTGGTCTCAATGGGAAGTCATGCTTATAAGATGCTATACGTAAATCTCCCATTCTTTCCTATGGAACAAATAGCCTTGCAGTGGTGAAAAAACAAAATACACTGTAATTCACCATCTGGACATGTCACAGACACCAGCACATGTCCTACCTTTAACATACACAGCATCCTGCCCATAGGGGTACCTTAGGTCTACTTTAGGGGTGACTTACGTGTACAAAATGGAAGATTAGGCCTGGCAAGTGGGTGAACTTGCCAAGTCATCATGGAAGTTACAAACTGCTCACATCCTCTGCAGTAGCAGGTCTGAGTTACCTTTACAGGGCTACTTCTGAGGGTGGCACAATCAGTGCTGCAGGTCCATTAGTAGCATTGGATTTAAAAGGCCCTGGCACTCTCAGTGCACTGTACTAGGGACTTATTAGTAAATTAGATATGCCAATCATGGAAACACCAATCCATAACAGAATTTACAACAGGAGCACTTGCACTTTAACACTGAACAGTAGTGAAAAAGTGAGCAGAGACACTAAACCAGCAAAAACAGAGTCAAAACTGGGAGGTACGAAAGCAAATAGACAGGGCAAACATGACAAAAGATGCAAAGTCTAACACTATTAAAACACATATTTTACTCTCAGTCGGTTGGGAAGCCAAACTCACCAAACCAGTATACTAAATGGAGGCATTAGTCATCCTTCAACAAAATGAAATAAGAGAACGTCACAAAACATCTATGTAAACTAAGTACCTAGTTGTGGTATCAGGACAAATGAACCACATCTACATTAAAGGTATCCAGAAACATTAATGATATCAAGAAACATTACAGGAATTGAGACAGATGTGAATCACCTCGGGTTAGTGCAATAAATCTGAGTAATAAAGGTAGAACGGCCATTTAATTAAATAGGGCAGTAAAGAGCAATGAGAACCATGGCAGATATGAGGCACATGTTTTGGAAGTGGCTGGACCTGTGAGAGTGTGTGTATAATAAATAACGGATAGAGAAACACAAGTACTGCATTCTAGTTTTGTTTATTTTATATAAAAAAAGACGTAAAGAGCTGCTGAAGTATAGGCATGAGAGATGACTAAAGAAAAATTATTTTCCTTTTAGAACATTCTCAAGATAAGAGTAAAAGTTAAGGAGGACGGAGAGGAAATAACCTCTAAAATATCCCTATATTAATACATGAAAAAGAAGGTACTGTATATAAGGGAGGCCAATAATGAGAATAAAGAATAAGAAGGTCTCCTAATCCTGAGGAAGGCTGTTAGACCCCGGAGGGGCTCAGAGAAGGCAGAAACATGTCGATAGAATAACACGATTATTTAGGGGGTAGGGGTACCAAAAACCCTATAAATCCCCCAGATATATTTTAATCCTGCCAGGGTGAGTTAGGAATAAAGATTAGTTGAACATCCACCAAGGTAGTTTTAATTACTCTTTTTGTGTTGAGAGGATTTCAGTTGGGATATAGGGTTGGATTCAATCCCCTCAATATTTTATTTTTTTATAAAGAAATGGTTTATTTTGCTCCATCATATGGCAATGGTCTGCGCCCTGATGTTGATGCGGTCCTATGATGAAACATGACACTATCTAGTGTCTGACGGTAATATTAGAAACCAGGTGGTTTTCCCATACAAGGAGATGGAAGCAGCATCCAGGGACATAATGGTCTCGCTGAATCCCCTTTCCCTTTTCATTGTGTGTGTGTATCCCTAAACAAAGCCAGAAGCCTTCCATCAAGATGAGCATCCTATTCAGATTTTGTAAAATTAAATACATCTCAAGACAAAGGCAGACAGAAAACAGTACTGACACAGAATCTAGAACTTACTGCTTATGGAACACGCTTCCCGTGCTCAGGACCCTGAATTATTAGAGCGAATGCCAAAGGGTGCATACTATTTGTAGCTGACATGCCTATAGTAATGTGCACGTTTGGACAACAGCAGTGGCCTTGAAATAAAGATGAAATAGAGCGAGCTGCTCATTGTTTTTATGAGAAATGAGAATTAAAAATTGTGAAACCAAACTGTATGTTGGGTTTTGTAATTCTGAAAAAGTTCCTATATTCTGATGAAAAGACATTGAAGAAATACTATCATACTTGCTCTAATTGGTATTTGATAAAAGTAAAAGTAAATTATCAGACATTCTCCCTGGTACCTGAATATGTCAAGGAACTAGAATTATAAAGTTGCAAAGAAGGAGAGAAAAAACATCACTTTGTTTACAAAAGAGCAGCACTGCCACTTGGTGGAAGGACTTTTTCAGTCATCAGGATATCCACATTCTTGTGAAATACATACAGTTATAAAAACACAATTGAAAAACAGAAAACAACCTTAATATTGAGATGGTACAAAGTTGGATCCAATGATGACCAGAGGTAGCCAGGAAGTATAACACAAGTATAAGGTTTATTGGTTGGTTCAGTAGAAGTATATTACAGGTCCCACCAGGACCAGCATCTTTGCTGCTCAGCCCACTCTCTCCAACTGCCACTCTCACCACACAAGCAGGCACACCAACATTCACTCTTTCTCTCATCAGGCATTCCAACATTCCATGCAGACATGATATTCATCCTGGATGAGCAGCTAAGGAGAGGATGCACTTGAGGGAATTAAGGTACAACATATCCCCTTCCCTTGGACAACAATAAACAACAATAATTTGCAACCTTGCAGCAAGAAAGTATGATGATGGTACTTGCATCGTTGCGCACAATAAATATCAGTGGAAGAATGAAAGTACAGTGACAGGGAAGAAAGAAGGGAATTAGTAGTAGAAAGTGAGTAGAATGAAGGGAGGGTGAAACAGTGCAAAAAGCTCCAAGATAGCACATCCCCTTCCCTTGTGAAAAGCAATTAATAGAAATAATTCAAACATTGCATGTAAAATGTTTCATATAAAACACTGGTTGTAAAACATTCGAGTATAGCGTCAAAAAAGTAAAGAGAGAAGGAAACAGAACATAAAGGAATAATAAGTGAGATATATAAGGAAGAAAAATCAGAAAATTTGATGTAAGAGAAAAGTGCAAAGCGGTAGCGTAAAAGCCACACAATATTGAATGTATAGAGTTAACTGCCAAAAATGTGTAGGGTGCAGTGCCCATTGTGCATATACAAATAAAGTATGGGTACACTGCCCATTGCACATTAAATCTAAAGATGGTTACACTGCCCATTACACTTTTATAAATAAAGTATGGGTACACTGCCCTTTGCGCATTAAAACTAAAGATGGGTACACTGCCCATTGCGCATTATAACTAAATATGGGCACACTGCCCATTTCACATTTCTAAGTAAGGTACCATTGCGCATTAAAACTAAAGATGGGTACACTGCCCATTGCGCATTACAACTAAAGATGGGCACACTGCCCATTACGCATTTCTAAATAAAGTATGGGAACAATGGGGGAGGAGCTACGCGCCCATCCGAGATGGCCGCATGAGCACAAGGCTCCCTAGCTGCCTCCCGCATTTATCCTGGATAATATCCTGAACGGACGGAAGATCATTGAAGACATTACCCCGGCTGATGTACCAGCAGGTTTTTGGGTCGGAATCGGACGCAGGGTCCCCGAGTTCTGCCGTCTTGAAATTTGTGGCCTTCTCCATGGAACAGCCTGGACCTTGATTTGTAGCAGTGCCCGGGTCGTAATTTAACAACAACGGCTTGAAGGGATCAGACCACAGCCTCACTTCACTTTCGGTTTTGTTTCTCCAGCGCACTGTCTCTTATCTGCGGTGTGTCTGCTGATCAGACGAGCTCTGATGCCAGCTCATTGAGCTTCGGACTAGAGACTGTTTGGCTGTGGACTCCAATTGGCCCAACTTCACCTCCTGTAATCTTGTGTGTGAATTTTAAGGAGCCATTTGGACCAGATCCCAAGCCTCCCTCCGGGGCACCCGGCTCGCCATGACGGGCAAGTCCGAGGGTGAAAAACGGAAAGTCAAGACCACTATCCGTGGAGGTTCAACCCAGACGAATGTCATGGATCGCTACACACTTTCTAAAGGATCCCCTGGTGGCACGCCTAAGGCCCGGAAGGAGGCTGTCAACGATCCTGCTGTATTGGCGGATTTAACGCTACAGGACGTGATGGGCGCCATTGCTGGTATTTAGTCATCTTTTGGCCAACAGTATGAAGCCCTGGCTCTGAAGTTGGACACGGTGGCTATTGATGTCAATCTCATTCGAACTGATATGGCCAAGACGAACGAGAAGGTGAAGTCATTGGACCTAAAGACATCCAGCCTCACCACGGATGTATCCGATTTGCAAACAGAAGTGCGCAACCTTAGATCTGCTAATGACTTTTTTGCTCGTCGCTTGGAGGATTTTGAAGGCCGTGCACGGCGCAACAACGTGCGTATTATTGGGGTCACGGAAGATTCCAGTTCACTCGCCACTGATCTTCGAGTGGAGGACCTCATTCTTAATCATCTTGCACCCAAGGGCCTGAGCAAATTCTTTGCCATCGAACGTGCGCACAGAGTGCCAGGGGGACAAGCGAAGCCCGGTTTTCCCCCCGTCCGATTATTGCACGGATCTTCAACTTCAGAGATCACGACGCCATTCTGCAGGCGGCACGGACAAGCGACCCTACGCAGTTCGAGAACGCTGCTGTGAACTTTTATCCGGACTTTTCTCAATCGGTCCAGAAACAACGAATGGGATTTCAAGGAGTGAAACGGCGACTAAGAGACATGGAACTAAAATACGCTATGTTATTCCCGGCCCGACTGCGTGTTGAATATGACAATCGAACATTCTTCTTTGTCAGGCCTGAGGAAGCGAGTGATTGGTTGGATACTTTGCCGGCTCGCCGTGCTGGCCAGGAACATGCTGGTGGTGGTGAGGGGGGACTGATGGACCAAGAGTGACTATGGTGCCTGTGTCCGGAACACTATTCACCGTAACCAGCTGGGCTCACTGGCCTCCTTGATCATTCCATTCGTATCTTGGGAGGTAGCGGGGATAGCGGGACCCCTTTCCTCCTCTGGGGTTTTCTTTGTGTAGCTTAGTTCTTCGTCAGTAATTGTTAGGGCGACAGGCACACTGCAAATTGGGGTGGCTTTTGAGTGGGTGCAGGGTGGGGGGGAGTTGTGATGGGAATCTTGCAGGGAGGGAGGGCCATGTTTTGGGAGTGTTTGTTTTTTCTTTTTCAAGGCAAGGTACTTTCATTATCTTTTTACACTGGTGTGATGCTCGTTTTGCGATGGGAGTTCATTGTGAATCTGGATGGGGGGTAGAGGGTTGAGGGTATTATGCTGGAATGTGAATGGGTTGGGTGAACGGATAAAGAGAGGGGTGGTTATGCAGCTGCTGCGGCGCCTTTCGCCTGATGTCGTTTTGCTACAAGAGACATACTTGATAGGAAATACTTGTCACGCTCTTAATAGACGGGGTTATCGTCTTGCCGCCCATTCTGGATTTACATCTAGTTCTAGAGGAGTGGGTATTTTGCTTAGGGTTTCCCTCCCCCTCGAGGTTGATAATGTGATCCTTGATGCCAGGGGTCGCTATGTTGCACTTGTTGGGCAATGGGAGGGAAAACCAATTTAGTTGGTGTCCGTGTATGTCCCTCCGGGCTTACAATCTACGACATTTGCGGACCTGGGGCGGATGGTTCTGGGTCTCCCGGAGGGTGTTTTGATACTGGGTGGTGATTTTAACTCCGTCATTTCTGCCAGAATAGACCGCTATCCGCCCCGAGATCTTCCTGCTGCGCAATCCTGGTTGGGTGACTTCCTGGAAACATTGGGACTTATAGATTGTTGGAGACTAATGCATCCGGATCATACTCAGTTTACTTTTCTTTCGGGAGCTCATGGTAGTCTTTCTAGATTGGATTATATCCTGATACCGGCTGCCCTGTCCCCGTCGATAGGAGAGATTAGACACCTGGCCCGGGGTATATCAGACCATTCCCCTATTTGGTTTCATTTTAATCTTGGCATCGGCGCCGAAGGGAGGGTGGCCCCGATCAACCCCTGGTATCTTCTTGACCCTAAGACTCGCACTGAATTGATTAAATAATTTGATCTGTATTTTACTGAGAATGCTGGTTCTGTATCCTCACCTGTTTCGTTATGGGAAGCTTTTAAGACTGTGATCAGGGGACAGGCGTTGTCTTTGGTGGGGTGTACTAAGAAATGTAAGAATGAGGCAATTGTTCAGCTCGAGACTACAATCACAGACCTGGAGACTGCATTGGAACGAGGGGTGTCTCGAGAAGCATTACATGTCCTCCGCCTTAAACAACTGGAATATAAAACTTTGGTTACTGATGCGGCAAAGACGATGAGTAGGGAACAGCAGGGACGGCTATATGATGTGGGTGATAAAGCAGGAAAATTGATTGCCTGGCTGGACAGAAGGGAGAGAGCGAGTCGAGTGGTTCCGGTGATTGAGACGTGTGATGGTGTGCGTGTAACGGACCCTGTCAAAATTGTTGAATGCTTTGCTGATTATTTTTGAGAGGTCTATACCTCGGTGTCCGACAGGCTCGAGGAGGATTCGCAGTTGCTGCTTCGAGATATAGCTCATCCATGTTTGTCGGAATCGGATCAAGACTGTTTGGATGCCACGCCCTCGGTGGATGAGGTGGCTCTCGCGCTACGCTCCATTCGATCCGGCAAGGCTCTGGGTCCCAATGGCCTTCCTGTTGAACTGTACAAATTACGCCCTGATACTCTAGCTCCCTATCTCCGTGATATGTTTTTGGCTGCGCGAGACAGTGGCTCCCTCCCCAGAGATCAGCGTCTTGCTACCATTGTGGTGATCCATAAGGAGGGTAAACCACAGGATCGCTGCTCGTCTTATAGACCCATTTCGCTCTTAAATGCGGAGCCTAAGATCCTCACCAAACTGCTTGCTAATCGTCTGATTACGGTTATCGGAGACCTGATTCATCCGGATCAATCGGGTTTTATCCCGCACCGTAACACGGCATTAAATTTGCGACGTTTGCATGGTGTTCTCACGAGAGCCCCGACGCTGCGTGAACCGGCCATCTTGGCGTCCTTGGACGCCACGATGGCCTTTGATACAATCGAATGGTCTTATATCTGGGCGGTACTCGCCAAATTTGGATTTGGCGTTGGTTTTATTGGTTGGGTCAAACTCCTGTATGAAACGCCACTGGCACAGGTGGTGGTTAATGGCCGTGCATCCGTGCCTTTTACTCTTGGGAGGGGCACGCGGCAGGGTAGTCCGTTGTCCCCGCTCCTCTTTACTTTGGCATTGGAGCCACTCGCCGCTTGGCTACGATGAGAACCTTCGCTGAGGGGTATACGCTGGACGCCGGAATTTGAAGATCGCATTTCCTTATACGCGGATGATATTTTATTGTACCTTACATCTCCCCAGAAATCGCTCAACGTATTGTTTGACGTACTTAACTCCTTCTGGAAGAACTCGGGCCTTATCATTAATTGGTCGAAATCCTACATTTATGTACTCGTGGGTGATGTCCCTCGTTTGCCGCGGGGCTGTCCTATCCAGTTGTCGCAGTCTGGCTTTAAGTATTTGGGTGTGTTGATTTCGTTGGATCCGGCGGTTCGCTATGAACGCAATTTACTCACCCCACTCCAAAGGTTGCGCTCCGATGTAGCGCGTTGGCGTAAATTACCGTTATCTCCCCTAGGGCGTGCGGCCCTTTTTAAAATGATGTCATCCTGTCGAAATATTTTCGGGAAGTAGAATCGTTGCAGAGGCAATTAATATGGGACGGACGTTCGCGCATCGCTCTTCCAAAATTGACACTTCCCTGGTACGATTGCGGTATAGCGCTCCCAGATATTCGTAGGTACTATTGGGCCTCCCATCTTGCTGCCATCAACCACGGGATGTATGGCCCGGCGTTGAATCCAGCATTTGCAATGGATAAGTGGCTGCTCCCGGGTGGTGATTACTACAGGACGCTTTATTCGGAACCCTCGCGTTCACAACTCTCGGGACCTACCGCTATAGCCGTGCGGGTATGGCATAGCGCAACGGCGGCAATGGGCTGGAGTGATAAACTAACTGGTGCAACTTCGCTTTATGCCTCTGCGAAGTTGGGTGGCCTGTGGAAGACGAAGGGATTTGATAAATGAGACACAATCAGTATTAGTAAAGTGCGTGATCTCTGGGTTAAAGGAGAGGTGAAGACCTTCTCGGATCTGCAAGTAGAGTATAAGCTGAGTGACAGGGAAAAATTTCGTTATGTCCAGGTCCGCCATGCTTTGAACTCTGTGTTGCCAGTGGGTAGTGATATTCCGGAATCCTACCCCCTCGAAGATCGTATACTAGATGGTTATGTGCCGGACAGTACTATCTCATTGTTCTATAAGAAAATGATTAATGACCGATCGAGTCTGCTTGATCGCCTTTGTGAAGCTTGGATTGCTGATGGTATTGAACTGGATGATGAGGACTGGCAGTCTGCGATCTCCTCTCCTAGGGAGGTGGTGATTCCGGCCCTCCTCCGTCTGGTCCAACTCAAGATCCTCCACAGAATCTATGTCACCGATCCCCGTCTGATTCATATGGGCTACTCCACGGATGGCATGTGTAGGCGTGGGTGTGGTCTCCTTGGCACCTATCTCCATATCATATGGGAATGCCCTGAGGTGGTAACGGGTGTTGTGATGATGCCGGAAGCCCGACAATGTTTACTGAATGTGTGGGGTCCAAATGATTATGACGTGTCGCAGCTTCGGTGGGTGACTCATGCCAATATGGTTGCAAAGAGGGATATTGCACAATTGTGGGGGTCCCCGAGGCTGCCTACTGTGACTGCTTGGAAAGAGAGTCTGGACTGGTGCATGTTCTGAGAGAAGACAGTGTATATGGCAAGAGGCAGACCCACAAAATGGGGGAAGATTTGGAACCGGTGGAACTCTTACCGTGGAGATATCTGTACGCCCCCACTCACTGTGATTCCTAGTCCTTCCCAGTCGCCCAGACCTACATTCCTTCTAGCTGTGATATATTGTGCTGTTCATATGCAATTCTACCTTTGGCACCCTCCCCTCATCTGTATTCCAAATTTTTTTTTCTCTTGTGGTCATATATCTCCCGTCCTTTTTGAGCACAGGCCTAATGACTGTATTATTGCTGTATTGCCTTGATTGCCTGTTTGTTCTGTTGTTTCCTTTTGTTTTATATAATAAAAAGTTACAAAAAAAAAATATATAGGAACAATGCCCATTGCGCATTTAAACTAAAGATGGGTACACATCCCATTGCGCATTACAACTAAAGATGGGTACACTGCCCATAGCGCATTTCAAACTATGCAAAAAGTAAAGGAATGTGGGAGGTAAACGACTATCCACACAGCTAGATAAAAATGTAAAGGGTAGTGAGATAGTAACACTAATGCTGGGCACGCAAAAGGGTGTGTAGGGTAAAATCAGTGTAAAGGGTGTGCACTACCCACAATGAAAGATAAAACAAGTGTATGGAGACAGGCTCCTATACAATAAATACCCTAAAGATGAAGCCCAAATACTCTGAAAGTAACTGTGACAGCAAAGTCAATAATATACTCCCAATAGCGAATAGGTGTGGGTAAAATGACCTTTAAACACACTAAAGAACAATAAGGCGAAGCATGAATCTCTATGAGGTGAGAGTAGAACGAGTGAATAGAGTGCTTAAATGGTAACACACCAACTTACTTTAAAATCGAAAATGTTCTGAAAAGCAATCTTCTGAAAATAGAGCAAAGGTAGAAACGTCACCAACAAGAGAAAAACATATTTGGCAACAACATCAACAAAATAGAACGATGCCATGACTATAACACCAAGCAACTTACTTAGCGAAGCGAAAGGTAAACAAGTTACAGGGCATGATGACTCTAAATGTATGGCATAAAAAAATACCAAGAGTAGCGTGAATGAAAACATGTGTATGAGTCAAAGGCCAGTTAAACAGTCTTAGTTCCACTCAAGAAACAAACAAAATTGTCAGGAACAGCGTCAATTGTAGAAGTAGTATTATGGTTACCCAAAAATGGTAGCGCCATTTCAGAAAGTTGGTAGTAGGCATCGAGGGTGATTAATGAAATCACTTCACTTCCATGTTTGTTGTAAAGAGAGTCCGGACCACAGTGGAGGGATTAAAGTATTTATTAGGATATAAAGGCCCACGGGGACACAGCTGGAGCAGGGGTAGTGATGGGGGCAAGACATGGGAAAAATGCCAGGGACGCCGGGTGACGTCACCTAAATACCATTCCAGCATTCCAAAATGGAATGTGTGACGTAACATAAACATAGACAAAGCACTGCATAACAATCGTACGGTCGCCGATGAGGACCATCATTAATAAATCACAACATCTTCCTCCTTCACACATTAACCGATATACAGTCAATCTTGAACAAAATCCTCATAACGTTTAGGCATTCCAACTTGCCTTCCACTTCTGGTCTGAATACTTTTACCACCCAGTCTTGGATCGGTCACAGGGGCACTGTCCATCTCCATCCCGCCGTGACCCTTGTCTAGGATGCTGCCTTCAGCCATACCTCCAATAGTAGACATGTTACAACTTTCCTCTTCTCCTCTAGACTAATGGCTATCGGATACATCATCCCATTCCAGAATACTATCGTTGCACTTTCCTCCTCTACTCCTCTTCCATTCATAATGATCTTTTCTTGTCCTCTTTTTAGTTTGACTACGTCATCTTTGCTTCGCCAACCCTTTCCTCCTAGATATACTGCTCCTCTGGAGGCTTCTTGTACTTGCACAGGACTACTGTAGGTTGACTCTCCTATGGCCACCGTGCACGGCTTCTTCGTTCTCACCCAATCTCCACGTTCTATTACCTTCACCTTCGCTTTGATGACCTGATCTGAATATCTTTTGGTCTTTTCCTATTTGCGCATAATACTCTCTATGGAGCTCGCTGTCCTTTATTTGTTCAGCACTTTCCTCGTTTCTATACCAATTGTTAAATTTAGGCATAAGTACGTCATTGCATTCTCTTCCCCTCATTAAGAAAAATGGAGTGAATTTGGTTGTTTCGTTTGGTATGCTGCTGTAAGTGTTTATCTTTTCCCGGATGCTGTCCTTCACATTTAACAGTGATGCGATGGCCAGTTGAATTCCTTCTTTTATGAATTTATTTATTCTCTCCCCTTAGCCGTTACTCTTTGGGCTATACAGTGGTGTCTTTTTTTGCTTGATGCCTGCACTCTCAAAAAACTCAGTCATTTGTTTTGACACCAGCTGCATGCCGTTGTCGGAGACAATGATTTTGGGTTGTCCTTCTATCGCAAACGTTTTCTTGAAGAACTTAATTACCTGTTCTGTTGTGATTGAGTGCACAAATTTGTAATACACCCATTTGGAGTAGTAGTCCATCAGAACAATGAGATATTTGCAGTCTTCGTTCAATCCGTGAAACGGACCCGCAAAATCAATGGCAACCTTTTGCCACGGTCCACAGGGTATTTCCACTATCTGTAATTCTCCTTTACTTATCTTCCAATGTTTATCAGCCTTTAGACATGACTCACACCTGTTGATAAATTTGTTCACCTCATGATGCATTCCCGGCCACCAGTAGTGTTTTTTGATAATGTTTTTTGGTACACTACTTCAGGGGTGCCCTTTGTGAGCCAACTTTATTATTTTCTCTCTCAAAACTGCTGGTGGAATGAACTGGTCGCATCTCTTTAGAAATCCATTTTCTATTGTTAGCTCCTCGCTTATCTGTTGATAGCTTTTGAACTCATTCTGTAAATTCCTGATAGGGGGCCACTTTGACTTTACGTAGTTCATTACTTTACTTATTGTCTTGTCTTTTTCCAGTCCTTCTTTCCACTCTGTTTCTGTTATGGACCCATAGTCGGTTTCCAAAGCATCTACCCAGCCCACTACACATTCCACATCGTCCAGTGATTTATTATCCTGGTTGACCATAGGCAGCCGTGATAGACAGTCGGCCCTGCTGTTTAGACCTCCTTTGATGTGCCTGATGCTGAACATGTATTCTTTGAGCTTAGACAGCAGTCTTATCAATCTGGAGCTTGCTCTTCCGCTTCCACGTCCTTCTCCGTCCATCATATACACTAATGTCTTGCGGTCTCTTACTATTTCAAATCTTTTCCCCCATAGGTAGTTTTTTAATTTTTGCACGGCTCAAACGCACGCAAGTGCCTCACGCTCAATCGTGCAGTAGTGCTTCTCTGTGTCGCTTAGTCTCCTTGATATGAACGCAATTGTGTTTTCTTGGCCTCCTTTTACTTGGCAAAATACAGCTCCTACGCCTTTGGCACTGGCGTCTACTGTGATTATGTTCTCCAGCCTGGGGTCATAAGCTTTCAAAGCGGGTGCCTCAGCGATATCCTTCTTTATTTTGTTAAATGCCAGTTCCGGCTCACTGGACCAAACGTACGTCACGTTTTTCCGTAATATTTTCCTTAATGGTTCCACCTTATCTGCATACCCCCTTATGAACTTGGAGTAGTACTCACTGAGTCCCAGGAAAGACTTCAGGGTCTCTTTATCCTTTGGTTCCAGTGCCTCTCTGATTGCTTGGACAGGGTCATCTTTAGGAGTTATTCCCTTGGATGCTAGCACGTGTCCCAGGTATTCTATTTTCCTTTTCATGAATTTACATTTTTCCTTTGATATCGTCATTCCTTTGTTCTTTAGGATGCTTAACACTTTGCTGAGCACTCGCAGGTGTTCTTGCTCAGTTTTGGTATGTATCAGGATATCATCCTGGAAAGCCTTGACTCCTTTAATCTCACCAAACAGGATATCCATTAACTTCTGGAACACGCCGGATGAGAAGGCCAGGCCGAAAGGCAATCTTATATACCTGTAGGCGCCGAATGGCGTTACGAATGTTGGGATCTTTTTTGATTCTTCTGACAACATGACCTGATGGTATGCGGCTTTTAAGTCAATCAGGGTAAAGTATTTTGATCCTACTACAGATTGTAGGATTTCCTGTATCATTGGGAGTGGGTGGCAGTTCACTAAAATGTTTTTGTTTAAGGACCTGAGATCCACACACAGCCTCATTTTGCCTGTTTTCCTTTTCTTTGAGACCACTATTGCGGATACCCACTCAGATGCATCAGTTTCTTCTATTACGCCTTCTTGACATAGTTTGGCTAGCACCTCTTTTAGTTCTTCTCTTATTGACAGTGGAATTGCTCTCACTTTGTGTGATGGGTTCCGCATCTTCCTTTAATCTGATTTCATGCGTAAAGCCTTTAACACACCCTATTACATCCTTAAAGACTTCGTTGTACTTTTCCACTACTTCGTCAACACTTTCTTGATTCTCCACTATGCATATGTTTTTTATGAATTCCTCTCTAAGTATTATTGGTTCCTTAGCGCCTGGTTGAAGGATCACAGCTAACTGCGCCAAGTCCTTCCATCCTACCAAGATTCTGCCTTTTACTGCCACGTATATTTTAGTGTTTATCACTCTACCTTTGAATATTAATGTGTCACAGAAATAACCCATCATTTCGATATCCTGTTCTCCGAAAGCCTTGGGGTTTCCGTCCGTGTCATGTAGCGTTACATCTTGCCATTTTTCTTCGAATAACTTGTCAATTATAATTGTTATAGGTGACCCTGAATCCGCAGTGAACTGTAATTCTACGTTTCCAATTTTTACATCACCAATGGGCCCCTTTATCTTTCCATCTACCATCTCCACATAGAGTACAACTTTATCACACATTTCTTCATCAAAATCCCCGCGGTATTAACCTTCACATTTTCAGTTGGTCTCAGTATTGTTTTACATAGTGTCGTATAGTGACCAAACCTTTTACATTTCATGCACCTTTTACCAATGGCCGGGCATGACCTGCAATCTGCAAGGTGTTCTTGCGACCCACATCTGAAACAATTTAAATTTCTACTTCCTACTTTCTTGTCTCCCTAGCTTTTCTCAGAACCTTTGTGGTCACTTTTCTTTTTGTCCTGTAGATAAAACACGTTAGCATTGCTACTTCTGCATGACAATACTTTTGTAGTAATTAACGATCTTTCAATGGCTTTAGCTATGTCTGTTACATCCTGTAGAGTTGGGTTTCTGCATGTTAACAATCTCTCTTGCACCTTCTTAGAGTGACAATAAAATACCACTTGGTCTCTTATATAGATATCAGTCATTTCATTGAATTCACAATCCTTTGCTAGTATTCTCAAGCATGCTATATACTCTTTGATTGTTTCACCTTCTTCCTGCTTCCTCAACGCAAACTTATGTCTACCAACCATTATATTGCTTTCTTCATCGTACTGTTTCTCAAGCCTTTTGATAGCCTCCTGATATTCATTGAGATGTATAAACACTCCAGGTGGACTTTCGTATTCTGGTAGGCTATCGAATACCTCCTGACCTGCTTTCCCTAACAATCCAAACAGAAGGGATCTCTTCCTCTCGGCGTCGTATCCCTTGCCATCTATAGACACAATATAGTTCTCAAAGGCCCTCAACCAACTTTTCCATTTCATTAAGGGTTTCCCTGGTTATTCAAGGAAGAGTGGTGGAACGCAGATATTATTACTTTGAGCCATGTTTGTTTACCACTTCCTCCAGTTATAGATTCTTAGCTTGGCTTCCTCTACTTGTTTTGCTAATACTTCTCTCCTATATTCAGTTAAACAATTGTTACACTTACAAAACCTTTTATTTCTTTAGCCTGTTAATTGCTTAATTTTGGTTGCTTTTCAGTAGTGCACACTCCCATGTACTGTCCTACTCCGCCCCTGCTGATTATTAGCATTCCATGACAATTGTTAATTTGCGTTTAGTTTTTATTGTTTAGCTGGCGTACATTCCTCTGGCGCTGTCGGCACTGTGCGTTTTATTTACTATTTTGCACTGTATGTATTCCTCCGTTCGTGTTTCGTGCGTTATTCTGACAGGATTTTCCTTGGTTCCGTCACCCAAAATGGCCACGCATATTACGTCCGTGACGTTACACCAATGAACTGGCAGGATGTGTGGGACGCTCAGAGTAATCCCATCATGCTTCACGCGCGTGTCAGTTTCACCGTGCGCCTCCACACAAAGTCTCACAGCGGCGACTTACTAGCGGTATGTCACTTACTTTCTTCCGCCGATTTTTATTGCCGCGTTCACTGGATTTACCCTTTGCTTGAATTTTAATGCCGTGATGCACTTCGATGACATCGGCGGTGTCTGTGAGCCTCTCCTCTGTTTATATATTCGTCGCTATTGTTGTAAAGAGAGTCCGGGCCACAGTGGAGAGATTAAAGTATTTATTAGGATAGAAAGGCCCACGGAGACACAGCTGGAACAGGGGTAGTGACGGGGACAAGATATGGGAAGAATGCCAGGGACGCCGGATGACATCACCTAAATACCATTCCAAGCATTCCAAAATGGAATGTGTGACGTAACATAAACATAGACAACGCACTGCATAACAATCGTATGGTCGCTGATGAGGACCAATATTAATGAATCACAACAATGTTGTAAGGCGATAAGTTCTACTGGATACTAGAAGTGTTTTGGTGCGGCGAGGCTTGCTTGAAGCTTTATTGTTTGAGCATACACAAAAAAGTGGTTGGCAAATACTCCGACTTAATTCTAATAAGCAAACGTGGTTGGCACACAGCACTGAGCATGAATAACCATGCAGATCCAAAATCGAGGCACGCAGCACGACGGAGAACCGGGTGGCTTGCAACACGTTCATGCATGTAGGCTAAAGTGAGCAGCAGACTTAAGAAATGCGGAGGCAAGGACGTGAAGGACTGAAACATCATATAGTTACCAGGACAACAAAGAACAATAAGGTGAGCGTGTTCTGGTGATGGTCACGCAAACAGCAGGCAATTCAAATACCCTGTAGAGAAACGGCAACAGCCTGTGACAGCATGGCAGGCTCCTAACAGACTGCATTAGTCTCGCGGCTCTCACTGAAGTGTCGTGGCTCGCGGCACCCATTCAAATGCCGCTGAGTGTAACGGCAGGCTTTAAATAATAGTTAAAGAGTCACCAAAATACTGCAGTTTGGTGTATGAAGGAACGGTTTGCCGCATATCAGATCAGGATACACAAGTCAACACCATACTTGCGGCTCACGAACTCCCTTGGCAAAGTACATGGAACAATCTTCCATAGATTGGCCCTCCGATCTCATGGCAAACTCATGCTGCAACAGTCGTCAAGGGTCATAAATAACATTGACTCTCAAAGTTGTCTCCCTATTTTTAAATACATTGCTATACTCTGTTGAAAAACGAACATCAGGCGCAGGTGGATCAGTATTTTGATTTGTCAATCTTGAAAGTGAAGTGGTTAGCGCTGTATATTTTTCTTGAAGTAGACAACTATTGATGTAAGGAATGTGAAGCGCCTTGGGCAGGCTGTCCAAATGGTGGAGGACACTGGTGGGAATCGGGAGGGCGTTCTTTTCCATAGTTTTAAAGTTGCTTTGCTTTAAGTAGTTTCTTGAACATATAAAGTTCTGTAAAATTGTAAGTTTCCTCACCTTCCGTAGTCTTGTGGCCAAAGCACGCAGGGTTTCTTCCAGATCGTCGCCAATGTTGCAATGGTACAAATTTAGATCCAATGATGACCAGAGGTAGCCAGGAAGTATAACACAAGTATAAGGTTTATTGGTTGGTTCAGTGGAAGTATATTACAGGTCCCACCAGGAGCAGCATCTTTGCTGCTCAGCACACTCTCTCCAACTGCCACTCTCACCACAAAAGCAGGCACATCAACATTCCACTCACTCTCTCATAAGGCATTCCAACATTCCACGCAGACATCACATTTATCCTGGCTGAGCACCAAAGAGGAGGATGCACTTAAGGGAATTAGGGTACAACACTTAACAACGTGGCCTTAAGCATGCCTACGGTTTCATCTCAAGCTGAGCAAATCTTGCCTTAACAATGCAAATGCTTTAACCCCGCATATGCAGGGTTATGGCTGTTGGTGTTTTAGATTTCTCGGGGGATGGGAAAGGAAGAGGAAAGCATGCAGCTGGAAGGATACTCCGTGACCTGGCTGGGTAGGTTGGACTGGCACCAGGGCGAGATGGAGGTAGATTTAGGCGGAGGGTGCTGGTTTTATGGCTCAGGTAGGGAGGCTGGGGTCCGAGTATTTTTTAGGGGGCTGAGTTTTAGGGCTCAGGGCAGGGGCAGGAAAGGTCTTTAAGATACTTCCTTCTTTTAAAGGAGAATAAATATATTTATTTCTGTGTGATGTGCTCCTCCACTAGACCCCAATTTCTTTTCCCAACCTTCCTGGAGGGAAACAGTCAGACCGATTGAGTGATATTGGCCTAATGTACTAATATTGATACAAACCCTATTTCTAACATGAAAAATACTTGTTTTCAGCCTTTTTTAATACTATTTTAACTATTCATTATGTGTAGAATGTATTTGTGTAAATTATTATTGAATACCAATTTATGTCAATTTAAACAATAAACTTTCAACTTTCCTATAAAGTTAGACCTTTTGGTATTGCCAATACTTATTTGAATAGTCGCCATTCTTAAGAGGAAACATTTCCAGTCATAAATGGGTAGTCGTAATTGCTTGTATATTAGGCCCATCATTCTAATGTTGTTTCATTTTTAACTGCTTTTTGAAATTATTATTTTATATTATTGGTGGACCACAGTATTATTATGATCAGATCTGTTGTGGGGCATACTGCACATTAAAGGAATGAGGTTGAGCACGATCATGAGAAAAATACTTCATGGATATCTTTGTATCAAACTATCACATATACTTCAAATGCATCATGTTGAAAAGCTTCAAATTGAACTGAAATGTCATAACAAAAGGAATCCATTAGACAAAATTAGTCGGAGTGCTCTTGGGAATATATGAGAAGCTGATTTATGTAGATTTATTTTCGGAAATCTTGACGGACAGGGTCACATTAATTAGAAATATTATGTGAGTCTGGGTAAACCGCATTTCCTCTATTTACAGACTTTAAAGAAGCATTTCTGCTGCTTCACAGAGCAACACTCTGGGTACATGTCATCATCCTCTTTTATGACCCGCTCTTTTGAAAAGAAAAAAGGAACAAGACAATAAACTGAGAAGACAAACAGCGCATATTCTTCCCCAAGCTACGGAATAATGAAGACCAACCCCACCATAAAGCAACACAAAACAACTCCTCCTGCTTTATGAATCATAAAAAGAAACATTTTCTTTTCCTAGACAGGAGGCGATTCATAAAACCAGCAATGTATCAAGCTCTTAAAATACCTAGCACAGGGGGGATGGTATTTCCTATTTTCTATTTTCATAATGAATAATTAATAGAAATTGTAAGCCCATTTCTTCACATCGTAAAACGTAGGGAGATATAGTAACGGTGTAAAATGTTGTTTCTATAAATGAGAAAAATTATACATATAATATTTATGTCACCCATAAATATTACAGGTATGTAAGAAATGTATTACAAAGGTTTTCAGCAAAAAAAAAAAAAATCAAACACGAAAGGGGAGTACAATGAAAAAGAAGAAGAAATAGACGCTGAGCACTAAACAGGAGCTAGAAAGAGAGAGAGAGAGAGAGAGGAAAAAAGAGAAGAAAAGGTAGGGAAAGAGAAAAATAGACAAAAAGCTTTAGTCGAAGAGAAAAATAGCTAGAGACAATGAAATAGTGAGGGAGTGAAAAACAAGGACTGATAGGCATATGTCCAATTAAAAGGGGTATTAAGTAACAATGATCGGCCACAACATAAAGCGGTTTCCTTTTTTACTAGGAAATTATCATAGACAATATTAGCACTTGTAATATAAACAGTCAGTGACAAAGCCAATAAGCTTGAGTTTGTGTTTTAGAAAATGTTTTTTTTGTGTGTGCAAATATCAACATTGCAAAAGATGAGAGAGAAGTGTGCTTACTTCCATTATTGTTGAAATCTGCAAAGCAAAAGGCCTGCCTCTTATGTCTTGGATGTTAAGGGCCTAATTAGGATGTCACTCAGAGTTTCCTCCACCAGACATCCCTGCAGTTCCCAGACCAACCACGGGTCAGCGGTCCGCATAAACAATTACGAAGTGATCGCACATGGGGCTCGATGTAGGTCGCCAATTACCGGTCGGTAACAGCCGATTTTGGCCGTTACCGACCGGTATTTGGGTTTTGCTATGTAGGGGGCTGAAAATTACAGAATCGGTATATTTACCGATTCGGTAAAATTACCGATTCTGTAAATTACCGAATCGGTAAATATACCGATTCTGTAATTCGAAATGTAGGTGGCACAGTTTACAGTGCCACAGGCCCTTAGAAATTCGTTATTTACCATGTAATACTGTTGCATGGTAAATTACGAATTTCTGTGTACATGCACATCTTTGCATGTACATCTTTGCAATGTGGCACACATACATGCCCTAAGGGCATGTATGTGTGTCACATTGCACACAAGGCAAAAACTGGAGTGCTACAGGGTGTCAAAGTGACACCCTGTCCCACTTGGCAATTCAGTATTTTTGCCGATTCTGTAATTACAGAATCGGTATTTGCTATTGATTCCTATGGGCTTCAAGGCCCATAAGAATCAATGGTAAATACCGATTCTGTAATTACAGAATCGGTAAATACCGAATCATACCGATTCGGTATTTTTTACCGAATGAATACCTACATCAGATTTACCGATTCATGAATACCGAATCGGTAAAATTCGGTATTTATGAAGCTGTAAATCTGATTTACCTACATCTAGCCCATGGTGCGGTTGCAGACTCTTATCTCTCTATGGGAGCTTGTGCTGCAGTCGGTTTCCGACTGCAGCACAAGCTCCCATAAAGAAACGGGAGTTTCTGTGAATCCCTGCACCGTGTGGCAGGCACCTCACGCCACCGTAATCGTAATATGGCGGTCGGAAGTCAAGCCAAGCATGTCGGTTGGAAAGCTTCCTACCTGCAGAGGCTTTCCGACTGACATCAAAACGAGGGCCTATGTGTGTCTGTATTTGGAAGAATAGCACTGCTGTCCCATTGAGGAGAATGAACAGTGACTTGCCAGTCTTGGCACCAATTCTTCTCATTTAACTACGTTGAATGGCACATAAGGAGCAAATCTACAAATCTATTTTGCGGTCACAAATCCTCCATATCAAAAAAGAGGATTGTTTGCAAGCACAAAATAGAGTTTTCCTATGTACCATTCTCATTTTAAGATTTTTTTTAAAGATTATCCAACTTCTAAAATAGGATTGCGAATGGATACATATTTGATTTTGGAAAGGGTATGTTGTGGATGTCATATTTACACACTGAATTGGTGCCCAATGTATTAATAGTTTGTGACCGTTATTGTGGTTGCAAAACATTGTAAAGTTAACGACCCCAAGTTGAGAGCACCTACTGCATAGGGGAAAGTGTCCCCTTTGTATTCATTGCCCTTTGTGAATTAAAAAAAAAATCACAGGGAGTAAGTAGTAGTTTTAGAAACTACTGCCTGCTTTCAGTGAAACTTTTTTGAAAAAAAAAGATTTCATTTTGAAAAGTAACCCCATACCACTTGAGGAAAACGGGCTGCTTTAATGTAAACCCAATTTATTGAAATGCAATAACTGACATTGTGGTTTGCTGACCCTTGTAATCCCTGTGAGTCACAAATTGGAACCTAACTCATGAAAATTAATAAGGTAAGTTTGATTGCAATTCACTCTAATTACGATTTTTAGGAAACAACATACAAGTACATAGGTCAGTTATAAAAATTCCACACTGACTGCATGCAAATTATAACCAGTAAAATCATACATCTAGCCCATAGTTTTTTAAGTGGAAAGATTGCAGTACCCCTCATTCTCAGAATAGGAGTAAAACACATTAATGTTCTGAGCACTACCAGAATTCAAACTTAATTTCATAGGTTAAAACCCCACATGGATGCTTCATGGGTTAATGCACCCGCTGCAAATATATGCATGTGACTTTAAAGCTACAGGTTCCAATTTCATAGGAGGAACTTGTTCTTTCATACTCCCAAGGTTCATAAACCATACAGTTGTCCAATATTCAGTGATATCTCACTAAAGGAAACATTTCACACGGGGTACTTTGTTAAAGTATGAATTTAATAAATGGTAATTTATAAGACTAAGGGCCTGGTTTTGATCTTAGCGGGTTACTCCGTCCATACAGTGATGAATATCCGTTCACCGAAATATACATTCCATTTTAAGCAATGGCATTTATATTTTAGTGGACGGGGTAATTGTCAACGTTGTGATGGAGTAACCCATCCACCATGATCTACATCAGGCCCAAAGAGTTAAATCATTCAGTGTCTGCCTTTCTCTACCCATTGGCTATTTAGTGGTGGTTATGTGAAATGCTTGTTCTTCTACATTTCAGTAATTATTGCTCTTGCACTGGCATTTGAATCAGAAGACTCTGTGATATTGTCAAGTGTATGAAGCTGCTACATAAACTTACTAAAACAATAGTGTGAGAAATTGGGTTGTTGGTTGACTGGGTGTGAGCCCTGGTCAAGCAACCAACCACAATACCTTGCAGATAAACCACAAAAAGTTACTACAATAACCTGTGCTTAACCCTAGGTAGCTTGGCATGAAAAGCAGCCAGCCTTAACTTAGAGCTAATGTGCAAAGTATTCATGCAGCGGAAAAATAGTAATAAAGATAAATCACAACACAAGGAAAATCCCAAACCAATTATGTAAAATAGAGTAAATTATAATAAATTATTTGACTCCAAAAAACTAAAAACCCAATCAGTATATCCAGAGTTATGAATTTTTAAAATTTAAGGTCCAAAATAGTGCCTGAAAGATCAATGCACCAACTGCAGACATCTAGTCGTGCTAGCTGGGGTAAAAGTTGAATATTAAGGCCGACCACGATGGAGCGTGGTCTGGGTCAAAGAAGTGGATTGGGCCCTGTCGGCGCATACCTTCGGACTTACAAAAATTCTGTAGAAACCTGTCTGAGAAGGTCAATTTTAGAGGAGCAAGGCTGCAGGAGGTGTGTAATGAGGGAGCGCCATCATCAGATGGACTTGGGTCGAATCCTTGGTGAACATTTTCGTTCATACTTAGTCCCCAAAATGGTAGTAAAAAAACTTCAGAGGGGCGAGGCAGAAATCTGCATCTGAAGACAATTCCACAAGATCTGATACACCTTTGGTGAAGGACCCCTGAACCAGAACATAGCAGGGGGAAGCCACAAAGTTAATCTGATCAGCACTGCACCTCAGGCGGAAAGGCAAGCATGTTGTTCTTGTCACCTCCTGGTTCTCAGAGCACTTTTTGGCCAAATTTTGTTTAAGGCTTTGTTTTAGAAAAATGGCCATCAGGGCACCTTTAGCACCACATCCAAGGGTCTAGGACTGATAGAGCACCTCTTGGGGGGGGGGTCGGGACTCATTCAGGTGCAAATTCAAGATGGTGGGAGCCTGTTATGTCCCTGTGGCTCTGAACAGGAGGCCAGCAAACTAGCCCTTGGAGTCACTTTTGGTAGACCTGGGTGCAGATGTAGATGCAGGGCTAAACAGACGAGCGGCCTGTGAGGGATCAAGGCAAGCTCCAGGAAGTACAAAAGTCCTTCCAGCAACAGCAGCAGTCTAGCAGAGTGCAAAGCAGGTCACAGAAGTAGGCAGTCATCTGAGAGTCCTCCCGCATGTTCATCCTATATACCATCCATAAAAAGGGCAATAGCACGGCTCCAGAAAACTACATGTTAATTGCCTCACTCGTCACAGAATGGAAAGCGTATGTGAAGATGCTCTTGCATGAACTTGAGACTGGGTCACTGTCAACGATATATTACCATTCTAACAAACGGGCTTCCGCCCAAAGGCCGCTACCACCGACAACGTAATTGCCCTTTCATATCTGATTGACAAAGCAGTGAAAAAAGCCTCAAGCCCACTATAGGCTGCTTTATAAATTACAGTGTGGCATTCAATGGTATCGAAGATAAATACTAAGGGACAAACCTGCAGCATGGGTGATCCTAATACAGCTACTGGGCACAACCATCATCCTATACACAGACACCCCGACCCAGGTTTAGCAAACACAATCTCATGCCACATGAAATATTGATATGAACAAGGTATTAATGCAGGAATGCATCATTGCACCCACATTATTCAACCTGTTCACAGCTGATCTAGCCCAGGTACTATCAATGGGGATTCTGCATTCCCCCCAGGCTTGGATTACTCAAGCTTCCCATCATACAGTACGCCGATGACATAGTAATCTTAGATCTCACGATGGTTGAAATGCTGTGGGTGTTGAGTATCATGCAGGACTGTAACACCACAAGCACATCAATGGTCAACGCTACGATAAACAAAGTCTTAATATTTATTCAATCTGCAAAAAAGAACTAACTGTCATGCAACCACACGCCCCTGAAGATCCCCACAACCAACAAATACATTTAACACTGAGTCTGGCTGTTGGCCTCAGGCAAAGTCTTTATTCAAGCAAAGGCCATAGAGGAAAACTCGGACAAAACTACATTTGCTATAGCTAAACTACAACATAAACTACAGTGTCGAAAAACCAATGGGACACACACACATTCATCCGGGCAAAATTATTTCCCATAATAAGCTATGACAACCTTGCCTATCCTGGAAAACTTAAAAACATCCTAGAGCATTCCCACATAGCAGTTTACAGAAAAATATTTGGGGTTC
Source organism: Lissotriton helveticus (assembly GCF_964261635.1). Lineage (NCBI taxonomy): Eukaryota > Metazoa > Chordata > Amphibia > Caudata > Salamandridae > Lissotriton > Lissotriton helveticus. Next base: position 875,630,781 of record NC_136072.1, on the reverse strand, counting down.
CAAAAACCTTAAGATATACACCGATACAACTGGAATTTGATTTGGTCTGGTGAACATGGATGTGGAATGTAAAAAAGACATCATTATGTACCACCACCAAGTATCCAGGGATGAGGCCGGGTCCATGAAAAACACACTTAACACAATCTTTAATGGTGCACGCAGCCCATAGATGTCATACTTCCAAAGTGTGGTCAAAACACTAAACTTTATAGTGGACAATTTAAATCAGCAATCCTTTACAGTGCCAGTTTTAAAGAACATACTCAAGAAGCAAGGAAGGACCCTCTCGTAAGAGCACGATCTTTCCTTGAACAGGCATATCCCAGGTGCCTTGGTATTTTACAATTCACATATGGACATGGTCTGCCAGCTGTATTTGAAAGCCGCCCTGTAGAGGCAGGTACTAAGGAACACTTTGAACACTAGACTCTTGACTTTGCCAATCAATGAATTCAGAGCGCACTGGAAATCACAATTAGCAATTGATCAGCAGTGCAGACGGTGCAGTAAGTCCACAGAAGCCGGGTCTGATGGCTCAGTGAGCTAATGTATCTACTGCAGGGACTTGTGTTCGATCTCATGGTCACAGGTTCAAATCCCAGTGGGTCCACTCAGCCTTTCATCCATCTGAGGTCGATAAAATGAGTACCATTGAGCTGGGTAACAATAAACATCTGTTATTCAGCGTCAAGATACCTATGGGTGAATGTGTGCTTTACAAATGCACATGTTATGTTAGAATCAATCACCCATTTGTTGTGCTGAACTGTTGCCACAAAGGCACCTCCTACTAAGGCCAATAATTTTGCAGCATTCGATCACGTAAGGAGGCTGCACATTTCTCATGGACATAGCAAGAATCTCTAAGTTCTTTACCATAATGAGAGAAAAACAGAGGATTCACTACATGTAATTTCTAACTAATCTTTAGCATTTATTTAGCCATAAATGAGTCCAATGAGTTAAATCTCTGAAATTGTCTCTATGAGGCCAGGCCACAGAAAACATAGCTAATGTTTACAGTAGTATGATGTGAGCCCAAAGATGATGCTTCTAAAACTGTTATCATGACTGCTCACTTAGGGCCCGATTATGATGAGGCTCATAAATCCTCTGTCCACAGGCTGGATGCTTTCGAGACTCATTGCGGTTTCAGATTTGACCACCGCTTTACAATGGAGGTGGTCAAAACTGAAAACAACTGGTCATTCCGGTTGGATTCAGATGGACTCAATGAGCCCATCGGCCACTGAGTTTACAATATCGGATTCCAATAGGGTTTCCATTTCAGGCTTTCTGACTTGGAAAGCCTGGCGGAAAGCAACATTGGGAGTCCCTAGCAGGGTCCCTTTACCATGCAGCCTCTGGTTTTGGGCAGAGAGGGCCCCTCTGTGAATCTCTGCACCATGTAGCAGACACCGTGAGGTGCCTGACTTAGGCTGCCGGGATTCACACAAACTCCTGTTTCTCTGTGGGAGCTTGTGCTATGGCCGGTTTAGGGCCGCAGCCCATGCTCCCATAGGGAAATGGGAGTTTGTGACCTCAGTAAACAACAATAAGGGAGTTACACCTTGAGGATACACCCAGTACTCAATAGAGGCGGGTCTGTGACCTCACCATGTGTGGTCGCAATGTAATTAGCTGTGCGGAACCGCCGACCAATGGCCGGGAGGTTCCCATATTGATACAGTGTTGGCATCGTAATAAAGCCTTTAGTGTTTTATCATATTTAATGCAATTTTTACAGTTCAATTAGTCAAAATATGTTACATAGCATCTGTAGTGTCAGACCAGGGATGCTGCAGCTTAGATCCACCTGTTTCAGGATTGTTTATACAGCCTAAACTTTTTGTGAATGCACTTTAGCCCAAATTGAGCACCATTATGTTGGCACTCATAGTTGAATCCCCCTGAAGGATTCAGCCTGTATGGTTTTAATGAGATGATGATGCTAAACTGTTATTAGAATGATTGCACACATTGGGGCTTATAGCAATGTTGGTCGGAGTTTCCTCTGACCGACACCTGTGCAGAAATCGGACTGATCTACCTCTGGTCGGCCGTCCTGACTGCCTAAATATGATGCGACCGCACATGGTGCAGTTGCATTCTCCCATTTCTCAATGGGAGCTTGTGTTACGAACAGAACACAAACTCCCATCAAGAAATGGGAGATTGTGTTAATCCCTGCACCACGAGCTGCCTGCCACATGGGGCAGGGATTGACAGGGGGCACTATAGTTGCTCCATCGGCCCTCAACCGGAGGCCGCAAGGGAAAAAGAGCCATGCCAGGGGTCCTCAAACAGGCTTTAAGTCTGAGTTTCCATTTCAGAAAGGCTGGCATGGAAATCCTGCCGAAACCTTACATCAGAATCCGGTTGGCGTCAACCGCCATCCAGATAGATTACGGGCCGAGTCTGACAGGCCGATGGGCTCCTTAAATCCGTCAGAAACCAGCTGGAATAACCAGCCTGTTTCAATTCCATCCGGCTGTATCATAATCAGCCAGTTGGAATTGAAACCAATAATGCCAGTCGTGAAGCCTCTGTCCTAAGGTTTGAGACTTTAAGACCAACATCATAATTGCCACATACTGTTTTAACCTTTAGAATGCACTTTTATACCTCATGGGTCAATACCCTGATGTCCGTTTTCTGGAAGGTGAGAGAAGCTTCTGGAAAGGTTTTTGAAGTGCATGTATTTTCCTGACTCCTCTACCCTGGCTCTAAGCTGGCTTCAATGACAATACAGGGTTGTTAAGCCATTTGTGTGGAGGTTAAGCACAAGCTTTTGAGATGTAAGTGGGGCTGTGATCAGTTCCACCCACCATCCTGCTAGCAGGTGGCTGGCTCATTCAGGCAAACCTCATCACTTGATTCTGTGACTGTCTGGGAGGAATTCACAAAGCTTGTCAGTCACACCCCGACATGTCTCCCAGGTCAAGCAGAAAAGTTCCAAAGACAGGAAAAGGCCAACTTTCTAAAAGTGCCATTTTCAAAATTGGAATGAAAATAATCAGACTTTACCAAGAAAGAGGGTGTATCTTATATTACTTGTATGTAATAAAAGGGGATTTTAAGGCTTGGGACAGATGTTTAATTACCAAATTGGCATGGCAGTGTGATACTGCATTCGAGTAGCAATGCCAGGCCTGAGACATGTTTCAGATGCTACATAAGTGCATAGCACAATAGGTGTTTTAGGTCCACTGATAGAAAATAATTTACAGGCCCTGGGTATATGGTATACCACTCTACAAGGGACTTATAAGTAAATCAAATATGCCAATCATGTATATGCCAATCAAACCATGTTTTGAGGAGTGTGCACACACACTTTAGCACTGGTTAGCAGTGGTAAAGTCCAATGGCCAGCAAAACCTGGAGGTAAGTAGGTAAATAGTTTGAAGGAAGACCACTCTAAAGCTGATAGGTCTAACAAATAGCATTTTTACCACACCCTACAAATGACTGATTCTACAAAGAACTCCTTTATTACCAGCAATATGATTTGTGATCTCTTATCCATTACTCACCCAGGAGACTTTCTCTACCAAACACTTTTTTCATGAAATCTACATACACACTAGTACTAATATTGTCCACCAAAACACTTCCAGCCATTTTGAGTACTAATCCTACACCAATAAGACATGTTCTGACCTCCACTCCCCAAACCATAAATGTAGCAGTAGTGTTCATGGGCCATTTATTTCAAGCTCAATTCGGAACTGTAATATCTTTGATTATTATTTGGAGATGGTGACTACCCATTTCATGGAATAATTACAACTCTTCTCAGGGTGAACTCTCAAAGTCACTAAATTCACCTGAGATCAACACCCTGTCAGCTCTGTCACACAGCAGATAGGCTTGACTTAGGGCACTGTGAAAAGTATGTGTGCATTACCAAAACAGTTGTACATCTAAGACACCAAGAAATAATGATCACAAACTAAATGAGAAGTAGCGTTCATATGTCCAATGACAAAATACACTTTCTGAAAATTAAATTAAATTTGAGGAACTTCTATTGGCCCCACACAAAGAACCTGTGTGTTAGTCTATGCTCATGTTTACTTGTTTGCCCCATTTTGTTTACTTTTCATAATGGGGTGATCAGTGCATTGCACTAGATAGTACCACCCACAGCAGAATATTTCTGTGTTGGCTAGCCAATCTTAGTGTGTGGATGTAGATGAAACTGCAGTAGGCCAAAATATTCATTGTTCAATAGATGTGTGTTGGACTTGGCCCTTCTGGCAGGTTCACCCCTGAACTTTTGCCTTTTAGTGTTACCTAATTATAATGATTTCTGGTCTTTGCGCACTTTAGCACTGTGGCGCAGTGTAAAGTGTGTGCGCTCTCTGAGTGCGTGTGAGATTGGCCTGCCCTCCCATAGGAATGCATGGGGAATGTGTGTGTCCCTGGTAGTTCCTGTTGCGTGGGGAGTGCAGATGCGAGTTTGGTATGTGCCGACTCGTGTGATTAAATGCTGCGCAATGATGTGTGCGGCGTTATGGTGGCTGGTATGGAAGTGCCACTTCTAGAAGTTGGTGTGTCTGTGCAGTGAATGTGCTGGCTTGTGATTGGCTGGAGCTGGCTGGTGTGCCAGGCTCCAGGAGTCAGGATGGGTCTGCCCCAGTGGAGAATGGGAGGTCTGCATGTGTGATGGCTGGGGAGGAGTGCACCTGGGACCTGAATAGGGTTGGGCTTTCCCCTCGCAATGCTGGCTCCACCCCCTGTGGTGTGTCTGATGTCCCTGACCCATCCTGTGAATAGGTCGAGGGGCTGAGCAAAAACGAAGTGCTCAGGAACCAGTTGTATCTGGTTCGCCCCTTGCCTGCACCTTTAGAAAAAGCAATTGTGTGTATAAAAAGAGGCTTTGACCTCTTGTAAAATGTTCTTGTTTCCTGACTAGAATCTACCAGGGGCGTGCTGCTGCTGGGGCCCAGGGGAAGGCTTGCCTCCCTGGGCCATGCCCAGCCCCTGGATGCCTTCGCTCTCTGGGGTCTTTCTTCCTTGCCTAGATGCCTGCAGGACGTACCTTTGCTAAAGAGCTGGTTGCTCCATTCTTTTGCCCCAGGAATCCTTGTGCCCCCCTAGTGCCCTGTAAGTGCTCTGCTTAAATTTCCCTGAGCTGGGAGAGGGGGAGCTGCGCAGCACCGTGCTGCAGCCCTGGTGAGAGAACCCCTCTCCAAGGGGATTCCCCTGTGATTATGCCAGAGCGGGTGCCCACCCCGCATACTAACTATATTTTAACCCACGAGGTAGCCTACCCCTCGTTTTCACCGCCGAGGATTGCTGTTTACTTAAATTATTTCTAATACGGAGGGAGCCTACCCCTCGTTGTGCCCAGAGTGTAGAAATCGCCGCTGCCGCCCCGCCGCGGCCGCCCGGAAGTCAGGCAAACACGCCTGTGACGTGGGGGGGGCCTGCGGCTGGGCCGAAAGTAGAGTTGCGGGGCTCCCATGAGCGAGAGGGAGCCCCGGAGAAAGACTGAGCCCGGAACCTCGCGGGCTCCCTTCCTAAGTCCCGGCACCGAGATGGGGGGCCGGGTGAAGCAGGGCACCTTTTGAAGTGGGGCTCCCGTGAGATAGGAGAGCCCCGCATGTCGCCGGCAGAAGTCAGCCCGCACACGCCCTAGGAGCAGCGCCGGCCAAGGAGAGCCCCGCGCTGCCCAAATGAGAAAGACCTGACCAGAGGACCGCCGGAGAATCGGGTGAGTGGGGCCCCTGACTTACTTAATGAAGAGGGGGGCGTCGGGGCATATTGCCGGTGCCCGCCCGCCCCAGTGGTGCTAGCTGGTCATGGCGGCAGTGTTTGTGAGGAGAGAGCGGCCCCGGTTGGCAGTGGGCCGCTTCCCCATTCCCGCACCATTACTTCCCGAGTCCAGCGACGGGAATAGTTTAGTAATTAGAGCCCACGAGAGCGTTCTGGGCATTTTGTGTATTTAGAGCCTGCCGAGGCTCCAACACCGGGGCATTTATTCCAAGAAACCCGTGCTGAACCCCGTGGCTCCCACCTGTTGCGCAGCCTGTGTAGTTAAGGAGCCCGAGGGCTCCTGGGGGCACATTGTTTTAGAGCCTAGAGGGCTCCAGCGATGGGCATGTTTATTTTCAGAGCCAGGGGGCTCCAACGGGCACAGCGTTAGTTCCTGACCAGAGGGATCCAACGTTTTGGGCGCAATGTTCTGAAGGGCCAGTAAGGGCCCCTGTCGCAGTCTTGTCCTTAGCTGCCCAGCAATTAGTGGGCAGCTGCACCGTTTAGGTTTTCTCTCTAGGGACTTGTTCTTTGGACTAGGAGTGAGACGCACTCCCTCATCCCTACCTTGGCCTTCCCCAGCTGCACAGCTAGCTGCAGCGTTTAGGCCATGTTCTGTCCCTGTCCTCAGCTGCCCAGCAAGTAGTGGGCAGCTGCTACATTTAGGTTTTTGGCGCAGTGGCGCAACCTGGACTTTGTTGTGAGTTATGTGCTTCTTAGGGTGCTAGGAAATGTACTGTGTGTTGTATGTTTTGCGCACCCTGTGTTCTGGTACCTCTGAATGTGTTTTATGCATCATGTACAAAGTTGCTTTCCTACACAGCTGAATGTGTTTTATGCATCATGTGTCTTCCCTACACCGCTGAATGTGTTTTATGCGTCATGTGTCTTCCCTACACCGCTGAATGTGTTTTATGCGTCATGTGTCTTACGTACACCTCTGAATGTGTTTCTATGCATCATGTGTAATGCTCCTGACCTGTACCCCTAAATTTATTTTTATGCTTAGGTGGTTATGTTTCCTAGTATAGTTATGCTAGTGAGTTCACAGTTCCCTGCGTAATATTTTCCTAAGGTGGTTAGGGTGGCGTAGGTGCTACTTACCTTTTACTAGTGGTTACTGGTTGAGTGCTACATTTGCTATTTGGTGCTTAAAACTATCTCCAAGGGCTTGATACTGAGCTTGCCCCCTGACCAGAGTCCCAGGACCAGTGGACTCTATTGTGCCTTCCCTGACAATTTGCTGGGACTTGTCTGATCTCCTTGGGCCGCTGGGGCTTCGCCTAAAGTGTGCCTCCCTCACTCCCCTCTGCAGCTCGTGCCTGGCCGCCCCCGCCTAGAACCGCACCGCTCCTTGTGAAGCCGTGCTCTGCTCCGCCTGGGCCACACGCATCCTGCACCTCGGCAGCTCGTGCCTGGCCGCCCTCATGCCTCGAGCTGCGCCGTTCTCCTCTGAGCCGCGTCCGCTTCGCTGGGCCGCCCGCACCCTGCCCCCCTCCTCCTCTGAGCCACATACCTTGGTCGCCCCAGTCAAATGCTTGTAGCACGCCAGCCGCCCGCTCAGGCTGACTGAGGAGACCACTCGCATTATCCCGCGCAACCAGTACGGAAGGTACTGTCCGTGTCCGATAGGCTCTATGTTCTAAGTTCTAGGCCTACAAGTTTTGTGTTCTATGTTCTAAAAGTGTTACTTCTACAAAGTGCTATTTCTACCAACGGCTAGTTCTAAAAGTGCTTATTCCTGACAGTGGTCCATGTGGCCCTGTCCCATGTATATAATCCCTTGTAAATATTGCCCGTGCCAGTTGGCACAATGTACATCCTGTGATCTTGATTCTGATGTGTTCTGATAATACAAAGGCTATTTTTATATAACCTTGTGTGGAGTTCCTTTTGTGGGGAGCCTGGGGTGTTGTTGCTGGTGGGTGCGTGCGCAAATACTTAACTTACATTGCCCCGGGGATCAGCCTTACTGCCCGTGTCACGTTGCCAAGCGAGTGAGCAGGGGTTATCTTTGGAGTGTAACTTCCTTGCCCTAACTAGAGTGGTGGTTTCTGCCTGGCTTTGGCGCAAGCCTCAGCCAACCAGAAATCCCATTTCTAACAATCTATTTGTGAACTTTATGACATTTTTATTGGCGGGGTGGCCTCCAACCTCAAGGAATAATCGAAATCCTCATCAGGGTGAACCATTAAAGCCACTGTATGAACCTGAGCTCAGTCTCCTGGTAGCTGTGGCATAGAGCAGACAGGTCTAACTTGGGCAATGTTTAAAGTTTGCATGCAGTATCAAAATGGTAACAAAGTCAAAATGAAAATCAACAAAAATATCCATCTAAATTAGAAAAATATGGTAAAATATAATAAACAAAATGACACCAAAACAACCAAAAATGCAACAGAGGCCCTGAGGATATTAATTTTTAAAGAACTAAATGAAAAAAGGGCACAACATGCAAAGCGCCAATGGTCACTGTAAACTAGAACCTAGACACAATTTTAGGCCAACTGCGATGGAGCGCAAGGTCAAAAAATCTAAATAGGTTCATCCCGTCTCAGATTTGATCTGATTCAGTCCCATTCAACCATAGAAGTACACTTTTAACATTGTTAGGACCTAAAGATAGAGCATTTAGAGACTCTCAGACATTACTTAATTTGAAAAAAATGTGCCAGTGCCTAAAACTTTCATGAGAAGCTTGTTACTGGTACCGTTACTGGTACTGTTAAATGTCAGAGTGGTGAACACCAATGCAGCATGGCCTTGAATCCACCTCTGGCCTCTTTAATTCACTCCCAGACACAGTTTTTTTCACTTTATCTCATTCCCACAAGTCCCTGCTTTCACCCTTTGGGACGGTTTGTCCGTCTTTCTCTTTATCATTCTTTACCCTTTGTGTGTTTTCTCTCTCTTGTTCACAGGAACAGTCTAATGAGTTAAAACAAGTGATGGTACCCACAAATGAGGGCAGTGGGACCGCACAAGCACCCACCGGCTAAAATTAAACACTGCTCTCAATGTAACAGGCAGATGCCAACATCAAAGTCCTAGTTGCCATTATTCATCTTGGCACTTCAGGAAAAAAAGTCATCTTGCAGCTTGTGATGTCTTTGTAGCTCACATAGGTTGATCAGATGACCCTTGGAGTCCACCCCTTTGTCCTGGGTACAATGGAGAGCATGTTTACGCTCCTTTCAGGTCACAGACAACAGGTCCAGTCCGTTTCTGTTATATTCCAGGTCCAGAAGTGTTTTGAAGTGGGTGCCTGAATGTGCCGGGCATTAGCTAGTGGGTGGGGGTGACTCTTGAGCTCATCCTAACTGATGGTATAAAAGTTCCCGGTGCTGACCATACCCATTATTTCAGAGTTTCCTGTTTTTATTACTGCAATAGTCCCATAAATCTATGTATCAGGGCTTTCAAGATGGCAAAACTCTTTGGCCACACATAACTTGGGCTTTAAGGGGTGGGGTGTGTTTCGAGTGTACTGTGGTAATCCTAGTGTCCTCCCAAATCTAACATTAATCCAGTTTAAAGCAAGCACAGTACCCACAGCAAACCCAGAAGTCTGGTAGGACAAAGAGAAGGTCCTTCAGCAACAAGAAAGAGAATCCACAGTAAGTGTCTTGGCATCCTGTTCTCTCTTAATTTCAAGTGTGCCACAAATGTTACGTGTGTCTCAACAGATCTGTCAAACAGGTTTTAACAGCGTGGTGATCACGGATGCCCACATCCTCCAATATCAATATTCTGTGGACTTCAGCGGGGTAATCTCTTCCCATTCATGGCACTTAATTGTATGATCCTGGGAGGTTTTTCACACCTATTCAAGGCTGGAGAACTAATACAAATTAGCCTCCAGGAACTTCAGGCAGGGAAAACGTTAGCTTGTTTAAAGTTTATTTTCCCTAACATTTATTAAAATCCCACTTCAACATTGACATGTTTTTTTATTAACTATTAAAAATAGCTATTTAATTATTGTTATGGCTGGTCCCATTCCTAAGCTGCAGTATTAATATATTAACTGTACCCTGTTTTTCTATATATAGGAGCAAGGCCTGCCACAGAGAAAATAGCTTTCAGGGCCTTGCCCTATGGGACAAAAGTCCACCCACCATCTTAATCAGGCTCTTAAAGCCTGATTACGATGTTGGACGGACGTTTGTCCGCCCGGCACCGTTGCGGTTTGGAACCACCTGACCTTAGGACGGGGGTTTTGACCCCATGATTATGATGTGACCACCCATAGGGCAGTTGCAACCATCCATCTTCCAATGGAAGTTGTGCAGCAGGCAGAAAAGGCCCTCAGCACAAGCTTTCATTGAAAAATGGATGATTGTGTGCATCCCTGCACTGTGTGGCTGGCACGACATGGTGCAGGGATGTTTAGGGGTGCACAATAGGTATCGAGTAGGGCCAGGAGGGTAAGGGGCCCTGCTAGGGGTCCCCAGTGTTGCTTTCCCACAGCCTTTCCATGTCAGAAACACTGGCATGGAATAGTGGTCGGAAACCGATATCATATTCCCGATGGCGGAGCAGCCATCATTAAGGGTTTATGTTGTCTTTCCGATGCACCGACAGGTTCCTTGAGCCCAGCGGAACCACATCAGAATTCTCCCGCAAGTTTAACTCTGACCGCAGTCATCCTAATACTGTGGTCGGACTGTAAAACTACCATGTTGGGCTGAAAGCCTCGACCGCTGATCAGAGGCTTTCTGCCCGACATCGTAATGAGGCCCTAAATGTAGTTACAATGTTCTCATAGAAACTACAAGTATGACCAGTGCATGTGATCAGCACATAGCAAACCAGCATGTCTTGCAGAAGAGCACCTGCACACCTTGATTCGTTTATTTTATTTTCCAATGTCCCCCTCTACAAGTCTTTGAATTTAAATATACTTAATAAATACCTTTAAAAAAATCCGGCACCCCCTCATTCCATTCAATGAATATCTAGCGTTTGTACATTCCTTTATTGACCCCCATTCCATCCCTCCATCATGCCAGACAGGACCCTGCTCGCACAGCCAAAAGGCACAAGCCCAGCACAGGAGCAGAGAAGGTTTCTTTGCACGTATACCTTGAGGCTGTAGTGACACCTGCACTCTCTCTGATGGAAACCCACCAGCATCCGAGAGACTTGGGGATATGTGATTGTGATAGTGAGCACCACTACTCCATGCAAGTAATAAAAGAGCTCGAATGCTTGCACTTTCCCTGCACACTACCCATTACAGTCCATCCCTACACCTGGCAACCTAGAACATGTGCTCCATTTGGGCATGATTAACAAACCGCAGGAAGAATACTTGCTTTGTCAATGGGCCCAGTTCTTCCTGTAGCCCATTAAATCCTCTCCTGGAGATATCTCATGAGCAAGTACCACACCATTATTTAATCTCCACATCCATACCTCTACTTATCCAGTGCTTGGGAAAAGGAGGTCAAATCCATGAATCTATGGGGGAAACTCAGTGCACAAACCAGAGGACTACTCCATTTAAGACCTCACATCAGGATGCAGTGAAGGTGCTTCACTTTCAGTATGAGGATTTGTTTCCTTGAATGATGAACCATCCAAACTGAAACTGAAAGCTGCTTGAGCCATTTGGCTTTACAGCTTTCAGTTATTTTTGGTGCAAGGGAGCACGGTTGAGCTGATTTGGATAGGAGGGGAACAGTTGGGAAGAGTAGAAACTGAGCATCCCACTTGGCACATGGCCCCAAACTGTTTTTCCACTACTGATGGGTGCATACCTTGCCATTGTTAACTGAGCAAACCTTGGCTAATTATGGATATATCAGTTTTAGCTGGATTTGATTTGCATACGTTTTAGCTGGGCGAAGGAAGGCAATTAAAAATCCAACACATTTGGAAACCACCTTATGTGGAACAAATCGTAAAACAAAAAGTAAACAATTAGAGAAATAGTAATATATGTAACCGGAATGCAATTCGTCACTGGATCATGATTAAGTAATCAAACTATTTAAATTATCCTATCATTGTCACAGATTTAGTGCCTTATTATGACTTTAGTGGTCTTCGGCCCAGACTGCTGTGGTCCCAGGAAGACCCAAATGCCATTTTGAGCCCCCTCTAATCCAGGATGGGCGGGCGGTGTTGTGGTAGTCTCACAGCAGTGGTATGTCAGGCTCATAGGAGAGCCTAACAAGCATACCACCACCGCGAGAGATCCTGCAGCACGTTCCTGCATGGCGTGGCATGCACCATGTCATGCATATCACATCGTAAAGGAACAATGGTGCCATTCCAGGGGAGCACTACATGGACTCCCCACATGCACCCCCCAGGCTCAGAGTTAGCAAGGGGCCCTGTTAGGGTTCCCCCTACCTGCATGTCCACCACCCTTTTAATGGCGGGGTACCCGCCATCAAAATAGTGGTGGATGCCAGGCGGAATATGCTCGTCTGTGCCGGCATTGGCACTGCCAGCATATTCAGGCCACTGTCAGACCGTCGCCACAACGGGGTCCTTGATACTGGTGCAGGCATTGGTGTTACTAGGGCAGATGGGTGGTTGTGGTGGTAGGACCGCCATCAAGAGTACGACGGTCCCAGGACCACTGTACTCGTAATAAGGCCTTAAGTGAATTGATTTAAAAATCATTGTTTGCATGATCCACCAAGGCAATATATTTGCAATTCTATGGACTTGAAACGCCAAGACACTATTTTTTTTTTTTACACTAGTCATTGCTATAGTACAGAAGTGTAAACATTAATAGTGTTACTACACTCGTAGAATGAGAATTTGAGTGAAAGCATATTGAGAGCAACACAGAACAACTTAGACACAGCAAATGCATCGGGTTTTGAACGCATTTTGGAATTTACCCTGATTCTAACTATAATGGGTGCCAGATGTCCACATTACACTGGAAAAGAAGCAAACAAAGGGTCCAATTCACACAAAAAAAGTAGTAAATATATGCCTTTAGATTTACATCTTTATGCACGTGGTGTTTTACTACATTTTTGTATGAACCAATATTCTAAATAGCACACCTATTTGGCAACTTGCATCAGGTACAGGTTTCTAGGTGTCCTACTGTGAATGTCATTTTACATCTCCTTTGGGGTCTAGTTTTCAAATTGTGGAGTTCTTCATAGCTGTGAAGTCTGCACAGGAGGACTTGTTCCCCTGTGCTCAGACACGTTATTTTTTCTGTCAGAAAATATTTTTCTCAGTGCAGAAGGCCATTCCCATGCAGAGATACCAAATTTGGAGTGTGAACCATTCCCCTTCCATCTTGGAAGGGGAGTTACTTCAGCCCTTAGCTAGGGGAAATCTCCGACCAGTTCCTGATTACGAAAGGACAGAAACCAAGGGCCTGATTTAGAGCATGGTGTATGTGCTACCTCCATCTTATTACAAGTGCATTATATCCTATGGCACTGGTAATAAGGCAGACAGGCTGCCCATCACGTTGTGATAGAAGAACACTTCTGACAAATTCTAAAGTTTGGAAATTCACACAAACCTATCCTGTTTTTTCCATATAATTGCAAAAATGTTCCTGTTCTATCTTTATTATTGCTCGAATGTGTTTAATACATTGTTATCATTTTATAGGGTGAACCTGCAAGCTGTTATTTCCCTTTCCCCTGCTTAATAAAATGTACTTTTAAAACTAAAAAAAAGGAAATACACACAAACCAGGCATTGGAACGCCAACTACTCCTCCCCGTTAGTGAGATTTAAGAATGGATTCGTGGTGGAGGTATTCCCACACATACAACAATTTACGCCATGCAGGAAATCCTTTGTGGGCTCACAGATTTAAAAAGGCAAATTTGTTCATAAACGTATGGTTACCGGCAAATGTATTTTTAGTTACTGTTCACATGGCACATCGAAAACAGAAAGCGTGTCCTATGTTTTTTAAGAATGCGCATTGCATTCCGGGACATATAGTTTTACTTCTAAGTACAAGGTCAAAAATCAATGCATGCAAATTTAAGTTGGCTACAAAACCAGGACGGATGAGTGCGTTACCTAAGTCATGAGAGTAAAAGATAATTCTGGACAAACGAAGCACGGAGTGGTGCCCCATGCACTCTGTCGCTATTTTAAGTAAAAATCTTGAGAAACCTCACTTTTGCCTTTTGTTTTTACATATGCTTAAATTGTTGTTGTACATGACTACTGTATGCTGAATTAAACACGATAGTCGCATTTTCTATTTAGCCCTGCTCAAATTAAAGACCACTAAATTAGAAATTCCTGATGATTTTCCAGCGGCAGAGAGCGGCATTTAATGACGGCCTATCCCTCTCCTGCGCTCGCCGTTTGACATCCCCGGTTGCATAGCAATGCTTAATTATCAGCTTCCCTTCGCCACCGCAGAAGCACTTAGCATGGGCTGTGCTCTGTCTGGCATCCTTGTAAACGTGCTTAACAAATGTATCCTCATGTCTCCCTTAATAATACTAAAAACAAGATCATCACTCAGTTTAAGGAGCTTGCTAATGAATATTCATCCCCAGAAGCTGATTTTGCGAGGAGATGTGCGTTTTTCCCAAGGTCTCCAACTCCATTGCAGAAAGAACGCTCCTGTGATATTTTCGAATATCAATTCAAATGCCTTGTGAAATTTCCCTAGAAATAAAATATATATATATATATATATATATATATATATATATACATATATATATCAACCATAGGGAAAGAAGAGAATATATATATATATATAAATATAAATATATATATATATATATATATATATATATATATATATATATATATATATATATATATATATATATATATATATATATATATTTTCTCTTCCTTCCCTGCGGTTGAATTATATATGAAACGTTATGATTTTGCAATTGATTTCTATTTCTGGAGCGTTCCACTGTTGGACATCAACCTTGTCTCTCGCTGAGAGTATCATTCGGTGTCTGCGAACTGGGAAGTGCTCCCAGGATAAGAACAGAGGCTTGGTTGGCAGCTCATCGGGGTTATTGCAGCACGTCCGCCCAGTCTGCAGCCCTCTAATTGGCACTGGTTATGCTTCATGGTGTGCTTAGAAGTCCACACTGCAGCAATTTACAGTAAACCCCAGACCTAGGATCACTGTTCTGAACGTTATCCTATCCACACTTTATTTAGTTTAATATAATTTTCAGTCGACCCGGAAAAACATACCAGTCGGAAGTTATTGTTCAACAACTCCTTTTTCGATAAGGGCACCGAAGCTAGATATGTATTCTGTTAGTATTAGCATTTTGTACAGGGAAGATGGTATTTGCCACAAGTGCATGGATTTTAATGCAATGTGGGACTTGTGATTTTTCTGGTAAACTTATCGAAATTTCAAAGTGATTGCTTGTAAGGCCTGATTCACATTCTCAAACACACCTCTGAGCTTTACACGCAGATCATCTACCTCTTCGTTAGGCCTGACCCCGCTGGTGTGTTATTCCCCCACACTTTTTGGCTTCATTGCCTTGTTTTTGCTGAACCTGTTTTGTGTTGGTATTAGGACTCTGTGCACTTTACCCTTGCTAACTATTTGTAAAGTGTTTGTACTTTCTCTGCTTAACATGGCAAAATTAGTATACACCTGATTGTTACAATTAATTTACTTATAAGTCCTCAAATATGGTACCATGTGTACCATGTTTGTAAATTAAATGCGACCAGTGGGCAGCAGCACTCTTTAATATACCCAATAAACTACTAAGGGAAAACATGTCTCAGGCCTGGCACTGCAGCCTGTAGTGCAGTTTTTACTGCCATTTTGACATTGCAAAATAAACCTTTTGCCATGCCTAAGCCTTCCTTTTTATTACTGATCAGTCACCCCTAAGGTAGACCCCTAAGGTTAATAGGGCAGGGTCCTTGATATTTAAAAAGTAGGAAATGGGTACTTACGTTTTACATGCCCTGGCAACTCCAATATTCATTTTCCACAGTAACAAGAATATCTCCCCCATTGACCAACACCAGGTTAACTTATTAACTTAATAAGTGATAACTTCAGTGTGAGAACAGATAGACAAATATTTTTTCTACTCATTTGATTTGAAATGTAAAATCGAATTTAAAGGTAAAGTCTGGTTTAAAATTACCATTTTGAATATGCCTCTTTTAGAAAGTTGGGGAAACACGAGGGGACTGCACAGATGCGAGAACTCTTGCCCTAAAGTACGGCTACAGTGGTGCCTGGGCAGCTGTTTTCCCTCTGACTTTGGAATGGTAATCTGGCTCCGATCCCTGGCCCATGCTCCCACCACCCAGCCCTGCCACAGCAGTATAACCTGTGGAGGAGGAGCTGCACACAGAGCTAGTAATTCAGGGTCTGCCCAATCATTCTGGCTGCGGGAACCCTTTCTTGTCACGATGACTTTCCACCCTGCAGGGCCAGAAATAAATGTGCCTAAAACTGCTGTTCACATGGGGTGCTGACTGCTGATCCTGCTGTGCCCCAGTCATACAGGCACTGTAAGCCGCCCGCTGCAGACAACTGACTGCTGTTTCAGGCCTCTGCCCCTGTGCAGCCTCTGAACATACAGACTAGCCATACGATTTCCTGCAGAAAAGCAAGGGGAACTTGGGGCTACCCATGCACATCTCTGTTGGGTAATGAATGTGGGCTCGTGGGCTTCGTGAATGCTATCTTGGATTGGGACACTTGCTGGTCCTGACTGTTAAAGTTATTGCACTACACGAGATATGAGTACGTGTCGGGTCCCCTTTTTAAATCATTGTTTAAATTATTGTGCTTTTTATTACATTCTTTTTATTACATGTTTCTGAAAGTATATGATATTAACTGTGTTATTTTAATAATGTGTGAGCACTTTATATATGGTACAGAGAAATATAGTGCTAGATCTAATCTGAACTGTGTTAATATAATAGAGGTTGTCGTCAGCAACACATGATTGTATAAATAATAAAATTGTTCTCCACTGTTTAGAAAACTGTCCTGAAGAAGGTGAACATCTTTTGAATCACCGAAACGCAGCGTCAACTTTGTTTTCTCAAGTGTACTCATGAAATGTTTTTATGTATGAATTGTTTTTAAACATTGTGAATGTAATAAATTGAAAAAATCTTTTTTATATATTATATCTTTTGGTTTTTACTTTGTGTTTGCTGACGTACTGTTCCTCTTGTTATGTAATGCTAATAAAAAGCTCAGTTTAATAGTCTTTGCCCAGATCGTATTCAGACCTGTGATTTTAATTTGGGACGCCTTAGACTTGTTAACTACTGTTGAGGTATCCATCTCTCCCTACACC
This sequence comes from Lissotriton helveticus, assembly GCF_964261635.1. Lineage (NCBI taxonomy): Eukaryota > Metazoa > Chordata > Amphibia > Caudata > Salamandridae > Lissotriton > Lissotriton helveticus. The sequence goes on along the minus strand of NC_136072.1, from coordinate 875,613,727 downwards.
AGGAACTTAAAGGTATACACACCAAACTCGCCAAATTCATGACACAGATGGTCAATGCATAGCAACATCACTTGGCACTGGAAAGCAAATATGCTGATACCCATGTGTTGGAGGGCTGGGCAAATATGTAAACGTGGAGGCTGGGTGTAATTCTGAATTTTGGTGTTCATTGGAACTTGGGAGAAAGAAAAAGGTTTTGTATGAGTATGATTCAGAATATGCCGGTCTTCACGTAATCAATCTTGGCTTGTTTTGTTTTTTAAAGGATCCTCTCCTCGGGATGGCTTCACCCAGAGTTCCAAAAAGAAATGAGAAACATTAGCGTTAAGTATACATTAGGAAATACTTCTTTCGTTATCAATCACCACACAATTAGGTGAATTCCTAAGACTAAAAAATGAGTTTTTCTTTGGAGAGCGTTTTATGCTTGGGGGGAACACAGCAGGCGCCTTGTGGGTTAATGTTTCCAATTTATTTTCCTAGAATCCCCATTCAAGCAGACATTGTCTACTCCCCCTCTCTTAGAGTCATGGATCTCTCACCAGGTTAACCTCCTCTGATTCTATTCCTATCGGCTTTTTCCATTCCCTCTGTCGCCTCCCCAATGGTTAATGTGTCTCTCGGAGGCAACATAAGTCATAGCCCTGGGTGAGGCATGAGTTAGTGTTATTATCAGCTGGACATTCTGAGTTTGTGACCAAGCAGCGCCTATGGAGCTTTTAAAATGAATACAGTGCTCATCCTCCGTGTGCTCTCCCCTCACCGTGACCCGTCCTTCTGCCTTAACAACCCCGATAACCATCCGGCCCTTGCCACAGTAAATCACCCTATTCTTCAGCATCCTCTGGAGTGTCAACTACTCCTAGCAGCAGGATTCGGGCTGGCTTAGTCCTCCGATTCGTCTTCTGCACTGGATGGCATCCTGCTTCGATACTCGTCCTTCTCTTAGTCTTCGGTTTCCATTTTCCCTTTCACTCTCCATCCTTCCGGGGTTGGTGCCTTTTTCTCCTCCTCCTCTGTTGCAGGATTGGCTCCGGATGACGGTAACTCCGCTTCTCTGCCCAAAAACACAGTAGTCCCTTCTTTGATCTAATCTCTCCTTTGTTTTCCCCCTAGGTGCTTCAGTGGTTCCTAGAGTAGGCAGCCTGGACTCGAGGAGAGGCACATGGTAAATAGAGGGAGTAGGGGCGGGATTCCTCACATCCCTCTCCCATAACTTACTTACTAGTAAAAAAAGAGGTCCTGGGAATATCTAGATAATTAAGTCTGCATTGGTTTGGTCTGTTCCTTTCCAGTGCAAGGACGGAAAGCGAATTGGGCTGAGAACCAGCAGAGTACCCGTTCATTTTTGCTCTTGTTGCAAGTCACAAATTCCAGTTGGTTTGATCCATGAAGAGGCTAAAATCTCAGCATTTTAAATAATAGCATAATGTTTCTATGGCCCTCTTGATGCGTTAAGCTTCTTCTTCCACCACTGCATAGCTTTTTTTCTATGCGGTATAGTTTCCAGCTGATATAAACAATGGGACATTCCTCTTCCTTACCATCTATCTGGGATTGTACTGCCCCCAGTCCCCTTTTGGATGCATCGGTTTCTAAGATGAAAAGTTTAGCGTATTTAGGGCTGATAAGTACTGGCTCAGAGGTGAGGGTCTTTTTCAATGTATGGAAGGCCCTCAGGACTTTCAAAGGGAGAGGATGTGGTGCAGCAGACAGAGGTGCCAACTCAGGATGTGGGATCTGGGCTTCAGTTCCGTCAAGGGGGCCACTATCCGTGAAAAGCAGGGAATAAACCTTCCATAGTGCCCCAGAAGACCTAAAAAGGCACAGAGAACTCTCTTGTTTCCGGGTAGGGAAACATTGGGGATGGCTGTTAATTGGGGTCGTATATGACTTTTCCCCAGAAGAAAGTCCAAGTATTTGACCTTTCAGACTGCTAGGTGACTCTAGGCAGAGTTAATTTTGAACCTACTTCCCAGAGCATGAGAATGGTCTGGAGATATGTAAATCTGTATTTGTAAAGCACAAACTACTCACCCTTAAGGGTCTCAAAGCACTGGGTGCCGTCGTGGAAATTAAGAGAGCTGTTGCCCAGAGTCACATAGTGCTGAGCTGAGCTGCCGCCAGAGCTGGGGTTCGAACTGTGAACTCTGTGCTCTGAAGTCAGCTGCCAGTATATAATAATGTTGTCTATGTAGGGGATGAATACTGTTCATGTGGTTTAAGTATGGTTTCATCATGTGCTGTAAAGTTGCTGTGGCCCCGTGAAGTCTAAAAGGCAATACAATGAAAGTATATAACCCTCCAGGAGTAAAAAAGTCCATCTCTTATTTATCGTGTTCCCTAAGGGGTACTTGCCAGGGTTACAGAGATCCAGAGTGCAAACGTATTTAGCCTCTCTCAATCTCTCCACCATTTCATCTAGTCTTGTAAGAGGGTAGGTATCAATTTGAGAAATCTTAATCAACTCTCTAAAGTTAATGCAAAACCTGACCGACCTGTCAGGTTCTGGGACCAGTACAATTGGGAATTCCATTCACTATTTGTTGATTCAATGATGCCTATTTGTAATATTTGATTCATTTCCTGTTCTTTGGTATCTCTTCTAGCTTCAAGTATGCAATATGGTTGCAACCATACCTTTTCCCCTGAGGACGTTTGGATAGGGTGTTCCAACTGGGAAGTTTTACCCAGTAACAGGGAGAATACACCCTGAAGGGGTTAAAGTTGCTGGGTCAACTCCTGTTTAAGTCAAGCTGGGAGATCTGCATTGATGCTCTGCATATATGAGAGGATCTTCCTTAGGCAACCCTAATAGCACAGGCATGGGACCTTCCCATTTTTTCAGGAATCTAATTAAATAAATCTGGGATTTTGTTTGTTGGGATCTAACTCTATATGATAGGTAACAGGAGTTACTTTCTCTAAAACCACCTAGGGGCCCTGCGTTTGTTCTAATACCCTGTGATCGGAAGAAGCCATCATTAAGAGGATGCAATCCCCTTTGTGGAAGGAACTTTCCTTTGATTTTTTATCAAACCATTTCTTTTGGGAATCTTAGGCCTGTTCCATACTGGATTTGACTTTGCTTCCGATTTGACCTAACTGCGTTTTCAGGTTGGTTACATACCCCAATAGGGGTTTGGCCCTATCTTTCTCTTTCTCCCACTCTTCTCTGGCCATGTCCAAAAGGAAGCATGAATGGGAAATATCCAGTACTTTTCTGTTCTCTACACCTGATTGCGAACAATGCAAGGGGCAAAATATCTTCTCATTTCATTGTCTCCAAATCCAACATTTTTCTTTGTATGCTCTTCAATGTTGCATTATAGCACTCGCTAAGCCCATCTGTTTGTGGGTGATATGCCACAGTATGGATTTGCTTGATCCTCATCTGTTGGCAGACCTGCCTCCTGAGTTTAGAAAATAATGGGGTCCCTTGATCCATTAACATCTCCCATGGGAATTCCAACGTCGAGAAAACGCTAATCATAGCTTTGGCTAGGTTTGTGGTGTTGAGTTGCTTTAAGGCCACGGCCTCAGGAAATTGAGTGGCATAATCAACAAGAACCAATACATAATGGCATCCACTAGAGGAGGGCAGGAGAGGGCATATTATGTCAATTTCCACTCTTGTGAAGGGTTCATCTATGACAGGTAAGGACATCAGGGAAACTTTACTGGGATGACTTCTGTAGGTTTTCTGGCATATGGGGCACTCTCTACAATATTTCTTTACTAGCTGGTAAATTCCTGACCAGTAGAATTTCTCTAGAATATCTTTCTCAGTCTTCTCAGATTAAAGTGGCACCTTAATAAATTACTGTGGTCCAAGAACATGACTTTTTTCCCAAAAGGGAGCAGAGACTAGGAGTTGAGGTGGGTGGGTACTCCATCCCTTTTGATACAGTAACCCATCCTTTAAGAACTGGGGACCTACGTGATCAGGCACTTCTTGGTCTGAGGCATTATTCCATGCCTCCGGAAAGGCAGGGTCTTCTCACTGAGCTGCATGAAAATTCCTATTGGTCTCCCTGATATTGTCATCAGTGTAGGTGGGCAGTACTATTCGGGGAGCGTTCTTGTCCCTCCCTCTTTGTCTTCTGCTTTTTCAGACTTTTGACGAAGGTCACCACTCATGGTTGATGGCCACGGAAAAGGGTGCAGTTTCCCACCAGGCATCTCTCCCCTTCTAAGTCTCTTGAACCAGGTTTTCTAAGCAAGGAAAATCATTCCCCACGATTAAGGATTTGGGTAGCTTGGGTATCAGTCATACCCTCAAGGGAACCATGGGTCAGTTTGGTGTTGAATGTGAACCTCTGTTGTAGGATATCTCTTTTTGTGTCCATGGAATCATTGTATGTTCACGGACCCAGTGGTATAGGTTATACCTCTGGGTAGGATTTGAGGTCTCATCACACTCTGCAGACATCCAGTATCCACATAGGCAGCATCAGTTTCCCCATTTACTGATAAACAACAATGATAAGGAGATTGGCCTTCCAAGGCAGAGCAATACAGAGCACTCACTAGCCCTTTCTCCATGGATTTATCTGTTTGAAGGCAAAACCCGCCGATGTGACTAAAGCCACCGCACTGGAAACATTGTGAACCTGGAGAGATAGGTCTGTGTATGGGTCCTGGCATCAGCGTTACAATATCTGTTTTCTCTGGAATAGGAGGCCTCTAGTGTCTCAGGTTATCCCCTGTGGCATGTCTCCAATTGGAATCCTCTTGTCCCCTCTGCAATTCATGAGATCGACTGAAGCACTCTCTACTTCCTCTGCTTTCGTACGGTTAGCTGCGCATCTTGACGGACCTATTTTTTGTATAGAGGGAGGAGGGAGGAGAGGTATTGCACCAGATATATCTTTTCAAAAATATCTACCTTTGAGGCAGTAAGGGGTATTAATCATCAGTCTGTCATATCCTTTAAGTGATAGTAAAGAACAAGTGGGGTTTCTTCTTTAATTTGACATAGTCTGATTCTATACGTCTCCTCATCTACCCCCAAGCATTTAAGAATATTTCTCTTAATGTCCCTGTATGGTGTAGTTCCCTGGAGGTGGTGGCCTGATAGGCAGCCTGGAGGTCACCGGATAACAAGGGCCCCAGCTACTAACCCCACAGGCTGCAGCCACAGCCATATGCTCAAAGTTATTGAAGAAGTAGTCCAGATCTTTTCAGCTGACATAATTTTGGAACAGCACATAGAGTAAGGCCCTATGGCCTCTTTGCTGTCCCAACACACCGGAAAGCTTTCCAATTGCAGTCTCCTGCATTAGGCTTTGGCCGGTTAGCACTTTATTCAGTTTTTCTCTATCTTCCTTTGCTTTGGCTAGAAACTTCTCCATGACCTCCTCGAGTTTTTTCCAGCTTTCTGCTATCTTGTTTACCACAGCCTCCATATGACCGGGTCCACTTTTAACACCAACTGGCCAGGTGGATATATAAATGTAGAGGCTGAATGTATTTCTTAATGTTGGTGTTTACTGGAAACTGAGTTCAATAATAAAGGTTGGATATATGTATAATTCAGGCTACAGGCTATGCCAGTCGTCATGTAATCTGTCTTGACTTGTTATGTTTTTCAATCTTCCCTGTGGGATGGAGTTCCAAAAATAAATAAAAAATGATATTGTTAAGTATATGTTAGGAAATAGTTCTTTCCTTATCCATCACCACACCTTTAGCTGGACTGAAAAAGTGGTTTCTCTTTGGGGAGTTTTGTGCTTTTGGGAGTGGGAAACTCAGCAGGCGCCTTGAGGGTTAATATATCCAATGTCTTTACCTCTCATACCCATTCAGCAGACATATTCTAATCCTCCTCTCCTAAAGTCAGGGATCTACCCCCAGCTTATCCTCATGTGGTTCTATTCCTATGGGTTTTTGTTCATTCACTCTGTCCCCTCCCCAATAGTCAATGTGTCTCTTAAGCTCTCAATGAGGCTACTTAAGTCAGAGCCCTAGGTGCAGTGTCTGTTTAGTGTTATGGGCTGGGTGTCCTGGGTTTGTGGCCAAACAGCACCAACAATGCTTTTAAAATTATTACACTGCTCATTCCCTGTGTGCTCTCCTCTCAGTGTGGGTCCTTCCACCATTCCAACCTTGATAACCACCCCACCCTTACCTCAGTATCTCACCTGCTACACTGCAACTCTGATGCTCTCCAGCATCCTCTGGGGGTGCCCACCACTCCTCGCTCCAGGACTTAGGAATCTCGTCCAGGCCAGCGGCATCCTCCAACTTGTCTTCTGCTCGAATAGCATCCTGTTTTAATGCTTGTCCTCTACTACATCTTTGCTTTCCAGTTTCCTCTTGCTCTCCATCCTTCTGGGGTCTGTGCCTTTTTCTCCTACTCCTTTGTTGCAGGATTGACTTGGGATGACAGTAACTCTGACTCCCTGTCCAACGACACAATAGTCCCTTGTTCGTGTCATTGGGTTTTTCTTTGGACTAATCCCTCCTTTTTTTCCCCACAGGTGGTCCGGAGGTTTCTGGAGTCAGCAGACTAGACTCAAGGAGAGACACATTGTAAGTAGGGGGTCAGGTAGGATTCTTCACCCCTGTATTGGGGCGATGAGCTGTGGAAAATAAGGAAAGAAGATATGCAATTTGAAGATATGAGATGGAGGAACAATATTGGGGTTCTAGAGCTCCAGGAATTGAATATGTTTTAACCTTCCTGTTGGAGTTCCTACCTACTCTCACAGGCCTCACATTTTACCCTCCACCTGAAATGCAGAAGAGAATCACTTTTGTCTGTGCAACTGCTGGGGAGGTCTAGCACCATTACTGGTCCTGACAGGCTTACTATATCACCAACATGTCCAGGCCTTGCTGCACGCTTTCAGGCTTTCTGACCTGTTTGACTCTAACTGAAAGTGTGTCTACTTAGTGGTGGACTACTCCCATCATTTCAATGTTCTAAAGAAAATTGTTTGAGCCTTGCTACTATGATACAAATGAAACATAATATAGGGCCTATTTGATCCTGCTACTATGATTTTCATGGTGGACATAACAATTTGACAATATATTGCCCCGGCGATCAATTTCTTGTGTATAAGGATGGTGCCCACATGGGAACCACCACCCAATGGAGAGAGTCTCCACCATGGCTCACAGAATCAACTCCTATCTCACACGCCTTGATAACCTTGAACCTAGACTTCTCACACACCCCCAGACACTCGCTGTGGGAAATTGGGGCAAGAAGGTTGTTTCCTGCCCACAAAATAAATCAAGGTCCGCCCTTAAGCAATAAGGAACCAACTCAGTCTCTATTCTCTGTCGATTTGGCTATTGCCATGCCTGTATGCAACTTTTGTACTTTAAATGCATCATCATGTTTTTGTTTGTACTACATCTATGTTATTGCCATGGAGCAGCTATGATGTGAGGTATGCCCAACTGTTTAAAGGTTTTGACACAGGGTCACATACCCCTCTCAATAATCTCTATACTGGTTTTGCTTGGCCCTGCAGTGGAGGATGCATTCAGGTCCAACTACCAGATCTGCATGGACACACGAAACCACTGGCCATAGTCTCACAATGTTGAATATATGAATGTCTAATACTAGACTGCTCTGAATGTGGTCATTCAATGTGAATGACCTCTCATCTTGCGCAAAGTAAAATAAAATCTTACCCTGTGTGCCCTCTCCCCCATAAACCAGATGTCTTCCCCTTCAGGAAATGCACATGTCTGGCATAGAATCCTCCAAGCTCTGAAGAGACTGGAAAATTACTCTGAGTATGACTCCAAAGCTCCATACAGCAAATGGAGAGTGCCCATACTCCTTCATTAGTCCATGTGAGCCAAAACATGGAAGGATATGTCTTTGTGAAACTCTCTATTCAGGGCCACATTGTAGTTCTCATCTCCATTTATTTCCTCGACACAAAGCAAGGACCATTTATGGCCCATATCAGCAGGCTGTGTACGTTGTTCTCTAAATTCTAACTAGTAATGGGGGCAGCTGGAATAAATCCCTTGATCCGATCTTGGACAGGTTGGGTAGACCAAACGCGGACAAATTAGCCCTTAAAGATCTGATGAATGACTATGGCCTCGCTGAACTGTGGTGTCTTCTTCGGCCCACGTAGAGAGACTATACATTTTTGTCTTGCGACCATGCCACTGAGACACAGATTGACTTTTTCTTCGTCCGTTATACCTTATTACCCAAAGTACTCCCTTGCACCATTGAAACACCAGGATTATCAGAACATGCACCAGTGACTCTTCTGCTAGATCCCCAGTACATCATGCCATACTTCTGAATGCTTTCTCTGCCGTACAGAAGGCCTCAGGACAAGGAGACTCTACGCTCCCATGCCTGACACTTCGTGGACCTAAACAAGCGATCTGTTATGTTAAACCAGCACCTATGGGCATCTAAAAAGGTGTATACTGAGGAAATGACGATCCTTGGTGCAGTGTCACAGCGCCAGAAGATGTTTGTTTCCCAAGACAAACTTGAATGAAAGGTGCATGCCCAACAACATGCATACAGACTCTCCCCATCGAATGGCAGCCTCCTCATTCAGTCGAAGAAAAAATATGATCTAAATACACTTTACACTTCTATTATGGAGAAAGAGCTCTTCTGCTTTCCGAGTCACCATTATGAGAAAGGGGAGAAAGCAGGATGCTTATTGATGCTTCAACTGAAACAGAGAGGGAATTATTTCTCATACTCTTGCCCGACAGCTCTGTACTGCCTCTTGGGCATTACTAAAGAATTCACCAACTACTATACCCAGCTGTATTCATCAGAACAGCCGGCCCATACACCTGCAAAAGTTGCATTCTTGTGGACATGCTGCTCACACTACTGTCTGCGGCACGGAGGGATTCCATTGATCAAGGAATAATGGAAGAAGAAGTTGCAGATGCTGTCAAACAAATGTCATCTGGGCAGGCTCCAGGAAAGGATGGCTTCCAGAAGGACTCTATAATATCACCGCAGGCTTAATGATACCCCTCTTGAACAAAGTATTCCAGGATGCCACCTCCAAAGGAGGATGGCAACTGGAGTTTTCCAAGGCATATATCTCCCTAATACCAAAATCTGATAAGGATCAGCAACATACTTCCAGCTACATACCTATATTGCTGCTGAACAGTGACATTAAAATCTGGGCTGAAGTCCATGTTGTTAGACTGGGCAGAATGCCCCTTTGCTAATTCAGAAGAACCAAATGGGTTTCATCCTGGGGTGCTCGTCACGGAACCATTTGAGGACTATAATACATCTGTTGTAGCAGGTCCACATAGATCATGAAGAGAAGATGACCCTATCCCTTGATGCAGAAAAGGCATTCGTTCAGGTGGAGTGGTGATACGTATTTCGAGACATGACCAAAGTAGGCTTTGGGCCCATCAATATTTACTTGGTTCAATCCTTGTACTCCACATCAACAGCACAGATCATCTGCAACTTTTTCCTTTCAGAGACCCTACTATTTGACAGAGGCACAACATAGTGTTATCCCTTTCCCAACTTCTCTTTCTGCTTTCAATTGAGCCAATGCATTTCAAAATCAAGAATCACCAAGGTATTCGGGATCCTGGTGAATTGAAAATCATGCCATATGCAGACAACATCCTAATGACACGTTTGAAGCCAACTAACTCTATTCCTGTTTTAATGGACACAATCACAACTTACTCCACCTTGTCCAGCTACAAAATAAACTGAACTAAAAGCAAAGCGATGCCAATGATGACCAGCATGACTGCTGGCTTGGTTATTGGTTTCCCATTTATGTGGACAATGCATAATCTGAAGTACCTGGGAACTCTAATTAGCTCTCATCTAACAACAATAGTGTCGGACCATGTCACAACTTTAATAGGCTAAATGCAATGGAACTTCATGAAATGGGAAGGTCTACACCTTTCTTTTGGGAGCGAAATCCAAACCATCAAGATGAGAGTGGGCCAGTGTCATAACACTGTATTCAGCATGATCCCTCTCAGACCCACTGCTGACCCTGTGGAAAATAGATGTAGAAATTAAACACTAAGTCTGGGTCTAAGATAGGCCCTGCCAGGCCATGTGAATGAATGAAGCGAATCTTATCATGCGCAAAACTTAGCCCAACGGGCGTCAAGGCGCCCATACTCTACGCAGATGCCAATTCTAGCAGTCCAACAACTATCCCAATTGGCCTACCATTTTCAAAAAGTGCTTATGAAATGCCACCTTCAGAATGGGGTTGTAGGTCCACGGGTTATTTATAAACAGCTGCTAGGGTCCAAGGATCCCACAAACTTCACTCTACAGTGTTCTCTCTGAACCTGGAAGTTGATGCACAGAATGGTGAAACAAGGCAGATTTCTTAATGTTGCAGCCCCACTATAGCACAATGCTACTATCCAGACCGAGGATGTGACCATTTCCTGGCTCTTGTGGTCAACCAGAGATATTCTTACTGTAGGTTCCTCTCTTTCAAGATGGCACACTGAAAATTTTCTCCAGCCTCCAGGATGGATTTGGTCTTTCACTTAAAGCCTGGAGATACAGATAACTGGTCAGCTGTTTCAGAAAAGCATGTTGTGGCCTACGCTCAGTCATCTCAATACTGCTTCTCAATACATAATTATCTAACGAAATGGGCCACCTATAGATGGTTGATCTCTTGATGGTACTCCCATATTTCAGGTAAGCACTGTAAAAGCCTACCAAAAGACCACTACTTAGAAATTGGTTGACTAACTTCCAAATGGACATTGATGAAGACGTCTGGTCGGAGATACTGCAGACATATAGCAGATACCTGAAGAAAGGATGTCTGAAATTCTTCTATTTCAAACTGCATGATTGACACTGGTCTCCCCACAAACTATACAGGGCCTATTCTGCACCATTGTCCAACTGCTGGAGATGTGATCAACTGGTAAGAAATACTCTGCACACCATTTGGTTCTACCCTAAAATATCTGCCTTCTGGTCTGACATTTGGTCTTGCTTGAACATGGCTGGGATGCTGTGTATCCAGCCTTCAGTAGATCTTGCGGAAATTAATAACTTTGATAATCTTGATGACTAAACCACGAGAAGAGGTGGTTAGCATCCACTCATGTGGCAGGGAAACTCTGCATTTTGAGGATATGGAAGCCTCCCTTGTCCACACCATTTAGAATGATGGACAGAAGTCATTTTGCACGCTGGCTTCCTTTGGAAGCATCATTTATCAACTGAATGATGAAATGCAAACCATAAAGGCTGACTGGGCGCTCTTTTTTGATTCTTAGTCGACATCAAGCAGTCCTAAAAAGGCATAGAAGTTTACAGTACAACTGGGATTACACCTCTTAAGTCGGACTCCCTGCCCTTATGTCATTGATGAAGGCATGTCACTAGACAGACACTTACCTGCATGCCTGGATTCAATCCATCTTGTGTAGGGGATGGGGTTGGCTTGATGATGGAAAGGACCTAGACTCTTCCTCATGGTATGTTGACATGTGCATGTTGACTTGTTGTGGTTCTCCACAATTCTGAACTGAAGGTGAATATTTTTTTTTGCTCTTTCTTTTTCAAAGGGACACTCTAAACATTGGACTTGGGGTGAAATGCATTTTAAATTAAATGCATACTTTGTGCTGTTGAACACACTAATGTACACGTTTAAAAAGAATATATATATTCAAATAAAAAAATGACCAAGTAATTTCCGCTGAACCTTAGTGTAAATTCAGACACATCCAATGTAGATATGCAGAAAACAAAAATGGACTTCAATATGTAGTTGCTATATGATCCAAACCTTTCGCCCAGTCATCTACTTGCCAATCCGTATGTGAGCCAATGGTTAAGTCTGGAGTAGAGAGGACTCCTGTCCCTGCCTCAATGTCTCTGGTGTTTCAGTATTCTACACCACCATCTCTACATTGTTTTCTTTTGTCATTTTTTGGAGTCACCAGTTCCTTTGCTTTCCCAGCTACCCTCTGAAATGAAAGTCAGTCTGATGGAATTCTGCCTGCAAAATCTTTCAAACGTGACACATGCTGCTGTTTCAAGCAGTTACTTTTTAATTTCAGTTTTTCAAAACTTTAATTATGGATAAAACAAACAAGGCCTTGGACATGCATGGGCAGGTGGTATACATCAGTACATGTAGGAAAGTGCCTCCGTTTGACATAGTCATCCCCACACATTGACCTAGTACTGATGCTTTTTGACTGAAAGTGCACTGGGTCCCTGCTAAATAGGCCCCCCGGGGCCAGTACTCTTTCCCTTAAAATAAGGTAAATGTCTGATTGTAACTAACCCTGGGCATAGTTCGCGTAGTGCACTTCGCACTACGCGAGTTACTTGTAGCTACGCGAACTGCGTAGTGCACTGTGCAAAATGCTGTTTGCACTGATTGCACAGTGCCGGATGCTTGTCCGCACTGTGCAATCAGTGCAAACCGCATCTTGCACAGTGCACGCAATCGTTTTCTGCCGCTCAAGTAGATTTCAACTCTAGCGGCAGCTTTCTCAACGCGGACTGGTAGTTTCTCATCGTGAGCGGTCGTGAGCATACGCGACCACTCGCAATGCGAAACCTGACCTCCCTGCGTTGAGAATCTTGCCAAGAGGTTTATTTTCCACGCTCGCGATTGGCAACTTAATGTTGCTGATAATGAGGAAAAAGGCTTGCCGGGATGTCATTTTGCTCGCTCGCGGTCGCCAACTTGATGTTGAGGACAGGGACCAAGCAAAAAATTACCGCTACGCTATGCCTTTTTGCACTGTGCTATGTGCAATTCGCGTAGTGCGAAGTAGCGCAAACTACGCGAGTGTAGTGTAGTACTTCGCCCAGGGTTATTTATAACACAATTGACAAGGCCTTTTGCACCCTGTAAGTCCCTAGTAACATGGTACCATTGGTACCCAAGACACAGGTACTAAAGAGGGTCCCTAAAGGCTGCAGCATGTATTATGCCACCCTAAGGAACCCCCACAAAAACACCTGCAGACTGTCATCGCAGGCTGTCTGAAATAGTGCAAACCATTTTAAAAATACAGTATGACCCACTTCCTGTGTGCCATGCCCACTGACACTGCATGCAGTATGTGCCAGTCACCCGTACAGCAGAACTTCTTGCCCTCAGGCAGGGTGCATTGCATTACACATGAGGACATATCTACATGAGCAAGTATGCCCCTGTGATGTCTAGTCCAATTACTAGATATTGCAAGTGATGAGGGAGGCTATCTTAAGGACATGTACTGGGCACTGGCAATTACGGTTTACCCAGCTACATGATGGCTTCACTGAAACTAATGGGGTTTGGTGTCCTTGTCTTGAGAAATCTGTAATGTTGCAAGAGCTAGATTTATTATGACATGCACCCAGAGGGCACCTTAGAGATGCCCCCTGAAATCCTACTAGTCCTAGAGTGTGCTTGCTGACTGGTACCACGCAGCCAGTGAATTATTGTATCAAGGCCAGAGACTACAAAGCATCTACCACCTTTCATATGCAACCCCAGCGTACTTCCAGACCTGGGAAATGCTGCCTCTTGCCCTGAGGCACTTTTGGCACCAGGACAGGTGGGAAAATTAGCTAGTAGCTTAGAAGGTGTGATCACTCCCAGGCTACTCACACCCCTAGGGGGGGCTACCTGAGGTGGACAACCCAAGATATATTTCACCATCGTGTATTTGGTGAAACTAGGAACTCTCGGTCATGATTATGCCTGCACCTAGCAGGAATAGAGGGGGTGTAGTCACCCCATGGGTAAGTAGCCCATTGGAAATTCTCTTACTCTCCCCTTAATGCCCCTAAATTCGGTATTTAGTTGTCCATCCTGAAGCAGGAACTCAGATTGTACTACTGAGAACCGAGGAAGGATGAAGGAGGACTGTCAGAAGAAGAGCAGAGGGCCTGCACCAAAGATTAGCACCAAATTCTGCCAGGCTGCTCGCCCCTCGACAACTGCAGACAGTGATTTGTCCAAAAGCTGCACATCCTTTCCAAGCCCTTGGATGACTGTCCAGCTTCTCAACAACCAGCAAAGATCTCCCTTGGGGTGGAAGAGCCACCCTATGCATCTGCCTGGTTTACCGTTTTGCTGACCACTGGGTCCAAAAAGGGAGCAACTCATCAGAAGGAGGTCACTGAGAGTCCAGGAGGTCACTCCTGTCACTTCTCTAAGTCTAAAGATGTGAAGCCCTCCCTGAGCCTCTCTGCACCAATACCTGGGCTATACCAGAGTCCTTGCAAGGCATGTTGTGTGTCTAGAACAGACACCACTGATTTCTACATCAACCTGTCTACAGGAGACCTCAGAATCTTTGGGGCCATCACCAAGAGTGGCCCTGCAGTCTTGTTTTACTCCCCTCCCCAGGTCCCTGACAAAATGTGAGAGCCTCGAACTGTAGCGATCCACCAGACAAAAAACCCTGCACCTGAACCCCCCTGCCCAGTTCCACATAAACCAATGGTGTTCCTGGGTTCCAGACACCTAGAAGAGGTGAGCCTCTTCTTTGGGTATTGCCAGACTTGTCTAAAAGACCCCACTTGCAGCCTTTCTTTCCACAGGTACTCCTCCATAGAGTTTAACCTGTAGCATTTGAGGCTACCATTGTGACCAGCACCTCTGCACCCTGAAACACCAGGGCAGGTAAACCCGAACCGCTGATAGTTCTTTGGATTTTAGACCATAAGCATCCTAAGTCAAGTAGAGCTACCCAAATAATCATTTGTAAGTGTACCTATGAAGTGAATGTTTCTCCCTTAGGATTACAGTACTGTCTTTGAGGTTCATGCCTCAAATATGACAACTGTGAATTTCAGCTGTTTTACTTCTAAAAATCTATAACGTCTAAAGTACTTACCTGATTCAGTAGATATGTGTGTCTAAAAATCATATAAAAATCTATGTTATTCTTCTAAATTGGTCTAAAATGTCTGTTTGAGTGTCTGCCTCATTTATTGGCTCTATGTCTACAACGCATGCTCAACACAACCATTTGATAAGTCTAAGTTGCTTTTCAGTACTACCACAAACAGAGCACTTTGAAATATTAATTTAAGCCATGTAAGCCAATAAGGGTTTTCGGGGCTTTCTGCATAGTGTACCTCTGTTTCATTTACACTACATAGAAAGTCAGCTTCCAGTGAACATTAGCATACAAATTATGCCAGTGTTCAAGACTCTCAAGTTAAAAGGGAATAAAGTCAAAACACAACACAAAAAAATCCCATACCATTTTTGAAAATAGAGTGAATTTCACTAATAAAATCACACCCCAAAAAAAAATCCAATAAGGGAAATTGTAGATATGAATTGAAAATTAAGGTTCAAAATAGCTACAGAAAGCTTTAAGTTCCAACAGTGGACTTCTGAGTGCATTTGACCGGTACTTAGGTGTGAGTTAAGGCCGACCCTTATGGAGGATGATTTACACACAGAAGCCAGGTTTGACAAAGTCAGAAGTTTTACCTTTGGAGTTAATCTATGAAATGGAAGCCTGGAATCCTCAGCAGGCAAAGGTAGCAGGCTCATGCCAAAAAGGCTCTATGTCATAAGAGTGGATAAGGTTTTAATAAAATTTAGATTATTGGAGGACAGGATCCACGCAGGAAAAAATTTTGAAATTCACGCCCACAGTAGGTCTCTCCAGTTGGATACATGTGGCTCCTTTCCCATTGAAAATTTCAAGATTAGGCCCAGGCAGAGTTTGCGGAGTTGATCTGCCCATAATTCTGAGGAGTGGCCTTAAAAACTCTGCTGTGGTATGGGGAGTTCCATGCCTGGGTGGAGTTTGCTGGTGCGCTCATTTGCATTGCAAAATGTAACAAGAAGGGAGTGCGTTCTCGCGTTCCAAATTGCACACAAACAGAACCAAGTGGTTCACATGGGTGCAGCCATCTTGTTTTTGTACCTTGTTTGTGATGCTGGTCCTAATTTTCAATCCCTCTTTAATCTCTGTAATCCCCCCATCAAACTATTCTACCCCTCATTTGCATTTATTGTATTAGTGTGCGCCTTTGTGTATTTTATATATTTTCTTAATTTGTTGGTGTTTTCCATTGCTTTTTGTATTTTGTTTATTTCCCCCCTAACTTCCTTATTTCTTCTTCCCTTTCTTTGCTTTTTTTTTCCTTTCTAATATTTCTTTACAGTTACCAACGTAGTGAGGGAGGCAGAGGTAGATGCTAGGTTTATCCTCCTGAAAGTTACATAGTTAGACAAAAATATAGTATATCGAAGAAAACCTGCTCTTTGGGAATTAGATAGGATCCAGCAAGAATATGTTGTAATTCCTTGTCTAGAAAAAATACTTTTTTTCTAGAGACCCCTCACCCAGCAGGGTTGCCCCTAGGTGGCATGCTTCATCATTGGGGTTCCTCTCAATCCTCTGTGGATCGAGGCATGCTGCGACTTGCGAATTATGTAGGAGCACTTTTTATTTTAGACTATATGTAGTGCAGTGATGTGGAGGGGAAAGGGAAAGTAAATCTAAAAATACCTGAATAGTTGGCTACTCTTTTATTCCCGCTGCTATTTGGTATGCTTACAAATCAGGGGTCGTTTCCTGAGAAGAAACCTGACCTTAATGAGTCTGGTTGCCTCAGTAATGTGTTTTTATCAACATGTTTCGAACTGTTCCCCTAATAGCTCTTCATCATGACTCCACGGGGTCCAGCCCCATGTGTACCACTCTTAGTGAATCCTGTAACATTAACACAAACCATGCACATCTAATGCGCACTGTTTACATACAGTTCTAGTGATTAATTGGTGTCTGTAATCAGAATGCAAAAAGATATACTTCAATAAGTGATCTGTCAGCCATGCTGGCAGGTTGCATTAGCATGATTGTGCATGCAACTATCAAAATATCGCATTTATATATTGTGGTGTCTTGTTTCACAAGTGCTATTTTACGAGTGGTGTCACCCATTACAGTGTGTGGCATGTTCATGACACACTATGTGAGCACATAGGATAGACCATATGAGCACCCACAATATACGGGTGCAACATTTTGATAGTTGCATGCTCAACTGCAAGATGTAGACCCCGAGATAGCTGTGGAGGCAGTCTTTTTTTATGCTTTCCAAAGGGATTGATTTGGTGGAATGGTAATATTTGGTGGGGGTGTTGGGTCAGATGGGTAAGCCTCCTGGTTTCCTCTCCTGGATAAAATTGCTGTACCACCAGGCACAGGTGAGAGCCCTGATTAACGGTGTGAGCTTGGCCCCTTTCCCAATCTCCCGAGGCTGGAGGCAGGGATGCACATCTCTCCCCTCCTTTTTGCATGGGATGTGGAACAGCTCACTACTAAACTGCACCAACATTATTGAGAACAACAAAGGACACAGTCGCGCAGTTCAGGACCACCTATGCAGATATGTACATGTCACAAACTTGGGAATCCATGGCAGACATTGCTCTTGCGTGCTTGTCAGAGAGACAGCGGGAATATCTAAGTCAACCTATAACCTTGGAAGACGTCCTACATGCGATTAATACTCTTCCTAATAAAAAATCCCCGGGCCCAGATGGACTCACCTGCAAGTTTGATAAGGAATATGTTGAAGAACTTACACCATATATTCTCAAGAGCTATGCTGAGGCCCACGAGGTGAGCACTCTACCACCTAACCTCAGAGAGGCCCTCATCATTAAGTTGCTTAAAAAGGATAAACCGCCTTCCCATTGTGACTCGTACCGGCCGCTGTCATTAATAAACACTGATTGCAAGATATTATCAAAAATCATAGCAACTGGACTACAACCACTAATGCCATGTTTGGTTCTGCCGGACCAATCTGGGTTTATTCCCGAAAGGTCCACCTCGCACAATCTGCGTACCCTATTCGCTATGTACCACATTCCAAACCTGAAGATGAAGGCGGCGGCCATGATGCTTGATGCTGTCAATGCCTTTGACTTCATAGAATGGGGATATCTCTTTCATATACTCCAATGAATGGGGTTCCCCACAGTTTTTGTCTCCTGAATACGGCTATTAAATACTGGCCCCATTGCACAGATACGCGTTGAGTGCACCACTCCAGACTCTATGCAGATCAACAGGAGAACCAGGCAGGTCTGTCCTCAGTCCCCCCCTCTTATTCGTGATAAAATTGGAACCACTAACCTGGGTGGTGAACTATGCTCCGGTCGCAAAGTTCGTGGAGTTTTCCACACTCCGTATTACGCGCAGCTCGCAGAGTTCCAGAAAGCAGGATTTCTGGTGAGGTTTGTCATTGTGAGTGGTCATGCATGCACACGACCGCTCGCGATGAGAAACTGCTTGTTTGCATTGAGAAAGCTGCAGTTTGATTAAAAATGTACTTGAGCAGCAGTAAAGGGAAAGAAGGGACCGCATGGACTGTGCAAGGTGCCGTTCACGATGATTGCACAGTGCGGACATGCATCTGCACTGTGTAATCACCGCAAACAGCATTTTTCTATGGAACTCCGTCGCTTGCGGAGTTCCGCGTAGTGCAGAGGAGTTATTTTGCCACTCCACAGAATTGCGCATAGAGCAAGTCCGTGAACTCCACCCAGGGTTAGTTTTCGGACAACCGCATGTAGAGGCATGGAGAGGCGGCACTACGATTTACCCACTCCCCAGTGAGCATATCACTGTACGCATATGACATGCTGCTATTATAACTATATGGCGCCAATTCCAAGAGAATACATACGATTTGGACGATTTTCAGGCCTCACCATCAACTGGTCCAAATCTGTGGTGGTGCCACTCACCGAGGCCACCTCTTCTCATGAACTCGAATTTCTTTTAATGTGGTCGATGAACCCCGTCAAATACCTTGGGGTGTGGGTTCACCGGCATCCTGAGATAGTCACTAGAGACAATTACGGAACAGCATGCATACAATTAGAACAGCAGGTTGACAAATGGATTCTGCTTCCGTTGTCACTGCCAGACCGCATTGCACTCATAAAAATAGTTGTGCTTCCCAAGTTCCTTTATCGTTTAAGCACTATCCCAATTCAGCTGCCGACAGTTTTTTTTAAGACAGTTTGATCCTTATTAATCAGGCTGATATGGGGAGGCAAACAGGCTTGAGTGCGTTTGACAAAGCTTGCCCTAGATTATAAACATGGGGGTTCAGTGTACCTGATCTATATTTATACTATCTCTGTGCTCAAGTTCATTATGCTCATTATTGGTATACTACTCATGATTTCATCCAGCATGTGGCAGTTGAGGAAGGAGATGCACATCCCATCCCTCTGAACTCCATGCTGACGCACACGCACAGGGGCACACCCAAGTCACAAATTAACCCAATTGACACTACTATTGCAGCCTGGCAGGCACTCAGCCGCAGAGCAGCATAACTGCCTCTGTACTCCCCATGCCTACCCCAGGCCTATCACGAAGGAGCATTGGTTACTAAAAACCGGGTTGCCATACATCTCAGTGGGGATTGATAAAATGCAGGACGTCTTCCATGATGGAACTTTCTTAACGACCAATGACCTCAGATGTGTACACAACCAAACATCATTTTTCCTTTTCACCTTATATAGGCTCAAGAAAGCACTACAGGCATAGTACCCTACATCCCCGTCTGAGTTCCCTACACTACAATTGCTGCATGCATTAACTATAAGCCACACGAGACATACAATGGTGACCAAGCTGTATAGAGCTGCCAAAGACAAAACATTGCTACCACACTACCGGGATATGGAACAGTGGAACGCAAAATTAGACCCACAGCTTACGCAAAAAGATTGGGAGTATTGCTGCCAGATCACTGGTGTGCTCACATCCAACGGAAACTTATGTATCATCCATTTCAAAAACCTGCATCAGGTGTACCACACTCCACACAAACTATTAAAACACAGCTTACGAGATAATGACAACTCAGAGCGGTCTTCTGGCATCTTGCACAGTAATGTGGAAGGGTGGCGGAGTACTGGGTTGTGGATATCAATAGACTGCAAGACATGACTAATATCGAGCTCAGCTGTGCACTCCGCCATGTCTGCTAAACCTGGTACCATTCCTGAAGGAAGATTTAAAAAGACTAGTGAAAATAGCATTATTATTAGCCAAAAGAATGGTGTCAATGACTTGTGAGAGTAGAGCTTTCCCCTCCTCTGAGCAATGGATAAAAGATATGGGGGCAGATTTATGAGTTCTGGCGCATCTCTGCAAATCAGCAGGGATGCGCCAGAACTGATGCGTCACGCAATTCCCTCCTTGCGGCACCACAGATGAGCCGCATTTACAATGCGGCGCACCATGGTGCAAGGAAGGGCAGATGCGTGACGCATCTTGTGGTGTACGGGCGGCGCATTGCTAGAGTAGCGTCGCAAGTGCGACGCAACTCCTGCAATGTACAGAGGCCACCCATACATAACGTGGTGCATCACTCCTTACGCCTGCTTCAAGCAGGTGTAAGGATTTGACCCAGCAGTGTCGTAAAACTGACTCAGTGAAATCTTGTAGATTTCACTGCGTCAGTTTTACGGGGCTTTGCTACGAGGGAACGCCCACCCTGCGATAGAACGCCCACATGAAACCTGACGCAGGTTTCATGTGGCGCAGGGCTTTACAATGTGACACACCTGCCTAGATGCGTCACGTTGTAAATAGGTCGCAGGGATGCGCCACGTTTCCGCGCCGTTGCGTGACGCAACGGTGGTGTAAACGTGGGGCAAGTCCGACATAAATCTGTCCCATGATTTACTGCTTTGACATCCTGGCACTCTATGCGGAGGAGCTCCTTGCTCCTTGCTGCCTCCAGGCCCAAAGATTTCTTGGAACCCTTGTTACAGCATTTACAATCAAAAGAGCAAGACACACTGACTGGTTCGGATTCATAATATCAATGTACCATGACTGCCTCATGTGTAGCAATGTATTGCACTATATGCCTGGGAAATCCGGGACTGTATGCATTATCATATAGCTGAGCTATATGTATGTAATCTGCATAACTATCAATAAAAATAAAAACTTTAAAAAACTTTATTGAGAACATGCCGTTTGCTCCCCCTCCAGACAGATATCTGTATCCCTCTATGCCGATGACATCATGCTTGATGTCCAAAACCCACAGATTAGTCTCAACCCCATACTATATGAGGTTACAGCTTTTGAAGGGATATCGGGGATCACCATCAACTGGGAGAAGTCTCATATCTTCCCTCTCACATAGTCGATCCGACCATACACCATAGACCATACCCAATTCCATAATGTCAGTCTGGGGTAAAATATTTGGGTATAATAATCACTAGAGATGAGACAGAACTTATTCATGCTCAATATAGAAGAACTTTGACATCCCAGACAGACATGATAACACATTGGATCGCCGTGCCTTTATCAATGGTGGGGAGGATCTCCTTGATCAAAATAATAATTCTGAAAATACTGTTGTATCTCTTCCTCAACTCACTGTATAACTTGGGCTGTTCCTTTTTTTAAAACGCTTAAATTGCAGTTGATCAGAGTGCATGGAGGGAAACAACCGAGACTCAAATAGGATATACTAACATGACCCTTCTTTTTGGGCATATTTGAAGCCCCTTACATGGAGCTATGTTACATGTGTGCACAGGCATATTTTGCAGCATACTGGTTCCATCCACCCCCTTACATTCTGCATCTGGCCATCAAATACAGATGTATGGATCCCATTCCACTGGCACGGTTTATTGCGAATAGACCGAAAAACAGAGAAACAAACCCGAAAACAGTGGATTGCACTACTGCTGCATAGAGAGGACTACCCAGGAGGCTGGCTATGCCAATGTTGTATTCACCTCTGTTTCAACTCCCACACTATCCAGACCTCGAGGTGACATGAGAGCTGAGCTGTTGAAAAATGTTCCACAACGTTTACATAAACCCCTGGGGAGACCTATATACTAATGGGAGTCTTTAAAAACAGGGAACAATTATTTTAGGGCACAGAGCCCACACCCATGGAGCTCTTTCTGTAGGTGAGACTAAGAAACAGTGTCAAAGCAAATACACCCGTACTTCCTCAAGAAACTCCTACACTAGGCTCATTGCATGCCCTCCAACTGTGCACCTCACTGGCACATGTGTTTTCCCTTCTATATCATTACCATACGCAAGCATCACTGACAAACACTCCTACTGGCTCAAGGGAGCGATGGGAGGCAGATGTAATATTTCTGCAAACAGAACAGACTGGAAATATATCAGCCAATAGCTGATTGTGGATAATACACTATAAGTTCCTCCATTGCTTGTATTACACACCGGTTAAGATGCACAGATTTTAGACTTAGGATTATAAATGTGACTGATGCAGAGGAGAGGGGGCATATATTTTACACATAGCCAGGGGGTGCAATTCCATGAAAAAATATTGGCAACAGGTCTTGGAAGCCCTAGATGAGATGATAGGGGCTCCCCTACTCGCTGCACTGATTATGGCACTACTGGGCTACATGGAGGACACTGAACCTGCCTATAGGGAATACACAGCTCTGGAACTATTATTGGCAAAACGTAGGGTGGCCTCTAGATGGGTTAGGCCCCAGGGCAGGGGTCCCAAATATAAAGAATGGCTCTAGGATCTTATATTGTGGCAAGAGCTATCCATGGAATATGCAGAACTCCTCCCGCTTCCTTCTAGACTGAGGGATGTACTGGACCCATTGTGAATGTGTATGCTGGCCAACCCTCCACATAACCGTATGCGGAAACTGCAAGGCCTATATGAAGAGGAGTGGGGCCATTTCAGTGTGATGAGGGTGAGACTACTGGCAGTCATGGAGGTGCACATAAGGGCTACTGTAATGTTTGGATGATAGCAATATGGTGGTGGAAACAGATGATGGGGTCCTGGGAATGGAATTAGAAGGGAGAGTGCAATCAACACCTCAACTGATGACTAATAGATTTCAAGATCTTCCACATCTCTGCTAATATACAACTTGTAATGCACGAAAACTGAACGACATGCAATGATGTAGATGCATGATTTTCGGATTATGTACCTAAAACGTCAATAAAAAGATTTTTTTTAAATATTATGTGAGCCAGTTTCTAGTTTCTGCAAGGCAGGTGCTCAGTTGTACCTAATTGTACTCATCATTGGTGCTCACTTTTGCTGACTAATTAAGAAGCCAGTGCAGACTGTCTTCCTGTCACCATAGTGAATCAGTCATGG
This sequence comes from Lissotriton helveticus, assembly GCF_964261635.1. Taxonomy (NCBI): domain Eukaryota; kingdom Metazoa; phylum Chordata; class Amphibia; order Caudata; family Salamandridae; genus Lissotriton; species Lissotriton helveticus. The sequence goes on along the minus strand of NC_136072.1, from coordinate 875,590,566 downwards.
CAGTGAGTAGGTGTTCTTCCTGTGACTTTGTTTATGTAGCTCAAACAGTTCCAAGCTATTTCACAGTGATGAGTAGTATGCATCTATTCATTTAAAAAAAGGGGGACTGAGTTGGTCCATCAAGGGGGTTGAGAAATGAGACTAGAATCAAAGATTCACTACAATGCATTAGTTCCAAATATAGTTTTGTTAAGGAAATTTGGAATAGAGATTTTAGGATTAGTACAGGCAACTCAACAATAGGCTCAACATTAGTTCTATAGGCGGTCTATTTTAAAGAAGCAAAATTATGTGACTGGGTTTGCCCCTCAAAATAATTTTGTGGAAATAAACTGAATAACTGATCAATTTTTTTATCTTCATTTCATACATCAATCAATCAATCAATCAGTACATTTATAGAGCGCGCTACTCACCCGCGAGGGTCTCAAGGTGCTGGAGGGAGAGGGGGGGCGCTACTGCTCGAATAGCCAGGTCTTGAGGTGTTTCCTGAAGGTGAGATGGTCCTTGGTCAGTCATAGGTGTGCGGGGAGGGAGTTCCATATCTTGGTGGCCAGGTAGGAAAATGATCTTCCTCCGGTGGTGGCTCTGTGGATTCCTGGGACTGTTGCGAGGGCGAGGCTGGCGGATCGGAGCTGGTGGGTAGGTGTGTAGAACGAGAGGCGGTTGTTGAGGTATTCGGGGCCCATGTCGTGGAGTGCTTTGTATGCGTGGGTGAGGAGCCTGAACGTGATCCTCTTGCTGACCGGGAGCCAGTGCAGGTTTCTCAGGTGGGCAGATATGTGGCTGTGGCGAGGGATGTGAAGGACGAGTCGTACGGAGGCGTTCTGTATGCGTTGAAGTCGTTTCTGAAGTTTAGCTGTGGTTCCTGCGTAAAGGGCGTTCCCGTAGTCCAGTCGACTGGTGACGAGGGCCTGGGTGACCGCTTTTCTAGTTTCTGTGGGGATCCACCGGAAGATCTTTCGGAGCATGCGCAGGGTGTTGAAGCATGAGGATGAGATGGCGTTGACTTGTTTGGTCATCGTGAGGGAGGAGTCCAGGATGAATCCCAGGTTGCGTGCGTGGTCGGTGGGTGATGGTGCGGCACAGTTAAATGAATTGCAAACAGTCCTTCTGCCCCAGGGACCCAAGTCATCAGATATCGAAATGTTCTGTCTTCTAGGTTGGGAGTGAACCCACCTACTCAGTTCTCTAAATCCTATTGTTAAAAGAAAAATGATCCGGTATTGCAAAATTAGGTGGAGCATCTGCATTCTCCTTGTAAATGTCCATCACACTTGGGTACCTGTCTGGATAGGTCCGGTAGCTAAGTTCGAGTGTGGAGCTCAGCTTTCACCTTTCATTTGTGTAGGAGACTAGAATGCTTGCAAATTGTAAAATATAAACTGTATTTTAGAGTCAAGAAGGAGGACAGAAGTAAGGTTAGCTTCAAAAGGAGAGTATCAAGAAGACTCAGAGACAGAGCCAAAAAAACAAGAGGTTACTCAGAGTTTCACTTTCATCACACACACACACACACACACACAGCAGCATTTCACAAATCACTGCACCTATCTCCATTCCACTTAGCTGAGTACTATGCCTCAGACAAATGGTTTCCCTTAGAAATCAATACCTTCATGCTTTTCACTATTGATGAGGTAGTCCCACAACTCCTGCCCCAAGTTACTCCATCCACCTCCTGACTCAGAGTAACTCCATCAAAAACCGGCATGACCAGAGCAAGATACGCATATAGTGCGCTGCAACTGAAGAACAAGTAGAGAAACAGAATTGCAGTATTTTACATAGGTTTTTGTTTGTTAACTAAAGTGACTGTTCAGGTCTCGGAAGAACAGAAAAAAGGAAAGGACTCTGCAAGTAAATCGGGCTAAGAGTGAAAGGGCAAATTACCTCCAGGAAATAAATGATCGGCCATCATTCAGTCTCCAAACTGCAAATCATCAAGCTCGTTCCCAAATCACTGTTCAACACCCTCCCTTGCTGTCTGCCACTACATGAATCATCAATCACTCACACAATCACTCACTCACCTTTGTGCTAATTTCAGTTATTGCTTTAAATTCAAGTATGGGTAGGTTAGGTAGTAGGTACACATTTTATCTTTGACACGTGCAACACATTTGAGTTTGGTATTGTCACTTTTGTAACTCAACAATCCTCTAGAGCAGCCCTGCTAGTGCTAAGTAATGCAAAAAAGGATAGGGGCAGACATGGTCTCCAATGTTATGAAGGAATTGTGGAGGCTTCTTCAATGCACACTGGTCCACCGGCAATCTGGCAATAAATGTGACTACAAAATCATGAGGTAGCATAAATCTGCCACAAAAATAATGATGTTGCACAAGCTACATTCTTGGTTTTTACAAAGATAGAAGTTCAATGAGAAATAATTAAAAAGGTATATGGGGCACTGGCATACTCAGTACGGGAAGTAGAGTTTGATCTCAGACTTGGGTGGTTCACCAAGAAGTTGGTCATATAAAACACTTGATTCTGACCAATCATCCTGCTCCGGTGCTGTTTTAGGAATGGTCGAATTGTGTGGTATGAAATGTTGGTTCATTTTGATCATAGTCAATCTCTCCGTGTTTTGAGGTGAGAGACTGGTACTTCTCACTGTAACAACCACACCAGCTGCACTGGACACACACTCAGCAGGCACAGTGGCTACAGGACAAGCCATATACTTTATTGCTAGCCTGCTGAGCTCTGGCCATTGACACATCTTCCCTTACCAATACATCAATAGGTTATGATCCACATAGACCTTTTTTTGATCATCCAGCTACTACTGGAACATCCTGCTGATGGTAAATGGCACCACCACTTGCTCAAAGTTTTTTCCATCACCTCTGCACTGGACTTAAGCCCTCACAAATGAAGCCAATACAATGCAGAGGCTGGTTCCAGTCCTTCTGTTGCTGTTGTTGCAAGTGTCCAGGTTGATGGTGTTGTTAGCTACAGTGAGACAATATTGCCCTCTCTGGAAGTTGAAGATGGCACCCAAGAACTGCTGCGTGGGACTTTACATTGAAGCTGTTCCCCTTCCAGGTCTCCAAACAATCTCCCTCTTATATTTTGAAACATTCCCTTCAGAAAAAGAATGAAAGTGGGCAGATTTTTATTGGACCGTGGATCAAGTAGTGTGGCACAAATGTGTTGTTTAGAGACGATAATGTCATCTTGCAGCCTCCCATTACAACCCAAGCAAAAGAGTAAGCTCTCAACTAAAGCATGCACTTCTGTATTTTCAATAACACCTGCAGGTGCAAAGCTTTCAGACACCTTCTTTATCTGTTCCTCTAGCAGATGCGACAAAGGGATAGCTTGGCCCTTCGTACTGTCCTCCTTGCTAACCTGCTGTGTAAAAATCTCAAACGGGAGTAGCATCTGTGTAAGACATTTGACTAGGTCACATTTGCCCACACCCATGGTCAAAGCTTTCCCAACTGCATTCCCTCCTCTTTGAATGCCATTGTCATTAATATGTTTGTATTGCTCAAACAGATGTTGCAACATGCAATAGGTTGAGTTCCAACGTGTTGCCACCTACTGTTTCAGGTCTTTACTTGGTTCACGCGTAGTATGCTGAATAATCTTCAACTGCTTCTGGGCTTTAAAAGAAAGGTTAAAATGAGTGCAAATTCTTCTGCAGGTGGTCAGTATGTTGCTGACTATGGAGTCTTTTCAGAGATAATCTTGTACCTTCAGGTTGATACAATGGGCCAAACACAGGAACCTGAAATAGACACCATCTGACATAGACTTGACTATGTTTCTGCCATTGCCCGTGGCAACAAATCCAATTCTGAGACCTCTGGATCACAGCCATTCATACACCTTCCTGTTAAATGTGCCCAAGATGTTTACAGCTGTATGTGATTTCTCCATGGCAAACATGGCCACTGTTGCGTGCTGCCGAATGCTCTTAAACTTTCTTTAGGGCCAAGACTTGCAGATATTTTTTGTTTAACCACCGTAAAAGAGATCTAGTGTGCAGTGATGCACGTGTAATCAGTCGCCTGACAACTGGTCCACATGTCTGTCATCAGGTGGCTAGTGTGAACAACACTATGCTGCAAACCTTGTCCAACCAACTGCAGCACATCGTGAGGCAGCGCTGCAACAGCAACTCTGGCAAAATAGGTCTGACTTGGTAGCTTCCATTTTCGGTAGATGGCTGCTATAAATTCTAAGACTCCCACTCCTTCCACAAAAGAAAATGGTAGGTGGCCCAACGCTAACATTTTTGCCAGCTTGCCATTGTACAAACGTGGATCTGGTTGGTTCCACACCTAGGTCCCCTCCTGCCTAAACATGCCTGTAAGCGTAGCCTGGATTTTCTTCTTTTCTGGAGCTTATGACACAGGAGTATTTCAAGAAGTAGATGGTGGTGTCTCCGTCTCACTCTGAGTCTTCTTGTGCAATTGTGAAGTCCCTGAGATGGTTGATTCTGCAGGTGCACTGCTGAGGACAGGGATGCTCTGCATGAGGATGTCACCCTCTTCTTCCTCATCATTACCTCCCACCGATATTGGAATTGTAGCTGATGTTAACCAGCTCTCCTCACCACAACAACCATGCTCATCAATTTTTTGAGGTGCTCCTCCTGTTGGATTGCATGCTGTTTTTTCATATGGGCTGTTTCGCCTAGAGTACCATAATATGAACCAGGCTGACATCGACAAAGAAGCATGTTGCAAATGCTGCATACTGCAATGTGGTCTCCCTGTGTGCTACCATAAAAAGTCCCAAACTGGGGAGACATATTTTTTTACTCGGTCAATTACAATGCTTGAAGAAGAACTGAGGTAGGTGGGCGTGTCATTGATTGCCTCTCTGAAGTGAATACTTCTCCTGAGGTATAGGCTAGTGCAGGTCTCAGTTGGGGCTTCACAAATATGGGAGCCTCTGTTGCTACTTGTGCCACATCCCTCCGAGCATAGCAATGTCGGACTCCTCTGTGTCACTTTCCACAAAGAATGCCTCATCAATGTCATCCTCCTCATCACCCCTTCCATAAGTCTAAGGTTTCCAGGAACTTTTCTATTCCCTCGCCTCTCCTTTTGTTTCTTGGTTTCTTGGACTCTGCCGGGGTACACTCCATGTCCCTATCATCATCAGAAGCGGTGCATGAAGAAGATAGTGGAGAAGTACCCTTTGATGTCCTTGCTGGAGATCTGGGAGACAATGATTCTAAAAGAAGAGGTTCTTGCTCAGAAGGAAGCTCAACCTCCTGTTCTGGTCCAACATCAGGAAAATGTTATATTGCTGGCTGTGGCTGCTGTCCACTTTGCTCTGTTTCCTAAAACGATTGACACTACTTTTTGAAAGGGTCAAATCTAATTCAGTGTCACTGTTCGTTGGCAACGCCATGATTGCAGTGGCCACCTCATTGACAGACATGGTCCTGGACTTAGGTGGGGTGCTGCCGTTGATGTGGGGGGCTGCTCTCAGCTTGCTCCCCAGTGGCTGGTGCAGCAGGCACATGACCTGGTGGTCCAAAAAAGATTTGGAGCAACATGTCACTGTTGGGAGGCTGCATCTTCTCAATTTCTACTCTCTTAGAAGCATCTTTATTTGGGGTCACCGTAAAGCTCTCATTTAGCAGTTGAATTCAGCTGCAGAAGCGATTGGAGGACTGACATGTGACTGCACAGGCCTTTTCTTTGGCAATACTGCAGGTGATATCTATTCTCTTGTGCACCTAAAAGCAAATAAGCAACACAAACATTTAGAGAGAAACGTCCTTCGGCATTGTTTGCAGTTTGAATTATTACAGACAAAGGCAATATAATGTGGTTGTCTGCTTAGGTAATAAAAATCATTTTAAGTGAAACCTCACCACCATCCCATAAAATGAAATTCCCTATCAGAATAACACACACAATATACAGAATGATAGAGCTCTTTCCTTTATGTCAATATATTCTAAAAGAGACACCTGTGGCACGCAGGGAACTGCATGGGTGAATAGTAATATTTAAATAAAATGGAGGTTAGTGTGCACCTATGGCAGGCAATATGATCCAGGTGGAAATTGAATAATCGTCATTACACAAGTGGATGATGCTGATGTGTCTAAAGTGCACCACAGCCAGGGTGTCCAGGAAGAAAGGGAGTTATATATCTAAAAAAGTGAATGTTGTTGCGTGGCTGTGGACCTGTGGTGGATGGATGGATAATGGATCGACCAAGGGAAAAATAGGAAAAAAAATGCACAAAAAAAAATCACATTTAAGAATATCATTTAAAAAGAAAATTAAAATAATTAAAACTGAAAGAAATCAGCATTTAAAATATAACATTTATGAAATAATTCAAATGAAAAAAGTTAGATAAAGTAAATAAAATGTAATTAAAATAAAAAATACAATTAAAATGAAAAAATTGAAATAAATAAGTGAAATTAAAAAAATTTGTAATTGTCATTGTTTAAATGGGAGAATGAGAAAAAACCTATTGGAAGTCAAAAATAAATTTTTTAAAATGCATTTCATATATTTAAAAGCACTGTGCATCAAAATCATTATTAATTTACATATTATACTGATCCTCAAGCATATGACTAATCTGATATCTCATCCATCCATGCAAGCATTTGGCAAAGACAAACTTGTTGGATGCACAAAATGGCTGCCAGCCAGTGCCACATGGTCACAACAACCAGCAGCAAGAAGGCATGGCCACAACAAAAGAAGATATTCAGGTCTATGGCAAAAGCACACCGGCTGCCAATACAAAATGGCAGCCAGCCACGTAGTCACAACAACAGAAATCAGCAAAGAGGTATGGCCACAACAAAGAACACTTGCAGGCCTATGGACACTGACTACCTAAAAATGGCCCCTGGCCACATGGCATGGGGAATAAAGACAAATGGTGGCCTATCGCAAACACACTCACACACTGTCTACACAAAGGAGGCATGATAACACAGGAGAAAACGACTTTAATTCAGCAATGTCAAAAAAATTCCTGGGCTAAAACCTTTTACAACATACATCCTCCGAAGGCATAAAATATATTACCCCACCTATAAACTGTATGCCGACAAAAACATTTAAATACCGCACAAAAAGACACATTTTGTAATTTTACTGAATGCCAGCCATGGCCTAAATGATGTTTCAATTCAACAGACACCACAGAAACAGCTATTTCATGCACCCATGACTAGTACTGGGTCTACTGGCTGGAAGACCCCTTGGTAGACTAGGCCACTTAGTGAATTAAACAAATATTTCAAATGTATTAAATAAACATGGAGAAAATTCACTAAACTGTGCAACATCTTTCCTTTGGGTTTCTCATTGTGGGTGGTTGCCTATGCTTGCTCTGTGCATGGTGCTGTTCGCGATGATTGAACAGTGCGGAAAAACACCTGGCGCTGACAATCATTGCTAACAGCATTGATCTAATTCACTCTGCCACTTGCCGAGCTACACCTAGCAAGGTAGAGTTTCTTTTGCACTTCGTGGAGTGCCACAATGAGGAACTCCGTGAACTCCACCCAGGATTACCTTGGAGTCCACTGCTTTGCCCTGGATACAAGAGGGAGAACAAGCTCAGTCTCCTAGGCTCTTCACAGATCTCAAACAGTAGGCCCAGTCCTCTTCTAAAGTTCTACAGGCCAAGTAGTGTGTATGCCACATTAATGTCTGGCACTAGCCTGTGAGTGGGAGAGACTCACAAGTCTTCCCTAATCAATAGGTAAAAGATTTCATGGGTAACCCTATCCCTGTTTGCAGCATTTCATTCGTACCCTATTGCAAAAAGATCCCACAGTGTCCCTCACCAACTAAACCAAGATGGCATTGCCTTTATTCCCCTGTGTAGAGCATGTGTGGCCATCCTAAAGATGTGGCCATTGAAATAAGCAACCTCTCTACTGCAGACACTATAAACCAGTTCTGAGGGCATCTCCTCGCCCACTGTGATTGCTGCATGCCTGAATGGAGGATAAATAAAGTGATTGCCCAGTTTTCAGCAAAAATGTGCATGTGGCATTATAAGCAACTTTCAAGTTAATCCAGTTCATAAGCCCAGCCCACTGGTCAAACAGTCAAAGGAACAGCAACACATCCCCACATCCAAGGCCTTTGTCATTCTCCGGGAGCAATCTTTGCACCTCAATCAGGCTTAAGCACTCAGATTACTGCAGATGGAGGCTAATGCTAATTAGCCTCAAGAGGTTTTAGGCAAGGAAATGGTAACTTCCTAAAATGTACCTTTTGTATAATATTTAAGAAAAATCCAACTTGACCAGTGAATTACGATTTTGATCAATATTTTAAAGAAGCCAATAATGAAGACCTTTAGGAATTTCCTGTAATATTGCACCCCAATGCTTCCTTATGAAACAGCCAGCCTTGCTACTGATAAAATAGCTTTTGAGGCTGTAAGGACACGTGTAACAATACCTTTGTATATGCTCCCATTTTAAAACCATGCACTCTGCCATGTGGCCTGTAATGCCTACTACGGGCCGACTTATTAATATTTTAAAGAAAGGTTTTTGATTTGCCAAAATGATTATTTTGAAAGTTGAACTGGCAGTTTAAAACTGCCACAGCAAGACCACAATTGTTGGGCCTGCAGTCATGTTTACAGTTACCTGCACATGCCTCTGTCACGGCCTCCCGGTGCAACCTTCATTGGCTGCCCATTGCTGACTGCATTACATTTAAAAACCTAACACTGCCTATAGAGCATATGAGCATAAAGGCCCAGGCTATCTGAGGAAGAGATTAATTTCCTATCATCAGAGAGAGCATTCTGGGCTAATGAGAAAAAACATTTATGTGTCCTGAGGATCCCCAAGACAAGAAAAGGTGGACGCTCCTTTACTTACCTGACTACCAAACTCGGAATACCTCACTGTCTACCCTTTTCTTCACACCCTCCGAACTATCCTTCAACAAATTGTTGAAAACATACTTGTTTGTGGCTCCCTGTTATGGTGTGGAATAATCCATCAGCACACCTCAGTAGCACGAGCACCGGGAAGCCTCCTTGGCAGCAGCCGTGCACTTTATACATTTTACTGCATTCTATTGTAGAGCCCAGGTGTTATATTCCAAGGTTAGGTCCATATAGTGAAGCAGCTTATTTCTTACATTGTCCTCACAATAACAATTCAGCTGAGAACATTTGCACATATTTACATACACAACAATGTTGGATTAGTTTCTCTGAAACTACATTGTTTACACATGCAGCTTCACACAACATTATCACGATGCCTCAAACATTATGTACTAGGCCTCTTTAAACACTATGTACAAATGTCGTCCTATCTTTATTCATGGGGCAACAGAGCTATCGGCATATCCATAACATCACTAAACTACACGTACTTCGCATGGCTACTTTCTATTATAAATAATGAGCATCCCAGTTGGCTAGGAGAGGAGGCAAGTGAGCTGGAACAAAGGGTCCCTGCATGCTGAGACTTCACCACGCAGTGGTCTGACATCATCATGAGGGGGTGTCCAGTTTGTGACTAAGACATGCTTCTATATTTTCTATCACCAGGTAATGGGGTTGGATTGTCCCTTGGGGGATTCTTGGCTTCACACTTACACATCCTTTAGGCACACGTAGAATAGGGTTTGCAGTGTAGGAGTAGTCAAATACTGCCTTGTTATATGCCTGCATATATAAAAGGTTTTAGCACCATGGTAAAACGATATCTGCTATTTACGCTTTAGGTGCTTGTAATCATTTTCATCTGCTTCTGTCTACTGATTATTGCAGCACATGGATTCTATACAAGAATATCATTAGTTCAATAAATATACTGAAAACGTCCCACTGTGTATTCTGTATATTTCTCTGAGCACAAGCAAGCTTGACTCACTGAGCGAAAGGTTCTGATCTGTTTCCAAAACCCCTGAGGGGTCAGGGTTGTCGTGTTCAGTGGATGGCAGAAACCATTTGTTCCCTGATAAGGTTACGGTGCATTACGGTAGCGCTATGAGCTAGCTGGTCTACAGGTCAACATATCCTGTGGGGAAGTCCGGAATTAGTCTAGGCACCTCCCCCCCCAGCTCATGTTGTTAAAAAATGGCACAGATCGTACAGATTAGTAGGAACTTGATGACACGGCACCCCAACAATCGTTGTGTTCTTATTTAACAAGTCTATCTGAGTAGTTCAGTCGTGCCTTTCTCCGAGAGCCTTACTCCCCCCAAACCAGAGACGTCAGTGGTGGGTAGAAAAATCCCTTTTAGCTGAGTAGGTATACCCTATGTATTGCATGTAAGATATTCAAGCTTGTAAGATAACATTTTCCCACATTGTGCTAACTGTATCTCCTTAAATTCACTTAATAAATTACCTTTTTTCTTTAACAATGAAAAAAGAAGCTAAAGTCAGTGAAGAACAAGAAGTTGATTGATTGATTGATTGATTGAAAATAATTTATACCGCGCAAAACAATAACCCGGAGGTATCAAGGCGCCTAACAATAAAATCAGAAAATAGAACCATTCATCCACTACACATAGGCTTGCCGGAAGAGGCGAGTTTTAAGTGCACCACGAAATGCCTGTAATGTGGGTAGGGACCTGAGATCAAAAGGAAGTTCATTCCACCATTTAGGGGCAAGGGTGGAAAAGGCCCTGCCACCCCATTTAGCTTTTCTTATGCGAGGGGCTGACAAAAGCATTTTCCCGGAGGAACGCAAGTTCCTTCCAGGGATGTAGTTGGAAATGATGGAGCTTACTCCCGAGTCACTGTTTTTTGTAATGACTCTATATGTCATGCACAGGACCTTGAACCGTACTCGGTATTCTACAGGAAGCCAGTGCAATGTTTTCCTGGCTAACGTAGCCGAAGTACGTCTGGGAGCGTCCAAGACAAATCTTGCCGTGGCGTTTTGGACCACCTGTAAGCGCTGCAGGAGGCTCTTATTCAGCCCCGCATACAGCGCATTACAATAGTCTAGCCGCGAGCCTCTTAATGCCACAGCTACCTGCTTTCTGGATTGTAACGAGAGATATTTCCTAATCCTCCGCAGGGTGTGGATTAGGCCCCAGCAGGTGGAGATGGTTCTGCTCACCTGTCCATTCATGTCCAGGACTGGGTCTATCATCACCCCCAGGTTCTTGGCAGAAGTAGTGGGGGAAGGGCAAGCTCCAAGCGAGTTGGGCCACCAGCTATCTGACCAGATGTTGTTGTTCCCTCCAAACACCATCACCTCAGTCTTCTCCCCATTCAGTTTAAGAGAGTTCTGAATCATCCAGTGACCAACCGCCTCCATACAGGATCTAAACTTGGAGGCGGTCTGCACGTCTGAATGGGAGAGAGAGACGAGGATTTGGGTGTCATCAGCATAGGAAACTACCTCCATCCCGAAAGATCTTATAAGTGAGGCCAGTGGGGTCACATAGATGTTAAACAGGGTCGGACTAAGAGCCGACCCTTGAGGGACCCCACAAAGCACAGGTCGGGATGGAGATAGAAACTCACCCAGTTTGACTCTTTGCTCCCTCCCAGCAAGGAAAGAGGTCAGTAGATCCAAAGCTGCCCCCCCCACCCCCACGTCCCTCAGACGAGATGTAAGTACTGAGGGGGAGAGGGTGTCGAAGGCAGCAGTCAGATCCAAAAGGACCAGGAGGGTGGTCTGGCCCCCATCCACTGTCCTACGGATGTTATCGAGCACAATGGTGAGGGCCGACTCGGTACTATGTTCCCTCCTGAATCCATGCTGGGAGGAGTCCAAGCAGCCCGAGCATTCCACAAAGGCCGCAAGATGCTTGTTCAGGTGTACTTCAAGCATCTTAGCCGGAGCGGGAAGCAACGAGATAGGGCGGAAGTTTTTTAAGACCTCCGGGTCAAGGGAGGCCTTTTTTAGCAGAGGTTTTACCACTGCCTTCTTCCACTCCAACTGGAAGACACCATTTCTTATAGCTAGATTCATTATCTCCAGCAGCGGTGGTAAAAGGGTCTCCCTACACTGCTTGATGATTTTCAGTGGGCAAGTATCCATGGGGGAACCGGATTTGATCTTATTAGTCAAGATTTCAAGATCCTCAAGAGTAATAGGTGGAAAGGAGTCCAAGGAGCCCAATGAAGAGGAGTCGGTGGTTAGCATGTTTATCTCAGCCACGACAGTGGGTACACTAATGCAGGCTCTTTGTTTCTCAAGAGCTAGGTGGATGTCCTCTATCTTCGTGTGAAAAAAAGAGGCAATCCTATCACATAGGTCCTGCGAAGGCACGACAGGGTCAGGGGCCTGTAGATTGACGAGGGAGTCAACAATTTTGAAAAGCTCCTTCGGCGAAGAGAGCGAGGATGTCAGGGTCACAAAGTAATCCTGTTTAGCCTGCACGATCTCAGCCTTATATTTCCTGATAAGGACTTTGTGAGCCTCTTTATTCTTGAGGTCCCAACTGGAGTGCCAGAGCCTCTCCTTCCTCCTTACCTCTTGTCTGAGGAGCCTAAGGGAGTCGGAGAACCACGGGGCAGATGGTTTCTTCCTGGCTCGGCGGCGGGTCAGTGTAGGGGCCAGTTCATTCATAGCCTCAGTAATAACATACTCAAAATGACCAACTGCAGTCTGTACATTATCCATGGCTGGGGTAGAAAGACAAGCAGCCCAGGGCTCAAACGAGTGACTGTTAATATTCCTGAAGTTTCTCGCCATTTCCACAACGTGATTTCCCTTTTTGCCTCCTTCCTCCCTCTCATACTGCAGATGAAATGGAATTGCAAGGTGGTCAGACCAGGACAAGTGCAGCGGATCCTTCGTGGTAAGACGGACGTCATTTGAGAAAATTCCATCCAACATATGGCCTGCCCGATGAGTGGCCCCGCGGACTAACTGCACAAGTCCACAGGACGCCAACCCTTCAGTAAGACTTAAAGTATCGGAGACATCATGTCATTCTAGATGGTAGTTAAAATCGCCAAGGATGGTGAAATTCTCCCGACCAAAGTATGGTTCCAGAACCTGCAAGAGACTGGAGGTAAAGCCAGTTTGCGGGCCTGGTGGTCGATATAATAGGATACCACTGAGTAAGGGGCGCTGTACTTCCTTTATAGTGAAATAAAGTGCTTGAAAACACTCCGGTATGTCAAGGATAGGTACAATATGGCATTGTAGATGATCTTAATAGAGGATCGCTATGCCCCCTCCCACTCGGCCCTGCCTGTCAAGTCTAGCCAGGCAGTACCCTTCAGGGACAGCTTCAATTAGGTCAGGGCCAGACGACTCTTTCGCCCATGTTTCGGTGACAAATACAAGGTCGGGCGTTCTATCCGAAACCATCTCCCTGAACATTATCTTATTTTTAACGAGGGAGCGGACATTGACCAGAATGCCTTCTACTCCCTTACTCCTAGGTCTAATAGGATCCGAGTGACCAGAGGGAGAGTTTTGGGGGGGGTTGATAGGCCTAGGGTTAGAATAACAGCCACATTGTAGGGGGAAGAGAAAATCGGCAGGTTCAAAAGTATGCGTGCATCCTGCAATGCAAGGTTTCAGGCGCAGCATTTCCAGAAGGGAGTACCTATGGAGGGGGGATCTATTAAGGTCATGATCCAGAGTCCAGCCGCCCAGCGCCTCCTCAGCGCGGACGGGCGCAGACGGGCTGGACTCTGGCGTGACTCCGGCGTCACTGCGGCGCCCACGATGCGCGTACACGCTGCGCGTCATATCCTTACAATTATAAAGGGCTCTAGCGAGTCCACGTGCTATACTTCAGCCAGTAGCTGAAGAGCGACTAGCTCGCCCCACCCAAGATGGCCCCCAGGTCAACAGAGCGCTGGGACCGGGCTGCCCAAGTGGCAGTGAGAGTGGCGAGGTGCCACAGTGTAAGAATGCGGTCCGTGGCAAAAGAGCACAGGTAGGGGGACTACGCAATTATTTAACAATTCTAGCTATGTTTAAAACCAGGGGAAAAGCGGACAACTTAAAATAAAACAAACGACAAAACGGGCAGTTTAAAAGTTGAAAATAGCCAGTAGCAGCCCGCTTCTAACGCGCAGCGCTATGTGCGTATCAAAGGTTCAGAGAGGGAGTAAGGCTTTCACCTACCCGCATTAAGTACTGCTCCGAGTGCAGCCTCTAGCGAGTCCACGTGCTATACTTCAGCCAGTAGCTGAAGAGCGACTAGCTCGCCCCACCAAAGATGGCCCCCAGGTCAACAGAGCGCTGGGACCGGGCTGCCCAAGTGGCAGTGAGAGTGGCGAGGTGCCACAGTGTAAGAATGCGGTCCGTGGCAAAAGAGCACAGGTAGGGGGACTATGCAATTATTTAACAATTCTAGCTATGTTTAAAACCAGGGGAAAAGCGGACAACTTAAAATAAAACAAACAACAAAACGGGCAGTTTAAAAGTTGAAAATAGCCAGTAGCAGCCCGCTTCTAACGCGCAGCGCTATGTGCGTATCAAAGGTTCAGAGAGGGAGTAAGGCTTTCACCTACCCGCATTAAGTACTGCTCCGAGTGCAGCCTCTAGCGAGTCCCCTTGCTATACTTCAGCCAGTAGCTGAAGAGCGACTAGCTCGCCCCACCCAAGATGGCCCCCAGGTCAACAGAGCGCTGGGACTGGGCTGCCCAAGTGGCAGTAAAAGTGGCGAGGTGCCACAGTGTAAGAATGCGGTCCGTGGCAAAAGAGCACAGGTAGGGGGACTATGCAATTATTTAACAATTCTAGCTATGTTTAAAACCAGGGGAAAAGCGGACAACTTAAAATAAAACAAACGACAAAACGGGCAGTTTAAAAGTTGAAAATAGCCAGTGGCAGCCCGCTTCTAACGCGCAGCGCTATGTGCATATCAAAGGTTCAGAGAGGGAGTAAGGCTATCACCTACCCGCATTAAGTACTGCTCCGAGTGCAGCCTCTAGCGAGTCCACGTGCTATACTTCAGCCAGTAGCTGAAGAGCGACTAGCTCGCCCCACCCAAGATGGCCCCAGGTCAACAGAGCGCTGGGACCGGGCTGCCCAAGTGGCAGTGAGAGTGGCGAGGTGCCACAGTGTAAGAATGCGGTCTGTGGCAAAAGAGCACAGGTAGGGGGACTATGCAATTATTTAACAATTCTAGCTATGTTTAAAACCAGGGGAAAAGCGGACAACTTAAAATAAAACAAACGACAAAACGGGCAGTTTAAAAGTTGAAAATAGCCAGTAGCAGCCCGCTTCTAACGCGCAGCGCTATGTGTGTATCAAAGTTAGACTAAATATTACAGAAAATTGCTGACCTACACTTACTATGAAATTATTACAACATGACCTCCTAGCAAAGGGTGTTCCATGAATACATCTTTGGATTACAATTGTTTTACTTTGCGTCATTCTCTGGATTGGGTTGGTAACTGTCCTTTTCCTACTTCTGAATGCACACAATCTTCCAGAGTGCTGCCAAGTACATCTTGTGAACGTGCTTTTTCAACCACATGCATCATCACACCATGAACTAAGGGACCTGGTGCAGCAAAAGTTTTGTCTTGGTAGAGCCAAAATGAAGGATTTGAACACACTGCGTATTCCTGCATTCTCACGCTTGGAGAATTGGCAGCTCTTAACACACTTCAGTGAGGATACACTAGATACCATAATACATTATGAATATTTCAATTCTTCAGACCCCAATTGGAATGGATGGTTGGTGTGGCTGACAGACACAAACAGGTGTCAATTCCTGGGTAACATCCAAGGGTTAAAGATCAATAGTCCTGATCAGTGATAGGTACACACAGAACACTCGGGGTGGCATCGCCATATAGTGTTGGAAAGTTGTTCCTAGATTGGATAAAAAACTCAACACTTTCCTAAGTGAAGCAATAATTTTCCTTTCTTTCTGATGACATGGATCTCACTGGGTTTTATTAGGTCCCCTAACCCATGTCAAAAGCACTTCTTGTATGGAATATACAACGATCTGTGGACAATTTCTCAAAGGGAAGCTACTGAGAGATTGTGCAAGATCGACAGGTTTAATTAAGAAAAGCCTATGGCTGCAGTTGACAATGTTATGACCACATTATCATGCATAATGTATTCACTGGGAAATATAGTGTCTTCTGCAATCAACATTATACAGTAAGACATGTCTATTTTAGAACAAGACAGTCACAATTATGCCCATTGTAATACTGAGCAGGACATTACAATCATTACGTTCTGCCCATGTGTCATGACGTTACATCAACAGTACTAGTCTGTTTTTCTGAATATGCTCTAACGGATATACAGACAGTAATGGCATGCAGAGATGCAAAATATACCACGTTGCACAATGAAAAAATGGACCAATTACCTTTCACCATGGCTGAGGCATCTTCCACAGACTGGATAATCCATGGTTACATCACTCTACCACTCACAACTTTCCAATTCCAATATTGTGTCCTATATCTACAGGTAGGCTGATAAATAGAGCTAGGGGAAGGTGATGTGCATGAGTATTGGGATTTACCGTTCAGGTTTAGATGAAGGAATGGGGATACAGAGGTTTTCCATAGTGATTCCTACTGTGAGGAAGCTTTAAGCGTGTCCTTAGTCTGCACAGACATTTCTCTCCATGGGGCATGCAACGCTTTGGTAACAAACTTGTCTTGTTACCTGAAGGGTTCTCCAGCTAGCGTGATTCATTCAGTGTTCAAGCTACTCTTGAATGGGACCTACTTGATGCTGAATGATCAAGGTTGCTACAGAAAGGAACCAGGCATTTCCTATCTAATGACATTTATTTCACGCTGTGACATAGCAATCCAACTCGAGGCTGCTTTGGGGCTAAATTGAACTTACCTGCAACTCCTTCTTCCGCACAGGGACCCGACGCGGAGCCTACACCTTGCGCCTCCCGCTGCGTGGGAGACGCTGCATCCATTTACCGCCAAGGTTGTTTGGGGCTGTGGCGTTGAGCCCATAAAGGACTACCAGACCCAGGAGGCATTGGGTCCAACGAGCGTGCTGCAGAAGCCCCTCCCATCACTTAGTATATATTTAACTCTCCTCTCCCGCAGCGCGGGACGAGCCAGGCGAAGCCCGGCCAAGGGCGGGCCGTCTGTGGCCCTCCGGGGCTGGCCGAGGTTGGGCTGGGCCACCCCCCTTATAGCGGATCTGGGACATTTACAGTAAGGTCACAGTTTTTCTTTTCTTTAGAACTTCCAACTACTGGACTTACAACATTTCGTAATGTGTGATTACATAGTGCTATAACTAATTCATTGTAGTTCTGCCTTTTTAGGATATTTATTCTCTCTTCCCAAACTGTATTTGATTCCAGCCTTTAAATATAAGCCATAGAAACATGAGTTCACGCCTCTGTAAAGACAGGAAATCCCCGGTGGGAGGGTCTGTTAGAGGAACACTGGATCACTTTATTACTAGGGCCGCTTCGGTGCTAGAACGTGATATAGCTATTACGGAACGGCGCCTATCCTCGGAACATCTGTATAATAAACGTTCATCCCTGGGTTCTATCCAGCTAGCAACCACTCCACCAGTCCACAGCATGGAAAATGATCAAACTAGTGACATTGGCATTCCACTACAGTTACAAGACCAAACAGCTTCAACTGAATCAAATAAAAACGACTCAAACGTAGAACCACCAGTAGAAATCATATCTGAGGAACAATCATCTATAACATTCCCTAGGCATAGCTCGTGTAAGAAAACACACAATAAAACATCAGGACCAGGGCCCAAAACAAAAAAAAGAAAGCGTGGGGGGATTTGCCTCAATGGTAGAAGTGCAAAAACACCCAAATTATTCCGGAGCCCTCCAAAGAGCCCAGGAATAACTGCAAGGAAGACCATGTCAGATTATCATCCCCTACTCTCCAATTCTATTAAAGAACTAATGGGGAGTATGGAGCAATTGGTTAAATCTCTAATATTGCCACTAGTAGAGAGGATTAAAAGAATGGCAGAACAACTGGAGTCCATAGAAAAAGCACTTACAACTAATACAGACCTAACTAGGGAACTGACAAACCGTAGACAAAAACAACCTACGTGTATTACAACACCAGGGCTGATACCAGTTGATAAACCACATAGTAAGGATCCATTTCCAGTACCAGATGAGAACATCTCGGCTCTCTCGATAACAGATAAGGGCCATACTACTCCCAGGGGAGAAAGAGGGGAAGGGCAGGCCAATAAATTAGACAATTTTCAGACAACTGCACTTAGGATGCCTCCCTCCGTCAAGTACCCAAGGGTAAACCAGCAAAAAATAGATCTGCCACCAGGGGCGGCACCCTATGTCGTGGTACTGACTGGGGTTCCGGAACTGGTAGCTGAAAAAACTGAAAGCCTTCAAAAACAAAGTGGTATACTGGTTGAGTAACAATAGGCCATTACCTTCCAATATCAATGGCGAAATTCTCCATGTAAGAAGACTTGGGTATATATAAGGATATAAGGGGGGATGTCATTATCATTAATTTCAGAGACCGTAGAGTAATCAGACACATTGGCGATTGGTACACCGACAGAGGCGGAGAAGAAATTTCAACACGCGACTTAAGCTATTTCTACCCTCAATCATTGTTGGCAAATCCTCCAATATCTCGCGCCCTATATGGGTGCAATACAGAACGTTCTGGTTTTAACGTCCCCACATTTAATCACTTCTCCATGCTTTCTGGGCTGGAAGGAGTAGATTGACTCCCGAACCAGGTCTTCGGGGACCGCTGCAAACGTATACAACCAATAACCCTACCAATCCCAATTGTTGGTCTTGAAGGTAAACAGCCTAAATCATTGGATCCCAGCATACTCCCAGTGGAATTAAATTGCACTGAAAAGGTGATAGTCAACTCTGTAGTAGGCAGCAAAAGTGCCAGGTCATCAGAAAGCGTCCCAGCCACTCTTCCGCATGGAAAGGATGTGGTATTTAGAACGTTTGACGATTTATTAGTAGAACAGGCCATAGTGTTAGCGGATAATAACCCAGTTAAAGAAGGTTCCCCTATTGCGTTTCTTTTCTGGAATATAGCCGGACTCCGTCCTAAGGTAGAAAATGGCACCGGGTTGAATTGTTTCCAGAATTACAATATAATATGTCTCCAGGAGACATGGACCACCACTGAAATCCATTTGGTAGGTTATAAAACCTATTTTCCCCCACATTACATGTAGCAACTGGCAGAGCAAAAGGCGGTTTAAGTGTATTCGTCTCAAATTCGATAGGGGGAGTGAAAATAACCCCTGTAGAATTGGAAGTGAATTTTCGGATACTGAGACTTCGTTTTAGTAAAGATGATATTGTTCTCTTAGTAAATTTTTATAACAACTTTCTAGATGGAGAACTGTTGACAGTATTGCGACAGTTGCGTTTCAAACTAGCTGCCTTGACAAGGGGGTCTGTTGAAGGAGCTACAATCATTTGAGGTGGTGATTTCAACCAACACCCATGCCAACATAGTAACTGGAACTTGTGTGGGATAACAGATGAAAATGAGGATCCCATAGTTCATTTTTCCCACTCAAGTATTGGAAATTGCCTAAATGAAACTCTTTTTGATTTGGATCTTGTAAACGCAAATAAAAAGAACACCTCCACCCAGCTGCTGGATCCAACATTTATTGGCAGGGGCAGGCAGACCACCATAGATTTTATTCTGATATCTAATACTGTGGGTAATCGTGCCACTAATTTTGTAACACTTATTAATGTACTAAGCGATCACTGTGCTCTTAGTTTAACATATCGACCACTTCGTGAGCACAGCACGCAGAGTATAGTCAGCGCACTGAGGCAAAACACCCTACATTTGGATAGATCAAATGGATTCTCCATAAAATGGGATAAAGTCGATCCTCCAGAAATCACCAGGAGAGTCATAAATACAGCCTATCTTCCAATTCTCAAATGTTTAGATCTGTCCACATTAGACCAGGAAGTATCAAGCAATTTTAGGGTGGTCCTAAAAGCAATAAATGAGGCACTTTTTGTAAAGCTAAAAAACACCCAATCGAATAAAGCAGGGTGATTCAACCACAGATGCACAGCAGCGCATTCTAAATTAAAAATAGCCCTGCAAAAATCAAATAGGGTGTCCCAAGAAATAGCAATCCTTAAGAGGGAATATAACACAGCAATAAAGGACAGGAAATCTGAATTAAAACAGGCTTTATGGGACCAACTACATAAAAGTTGTATCCATAAAAATAGCTCAGCCTTTTGGGCCGTGATTAAATCCCCATTCCTATCCGATCACAAAGATTCACCTGCCATTGATGTGGCTATTGACGAAACGGTTTGGGTGGAGCATTTTTCAAAGTGTTTTCTTATCCAATAACAATAGAAATCACTATTGATGAGGTTCACCAGGCCCTAAAAGCCAGTAAAAACGGCAAGGCCCCGGGCCCTCATGGGGTTCCAATAGATCTATTTAAATCAAATTTAGACCTTTGGGCCCCAATTCTGACTAGGGTACTTAAGGCAGCTTGCGAGGTGGGGCTATTGGATTCATGGTCCAAATCTATCATGGTCCCTATTTTTAAAAAGGGGGACCGTCATGAGGTATCCTGCTACCGCCCGATCTCACTGCTGGACTCCTTGGGCAAAGTGGCGGGCAGAATCATTCTTGAACGCCTCCAGTGGACGGACGATGGCAGTATCCTTTCGGACATTCAATTTGGGTTCCGGGAGGGCCTAGGGACAGTTGAACAGGCCCTAAACCTGACAATGCTAGTAGGCAAGTACGTATGTGCAAAGGCGGGCAGTATTTACATGGTATACGTGGATCTGTCAGCAGCCTTTGACTGCGTTTGCCATGCTAAACTTTGGTCTGTGTTACTGGATATGGGAGTAGATTTATCTTTGGTAAATTTCCTGCGCGAATTATACTACAACGCCTCTGCTAGGGTGAGGTTTGGGGTAAAGGGCGAGCTATCCGCGTCGTTTGGAGTAGAGAGAGGAGTCAGACAAGGGTTTGTCCTGGCTCCCTTCCTCTTCACGCTTTACACCAACAGTTTGGATAGAGCTATGTTGAATGGGAGCCAGGACCTTCCATTAATAAAACACCGTCCGATTTCAGCTCTACTCTATGCGGACGACGCGGTGATACTGGCTTGAACCCCTTTAGAACTGCAGAAGGCGCTAAATAGATATTCCCAATTTATGGGTAAGCTGGATTTACGCATTAATATAAAAAAAACCTTTGTTATGACAGCAGGACCAGGGAAAAAAAGGACAAAGGACATATATCTAAACAAGGAGAAATTGGCAACCACAGCACAATACCCATACTTGGGAATTATTATCGACCATAAACTTAACTGGAAATCAGCAATTGAATCAAGAAAATGCCATCTTCTGAGAGCCGCTACGGCCCTCGTAAACTTTTTTAAAAAATTGGGAAAGAGGTCGCCGGTGGAGCTTTTAAAGATTTATAAAGCTAAATGCCAATCAGTAGCGCTATGTGGGGCTGAAGTGTGGGGGTATGCAAATACCAGCAGCCTACAAGTGGCAGAGAACGCTTTCTTGAGATTCCTACCGGCCCCAAAGAGTTTATCTACTTTTTCATGTCACATGGAATTGGGGATTTCCCATTTATCGGATTTAGCCAAAATACAACCACTCCTTTGGTCGACAGACAAAAACGTATTCACTCAGCGAATCATTTCAGATTGTACGGGCTTGGTCCAGTCACATAAGATTGGCTGGTTATTATACATAAAATGTTTCTTAAATGACCTAGGACTTGAAAAATATTACCTGGTACCAACTTCTATTCGGTCATTACCAAGGAAGGCACTACAGGTGCTGTCCCTCATACATCTAGAAGAAATACGGATAACCAAAGAAGCCTCTAAACCATCTGTCCAACACTCCATGGCTGTTCAAACAACTTTTTCCATTCAGCCTTATTTAACTCATGATTTCACCACCTTTGAGAGATTTCTCCTAACTAGGGTAAATGCCTTTTCCAATGTAGGGGGCATGTATTTACAGATTCTGTATTTTTACCGAATCTGTATTTACTGAATCGGTAAAATTACCGAATTGGTAAATACAGACTCGGTAAAAATACCGAATCTGTAAATGCAGATGTAGGAGGCACTTTAAACAGTGCCACAGGCCCCTCAGAATTCGTTATTTACCATGTAATACTATTGCATGGTAAATAACTAATTCAGGTGTACATGCACATCTGTGCATGTACACCTGTGCCATGTGACACACACACATGCCCTTAGGGCATGTATGTGTGCCACATGGCACACAAGCCTGACATTGGGGTGCTACAGGGTGTCAAAGTGACACCCCATTCCCCCTGGCATGATTCGGTATTTACCGATTCGGTAATTACCGAATCGGTATTTGCCATTGATTCCCATGGGCTTCAAGGCCCATAGGAATCAATGGCAAATACTGATTAGGTATTTACCAAATCAGTAAATACCGAATCATACAGAGTCGGTAATTTAAAAAGAAAAATTACCTACATATGCCTACTTCATATTTACCTACTGTTAAATACCGAATCGGTATGATTCGGTATTTAAGAGTAGGTAAATCGAAATTACCAACATCGGGCCCTGAGTGACATTCCAAACGGGGAACAGCATCAGGGAACTTGTGGATCCAAATAACTGCCAATCCTCCTGGAATTCCCAATACAATTAATATTTCGAAAGTCCAGACTCAAAAACCTGTCGGCTAAATGGTGACAATGGTCAAGCGTTAGTATGGTCACAAACATAATCGGGCACAATGTATTGCACTTGGAAAACTAGAATGCATACAGGTATGATCTATCCTACACAAAAAGACAGTAACAGAAGTGTGTGTAGTCATACCCTTCGTAGAAAAGAAAAGGAAGGTTATGACCACCCGAATGTCTCATTATGCAGGATTTATAATAATTGTAAGCATCATGGTTTGTTTCAGCTTGATACACCTGCAGCTTCACTTCACCCACACTGCACAGGAACAGCTGGAGATCAAGCAAGGTGACCACGCCATGGCAGGTTTCCCAAACGTGTTGGGGGTAATTGATTGCACACGTGTACTACTTGTGCCCCATGCCGACACTGCACACAATCACCGCAACTGAAACCACACGCATTCTAACAATGTGTAGGCAAAACTGGACCACTGGGGCCTGTACACTAATGTCATCCCAAACTTCCCAGGCAGTGTGCATGATTCCTACATCTTCCACAAGCAACCCAGCCCTAGTAATCAGACCAGTCTGCTGCCCAGCGATGACTGCCTGACTCTGCGCACCCAGACCTTAATGCTCACCTGCAGCCACCGGCGTGTCCCAAAGAGGGCCCATCAAGTGCTGGAGCAACCTCCTCACCCGTCTCAGAATTCTGCGGCATAGGCCCCCAGTGCATCCTGCTGCACTGCGTCAAGACACCTTGATTGTACAGCCTGCTGCCTTAGATGTACATGCAGTCCAGCTGAGCCCACAATTCAAATTGTGTCTTGATTGCCAGGTTGGTGTATCGAGGCCTACGCATCATCGCAGGCTGCACGCCGGCACAGCTCTGATGGCATTATCTCAGTGCAGCTCAAGTCATCGCCACGTGGCGGGAGGCCCGTGTCCGCCAAAATGCCTCAGCTGCCACTAACACTGTGCCTCTTAAGTCATCACCACATTGTGGGAGGCCCATGTCTGCCAAATTGCCTTAGCTGCTACCAACTCTGTGTACCTCAAGTCATCGCCACGTGGCGGGAGGACCTTGTTGGCCATATTGCCTCAGCTGTCACCAACTCTGTGTACCTCAAGTCATCCTCACGTTGTGTGAGGGCTTTGTCGGCCAAAGTGCCTCGGCTGCCACCAACTCTGTGCACCTCAAGTCATGGGCCCTTTATGATTGAATATTGTGGTGTGGACACCATCATGTCACCTCCCACAGTGGGGAATATGATGTGGTAGGTCCCTAGGCCCTCATGCATAAATATTAACCACATAGACACACCCAGATAGAAAGTGGAAATGGCGTTGAGCACGTCCACCTGGCCCTTTTTATTGGCAGGGTCACATGTCCTGTGATGCCTGTGCTGGATGGGTGTGGTGTGGGTGTAAACCAGCTCTGAGGTGAGTGGCTGTGAGATGCAGACAACTAGACCTGTCATCAGAAGAGCACTACAGGGAAGACCTGGGACATGTAGCATTGTCGCCCCCCCTGTAAGCATAAGCAGAGTGGGCTAGCCTGGCGTATGCCAGTCCAGTGTAGGGGTGTGAACAGTGACCCCTGGGCTCTGGGCATTGTTAAGACCTGGGCTGGACAAGGAAGTAACTAATGGTCGTGTCTCTGTTGTAGTGTTGGCGCCACCCGGAACGCAATCAATAATCTTGCACCCTGTGACTCAAGTCCCACAACATGAGCAACATGCACGTAAGAGGGAATCACTGACCCTATATTTATTCATACTTCTACACTTCAATGATCATAGACATCAGTGTGAATTTGAAAGTTTAATGCACATTCAGTAAAGTGTTGTCTTAAGATATTGTATTCTCTCCTTTTTGGAATAGCCAGTACTTTGTACTCATCCAATCACTCCGCCAATTCCCAAGCACTTGTAAATTCACCATGCATTCTCCTTGCAGTACTCTAATCATTCAGTCAGTACCCATGTACTCATGTAATGACCCAGGCACTAACACATGCACTGCAACAATCCTCTGTACACTACCCATGCAGTCCTCTATCCAACTACCCACTACTCATTCTCTCTTTCAATTCCCCAAGTAGTACCCATGCAGGCCCGCAATCACCCTGTCCCTCCCCATGCACTCCTCAAATCACCCAGCCAGTTCCATGTACTTATCTAATCACTCCCGGAATACCTTTGTAGGCATAGTTAGAAATTATTTAAAACAATACTTGATAAATTGTTTTCTAAATTAAATTACTCAAACACCATAACCAAAAAATGTATTAATAATTTCTTTAATAGTATTTCATACTTTTAAAATTACGCCAAATTCGCGACTGCGGCGCGATGCCCGCACAACCCCGGCGCGACTTCTAAAATCTACCATAGCGAGGTGCGCGCAGCCATCGTGTAGGGTGAACGTAGGGTGCGCGACTTCTGTGAAATTATAAAAAAACTAAACACAATGATATAGTTTTCCAAACTATGAATTATTCTCAACTTTTGGTTAATGTATATATATATATATATATATATATATTACCTACTGGCGGTCGCCAGTAGGTAGTTATAGTTAGGATTGTTTTCTATAGGAAATCCGCAACATTCTATTGGGAATAACTTCGGAGCCGGTTGAGAAATCTGCCTGTATTTTTCCTTAAAGTTGCCGCGCTGCGCTCCGCTCCTTCCCTGAAAGTTTGGGGGGGATTCGTCAAGCAGGGGCCGAGATAAAAGGGGGGTCCCAAAACGTGTTTTCCCCATGTTAATTTCCATAGGGCGGTTGGACTCACTTTTAGCCCGAACGGCTGAATGGATTTCCACAAAACTTGGCAAAATTGTAGGGACTGGTAGCCCGATGTGCCTTTGCTATGTCTCAAGATATGTGCTCCAGTGGATTTTGAGTAATTTAGGTTAAAAAAAATATATATATCTGGGCGGAGCCTAACCACACATCTGATCTGACTGGCTGTCAGCACTTCATCCGAAAAGTTTTGGCAGCCATCTTGGGACCAATATACATGATAGCACCTCATTAAAAGCATTGTAGTTAATAGAGGGTTTTAGGACTTTAGTTACATTATAAATCATTTGTGTTCTAAGGTGATTTTACCATGTGAAAAAGCCTTCTGCTGTGATATCATGAATCATGTTTGAAAGAAAACTAATATCTCATGATTTTCCCACAGTGGTTTGGAAGGGGATCTATAAGCTAAACTGAAAGCATATTTTCTGTAAATTCACATTATCTTTCTCAGTCATGTGAGAATGAAGTCTGACATTCTCAGTAAAACATGTACATCCATCAAGGACAGAGACTGTCAGTTGATTCCTTTGTGTTCTACTGCAGCCTCCTAGAGTGTTCTAAAGAACAACTAGAGCGCTAACAGTCCTACTTATTACAAAGTTATAGCACACCTGAAGCCATCGTGATGGGAATAAAGTGGTAACTCTTAAAACATTTAATTTAAAAAGGAACAAAATGAGGGGGTATATTATGCCATAGAAAGTATTATTAGTGCTGCAGAAAGAAAAATTAGGGCACATTTTGAGTGACTTCTCAAATCCTCTTCAATTTCATAAAAAATTCTGACATGCAGTCTCCCAAGATGGCCACCAGAGACAAAAGAGCCCAAATGTAGCCCAAATATCACCCAGATGTAGCCCAAGTATAGCCCAATGACAGAATGTCCCAGAGTGTTCTAAAGAACAACTAGAGCGCTAACAGTCCTACTTATTACAAAGGTATGGCACTCCTGAAGCCATCTTGATTGGAATAAAGTGGTAACTCTTAAAACATTTAATTTAAAAAGGAACAAAATGAGGGGGTATATTTTGCCATAGAAAGTGTGATTAGTGCTGCAGAAAGAAAAATTAGGGCACATTTTGAGTGACTTCTCAAATCCTCTTCAATTTCATTAAAAAATTCTGACATACAGTCTCCCAAGATGGCCACCAGAGACAAAAGAGCCTGAATGTAGCCCAAATATCACCCAGATGTAGCCCAAGTATAGCCCAATGACAGAATGTCCCAGAGTGTTCTAAAGAACAACTAGAGCGCTAACAGTCTTACTTACGACAAAAGTATGGCACACCAGAAGCCATCTTGATTGGAATGAAGTTGTAAGTCTGAAAATATTTAATTTAAAAAGGAACAAAATGAGGGGGTTCATTTTGCCATAGAAAGTATGATTAGTGCTTCAGAAAGAAAAATTAGGGATCATTTTGAGTGACTTCTCAAATCCTCTTCTATTTCATTAAAAAAATTCTGACATGCAGACTGAAACATGCACTTTGAATACCAGCAGCAGACTTCCCTGGTGAGCAGTAGCTTTACTACAGTGATCTAATGAGCAACTAGAGAGCTAACATTCAGAATTTATGGCAAATGTGTGACACATCTGAATGCCTTCTTGATGGAACCAAAGTAAACAAGCATTGAAAATGCAATAGATCTCGCCCTCGTTTAAGTTAAAGCCATTCTGTTTGTAATGAGGTGGCTTTTTAGCTTTGCTTTTATTAGTGTTTTTTAAACTTTCATGTAAATAACATGCATCTGTATGCATATATGTATATGTATGCATGCATTTATATTTGTATTTATATAGATATACAGATTATATATGTTTATATATGTATGTATATACATACACATACATATATATAAATGCATATGCAAATATACACATATATATATATGTGTATATGTGTGCGTGTAGAGAGAGGTAGAGAGGTAGAGGTGTAGAGGTAGAGAGGTAGAGGTAGAGAGGTAGCGGTAGAGAGGTAGAGACTAGTAGAGAGAGAAGTAGAGAGAGGTAAAGAGGTAGAGAGTAGAGAGTGAGTAATAGAGAGTAGAGAGTGAGTAGTAGAGAGTAGTAGAGAGCAGTAGAGTGAGTAGCAGAGAGTGAGTAGTAGAGAGTAGTAGAGTGAATAGTAGAGTGAGTAGTAGAGAGTAGTAGAGAGTGAATAGTAGAGAGTAGTAGAGAGTAAGTAGTAGAGTGAGTAGTAGAGAGCAGTAGAGAGTGAGTAGTAGAGAGTGAGTAGTAGAGAGTACTAGAGAGTGAGTAGCAGAGAGAGAGAATAGTAGAGAGTAGTAGAGAGTGAGTAGTAGAGTGAGTAGTAGAGACTAGTAGAGAGAGAGTAGTAGAGAGTGAGTAGTAGAAAGTAGTAGAGAGTGAGTAGTAGAGAGTGAGTAGTAGAGAGAGAGTAGTAGATAGTGAGTAGTAGAGAGTAGTAGAGAGTGAGAAGTAGAGAGTGAGTAGTGGAGAGTAGTAGAGAGTGAGTAGTAAAGCGTGAGTAGTAGAGAGAGAGTAGTAGAGAGTGAGTAGTAGAGAGTGAGTAGTAGAGAGTAGTAGATAGTGAGTAGTAGGGAGTGAGTAGTAGAGAGAGAGTAGTAGAGAGTAGTAGAGTAGTAGAGAATGAGTAGTAGAGAGTGAGTATTTGAGAGTAGTGGAGTAGGAGAGAGTAAGTAGTAGAGAGTAGTGGAGAATATTCCAAAGTTTGGCACAGCACCACTTGCACAATAAGTCCAATCAAATCATATCACTTAGAGTCCTTATTGAAGCGCTGAATCTTGGTGTATATTCAAATGGTTTTATTTTCCTTAAGTTTATGTACCACAGCCAGCCGAAACGTTTCGTTCTGTACAACAGAACTTCTTATTTCCTTCAAGTTATGTCGGTATCCTGTTGTCATATAACTAGATATTTCTTCCAAATGTTAGATGAGACGTAAGTACTTTGAATAAGACGAGACTTATTCAAAGTGACTAGGTATCAATTTTACCCACACAATTCGGGCAGGCTTGAGTAATTTATAGCATCCTCAAAGTCAGTCTTTCAAAAATTCCAAAGTATAGGACATGATAATCCAAATCCAAATGTTTCTCAAGAAAAGTCATTTTCAATCGTTCGGAATATCAGTGTTTGGGCAGATATGACCCAGGGACCTCCAGTATGCAAGGGGAATTAGTCCCCCCTCTGCAAACGCGCCAGTGGCCTGCGTTGCAGAGAGGTGTAAAAAGGGGCATAGCCTCATTACACCCCTGTGCAATGCAGCCCCCTGGTGCATACTGGAGGTTCCAGGTGGGCTAGTTGGCCCCTGAGACCCCTAGTATGCAAGGGGAATTAGTTCCCCCTCTTCAAACATGCACGGGGGCTGCGTTGCAGAGAGGTGTAAAAAAGGGTGTGGCCTCATTACACCTCTCTGCAATGCAGCCCCCTGGCGCATACTGGAGGCTCCTGGTGGGCTAGTTGGCCCCCAGGGACCCCCAGTATGCAAGGGGAATTAGTTCCCCCTCTGCAAACGCGGCAGGGGGCTGCATTGCAGAGAGGTGTAACAAGGGGCATAGCCTCATTACACCTCTGCAATGCAGTCCCCTGGCGCATACGGGAGGTTCCAGGTGGGCTAGTTGGCCCCCAGGGGCCCCCAGTATGCAAGGGGAATTAGTTCCCCCTCTTCAAACATGCACGGGGGCTGCGTTGCAGAGAGGTGTAAAAAGGGGCGTGGCTTCATTACACCTCTCTGCAGTGCAGTCCCCTGGCGCATACTGGAGATTCCTGGTGGGCTTTCAGGTCTTATATAGTTAAGAATTAGCATAAAAAAACCTTTGAAATTCACTGAAAAAAACATAGGTTTCAGGCCCTATATAGTTAGGAATTAGCATTTAAAAAACCTATGAAATTCACTGAAAAAACCATAGGTTTCACACCAGTTATAGTTGGGAATTAGCATTTAAAAAACCTATTAAATTCACTGAAAAAACCATAGGTTTGACACCAGTTATAGTTAGCTGGAAATTTTACTGACATAAAACCATTGAAATTCCCACGTTATAGTTAGTTGGACTCACTATAACTTGCGCGCCTGCAATGCACTGCTGATGACGTCACATATTACATCACTCATGACATGGTCAGTGACATCACTCATGACATCACTGATGACACCATCCTTGTGACAGAGTGACAGACCTCCTTTCAGTGTAATGTAACCCTTGAAACACATATTCAAAAATAGAAACTAAAATTTTCAAAAAAATATAGATACCCATACCAGTTACAACAACCAATTCAGTAATACCACCATCTATATACACATCCACTCATTCACCAACAGTTCTATATAGTCACTCATACATATATTCACTCATCATATGTAGTGAAACACCTATACATCCTGTTACACACCGACAGTCATCCAAAAGTTACTCACACACATAATCACACATGCAAATAAACTATTGATCATATATTTATTTGCATATACAGCTATACACACACTACCAACTTACTTCTAAGGAAACGTACACATACTTACTCTCTTAAACAATCACTTATAGAAACACATACTTACTTAAACAAGAACTCTTTCAATCTCTCACTCACATATACTCAATTATATACATCAATACTCACATATACTAGATTAAAACATATGTAGTTACTGATAAAGACACTAGTGAGACAGTCATTCACTCACTAACACACACATATACACACTCATCCACCCATACAGTCCTGCACATATGCTGTCTTCAAAACACCTAAAAACAGTGAGTCAGTCATTGATGCATCTATGTGCTAAGTAACACCCCCACCAAACCATACAGACACTCATACTGATACTAAAAAAAATCTAATAACCCATATACACACACATGTAGCTACTCACCAACCCATGCAGCCACTTATACACAAAGTGAAACACTGATACAAACATTTAAATATTTAAACAATACTCGCTAATATATGTATTCACTAAGATACACTTAATAAGCCAGTTAACCAATCAATTTTTAAAAAAAAAAACATCCATTAAGACACCTATTTAAACATTTATTCTTCCATCGACCTTTACATATACATATATAAAACATATTTATTTTTCAGAAAGACACACGTTCACTGGATGGTGTCATCAGTGATGTCATGAGTGATGTCACTGACCATGTCTTGAGTGATGTAATATGTGATGTCATCAGCAGTGCATTGCAGGCGCGCAAGTTATAGTGAGTCCAACTAACTATAACGTGGGAATTTCAATGGTTTTATGTCAGTAAAATTTCCAGCTAACTATAACTGGTGTCAAACCTATGTTTTTTTCAGTGAATTTAATAGGTTTTTTAAATGCTAATTCCTAACTATAACTGGTGTGAAACCTATGGTTTTTTCAGTGAATATATATATATATATATATGTTGTTAATAAAAAAAAAACATAGGATTGATGCACATTATACTTACAAATTCTCATTTTAAAAACCTTTGAAATTCTCTGAAAAAAACATAGGTTTCAGGCAAGTTATAGTTACAAATTAGCATTTAAAAAACCTTTGAGGGGAGGAGCTACGCTAGCAACCAAGATGGCCGCGTAAGCTCCCGGCTCCGCCGACCTCCGCCAGCAGCTCGAATATCCTGCCTTCAATCCTGACTTTACACCTGATTCCCCTGTTTATGATGTTCTACTGCTTCTAACGGTGCAATCCCGAGTTTTCTAGCTCATCGGTTGACGAAGATACGCCGTGTCTCCATTCTCGGCCTAACATCGTAGGGAAGCCGGGACCTCGATTTCTAACCTATCCAGTCTGGAAGTGATCAACAACGGCCGTGAGACCTGGACTGAGCCCGGTCTCCCGAAGTGTGCCATGAATTGTTGCTTTTTGGTGACGGTCCTGTGATTGATCTACACCGAGGACACACCAGCGTGTTCCACCGGATGCCGTGGTGGGGATCTGGTGCCTGAAGACCTTGCTGACCACCCGGGGTCGACGGGCCGGGCCCTCGCTGATGGCAAAGGTGTGTTCTGCTATAAGAGGAGCGCCCACTGTTTGACATCTGATTTGCGTGGCCTGTTACCCCGGAGTAGCCGGCCTCCGGGGTTCAAATCCGGCTCTGCCGCCTACTGAGAGGGGACGGAGCGGATGGAAGGCACGCCATCGCTGCGGGCCGTCATGGCCGCCATTGAGGCGCTCCATTCGCATACTGGCGCTGTGTTCCGGACACTGATCGTGAAAGTGGACGGTATCCTGGAACCGGAGGATGATTCTTTGCTGAGCTCTCCTCTGGCTGTTGTACCAGCGATGCACTGAACGTCTGGACTTGAGGTCCCTTTGCCGATACCGGATTTCCTGAGCCCTGGCGGTCCCGAATCGATGACTCTCAAGCCTGTGCTTAATGCCAGCGTCTCCTGTTTGACTCTGTTTCCTTTATGCTACAACTATGAACGGTCTCCGGTGTGGTAACAAGTTCTTCAGTGACTTTTTGGAAAACGTGCTGTTCCTGGAAGCATTTCATTGTTTTATTCGTGAACATTTATCTGGCATGCGACTCTACTGCACTGTCGAGAACTTTCATGGACGCTTTGCCCTTTTTCTCAAGATGGCGGCTCGAGAGACGGAGACTCTTAAGGAAGATCGTACTGGCCAGGGCTGACCTTTACTGCTTCGATCCGATATTATAGTTTTCAGTAATGCCGGGGTTGTGCCTATAGTGTAACGGGAATTGGGTGGCTATTGACTATACTCCCCCGACTGGTTTGTATATTTTGCTGAATGTTGGCTTTATTGCGTCTGGGGGTGGTCACTGTTGGCGGGGGGCACGGGAGACCGGGAGTGTGTTTGGTTTTCTCCTCCTCCACTTTTTCTCTCTTTCCCTTCTTTTAGGGTAGCTCTTGGGCGACAGGCACGCTGCTAGTGGGGTTAGGCCGTAGCCATTGCAGGGGTGTAGGGTGGGGGGTTAGGGTTTTTTTTTTTTTCCTTTGTTTTGTTCTATGGCCCCTTTTGTCTTTCCTTTTTCCTTTACGAGAAGTGGGCTGTTTATTCTTCATGGATCCTTTTTTGCTCGGGTGTCTATACTGGCTTTAATTATCCTGTATCATTGCGGATGGGGGAAATGTGGCGGGGTTGTTTTCGATCATATGATGGACTGTTTCTTCTGCCTAACTGTTGTGTATAGTCGCGATTTACCGTGGGTTTCTTATGATGATTCGTGTATGTATAATTCCCCGCCTGTCCCTTTCCAGCATTGAATTGTTTGACACCTGATATTTGTAATGCCTACTCTTGTCTTACTGTTAAAATAAAAAAAATATATAAAAAAAAATAAAAAACCTTTGAAATTCACTGAAAAAAACATAGGTTTCAGGCACATTATAGTTAGGAATTAGCATTTAAAAAACCTTAGAAATTCACTGAAAGAAACATAGGTATCAGGGGCGTTATTGTTAGTTGGACATTTCACTCGTACAAAACCATAAAAATTCCCCCGTTATAGCTAGTTCTGCTAACTATAACTTTCGTGCCGGCAATGCTCTGCTGATGACATCACATATTACATCACTCATGACATGGTCAGTGACATCACTCATGACATCACTGATTGCATCTCAAATGACATCATCAATGACATCATACTTGTGATAGAGTGGCAGACCTCCTATTACCATAATAGAAACCTTTGATACACACACTCAAAATTGGAAACTAACATTTTCAAAACAATGGAGATACCAATACCAGTTACAACACACCTATTCAGTAATTCCAAGATCTACACACACATCCACTCATTCACCATAGTTCTATACAGTCGCTCATACATGTACTTTCTCATCATATGTACTCATATACCTATACATCCTGCTACACTCTGACACTCATCCATAGAGTTACTCAGACACATAGTCACACATGCAAACAAAGTATCAAACATCCATTTAGTTATATATACAGTTATACACACACACCACCACACTTACTTCTACAGAACCTTACACATACTTACTCTCTTAAACAATCACTTATAAAAACACATACTTATTTATACAGGAACTCTTCCAATCTCTCACTCTCACATACACCAATACTCACATATACTAGTTTATAACATATGTACTTACTCATAAAGACACTATTGCGACAGTCATTCACTCACTAACACACCCATACACACACTCATCCACTCATACAGTCCTGCATACATGCTGTATTCAACACATACACACAATGAGTCACACATTCATGCATCTATGCACTAAGTAATACCCCCCACTGAACCATACAGACACTCAGACACTCATACTGATATCACAAAACCAAGTAATAACTCATATAGACACTCATGTAGCTACTCAGCAACGCATGCAGTCACTTAAACACAAAGTGAGAGACTGATGCAGATATTTACATATTTAAACATTACTCGCTAACCCATGTATTCACTAAGATACACTTAATCAGTCAGTTATACAATCAATTAAACAAAACATCCATTTAGACACTTATATACCTTTTTATTCTTCCATCCACTTTGTAAACATATATAAACATATTTAATTTTCAGAAAAACACACATTCACTGGATGATGTCATCAGTGATGTCATTTGAGATGTCATCAGTGATGTCATGAGTGATGTCACTGACCATGTAATGAGTGATGAAATATGTGAAGTCATCAGCAGTGCATTGCGGGCGCGCAAGTTATAGTTAGTGGAATTAACTATAACTGGGGAATTTCTATGGTTTTGTACGAGTGAAATGTCCAACTAACTATAACGCCACTGGAACATATGGTTTTTTCAGTGAATTTCTAAGGTTTTTTAAATGCTAATTACTAACTATGACATGCCTGAAACCTATGTTTTTTCAGTGAATATATATATAACTATAACTATATATATATATATATATATATATATATATATATATATATATATATAAATATATATTACCTACTGGCGGTCGCCAATAGGTAGTTATAGTTAGGACCTACTTTCCATAGGAAATCCACAACATTCTATTTGGAATAACTTTGGCGTTGGTGGATGAATCTTTGTGAATTTCTCCAAGAGAATGACCTGCTCGGCACCGCTCCTTTCCTCAAAGTTTGGGGTTGATTCGTCAAGTCGGGACTGAGAAAAAAGGGGGTCCCAAAATGTGTTTTCCCCATGCAATTATCCGCGGGGACCTTTAGCCAGGGCTACAGCCCGAACGGCAGAATGGAATTACACCAAATTTGACAGAGAGGTAGAGTTCGGTTCGCAGATTGTGCTTTTTGTTAAATGGTGTAAATCCGTTCAGTAGTTCCTGAGAAAATCCAAAGTAAAATCATAGTGATATCTATAGACGAAGTACTGTACGCGTACGGAAATCCTTACAATTACGAGCACGAGCTGCATGTTGATTGGATGTCAACTGTCTGTCAACACTCCAAACCAGCAAGTGTTGGCGGCCATCTTGTGCCTCGGTAGAACCGAGTCACAAGAAAACAATAAAACAAAGTTGAAAAATAAGGAAAGAGGGCATGGTAGAAACATCCTGACCCTCTTGGCCTGCTCTGGGGGTCCTAAATGGATCTTTAGGACCCAAATGTATTTATTTAAAAATAAGAAATCGCAGGTTACGTGTATCGTACGCGTACGTGGTGGAAAAGGAAAAAAAAACTAGAAGTCTGTTTTGTTCTTAATTAGCCCCAGGCGGGCCAAATCCCGCAGGCTATTTTTTTCCACAATGGGGGCTTGTAAGGCCCTCCGTGCCTTGGGGAACGCCACCACCCCACGGTTTTATTTTGAAGTATGCGGGGGGCTCACAGCCCCACCTCGTAGCCCCGGGGACCGCTACTCCCCCAAGCTTCTCTAGGGGCCTCGTCCTGCCATCGTCCTTTGTAGGCTCCTACAAGCTGCCCGCACAGTTTCATGGACCTGACAATGAGTTAAACAGCGTAGCGTCCGTTGCAGTGTTCTTAGGCTTTTTGTTCTTTTGCTGACTTACCAGTTTGTGTTGAAGATTCGCCGTCTTATTTGTTTAGATCTCCTTTGTGTATCTTTTGTGTAGCCTTGTTTGGTGTATCTTCTTTTGTATCTGACTTTGTTTATTCAGTGCTTGATCCAGTGTTCTGAACATAGCAGTACATTTGTAGACATGTAGTTTACTCCTTTCCTTCCCTCCACCCTACTTGACAACGTAATGGGGGGACTCCTATCGGCACTGTTTTAAGTTTGCAACACAGTAGGAAGGACACAGGTTAAGAAACCCAGCCTCCACCACTCTTGGACCCTCCTGGCCCTTGTTGCCACCTCGTTTGCTATGTCTTAAGTATTTAATCTTTGCACTTGACCGTGGTCCTCCTACAGTGTATTCTCACCATAGTCCAAGCACATACAATCCATTATTTTATCTGTTCTTGCCCATTCTGTGTGGTGTTATCGTCAGCTCTTATTGCACATTATAGAATTCCTTGAGTGTACCCGTTTTTAAAACGTCTCCACTGGGCATTGTACATGGAGATCTTGGACCACCCATTTCATCCATTCTTGCATCCTGAGATGTAACTTCTTACCTGTGTTCTTCACCTCTTACTTTACCCTTTTAAATATTCCAATGATCTCGGAAAGACATTACTAATCCTTTTCATCGAAAAAGTAACAAGTTTCTGAAATCATTTTATATGTGAGTTGTGTATGTTATCCTAATACACGAAATTCCAATGAGATGCTTTGTACCATTATATAATGTGCTTTACTTGCAGTGTTCTATCTTGTTTTGGTTTGTATGTCATTACAATCAAAGGTAAGATATTCCTGTATATGCTAAAGAAAGGACTTGACACAATGCATAGTGACACTGTATTTATTCGAATGTTTTCAAAATAATATACACTGAAGCACAAAATATTGTAGCTTCATTTCCAATATAAATATTTAATTAATTTTATGTGAATCATCACATACGCGGATATTACAGTAAAGATAAAATGAAGTTTTTATGTTTTTGTACAAGGACCTGCAACATAAGAAATACAGTATGGAAAATCAACAAAACAAGTTGGAAGACTGTTTCGAAATTAATAACAGTATCATAGAAGAGCTGAACATACTTTTTTGTAAGTAGCTAGAATGAAGAGGAAGAAATGCTGCAGATATCAGTTGTGATTTCCTAGACGTAATCTTGGGTGTTGATTTTGTGGAAGCATTAGATAACATAGAGTATGATTATATGACTTTTGAAATTGATAATCAGGAAAATGAAATACATGATGACATTTTAGAAGCTGTATTAAATTATTAAATGTTACAACAATACATTTATTATTTAGTATTATTATATAATAATGTTTTGAGCCACACAGCACAATGTATCACATTTATTTTCTGTTACCACCTCAAACACTGATATTACAGTAAATAATTTTTTAGACTAGTTGCAAATTATCCAAAAATGTTTTATGAAAGGAGTTGAAAGACTGATATTATAGTAAACAATTTTTAAAAATAGTTTCAAGGTATCCCAAAATGTTTTATGTGAGCAGTACACACATCGATATTACAGTAATGAAGTTGTGAAAATATTGAACATGAGGAGCAAAAAAACACTGTAACAACAAACAACAGGAAAGAAGTTGTGACAATAGTTTCAATATATCACAAAAATTCATTTCACTTCACTGAGAACATGTTTCTTTTCTATTGACAGATTTTATATCTTACCGATGGAAAATGTCACTTACACAGTAAGCATTTCTTTTTGGCATGTAGTGCTGTAGATTTAGATGCTTTTCATAGTCCTGCCATGTCGTGTTGTGTTTGGCCGAGGTAGTAGCTATAACAAAACGGCTCGATAAAGGGCCTTGACTTTGAATCAGAATGTGAAATTCAAGATTGATAACCTCAGTTAAAGAAAGCAGCAATTAGGTGTGTGTATGTGTAGATGATGTGTTGATTGCGTGGAAGATGAATAATGTAAAAAATAAGAAAGGCTACAAGTGTGCAAATTACCCACTGCCTTTAGCTGGGGAAGTAGTTTCAAAGAAAAAGGCTCGATAAAGGGCTATGAGTTTGAATCCGAATATGAAATTGAACAATAATTGATAACCCCAGCCAAGAAAGCCAGCAAGTGTGCACATTTCCCACTGCCTTCGTACAGGGTAGTTCTTACAACAAATAAGCTTGATAAATGTCTAATGACTAATGTTGAGGACAGCGATGCTCCTTTTTCTTGTTTTTGATGAGGTTGATGGACTGTTTCACGTAACACAAAAGTTCATCACAATAAATGCAGAGAAATTGAAGTTTACCAAAATCAAGATCAATATGTGCAATTTTAACTTCACCAAAGTCAGGATCAATTTGTGGGTGTGGACTGCTTGCTGAAAATGCTGCTGCAGCAGTTGATGTGCTTGGTGCAGTACCAGGTGGGTTGTTCTGCAATGTCTGTATTGCAGCTCAAGCAAAGTTGCTGGGGTGCAAGTTATTTACGTGTTGCACTATGTATGCTGTGCCAAAGGAGTATTTTTTGGATTGATCACACCTTGAAAGAGTTGTTTGGCAAATTTTACAGGTTACTAATGATTGGTGTGTTTCAGTTAGTATGTGTCTGGACTTCGCTGGAATCTTTAATGGACAAACTAGGGCTTCCATAATACAGAAATACTTTGTACTTAGTGACATCCAATTTTATTTTATGAAGAACGGTTGAATTCTACATCCGCCTTTAGGTCTAGTGGGAGGGTAGCATTTCAAAATGTTTGATAGGTTACACTATATGTGCCCATGCAGCTTAAGAAAACTTAGCATGGTTATGCATGGGCATCCTCTCACACAAAACCCAGCACTCAGCATTCAGGATTGTAAAAGCTTGCCATAGGAGTGACTGATGAGTTTATATATGTCAGTGGCAAAAGAAAAGAAAAACAAGTATGCTTGTTTTACATTAGAGATATACAGACCTGAAAGACTATGCATGTAAATCCATGAAATCTCTTTTGAAGGTATGGAAGAAAGCAGTGAAAGGGTGTTTAGAAGCAATACTGTCCAGCATAAAATGTGCATATTTGTTCTTTTTGTTGACTCTAAACACACCTTTTGGATTATGACCATGAAATAGTGGTGTAACTATATCATAGATTCTATTGTCAGATGTCTACCTTAGTGATAGTGGAATTTCCACTACTTTTTAGACTACCATTGAAGAATAATGTGTGGAGGAGCGGTGTTGCTTGTTGACTTTCAAAAAGGAGGAAGTTTTAAATTTATATTTCAACACCTTAACAAAATAGTTGCTCCATTTGAAAAAGAAAATTAAGTAGGAATGTTAGAGGAAGTCTGGTCCAACTCTAAAAGGATTGTGCAAATCGTGACAGCTGAAGGAAGTGTGTCTCAACATTACTTCTTATGATAATCCGGACACAACACTAGATTGCAGGAGTATGCGAAACATCTAATTAGACATCCTGCATGCGATCGCATTTTTACTTTAAAACATACATTTTGTACATTTATAACCAGTAAAAGGTAAGCAGGATGTTACATTTGGTTTTATAAATTCAAGGTGGACCCATCTGCTGCATTCGAAACATTGGGCCTGTTGGGAAGATAGTGAAAAGTAACTTGTTATTAACATTGCCTTGTTTAAAGGTAAATAGCTTTTTGAAATGAAATCTTTATATGTATTTACATAGTAAACATAGTGACCTCTCAACACTCAGTGGAAAAGTGGTAATTAATCCACTAATCAATTAATTCATCAATTGCTGTTGAGAAACATATTTTTGAGAGGAAGGCATCGATTACCTGTAAAAATATATGAAAGGACATGACCTTCTAAAGAGGAACCAACATGTACAACATACGCTATTAGCCATAGTATACACAATTTACATGCAGTAGAAACTAAGTTTATCAACTATCCATTGGTCCGATTTAAGTGACCAAAAAGAACTGTTGTATATTTTAAAGCTCCACACTATTGCTTCCAACTGCTTTTTACTGGTTTCTTCTACACATTCAAAACGTGTTTTAGGAATATAGATTGATTAGATGCTCCAGATGGATAACATAGTGTACCTGATACAGGTGCTAAAGATGGAACAGGTGATGAAAATGAAACAGGTCCTGAAGATAGAACAGGTCCTGAAGATGGAACAGGTGCTGGTGAATTATCACTCATCATGCTTCCTGCAAATACATTTTGAAAAGTTTT
This sequence comes from Lissotriton helveticus, assembly GCF_964261635.1. NCBI lineage: Eukaryota > Metazoa > Chordata > Amphibia > Caudata > Salamandridae > Lissotriton > Lissotriton helveticus. The sequence goes on along the minus strand of NC_136072.1, from coordinate 875,551,005 downwards.
GAAAAAGTAACATTTCTTAAAGAAGAAATTAGTTTAACAACATACCGCAAACCTTTCTCAAAGACAAAAAGTTCATCAGAAATACGTTTTTTACACAAATGTAGTTTGTAAAATATGTTGTTTGCAGAAAGACATAATCACGTACTGTTTTTCAACCTATTAACTTTTCACCTATATAAGAGAGAATTACACCAGCCAATAGAATATCATTAATCTAGAGATTGAAATTATGTGCCAATACTGAAAAAATTATATTACCGTCAACAGAGAATTTTTTAGATAGTCTACGCAATCCATGCTTCTGGAATTTACTGAAACCATCAGGATACACATTACAGCTTATATAATCCAGAAAATCTTGGTACTTAGCGGCATCCATTTCTATGGAAAATGAAGATAAACGGGAAAAAACGTTAAAAGAAAAGCATTATAGATGTAAAGAACTCATTTTACAGGCTCACATTCAAGAATAAAGATATAAATGAATATAAAGGTGTGTGAATATACAATTAGTAAAAGAACTGTCACCCCGTCTTCACAGCTCAATAGGCTCACAAAGTTTAAGCGAGGGATACAGAGTACAGTCCATACAAAGACACGGGTAAGGTCTGTCAAATGGATGCAGTTTGAAAACATGACAGTTTAACAAAGGGCGCTCATGCACTGCAGGGACAGGCCTGACTTTTATATTTAGGGTTACTTGTGTGGATGGCACAATTACTGCTGCAGGCCCACTAGTAGCATTTACATGAGCAGACGTGGTATACATAGTATACATAACTATCAAGACTAACATTTTAATCATGGACAAACAATTACCATTACACTTTCAAAAAAGGCTGCAATTGCACTAAAAGACTGATCATGAAGTGGTGAAGTGTCAAAAACATCTATTTTGTTGAAAGCATGTCATAAAAAGATGTACGATAGAGGGAAAAATGGTTAGGGAACCTAAGCCAAATCAAGGGCCAGTACAACACCGTAGTGCCAAGGTTACAAATCCATCAATTATCATCAATTAAAACTATGCTAGTCTGAGGAGGCAAAACTTTCGTAGGCCAACTAGACCACATAAAAAAAAAACAACTATAGGTCACGTGAGGAAGCAAGAAATATAAAAAATCAGCGGAGGATTAAAAAGGAGCATTTATGATGATTAGGAGAGAGTACGTACGTTGAAACACAAAGCACGTGGCGTAGCACAAAAATGCAACATATATATTCATGAAAGCACAATATATAAGAAAACAGGCCTGGGAAGGCCATGTGAGGCAGTAATAAATATTAAAATTCATGGGAGAATTAGGAGGGAGCAAATACGATGAACCACAAAGCATGTACCCCACAAAAATAAAGCAAGACAGAGCTGGGAGGGCCACGTGACGCAGAAGAAAATACCATCGAGCACGTACAAATTATAAGAACAGAGACGAAAGCACATGACAGACTTCAAAAATACAAAGGTATTTAGTTCAGAGTGCACTCCTTCCCTTTCACGTAATCCATGAGTTTACTAAATTTTAACTTGCGTGCGTCCGTTCACAGATCCGTCCCAGGACTCTAGTTCAAAAGTGAAAATCACAATGGACTGTCAATGCAATCCAGACTTTCGCACTGCTGAATTGGGAACTTTTCCCTTTCAAGTATCATACTTATTACCATCTTTCATCAACAGTTTAACCATATCCACCGGCATTATTTGCTCCTTCACTTGCTTGAAAACATCACGGAGAAAGCGAAATCTCGTTAGAGTGTTTATTATTCATTTTCATATGCGGCTGCGTACCATTCCAGGCCTTTGAACAACAGCATGTGTAGTTTCATAAACACCCTCGTAGCCCTGTTTACATCACCCAATGCTGTTCGAGCCAGAGGCTCTTCGTCAGGGGTTTCTGAAAAAGCAATAAGATAAGCTGTACCAATTAAAGAAATAAATCTAATAGTTATAACGTGAAGAAATTATCAAACATAACATGTTGGGCAACCTACTGTTCATTAAATCCTCAAAAAAATGTGCTGGAGTATATTGTGCCCCAACCAGCTCCCCCCCCACCACCCACCCACCACTGCCCACCACACAGCCTGGGAAGGCCACGTGAGGCAGTAATAAATATTAAAAGTCATGGGAGAATTAGGAGGCAGCAAATACGATGAACCACAAAACATGTACCTCACAAAAATAAAGCAAAACAGAGCTGGGAGGGCCACATGCCGTAGAAAAAAATACCATCAAGCACGTACAATTTCTAAGAACACACACGAAAGCACGTGACACACTTCAAAAATACAACATAGAAATTCATGCACGGATAAATTATTAAAGAAAGGCCTAGGAGGGCCCCATGACGCAAAAGGAATTAAATAATAGGATCATACAAGTACGATCAATAAGAATAGAGGCCTGGGAAGGCCACGTGAGGCAGTAATAAATATTAAAAGTCATGGGAGAATTAGGAGTTAGCAAATACGATGAACCACAAAGCATGTACCTCACAAAAATAAAGCAAAACAGAGCTGGGAGGGCCACATAACGTAGAAAAAAATACCATCAAGCACGTAAAATTTCTAAGAACACACACGAAAGCACGTGACACACTTCAAAAATACAACATAGAAATTCATGCACGCATAATTTATTAAAGAGAGACCTAGCAGGGCCCCGTGACGCAGAAGGAATTAAATAATAGGATCATCCAAGTGCGATCGATTAGAATAGAGGCCTGGAAAGGCCACGTGAGGTAGCAATAAATAGTAAAAGTCATGGGAGGATTAGGAGGGAGCAATTAGGATGAAGCACAAATAAACCAAAACAGAACTGGCAGGGCAACGCGACGCAGTAAAAAAAATACTATCATGCAGGTACAATTTACAGCCGAGGCTGATGTTGTGACGGCTTCTCTTACCTTTGCTTCTGTCGTCTTTTGTCATGTCTTCAAAGGCTGTGACTTTGGCTGGGCCTGGAGTGGGCTGCGCGCAGGCACCGCCGTCTCCGCGCCTATGGTGGTCTGGCTGGGCGGTAGCAGCAGTAACACCATGTCGAATGTCACGAGTCCTCCTCCGCTCGAGCAAACAGTTCGTAGTAAAATCCACAACAACAGTTTGTCTGTCTGTCAACGCAGCACAGGCAGGCAAAAGAGAGCATGCTCACGTCAGTGCCCGCATTATATGGGAACCGCGGGGGCTGACCAAACCAAGCCCAGGGCCGTCATTTGTAGCGTTTTCGCGCTCTACAAGAATGACGCCCTGGGGGACCTCCTGTTGGCTAATGTATTGACTTCCAGGCTTAGTGATAGCAAGCAAGCTAGGTGGTGGCATCTGGGGAGTGTGGGCGGGCGTGCACCGCGCATGTGCAAGTGTGAGTGTATGCACCAACAATTAACAACAGAGAGAGACGGGGGCGGCCCAGAATCAGATCTCCAATGAGTAACCACTTCTAATCATTCTCGTTAGCGTGCCCTGTGCTCTGATTTGTCACTGAGAGGGTGATCGCACCATACTTTGTACTGCTAATCATACTCAGCGCGTACCCGCGCATACGGAACGAATATGCTTTGACATTACGCGTCGCATCAAAGCTTCCGTGTGACGTCATGTACGGCGTCCTGAAGGCAAAAGGCGCCAATTTTTCTAGTTGTTTAAAAAACATATCTTTATGTATTTAATGTACATACTAAGGGAAGAAATTATCTCTGATAATTATGAAAATAGTTTTTTTAAACTTTCAACAATCGTATATTACTTTTAAAAACAATTGCACAAATCATATTAGAACATCATGTGTACTCGTATCGTAAGAGCACCATAAGCACACCATAAGCGTACTCAAAGCCATGTGACTTTAAAAGAAGAGATTTGATTGGTTCATAATACTTCCTATTGCAACTAGTGAAAGTTCCGTTCCATTTTAATCATTCTACTTTGACTTTCTAAGAAGAAGCATCTCTTCTGAGAATCTTGTCAAATAGAAGGAAGATCACCATAATAACAGCAATGGACTCATTTTCCAGCCATTCTTCAGAGGGAGATTTCATTCCTGCAGAACCTCCAAAGAAGAGGAAAGAAGCTCTAATTTGGAAGTTTTTTACTTTTCCAGAAGGGCAAAAAAAGGTTAATGCTCCAAAAGTAACCTGTAAAATTTGCTAAACAACTCTTTCAAGGGGTGATCCATCTAAAAAATACTCCCTTGGCACAGCAAATATGGTATGACACGTGAAGAACTTGCACCCCAACAACTTTGCTGCAAGACGGAGGTTGCAGGACAACCCACCTGCTACTGCACCAAGCACAAATCGATCCTGACTTTGGTGAAGTTAAATTTGTATGCATTTATTGCGATAAACTTTTGTGATATGGGGAACAGTCTATCGACCTGATAAGATGCAGGAAGCAGGAGCATTGGTGTCTTCGACATTACTTCTTTTTTTCATTCTTTTGTTCCTGTTGGACACTTTTTGGGTTCCAGTTTCATTTTTTTTAGTTTAAAAAAAAACTTGTTGACAAAACACAAAAAAAACAGAAAACTAAAAACACAAAAACACTGTTCTTTTTAGAACTACCTTCACTGGTCAGAGAAAGAACTATATTTCTATGTTAGTGTATAAAAGTTTCTCAGAATTAATGTGTAGTTCATAAATGAATGAATGACTAGTGTATGGAGAATGTGAAAGTACAGAACTATAAGGAACTGCTACAGCATACATCTATAAGCAGTTTACCTATAGTATACTGTAGTACCTCTGAAGCACTTGAATGTAACATATGCACATAAATATGTTACAAGTCAACGCTTCAATTTGCACTACTGGTGAAAATGCCGGGATGAATTTCTATGTGTTACTGGTGGATTTACAACCTCATTGTGCCTCTTTTAACACAGTTGTTGCGTCACTTTTGTGATGCACTGGTGGTGCAAAAGATGTTTAAATTATGCAAAAAAGAAGGAGAGAACTCTGGGTAGTTCTCGAGTTTAGGTGGAAAGCAGTTCTTGTTAGAGAACTCTCAACACCACTGTGTCAGGGGTTGCTTTTACTCATTTCAGGTTGGCTTGAGTTGGTATTTTACCATTTCAAAGCTGTAATACTGTGCCTGGAGTGATAAATGGCTTTTGTCATTTTACAGCTCGGCAAGGACAGCACTGTGCTAGTTCTATGCTTAAAGACTTTGCTGTAGAAATGGCAAAAGACTTTGTCTTTTTCTATCTCGGCGTGGATGACACTTTGCTAATCCTATGCTTAAAGACTTTTTTTTTTTATTGGTTCAGTTCAAAGCCATATAGACAAAAAAACATATAAAACCATTATATCATTGCACGATCAACATACAAATATACAGAATTTGTGGTGTAGATATTTAACATAGATAATTAACGATAAGTGCAAATTAAGAGATAAACGGTAGGAGCAATATTAATATCAAAGGGATACAATCTAAACAACAGATTATCCTATTTAACAAAAGGAATAATAGTTCTTAGGGATCTAGATGGTCTATCATTACCTGCTTTGATAGAAAAACAGACATATTAATAATAAAAATGTAACAAATTAGTATAAAAACACAGAAATACAAAAATTAATACATTTAATCATTTTCATGTACAAAACCTTAGAAATTCACTGGAAAAACCATAGGTTTCACCCACGTTATAGTTAGGAATTAGCATTTAAAAAACCTTGCAAATTCATTAAAAAAAAACATAGGTTTCACAAATGTTATAGTTAGCTGGACATTTCACTCATACAAAACCTTTGAAATTCCCCTGTTATAGTTAGTTCAGCTAACTATATCTTGCGCGCCCGCAATGCAATGGTGAGTAGCTACATGAGTGTGTATATGGGTTATTAGGCTTTTTTTTTGAGTATCAGTATGAGTGTCTGTATGGTTTGGTTTGGGTATTACTTAGTGCATAGATGCATGAATGAGTGACTCACTGTTTGCATGTGTTTTGAAGACAGCATGTGTGTAGGACTGTATGGGTGGATGAGTGTGTGTATGGGTGTGTTAGTGAGTGAATGACTGTCTCAATAGTATCTTTATGAGTGTGAGTATTGATGTATATAAGTGATTATATGTGAGAGTGAGAGATTGGAAGAGTTCCTGTAGAAATAAGTATGTGTTTCTATAAGTGATTGTTTAAGAGAGTAAATATGTTTACATTTCTGTAAAAGTAAGTGTAGTGGTGTGTGTATAGCTGTATATGCAAATAAATGGATGTTTGATGGTTTATTTGCATGTGTGAGTATGTGTGTGAGTAACTCTATGGATGAGTGTTGGTGTGTAACAAGATGTATAGGTGTATGAGTACATATGATGTGTGAGCACATGTATGAGTGACTATATAGAACTATTGATGAATGAGTGGATGTGTATGTAGAGTTTGGAATTACTGAATAGGTTGTTGTAAGTGGTATTGGTATCTCCATTGTTTTGAAAATTATAGTTTCTATTTTTGAATGTGTGTATCAAAGGTTATAGTAAGGTGAGAGGAGGTCTGCCACTCTGTCACAAGGATGATGTCATCAGTGATGTCATCAGTGATGTCATTTGAGATGTCATCAGTGATGTCATGAGTGATGTCACTGACCATGTCATGAGTGATGTAATATGTGACGTCATCAGCAGTGCATTGCAGGTGCGCGAGTTATAGTTAGCTGAACTAACTATAATGGGGGAATTTCAAAGGTTTTGTATGAGTGAAATGTCCAGCTAACTATAACATGTGTGAAACCTATGGTTTTTGTTCATGAATTTGCAAGGTTTTTTAAATTCTAATTCCTAACTATAACGTGTGTGAAACGTATGGTTTTTTCCAGTGAATATATATATTTATATATATATTATATGCAATCCTTTTTTGTCATATATATCATATGTCATATATTGGGAACTTTAAAGGTGCCCAGATTTTGTGTATTCTCCTGGAAGGACCCCAGAAAAATAGCAAGCATTTGAGGGGAAAAATTGTGAAATATGTTGTGCAAGGAGGTTTTGTGTTTTTCTAATGACATCAACAAAAGATGTTCTGTGCTAACATCACCATCTTGCCATATTTCAGGACCATGCATACTTTTCTTCTTACCAGTTTCTAAAGTTTTCAAAGTGACAGTCAAATATTTCCTATTTTTTGCATTTACCTTCTTGTAATTTTAGTGGAAGCATGTGTGAAACACATGGAGTATCCTGGAAAGCTATACATTTCACTCCTAGTTTTCCCAAAGTGAACAACCCTGAATTAAAAAACGAATGGAAGTGTGGAAGAAATAATAGAAGTTTGATGCAATCTTTTCCTCTGCAGTTTTAGTCTTGATGTTTAATCTACAAAAATTTTCTTTTAAACAATAGAGTGTGAGAGAAGAGCAAGACAGTTGCAATCTCCCGTGTACAGTTTTAACACAAATAAGCAACCGCTGCCTTGAGATTCCTCCCTGGGAAGTCTGGTTTTATTTTACAAAGGGACTCTGTTAGGATTAGATAATCTCCCTGACTCTTATCTACGAAGGTCAGGGTATCCAAAGATATTGGAGTAGATGCCTCACTCACTGATCCTGACACGCTTCATCATCGGCGCCTATCCACACCCGGATAAGATGATACTACCCGAGTGGACTCAACCAAAGTGGGTGTTCTTAGATGAAGCAATACTGGACATGCAGGGATCCAGATGAGTGATATTACTAACTTAAGAAAAAAATCCTAAACGTACTACCATTTACTCATTTTGGTATTCACATAAGGCACTTACTCATTTTAGTATTCAAAGAAGGCACTTACTCATTGATGAGTAAGTACCTTCTGTGGAAACCAAAATGAGTAAGTGCACTTGGTGAATACTAACATGGTAGTAAGTTTAGGGTTTTGTCTTAAGTTGGTTCTGTGAATCAGGCCCTATGTTTATTCGGAGGGTACCTGCGGTATGTATAAAAACACGAATGTGTTGGGTTTTCCTGAATATGACTTGGGTGCCAAATCTACCACAATGCTGGGGCTGCAGTAAGAAACCGACGCATCACCTCCCCACACAGTAAGAAATCGACTCATCACCTCCTTTCCAGTAAGGAACCAAAGCATCACCTCCTCTGCATGGCAATAAGGAACAGACGCATCACCTCCCCTGGAGCAAGGAACCGACTCATCACCTTCCCTGCGTGTAAGGAATCGATGCATCATCTTCATCTGGCTGTGTTTGCTTATGATTTTAATGCATCCAAGGTACTTTGTGTTGAAAGAGTTGCATTCATAGCTTTCTATGGATAGAACCAGTTTTACCTTTTAAAATTCATATTTTGAATACTGTATTGTGGATTTTTGTTGTTTTTGATCTTGTTTGATTTAGATAAAGATCACTTATTTTTCTAAACTGGTATGGTGTCCATTTGTGGTTCTTTCACTGTATGACCGTATGTGTGCACAAATGCTTTACGCACTGCCTCCGAGATAAGCCTGCCTGCTCGTGCCCAGCTACCAAGGGGGTGAGCATGTTCTATTTTAGAAGCGTATCCCCCTTATTCTGACTAGGAAGAAGGATCCCTATTTGGATAAAGGTGCAAACCATTGCCAAATATAGACCCCCATTACTAGCAGCTGGATTGCCTGGCTTCAGGAAATGCCAATGGTTAATATGGTTACTGGTTTTTGGATGATCTATGAGCTACAATGCTGAAGCCATTACCTATAGGAAGTGAGAGGAAATTGGAATTAGCTTTTTTTAGGGTGTATTTTTGACATATGAGCTGGCAGGATTATATATACATCAAAACTAAGGGCCTGATAATTAATGTGGCGCACCACTGGCAGCTGGATTATGACTCTGAGTCGTTCCGGCAATGAGCCGTCGGCTGTGCCAGTAACTGCTGCTCCCTGGTGGCAGCGGGGCGAAGCAGCATTCGAATATGGGCATATTGTGAGTTTCTCCACTGTCAACCTTTTCATAGGCGGGATTCCTCCATGAAAAAGTAGGAAATGGGGAAGCAAAGGGGGCCTTTCAAGTCCCCCATCATTGGAATGCATTCAGGGGGGCACAACATGACACCCCCATCTGCTTGCACCCCCAGTTCCAGCATGGCATGGACTACACAGTCCATGCCACACTGGAACATTTTTGCAGTTCCTATTGTGGCGCATATTTTTCTGCCACTGCCTCTGGAAAGGCAAAAGGACCGTCCACCTGTAGGAGCTGAAATCATATTCAGGTCGGCCGTGCTTGGGCGGTTTTGGCGCAGCTAAGCTGGCGCATCTGCACCAAAGTCATAATCAGCCCCTAAATCTTGAAAACTGGTGCACTGTTTTCCTAATAATAAACCCAGATAAGCTCTGCATCTCTGCCCTCTCATAAGCCTTCTCTTTCTTTGGTAAATTCATCATAATATAGAGAATACTACCATGCAGGGCGCAGACGACATTGTATCAGTCACTGATACTGAATGATCAATAGGCTCTTGGTGCTGCTTGAAGATCTTTCGTTACCTTTGATACAGTTGATCAGAAGGCCCTGTTCTCTCAAGTCAGGTATGAGTTTCACTGGCACTTTTCTCTTAAATGGTCTACTTCATACCTCTGTCTGAACATTTTTGTACAGAGGGAATTCTCTAGATCTCCACCAATTCAAGCCTACTGTGGAGTTGCACTGGGCTCTATTTCAGCTTCTATGGAGCTTAACTACAATAAGACATTGCCATCCTCCAGCACACTGAAGGTGTACAGCTCCACTCGGTAATGAGGACTAGCAAAAAAAGAGAGTTACATCTAGATGTAGGAGTAGATCTACATGTGAGAAGATCTACTAATGTAAATTTACCTTTGTGAATCAGGCCATATATTCACCTCTCAGGTGGCATGTCTATTAGGGAATGATTTGGCTTATATAGCGTCCTCATATACACCTTGGAAATTTTTCGAAGAATTCAGGTACTCTTAGTTTCAGCCAAATATTTGAATTAATAGTAGCTCTTTTTCTGCTACACACTTAAGCAACAATAGTCAAAAAGCGTTCTATGTCAGAACAACGCATGCTTTCACCATGCATACCATTTTACTCCACATTCTTTATAATGAATGCCTCTTTACCATGTATTCCTTTACCATGCAAATTGTTACAACGACATGCCTTAGGGAAAGCGCTGGCCATTGGAGAGGTATAACTTCCTACTCCAGTCTGCGCAACATTTGTTAAAGCATTGGACTTTATAGTACAACAACGCTTTACCCAAGTCATGTTGTTGTAAAGATATGCGTGGTAAGGAATGTGTGCTAAAGATGCATTTGTTGTAATGACCGCTTTATAACTGCAGCACGTGGTTTGGCCGTTGTGAGAACGGCTGTTTCCCCTGAAAAAGGATTGGCAGTTCGTGCTAGACTGTTCCCATGAGGCACAGGGTCAAGGCTGATTTGCATATGGCCATGTCTGAATAGGGGTGGTGTGGTGAGCAAAAAAATGATGGATTTAGGCCCAGATCTCTGTACTGGGGTGAATGTATGACATTGTTCTGCATTCTGTCCATCAACTGTTGTTTTTGCATTCGCTTTATAACTGCAGCACGTGGTTTGGCCGTTGTGATAACGGCTGTTTCCCCTGAAAAAGATGTATAGTTCTGTTCCAAATCATTATAAACAATACTTTAAGTGTAACTTGGCAGGAGGCCTGCCAAGGAACTTGAAATACCTTTTGCTAAACAATGACAAAGATTATTGTACGTTTACGTTAAGTCAAAAAAGTTGAAAACATAAAAAAAGTATAGGTAATCAAAGTTTAAATGCTTACGTTAAGTTTGCTAAGTTCTATTTCCTATACACTGCAAATGTGAGTTTTTAGCAATTGACCAAAAATAAAATAAAAGCATTCCATCCACTCGTGCACACCGTACCTGATTTCTTTGTAACTTTCCATAACAATCGGATCTAGAACGTCTAAAGCAAATGTTTTCCTTATTCAGAGCAGAATATGAGAATCTGGGGTTTACTTAGCCGGCCTCAACGACTGATTCAAATACCAAAAGTGTAAAGCAAATTTACAAAAAAAGTTATTGGTGATAATTAGCAAAAAAATTGACTTTCTTACAAAAATAGTAAGTCTCACAGAAGGGTGAAAGGTTTATTTGTATGTGTCTATATTTGAAGAAAGGACTGCAACTCTACAGCACGAACCATGTGTTAACAAATTACCAAATGAATGAGGCATGACTTCAGCATACTTGTTTAGAGTCCTGCATAATCCAGTTTAATAATCTGATGATAACATTAAAACATAAATAACAATGAAACAATGCATAGACAGATGGATTTACATTTAAATCAGCATCCTGTAACTGAATTGCTTTACACACCTGTACAAAGTTAATTTTTAAACACCACAATCCGTGTGTTTTCAATAGAGCGTGAATATCAATAATGTAATACCTCATCAAAACAAGTACTGTTCAAGGACAGGATTACATTTTAGAATGTGTTTTGTACCAAGCCTCAAGAAATACATCTGTAGGAGGGTACCTGGATCTTTATTTTAGAAAACCATGAAGGTCATGTTGTAATTTCCATTAGCAAATATTCAGCTCTTTGAGTTTATTGAACGGGTATTTGAGTTATATTTCGATTTTATTGTCACTATAACATTAATCCCACTGAACAGATAAGTGCATACTGCTGACATCTCCTATGATCATAGCATGAGCTTGAATCTCGACCTTTTTTAGGTCAATACATCAGCACCTTCACATTGGATAGCTTTAACACCTGATGGTTAAAAAGAATAAAAATGGGTGTTACATAATATGTATATAAAAGAAATATATTTATGTTAATATTATTGTGTTTAATTATCGTGTTATTTCAATTCCTTTGTAATGTAAAACTCGTTAACATAAACTATTTAAGTAAAATAACTTCTCTTCCCAATAAATTTATGCAGCAAATAAAAAACTCTTATATGTCACCTCTTTCTTCAACTATCGAAGACTGCAGATAGCGGTATACAAGTTTAAAAGAGTAACGTTAAAAGTAAACAAGAATTTGCAATGCAATAGTTCTCACATTTGCGAGAGTTTAAGCTATTGGCATTGTAAATGACAATGCCTTTTATTTATGTGTTTTGATAATTATCACATAAATAAAAGGCATTGTCATGTACAATACCAATAGCTCAAACTCTTGTAAATACGAGACCTATGCAAAGAAGCGGCCGCCGTTGTGCCAGGCTGCTTAGAAAGTTAAAACGCACATGGTGCACTGAATATTGCAGGAAAGCATGCCGGGCCTGCACTACGAGAAACTACTGAAAGAAAATAGTGCTTACAGATTTAACTAGACACAAAGGGCGATTAAATGAGGGCATAACAAGAAACACCTACTCTATGTAATGAATGATGTTGGAATGGCAGATACCCGGCTTTACACCTAACAACCTTGTTGTAACCTAGTTACAGAAATATTTATAACACAAACCATTGTGTATATCAAGAGGGCGTTGGGGGAGATGAAAGAGATAAACAAAGATTAAAGCTCCATGAAACCGTTTGGTGTACGTGCACGTAATACAATTTTTTAACATAACAAAACATAAAGCAAAAGAAGAGCCAAGACGTAAATGCAAATAAAGAGCCCTGTCGAACTTCAGCAGCGGTTCATTGGGACAAAATTGAATGTTCACACATTTGCATTCACCTCAACTCCTGATAAATAATACAAAGGCTTCTTATGTCCTGTGGGTGATGGAGCAAGGTTTCGCACGTGAAGCGACTTGCTTGTAATCATGAACCTCGAATAACGTTAAAAACACTAATCAACATGTTTGTCTTACTAAAATCACATTTTACATAAACACTGGGTGTCCGAGAGAAGCTTGCTTATGTGTTTTGCTAACCATAATACGCTTGCATCTAAGATGGCTGCTGCTACGCGAGGGTTTCTATTGCGCATGCATCTGTCATACTCACGTGACATGACGTACTCCATACTTTGGAGGGAATCTTTTTGCTTCTGCGCACTAGTATTAAAATGGCTGCTCTATGTTTCCACATGCATGAAGCTTGCACTGCTACTTTTGCCAAGCTGTTCGTTCTGCCTAATTCTAATGCTATAGTTTAATATAAAATAATGGGTATAGAGTAGAGATACATGGTATACAGTGTATTCATTTATTCTGTGTTCTAAAACTGTTTCTTTCCATTCTTTTATGAAACGATAAATTTGGGCCTGGGAGACGTTATGAATCCATTTTGAAAGACCATCTGCACATGACAAGCTCCAGGGAGAAGCTGAAGTCATTTGTCATTGAAACCAAGCCAAAGACAGTCACAGCCAAGATGCGCCTGGGAAGCTGACCCCTCACTTTATTAGAGGAAGCTAAACTGTCCCTATTGTATTACAATGTATTCAAAGTTAAATTCTCCATTGTTGGGTGGAATAAAGATGTCATGTGAAAATAAAATTGATGGGCGGGAACATAAAATTAATATTCAACATTGAAGTATCAAAATTTGGTGTGGTGTGATGACCTCTCCTCATTCTTTGTCCAATCAAAATTGGGGATCCTTACACTTGCAACATTGGAGGGTGGTACACTGACCTGGAAAATAGATAACTAGATTAGGTTTAGCTAGAGAAATTGTCCGACTTGTCCGAATAGCTGACCTATCACTGACCCAACGCACTCAATAGGTGATCGAGAGCAGAAGTACTGCGGAGCACTCTGTCAGAAGATTCGCTGACCCAATCGGGGTCCGTGAAGCTGAGGTGCTGGCGAAGCACTTTGTCTGTGAAATCGATAACCCAATCGGGGTTCTGACTATTAGCTGCAGAGAGGGAGTAGCGCAGGCGTTGCAACTGAACTGCGGGTGCTGGTCTTAACATTTGGTGGTCCTGTCCTGATCCAAATGTGGTTTTACCTGTCCTGATTCTGATCTGCACCTACAAGCCTACTGGTGACTGCAACTTTCAGGGTTCTGTCCTTTAAACGGACCTGTGGCCAGGGTTAGTTATACAAGTGATACATGAGACTTCTATAGAAAAGGTATTACAAGATAGAGAACAAGAAGCATTAAATGAACAGAGAAGTGAGTTGATTCAGAAAATGTCTCAATTAAATACAAGTCCCGAAGCCTTGACAATTCCGGTAACTATTGGTCCAGTTGTTCCCTTGTATGGAGATAAACAAGTTATTCCTAAACCTCCTGTTATAACTACACCTGTAATACTGCCAAGAAAGGAACCTTTAATAGTAGACGATCAGACAAGTGAATGTGATTCAGTAATTTCCTTAATAGATTTGCCAATAAGAGAACCAGAGAGTAGTTCAATTAGAAAAACCACTCCTTTAAACGTAAGAGAAGTACAAATGCAGACATCCTCAGGTACGAGAAGTGCCACAGTAGTAACCAAAGAAGAAATATAGAGATGGACACGAGAAATAGAGAAACCGAAATCACTACCAACAAAACCATTGGATATATATAAATTAAGAGTTGAATTGGAGGAGATGATGGCTGGAAATGTGGGATTGGAAAGGTTAAATACATTTAGTGAAGATGAATTAATATTTATATGTAAAAGCATTACCAGGAATACGAAAGTGTTTCATGAGAAATTAATGGACACAGCAGCTAGCATGGGAATCGACATTGGCAAGTCTAAAGTATTACAAAAACCATATAGAGTTGAATTTTCTGACAAAGATCTAGAAAATATGAATGTATCAGGGAAAAAGGTACAGATCAGGGAACTGATGACATTACTGCAAAAATGTGGTGAACTAGACAAATGGAAAACTTGATCGGCAAAGAAAAAGGAAGAAGTTTGATCAAGACAAATCATTTCAGAATATGTATTAAAAGAAGCAGAAAAGGTGGAAAAATGATGTCCTATGAGAGAGGTACCAGGTGGAGGTTATGTGCATGTCCCATGGTCTCGACAGGATATTTTGTCATTTACAAATGTCTTTCCAAATTTTCGTGAGAAACCTGTAGGTGAGAGATTTGTGAAGGTTTCAAAATGTCTTTTGAAAGATTTAGATGGATTATTTGACATTGTTGTACCTGTAGATTTGTGGACAGAATGTAACATTGTTGTTGACTGGCCTAGTGATGAGTACCCTAGAGACCCAAAGACAAGGGCTCCTTCCGAAGACGTTATGAAAAAGTACAACCATGTAATACTCTACCTCAAAGGGAAGGTGCCCGCAAAAGAGACAGATTGGACTAGAATAGATAGAACCACCAAGAATAAAGATGAATCTGTGCATGCATATTATGAACGCTTATTGCAAGTGTTTAAACAATACAGTGGATTAGATAACATAGACATGAAGGATATTACGCATTTCATTTATCGGTTCGTGTCAGGATTGAAACCAGAAATTTCACAATGGATTAACGATCATAAAAATTGTTGACAAGCAAAGCCCTTAGACGAAATCCTTAAATATGCTAAATATTGTGACGATGAACTCGACAATAAGCGAAAAGAGTTAAAAGAAAAGTTAATGTTGGCACAAGTAAAACTAGCAGAACAACAAGAGCTCCAGTTAAACCAACTAAGTAGTAACCAGAATCAGGGTAATGGAAATGGAGGAAAGCCAAGAGGAAAATATAATAGAGAGGAAGCGAGAAGAAAGTTCCCTTGTCATTGGTGTGGCAAGTTGGGGCACTGGAAGAACGAGTGTAAGGCTGTGCAAAATGGTAATGTGCAAAATAATGATTTTAATCCACAGACGCAGAATGAGGTGCCACGGAAGACACAGCAGCAGATAATGCAAAACCAGTTACCCCCTGCACCTATGCCAAATTATAGGAGCAAAGCACAACAGAGTATACATATCACAAATTGGGATGGAAGTGACAGGAAAGATTCAGCAACCTCACAATTTCTTTTGAGTGATACATTTTTCAGTGAAGAACCATACTGACGGTTCCTGAGAGGGGAGGACGAGGAGTGCGTGCTTGGCGCCTCCTTGCCGGTAGACCAGTCAGGTCCATACATTGAAGGAAAGGTTGAAGGAAATGATGTCACCTTTCTATTGGATACTGGTGCTACCCGTTCTATATCTATAAATAGTTACATATTTGATAATAGTGCTTGCATATTATGTTCCTTCTCTTTACCCTTCCTATTGCTAAAATTTGACATGTTCCCTTTTTCCCCTCCCTTTGTTAATGCTTAAACGTTTTTGAATCATATTTCATGCTCCTTTACTTTACCCTCCCTATAGTTAAGTGCTTAAATCATTTTGATTGCGTATTTTATGTTCCTTTTCTTTACCTTCCCTATTGCTAAATGATTGAAATTAGTTTATTACATTTTCTGCATAGTTACATTTTAATTCTGATCTTCATTATTGAGATTCTAATCGTGTTTAATTTGTGGATCATGACCATTTAAGAATCTTAGATAAAGAGTTTAAAACTTCCAGAGTCTGTGGTTATTATATGAGTGCAAAAGTATTTTTCATATTATGCTAACACTCTGATCCAATAGGTTTACAGGTACCAGTGACAAAGATTGGTAAGTCAATGGTATAGGACCTAGTTGAGGGAAAATAACTGGTAGTAGAGCAAAGGTTACCTGATTAAATTAAAAGTTATTGAATATGGGCCCAGGTGAGTTTGGCAAATTCATAGTCATATCATGGGTGCCTGACATGTCTACATTATTTTTTACCTCACCTCCTAGTATTGTTAATTTAGCGTCTGCTCTCATCATCTTGTACTTTTGCAGCACTGCTGCTCTCACTGCGCTTGCTTTATCTCTTGAAGGAGAATGCGAGGCTGAGTTGTCCATGCCCACATCCAAACATGTGATCATCAGGTTGCCCAAGATAGCTTCAGCAGTTACCTTAACACACCAAGCTTCCTTCCTGCAATGTTAAAATATGTTATTTACAATAAATTAGTGTTTCTAGGTGTGATAAAACCACCAAAGCAGTGTACACTCCTCTGTGCTGTGTCAACGCACCAATGATTCGCACATTCAAAACCCTTCTATAGTATGCTGCATTTACTGGCGAAGTATTGGCCAAACAAGGTACAAGCTGTTCATATTTTTGTTGTAGTGCACATGGGTGTACATACGTACTGAAGCTATTGTGTGCACAATGCAGTGTTACATGCTACACTTATCCCGGCTGATGAGTAAGTAGGTAGGACAGGATCACCGTGGTAACACTAACCAATTAAACTAACAGTTGTATGTAAAACAAGGAGCGATGAGCTGGTGGCACTGGGGGTGTAGGGAACAGACGTGCACCGAGCACTGACACGAGCATAAAGCAATTAATTTAACAAAAAAAAGAGTTCCCAACATAACAGATAAGCTGTGTGAGCTCAACAAAACTGTATTTTGTTCATCTGTGCTTGAAAGAAAACGGAAGTGACATTGGCTGCCTAAGTCAGTCACGAGGCAGGAAAGAAGACCGACACTGCGCTGAACAAATGGCGAACAGCAGATGGGTGATACCTCCTTTTACTGAATACCACAGGTCTTGCAGACAGCATATGCGTGCTGCTTAGGCTAGACCTAAAAATAATATTTCTGTTTTACATGTGTGTTCTTCTCTCTGTCCAAGTTCAGAAATTCGTAATACAAAGACTAATGCAGAATTTCGGTAGGGGTGGTCAAACCTTTAAGTGCATTAACGTAATCTACCACATTTGGGAAATGTATGCAGCAAGCAAAGTATGAAGTTCACTGAATCATCACTGTGCCCCAGCTTTTGTGGCAGGATTTCCCACTCAGCATGGAAAGGACATCAAGGTGCAGACATATATCTGTATTCGCTTTTAACTGAGCAGAAACCGGGAAACATAATGGTTAATTCTCAGCCACTTCCTCTATGACTCAAACAAATCCCCTCATTTCCCCGTTTATGATAGCAACCTCAAGCATAAACATTTTACCAATTCAGCTCAGCCAGAGAAAATGAACCACAACTGACTCTTTTTAATGGGCTATCACCTAGCTTTCAAAGGAAATTCACATTTAATAGTTAGCCTCAGAACTTAGGGCCTGATTACGACTTTGGCGGTGTGGCAGTGGACCGCCACACCATAGCCCCACTGCCACACCAGCAAAGCCACCTGCCGACCGCCCACCAAATTAGGAGTTTCTCCTAGTCTGGCCGGTAATGCTTTGGTGGTTCCAGGCGGTGAGCCTTAGAAAGGCACCACAATGGGAATGGCAAAGCACATTCCTACACACACTGAAATGCACAAAGTTGTTCAGTTCATTCTATGCACAAACATGGGGGTGCATACAGACACGAAGGCACATCATGTGCCCCACTGCATGCACCCCTATGCACAGAAGCATCAGGTAAGGGCGGATTTTGCGTAGTCATGCTACGCAAAGCTCCACAAAACGGTCAAAAATCGCCACAAACACGCAAACGTTCTGTGAACAAGCGGAATTGCTTGTTCCGCCCGTTCGCGATGCTTTTTTCCTGTTCGCGAGTGCTGTTTGCGTGCTCGGGGGAAATATCTTGCAAACATGCATTTTAATAGCACGAACAATAAAAAAAAATTGACAAAGCCACGGATCTTGGAATTGTTGGGCATTTACGCGTTCTCCGTGGAATGTGAAATTACTCACATTTCGCAACTTCCATGAGCGGAACAGAATTTACTGCCCAGGCCTAGCAATTCCTCAACACCACCCTTTCCATGGTGGTATTACTGTCATGAAAAGGAGGGCAGTGAGGAAACTCAAAATCAGCCGTTGTCCATGCAGGTGACAGCAGTGGAGCGGTGGGGCTGCATTGAGGGGGGGATTTCACGGGACGATGCAGAGGGAAAATTAAATGAAAAAGAATTAATTTTATCTCTGCATCGTCCCTTGAAATCCCCTACACGCGGCCCAATCACTGTTATCTGTACAGACCGCGGCTGCTCATTATATGTTTGGCGGTATAGCAGCGGCATCGCCAGCATATTATGATCTCTGACCACTGCGCCACCGCCATGGGATCGAGGATCCTGCTGGTAGCAACTGTCCAGTGGTTGAAATACAGTGGGTGGACCACCCCTCTGGTGGTCCAGGGACCACCGCCCCAGGTTCGGCAGTCCCACAGACCACAGAAATTGTAATTAGGCCCTAATTGTGATGTTTAAGGCTTGCAAAATAATGCCACTGTGCGAAGACCTATTGCTACCAATTTTTTTTAATACACTTAGGGAACTTTGGATACATCTTTGCAGAGATCGCCACAGGTCTGGTTTTTATTTCTCGCAGTAATGGCTCTTCAGCAGTCTCAGGTAGCACCACAAGGCTACAAAGCAAACACAAACAGATGATGGATGGAGTGCTGCAACTTTTCAGATACTCACCCCCAGTCACAGATCTGGGTTGAATCCATCATCTTTATTTAGCTAATTTCGCCACACCAGTTCAGGCCCAGCTATACGTAAATCAGTCTTAACCCTGTGCCTCATGTGAACAACCCAGCCCAAACTGCCAAGCCAGGTCTTCCCTGGACCGGAAACAAGCACCCCTCATTAGATAGGCTAGCTTAAATCCATTGTTAAAGTGAGCAAGTGACCCACATGTGAGCATACCCTACCAACTTAGGGTGAACAAAGAAAACACAAGGAAAGGATGGATGGAGTGCTGAAACTTTTCAGGCACTCGCCCCCCAGTCACTACAGCCAAGACTCCACCTCAGGACGTGACCCCAACAAAGTATATTACACACCAACCAGCACACTCACACCTGTTCCAAGTTTTCCTGTGAGTCATCAATGTAGTCTGGAGTTCTAGTTCAATGTCTCACCAGCAAATATCAAAAGCTTTC
The DNA here is from genome assembly GCF_964261635.1 of Lissotriton helveticus. NCBI lineage: Eukaryota > Metazoa > Chordata > Amphibia > Caudata > Salamandridae > Lissotriton > Lissotriton helveticus. The sequence continues at coordinate 875,531,240 of NC_136072.1, read as the reverse complement.
AATTGCTACTTGGCCAAATATCTACTCATAGAGCCTATGGCTGTAAAGCCATGCAGGCAGTGTTACAAGATATCCATTTTGGCCTTCAAGACGACTTTATGTTGTATTTAGGTTTATGACTAGACGCTACATCCTCTAACTCTGGTGACTGTGCACCTGAAAGCCATTAGGAAGTGGTAATCTAAGGTATTTTTGGCTAAGGTCTGCAAGGATAATCCCAAGCAGTCTCCCTCTCATAAAGGTAAGTCTTCCAAGTAACATTCTTCCAAGAGGTTTTTCCACAGAAAGCACAAAAACGCCATTGGAGGTAGAAGTCTTATTCTTTTCTTCATTTCTTAAGGAATGTTTCCATTTACCTGGGACACTCATTGCATCAATGCAGTTCCAAAATGTTAGACTCTTCTTTGACATGAGGTGACCTCTAGATTCCTAATTAAATGTACAATAAAGCTATTCTATTCTATTTTATTCTAAATGGGGGCTACTGGAGTGTCTTGGTTCTTCATCCAACCTGCTGGAGATGCTGAATCTTTTCAGTATGGATCCACAACTCTCTGAGCTACACTGGAAGTGGGAAGGTTTGGCAATTCTGGCGGCCCCAACCGTGAAGACTCCTAAGTCCGTGCCACGGTGGCTTTGGCCTTGCCACCTATGACAAAGTGGAAACTGGTTAGGGTGCCATGTGCTATTTGCTTGGGCCCTGTTAAGTAAGGATTTCAAAGTCAGTGGCAACATCATCCAAAGATCTGACTTCGTGCACCAATGAGTTGGTAGGAGAAAGTGAAGCGGCTAAGATACAAATCATTTAAAATAAGTGTGCAATGATTGCCTTAAAAAATTAAACATGAAATGACACACATTTTTAATGTTCAAGCTGCACTATGCAGTCATTGTTATTAGTATAGATCACAGAAACACTTACTTGCAAGATTTATTTTGACTAGAAGTGAACTTGACAATGCTGAAATGCGCACAATGGAATTTAGAGTCTTGACCTTAATGTGACATGTTTAGAAATATTTGTCATAACTGGAGAATCTTCTGGTTTAACAAATGTATCACATTTTACTAAGAATCATCCCTTTGTGATAACCAAACTTTCTTTTTTCCCCATATTTCTCATAATGCTTGACTAGACTAGTTGTATATTTTAAAACAGTATTTTTTGTTTATGTTAATGAAATGCACTACTAAACAGTATTTTTTCAAGATTATGTTTCTCTTCTATATTGTAGTTAATTGTTTACCCTTTGAAACATTAAGCATTAGAAGGTTAAATTGTGTTCAATGTTTATGGAAATGGAGGCTTATGGATCAAGAAGACTCATACATAAGATGTTGGTAACAAACTTTGTAATAAAACTTTACAAGCTGCATGTTATTTCATGGGAAAGGAAGAGCTGAACTTGCTCTCAAATGAATGATGCTGCCTGATTGGATCAGAAGAGAAGAAACCTGATATATTTGCAACATTATTTTTGCCTTTCATATTAGTGTGTCATCCTAGTGTAGTGAACTCTCAGCTCTCAACAGTCATTCCACATAGCTATTCCCAGACATCCATTCCATTTCCTTTGTCCTCGACCGACAACTGTGGCTACTGCTGCTGCTGCTACTGTTAATCATTTGCCTTATTATTGATGCACAATTTTTACAGATTGCTACTGCAACTGTATGCTTATTTGCTTGAATTATTGAGACTCAGCTAAGTTTCTTTAACTGCTCTTTATGGGAAGTGCTGCTGCTTTGACTGAATTTTGCACTTGATGCTCTTTTAACTCCACTCGTTTCCTTTGAGTTTGAACTCTCCATGATTTCTATTAACACAATTCTGGTCCTGTTCTTTAGAAGAGGGTATTTTTCATTTATGGAATGTTCTTGATGCATACTTGGATGATATTTTTCTAACTATAATTTTATGAGTTTTCTGTACACTTAAATGTTTTTTTGACCAATGTAAAAATAAAGAATTTAACTAATCTCTTAATGAGAAAGAAACTTCTAAAACAAATTCAAACTCTCATCATTTACTCAATATAGAACTTGAGTTGTGATTTAACTAATGATGAGAGAGCTCCTGATTCACAGAACGTTGGCAAAGATCTGCCACTTGAGTTTTATCTTGGAAGTGATGGAAAGGAAAGTATGAACCAGATCTCGGGATATTGAGTCAGGTGTAGAAAACACTTAAGCAGCCATCTCTGTTGATAATTCTTTGTTTGCAGGTTTTGTTGTGTACAGTGTAAGGTACCGTCTACTACACGATTGAGAAAGGGACACTAATGAGCTATTGTGATAGTTCAAATATTGATTGATGTTAGCAGAACCTGATTGCGCAAAAGGTGAAGCTGCATTTATTAGAGTGATTTCACATAGGTCGAGATTTTGCTTGTGAATGTGAAAGTCTTTTTGTTTGGTATAAGTTGAAAGGTGTGAAAAACTTTAATTTGCAAGTTGTTGAATTATGATCATTTTCTTTAGCACAGCAAACTAGAATTGTTTTGTTTAAAGATTTGTTGAATTTTGGAAGTACGAAGAAATTGTAAAGGAGGGTGAGTTGCTTCAAGAAGCGAAATCATTTGTCATTGTTTCACACAGTGATTGGTTAGTGACATCAGGGTTTTGCGCTGTGATAGGTCGGTGGTTGTGTGAATATCACATCGGGATTTGTTAACAGGATTTCAATAAATAACAACTGTGGTTCAATTGGAGTAAGAGAAATCTGATGTTAACAGAACAAAATCAAAATAATAAATTGCAATTGTTTTACTTTGCAATTTGTGAGAATCATGAAATGTTTTAAGAATTCAAGAGTTTTATAAAGGGTGATGTTACAATTCCAATACAGGGAGGTGAAACGTCACCTCCCACAGGTACACCTGTACATTATATGACAAATGAATTGGGGATAAATACATGTTTGTGGCTTCTTCAATTTGGCAATATTACTGAGAAAGAAGGTTCATTAAAATTTCCAAAACAATGTAGCTTAGAGGTTAGAATTATAAGACATAGAAAGAAAAATTGCACACAATAAATGCTAATACCACACAATATGAAGCTTGAAATATGCGGGAGAAAGTTGCATGAGTGAAAGAAAGGGAAAATTATCAGAAAAAGACAAAAAGAGCAGTGCGCAATTATGCAGATGCTCGATGGGACGAAGAACAGCAGAGAAGGAGAAAAGCCATAGTTGAAGTGACTAGATTGTATCCAGCTATTTCCATCGAAATTTCAGAGAAAGGGAAAAACACAGAGGGGCTGATTTAGAACGTGGTGGGACTCCTCTGCTGCCGAATAGCACTCCGTCACCGTCAAGGCGGTAAGTTTCGCTGAGCCAACATAGATTTCACAGTTTTGCTGCCCGTATTCTAGCTGCGGCTTGCCGATGGAGTGAATCCATCATGGAATGCGGTCAACATTGTACTAATTCTGTGACACCTGATGTTATTTGTCCAAATGTTAACAGCTGCATACCACACTATAAAACATTTAAGACCATGAACCTTTGCCATTTTGCTGTACCACAACATTTTTGAGCATGACTTTTGTCAGTTAAGTCAGAGGTCTTGTTTTGTTTTTAATGTTAACTCTCCCTTTTCCTATCTTCCATTTATTTACTTGTGTATTTTAAAATGTATTACAAATCTTTTAATTTAGATACACAGGGAAGAAAAAGTCCTGTTTTACAGAGGGAGAATTATCAGTCACAGTGGATGAAATTATAAGAGTCGAGCCACAATTGTTTAACACAATTCTGGTCCTGTTCTCTAGAAGAGCGTATTTTTCCTTTACGGAATGTTCTTGATGCATACTTGGATGATATTTTTCTAACCATAATTTTATGAGATTTCTGTCAACTTAATTGTTTTTTTGACCAATGTAAAAATAAAGAATTTGACTAATCTCTTAATGAGAAAGAAACTTCTAAAACAAATTCAAACTCTCATCATTTACTAAATATAGAACTTGAGTTGTGATTTAACTTATTATAATGAGAGAGCTCCTTATTCTCAAAACGCTGGCAAAGATCTGCCACTTGAGATTTATCTTGGAAGTGATGGAAAGGAAAGTACGAACCAGATTCCGGGATATTGAGTCAGGTATAGAAAACACGTAAGCAGCCATCTCTGTTGATAATTCTTTGTTTGCAGGTTTGGTTGTGTACAATGTGAGGTACGGTCTACTACACAATTGAGAAAGGAACACTAATGAGTTTTTGTGATAGTTCAAATATTGATTGATGTTAGCAGAACCTGATTGCACAAAAGGTGAAGCTGCATTTATTAGAGTTATTTCACACTGGTCGAGATTTTGCTTGCAAATGTGAAAGCCTTTTTGTATGGTAAAAGTTGAAAGGTGTGAAAAACTTTAATTTGCCAGTTGTTGAATTATGAACATTTTCTTTAGCAGAGCAAACTAGAATTGTTTTGTTTAAAGATTTTGTTGAATTGTGGAAGTACGAAGAAATTGTGAAGGAGGGTGAGTTGCTTCAAGAAGCGAAATAATTTGTCATTGTTTCACACAGTGATTGGTTGGTGACATCAGGGTTTTGCGCTGTGATAGGTCGGTGGTTGTGTGAATATCATGTTGGGATTTGTTAACGGGATTTCAATAAAAACCAACTGTGACACAATTGGAGTAAGAGAAATCTGATGTTAACAGAACAAAATATTACATTGTGATTGTTTTACCTTGCGATTTGTGAGAATCATGAAATGTTTTAAGAATTCAAGAGTTTTATAAACGGTGATGATACAATTCCAATTCAGGGAGGTGAAAAGTCACCTCCCACAGGTGCACCTGTACATTAAATGACAACTGATTTGGGATTAAATACATGTTTGTGGCTTCTTCAATTTGGCAAGATTACTGAGAAAGAAGGCTCATTAAAATTTCCAAAACAATGTACCTTCAGAGTGTGGTAAATAAATAATTAATTACCGGTTCTATTTTTTAATACAGTGAATGAAACAGATAGCTCAATAAATAAGAGTCAGGATTCGAGGTATCTTGAGTCTACAGGCTTTAATCAGGCATAAAGGACAGGAACAGGACAGCCTGCAATAGTACGGGATGGCAGCTGCCAGGGAAGGGACAAGGGAAACTGGGTGGCTAATTGGCAACTTTTAATATGGGTGCACAGTATATATACTTAAACAAATACATTACATTCAATACAGTAGGCGTAGCAGTAGGCGTGACTCGTAGCAGTCGCGAAAGATAAGGGCAAAATGATGTAACAAGAAGGCGTATACAGGGCGTATACATAGACATGTGATGTAAACGTAACAGAAGTGTCATAAATGGGGCGGAAACATGGAGGGGGCTACCTGAGCAGCTGGGACCTCTAACCTAGTGGTGCGCGCAAACGGGCAATGACGTGTTACCAGGGAGAACTGGGGGCTATGATTTCTGCACTAGAAGAGGAGACTAAAGTCTGGAGTGTCAGAGCGACATGTACCTAAGGCATATCTGGTATCTGGTGTTTGGAGTACATATTGATAGAATCCAAAAGTTATCAGGGCAAAGGCTACTAGACATTAGGACTGATGCATGCATAATTCTACATGTATTGCGTGTACGAGGAATATTCTATGAATATTGATACAGTATTTCTCTTACATGGAGACATAAAGGCTAGACCATGACGGAAACTATTGATGCGATGCAGTAGCTTAGGAATGCAGAGAAGGAGGGCTGGACTGATAACTAGAAACATAACATACTCTTGGCAGACTGGGAGGCAGAGCCAGGCCGGGCCGGGCACTGCGAGGCATGAAGTAAGCGAAGGGTCAGGGATGCAGGTGGGGGCTGTATCGCTCCTCGGAGAGGGTTCAGGAGACAGGAGCTGAATCTGGTGTCCGGGCCCTTTTGAGGCCTAGAAACGGGGACAATTCAATGAGTTAACGTGCACACTGTAAAATGTGGCAACGTAGGTTTACATAAGCCTAATATTCGTTGTTTTCACGAGGACTGGAAACTGGCATACTAGAGATGGACACAACTGTAATTGTGTCTTTAATCGATCAGAGGGGAATACATGCATATCGATCATGCACATATAGCATAATATGGGGAACACGTAGGCACATATAACATGGCAAAATTTACTTTTCCACATTCCCTGCTTGTGCCCTACGTTTCCATCAGGAAACATCAATATTCATGATACCATCTATCATTTCATATAGCATCATTTGCTCGTCTCGATTTGTCTTGGAACGGGATTTAGGACTAGGAATACAAGAGGTAGCGCACATGCCGCAAATCGCAGGGCCACATTGTATACAGAGGCAGCAACTGAATATGATCATTACTGCAATACCTAGGAATGACAATACTTTCCATCCCCAGGCAGATATAATACTCCAGAGCCAACCGGACCATGTCCAGGTGCCTGGATTCTGGTGTAACTGATGGGCAATTTTATGAAGTCTGGTTATAGCTGAATAAACAGACGGCGCGTTATTAGGAATGAAAATGCAGCAACTAGATCCGATGACTCTACATGCTCCTCCTCTATCGGCCAGGATGACGTCAAGAACGAGACGATTTTGGAGCACGACAAATCTCATAGCAGATTGCTCTTCAGTTAAGTTACCTAGAGCAGAACTAGTCTCATTCACTACAGCTTCAAGGGTTCTGGTTAACCTACGTATTAACTTACTATTCTGGATAGGTCCTATAAAGAAAAAGAAACCTTTGTTGAAGTCTTGATACTGTTCTAGAGTAGTTTCAGTTTGATCGACAATTGGGGACTCGATCTCCCTTCTAGGTCTGACGTGTACTAGATGTGTGTTTCTGTGATAATCGGATGGGGCTAGAAAAACTGGTGGCAGTAGGAAGGCAATGTAACATGTTCCATCCCAATCGAGGGGCAGACGAACATATGCGGTCTGACCACAAACAAAATAAGAATGACGTGAGGCTTTGAAGATAGATTTCCCACTGTCACTATACTTGACAGTAGTAGTACAATCACTATGTCCTACATGTGCGGAACCATGTTCTCTGACACATAATTCGCCTTTGACTGGTAGTACTGAAATAGCAGGCAGATCTGGAGTAGTATCAGACTGAACATTCAGGACCATAAAATTCGAAGAATAATTACCTAAATCATATACTTCATTTTCTAGATCTAACCCTGTTCTATGGGAGAGACCCTGCTTGTCTGGAAAACATGTTCTATTCAGAAGGGACATATCATTGGAGGATGACGTTAACGTGGACCATGCTCCACACGAACCATTATGTGAAAACGGATAAGGAAAGAGTGGCACAAATCCCTTCGGTGTCTGGAAAGGGGGGAGTCGACCACACACCCAACAATTAGTGGCATTGCTGGTCTGGTGTGAATAGTGTAACATTCGAATGAATGTGTTATTGCGCATAGCAAGACGATAGGATAGCTCGTGAGGAGGCAGATCACTAAATGTGTGCTCTATTGTATCATTAGAAAACATATGTACATGTGAAATTGGAAAAGATAAATGTAAAGCATAACTTGTGCAGGTAACCATAAGACTCAAAAATAACAAGAAAAATAGAACGATAATACATCTTTTAGAGTTCTGACTAACTCTCTCACTGTGTGGGTCTATCTCATACATGTCAGGAACCTGTCTAACCATTTCACCCGAGAGGGACTTAGACAATTAAACTGGCTGACTTATTTTACTAGACCGGAGTTTCTCTTTATACTCCTGCTGCGGAGTTTTCTCTAACAGGGGAGGCTTGAGTTCAGAGTCTGTTTTTAGGCAGTCTTTAGGAATAAGGCAGTCCTTAACAAAAGTATTTTCTCGTAATCCATGGAACTTCTTTATATGGCTCAGGTGGACCCACCCCTTCCTGCCTTCAAGTTTGACGGCGGTCCTTGTTGTTAGCAATACCATGCGAGGCTCCTTCCAACGGGGCTCCAGCGGACTTGAACGATCAAAATTGCGGACCAAAACATGTTCACCAGGAACGACTTCATGCGGTTTCACTTCGGTGTTGTCTGGAAATGCGGCGGCAACCTGTGAACGACAAGAGTGTAGGGCAGACATCAAGGAAGCTAGGTAATCTGTCAGCATATTACTGGAAACATCTGTAATACTGCGGGGTCTAGGTGTACCCCACATGTTTGGGGGGTGGCCGAATACGACCTCATACGGGGACAGACCTGATCTGGAATGTGCAACCATCCTCATATAGAACAGAGCAACTGGCAGAGCTACTAGCCAGCCTACACCTTTTTCTCTACATACTTTTGCAATGCGGATTTTCAAAGTCTGATTATGTCTCTCTACGAGACCGGCTGCTTCAGGATGGCGCACACAATGGAACTTCCACTGGTACCCTAACAGAAGGGAAACATGTTTCATGAGCTCAGATGAGAATGGCTGGCCGTTATCTGAATACACGACCCTAGGGAGTCCATAGCGGGGAAAGAACTCACGAACCAACTGCCTGGCAGTGGTCGCGGCTGTATAATCTGGAACCGGATATGCTTCTGTCCACCTGGACAAAGCGCATACAACTACGAGGACATACTTGAAACCTCGACATCGCTCCATCTGAATATAATCCATCTGGAGGACTTCAAAAGGGTGGTCAGGAGGTTGGAATCCGCCTTGTTCCACCGGGACACTTTTACCTGGATTGAACTGACAACATATCATACAGGTACGGACTTTCTGCTTGGCTGCAGCTCGTAAATGCTTGTTGAACCAAAGGTTCTGAATACTGTCTAACATAGCTTTTTCTCCTAGATGTGCTGGACTATGTACGGTATTAATAATGACTTGAACCATAGAGTCGGGGAGAAACCATGTGGCTTTTCCCTTCGTCAACCATCCTTGATCTGTCTGGACCCCTCCTTGTTCGGACCATTTCTTTATTTCTTCAGGAGTAGCATGTAACTGTATGTCTATGACATCTTGTGTAGGGTCCTTAACTGTCATACAAGTAGTCTGATCTGGAGTGAGTGTCTGTGTCGTGTTAACTGGAATGTCTGGAGTCTGCGCTGTAAGCTTGGCTGTTCGATCTGCTAGATCGTTACCTTGGGAAATGATGTCAGTGACTTTCGTATGTGCTTTGCACTTCATGATAGCGATAGCTGTCGGTAAATGTATTGCATCTAACAGAGCTTGAATGAGGAGACCATGCTGAATCTTGGTTCCATGAGAAGTCATGAAACCTCTCTCCTGCCAGAGCACTCCAAAGTCGTGTACAACTCCGAATGCGTAACGTGAATCTGTATATATGTTTACTTTCAGGTTCTTAGCACGTATGCAGGCTTGGGTCAGAGCTACTAGCTCTGCTGCTTGAGCAGACAGGGTGTCAATACGATGTGTCTCTATAACTTCAGTGTCAGTAGTCACTGCATACGCGGCTACTAGTTCTCCTGTACTCGTTCGCATACATGAACCATCCACATAAAGTGTCAGGTCGGGGTCAGGTAATGCAATATCTGTCAGGTCTTGTCTTGGCTTTGTCATAGTGTTAACAACTTCCACACAGTCATGTGTGGCCGGATTTGAAGTAACTGACGGTAACAGTGTAGCTGGATTTAGAATGTTGCAGCGTCTGATTTCTATGTGTGGCTGGAACAGTGTCAGTTCATAACCTGTTAAACGTGCAATGGTCAAGTGCTGAGTCTGTGTTCGGTTTAAAAGAACTTCCACGGAGTGTGGAACTTGTACTGTCAGGGAGTGTCCTAACACTATGGAATCACTTTGTCTGATAGCTAGAGCTGTGGCTGCAACTGACTTGAGGCACGCAGGCAGAGCCTGGGCTACTGGATCTAATGTGCTAGAAAAATAAGCACAGGGCTTGTATTGTCCTGCTTGATCTTGTGTGAGAACAGATAATGCAGTACCATCACGTTCTGTAACAAAAAGTGTAAAAGGCTTACTGTAGTTTGGTGTCGCTAGAACAGGTGCTTGACATAAGGCTTTCTTTAATTCATTGAATACAAGTGTATGTTCCTGGGTCCAAGGGAGGACAGTCGATACGGCTGCCTCCTGTGTCGTTAACTGTATCAGTGGCTTGGCTAGAAATGCATACTGAGGAATCCACTGTCTGCAGTAAGAAGTGAGGCCGATAAAAGCTCGTACCTCCTTCTGTGTCTTGGGCTGTGGATGACTCGCTATTAACTGGATACGGTCTGGTGTCAACTGCCTACCCCACTTGGACAGTAAGTGTCCCAAGTATACCACTTGCTGGACACAGAATTGTAATTTGGAAGGGGACACCTTGTGCCCCTGCTCGGCCAGAAAATATAGAACCGTGAGTGACGCACGCTCGCAGTCACGTTCAGAACGGGCTGTGATCAGTAGATCATCGACATACTGGAGCAGGGCAGTGTCAGTTGGCATGCGGATATTGTCTATTTGTCTCTTAAGTGCTTGACTGTAAATGCTAGGACTTTCTGTAAAACCTTGAGGAGCTCGTGTGAATTTATAGCTTCTTCCATTTAAACAAAAACCGAAAAGGTACTGGCTGTCTGGATGAATGGGGACACTGAAAAATGCATTCTTGAGATCGATAACTGTGAAGAACGTGGCTTCAGAATCAATGGCTGTCAAAAGGGATGAAATATCTGGGACTACTGGATACTGGGGTATGATACATTTATTAAGCTCCCGAAGATCAATCACTAATCGATATACTGGAGGTGTATTTGGATCCGTACGTTTCAGAACTGGAATGATAGGAGAATTACATACATTGGAGTCAGTTTCTACAACCACTCCTTGAGCAATAAGTTTGTCAATAATTTTGGATAAGGCTGCTACAGCCTCAGGTGGCAATTTGTACTGTCTGATTCGTGGCAAAACTACACCTTGTTTGAGAGTCACACGATGGGGTGTGATATGCATACAACCTACATCAGTTGGACCTTGCGCCCATAAATGCTGTGGTACATTCAATAATCTCGGATCAAAATCACGTAATACATAATGACCTTTAAAGTCTCTCAGAAACAATCGGACCCCTTCTGGGGAGCAGCAAATAACTGCTCCTAATTCTTTCAATGTCTTAATGCCTAACAAATTTTCTGGACAAGACTTCGTGAGTAACAAATCAGTAGTTCGGGACAATGGACCAACTTCTAGAGTAACTGGTTTCGAAATTTCATTAACAATTGGCTTTCCTGAAAATCCAAGGGAAACATTTTTAGAGCCTGAGAGCGGAGCCCCTGGAACCTCGTCATGACTGATGGTAGTCCTACTTGCCCCTGTATCAATCAAAAACTTTCTGTCTTTCCCTAATACTTGACTGTGTACATAGGGACCCTCTTGATCTACAGGTATCTCGATGAGAGGCAAGCCTACCTCCCTCTCTAGGCTGTTTCATGAATATGGCTGATAATCTGGATACTCTGACTGTGCGTACTGGTACATCTGCTGTGTAACGTGTTGTGTTGCAGCGATAGGCTGCGGTGCTGGAACTGTCTGTTGTGCATTCTGTGGTGGCTGAGAAGTCTGTGAAACTTGTTCTTGTTTAGGCGGACGTGGTCTCTCTTTAGTCTTACCAGTAGCTATGTTGTGTTTCAGAACTGCACACTCGTTTATAAAATGACCTGGCTGTTTACAGTAATTGCAAGTCCCTTTAACGGATTTTGCTTGCAAATGTGAAAGTCTTTTTGTATGGTAAAAGTTGAAAGGTGTGAAAAACTTTAATTTGCCAGTTGTTGAATTATGAACATTTTCTTTAGCAGAGCAAACTAGAATTGTTTTGTTTAAAGATTTTGTTGAATTGTGGAAGTACGAAGAAATTGTGAAGGAGGGTGAGTTGCTTCAAGAAGCGAAATCATTTGTCATTGTTTCACACAGTGATTGGTTGGTGACATCAGGGTTTTGCGCTGTGATAGGTCGGTGGTTGTGTGAATATCACGTTGGGATTTGTTAACGGGATTTCAATAAAAACCAACTGTGACACAATTGGAGTAAGAGAAATCTGATGTTAACAGAACAAAATATTACATTGTGATTGTTTTACCTTGCGATTTGTGAGAATCATGAAATGTTTTAAGAATTCAAGAGTTTTATAAACGGTGATGATACAATTCCAATTCAGGGAGGTGAAAAGTCACCTCCCACAGGTGCACCTGTACATTAAATGACAACTGATTTGGGATTAAATACATGTTTGTGGCTTCTTCAATTTGGCAAGATTACTGAGAAAGAAGGCTCATTAAAATTTCCAAAACAATGTACCTTCAGAGTGTGGTAAATAAATAATTAATTACCGGTTCTATTTTTTAATACAGTGAATGAAACAGATAGCTCAATAAATAAGAGTCAGGATTCGAGGTATCTTGAGTCTACAGGCTTTAATCAGGCATAAAGGACAGGAACAGGACAGCCTGCAATAGTACGGTATGGCAGCTGCCAGGGAAGGGACAAGGGAAACTGGGTGGCTAATTGGCAACTTTTAATATGGGTGCACAGTATATATACTTAAACAAATACATTACATTCAATACAGTAGGCGTAGCAGTAGGCGTGACTCGTAGCAGTCGCGAAAGATAAGGGCAAAATGATGTAACAAGAAGGCGTATACAGGGCGTATACATAGACATGTGATGTAAACGTAACAGAAGTGTCATAAATGGGGCGGAAACATGGAGGGGGCTACCTGAGCAGCTGGGACCTCTAACCTAGTGGTGCGCGCAAACGGGCAATGACGTGTTACCAGGGAGAACTGGGGGCTATGACTTCTGCACTAGAAGAGGAGACTAAAGTCTGGAGTGTCAGAGCGACATGTACCTAAGGCATATCTGGTATCTGGTGTTTGGAGTACATATTGATAGAATCCAAAAGTTATCAGGGCAAAGGCTACTAGACATTAGGACTGATGCATGCATAATTCTACATGTATTGCGTGTACGAGGAATATTCTATGAATATTGATACAGTATTTCTCTTACATGGAGACATAAAGGCTAGACCATGACGGAAACTATTGATGCGATGCAGTAGCTTAGGAATGCAGAGAAGGAGGGCTGGACTGATAACTAGAAACATAACATACTTTTGGCAGACTGGGAGGCAGAGCCAGGCCGGGCCGGGCACTGCGAGGCATGAAGTAAGCGAAGGGTCAGGGATGCAGGTGGGGGCTGTATCGCTCCTCGGAGAGGGTTCAGGAGACAGGAGCTGAATCTGGTGTCCGGGCCCTTTTGAGGCCTAGAAACGGGGACAATTCAATGAGTTAACGTGCACACTGTAAAATGTGGCAACGTAGGTTTACATAAGCCTAATATTCGTTGTTTTCACGAGGACTGGAAACTGGCATACTAGAGATGGACACAACTGTAATTGCGTCTTTAATCGATCAGAGGGGAATACATGCATATCGATCATGCACATATAGCATAATATGGGGAACACGTAGGCACATATAACATGGCAAAATTTACTTTTCCACATTCCCTCCTTGTGCCCTACGTTTCCATCAGGAAACATCAATATTCATGATACCATCTATCATTTCATATAGCATCATTTGCTCGTCTCGATTTGTCTTGGAACGGGATTTAGGACTAGGAATACAAGAGGTAGCGCACATGCCGCAAATCGCAGGGCCACATTGTATACAGAGGCAGCAACTGAATATGATCATTACTGCAATACCTAGGAATGACAATACTTTCCATCCCCAGGCAGATATAATACTCCAGAGCCAACCGGACCATGTCCAGGTGCCTGGATTCTGGTGTAACTGATGGGCAATTTTATGAAGTCTGGTTATAGCTGAATAAACAGACGGCGCGTTATTAGGAATGAAAATGCAGCAACTAGATCCGATGACTCTACATGCTCCTCCTCTATCGGCCAGGATGACGTCAAGAACGAGACGATTTTGGAGCACGACAAATCTCATAGCAGATTGCTCTTCAGTTAAGTTACCTAGAGCAGAAGTAGTCTCATTCACTACAGCTTCAAGGGTTCTGGTTAACCTATGTATTAACTTACTATTCTGGATAGGTCCTATAAAGAAAAAGAAACCTTTGTTGAAGTCTTGATACTGTTCTAGAGTAGTTTCAGTTTGATCGACAATTGGGGACTCGATCTCCCTTCTAGGTCTGACGTGTACTAGATGTGTGTTTCTGTGATAATCGGATGGGGCTAGAAAAACTGGTGGCAGTAGGAAGGCAATGTAACATGTTCCATCCCAATCGAGGGGCAGACGAACATATGCGGTCTGACCACAAACAAAATAAGAATGACGTGAGGCTTTGAAGATAGATTTCCCACTGTCACTATACTTGACAGTAGTAGTACAATCACTATGTCCTACATGTGCGGAACCATGTTCTCTGACACATAATTCGCCTTTGACTGGTAGTACTGAAATAGCAGGCAGATCTGGAGTAGTATCAGACTGAACATTCAGGACCATAAAATTCGAAGAATAATTACCTAAATCATATACTTCATTTTCTAGATCTAACCCTGTTCTATGGGAGAGACCCTGCTTGTCTGGAAAACATGTTCTATTCAGAAGGGACATATCATTGGAGGATGACGTTAACGTGGACCATGCTCCACACGAACCATTATGTGAAAACGGATAAGGAAAGAGTGGCAGAACTCCCTTCGGTGTCTGGAAAGGGGGGAGTCGACCACACACCCAACAATTAGTGGCATTGCTGTTCTGGTGTGAATAGTGTAACATTCGAATGAATGTGTTATTGCGCATAGCAAGACGATAGGATAGCTCGTGAGGAGGCAGATCACTAAATGTGTGCTCTATTCTATCATTAGAAAACATATGTACATGTGAAATTGGAAAACATAAATGTAAAGCATAACTTGTGCAGGTAACCATAAGACTCAAAAATAACAAGAAAAATAGAACGATAATACATCTTTTAGAGTTCTGACTAACTCTCTCACTGTGTGGGTCTATCTCATACATGTCAGGAACCTGTCTAACCGTTTCACCCGAGAGGGACTTAGACAATTAAACTGGCTGACTTATTTTACTAGACCGGAGTTTCTCTTTATACTCCTGCTGCGGAGTTTTCTCTAACAGGGGAGGCTTGAGTTCAGAGTCTGTTTTTAGGCAGTCTTTAGGAATAAGGCAGTCCTTAACAAAAGTCTTTTCTCGTAATCCATGGAACTTCTTTATATGGCTCAGGTGGACCCACCCCTTCCTGCCTTCAAGTTTGACGGCGGTCCTTGTTGTTAGCAATACCATGCGAGGCTCCTTCCAACGGGGCTCCAGCGGACTTGAACGATCAAAATTGCGGACCAAAACATGTTCACCAGGAACGACTTCATGCGGTTTCACTTCGGTGTTGTCTGGAAATGCGGCGGCAACCTGTGAACGACAAGAGTGTAGGGCAGACATCAAGGAAGCTAGGTAATCTGTCAGCATATTACTGGAAACATCTGTAATACTGCGGGGTCTAGGTGTACCCCACATGTTTGGGGGGTGGCCGAATACGACCTCATACGGGGACAGACCTGATCTGGAATGTGCAACCATCCTCATATAGAACAGAGCAACTGGCAGAGCTACTAGCCAGTCTACACCTTTTTCTCTACATACTTTTGCAATGCGGATTTTCAAAGTCTGATTATGTCTCTCTACGAGACCGGCTGCTTCAGGATGGCGCACACAATGGAACTTCCACTGGTACCCTAACAGAAGGGAAACATGTTTCATGAGCTCAGATGAGAATGGCTGGCCGTTATCTGAATACACGACCCTAGGGAGTCCATAGCGGGGAAAGAACTCACGAACCAACTGCCTGGCAGTGGTCGCGGCTGTATAATCTGGAACCGGATATGCTTCTGTCCACCTGGACAAAGCGCATACAACTACGAGGACATACTTGAAACCTCGACATCGCTCCATCTGAATATAATCCATCTGGAGGACTTCAAAAGGGTGGTCAGGAGGTTGGAATCCGCCTTGTTCCACCGGGACACTTTTACCTGGATTGAACTGACAACATATCATACAGGTATGGACTTTCTGCTTGGCTGCAGCTCGTAAATGCTTGTTGAACCAAAGGTTCTGAATACTGTCTAACATAGCTTTTTCTCCTAGATGTGCTGGACTATGTACGGTATTAATAATGACTTGAACCATAGAGTCGGGGAGAAACCATGTGGCTTTTCCCTTCGTCAACCATCCTTGATCTGTCTGGACCCCTCCTTGTTCAGACCATTTCTTTATTTCTTCAGGAGTAGCATGTAACTGTATGTCTATGACATCTTGTGTAGGGTCCTTAACTGTCATACAAGTAGTCTGATCTGGAGTGAGTGTCTGTGTCGTGTTAACTGGAATGTCTGGAGTCTGCGCTGTAAGCTTGGCTGTTCGATCTGCTAGATCGTTACCTTGGGAAATGATGTCAGTGACTTTCGTATGTGCTTTGCACTTCATGATAGCGATAGCTGTCGGTAAATGTATTGCATCTAACAGAGCTTGAATGAGGAGACCATGCTGAATCTTGGTTCCATGAGAAGTCATGAAACCTCTCTCCTGCCAGAGCACTCCAAAGTCGTGTACAACTCCGAATGCGTAACGTGAATCTGTATATATGTTTACTTTCAGGTTCTTAGCACGTATGCAGGCTTGGGTCAGAGCTACTAGCTCTGCTGCTTGAGCAGACAGGGTGTCAATACGATGTGTCTCTATAACTTCAGTGTCAGTAGTCACTGCATACGCGGCTACTAGTTCTCCTGTACTCGTTCTCATACATGAACCATCCACATAAAGTGTCAGGTCGGGGTCAGGTAATGCAATATCTGTCAGGTCTTGTCTTGGCTTTGTCATAGTGTTAACAACTTCCACACAGTCATGTGTGGCCGGATTTGAAGTAACTGACGGTAACAGTGTAGCTGGATTTAGAATGTTGCAGCGTCTGATTTCTATGTGTGGCTGGAACAGTGTCAGTTCATAACCTGTTAAACGTGCAATGGTCAAGTGCTGAGTCTGTGTTCGGTTTAAAAGAACTTCCACGGAGTGTGGAACTTGTACTGTCAGGGAGTGTCCTAACACTATGGAATCACTTTGTCTGATAGCTAGAGCTGTGGCTGCAACTGACTTGAGGCACGCAGGCAGAGCCTGGGCTACTGGATCTAATGTGCTAGAAAAATAAGCACAGGGCTTGTACTGTCCTGCTTGATCTTGTGTGAGAACAGATAATGCAGTACCATCACGTTCTGTAACAAAAAGTGTAAAAGGCTTACTGTAGTTTGGTGTCGCTAGAACAGGTGCTTGACATAAGGCTTTCTTTAATTCATTGAATACAAGTGTATGTTCCTGGGTCCAAGGGAGGACAGTCGATACGGCTGCCTCCTGTGTCGTTAACTGTATCAGTGGCTTGGCTAGAAATGCATACTGAGGAATCCACTGTCTGCAGTAAGAAGTGAGGCCGATAAAAGCTCGTACCTCCTTCTGTGTCTTGGGCTGTGGAAGACTCGCTATTAACTGGATACGGTCTGGTGTCAACTGCCTACCCCACTTGGACAGTAAGTGTCCCAAGTATACCACTTGCTGGACACAGAATTGTAATTTGGAAGGGGACACCTTGTGCCCCTGCTCGGCCAGAAAATATAGAACCGTGAGTGACGCACGCTCGCAGTCACGTTCAGAACGGGCTGTGATCAGTAGATCATCGACATACTGGAGCAGGGCAGTGTCAGTTGGCATGCGGATATTGTCTATTTGTCTCTTAAGTGCTTGACTGTAAATGCTAGGACTTTCTGTAAAACCTTGAGGAGCTCGTGTGAATTTATAGCTTCTTCCATTTAAACAAAAACCGAAAAGGTACTGGCTGTCTGGATGAATGGGGACACTGAAAAATGCATTCTTGAGATCGATAACTGTGAAGAACGTGGCTTCAGAATCAATGGCTGTCAAAAGGGATGAAATATCTGGGACTACTGGATACTGGGGTATGATACATTTATTAAGCTCCCGAAGATCAATCACTAATCGATATACTGGAGGTGTATTTGGATCCGTACGTTTCAGAACTGGAATGATAGGAGAATTACATACATTGGAGTCAGTTTCTACAACCACTCCTTGAGCAATAAGTTTGTCAATAATTTTGGATAAGGCTGCTACAGCCTCAGGTGGCAATTTGTACTGTCTGATTCGTGGCAAAACTACACCTTGTTTGAGAGTCACACGATGGGGTGTGATATGCATACAACCTACATCAGTTGGACCTTGCGCCCATAAATGCTGTGGTACATTCAATAATCTCGGATCAAAATCACGTAATACATAATGACCTTTAAAGTCTCTCAGAAACAATCGGACCCCTTCTGGGGAGCAGCAAATAACTGCTCCTAATTCTTTCAATGTCTTAATGCCTAACAAATTTTCTGGACAAGACTTCGTGAGTAACAAATCAGTAGTTCGGGACAATGGACCAACTTCTAGAGTAACTGGTTTCGAAATTTCATTAACAATTGGCTTTCCTGAAAATCCAAGGGAAACATTTTTAGAGCCTGAGAGCGGAGCCCCTGGAACCTCGTCATGACTGATGGTAGTCCTACTTGCCCCTGTATCAATCAAAAACTTTCTGTCTTTCCCTAATACTTGACTGTGTACATAGGGACCCTCTTGATCTACAGGTATCTCGATGAGAGGCAAGTCTACCTCCCTCTCTAGGCTGTTTCATGAATATGGCTGATAATCTGGATAATCTGACTGTGCGTACTGGTACATCTGCTGTGTAACGTGTTGTGTTGCAGCGATAGGCTGCGGTGCTGGAACTGTCTGTTGTGCATTCTGTGGTGGCTGAGAAGTCTGTGAAACTTGTTCTTGTCTAGGCGGACGTGGTCTCTCTTTAGTCTTACCAGTAGCTATGTTGTGTTTCAGAACTGCACACTCGTTTATAAAATGACCTGGCTGTTTACAGTAATTGCAAGTCCCTTTAACGGATTTTGCTTGCAAATGTGAAAGTCTTTTTGTATGGTAAAAGTTGAAAGGTGTGAAAAACTTTAATTTGCCAGTTGTTGAATTATGAACATTTTCTTTAGCAGAGCAAACTAGAATTGTTTTGTTTAAAGATTTTGTTGAATTGTGGAAGTACGAAGAAATTGTGAAGGAGGGTGAGTTGCTTCAAGAAGCGAAATCATTTGTCATTGTTTCACACAGTGATTGGTTGGTGACATCAGGGTTTTGCGCTGTGATAGGTCGGTGGTTGTGTGAATATCACGTTGGGATTTGTTAACGGGATTTCAATAAAAACCAACTGTGACACAATTGGAGTAAGAGAAATCTGATGTTAACAGAACAAAATATTACATTGTGATTGTTTTACCTTGCGATTTGTGAGAATCATGAAATGTTTTAAGAATTCAAGAGTTTTATAAACGGTGATGATACAATTCCAATTCAGGGAGGTGAAAAGTCACCTCCCACAGGTGCACCTGTACATTAAATGACAACTGATTTGGGATTAAATACATGTTTGTGGCTTCTTCAATTTGGCAAGATTACTGAGAAAGAAGGCTCATTAAAATTTCCAAAACAATGTACCTTCAGAGTGTGGTAAATAAATAATTAATTACCGGTTCTATTTTTTAATACAGTGAATGAAACAGATAGCTCAATAAATAAGAGTCAGGATTCGAGGTATCTTGAGTCTACAGGCTTTAATCAGGCATAAAGGACAGGAACAGGACAACCTGCAATAGTACGGGATGGCAGCTGCCAGGGAAGGGACAAGGGAAACTGGGTGGCTAATTGGCAACTTTTAATATGGGTGCACAGTATATATACTTAAACAAATACATTACATTCAATACAGTAGGCGTAGCAGTAGGCGTGACTCGTAGCAGTCGCGAAAGATAAGGGCAAAATGATGTAACAAGAAGGCGTATACAGGGCGTATATATAGACATGTGATGTAAACGTAACAGAAGTGTCATAAATGGGGCGGAAACATGGAGGGGGCTACCTGAGCAGCTGGGACCTCTAACCTAGTGGTGCGCGCAAACGGGCAATGACGTGTTACCAGGGAGAACTGGGGGCTATGACTTCTGCACTAGAAGAGGAGACTAAAGTCTGGAGTGTCAGAGCGACATGTACCTAAGGCATATCTGGTATCTGGTGTTTGGAGTACATATTGATAGAATCCAAAAGTTATCAGGGCAAAGGCTACTAGACATTAGGACTGATGCATGCATAATTCTACATGTATTGCGTGTACGAGGAATATTCTATGAATATTGATACAGTATTTCTCTTACATGGAGACATAAAGGCTAGACCATGACGGAAACTATTGATGCGATGCAGTAGCTTAGGAATGCAGAGAAGGAGGGCTGGACTGATAACTAGAAACATAACATACTTTTGGCAGACTGGGAGGCAGAGCCAGGCCGGGCCGGGCACTGCGAGGCATGAAGTAAGCGAAGGGTCAGGGATGCAGGTGGGGGCTGTATCGCTCCTCGGAGAGGGTTCAGGAGACAGGAGCTGAATCTGGTGTCCGGGCCCTTTTGAGGCCTAGAAACGGGGACAATTCAATGAGTTAACGTGCACACTGTAAAATGTGGCAACGTAGGTTTACATAAGCCTAATATTCGTTGTTTTCACGAGGACTGGAAACTGGCATACTAGAGATGGACACAACTGTAATTGCGTCTTTAATCGATCAGAGGGGAATACATGCATATCGATCATGCACATATAGCATAATATGGGGAACACATAGGCACATATAACATGGCAAAATTTACTTTTCCACATTCCCTCCTTGTGCCCTACGTTTCCATCAGGAAACATCAATATTCATGATACCATCTATCATTTCATATAGCATCATTTGCTCGTCTCGATTTGTCTTGGAACGGGATTTAGGACTAGGAATACAAGAGGTAGCGCACATGCCGCAAATCGCAGGGCCACATTGTATACAGAGGCAGCAACTGAATATGATCATTACTGCAATACCTAGGAATGACAATACTTTCCATCCCCAGGCAGATATAATACTCCAGAGCCAACCGGACCATGTCCAGGTGCCTGGATTCTGGTGTAACTGATGGGCAATTTTATGAAGTCTGGTTATAGCTGAATAAACAGACGGCGCGTTATTAGGAATGAAAATGCAGCAACTAGATCCGATGACTCTACATGCTCCTCCTCTATCGGCCAGGATGACGTCAAGAACGAGACGATTTTGGAGCACGACAAATCTCATAGCAGATTGCTCTTCAGTTAAGTTACCTAGAGCAGAAGTAGTCTCATTCACTACAGCTTCAAGGGTTCTGGTTAACCTATGTATTAACTTACTATTCTGGATAGGTCCTATAAAGAAAAAGAAACCTTTGTTGAAGTCTTGATACTGTTCTAGAGTAGTTTCAGTTTGATCGACAATTGGGGACTCGATCTCCCTTCTAGGTCTGACGTGTACTAGATGTGTGTTTCTGTGATAATCGGATGGGGCTAGAAAAACTGGTGGCAGTAGGAAGGCAATGTAACATGTTCCATCCCAATCGAGGGGCAGACGAACATATGCGGTCTGACCACAAACAAAATAAGAATGACGTGAGGCTTTGAAGATAGATTTCCCACTGTCACTATACTTGACAGTAGTAGTACAATCACTATGTCC
Organism: Lissotriton helveticus; assembly: GCF_964261635.1. NCBI lineage: Eukaryota > Metazoa > Chordata > Amphibia > Caudata > Salamandridae > Lissotriton > Lissotriton helveticus. The sequence goes on along the minus strand of NC_136072.1, from coordinate 875,509,654 downwards.
TACATGTGCGGAACCATGTTCTCTGACACATAATTCGCCTTTGACTGGTAGTACTGAAATAGCAGGCAGATCTGGAGTAGTATCAGACTGAACATTCAGGACCATAAAATTCGAAGAATAATTACCTAAATCATATACTTCATTTTCTAGATCTAACCCTGTTCTATGGGAGAGACCCTGCTTGTCTGGAAAACATGTTCTATTCAGAAGGGACATATCATTGGAGGATGACGTTAACGTGGACCATGCTCCACACGAACCATTATGTGAAAACGGATAAGGAAAGAGTGGCAGAACTCCCTTCGGTGTCTGGAAAGGGGGGAGTCGACCACACACCCAACAATTAGTGGCATTGCTGGTCTGGTGTGAATAGTGTAACATTCGAATGAATGTGTTATTGCGCATAGCAAGACGATAGGATAGCTCGTGAGGAGGCAGATCACTAAATGTGTGCTCTATTGTATCATTAGAAAACATATGTACATGTGAAATTGGAAAACATAAATGTAAAGCATAACTTGTGCAGGTAACCATAAGACTCAAAAATAACAAGAAAAATAGAATGATAATACATCTTTTAGAGTTCTGACTAACTCTCTCACTGTGTGGGTCTATCTCATACATGTCAGGAACCTGTCTAACCGTTTCACCCGAGAGGGACTTAGACAATTAAACTGGCTGACTTATTTTACTAGACCGGAGTTTCTCTTTATACTCCTGCTGCGGAGTTTTCTCTAACAGGGGAGGCTTGAGTTCAGAGTCTGTTTTTAGGCAGTCTTTAGGAATAAGGCAGTCCTTAACAAAAGTCTTTTCTCGTAATCCATGGAACTTCTTTATATGGCTCAGGTGGACCCACCCCTTCCTGCCTTCAAGTTTGACGGCGGTCCTTGTTGTTAGCAATACCATGCGAGGCTCCTTCCAACGGGGCTCCAGCGGACTTGAACGATCAAAATTGCGGACCAAAACATGTTCACCAGGAACGACCTCATGCGGTTTCACTTCGCTGTTGTCTGGAAATGCGGCGGCAACCTGTGAACGACAAGAGTGTAGGGCAGACATCAAGGAAGCTAGGTAATCTGTCAGCATATTACTGGAAACATCTGTAATACTGCGGGGTCTAGGTGTACCCCACATGTTTGGGGGGTGGCCGAATACGACCTCATACGGGGACAGACCTGATCTGGAATGTGCAACCATCCTCATATAGAACAGAGCAACTGGCAGAGCTTCTAGCCAGTCTACACCTTTTTCTCTACATACTTTTGCAATGCGGATTTTCAAAGTCTGATTATGTCTCTCTACGAGACCGGCTGCTTCAGGATGGCGCACACAATGGAACTTCCACTGGTACCCTAACAGAAGGGAAACATGTTTCATGAGCTCAGATGAGAATGGCTGGCCGTTATCTGAATACCCGACCCTAGGGAGTCCATAGCGGGGAAAGAACTCACGAACCAACTGCCTGGCAGTGGTCGCGGCTGTATAATCTGGAACCGGATATGCTTCTGTCCACCTGGACAAAGCGCATACAACTACGAGGACATACTTGAAACCTCGACATCGCTCCATCTGAATATAATCCATCTGGAGGACTTCAAAAGGGTGGTCAGGAGGTTGGAATCCGCCTTGTTCCACCGGGACACTTTTACCTGGATTGAACTGACAACATATCATACAGGTATGGACTTTCTGCTTGGCTGCAGCTCGTAAATGCTTGTTGAACCAAAGGTTCTGAATACTGTCTAACATAGCTTTTTCTCCTAGATGTGCTGGACTATGTACGGTATTAATAATGACTTGAACCATAGAGTCGGGGAGAAACCATGTGGCTTTTCCCTTCGTCAACCATCCTTGATCTGTCTGGACCCCTCCTTGTTCGGACCATTTCTTTATTTCTTCAGGAGTAGCATGTAACTGTATGTCTATGACATCTTGTGTAGGGTCCTTAACTGTCATACAAGTAGTCTGATCTGGAGTGAGTGTCTGTGTCGTGTTAACTGGAATGTCTGGAGTCTGCGCTGTAAGCTTGGCTGTTCGATCTGCTAGATCGTTACCTTGGGAAATGATGTCAGTGACTTTCGTATGTGCTTTGCACTTCATGATAGCGATAGCTGTCGGTAAATGTATTGCATCTAACAGAGCTTGAATGAGGAGACCATGCTGAATCTTGGTTCCATGAGAAGTCATGAAACCTCTCTCCTGCCAGAGCACTCCAAAGTCGTGTACAACTCCAAATGCGTAACGTGAATCTGTATATATGTTTACTTTCAGGTTCTTAGCACGTATGCAGGCTTGGGTCAGAGCTACTAGCTCTGCTGCTTGAGCAGACAGGGTGTCAATACGATGTGTCTCTATAACTTCAGTGTCAGTAGTCACTGCATACGCGGCTACTAGTTCTCCTGTACTCGTTCTCATACATGAACCATCCACATAAAGTGTCAGGTCGGGGTCAGGTAATGCAATATCTGTCAGGTCTTGTCTTGGCTTTGTCATAGTGTTAACAACTTCCACACAGTCATGTGTGGCCGGATTTGAAGTAACTGACGGTAACAGTGTAGCTGGATTTAGAATGTTGCAGCGTCTGATTTCTATGTGTGGCTGGAACAGTGTCAGTTCATAACCTGTTAAACGTGCAATGGTCAAGTGCTGAGTCTGTGTTCGGTTTAAAAGAACTTCCACGGAATGTGGAACTTGTACTGTCAGGGAGTGTCCTACCACTATGGAATCACTTTGTCTGATAGCTAGAGCTGTGGCTGCAACTGACTTGAGGCACGCAGGCAGAGCCTGGGCTACTGGATCTAATGTGCTAGAAAAATAAGCACAGGGCTTGTATTGTCCTGCTTGATCTTGTGTGAGAACAGATAATGCAGTACCATCACGTTCTGTAACAAAAAGTGTAAAAGGCTTACTGTAGTTTGGTGTCGCTAGAACAGGTGCTTGACATAAGGCTTTCTTTAATTCATTGAATACAAGTGTATGTTCCTGGGTCCAAGGGAGGACAGTCGATAAGGCTGCCTCCTGTGTCATTAACTGTATCAGTGGCTTGGCTAGAAATGCATACTGAGGAATCCACTGTCTGCAGTAAGAAGTGAGGCCGATAAAAGCTCGTACCTCCTTCTGTGTCTTGGGCTGTGGAAGACTCGCTATTAACTGGATACGGTCTGGTGTCAACTGCCTACCCCACTTGGACAGTAAGTGTCCCAAGTATACCACTTGCTGGACACAGAATTGTAATTTGGAAGGGGACACCTTGTGCCCCTGCTCGGCCAGAAAATATAGAACCGTGAGTGACGCACGCTCGCAGTCACGTTCAGAACGGGCTGTGATCAGTAGATCATCGACATACTGGAGCAGGGCAGTGTCAGTTGGCATGCGGATATTGTCTATTTGTCTCTTAAGTGCTTGACTGTAAATGCTAGGACTTTCTGTAAAACCTTGAGGAGCTCGTGTGAATTTATAGCTTCTTCCATTTAAACAAAAACCGAAAAGGTACTGGCTGTCTGGATGAATGGGGACACTGAAAAATGCATTCTTGAGATCGATAACTGTGAAGAACGTGGCTTCAGAATCAATGGCTGTCAAAAGGGATGAAATATCTGGGACTACTGGATACTGGGGTATGATACATTTATTAAGCTCCCGAAGATCAATCACTAATCGATATACTGGAGGTGTATTTGGATCCGTACGTTTCAGAACTGGAATGATAGGAAAATTACATACATTGGAGTCAGTTTCTACAACCACTCCTTGAGCAATAAGTTTGTCAATAATTTTGGATAAGGCTGCTACAGCCTCAGGTGGCAATTTGTACTGTCTGATTCGTGGCAAAACTACACCTTGTTTGAGAGTCACACGATGGGGTGTGATATGCATACAACCTACATCAGTTGGACCTTGCGCCCATAAATGCTGTGGTACATTCAATAATCTCGGATCAAATTCACGTAATACATAATGACCTTTAAAGTCTCTCAGAAACAATCGGACCCCTTCTGGGGAGCAGCAAATAACTGCTCCTAATTCTTTCAATGTCTTAATGCCTAACAAATTTTCTGGACAAGACTTCGTGAGTAACAAATCAGTAGTTCGGGACAATGGACCAACTTCTAGAGTAACTGGTTTCGAAATTTCATTAACAATTGGCTTTCCTGAAAATCCAAGGGAAACATTTTTAGAGCCTGAGAGCGGAGCCCCTGGAACCTCGTCATGACTGATGGTAGTCCTACTTGCCCCTGTATCAATCAAAAACTTTCTGTCTTTCCCTAATACTTGACTGTGTACATAGGGACCCTCTTGATCTACAGGTATCTCGATGAGAGGCAAGCCTACCTCCCTCTCTAGGCTGTTTCATGAATATGGCTGATAATCTGGATACTCTGACTGTGCGTACTGGTACATCTGCTGTGTAACGTGTTGTGTTGCAGCGATAGGCTGCGGTGCTGGAACTGTCTGTTGTGCATTCTGTGGTGGCTGAGAAGTCTGTGAAACTTGTTCTTGTCTAGGCGGACGTGGTCTCTCTTTAGTCTTACCAGTAGCTATGTTGTGTTTCAGAACTGCACACTCGTTTATAAAATGACCTGGCTGTTTACAGTAATTGCAAGTCCCTTTAACGGGAGCTGCAGGATGACTGGCTTGATTCGGACCCCTCTTCTGACTAATACTTTCATTTTTGTGTCTTTCATACGTCTCCTTTCGTGTTCCTGCTCTTCCCTGATTCTGTTCTGGTGATACTGGAGCATTTGTAACATCTGTGACGGAGTATTAGCTTGCCAACTACTTTCGACTTTCAATACTCGATTTTTAACTTGTGGACTTGAATTCTCGACCAGTTTGGTAACAAAAAGATGAGGGTACGATTCACTACTTGTTTTCAGACCACTGTTAATAATAAAACATTTTTCAAATCTAGAATAAAAATCACTAGTGTCTTCATCTTGTTTCTGTTTACAAGCTGAGATTGCATCCCAATCTTCCTTTTTCGTGGCTAGTAATCTTGGCAAAACTTGTATCAATAACTCGGGCAATTCTTTAACTTTACCCCCAAGACCGGTACCTGGTACTCGTGAATTATCTTCAGCTTCTAGAGCTGTCCAATCTATCTTTTTCTCTCCCACCTCCCATTCTTTTTCCTTGAGTTTTTCATATACCCCTACGGGCAACAGGACCTTTAACATTTTAATGATATCAGGATACGTGTATTCTCCCATACGGAGCATGTCTTTTAATTCTCGATGGAACCCTGCTGGATCTTTGTCGTGACAAGGAATTAACTTTTTCATCTCTAAGAGTTCCATCTTTGTGATAGGGGTGTAAACAAATACTCGTTCTAGTTCACCACCCGTTCCTCTAACTGGGTGTACTTCTCGTAACGGATGCTGTCTATCTATGTAAAATGATTTACTTTCTGGAGGTGAGACATGAACAAAATGCGGATTCAGAAACGTTCGATATTTGTGGCGCTGTTCTAGAATGATACTAATTAAATCAGTACCTAGACCTCTCCATCTATACTGGAGTAACTCGTTCAATACATCATGTAGCGGACCTGGATCAGAATGCTGTCCCTCATACAGTGTAATGAGGTGCTGGATCATATACATACCCACCAGTCGCTGCTCGGCTGGGGGCAGTTTCAGAAACATTTGTGCCACTATTTCGTCTGGAAAAGTGGTAGAATCAGTAGTCCACCGGACTGCTGATCGGGCTAGTTCTTGTTCATGCATGGTACTAAGTTCACTATAACCGATTCGTGATTTCAGAATGCGATCGGTAGCTTGGAATACTTGCTCAAGAGAACCTTGTTCTGGTGCTGGAGGAGGGAAAACTTTCTTGTGATCTAGGCGTGAATGTCGGTCGGGAAGTCTAGTTCTACCTACATACGCTATTCTGGAGGGATTCTCGTCGTCTAGTTCTTCATTATCAGAGTCGTCTTCTTTCTCGGTTACTTGTGCTGCTTCTCGTTTCTCGTGTAACTTTATTATTTCCCTACGGATTTTCTTGTACATACTCTCTATACAGTTCTGTGTCTTGTGTCTTCCCTCGGCTATATGGTCACTCCACCTGGTCAGGACTTTCATTTCTTCCGGATCTTTATCCGGATAATCTTGTTCTCTTATTAAACAATTAATTAGAAACTTTAAAAGCATGAGCTGAGTCTCGACTTTTCTTTGAACCATGGCGTCGCCAATACTTTCTGGATCTACTCCGGTACGGATAAAACGATATATTCTGTCTAGATATCCTTTCATATTCGGCAGGGTGTCCAAATATTCGGTCACCCGTCTTACACGCAATGAATACAGGACCATATCATCATCGCCTGGGACTGGATCATAACGGCATTCGGTAAGGGCTCGCTTGATATCTGCAATGGACTGAAATTTGGGCGAACGCTGTAACGCTCGTTCATGTAGTTCAAGTAGCGTCAGACGTCTGTGTTGAGGCGGGGTTCCAGGAGAACTTCCCCCCGCGGTTCCTAAACTGGAATCGTCGACAGGCATTGTACGTGCGGGCAGAGTGACTGATGTGGCGGGTACATGTACTGTAGGCTGGACCGGGGGTGCCGTAACAGGTGCTGCAACGGGTGCCCCGGTGGCTGGAGGAACAGGAATTACATTATTTACAGGAGCAGGCGGAACAGGATTAGCATAGGCTGGGACTGTGTCGTCCAAATAGGACGAGAGAAATATATCAGCTGCGGTCGGTTTGTGACATAGCTTAGTCGGAACTAATGGCGGCGGAAAATTACATGGTGCTTCCGGGGTTGCTTTTGGCAAGCCCTCGGCAAGAAGAGGATACATACCCTTAATAAGGGCATTTCTCTGTCGGTCTGACTGTTCTGCTTTAACTTGTTCACCTACTTCGATTAATTCCCTTTCTTGGGCTCTTTCTGAGGATTCCCTACTTAATTCTGTTTTTCTGATCTGTTTTTCGGTTCTTTTATGAGATTATTTGCGCCATAACTCGATAGCATCTTTCTGGGACTGTCTGGATTTCTTTTTCCATAATGCTTCTTCTACTCGCATGATGCACTCGGCATCCCACGTACCTGATACGGGCCATCTATATTTCTCTTCTAATTCCTTGGTGTAATCCACCCATAAGTCTAGATATAATATGGCACTTCAGCCATGCTTATGATACATAAAATGACCTGGACTGTCCCTAGGCGGGACAGGAACTGCTTCCTCTAATAACCCTTTTCTGGTTTTTAACTGACGTAGTTTCGAGAATAGAGGCATTGTCTAGGCTGGAATCTGGACACAATACAATACACGATAAACACAATAATAACTGGAAAAACAAATCACTCATACCACGACATTGAAGACACATGGAATAACATTTAAAATAACAGTTCGGACAGAACACATGAATTTCTCGAGAACAGAACTTACTAGAATGACTAGATGCACTGCTAAAACAGCACGAAACTTACCGGTCCCATAAAGAGACACGTCAGGACCCGCGTCCACCTAGGTGAACACTTCGTGTTGGATCTGTGTACCCAAACCCACGGACCAGAGACAAATTAGTTGACCCTGTCTAGATACTACCCCAGCAACGGTACTCACCGGGCAGCAAGAACGGAAGGCCTCGGACTGGACTGGACTGTTACGATGACGGACTACGAACTTCGGACTTCAGTTACAGGTGGGCCTCCGGATACCTCGGACCTTGGACTCTCGGCTTGGGCTCTGGTCGGGACTCGCCGCGTTCCTCACCGCCTCGTCTGGATGCTGGACCGCAACCTCCGTCTCCTCCGTGGGCCTGAGGGATACTTGAAGCAGAAATATCTGCACGTGCACGGTATGGTTCCGTCACGGCTGCAGAGGATCAGGGGTCTGCGTGGCTTCTCCGGCGCGTGGGGAAAGGGCAAGTCCCTATTCGGGCGCCATTATGTGGTAAATAAATAATTAATTATCGGTTCTATTTTTTAATACAGTGAATGAAACAGATAGCTCAATAAATAAGAGTCAGGATTCGAGGTATCTTGAGTCTACAGGCTTTAATCAGGCATAAAGGACAGGAACAGGACAGCCTGCAATAGTACGGGATGGCAGCTGCCAGGGAAGGGACAAGGGAAACTGGGTGGCTAATTGGCAACTTTTAATATGGGTGCACAGTATATATACTTAAACAAATACATTACATTCAATACAGTAGGCGTAGCAGTAGGCGTGACTCGTAGCAGTCGCGAAAGATAAGGGCAAAATGATGTAACAAGAAGGCGTATACAGGGCGTATACATAGACATGTGATGTAAACGTAACAGAAGTGTCATAAATGGGGCGGAAACATGGAGGGGGCTACCTGAGCAGCTGGGACCTCTAACCTAGTGGTGCGCGCAAACGGGCAATGACGTGTTACCAGGGAGAACTGGGGGCTATGACTTCTGCGCTAGAAGAGGAGACTAAAGTCTGGAGTGTCAGAGCGACATGTACCTAAGGCATATCTGGTATCTGGTGTTTGGAGTACATATTGATAGAATCCAAAAGTTATCAGGGCAAAGGCTACTAGACATTAGGACTGATGCATGCATAATTCTACATGTATTGCGTGTACGAGGAATATTCTATGAATATTGATACAGTATTTCTCTTACATGGAGACATAAAGGCTAGACCATGACGGAAACTATTGATGCGATGCAGTAGCTTAGGAATGCAGAGAAGGAGGGCTGGACTGATAACTAGAAACATAACATACTCTTGGCAGACTGGGAGGCAGAGCCAGGCCGGGCCGAGCACTGCGAGGCATGAAGTAAGCGAAGGGTCAGGGATGCAGGTGGGGGCTGTATCGCTCCTCGGAGAGGGTTCAGGAGACAGGAGCTGAATCTGGTGTCCGGGCCCTTTTGAGGCCTAGAAACGGGGACAATTCAATGAGTTAACGTGCACACTGTAAAATGTAGCAACGTAGGTTTACATAAGCCTAATATTCGTTGTTTTCACGAGGACTGGAAACTGGCATACTAGAGATGGACACAACTGTAATTGCGTCTTTAATCGATCAGAGGGGAATACATGTATATCGATCATGCACATATAGCATAATATGGGGAACACGTAGGCACATATAACATGGCAAAATTTACTTTTCCACAAGAGGTTAGAATTATTAAGACATAGAAAGAAAAATTGCACACAATAAATGTTAATCCCACACAATATGAAGCTTTAAATATGTGGGAGAAAGTTACATGAGTGAAAGAAAGGGAAAATTATCAGAAAAAGACAAAAAGAGCAGTGTGCAAATATGCAGATGCTCGATGGGACAAAGAACAGCATGGAAGGAGAAAAGCCATAGTTGAAGTGACTAGATTGTATCCAGCTATTTCCATCGAAATACCAGAGAAAGGGCAAAAGACAATGGGACTGATTTAGAATGTGATGGGACTCCTCTGCTGCCGAATAGCACTCCGTCACTGCCAAGGCGGTCAGTTTCGCTGAGCCTACATCGATTTCACAGTTTTGCTGCCTGTGTTCTAGCTGCGGCTTGCCGATGGAGTGAATCCATCATGGAATGCGGTCATCTTTGTACTATTCCTGTGGCACCTGATGTTATTTTTCTAAATGTTAACAGCTGCATACCACACTATAAAACATTTAAGACCATGATAATTTGCCATTCTGCTGTTCCACAACATTTGTGAGCAGAACTTTTGTTAGTTAAGTCAGAGGTCTTGTTTTGTTTTTACTGTTAACTCTCCCTTTTCCTATCTTCCATTTATTTACTTGTGTATTATAAAATGTATTACAAATCTTTTAATTTAGATACACAGGGAAGAAAAATTCCTGTTTTACAGAGCGAGAATTATCAGTCACAGTGGATGAAATTATATGAGTAGAGCCACAATTGTTTGGAGCCAAAGTACAAAATACAACCCTATCTCAGAAAAGGCAAATGTGGGCCAGAATATTCAAAAGAGTGAATGCTGTAGCCAACAACCTGTGCCCAGAGGAGGAAATTAGGTAGAAGTTGAATGATCTGCTGGGGAAAGTGCATTCCCTGGCCTTTAGGCATCACCTGGAGACCCTAAGGACTGTTTGTGGTTCTTCCAGAACCTCCTCATAACTATTCCCCTGGGATGAGAAGGTCTTGCAGATCCTATATCCTGAAGGCTTGACAGGAAACCCTGGTGGAGTGGAGGCTGGTAAGTTAGACTGTTGAATGAGTCAGTAAACCGAAATGTCCTTATAACATTACATTTAGATTTTGCTAATATCTTTTGCAGCATTTGCAATCATATTCCACATATCAGGAATGTTTCAATGTGTAATCTTTTATTTAAGAGTACATGTTTCAATCTCCATTACATTTCCCATGATGTAATGGTCATTGTATGTGTTTTTACACCATATAACATATTTCATGTGTGTCATATAGTAAATGTCTGATATTTTTAACTGCATAGTTTCACCAGGTATGATTAAATTTCAATGTTGCAAGTGTTGCAAATATATTATTTTAATTAATACAACTACCATGATGCCTTGTTTTGGTTTGGCGAAAATAAGATTGCAATGTTATCTTGCCCATTCTCTTTTGACTACAACATTTACACATATGTTAAATTGTGTAGTATTTATCAATCAATAAACCATGCTAAGTGTCGAAATGGTGTAAGGATTACATTTCTATGTTGTTCTACCCTTGGTTTGCTATAGAATTGATGTCATGTGTTTCACAAAGCAAAATTTGTTGACTTAAAAAATGAAAATTATATAAATGTTTATGCTAAATTTAAGTGGTGTTTTGTGTAAACAAATGTACTCTGCAATATTTATATGATGACTAATGCTATATATCTCTCTATGGTTGATTTCTCATTTCTCCTCTCTGTGTTCTTTGGGATGGCTGGTATATTTAAGGTATTCTTTCTAATTATTTGTTTTTATCATTTCAGGACATGGTATTACATGCTTTACTGATTTACTTCTGTGTGTCATTTAAACTGCCTGTTAAAGATTATAATAACATTGAAAAGTTGACTCATTCTATTAATATCTCTTTCCTTTTAGGTTGCTACTGTATTACTCTTTAAACACATTTGATTATAATCTAGACTTTTAATATTTTTTTAATCACTCATAATAGGTCCAACACCTGGAGTACGTGGGCAAAACCTGCCACTGAGGAGACCTCCACTCCACACCAGGAACAAGCCTTTGGTGAGGACTCTACTTGTGCAAGTCTGGATGATGAGAAGGTGGCTACTCCAGTGAGTCTCACTCAGCCCACACCTACACCATTCACCCCAGCTGTCACCACAACTCAGGTAATGTGTACTTCCGCTTCCTGTGTCCAAAGCAACATCACCCCAATCGTGTGCCTCCAGTCCTGATTGCTGGTCAGCCAACACCACCACCACTACATCATGTTCAGCCAGTAACCAGTGGAATGGGGCAAACTGGGTCAAGGTCACAGGGTAGTGGGGGTAGGGGTCATGTGAGGGAACCTGTGAGCCACCAAAGTGAGGCCACTGGGTTAACCGTCACACAGGCCACCATCAACCAAGTCTTGGGATTCCTCCATCAGTCACAAGACATGGTCCTTACAGAGCTCTATAAGATGAAGCAGTTACAGAAGGAGCTCACAACTCCAATATGAGCTCCCTGACTGTGATGCTGCATGACATTTACACACATATGTGCAAGACTTTTCCTGCACCATTTTCCCTTTCTGTGGTCCAACAACATCTGGGTCAACTATATCTGCCTCAGTTACAGAAAGGGAGGTCCTGCCACAAGAGGCAGCACCTGCACCCATCTCAGTTCCTGCAACTGTAGATCCACCAGCCCCCCTCAGGAGCACATGTTCATTGGGGCCATCAGGAATGGATGGCAAGACCTCCAATACCACCATGAGACTCAAAACTTAATTTCCTCCAGTGTGTGACTACCATTCACTCCTAGGACTATATTCTGGACAAATTTACCCTTCTGATTCCAGTTGTATTGTGGACATTGGACTTCAAACAATGTTGGTTCTTTAGTAATGGTTTTATTCAGTGGAGAAGTGTGGCTCACTGGTTAGAGGAGGCAGACCCGGACGCTGAGATCAGACCCGGGACCAGGGTTCAATTCCCGACGCGGCAGGGTCTTGAGCCCAAAATGTCCACGGACTCGGTAATTCTCGCTTCGGTGCCTACTCGAATCACAGGTTCACACTCTGCAACTCTGGGCAATAGCTTGCTAAATCTCCACTACGGCCCCCCGCGGCGGGATGCCTGGCTTTCACCTTGGGGATACCCAGTAGGGGCTATCTCACAGGGAAAAACCAGGACGGGTTCCCAATGCAAAAGCGCTTTGAGACCTGGCGGTGATATTGCGCTATATAAAAACCTATCCATCCATCCATCCATCCATTCACCATGACTGATGTTTTCTAATATAGTTAGCTTTTTGGTTTTCATCCTGTATCAGTTTATTTGGTTTTCTATATTAAAAGCAAAGCTAACACAAGTATTTATTTGCTCTGTTTATTTAAAAATGTCCTTCCATCATACATTTTAAAATCTAAAAAAAAGCAAATGTTAGTTAAATCATAAATGAATTGCAAGTAGGTAAGTTTTCTCTCAATTTTCATTCATGACAACAAAATACAAATAACAAAAACTCATCCACTAGTATTTTAGTAAATTTGAAAAATATTTTCTGTTACTTTTTTCTGGTACATAGCATAACACAAATACTCAGTGCCATTTTTATATTTACAGTTCTAGACCTTGCCACCATGGAAGAAGGGGATATAATCAAAGCAATCTGATTTTATTGATAAAATATATTGAGTTATGTCATCAGCTAGGGCCAGATTTACTGCCTCTCAACAGGAATTGCACAACAATAACACCAATAGTTTAAAATCCTGGCAGTACTCAATTTGGAGTTTCCAATTCACTGCTGCAGTATCTGTCGGAATGTCACAGCCAACTTTTATTGGTAAGCTACAAGGAGTCCTTCCTACAATGATGAGACACATCAACAGCTCAATGTGAAGAGAGATTATTATGCTTGGTGTCGGCTACCACATGCGGTTACAGCAATTCAAGCAGCACTTATTAGCTTGGTACCAACATTCAACAGAAAACAAGTCCGATTAAATCTTCAAAACTTCCTTTCATTCAAAGTGCAAGTTGTCTCAGCACAAGATATGCACACCAAAGTCCATGTGTGCCTTACACAGGATCAACTCATGTTCCCTTTGTACTTCGCAAAAGCAGCATATATCAGCAAATACCACAACATTGAAATGTCCTAATGAACATGACATGGTGAAGGATCCTAAAACTGATCAAATAAACAAATCATTCAGTCATATTAAACATTAGACATATTACAAATGAGCACTTTTGAGGACACATTTTCTGAGAAAAATCAAAGTAAAATATTCTATTTTTTTTTATTTTTTTTTTATTGGTTCAGTTCAAAGCCAGATAAAAAAACATTAAATCATAGCAGGGCATCGTATATACAGACTTATGGTGCAGATAAACAAGAGAAAGAAAAAACAATACAGAAAACAATACCATCATATACAGTCGAACAGAAGTCATTTTAACTGGCCTAAATGGTCTTTCATTGCCTGCCAAATTTTATACCCCCTTTGCATTTTCCTAAGTGATTTAATACAATATAGGTTATATTCTAAATAAAAAACATTATAGAACTTTGCCCGCCACATTTCATATACCGGCGCTTCTGGTTTCAGCCACATAGATGAAATACATAAGCGGGCTACGGCCATAGCCATGAATAAAAGATACCTATTTTTATGATATCCTGAAAAAAGATCAGTGTCATTAGATAGACCAAAGATAATCAGCTCTCTGGAGATAACCACATCACAGTTTATGATATGTGACAACAAATTTTCAATAGATGTAAAAAAAGGTTTTAACACTGAGCAATCAGAAAAAATATGCACAATATCCGCCAGATCCTATTGACACCTATAACATTTCCCTTTATAGGCATTACCCCATTTCAACATTTTAAAAGGTGTGTGATACAGATTAAATAAAGTTTTATAGTGCTGTGAACGTAAATTGGCAGACAAAATAATTTTAGCAGCCATACAAATTGAATCTTTAAAGGGTACTACAAAAGTACCCAGTCTAATACACCATTTAGACTCCTGTGACCCCATATCGTCCTGCTGTATATTCAACAAATAATTATATAAAGTCCCTATTCGTGATGGCTTTTTAAGTATTTCAATAAAGTGGTAAAATACTTGGATGTTTAAGAATAAAGTCACGTAGTTGTAAATACTTAAAAAAATCATGTTGGGAAACAGTATATATATCTTTCAGCTCCTGAAATGTAGCAATTGTACTATCTTTAACCATAGAACCAAGAAACACCATGCCTTTTTCCCCCATGTACGCATCGTACGATCACAAAATATTGGTGGAAACAATTCTATAGAGTTACATGGAGTATAAAAATGAATACGTCCTAAAGAAATAATCTTCCGAACTAATCACCATCCTTTAAAGGCCGATAATACTAATTTAAATCCGGTTCTTTTATAATAACTATGTTCTAAAAAGCAAAGCAACATTTGTCGTGATTGAGGGTCAAGTAAAAGAAAAAAATATCAGGGCTCCCAAATATAGGTGGAGTCCCCCCAATCACCAGATATTTAATATTCTGCAGGAGACAAGCCAAATAATATAATGCAAAGTTTGGAACCCCCCAACCACCACGCAGAAGTGTAAGTGTCATAAATTTAGAAGCCCTATGCGGAGATTTCCAACCCCATAAAAATCTATCAACTATAGATTGCAATTTCCTCTGTTGTAGTACAGGTATCTCCAATGGTACCGACCGGAAATAGTACAACACTTTAGGCAGAATAGACATTTTTAAGACATTGCGTCTCCCAACCAGCGAGAGATGTAAGCATTTGAGTTTCTCCAACTGATTTTTAACAGATTGTAATATATCTGTCCAGTTCACCATAACCAGCTCTTGGAGCGATAGCCTGATTTTAAAGCCAAGGTATTTAGCCTCCGGGGTAACACGACAGTCATTAAGGCAAAGTCCTGTGGAGCAGATAACCTGCGTTTTCTGAATATTAAGTTTATACCCCGACACATTACCAAATTCACGAGTTAAATTTTCAATCTCGCGTAATGCTGATTCTGGATCAGATGTTATGACGGCGACGTCATCAGCATAAGCTAATACACATATACTGCCCCCGGATAGCACCATGGATTGTATGAGTTGAGATGACAGCAACATCTGTAAAAGTGGTTCGATGTACATGGCAAACAATAACGGCGAGCATAGACACCCCTGCCGTGTACCCCGAGTGATATTGACTGCTGCTGATTCCTGGCCTGACAAACAGATCTTGGCTCTAGGACGTCTATACATAACATGTATAGCATATATAAATCGGGGTCCAAATCCCATTTTTTCAAAAATTGCCCATAAAAATGCCCATGCAACGCGATCAAACGCTTTTTCGGCGTCTAAAAACACCAAACCAACGTTCATACGAGTTACAGCAGCATAATACAAAGCTGCAATAACGCGATGTATGTGATTGATCGTACCACGTCCGGGAAGGAAACCATGTTTTTGTTCAGAGACTAATGCAGGTACAACTTGAATCAGCCGGTTCGCAAGGATTTTAGAATATAATTTCGCATCTACATTAATAAGTGAAATAGGTTGGTAAGAACCAGGAAGATGCGAAGGCTTATCTTTTTTTAAAATACAATTATACTAGCGTCATCCCACGATGGGGGGGGGGGGGTGTCCAGCTTGAGCGGCAATAACTGTCGCCAACATGTCAACTTTAATGATGGGAAATAGCACATGATAAACCTCTAAGGGAAGTTTATCGGGGCCAGTAGCTTTCCCCAAAGCCAATTCCTTAAGTGCAGTCTCAAGCTCTTGCATTGTAATTGGCGCCTCTAGCTCTTCTTTATGTATGCAATCTAGCTGAGATAGATCAAATTTAGCAACAAACTGACCAATTAAATCAAACGAAAGGTCTTCTTGGGTATAAAGGTCCGTGTAATAATCATGAAATACCTGGAGAATACCCTCCGATGACTCAACTAGAACACCTTGGCTATTTTCTATAGATGCTATACGCTGTGCTGTCTGGCTCCCCCGCATTCTTTACGCTAAACATCTTCCCACAGTCTCACCATACTCATATCTCTCCGCACGATGAATTTTATATTGTCGTGCTATATCCGGACTCCACACCCCATTAATCTTTGCCTTACATCTTGCAACTTTATCTTGTGAAGCATTACTATCAAGATGCGTACTAATATCAAATGTCAACTCACGCTCTGCATTCATTAGATCTCGTAGAAGTTGCTCCATTGTATTTTTTTGTTTGCGTTGTAGAGTCCAGCCATAACTACATGTCTCACCACGTAATCCTGACTTAAAACAGTCCCATACCATTACATAAGAAGCAGAGCCCCTATTAAAATCTAAAAACTGCTGAGCCCAATCTAGAATTTGACACACATAAGTTTCATCCGAGAGAAGTTTCTTATTAAATGAAAACGACAGTTGCGTACACTGAATTTTAAGCAAAGGCATGTCTATAACAACCGGGGCATGATCAGATGTAATACGTGGCATTACAGACATTCGAGAGCCTACCGCAAGATAGCTAGGTATAAAAATGTAGTCTAGGCGCACAAATTTCTCATGAGACGAGGAAAAAAAGTAAAACCTAGATCCCTCGGATTTGCCAAAGGCCAGCCATCAATCAGCCCATGTTGAAACAATAATTGCCGTAGCTCTCTGAATACCTTCGGCTTCCTACCTACATAGCCACTAAATTTCGAGTCCCAGGTATTCACCTCACCATGGATATTAAAATCGCCAAGTAAAAATAGTGGTGTACCCCAAAGAGCCAGCTCCACATTCAAAAACTCTAGAACGGCGGTGTCATCAATATTCGACCCAAATACCGTGCATATCGTAGCAACAACATTCCCTATAATACACTCAGCAATTGCCCAGCGTCCTAGACTATCGACTTTAGACTTTCCTGTTGTAGCTATGGACTGCCGCCCCAGTATAGCCACCCCCCGATTCATAGTGGATTGTTGTGAGGCCGCCAATACTATATACCCCAAATCTTTCAAAACCTTCCTATTCGCCCATGGAATATGCGTCTCCTGAAGACATATAATATCCGGTTGAATCAAACGAATTTCCTGCTGCACTCGCCTGCGTTTAAGAACATTGTTAAGACCACATACATTGAATGAACACATACGAAATTTGTAACTAGCCACCACTTCTTAGTTGACTCATTAAACAGAGGCACCAATAATTAAAGAAAAACAATATATTTAGGCTTGAAGTTTTATGGCTTTGAACAAACTTTTCCCCTTTACCCCCTGTAGCACCCCCGTGATCCCCCAAACCCTCCATCTACCCCACCACAACCACCCCCCACCCCATGTGACCCTCCCCCAAAACTAAGGCAAAGGGGCCTATTGCCCCGCTGATGTGTGTGAGAGCAGCTCAAGAGTTTGGACATATCCGTTAACGTGAGAAAATAAAGCATGAGGGGAAAAACCAATATAAAGAAACAGATATACAAGATCATAACAACCCCTCACACTAGTGAATTTAGGTACTCCTTAGCTGGGGCCTCAGATGTAAAACACCGATTCTGCCCTTTATACACAGTTTTTAAAGTAGACGGCTGGAGAAGAAAAACGTGTGCACCCTTCAATTGAAATGGAGCAATCAGCTGTCGTAATCGCCAGCGATTTTCTATGGTAGTGTGGCAATAATTAGGGCGCACAAAAAATTCAATACCCTTCCCAGAGCGCTTTTTGTCCGGTCTTGCAACGTCGTATAATGTTTGTCTTGCCAGAAAGTTGTTTAAGGATATCAAAATAGCACGAGGATATTGCTGGCCTTGTATGCCCCGAGATGGTCGCTGTCAAAATGGAAAGCGGTGTGCCCGTTGGATCTCCTGAGACCAGTGCCAATCCTTAACCTCTGGAAAGGCCTCTTCCAAGAGGTCAACCACAAACTGTCGCATATCCTGTCCTTCACGTCCTTCAGGCACTCCCAAAATACGCAGGTTGTTACGGCGTAATCCATTCTCCAAATCGACCAATTTTATATTGACATCATCTTTCTGAGCCTTAATACCACCAATGTCAGTTTTGTTATGTGCAACTTGATCTTCAAGTGAAGAAATATGCCCTTCTGCCTCTGCCATTCTATCTGTAAAGTCATTACATGATTTTGCCAGCCGTCGCACTGTATTCTGGAATTTTTTGCAAGCAGTTTGAGTTTTTAAATGTTCAGCTTTAACCTCTAGGCGTTGATCTGAGATGGCTTTCAAGAATGTCTAATGGAGCTTGGCTTGAGGTCCCAAGGCTATAGCTATAACTAGGTTGATCAACAAAACCTGTTTGACCCTCTTGGCCATATTGGCCCTGTATAACCTCTTGATCTACTTCGGTCATACCCCCGTTGGGGATTTCATCCCCCCAATTACTATCCACTTGTTGGTTTACCATAGAGATGACTGTGGTTTCCTTACTGGTAATTTCCAGTGATGATGTCTCCACCTCGTCCTCCATGTCACCCTCCAAATCAGAACCCCCGGAATGTTCTGACAGTGAATAGAATAAGCTATCCTTGCTGCTAGTTGGATCGCCTTCTATCCCTTCTGCCCTAGAGGGAATCAGAGGAATGTCCAAAGTTTGTGTAAGTTCAACACTAACAGCAGCATCAATGTCAGCGTTAGCAATAGAGTCTTGAGCCAGAGCAGCTGGTGGTAAGGAAAGCACAGGGGAAACTGCTGGAGAGACAACTAGCTGCTCAAGCGCTTCCACCAAAGTTTTATCTTGATCAGTATCCAGCTCCAAAACATCAGAGTTTTTATTATCCACATCCCCAGCGGCCAAAGTTTTCACCCCTGGATTCTTTAATTTAGTATTGAACATTTGCGGAATTTTCGGGGTGCCAGTTTGGCTAGAATCAAAGTCATTGCTACTGCCATCTTGTTTTGTCTTTGCCGCGAGAGCAGCCCGGGCCCCGATCTGGCTCTCCCCACCGGCTCTGGTTTTACCACCACGAGCTGTTTTTGGACCCATAGTGAGTTGGCTGATTCTTTACTAAGCAATGAGGGAAAGATAAATAATATACTAGCTGTAGGCACAAAAAAAAACAAAGTCTATGGCTATAATAACCAGAAGGTAAAGTACGAAAAAAAAAATATATAACAAAGTTTCCAGTGAATCACATACGCCAGATTAGAACAGTGTCAATATTGTCAATATCGCGACACCTTCCAGCTTGCAACTTTGTAGCAACTTTGTAGCAAGTTTAAGAGCAAAGTCACTAGCTCTCTCCGTTCCAGCCACCTCACCGTACGCCTTCAGCAAAATCAGATTAGGTGGAGGCAAGATGGCGCCTGCAGGGCAGGCGTACGTGTGAGGAGCTCCGTTTGGGTGATCCGGTGATTTGTCTTACCTGGGGTCCCAGCAAGCTATCTCCGGTCGTTTTTCTGGCATATGACCCGACCTAATACCCACGACGGCTACGACAGTATGGGCAGAAGTCTTTAGCGGTCGGTGCAGGCTGTAACGGCTCGAGGTTTGGAGCTGCTGTGTCCACCCGCTGATCGGAGGGGAGGAGGCGAGGTAGAGAGGAGGTGAGGTGAGGAGGCGGTGAGACGCACTGCCGGCGGCTGTCGATAGTCAGTTTCTCGCAAGAGACACGGAAGACGCCGAGACGTTTGGAGGTTTGGAGGTGCAAGAGAATTCGTCGAAGGTTTTACGGCAGTAAACCCGGAGTCCGGGGCTTGTGTGGAGCGGCATAACCGGCGGCGTGACCAGCGGATCTGATTTTGCTGAAGGCGTACGGTGAGGTGGCTGGAACAAAGTAAAATATTCTAAATGAACCCTGTAGTTAATGTGCCAGCAGTTGGATCAACAAACATCTTTGGCCCGGATTTCATCAACTTGCCCAATCAGAAAAATGTCCAGCACAGACTGTTTTCCTCATGAGATTAAAAATTGGATTAACATTAATGTCATACTATGTAAATATATACTTACACTCAGGTGAAGAAGTTGTCTATAACATCTTGTCCATACAGCGAAATCCAACCTTTAACAACCCAAAAGCCTGCTTCACTGGCCTCCATTTTGTTTCTTGGATAACATTGACACAAACTTCACCAGGCGGAGTCTGCTGTATTGAAAGAAAAGGAAATAGACAAAATATGTAACAGAATTTCAGATTATGCAGCTTCAAATTAACCAAAAATTATTATGTCAGATTGTACTGACTAAAAAGCCAGGTCCTCTCAGTTCCAAGTCATGACATTTGCAGGGGTATTCTGCTGTTCCGTAGTATAAAGAATCATGGGTTGATCCAGGGAAATGTGCACATACACTTTTGATGTACAGATCAGCTAAGCCAGCAGCTTGCACATTGTTTGAATGGAAGTTATTACGATTCCAGGAGACCTATTCCCAGGTGTGTGGTGGCACTAAGACAACATGGGTGCCATCAAATGCTCCAAATTCAAGTGGCAGGTGACCAAAACCAAAGAAATTGTCCTTCACATTTCTAAAATCCTCATGCTGTGGATACTTGATACTGTTCTTGTGTCTTATCATTGAAGAAAGAACTTGTTGCACACCTCTAAAAGTTGGTTGTGATATACCACCAGATACTGGCAAAGTGTGGTGGCCACAAATTGAAGCACTGCCATGAGTTTGACCATTGGTGTACTAGATGTTGGATTTCAATTGAGAGGCAGAAGATCTGGCTCCAGCTGATGACTATAATCCAGTATTGTCTGCCTATTCAAATTGAATTTTTGGATAATATCCAATTCAAGTTCTGGAAATAGTCGGAACACCAGAGGTTGTTGTCTCCTCACTCTCCCTAAATTCATACGTCTGCATAGAAAAACTGACAACATTTTATATTTGTTACTATTTTTTTAAAGATAAATGACACAAATGTCTTGTTTTACAAAAAATATGATTTCTTAGATTATCTTAACACAACATGTAAAATTGATACATTTTGTTAACAATGATAATTTTTTACATGTCTACTGATTTAAAAAAATGTGTAAATAAAACATTTTAAATGTATTATTTACACATTAGTTTTATGCCAAACAAAATACCATCAACGAAAGTGTAAACAACATCATTCAACAATTATATTAACCCCTTGTGGGCTTCTGTCGTCCAATGGCAGTCGAGCACACTATCTTCGTAGTGCTGTGCATGTCCGTTGGCTGATGCGGCCCCGCCCACTCATTAAACCCACCGCACCATGGCGGAATTGCTGCCACAATAAATGGGTTAAACCCTGTTAATGCACTACGTAGAATTGTTTTTTTTTTAATTAAGGAGTATAATTAGCATTTTTTATGTGTAAACAAAGTAGCCAATAGTCACAGGTATCCCACCTAGTGTCACAACACATGATGTTAAGGGAGAGTGCTCACCCTAACTAGACTCCGCGTCCCTAGGTGCAGGGAAGGAAAAAAATCCTTTTGTTTAAATAACCCTCACTTACTCTAATAATGTCATGCTTCTTCATTTGGTTCACACTGACTCCTAAAGGTCAATTTAATAATTTTACCAGAGCAAATAGCTGCATAACTGGGGAGGTTATAATTATTGATAAATCACCCTGATGAAAGTCCCGCACCTATCTATATCAGGCCTACAAGAGTAGGGCTGAAACATGCTGGTCGAATAAGAGTCATGGGAGCACTGGAACATTAATATCCCAAATTGTTATTTAGGGCTCGATTAGGATGGCGGACGGACCAGCATCCATCCGCCACCCCCGAGGTGGAGGGACCATCCGCAGGGGCTGCTTCGTTCCCTCCCTCGGAATTAGGATGTGACCGCCACCCTGGCGGTCACATCCCCTATATTTAACATTGCTGCGGATGCTGCTTCAAGCAGCACCCGCTGCAAGGTTAAATGTGCATGTTTTTATTTGCATGCACGAAGCGGCAGGCACCGCGTGGTGCCTGCCGCTTCGTGCATGCAAAGGCAGGGGGGTACCGTAGGTACCCCCCATGTGCACCCCCCACCCCCCAACACCCCTGGGGGCCCGCAACGGGCCCCCATACTCAAAACACCACATGCTTTTCTACGGCGGAAAACCCGCAGTGGAAAAGCATGTCTCCGCTGGCAACCTAATATGGCTGGCGGTGTCTGATAGACACCGCCGCCACATTAGAGCTTTTCCGCCACAGTCGGAAGGCGACTGCGGCAGAAAAGCGGCGGACGGAAACATGGCCCCCCCAGCCATCCTAATCTGGCGGGGGGTCTTTTCTGTGTCCGCAGCGGTGAATCTGCATCCTCCGGGCCGGCGGTGGCTTCCGCCGGCCCGGAGAATGCGGATTCAGACCGATCCTAATCGGGCCCTTAGTTTTACTGTTCCCAGTCACTCTGTAAATAAAGGAATACCTTAGAACAGTTGAGCGATTTTTAATCTGCAGTTACGCCCCCTAGTTCTAATGTGTGTGAGGGTTATTTAAACAAAAGGAATATTTTCCTTCCATATTCCTAGCAATGCAATGTCTAGATGGGGTGAGCATTCCCTCATCACATCACATTTATTGGACACTTGGTGGGATACCTGTGAGTTTTGTGTATTAAGTTTGGCAGGACATATCCCCCCTCTATTTTCCTAAATGTGAAAGAACCTCTCCATCCTCCAGGACTGCCCAGTGTTTTCTACATTCCCAGTTTCTAGTTTATAGTAAACAAAGTAGCCACTATCTTAAGTGATGGTGATTCAATAACCATTCATAAAAACACTATTTGACCATCTAAAATGGCAATCACCTGACCTCGCTGTCAGGACATTTGGAAGGCGACCAGGACAGAGGTGAAAGCACTATGCAACAGCCAATGGATTTGTCCATTGCCTTTGACGATCCCATACGTCATGTACATGTATGAAGCATTTTAAATAAGCTAATTTGCCTCCTTACATTGCAGCCAACACAACCTCCTCAACATTTTCCCCTGTTTCGGACCTCTGGGGGCCGTAATACCGGGAAAAGCTGGATGAGAGGGGCCCAGCCTTCTCGCCAGAAGAGCTGGAGTTGCTGGTAACTCGGGTTCTGTCCCTACACAGCCAGCGCTACGGCTCACCAGAGGAATGAGTATATGTTTATTATGCATTAGTAAATCTGTCTAACTGCTAATACATAGCCTAAAATATCCCTCTGAGTTCCTGAGTGAAGTGTAGTGTTTGAAGTGAAGTGTAATTTATTTTTATCGTTAGATAAAACAATGATGATGTGAATTGTTAGGCGCCATATGACTACAGAAAACTATAACATTAGTAGATGTGTGTTTGGATTGTTTATTTGGTGTGTATTTTGAGATGTATTTATGTATATGTATGATTTACATGTGAAATGTTGACATTTCGTATCATGTAAATATAGAAAAACACATATCTTATTTATTATTGCACATAGATATCATTGTATATATAACAAATGAAAATGATGTTTGCTATGTGTATTATCCCACATATCACTCAGACTAGATCAGGTGTCTCCAATTAGTTGTTTGGGAGCTACTAGCAGCTACCAGACACCTTCAGAGTAACTCACAGAATTGAGTTATTTTTCAGATGAGCATCAGGTCATATATTCATCTCAAAGTTAAGAGAAGGCTGTGTTCATGAAACATCATGATCATCAATCTACCCATAGCAGGGCCTGAATATGAGCTGTTCTCAGTCAGATACATGGGCTAGGCTGGCACTGAGTTACAGAGTTGAACATTTAAAGCACTGAGGTACTGGATCCTAAGAAAAAAGTCCTTGGAGTTGTGAACAAAATGATGCTTCTGAATGATTTTAAATTGAAGAAAAATGAAATGGAGAGTTATTAATTACACAAACAGTTTACATTTCAAAGGTTCTCAATCACCCATACACATGTTGATTCATCCCCAAAGTGCACACTTTCACTGACACACATTACAGCCTTTTCATGGTGCCCTTAGTCTTGGTATTTAGTTCAAACAATATTATCTGGCTCTATGGACATTAGGCTTCAAGTCAACATCGCCGGGTGTGGGGTCTGGGCGTAGGGTCATTTGGTTCTAATGCGCTAGTTGTTTAGCCTTCAGGATTTTACAATGATATTCACTGATAAGAATTAGCTTGGGATTGATGTAGTAAAATGGTGTTACATCAATACAGATAAGCAACAAGTCACAAAGCAATTCTTTTTTTCTTTCATTTCCTATATCCATACAGGTCAATGTCCAGCAGAAAAAGGAGATATGGGAGGCCATTACCAAGAAGGTGAAGACCCTGGGGGGCCATAAGAGGCTCAGCATTTACTTTTGCAAGAAGTGGGAAGGCCTACGATGCTGGACCAAGAGTTCATCAGAAGCCCAGCTCGGCAAGACCTATCAATGTGGAAGTGCATGTGCCACACCCTGACTGCCCTAATGGCCCACATACGTGTGGTCGCCTATCTGGACCTTGATGGGCAGATGAGAGCCCAACAGCAGCAACAAGGAGTTACGTTTTAGTGTGAGTTCTACATATTAGATATCTAGTTGTGTTACAGCAACCAATTTTGCTATCAACATTATGGTTGACACATATTCAATACAGAGGAAGAGTTCTTGAAGGTGTATGTTTTGCACAAGGTTTATGATGATGTGTTTTGTATATGTTTTAAGGGTCAGTTGCACCAAACAGGCCACTAGTCTTTATTGTTTCAGGTGTGATGCTCCTTCACTATTGTAAATGATGTAAGGTTAGCCATATTACAGGTGAAATAGCATAAAATGCACATTTGATACAGGGTATGTTCCAAACATCACATTGGTAGGTTGGTTACACACAGAAAAAAAGGCTACATTTTAGATTTAATACATATTCAAAAAAAATTTTTATTAGAAAATACTGTTTCATTCATGTTTAAAGTGATAGATTTTCAAGTACTACTGGTTATTACGTGTGCATGTAAGCTAGTCTGTTTTCTTTAAATATGTGTGAGGGGCATACAATATTTGAAACAACACAAACAGGCATGTGTCCACAATGGTGACAGAGTAACACATACCCAAAACATTTTTTTCAATGTCCTTTATGTCGGGATGATAAATCAATGAGGGGGAAAAATGGAATACTTAAAGGGACTTTTGCAGATTAAATGTTCAATCACATACATGCTGGAATATCCCATCTGGAAAACTAAAAATAAGGCCCAACTTATAACTCATTACGCAAATGTAGAAATGCATCAAGGCGTCATATGTTGCATATTGTGATTTACATTTTAATCTTGGAAGTAAATATGTACTGTGGTGTTGTACCACATTTAGCCTAAAGTGAAAATCAGTAACTTTCTAAGACTATTCCACAATGGTAAAACAAGCTTCAAATAACTAGAGATATTTAAGTGTCAAATGTGAAAATTACTTTGTCCACAGTGAAGTGGATTATAAATGTATCAAGGCCTATATATTTACAAATGGTGTAGGAGTCACTTGTATAGCTACCCAAAAAATATTTTCTTAATTTCTTCAACAGCATATGTATCAACATAAAGCATGATACATTAATAGGCTATTCAGTACAGAATCCTTATAACATTTTTTGCATTTGAACAAATACTGTAGTAACTTGAAGTGTTACCATTGTGAAATGCCCAAAGGAAACAAACTTTCAGTTTAAACAAATGTTGCTACAACATTGCAGTATTTGTTAACATACATAGATTCATAATTTACTTTTTGTGAATGCACAATCTACAAAGATATTTGTGGTTTATATCCTTTTTGGTGACATTTGTTCACTATTCTAAACAACAAAGCCCAACCATTCAGAGGTGTTAAACAGTTCCTGGAGAGAAATAAAAGAAGATAAGAGAGAAGATCATCCATGATATAGGAGCCATCATGGGGAATTACAAAACTGTGAACAAATGATTTCTGAAAATGTTGCCTACATTCATGAGCGTATGCTAATGTAGAACCAACGTTTGAGAGCCTCGAAGTAGGGGAAATATGCAAACTTGAAAACAGTTTTGTGATTAAAGTTCATGATCAGTTCTGTTTACAAAGATTCAATAAAACTATTGTATATGTCATTTTTAGCATCATCAGGAGCAGGCAGAGGATACATTGGCACTTAGGTGAGGGAGGCAGCTGGCCACTGTGGTTTGGGTGCTGAGATCACCAGCACCGAGGGACCCAGAGGCATAGAGGGTGAGTGGAGTACAACGAAGGCCGGCAGCTCAACCACATCATCTTTAAAGGACCAGACAAGAACTCTACGAACTGCATCCGTATCTGCTGCCCAGAGTACCATCTTCACCCCCTCTTACTCTCCAGTGGGCTAAACCGGCACCCCTAAAAGGGGGGACATCTCTTTCACTGCAGGCACCTCATCCCCTGACCCTGTCCCCTGGCCGTACTGAGTGACGAGCCTGTTGACCGCTTATGTAACATAACCGTAGGCCAGACTGCACTCCTGAATGCCATCCAGGGACTTAGTTGCCAAATGCAACAAAAGGTGGCTTACCTGGAAGGCATTCATAGTGCTATGCCTGGACTGCACAGAGCATTTACAGGCCTAATCTTCTCACTCACTGCAGCCTCCAAACTAGCCTAACCTTGTGCCACAACTCAGGATCATTCTCCATCCCCATCCCAATTCCCTATTCCCAGCCCTGCCCCAAGCACACTCACTTCTTTGACACACCCACTCCAACACATATAAGCAGCACACCCACACATCAACACACCAGACATACAGACACACTACCAAACAAGATACTGACACCACCCCTGCACCTCCAACTCACACTGCCCAACCACCACACACACAGACATCACCTCACCACACCCACAATCAATACCACTACCACCAGCACACCCACAGAAACCACTGCCACTACCACACCCACATGCACCATGACCAGCACACACAGACACCACGCCCACCACCACTCCCACATGCACCACTGCAGCATACCCACAGACCTCACACCAACCACCACACCTACATGTACCACCACACCCACATGCACCACACTTCATATCATAAACTTTATTCGACAATTAAGTCAAAAAAGCACATAAAATCCACAGTTCTTCAAAATAAAATCCATTAAGAACAATGCAATAAATATTAAGAAAAGATTAAACAATTATAGACTATTGCCGAATTTCATTTTCCATAATTTCATAAAATATTAAAAGGATAAAAAAATAAAAGGATCCATCAATTTTCATACAGTCCAGGGTAATATTGCACAAAACTCATATAGATGAAACAACCCCTATAGTTTCATTTAATAAGAGCAAAAGGTACCTAATAATCAGATCTCAGCCGCAATTAATCTTGCACGAATTACCCATGCCCATTTCAAAAATTTAGCCAGAGCAATAGCAATTAGTGGTCTAGAGTCTGTACATAGGATTCTTAGAGCCTCTACATGTCTGCCCGTGCCAAGCAATTTACAGATTGGATTGACCCACATTGCTCTAGGGCCTGTGTACAAGGGACAAAAAAAAAGAAGATGACTTATTGTCTCCTGTTCCTCCCGACATTTAGGACATTTGTCATTTCCAATTTCGCCTGTCCATTTAGCTATAAATGACCTTAGTGGAAGGGATCCTACTCTAAGTTGAAAATAGAGTTTGCAATCCTGCTGCTTCTCTATGGCATCCCAATATATTTTCAGCTTTGGTTGGGCCTTAAACTCCAGAAAACGTCCTGTTAAATGTGAGGAGAGGCCCTTTTTACAAACTTCTGCATTCACCTTCTCCCAATATTTTTCTTTCAGAATTTTCTTGGAGGGGAAAGCAGCATTTGCGGATCTTCCCATAGTTCCATCATTCCCAATCTAGATAATAGGTTCCGAATGGCCTTCGGCCAATGTATTTTTTGACAGACATCCTTAGCCATTATCTCCCTCCAACCCAGTGCATAATGCAGTAACTCATCTGTAGTCCATAAGCGGCGCCAGTACAGCAAAGGCCGCAAAGAGGCAAGATCTTGGACCGCTTTTTTCCCAAGGTCCCACATGAGGGGTGTTAACGGGGTACTTATAGGGACGCTAGCTGCTTTTCGCAGGAATTCATTTTCTGCAAGCGTCCGATTTCTCAAGTTCTGAACGCCCCAAAGTTCGGCACCATAAAGGGCCGAGCTTAACACCTTCATCCCATATATTTCCAGTAATGGGCTAATGGGCTTTGTTGTTGAGGAGTTAAACCTTTTAAGAAGAATGCCAGCCTGCTGGTGATGCTTTAGCACTGCAATGACTAATTGGCTCGTCCATCCCAGGTCTCTCTGGAGGGTAACCCCCAGATAAGTAAAGGCATCGACCCGCTCCAACGGGGAGCCATTCATATGTATCGTCCCTCTGAAAGGTCTAGCATGGGCAGAAGATATATGGCCAGTAAGAACCGTAAACTTTGTTTTTGTCGTATTTATTACGAGGCCCCTCTCCAGACAAAAGTCTTCAAAGCGCTTGACGGCACGCTGGAGCCCACTTGGCGTTTTCGAAATTATCAGGGTGTCGTCCGCGAACATGAGGATCGGGACCTGCTCACCACTCATCGCAGGGGCATCGGTCGGGACCAGGGAGAGGAACTCAGCTACCCGGTCACGAAGAGCGAGAACAAGGTAGGCGCCATGACGGAACCTTGCCTCACTCCCCGCTCAACAGGGAAGGTTTCCGTAACCTCTCCCTGGCGACCCCACCGAACCCGAGCGAACGTGTCCTCATGTAAGCGGACGATTAGGCTCAACAGCTCAGGTGCCATCCCTAGCCCTGCAAGAACTTGCCACAAGATATTACGTGGAACAAGATCAAAAGCCGCCCTTAAGTCGACAAAGACGGCATACAAGGTGCCTTTCTCCAAAACCACGGTACGCCAGTATAACATAATAAACCGGAAAACCTGGTCTATGGTGCTTGTTTTTGGGCAAAAGCCAGCCTGGAGGTGGCTCAGGATATTATCATCGTCCATCCAGGACTGGATTTTACCCAAAACAAGCCGCCCCACAATTTTTTGGATGGAGTCGATCAGACTTATTGGTCTGTAGTTACCTGCTACCGTCTTGTCCCCTTTTTTATACACCAGCACTATTTCTGCACCTTTCCAAGATTTAGGCACTTCCATCCCTTGGGCTATGGCATTCGCCAGATGCAGAATATAAATCCACCAACGGGCTCTATTATTTAGAAATAGGTCAGCGAGGACACAGTCTATGCCTGTAGCACGTCCCTCATTGACCAGGTCTAGCGCCCTATCCACTTCTTCTACAGTGAAGGGAGCCTCATTGTAAAAATTGTAGACAGACTCCTCCTCACTATTGCCAACTACGCCACTAGCATATTGGGGCCTGAAGTAATCAACCCACGAGTTTCGATCAACCTTATTTTGAGAGCTCTCACGGAGCCCTCCCCTGTCCCATTTAAAAATATCCCAAAAGAGTCTGGGATTTTTAGCCTTACGTGCCTTTTTAAGGTCCTGCCATTTGCTCTCTTCCCAATCCTTCTTTGCTGTATATTTTTTGTGCCTATAGTTTGCACGGGCCAGCTTTATTTTGCTAAAATCTTTGGTCTTTAATGCATAGCCCAATTCTTCCCTAGCTTGGCGGCAGGAGCCATCATACCAGCTCTCTGATTTTCTAACTTGAATTCTATTACCTCGGCTAGGTTTACAAAAATATTTTTCCAATTTGCAAAAAAACCTATCATGGGCCTCCATCAAGAGTTCATGGGACGGCCCACACAAGGTGGTCTCCTCTATAACTGCTAGTGCCCCTTTCAGATCTACCTCAATATCAGAAAAAAAATTCTGATGCCCCACAACCTGGCACCACTTAAGATGGCGCTCATCATTTGACAATACCAAATCAGGGAGAAAAATTCCCCCAGTGGCCTCATCCACTTTGTGTAGTGCCAGATTAAACACCGCCGTCAGGGGATTATGGTCACTCTCAATGCGCACTACTACCTCCATATCAAGAAGAGTAGACCATAACTTAAGTGGGACAAGTAAATAATCAATATTACTTGCCCTTACACCATTATCAAAAGTTTCCTTTCCCATCTTATCTGAAAATGTGTGCCCGTTGGCAGCCCTCAGCTGATTCCCCATGCAGAGACTCTTCATCTGTATTGAGGCCTCTGCCCATTTTTTTATGGGTTCAGTACTACGTTGAGGAACTCCCCACCTACCATCCTCCTCCTCTGTTAGGTGCGTATCGTCCAGACCAAGGGGTTCAAACCTAGTGTTAAAATCCCCTGCAATTAATGGTAATATGTTGGGGGGAGTAGCCTGCAGTAATATATCCAATTCTGTTACAACATTTGATTTCTTGCCACCCGGAAGCCCCCTTGCATAAACATTGTAAATATCAATTTTTAGGTTTCCTGTGAAGCTGAGCCTAACGGCGAGAATATCATTACTCGTCACGGGGAGCATCTGGGTACGGCAATCAAGACTCTGCCTAATCCATATCACCAAGCCCCCCATAGGACGCCCCTGACGTTTTTTAACAGCCGGGACGAAAAAATTCAGGTAGCCCACTTTAAACACGGGTACCACCGCCCAAACCTCCTGGAACAAACAAACATCAAATCGATCAATGAATTCCAACCAAACAGGTGAATTAAGTTAGGTCCCCACTCCCGCCACATTCCATGAAATAAGAGATGTCTGACACACTGGCCCATCAAACATTGAAGTCGAATCTCCCTGTACAAGAGGGACACTAGGGCACGGATGTAGAGAGATCTCGCTCTCCAATGTCCGAACTTCTTTATCCGCCACTACATTTACGACACATATAGCATTTAGACCACCACCATTCTCCCCTGCATGCCTACTGTCCTGGGCAGACACTAATCCCAGCCTCATATCAACCACCTCCCTTTGGCCCCCATCTCTGCTGCACAAAGCGGACATTAGGGGTGCATGATGTCAGTCGCAATCCCCCAACCCCGACAAGGCCTGGAATCTATTAAACAGCCTTACATTCCCCAATGGACAGGGATGTGGTGCAATGCCCTGTGCAAAAGTATCCTTCTCAAAGGAAACTGGGGGGCCATAAAAATAGGCCAGGGGGAGTGCTTGAATCCCAAGGTAGTGAGCATTTTGTGGCCAATTACAAATGTGATTGACACACCTCTGGTCTCTAAAGTTGATTATAACACAATCCCCTGCCACCGTCTTACAACCCCTTCCTATCCAATTGAATCTCCTGGCACGCAGGATCTCTGCTCGCATATTAACTGGCAATGGACAGAAAATACACGTATGCTTAAGATCTAAGTATGATTCCCGATTCCCCTGGGCTACTGATGGAACCCCAACCAAAACTACCACATAGGGGGCTGATTGGGGAGGGAGATCAATATAAGGTAAGGGGGTATCATTATGTACCATAGGCAATGGAGACAATTTTTGCTGTCTAGCTACCATGCTATTACCATCTCCCGAGTTTAATCTATTGCTCACTACTGTACTCCCAACCCCTGCCTGGTTTAGTACCGGAGGTACAACATTGAGTATCAAAATGACCTCTGGAGTTCAATTAGTCTGTGCTATAGTCCCACCCTCTACGGAAGTAGGAGGCCGAGATTTAACAGGAGGCGCCCCTACATCGGACTGGATAGAGTTGTCCCCCCCCCCACTGTCACAACACCAGTACTGGGGTCAGTTATACTGTGAGCTAAAGATGTTTTTGGCTGACCACTTGTGGCACTATATCTTAGTTCTGCTTGTTTCTGGGCTTGTGCAAGCGAGAGTTCAAGACACACCAACCTATTTTCTATAGAGTCCAGCCGCTCATGTAATGGATGACATATCTTCTTAAAAGTACCCTCCATTCTTTTCCAAAACAAAGGGCCCAGGTCCGGGTACGCTTCCTCCCCCACAGTTTTCGGGTGGCTACCATGCCCATCTTTTCAAAATAATCCAGGTTGAGATAAACTAGTTGATGGAATTACCAGTGGGTCCTCAGTGGGGACTGTATTTTTTGCACTTTTTGCTTTTCTCCCCCCAGCATGTGTTTGGGCCCCTGGGCACTTTCTTTTTAATAGCGCCCCATCATTCGCTGAGCCAATCCTTGTTTTGCTTGGCATGCCGACCGGTTTCTCATATTAGGGGATGGGGCTCTAGGTGTAAGTGTAACACTCTCAAAATCCCTACTCCTGGGAGAGGTCACACATGTATCCAGAATAATCACTGGTTGAGGTGATAGAGTTCTCGCTTCCACTCCCGATGGAGGGAGCGTCACCTGAGAGTCCGCTTGTTGGCTTGTCAGTGATCTAGCCCTTGCCAAGGGGCCTAGAGAAGATCTTTTATCAAAGTCTATATCCAAGGATAGTCTTTTCTCTGTAAGTTCTATATCCTTTGCAAGGGCTGATGATACCCTAATTAGGAAATTATCTAAAGTGCCCATTAATGAACTCCCAGTAGATTTCCTGCCAACTACTCCTTCTCCCAGTGAGGCACCCATGATTGCTACGAGCAGTGTGTTACTCTAATATATTGGCATATAGTATATAGGTCACATCCGGGGTCTATCATAGAGCACTAACCTTATGGTGATACAACAGATGTTAGAGGGGTGGCCGGTCTTGAACGGGCTTAAACGGGCCCGCCCTTGGCCCGGGCTTCGCCCGCTTGTCCCGCGACGCGAGGGTCCGTAGCTCTTAACGCGCCTCCTGGCGCTGTACTTGCGTCACTGGAGCGCCCGCCGCTGGGAAAGCTGGAAGATGTAGTCCCCGAGCGGCGGAGCGAGTAGCGGTGGCGTCTGGGTGTGTTAGCTGCTCCCCGGTATAGAGGTAAGTGCCCCAGCTGCTTGCAGAGGTTCGCAATGTGTCAGAGACTCCCCCCGCTCCACCAGGGTCCGCGGCTCTTAACGCGCCTCCTGGCGCTGTACTCACGTCACTGGAGCGCCCGCCGCTGGGAAAGCCGGGAGATGTAGTCCCGGAGCGGCGGAGCGAGTAGCAGTGGCGTCTGGGTGTGTTAGCTGCTCCCCGGTATAGAGGTAAGTGCTCCACCTGCTTGCAGAGGTTCACAATGTGTCAGAGACTCCCCCCGCTCCACCGGGGTCCGCGGCTCTTAACACGCCTCCTAGCACTGTAATCGCGTCACTGGAGCGCCCGCCGCTGGGAAAGCTGGGAGATGTAGTCCCGGAGCAGCGGAGCAGCGGAGCGAGCAGGGGTGGTATAGAGGTAAGTGCCCCAGCTGCTTGCAGAGGTTCGCAATGTGTCAGAGACTCCTCACACTTCTACATGCACCATAACTACACCCAGCACCTCTACAGCACACTATTCTAAAGTCTACTTTGTTAAGTGCATATATTGGTTAAAATATTATGTGATGGTCATTTTATATTAAGGTATACATTATGATAATGGACACTTGCATCAAATGATAGATGTTTAAATGTATTTTTTAAAGTGTTACTACAGGTGTGTTTGTTTCACCTTGATTACTCATAAGAATGCACATATATGCATTACATCTTATAAAGTACTATGACAATTTAAATTGGATACAATACAGGACTTGCACTAGACAAGGGGAAATGTCACAATGATGAATAGGTTTAATGATTCAAATGTGGTAATAACAATTGATATGACATAATTAATAAGGCAAAGGTTACACCTTGTCTAATGTAATTAATGTCTACATCATGTTACATTACACTTATCTCAATGATGTGTAATGTATATCTTTTTCATTTGACAGTCTTTCAAATGTATTAAATGTCACCATTACAGACATGTGCATTTATGCACATTGGTATGCTATTACTTGTAGGAGAGATCTAAAAATGCACAAGTCTAGTTCAAATGTTAACAGACAAGTCAAAAGATAATGGGTAAAAGTGGAGCTTAGCATCCATTCTATCCACAACTGTGCTGATTGTGTCATCAAGCAGCAGAGGCAGGACTTGGAGGATTGAGTTGATGGCAGAAAAGAAAGTGTGAAAGTGAGGATAAGTGAGTTTCTGCATTATATCCCTTCCAAACCGCCAACTCAAGTGTGGAGGTTTTCCCACCACAATCAAGTCAACTGGAAGGCACATTGTGATAGGCCTGGTGAACAAAGTGGCTGTAGTCCCTTTGACAGCTGCTTTTGCCTATGATTATCAATATGGGTGGGAAATTCAGATGGAGGTAGTGGCAGTCCACCTATCTTTCATTTTCGCACCAACCAGCATCTCAATAGATTGAGCGGATTGTCTAGTAGGCAGACGGGGATTCCAACAGAAAAATTCCGGCGGGACAATTATTAAGTGGATCCAAATAAGGTCCAAAGCAACAGGGAAGAAACAGAGAACAAACTGAAAAAAATGAGGCAGATAGGGATTGAGGGGATGATATTTTATAAGAAATGCTAGCTGCACGTCCCCAGCCTTATGTAACTCCAACTGTTAATACTGGAAATGACACCCCTGTGAGCAGTATAATAGCTAATGCTACTGTAGAAACTAGCTCAGTGCAAGTTCAGAGATCCCTTCAACTATTTCAGATTGGCCCATGTGTTGCTCAACCATAGACTGTTATTCCACTTGTAATAACTACATCTGTTATGAATGGTCTGATGTAACCAACAACTGTGGAGACAAGACAGTGCCTAGGCCAATCACAATTGTCCCAATAAATGTTAACCTGATGCAAGAGATTTACGAAGTGGTAGGAAGTTTACCTATATCAGGATTTATTCCAACTTCCCAGACTTCATGGATTTTTGCATGGAGACCACCTTGGACTCTCCAAGCAATACGTTGAGAGATGGGGGAACAATTGTTTTTACAACATCAATAGCACTTGAGTAAACAACTTTGTTTGAAGATGGAATTATTCCACCATGATTTGAAGAAGTATCAGAAATTAAAAAGACAAAGTAAACAGTGCAAATGGTTAACCCAGAACATAGGAAAGAGAGGCCACTAAATATTCCTGAATTAAAAGTTGAACTAGTAAAAATTATTAGGGGATGCTTAGACTTAGAACATTTGAATCATTGTCAAGAGAAAGATATGATTTACCTGTGTAAAGAAATTACACGATGTGCAGCAAATACACATGATTAGTTGACCGAGTTGGCCTGGAAATAAGGGAAAGGTGTTTCTAAAAGTTAACATTTCTAGAGAAGTTACAGGGTTTCATTAGATGAGGAAGCAATTGGAGCAAACTGTTCTCCAGAAATGTGGTTGCACATTGCATAATTAATAAAATGCAATAAAATGTAAATGAAGTGATTTTGAAAAACTAGAAAAAAAATGGGCAAAAAGCATGAAAAGAAAAAGAAACAACCTGAGTTAGTAGGGGAAACTAATGAACAGAATAAGAAGGGAGCTTCAGCGTATCTACTGGGAGAAATAGCGGGATGAGTGTATGGTAATATGCCTTCAAGTAGAAGTGATATTGCAGCTTTTACTAACAAATTTCCAAAATTAAGAGACAAGCTTGTGTAGTCGTATAGTATACACAAGCTGATTAGCTTGTGAAGATTTCAAAGGTGTTGTAGTTTGTTTTGAATATGCTCTTTGATATTGTGGTGTGGTATGCAGTAATGCACCATATTCTGTAGTTGTGAGAAATAGGAAATAGTGATTACTTTCCTGATAGGCAAAGTGCCTTCAAAACTACACGAGAGTCAAAGGTATCTGTAAATGAGTATTATAAGCGGTTGTTGCAGGTGTTTCAGCAGCACAGTGTAAGAGAATATCCCGACAAAAGTGTCATGGGGATTTTTGTATCCCAGTTTGTTATTGGGTGGAGACCAGTGCGCATATACAACAAAGTAATCTTCTGGCAGAAAAAAATCACTTGATGAAAGCCTTTTCTGAGGCAGACACACAAGAAGGTGTCTAATCGACTTTCTAGGGACACCAATTGCTTGAAAGCCCAGATAGAGCTGAAAGAAAATATTTGTTGTGCCCCAGCACAAGGAATGCAAGATTACAGTGAAGACTTTACATTGTTTTGCATTGAGAGGGAGGCCTGCACTTTCTCAGTGCTTACTCAGATGCACGGTGATGATCAGAAACCTGTGGCATACTTCTCAATCAACCTTGACCCTGTTGAAGCAGGACTGACTGGCTGCCTTGAAGTAGTTGTCTCAGTGAGGAAAAGTCTGGAAAAGAGTGAGAGCATAGTGATGGGATATCCTTTAACTGTAATGGTCCCTCACTTTGTCGAACTACTTTTGAAATGAACTAAAACTCAATACATGACCCATAATAGAGTTACAAAGTATGAGCAGAAGATTGTATCTGCAGAAAATATTGTGTTAAAAAGATGTCAAGTTTTAAATTCATTAACACTGCTACCTGACCTGTGAGTGACATTGTTTGAGATGAAGTTGAACATGATTGCTTATTTGTTATGGATTTATGCACAAGCCTAGACCTGATATTAAAGATGAACCCCAGAATGAGCCTCATTATGTAATTTGTGTTGGTGGCTCATGTCTGAAAAACAAAGAGGGTACTGTGAGAGCAGCTTAAGCTGTATGTACAATAACTGATGTCATTAAAGCTTCATAGCTTCAAGGGGTTACCTCAGCATAAGTTGCAGAATTGATTGCCCTAACCAGAGCACGCAGCTTAACTGCTCAAATAAAAGTGACTATATTTACAGATAGTCAGTATATCGTTGATGCTGTCAATGAATTTAGGTAATTGTGGTCACAAAGAGGTTTCATGACCTCTTCAGAAAGCCCCTTCAGAAATGGGGTACAAGTAAGAAATCTGTTGGAAGCTATCAAGTTACCTGCCAAATTTGAGGTTGTTAAATGTGAAGCCTATCAAAATGGTAATGGCTACATTGCCACGGGAAACAGGAATGCTGATTCAGTTGTGCGGTATTGTGCCCTGCTGGCCTGCACATTTATTGGAACTTTTGCATACAAGTCTGAAGAGGATACTTCATTATCTATGTTGATGAGAGTAACAGATACATGGGATGAATTAAAGATGCTGCAGGAAAATGCTTCAGAAGTAGAACAACAACGTTTTATCAGAGCAGGTTGTGAGAAAATATAAGTGACATATAGATGTTACCTGATAGTTGCTGTTTCCAATGACACAATACTTCCATGGCTACACACATTTAGGGAGGTTTCCATGGCATGTATCTTTAGCCATAATTGACTTAATCTTAGGTTCAAGATGCTTGCAGAAGAAATGTGTCATCTTTGTGTGACATGTCAACAAATGAATGCAAGGAAAAGGACATAGGTAACACTAAGTCACATAGGGAGATCAGGTGGTCCTTTCAACAGAATGCAAATGGTCTTTATCGAAATGCCTGTCTGCACTGGGCTGAGATATGTCCTGGTCATAGTATGCATTGTCTCAAGATGGGTGGAAGCCTACTCAAACAGAAGAAATGACAGTCTAACTGTAGCAAAAGTGTTATTGCAAGAATTAATACCCAGGTACTGAGTACCTGTTTCTCTAGAATCCGATAGAGGAACCACCTTTAACAATGAGGTCCTGAAGATGATTTGCAAGGCATTACAGATTAAGCAAAGACTGCACTGCAGCCATTGACCTGAAGCCTCAGATAAAGTCGAGCAATTCAATTGGACTATCAGGTCCCGACTAGCGAAAGATTGTGTTTCAAAAGCCCTGAAATTGGCAGATGCTTTTCCCTTGGTGCTGATGAGTATTTGAAGTATCCCTGATAGACAAACTGGTTTATCACCTCATAAAATTCTCTTGGGATATGCAATGAGATTGCCTGCTTTACCAGCAAATGCATTAAAGAACAACACAGATGGTATGATACTGGATGATGTGTTACCTTCTATTTCTTACCAGGTTGCCACTGCCAGTAAAAATACACCTCAAAATAAGTGCCAAAACTTCAAGCTTAGTGTTTGCGTTGTGATCAAGAAGCACATTTAGAATACTTGCTTGGCACCAATATGGAAAGGCCCCTTCCAGATAAATTTGGTGACCAATACCACTGTTTTATGTGCTCGAATTCTGAATTGGATACATGCATCGCACATCAACAAATTAAGATATGTGAAAGAGAAAATTGTGCTTTTTTAACCTTAACGAAGAGCACTGGTGACTGCAACACCACCAGATGTGAGGCTACAAAGAGCAGTGGTATCGGGAGTACAACAGCAGCAACGAGAAGAAAAGGGTGAAAATCTGCAGATTACAACATCAATTCATGTGCCAGTTGTCTCACAAAGTGGAACTTAAGTCTCTAATGAGGTAGAAGCAGAGACTGTCTCTCAATCTAAAGATGTTACTGAGACAACATCAGTAAAGCCAAAATATCCGGATGAAGAAATAAGCATTGAAAAGAGAACCATCAACTATTGCTGAGGAGACAGATCAAGTGATAAAAGTGATACAGATGGAGATCAACAAAACTGGATAAGATCGAAAAGAGCAAGAGAGGCTTGTTGAAGGTAGTCAGCACCTGAGTGGCCTCACTTTGGTCACAAAGTATTGAAAGTCTCAGGAGATGAGTTGCGTGATGTGAAAACAAAACTGTTTGAGCTTATATGACAAACACAGTAAGAACTAACTTTGCCATTACAAAGAGACATCGAAAAGTCTAAGAGGCTGTTTGAAAAGTACAACAAAACTGACACTAACTAAGTCTCATTTTATATTTTAAAGAAGATTTACCTCGACCTAAGTCTGCAGTAGAAAAGTAGGAATAACATTTTTAGATGAACACTGAGTAAGGTTAAAGTATCTCTACGAAGATTGTTTCACTGAAAACTAACCACATTCAAAAGCTACTTACACAACTCTGCACTGAAATTTGAACTTGGCTGTATACAATCTGGTTCGAGACAACCATATTTTGCTTTAGAAATGAGTGTAAATATATTATATGTTCAATTGTTTCAATAACCATAATAATGACTACGATAGTACTAGTAGGGTTTTATTTGACACTCGAGAAAGACATTAGATCTGCAAACGTTGCTAAAACACGTGCCTACATGGATGATGAAGAGAAATTGAAAGCTGCATTTGCTGAATACAGAGAGATGATTAAACAACTAAAGTTTATTCTAGATTAGTATAGGAATATACATAACCCACGGGAGCAAAAGACTTATGCCCATGTTTGGGTACCATCATCAGCAACTAAAAATGTCTCAGATTATCCCATACAAATATCATATGTAATTCCCTGTAGCATAATGATTTCACTTTTATATAGACAAGAACATTATGAATACTTCTTTTCCAACTATAATCTAATACATTCTAGAGTACCTCTAAGGTAAAGCCTTAATTTACACTGACAAGCAAAAGAGATGGACTCAGCCTGATACTACTTTATGCCATTTAGGACAATCGGTAGTGCTAAGGCTTATCAAACTTATTTAACCTGTTTAATGAGACCCCAAGAGGAAGTTATGGCTCAAGAGTAAAAAAACACTAGCATATCTAAAGATAAACATGAAAGATGAAAAATCTTTGGAAGAAAGAAGATCAATTTAGTAAGAAAATAGTTTATCCAAAAATAAGATTATACAGTCAACTAAAGGAATATTTGTATTTCTAAAAGAAGAATATCTAAACAAACCCAACATGTAGGGATAGGTATTCAAACTAATGTGAGGAACATGGCAAATTTTAAAAGGAGAAGAATCTGCAATTCTAGGAGTTTATTTTGTTTGTGGACAGGATGCTTATTTCCAGTTACCTGCTGATTGGGAGGGTATTTGCAATTTAGCTGTCCTATTTCCTAAAATATAACATATGTATAGTATAGATGCACTAACAACGACTCAGGCACACAGACACAATAAAAATACAAGAAATTTAGTTCAATTAGTAGGAGATATATTTGATACAATCATTCCACC
Organism: Lissotriton helveticus; assembly: GCF_964261635.1. Taxonomy (NCBI): domain Eukaryota; kingdom Metazoa; phylum Chordata; class Amphibia; order Caudata; family Salamandridae; genus Lissotriton; species Lissotriton helveticus. The sequence goes on along the minus strand of NC_136072.1, from coordinate 875,469,759 downwards.
TGTAGGAGTCACAATAAATGTCAAAAAGAATAGGAAACAGTCAAATGTTGTCAACCAGCTGGCATCCAGTATGTCTGGAGCTTTATTGGCAGTAACCATGGAATTTGTAGCAATTAGATCCATGGTTTGACATGATCACTTAGAAAGTCTGTAAGATGCTCCAACTTACTTACAGTTGTTCATACATACATGATGACAGTAAGAAAATAGAAGAATTTGCAAAGATCATTTAAGTTTTTAAACCAGAATTAGAAGAGTTAGAAATACTTAGCATCTGTACAACAGCAGGAGGAGATATTTTGAAAGCTATATTTATGGCAATGTTAATCATAGGGCTTTGTTTATTATTTTTATTTACTTTATTTAAAGGCTGTGGATATTACTCACACTAGAGAAAGAGCAGAGAAAGAAAGAAATGTTTTGAAGATAATTAGTATTAAATAATCTCATGAATGATGATTACAGAAAGACATTAACATTTAAAGTTTAAAACAACAAGATTCAACTGACGATGAAGGTGCAGAACTCCCATGTAAAATCAAGATAGCGTGATGGCTAAGATAACCATCAAATGGGGGAAGTAAAGAAGCCAACTAATTTAGATACAAATCATTTCAAATAACAGCTTTGTGTTCAATGATGAATGCAAACATTTAAAGATGAAATGACATAATAATATGTGCAAACTGCACTATGTAGACATATTTATTAGCATAGGCTGCAGAAACATTTAAATGCAAGTTTTCTTTTAACTAGAAGTGACATCAACAATGCTGAAATGTTCACAATGGAGTTTAGATTCTTGACCTTAATGTTACATGCCCAGAAATATTCGTTGTAACTGCAGAATGTTCCAGTATAACAAATGTATTAGATTTTGCTAAGAAACATCTAATTGTGATAACCATACTTCCTCTTTTCCCAATTTTTCACATAATACTTGAATAGAATAGTTGTATATTTTGAAACAGCAATTATGTTTTGTGTTAAGAAAATGGATTGCTAAACAGTATTTTTGCAAGTTGATATTTCTCTTCCTTAGCATAGTTCATTGTTTACGCAATGAAACATTTAACATTAGAAGATTAAACTGTGTTTGATGCCTATGGTAATGGAGGCTTCTGAATAGAAAAGCCACATACATGAGATGTCTGTAAAAAACGTTGTGATAAATTTTACAAGCTGCATGTTATCTCATGGGAAAGGAAGAGCTAAACTCCCTCTAATACGAATGCTGCTGCCTGATTGGATCAAAAACGGAATGACCGGATTCACATTTTGAAACACTATTTTTGCCTATTGTATTAGTATGTGTTCCTAGTTTAGAGAACTCTCAGCTCTCAACACTCACCTCAACTAGGTTTTCCCAGACACCCTTTCAACTTCCCTTGTCCTTGACTGAAAGCTGTGGTTACCACTGCTGCTGTTTTTCCTTTCCCTTATTATTGATGCTTGAACTTTACAGATTGCTACTGCAACTGTATGCTTCTTTGCTCTAAATATTGAGACTCTTCTGAGTTTCATGTGTGCATCTTTATGTGAGGTTTTGTTGCTTTGATTGAATTTTGAGCTTTATGCTCTTTTTACTCACAGCTCAAAAAATCGTTTAATTTTTACTAGACCTGCAGGTCTAGTAACCTAACAAATGTATTCAACCTAACTGAAATGCAATTGATCTCTGTTTCTGGAAGTGGAGTAAATGTAGCAAGTTAACAAGATTTAAAGGCATTTTTATTGCTCATTCATTTTGTGAGCAATAAAGATGCGTTTAAATCTTGCTATCTTGTCACATTTCCTCTGCTTTCAGAGACAGAAGTCAAAAATCAGTTTGTCTTCCTACTCCCAGAAAGGATGAATAGGACCTAAAAATAGGTCGTCCTATGGATTTTTCAAACCCAGTTACTCTACTGTTTTGCTTTGAGTTTGAACTCTTCATGAGTTCTACTAACACAATTCTGGTCCTGTTAGTTAGAATAGAGTTTTAGTTCCTTCATGGAATGTGCTTCATGCGTGACTTGATGATTTTTTTCTAACCATACTTTTCTGAGATTTCTATAAACGTACTTGTCTTTATTGACTGATCTGACAAAAAATAAACAAGTTATACTCTGGAATCAGCCCAGGAATGGGGCGTAACTTTGTAAGTGATGGCAAGGAAAGGTTGAGCCACATTTATAAAATTTTACCCCAACTCCATGCTATCAAGAGTACCACTTTACATTACTAATGCAAGCATCTACTTGGACTTCAAAAATGCCAAAATGTCAGTGCCCTAGACACTTCAAACGAAGGGGCGAATTATTACCATTCTGATCCTGCTTCAGAGGTTGTTTCATCTTTACACAGTTGTTCAGAAAGCTGAGGATTCCATTTAACTGATCTTGCGTTTGTACGGAATCAGGGTAGGAAACAGCACAAGAGAAGAAATGGAGGATAGGAAGGGAATCCTAGACTGCTAACTTCAGGATTGGGCCTTCAATTCTGGATTGACTATGCCAACACACATATTTAAACCTTGCATTCCTACAGCTAGGTGCCTGGCAAAAATCTTGTTATGGTTTCTCCACTTGCCGATTAGTTTGTCATTCAGCTGTCTGCTCTTGCATTATATAACTTTGTTTCCCTTCAATATGCTTGTGTTTCAACCCATTGTTTATGTGTTGTCCTTGCTAGCTGCTGTACTATCAAGCCTCTCGTTAACCACTCTTTGCTGTATTGGGCTTCTAAACCAGTTTCCGATAGTGTGAGGGCTAAACATAGCATCACCAGTCTTGGAGTTTGGTAAGTTGCTCACATTGCCATTACATTTATGTGGAACTATTCTTTTTCTCTACTACTAACCTTGTGCTTGCTCTTTCCTTTCTTTGCTACATCTGATTCCGAAGACTGTGCCAGAAGGCCTTATGACTAAACTGATTTAAGCTGCATTCTAGCTTCTGTGTTCCTCTCACTTTTCCAAGTCCTTCTTACTTCTCTTTGATATTGCTAAGATATCTGCTTGTCAGAGAACAGATAGGAGGACTGGCACTTCAATGTGTCCATCTCTTTCATTCCAGCTTAACATGCATACATTACACATTGTATTTTAGTTTATATAGATCATGACACAGACACTACCATAGCTAGATTATTGCACTGATCCTGACATAATCCATAACATGGTCAGTTCCATACAAATAGACCATGGTAGATTAGAACAAAACAACATTCTCAGCAATCTCTACAATGATGGCTTAATTAAAGTTAGTGAATAATGCAATAATTATTTTCAACTAAACAAAATGATATCTTTAGAGTTATCCAGCTTTGACACTGGAAAAATCAGTCATTGGTCAGGGAGGGAGGCTGTAGAAATGCAACTAATTGCAAGATAAATTCAGGGAAGCAAACATATCACAAGCCATATCCAGCATTTATAGGGCACTGAAATTGAACCTCTCCTACAATCAGTACACTGTATAACTAACCGGTCTGAAGAATTAGGCACAGAGCCGCAAAATCGTCCCTCAGCACGCCATACAGAGAAAATACCTATAATCTATCTTTAAGACAGTATATCACCTCAGTACAATTGAAGTATTTACAGGGAGAAGCAGAAGGATGTTGGGGAGGATATGGGAAACATAAACAAATCTACACGTGTTGGGAATGTGAAGTTATACAGGAGTTTTGTAGGTATGTAGTGGCTAAAAACAGAGAAAACTAATGTTGATTTAAGCTTGGACCAACAGTTGTTATTTTTGGAGGTGTGGCTGGCCGAAAAGGGATTGTACCTGCTCAGTACAGTTACTGGTAATTTTAGCACACAAATGTTGTTAGTGGTTGTGGCTTGCCATGGAGAGCAATGGCCGCTTGATTGAGCGGCTCCGTCAAACCACTTTGACTTTCCCCCTATAAATCTGGACAAATATCTGTAATTGGGGTGAGAGTGAGGTCACCACGAGTCACTCATTGGTCAAAAGCAGAACCAGCCCTGAAGAGCAACAACGGACCTGAGACAGAGGCAGGACAGCAAGAGGCCTGCTTATGTTCGACATCCCCAGGCTCAAGTATCGAGGCCGGGGAAGAGTGCGCTGAAAGCAGCGGGACAAACTGGTGGTAAGACCCGCCCAAAACACACTGCGCGACCCAGCGAAGGTGCAAGCGCTGGCCGGAGTCACACAAGAATCCGAAGGAGGGAGAAAAGCGACACCGCAAAAAACCTGTAAGACCATGTGGGCTGACACTTGAGCCCCGAAACATGCTCGAAGTGTCAGAGGAACAGGGGACCCATAATCATGAGAGATAGGCCCATGCAGGAACTGTGGTGAATGGAGGGCAAAGCAAGGGCCCATGATCCAAGAAAATACAACAGGGTAAGAGAAAGTACACCAGCTACCTTGACTGTGAGGAGGTGTGAGGGTGAGAGAGGCATCGGATGCAACCACCAGTGAAAGCACAGCCACTTTGAAGAGGCCTCTGCCACGCAGTTACATAAAGGTTAGTCTGGAGTGACTCAATCACAGCTGGAAACAGAGTAAGTGCGAAAGGAAGACACAGAACAAAGGAACTCTATGCTGCAGTTTCTATATTGGGATTTGAACTCTTGAGCTCCGGTTCCAGAATCATCGAGGACAATGGGGAGAGGGGCCAGCCATTAAAAAGGTCACAAAATGGACAGAGCAATGAAAGACTTATCAATACTTGGCAGTGCAGCATGTGGACCACCTAAACTGAAAGGCACCAACTTACGCTATAGCCTCGACAAAAGAACAAGGAACACATCAATAAATTAGCCCTGCCCACCGTGGTACCCCCACGTGCAATCACAACTGCAAATATGACAGGGGGCCAGACAAAACTGGATAAATATGCTCTGCGCAAGGACCAAATGGACGACCCAGAAGGAACAGAAGCAACTGGGTCACGAATGGTAACTTCCCAGACAGTGACCCCAGAACCCATGCAGCAAGATGTCATAGGGATAAAAACTGATCTGGCAGGAAAGATTGGTGCTGTTATCACACAGGTATCGCTGCTGTGAGTGGACCTCCGCAACATGAAGGAATGAGTAATGGAGGTAGAAGGAATGACAGCAGAGCTGATTACTGACACAAAGACCCTACAAAAGCAAATCAGAGAGCTGGCACAGATGGCAAGGGAGCTGGAAGACAAGTTGGAAGACCAAGAAGGGCGCTCCCACCAAAATAATATCCGGATAATCAGGGTACCAGAGAGGGCGGAAGGACAGGCAGTGGACCTATTTGAAAAGGACCTTATAACTTAATCACTACAGCCCAGAAGACTATCAAAATTTGTGTGTGTGTAACCGAGGCCTAGCGCCCCGCCGTGGCCCATAATAGTGACACTATTTAATTTCTGAGATCGGGATGTAGTCCTCCAAATGGCGAGAGGTGCCCCACCATTGAAATATAAAAACACCCTTATCTCCTTTTACCTTGACATCAAGTAGAAAGTGCAGCGACAAAACTTTTTGGAAATAAAATATTAAGTACTCAATGCTTTTCCTGGCAACCCTTAGAGTGATAGCAGAGGGCAAGATACCAGAAGAAGCACATGACTGTTTGGACGGCTGTAGAACGGTCGACAGAAGGCCACACCAGCAATGGGTGTAGCAGAAAGAGACTGGGACGTGGAGCCGTTGAATAGACATAGGCAGGAAGGGTGACACACTTCATTGACACTGGAGTGACATTTTATGAGATACTGTACAGGGAGTGGGGCTCTGGAACTGTCTTCAGATCGAAATGGACTTGAGCAGAAGAGATGCAACAATCTAAGGGCCCACTGGGCAAAGACCCTATATACAGATAACATTTATGTCTTTCTATAGAAAGAGAACTGTAAAATTATGTTGCTGCACCTGCCTCAAAACAGGTTGATATAGCAACTGCACAATATATGTTTAAGGTTAGTTCGGGGGAGAGCCGACAGACTCTCCGGCCCCAGGCCGACCCAAGTTGAGATTGTTATCATGAGGTGACAGGCACTCTTCACATTAGGGAGGTGAGTGGTTCTTAACCCATAGTGCAGGGCAGCAGGGAAGTGGGAGGATTTTCTGTGTTTGTGTGGTCACCAGAGAGATGGCACTGTTTTCAGGTTTTACAAGTTGGTAACCTGGCAGAGAGCGGGAAGGGAACGTGACACACCAAAAGGACAGGAAGGGCATTGCAGCATGGGTATGACCCGAGTAACCAATCACACACCCATGTCAGACAGAAATCAGGACATAGATAAGCTACGGGCTTCCCCCAAGAAAACACAAGAATACGGGTCTTGGCCTGGAATGTTAATGGCCTAGGACACATCATAAAATGCACAGTGATATTGCAGTACCTTCGCAGACAGAACCCGGACTTAGTACTAATTCAGGAAACACACCTCAAATGTAACACATGCAACGCACATAACAGATTCAGAAAAAAACTAGCAGCACATGCAGGATTTACATCTGGGTCGAGAGGGGTTGAGATTCTGCTTCGAACGACTCTCCCCTTCAAGCCAGGGGAAATATGGCATGACCATATGGGTAGATATGTGACTGTAACAGGAAGGTGGGAGGGCAAAATCCTAAACATTTGCTCAGTGTACATACCACTGAGGCTACACATGGACACATTGAAGGACCTGGGTGCTCTACTGGCGAACCTCCAGGAAGGAATAATAATTATGGGTGGGGCCATAGACCTAGTGATGGACAGAATAACAACCTCATATAGAAATAGGGGCCCCAACCCACTACAAGACTTTGCGGAGGCGATGGGGCTTGTTGAACTATGGAGAATACATAATCCAGAAGATATACATTTCATTCAACCTCACATGTGGGTACACAAGCTTAGACTACCGGATGATGCAAGGAATAACCACACACTGGTTTACTGGAGCAGAGCATAAGGCAAGGAGTTTCTCTGATCATTCCCCAGTAGAAACACTGCTGCAAGGACCTAGGAGAAAAAATACCCTGCCCCTCAGAATAGACCCCTGGCTTTTCCGAGACAAACAGATCTGGGGAAAAATAGGAGAGCGCATAGACCAATATTTTCAGGACAATGCAGGAATGATGGACTTGACCTGCACACTGTGGAAGGCAAATAGAGCAGTGATGAGGGGATATGTTCAAGCCATATTTGGAGGGAAAGTGCAGGAGCAAAAAATCAAATGCAACACACTAGTGAAAATCAGTCTACAACTGGAAAGCGACGACATGGGGAATAGCGAGGCAGCGGCACAGGCTAGGCAGCAGATCCGTATCAAACAAAAAGAGATGAAAGATATAGTTGAGGCGGCAGCCAAGACATATGCTAGAGCGACCCAGAGGCAACTATCCAAAATAAGTGAGAAGTCTAACAAGCTGTTGGCATGGCTGGAAAAGAGAGACAAGGAAAGGAACTGAGTGTTAGAGGTACAGCCTCAGCATTTGCAGACCAATATGAAGCCTTGTACAAATCCACATCTACTAGAACAAGGAAGGAATGTTCGGAACTACTTAGAGATATTCCTGTCCCAAGCCTGTCTAATGAAGACAGGGAAGCAATGGATAAGGAACTCATGTCAGACGACATAGTAAGGGCTTTAGGAGATTTACAGCTTGGTATAGGAGACAGTCCCAAGGCATACCCATAGAATGTTATAAGGGAGTGGCTTTGATAGTGTCCCACACATACTAAATATGTTCAATGAATCTCTCAGTTGAGGCTACCTACCAATAGATTAGAGACAGGCTATAATAGAAGTATTACCGAACCCTGGGAAGCCACCAAAAGAATGTGGTCATATCGTCCAATGTCTCTGCTAAACGTGGAAGGTAAGGTACTAGAAAAGGTGCTGGCAAATAGACTTGCTACTGTCATCACCTCTGCAAAACACCCAGACCAATCTGGGTTCATGCCCCATAGGAGCACCAAGCTAAATCTGCAGAGATTATATGCGGTGATGCATACTACTAAAATCAACACAAGCAATGGAGCCGTGCTATTGTCATTAGACGCATACATGGCATTCGATAATACAGAAAGGACGCACCTGCAGGCAGTGTTGGAAAGATTTGGATTCAGACCCGCGTTTTGCGCTGGGTGCAACTCCTCTATGCGGATCCGCTAGCAAGGGTACCAGTGAATGGGGTGATCGCGAGGACAATGCTACACAAAGGTATGAGGCAGGGATACCCACTTTCACCCATGCTGTTTGCACTGGCCCTGGAGCCCCTGGCAGTCTGGGTCAGAATAAACCAATTAATCCGGGGAATGAGTGGGGGTGGACATTTGGAAGAAAAAATATCCCTATGTGCCGACGACATATTGCTATATGCCACCAACCCTAGATCATCGATAAGCCAAACCATCCATATATTCCACTTATTTGGAAGTTATTTGGGATACAGAATACATTGGAACAAATCCTTGCTATATGTGCTGACCGGTGCACCTCCAAGCTTGCCAAATCGTGCATGCTCCTTAGCAATAAAAGATACATTCAAGTACCTAGGCATAACAATATCAAGAGGGGCTAATACATTCCTAGAAGATCACCTACTGCCCCAATTGGATAGGATACAGAGGGACATTCAACACTGGAGGAAGCTCCCATTGACTCTGATCGGAGTTGCAGCCTTATTTAAGACTATGACATTGCCAAGACTCTTATATGTTCTGCAGAATACCCTGTGAAAAATACCATCTAGCTTCTTTAAGCAGATAGACACAGAACTAAGGGTCAAATGTACGACCCTATTTTGCATGCGCAAACGAGTTTACGACCCATTTGCACATGCTAAATGTAAAAGGGCTATGTACAATTCCTAAATAGTGAGTCGTAATTTATTTGTGTTTCACTATTTAGGAACTGCGAGTCGCTATTAGGAAGAGGCGTTCCCTTCCTAATAGCGAACACAACCCCATGTATAAATGTTTTGTGACCGCAATTGCGGTCGAAAACACTTGCAAAATGCCACTCTCTTCAGGAGGGTGGTAATGCAGTCAAAATTTGAAAGGGGTCCCCCAATATTTTTAATAGCAGACAGTGGTCCCTAGGACCCCTACCTGCCCTTAAAAAATTAAACAAGAATGTTTAATTTTTTTTAAAAAATGCATCCTGTTTTCTTTTAAGGAAAACGGGCTGCATTTAATATAAAAACAGCTCTATTTAAAAGCAGTCCCAGACATGGTGGTTTGCAGAGACCAGCAGGCCACCATCCCTGGGAGGGCATGTCATTCCCAATCGGATCGCAAATTGCAAGTGGCTCATTAATATTCACGAGCCTCGCAATTTGCGACACCATTGGGAATCGCAAACAGTGTTAAACACACTGTTGTATAACATGCCAAATAGCGCCTCACAAATTGCGAGTCGCAAATGAGTCTCAATGTGCGAGGTGCTATTTTGCACAACGTACATCTGGCCCTTAGGCTGCTCCTGTGGGATGGAGGACAGGCCAGAATTGCCCTACATAAGTTGCAACCCAGTGTTTATGAGGGAGGGCTGGCAATACCAGATATAGAAAAGTATTACTGGGCAGCACAACTCATAACCATCAACGAGTGGGTGTTAATGGGGTGAGAGGAGCCAGCATACAGAACTGATCAAGACCACATGGGAGAGGGAGGATACCTAACTGCGCTGTACCACCGACATAAAAGCAGTACATTGCCCACACACACAGAGGTGACAGTACACATATGGGGGGGAAGCCACCACATTCCAACTAAAAGGATTCCATGAATGTCATACCATTGGGATAGAATATCTAGGGGATATATGGAGAGGGCAAACAATGATAAGTTTTGCTGATCTAAAAGTGAGTACCAAATGTCTGATAAGGAGTTCCTTCAGTATTTGCAACTAAAACATGCTCTGAAAAGCATATCCCCGAGGGGGAGCAATTGGCAGAATATACTCCACTTGAAGATAGACTACCCTTGGACCCCATGTTAGAGTCCAAGGGAGGTAGCGATTAGGGCACGATTCCGACTGATACAGTTACGCATACTCCATTAGTCATATACTTCTAAAGTGTTTTTGCACCGTGTAGGATGCAGCGACAATGATCAGTGTACACAGGGCTGTGGGGAAATGGGTGCATTTTTCCACATGCTATGGGCATGCCCAAAGATACAACTATTTTGGAAAGAAGTAATACTGGTCATGTTGGAGTTAATAGATAAATCCTTAATGGCATATCACCTGTGTGTCGGGCGATGAGAAATGGCCAAAATACTCCAAGATATGGCTCATGACAGTAGACATAGTAGCCAAACGAAATGTAGCAAGGGATTAAAGTGACAGTCAACCACTTAGTCTTGTTAAATGGAAAGAAGACCCAGACTGGTGTTGCAAGGCAGAAAAAGGGGTGTTCCAGGATAGAGGCTGCCCAAATAAATGGGAAAAAACGTTGGGGAAATCGAAACAATATAGAGGATTTTGAGCATTGGTTAGTGAAATGGGTAAATAAACAATGGGGGAAATATACACTGTATCACATTGCACTGTGTTAAGATAGGCATTAAGGTTACAATTCGATATGCTATACAACAAGATACATGGATGTAAAGCAAATGTATAGAAATGTTGGTTGATTGACGCATTGCCTGGTCCTGGTTATTTACCTAATAAAAAAGAGTTATAAAAATAAAGAAATGTTGTTAGGTACTTGACTCAACCTTGCAAAGAAGTAGAAGGCTTCTACACCCTGCCCATGAAGAGATGGTGGGCTAAAATGTGGACTCTCTTGGCAATGGAAACATTGCCAGCAACAATGATGGAAAAAGCTCCTATGTTAGAGAAAACATAGACCCTTTTTCAAAAACACACAATGATGCAAGGAGTGTGCAGAGTGCAGGCTCCACCACCAGACTTGGTTTGACAGTCAGGAATGTTTTAGTACCTGGAACCTGCTCTGGGCTAATACACTTATATTTGCACAATTAACTGCTTTAGCTAGATGTATAGGCAACTGGATTAATAATTACAGATGTACAGAGATTTGTTTTACAGTCGAGTTAGGTGGAAGGAGAAGAAAGAATTGGAAATTAGTTCTGGTTTGATACTTTCTTCCGAGACTGAAACTAGAAAAATATAGCAAATTTGCTGACTACTCTGATTCACAAAAACTTCTGCACAAAGCAATATGATCCCATTATATTAACACTTTATTGAAGTAACTGTACCTATGTTTTAATGTCTGATCGAACTGTGGTCCTAAAAGTTAAATAACATTGTTAGGTTTATGTTTCTTTATTACATTTATCACATTAAAATTACATAGGAAAGCATTACAAATCTGAAATACCCTACTATCATAGGGGAGTATATGACATTCACAATTAAACCCCAATAACTCCCTCCTCCCCCCAAAGGTCTCCCCTCCATCTTCCCCCCTTTCCCCTCCACATCATCCACCAACACATCATTGGTCGATTCTCACCCTCAAGTCTAAGAAGTCGTAAGTATTCGTGACATGTGAGTTCTCGAAATGCAGAAGAGCGCATTGACAGAAACGGCTTCCAAAGATCAGAGAATGAGGTCTCTTGGTGTGTAATAGAAAGAGAGATACGCTCCATGCGAAGGACAAGGCATATACAGTGAAGCCACCCCAGGTAAGTGGGGAGACAAGTGGACCCCCAGTGTGCCGCAATGTTCTGGAGGTTTGCTCATAGTGCAAGACCTATGTGGCGGCCTCTGCGGGATTTAAGAAGGAACATGAGAGCATTAGGTAAGCCTAGTAAAATGTAAACTGGGATTGAGGAAGCAGTATGTCAAGATGCTTATTGATGTCATCCAGTACTTGCGGCCAATAAGGAGGGAGTTTGGGGCAGTCCCATAGTATATGTGTCAAGGTGCCAAGGGATCCACAGCCTCGCCAACACAATATGTTTTTTATTATAAATATTACAGAAGTAAAACAGAAAAATAAGTTATGTTTTGTGACTTATTAATTATGAGTGAGTACCACAACAAACTTTGAAAGGTTAAATATGAAATGTTGTTAATTTTAAAAATACCAAACCTGCGATGTTGTCACTAACCTCATGGTTGGTCTTCCATATTAAAAAGCAAGTAACCGTAGCCAAACAGAATAAACACATGATGGAGAGTGAGTGGAAAAGGTAAGAGGGCTGTATGTGAAACCATTTTATAAGCAGAAGCCCGGCAGGTTAGGTGTGGTGGGTTACACTGGTGATAAAATTGTTATTCAGAGGGTGGATTTCTGCCTTAAGAAAGAACCTCCATATGCTGCTTTTAAGATGTTATTCCATTTACAGAGGAGTTGGAAGATCACTGAGGTGAAGGAAGTTTGGCGGAGTTTCTTTCTTCATACCGCTGAAATCTAAATCAAGCGGGGAGATGGATCACCATGACATATGGTTACATGGTGACTTTAAGCAGTTGGTAGTCATCCTCTAAGATATAAATCAGGCCATCGTTGCCCAAGTGAATCTTTAAATATTTAGATAACAATTTAGAGACAAATGGCTCTGCTCTCAACTAATTAAATAAAAACTTTATAAATGGATATTAGTGTCCAATGTCCAATACACATGAGAATAAGGTGGTATCTCCCAAATGAAACAAGTTGTTAGGCATCTTTGCTGGAAAAATAATTTCTTTTTATTCTTTTATTCAATGGAAATTCCAAAATATCACAGCACACATTTTGTCCCTCCTGGGAGTTCTTCAGGGCTGTAATATACACAAAAACAAAACAACCTATTTATAATCTGAACACTTGTTAAAAACCATATGTTACATTATTAAATGAACCAGACATAATGTGAGATACTTTACATAAATGTATCTATTTTGTATTAGGGCTAACAGGTTTGTTCATTTAAGTCCTAGGGAGATAACCTGTCCTCAATATTAGGAAGCAATAATTTGTTGTTGTTAGAGCTTCATAATACATTTTCGTATATATATTCTTTGTAATGGTGATCGACATTTATTTAATTAGTTGAGAGCAGAGCCATTTGTGTCCAAACTGTGTTGTGGGGAAGTTTTCTTCGCCGTTATTGTATGAAGGTCACGTCCCCGCCAATTGCACTGCCTTGAATTTATCTATATAGCCATGACACGGTAAAGGACTTGTCCATGGTTTTGTTGCCCTGACCTTTCTCTGTTCTTTTACATTTAGATAACAGTTTAGTTGATGGTACTGTAGTCTCAGGACACATTCTTTATGCGTTCCTTTATTTATTCATAAACGTACATAGCTCAGCCTGGACCTAAAGTGATATATTGGTGCTTTAAATGGAACGTATGTACCCAGGAGAAGGGATGCATCAAGAAAGGGAAAGGGAAAAAGGAGGTTGATAGTTTAGAGCAATGAGAGACAATAATGAATGTTAACTCTATAAGCAAACACAAGTAGGGTAGATATGCTGTGGGAGGAAAAGTGTTCTCATGGATACACATGTTTAGACAGAAACATGTTTAAATAGATGTTTTTTGATTGGACATATAATGGTGAACAAAGTTGTTGTCTTGCTAAGAATAACTGGGAAGAAGCTCCATGCCATAGCGGTGGCTACCGTGAGGGATTGCTTTCTGACAGAGCTTCTTAAGTCTCTGCATCCGCCTGAGATGGTCAGAAGTTGGGGAGAGGATGTAGCCTAACGGCTAGGGTGGTCAACCTCAAATCTGGGGAACCAAGTTCAAGTCTCAGCAACGGTGCTCAACTTTCGGTGATTCTGTACAAATCACTTAATCTCCCTGTGCCTAACAAAAAATTAATGCAATTGGTGCTCAAGTAATGGCCTCCGGGTCGAGTTTGCGCTATATAAAACTCCAAAAAGAAAAGAGAAGTTTGCAAAGTATGCAAACTTTTGTCCTTGTCATGATTCTGCCACGTCTGTTTCCTGGTGCACTTTTGCTGGTACCTGTTTATTGTTTTCTATTGTTTTTCCCCATGCTTGTTGTGCATTTGCCACTTGCCTGTGCAGATGCTTGTTGCAGACTACGATGATATCAAGGCCTATAGTCCCTTCTTAGCTCCAGTAGTTTACCTGTGAGCTGGAATCTGGAAGCTAATAGGAACCACACCCTGTTATGGAAGCTTCTTCCTGAGCCCTTTAAATAGGGGCCACACCCTGTTCTCCTTGCTGGTTATTGAGAATCCTGAGCTTGAGCAGCAGCTGTTCCTGTTCTCCGGTTGCTGGAAGAATTGCATATTGCGCTGAAGATCCTTTTGAGCATTTACATATTTGGTCATTTTGGCACAGTTGTACATCACACTGAAGCGCTATTTAGTCATGTTCTTGTTTGGCTATTTGGGCACTGTTTTACATGTTTGGTGATTTTGTCATTTTTGTACATCGCGCTGAAGCGCTCTTTGGTCATTTACATGTTTGGTGATTTTGGCAACTTGGCACATTGCGCTGAAGCGCTCTTTGGACATTTACATATTGATGACTCTGGCATTTTGGGCACAATGCGCTGAAGAGTTCTTGGGGCATGTGTATACCTGATGACTTTGGCATTGTGTCACATCGCGCTGAAGCGCTTCCTGGACATTTGCATATTTTGAACTCTGATACATAACGCTGAAGCGCTCCCTTTGGCGTTTGAATAATAATCTGCCTCATTAGCGTATGTGACATGTTGTGTATTGCAAAAAGGTTGTTGGAAGTGGATCACTGACATAATATCGACAGTCAAAATATCGACTTACCAAAATATCGAGGTAAAAATATAGAATGCCACAATATAGACTTCCTATCTACAAACAGGTAAGTACAAAAATATCGACTCCAAAATATCGATAGGAAAAAATATAGACAGTCAAAATATCGATTTTTTAAAATATCTTAAAAGTAATTTTAAAGTACTATAATAATAAATATAATTAATTTAAACATACTTAAAAAACTTAAATAAACTTAAAATTAATAAATAATTATTGTAACTTAAAAAAAAAATATTATTTAAAAAAATACAAATATATATATATGTATATATATATATATATATATATATATATATATATATATATATATATATATATATATATATATATATATATATATATATATATTCAGTACTCCGCAGTTTCGCCCCGCTCCAGAATAACTAGCCAGGGCACACCAGAAAAACTCACGGACACGGACCACAGAAGTCTTTTCTTCAATTTATTCTCAGTGCGGGTATGTCATATGCAGGACTGTCAGAACTGGTAAACATATTATTAACAAAACATATACAATATTTTTTCCGTAGGATAGCGAGAGGTTTAAATTTACTATTCCCACTCCAGTGAGTACAACAGTAGGGAAAGCGTTGGATAGGGTAGGGGTAAAAATTACTATTCCCACTCCAGCGAGTGCAATAGTAGGGAAAGCGTTGGATAGCGTATGGGTAAAAATTACTATTCCCACTCCAAAGAGTGCAACAGTAGGGAAAGCGCTGGATAGCGTAGGGGTAAAAATTACTATTCCCACTCCAGTAAATGCAACAGTAGGGAAAGCGTTGGATAGCGTAGGGGTAAGAATTGCTATTACCACTCCAGAGAGTGCAACAGTAGGGAAAGCGTTGGATAGCGTATGGATAAAAATTACTATTCCCACTCCAGAGAGTGCAACAGTAGGGAAAGCGTTGGATAGCATGGGGTAAATTTTAATATCCCCACTATAGTGAAAATACATTAATATAAATCACATAATTATAAATTAATCAATTAATAAATTGTAATTACCAATTAAAACCTAATTAATTACCAATTAAAAATTAATTAACAATTTATTTAAAATAAATACCAATTAATTATTTATCATGTTTAATTAATTATATTAAATTACTTCCCACCCTATTTCCCTATAAACCCACAACCCGCTACTAAAAATAAATTATTATTCACATAATTATCAATTAACAATTAATTAATTACCAATTAAAAAGTAATTGACAATTTATGCAAAATAAATACCAATCAATTAATTAATTGACATATTTAATTATTTATAATTAAATTACTTCCCACCCTATTCCCCTATAAACCTACCACCCGCTACAGAAAATAAAATATTATTGACATACTTGTCAATTAAAAAATTAATTAAAATTAATTATCAATTAAAAATTATTTAATTATCAATTAAAAATTAATTACCAATTAATTCAAAATAAATACCAATTCATTAATTAACATATTTAATTAATTATAATTAAATTACTTCCCACCCTATTCCCCTATAAACCCACAACCCGCTACAGAAAATACATTACTAAAATTAAAATATTTATCAATTAATCAATTAAAATTAATTAACCTGCCAATTAAGCCTGCCAAGACGTACACAATGACTGTTCTATGCATAACCTGCTTTTCTTTTACAGGTATGTTGTCATTGCTTAACTTGTGTTAAATATAGTCAAAGACTTTACGGAGCACAAAAGGAAAGATAATCAACGACAACGTCTCGTTTCAGGTCTCCCTCCCCGCAGTACCCACCCTAATTCTCTTCCCCCCTCTAGCCACTCAGGGGATTTAAGCTTGAGTCAAGACTGCTGGAAGGTGGGCTTCTTGAGGGTACTGCTCCTAAGGAACCCAACAGAATTTTACCAGTTCTGACAGTCCTGCATTGTCATATGATCACTTAGAGAATAATACAATATGTTAAACCTTTCAACTAATACAATTCTGACATATAGTCAACAAACACCATCAAGGGTAGATGCTACACATTTTTCATCTGTGTTGTTTTTCCAGGTTTATCACCAGAAAACCATTTAGAAGAGTTATATTACGTTTTGATGCATATTATTAACCCTTCAGATAAAATAATCCAAGATGTATTTAAAATGAATTCTATAGTCGCTAGATAATAATTAAGAACTGGTTGTTACGTTCTCTAAATTTTCTTGAGACACAAAGGTTGTTTTCTTGACGCCGGGCACCAAGGACTCAGTAAATGTGCTATCTCAATTTAGAAAAACAGTTGTTCTGCAGTCATTTATTAACCGACTGAGCAATATGACTTGAGGTAATGATCAATCACATGAGACGACACAAGGATAATCAGTGGAACCCTAAACCCTCTTTCATTAAGGAAGCACACACTCAAGAGCATTAGAACACAAAAAGATACATTTTAATATTTATTCTAAAATCGAAATCCTAGTCTCGTATACACAACATGAATTGTAACCTTGAAGACGACAAATAAAATGGCAGCAGCAATGGTTACGAAAGTGTGTATAATAGACACAACTCCAACATGGTTGGTTTCGTAATATATATCAAGCCAATCCTCATTATGCTACTTCTAAGAGCTCATCTTATTCTAAAAAAGCAAAAAATAAAACCCATTTCAAGTTCCAGACATGCTGCATTTTCACATTCCTGTTAGAATAATGGATTTCCTTGTTCAATAAAATTGCAAGTTTGCTATACTTCTCTAATGAGACCAACACAACTGACAGATCAGTATTCAAAGGCTAAGTGCCTCCAGTCCTGATTGCCATCAACAGGAAACAGAGACATGATTCTGAATGGTCAGTCCCAAGGTCACCTGGCATTAAGACTCCTTTTTGGTCTTTACCTTCTGTGCTCAACCTTTGTTGCATTATATAATTGTTTTAACAAAAATCTTAGCCAACACAATTAACAGAAAGTGACCTCAAGCTGTTTCAACTTTTCTTCTATGAGATTGTGTTCTTATGAATAGCACCACAAAATACGACATGTAGTATTTAACAACTAGAAAGTTTTAGAAATCAATACAAAGTAATGTAAAACGAATCAGTCACCATTTTAGGTTAAATACTGCAAATATATACATATAAGGCATATTATCAAAGTACAGAACACAATCTGACACAAACTTGCCTTGTATATTTATCATTCTTGTTTAGTATGCTGATTAACTATTATATATATTTTAAGCAGGGAAATGCCCAGAACAGGAATAAAAAAACACACTATTCAATACAAGGTAACCCAGAAACAGGACAATTAAAACCAGTCCTCAAAAATAAATAGCCATTCTTTCATATTGCCTTTTGATTATGGTTTAACACACTGATGAAGTTACAAAAAGTAGTAAATAAAAAAAAATGTCATGTTTGGTCATCCTTTGTATTAATTTTTGCTATGAGAGCTTCTATGTCTTGGCCAAGAAAGTCCCTCTGAAGAGCATTCATGCTCTATGCATTAGGACCATAGCTGGTTCCACGGCTCTTTCCAGAGGCATCCTCTTTACTCATACATGCAAGATAACTATGTGGTTACCCTTGCATTCTTTTGCAAAGCACTGCTGACTAACAGCCCAGGCATACAATGACTGGTACTTTGCCCAAGCAAAGTTGCATGCACTTCTTTGTTAAACTGGCAAAAATCCCAAAACAATTTAGAAAAATAGAGTACATTTAATAAATAAAATGATACCAGGAGGACAGATTTCCAATTGGTAGAATATCTTCAAGTATCAAACAGTAGTTGTAAAGCACCACTTATTACCTGCAATGGTATCCAGGTGCTGTGCTGCGGGTGTTCGTCAAAGAGCTAGGCCTTGAGGCCCCCTCTGAATTCTGTCAGTGATGAAGACATGCAGAAATGGAGGGGAACAGTGTTCCAGAACTCAGCAGCGAGGTGGGAGAAAGAGCATCCTCCGGGGCAGCAGCACATGATGCACGGAGCATGTGCAAGGGAGAGGTGGGTGGAGCGGTGGTGGAGGTGTGTTAGGAGAAAATTCAGGCTGTGGTTCAGGAAGGGAGGTCCTTGGATGTGGAGGGCTTTGTAGGCGTGGATAAGTATTTTTAATTGGCATCTTTTCCAGATGGGGAGCCAGTAGATTACTTTCAGGTGCTTGGAGATATGTGGGTTATTGAGCAGGTTGAGGATAAATTTGGAGCTGTGAGGAAAGGTACTGCATGGTGAGGTCCTGTATGGCAAGGAGCTGTGAGTAGAGGAGCTGCATCACAGTGTGTCAGATTTAAGGGCACCCACAGTTAGGCAGGTAGTTAGGCAGGTAGGTGTAGACTCTGATGCCAGCCAATGATCCAGGTTCTGGAAGGACACCTCTTGGGGGACCAGGACTCACTCAAGGCAGAGGCCAGCAGTGGCCCCCAGGCAGATCCAGTGTAGCAGATCACTTGGGAAGTTGCAGAAAGCCTCTGACGCTTATTGTGTCCTGGGGCTCAAACAGGAGGTCAACCAGATGATCCTTAGAATCACTATGGGTTAGCCTGGGATGAAGATAAGCAGGTCTCTCAGATAGAAAGGCACCCCCTCATATGCAGTCTGGCAGTCTATAGCTTACACAGGTCAATGAGTGTTCTGATGACTGTCTCTGGTGGTCTAATATTCATACCTGATACTAGCCTTTGTGTGGCGGTGCTTCCATATCTAGCCCCACATCAGGTAGTCAAACGTTCCTCCCCTGCCGAGGCTTCAAACTATCTGGGGGTGACAAAAGGTAAGCAGACCTAGTGTCAGATTCCTTGGTGTGTGCAGGAGGCAAAGCCCTTTGAAGTCTAAGTGGAGGTAGGTACAGTGTCTCCCAGTCATCCTGCAAGGATGGCCCATCCTGTCCGTGACTAAGCTTCCTTTGTGTCACTCTCTGGAAGCAATACACAAACCCAAACACCAGAGCCTTTCACAGCCATGTAACCCAGGCAACTGACAGAAGGCAAAAATGGTTAGCCAAATAAATGCTAACCTTCTAAACATGGCATTTTCAGAATTGTGACCTAAAATCTGACTTTACCATTAAAGAGGATTTTAAGTTACAATTCAATTGATTGTAAACAGCATATCTCTATCTGCTCCCAATTCAAACTTGTCATTTATTAAATTTAATAATGTAACGCAGTGCTAGTCAATGATAGAGATCGGCCTTACAGCAGTGAAAAAAAACATTAGGAGTTTTTCACTGCCATGACATTTAAAATAGGTGTGGGTGTAACTCACTTAAATTCTGAAAGCGTAATTCCACGGAATTAACAAACAAATTACACATTATTATGCAAACTATTGCTTACATTTAAAACACTGCTGCTCATGTTTGGATTTGAGTTTTGTGTTTGAAAATTACTCAAACAGCCTGCTTGGGTTAAAAATGTTACCTGAAATGTTTGTTGACCATCTACATTAAAGGAACTGCCACTCAGGTTAAAAAAACACTGTCATTTGCTTTCAAATTTGCACACTGCATAAAAAACGTACAGAATAGTCCACTACAGTAAAATGAATCTATCACAAATGTCCCATGTGTTAGAAAATGCGCCTACGGGAACATCTTGCATCAAAATTTCTCCTCAAAATTACGTGATGTTGAGTAATGGCGTAATCTTGGTAACTGCTTGTAAATATGGTTACGTGAAATTACCAAAATTACACCAATTACCCAGACATAAAGACAATTTCACCCAGGCATAATCTAAAACAAATTACACATTTCCTACTTTTTAAATACAATGTACCCTGTGCTATGACCTTTTAGGAACTACCTTTGGGGTGACATATGGATTAAAAATAAAGGTATAGGTATGGCAAAATATTTATACCAGAAGAATGGATCAAACACTGTGAACTGAAAGAATTGTTAAGTAAACAAATGAAACCTGAAAAGAAACAATTCAACATGTAGGATTAGAATCCCTACAAGATGGTAGTAACATTTTTTTTCCAACTGGTACACTAGTCCGTCCTTAGTTGTGTACTCAGAATGCTCCGAAACAACATGGCTTCGTAGGCTTTTTATGAGCGAGCAAAGGGATCAAGAGCGCAAGCCATCAGTGTGGTGGAAGAAGGCAAGCTCACGGACATGGAGAAATCGATACGCAAGTGTGTTGAGATAAGTAGACACAAAAAATGCAAAGTTGGGTTTGGTACCGGTTGGTAACTATTGGTACTTTGGGGTTATGACAGATGGCAAGAGGAGGCTGATAACTCAAATATCCCCGGAAAGGTTCACGTCATATAAATTGCTAGTCAAGGTACATTTGCATGTGCGATTGGTAAGACAGATGTAGATCATGCGAGCATGTTGATTAATGGAATTATGTTAATTCACAGAAGGATATCTGGGCGGAGCTTGCGAGCCGAGAAGATGGCCACCTGAGCGACTCGCTCCGACCCGCCACTCACAATTCATTAGGTATCCTGCAGCTTACTGGTGCGCAGTGGTTGTCGGACGGCTTGGTGAGTCGGCCGAGCTGTCCGGGATGCCCAGCACTCCGAGGGCGGCGCAGCAATCACACTCGGCCTGCTGCGGCCTTGTGGGAGGGGCTAAGCCAAGGCCTATTGTGGAGGTGGAGATGCGATTCCCCCCTTTCGTGGACGCTGGTCCCCCGGCTGGGCTGGATGGAGCCCCTGTCATAGCGACCAGGCCGGTGGGGAATGGAAGAGAGACAAGCTCATTTACTCATGACAACCCTGGGGAGAAGAACCCTGCGGCGCTCTGCAGTGACACCCGGAAGAGCTCCAGAGACCCGGTCCCGATCGACGAGACCCTGCTTCTGAGATCGGCGAGAGGCGCGGTGTGACTGGTGGTGCCTCTCCCCCTTGAGCCACTCAAATCAGATGGCCTCCCACAGGGGGAAACCATGACACAGTATGTGGGAGAGGCCATAGAGACTGTTGCTGGCATCTGGACTGCCTCAATCCCCCACCGGATGGCGCAAAGATCTACCTGGAGCATAAGGGGCCCCTGGGGCAGCTGGAGGTGAGGCGCTGCATTGCTGCCTCAGGAAAGCAGGGAGTGAGGCGCGACCTGCTGGCATCTTGTCTCCGGCCAGCTACGGTGAGGCCTGGCTGGCTTCCTCCGAAGTGAGCCGCAATTTTGGGAGAAGCGAGAGATACTGATTTCCTGCTGATCCTGGTCTGGAACAGCTGGCTCAGACGGGGCCCCATATAGGGGCACCCTGGGTGGAGGAGAGCTGGCTCCCCCATGCGATATACCGGGCATGTATAATACTTCTTGCAGCATGGGATGCGACGCTAGCCCCTTGCACCACTGCGATGTACTAGTGCCTGCCTCACGACCTGCTGTGGTTGCTCACCAGTCCTTACGCTAAGGTGACGGGAAATTGACCGCGGATCTCTGTCTGCGTGGTGGAGAAAACTGGAAGCATTAACCTGGTTGAGAGGGAACGGCACCATGAGGAGGAAATGCAGAGGACTTGTGCGCGGGACGTGCTGTCCACTGGGGGCAACCAGTGGTTTAAGGTGACATACCTGCGGAGACAGTTGATGTTCGATATATTTGCCGACACTGGTGTGCCTCACAAACAGACTGCTGTCCTGTACAGTTCACGATGGGGAGAGTCGATAAACCCAGCCCAAACTCACGTTTGAAGAAAGGAAAACAAAAACGAGTGACAACCCCTCCAAAGATGGTGATAACTCACACGAACAGGCACTGGAGGAATTGGATGGAGACATCCACACCATGCTGGCAGCTATGGAAAAAGGCTTGTTGAGCAGCCTCTCGGACTTGGGTACAAAAATTGACTCATTGTCGTACAGGATGGACAGGATGTCGGGGAGACTCGATAAACATGCGGAAAGACTGGACATGTCAAAACGGAGAGTGACAGAGGTGGAGGAAGCACAGACCAAAACTGACACAGACCACAAGCAACTTGAAGGGTACTACAGGTGCTACAAGATAAAGTGGAGGACTTAGAAGCGGGTTCCTGATGCAATAATCTAAGAATCACGGGTCTGCCAGAGTCGACACTGACTGCCATTATGGAGAAATTTGTGGAGAAACTTCTGATTGCCCTCCTTCATGAGGAGACCTTTTCCCCCATGTTTGTAGTGCAAAGGGCGCACCGATCCCTGGGGCCTCATCCTAACCCTGGAGCCCCTCCACGGCCAATAATTGCGAGATTACTGAACTACCGAGACAGAGACATGGTGCTGTCAGATGCCAGAGAAAAACAATCACCTCAATATGAAGGTTCTAACAACTTGTTATACCCGGATTTCACGCCTCGGGTTCAAGAGGCATGCAGACAGTTTGCACAGTTGAAGTGACAGTTAAGAAATCAACACATTGACTATGCTATGCTCTATCCAGCCCGCTTGCGGATGAATAGCCAAGGGCACTCCCAAATCTTCACAGACCCAAAATTATTGCAAAAGGCTTTGAAGGAGTGGGCTAAAGAGCAACGGATTATCCCAGAACGCAGCATCTTGGAGGGAGCAGTTGGTGGCCACTTAGATGAACAAGACTGATTTCCTGCCGGTCTGCTTTCTCGTCCAGGTCGGTTGTGGCTTTAGCAGCCAATGACAGAGTAAGGCTCCCTCCATGGAACCCACATGAGGCTGGGAGTTTATGTTCTTAGTATTGTTGGGAGGTTCCACGATCTTCTATGTAGTTGTGCTGCAAAAAGTGCAATGGGCTCACTCAGTGCAAGGGGGGATGGGATATGTATGCCAGTCAGCCTGGAACAAGTTACAAGAAAGGAATCATTGAGCTGTCCTAAGGGTCAGCTGCACCTTAGTAGTCGGTATGCGGAAGGAGCGAAATTGAGATTAGTTGGTGTGTATTGCCCGACTAGGCAAGCAACGTCGGCCCACGTGTGTCTAGCACTGTTTGGGGATTATTTTGGGGATGGAAGGGATATTCAATCCTACAGTTGTGTTGTTTAGTACTGCAATTGATACATTATGCTCAGGGAGGGTTTTTGGGTGTACTTCGTGGGGTCACATTTGGGGATGTCCTGACGTGGGTGAAGGGTGGAGGGAACATGAGACTTATTCCACAAAACCTATCTTGTGTTGTGCATTTGATTACACACGCACACTGCACTTCATTTTTGCACCACAGACAGACTTAGAATGACAATAAAGACTCATCTCATGATGCATCTTGTTGAGTCCAGTAGGGAAACAAAAGTAGACACTCTCAGAACACTCACCTTCAACGTTAGAGGGCTAAATGATTACAGGAAACTATGCAAAGTCCTTACATACCTGAGGAGACAAGAAATAGATGTTGCCCTGCTGCAAGAATCTCATCTTCCGCCCCACTGCCCAATGTTGCATAGCAGGGTCCTACACGGCAACTTCATGATGCAGGATTTATCAGAGATGCGCTGGGGTACTCACTTGGGTCAACCCTAAGTCAGCCCTCACCCTTGAACCGGTAGACATGGACAGAGACGGTTGAAACAAAATTCCTAGGTGCAGGGGAAGGGCATGGACCTACTCAGAGTTAACCTCTATGGCCCTAACTTCGAAAACCCTGGTTTTTTTCCGGCACAGAATAGGCATGCAGGCGAGGGACTGCAGCTTTGGGGGTTGACCTTACTTGGTCAGGGACCCCAGACTAGATAGATCCGGGGGCTGGAGAGACAAATCACAGCAGCTGCTAGAGCAGTGGAGAGCACAATAGTTAGGTTTGATTTAAGTGATGTGTGATGACAGTGATACCCGAACAGAGGAGGCTTCACACACTACTCAGCATATCATAATCTACACACGCAAATTGATTAATGGCTGGCAGCTAGGACACTCAATGAGAGGCTTTGCTCTTGCAGCGAACTTCCCCGCACATTTTTGGATCATTCTCTGATCCTACTGGCATTTGACACACCCCACAGGTCCATTCCTCCCTTCATTTGGAGGTTCCCGTCATACTCCTTACTCAATGCAGTGTTTAAAGAAGAATTAACTGAGGCAATTGAAACATTTTGTGTTACGAATGTGGGCTCGGTTGATAGCTACCAAGTCGTCTGGGAGATGTTCAAAGTTTATATCCATGGGGTCACAATGTCCAAACACTCTAGATTCCTCAGAACCATTCAGACACGCCTGGCGGACTTAAAGAAAAAACTAAAGATTTTGGAACAACGTCAACTGTCAGAACCGAGTGATACAACCAGAACTGCTTGAGGAATATGATGCGGCAGCAGACGACAAAATAAAACACCTTGGTAAATATGCCACAGCGCAGACGTATGGAGAGGTTGAAAGACCGGGAACAGTACAGACCCAATTGCTTAAGGAACTCCGGGATAAACGCTGGTGGCTGCAATTAGGTCAACAGAAGGCGAGATCCTGACTGAAGAGACAGATGTGGCAGATAGCTTCCGCCGATACTAATCTGAACTCTGGACTTCCCGTAGTAGTGGCACAGAAGAGGAAATTATGGATTACCTGACACACATAAAACTGCCATGGCTCACTAACACTCACCGGGAGTTCATCATGAGACCTCTTGAAAGAGAAGAAATTATTTTAAGCCCTATCCAACATTAAAGCAGGGGCCGCTATGGGATCAGACGGCCTCACAGTGTCCTTCTATAAGGCCTTCTTAGACCTCCAACTTCCACAGCTGACTGCAGTTTTTGACGATATGTGAGTTGCTGGAACTATGCCACCATCAATGAGAGAAACTGTGATTGCAGCTATCCTAAAACTGGGCAAGCCCCTAGACGAATGTGCCTCTTACCGCCCTCTCTCACTGCTCAATGTCGATACAAAAATATTCGCAAAAATCCGTGCGAACCATTTGGTTCCTCCAGTCCCCGCCCTAGTTGCCCTAGTTGCACCGGAACAGGTGGGCTTTGTGCCAGGCAGGAATCTGACTTACAACTTGCGCACAGTTTTTGGTGCCCTCCAGCACACCCGACCGGAGACGCCAGCAGTGGCAGTTTTCCTCGATACGGAGAAAGCTTTCGACTCCGTCGAATGGCCCTTCATGAGGCAAGTGCTCACTAGGATAGGCTTAGGTCAGGTCTTCATTCAACTACTAGGGGTTCTCTATAACGCTCCCACTGCCATAATAAAAATAGGTAACCTAGTGACAGAATCCATCAATATTTCTCCTATTTTATATGCGCTAGTGGCAGAGTCTCTTGCCTGCGTGCTTACAGAATAACATAGGTACAGAGGTATTAGGTTCCCGGGCTACCAAATCATAGTCTCCACAAACACAGATGACACACTGCTATATGTAAGAGACCCGGAATCCAATCTTTCCCTGGTCTAAGTGAAATGATTCACATTGGTGCTTTGTCAGACCTACCCGTGAACTGGTCGAAATCCATTATATTTCCACTCACACCGATCACACCCCGAATTGAACCGGATTGCCCTTTGCAGTGGTCTACGAACGTGGTGAGGTACTTAGGTGTAAGAGTGCACACAGATTCCGAGGTAGTGTTCAGGGAAAACTATGGCGTAGCTATCAGCAAACTAGAAGACGATGTGAATGGTTGGATCAAACTCCCCCCTGTCCTTGCTTGGCAGAATCTCCATCATGTAAATGGTAGTGCTGCCACGCCTTCTATTTCCATTCTCTAATATCCACATGGTTCTTGCATGCTCCTTCTTTCACGGACTTACTACCCTGATGGTGAGGTTAGCTTGGGCAGGTAAACAAGCGCACGTTAAGTGGCAGATTCTGACCCTACCATACCACATGGGCAGTCTGTGCGTGCCAGGTTTTGATTTATATTACAGAGCTGCGCAGAGCGCACGTGCATACTATTGGATGCATGGTTCTCCAGACATTCAGCATCTCCGTATAGAAACAGTAGTGGTGGCTCCACCACCACTGCCGGCATTGATGTTCCAAGCTGCTGACCGTGGGACATGCATTCTGTACTCAATCAACGCAACGACACCTGCGTGGCACCCCCTATTACAACAGCAGGCAGGTGTGATTCTCTACTCACATCGGCCCGCTCGATTGGTGTCTATTGCTGCCTCCATGCAGAGATAAAAGGGTTACACATGCACTCAACACACTGGGTATACAGACTGTGGGTGAGTTATTCGAAGATGGCGTAGCTAAGACTTGGGGGGATTTAAACCCCGGTGACCCGCTACCCATTATGCTAACACCATTCCAGTTCCACAGAACAGGACATGCACTAATAAATATTTTAGGAGATGACTCAAACCCCCAGAACTACTAGCCTTAACTCATACCATTCAGGCGAAATGCTGTTAAGAGTAGTTTCCACAATTTATAAAATATCTATGTCCTACAGAGAAAACCACTACACCAACGCCCGGCTAGCCTGGCAACGGGACTTGAATAGAGACATTGATGACACAATGTGGACTTACTGCTCCGCCAGCACCCAATGCATCTCACTGAATGGTAGGCATAGATTGATACACGTTAAATACCTCAATAGGGTATACTACACCCCAGAGAGATTGCACAGATATGGCCTACAGGAAGATCCAGCATGCGAGCATTACACCACACAGCCTGCTGATTTTCTTTATTTGGCCTTGTCTTGCCCTGGGATCTCAGCCTTCTGGGATTTAGTCTTCAAAGAACTGGGATAGATTACTGAACTGACACTCACACAGGAACCTGCACTGGCCTTACTAGGCTATTCTAAACTGATACCTCAGGGGGTCAGTAGACTGGTGGACATGGGACTGCTAATAGCCAAACGCAGGGTGGCAATCTGCTGGTCGCGTGGACCAGATCCCACGATAACAGTGGTTACGAGACATGATATACTGTAGTACTCACACAGACTGAACTATTTAGTGAACTACTACCTCCAATGAGTAGACCTAAAAACTTCTGGGAATTGTACAAAAGTTACCTTGCCACTAAGACGAGTGACGAGGGGGCAGCGGCTGACATGACGCAGGACACGACTGATCAAATAACGACAGGCCCTGGCCGCTACAATTAGAGCAACGCATCCTGACTTTTAGGTAGACATTGATACAGCACTGAGGCCATGTTGGGAAGAACACTCAGAATTCAGGGGTAGTCATGAGGATAATTGAGTTTATACAGCTGTAATAAGATGATCATACTGTCGTAATGGTGCTGTGATTGCATTTTTCTGTACAACATGTGTAACGGCTAATGTCATTTTGTCATATGGAGTCTCATGTCTGTTTGTTATAAGAAAAAAAGAAAAGAAATTAAAAAAAGAAAAAAATTACAGAAGAATTAGAGTGCTTTTTTTCTTGAAGAAGAACTGATGGTTCCACTGATTGGGAGTATTGGCTTGGCGAGAACTGTTAGAGGCCAGGTGGTGGCTAATAAACGAATGAGGACAGGCATGTTATGATGACACAACAAAGTCAGAAGATGGGGGTGACATGGACACATTCTGTGCATGTTATCGCACACAGATTGACTATCAACTTGGAATTGCATGAAGTTGGTTGCCAAACTTTTTAAACCAACAAGAGAATGGCACTGAAGTTTTGTTAATCAAGCTTGGTGTAGTTGATTCCTTTTTTAATGTGAGTTTTGGGCTAAAAAATTGTTTTTTGGATTTATTATAACATAGACACCCCTTAAGAAGGGACTTTGGGCCAGATGTACGATGTCCAATATAGCGCCTTGCAAATTTTCGAGTCTTTTGTGACTCGCAATTTGTGAAGCACTATTTTGAATGAACAACAGTGTTTAACATACAGTTAGCTATTCCCAATGGGGTCGCAAATAGTGAGGGTCATGAATATTAATGAGCCTCTCGCGATTTGTAACCCCATTGGGAATGGAAGGCCTTCCCAGATATGGTGGCCCGCTGGGCTCAGCAGACCACCATGTCTGGGTCTCTTTTTAAATAAAGCAGTTTTTTTAAATGCAGCCCAAAAACAAAATGCATTTAAAAAAAGAAAAAATTAAATATTTTCGTTTCATTTTTTAAGGGCAGGCAGTGGTCCCTGAGACCACTGCCTGCCCTTAAAAAATATTTCCCCCTGCATTTGCAAAGGGGAACGGGTCCCCTGGGGACCCCTTCCCTTTTGCGACCCCATTACCACCCTCTTGAAGAGGGTGGTAATTTGCGAGTGTTTTGCGCCCGCAATTGTGGACACAAAACATTCTTATATATGGTTGCCCTCACTATTAGGAAGGGAACGCCCCTTTCTAATAGCGAGTCGCAAAACCTTATTTTGCGATTCGCAAAAAATTGTGACTCGCAAAATAGGTTTTTGTAAATTCCCCATGCTCTTTTTGCATGCGTAAATGGGATTCCAAACCCATTTGCGCATGCAAAGATGGTCATACATCTGGCCCTAAGTCCTGAAATGATTGGGCGATAAAAAAGTGGAATCTACATAACAAGAATCATTGTATTATAATTTTTGTTTATGTATTTGGATTGCAATTGACGTGTTATGTTCCTGAACATTCACTAAAAATTGAAAAATTGTAAAAATGAAGAAACATTTTGAAAATACATTTGTGTACATTGTAAAGTATTGAATATTATGCATTTTAGCTGTGCACATGGGAATCAGGTACACATTTACTTGAATTATACATTCAAAATATTTATTTTACAGGATAGCATTGCAGCTTAATTCTGCACTACAGGCTATACCAGAGGCACAACTAGAGCCAAATTTCAGGGGGGGGGGAGGGGGGTGCTGGGAAAGAATTTCTGGGGGGGGGGTTTAAGTCTTCCAGCAAAAGGCAGAGTGGAGATGCAAGGGCTCTAAGAATGGGTGAAAACACAACAAAGCAATGTTAACAAGCAAATGGTCTTTTAAAGATCTGTGAACTACTTAGGTGCGGCTGTGTGTGCCCCGGAAGCTGTCTCAGCCCTGGCTGCCACACACGACGGGGGGGTGGTTAAAGCCCTTTAAGCCCGATGGGTGTTGCACGTCTGGGCTGTAGTGGAAGAGCTGAGACATGCTTTAAAAGGCTATTTTAGTGGGTGGCACAATGAGTTCTGCAGGCCAACTAGTATCATTTATTTTACAGGCCCTGGGTAAATACAGATTGTACCAGTTATTAAGGACTTACAAGTAAATTAAATGTGCCAATAAGGTGTACTAGTAATTTATCAATTTTAAAGAAGAGTGGACAAGCACTTTAGAGCTAGTTGGCAGTGGTCAAGTGCACAAAGTACTAATACCAACAAAAACGAATTCAGCAAAACCAGATTAGTGAAGGCAAAATGTTTGGGGAAATACCATGCCAAGTATGTTAGGCCTAACAGTCACTGTTGTGGTTCTCTTAGTTCCTCTATGCATGCCTTGAAGGGGAATGGAAAGAATATCAGGAACTTCTGCCTAAGAAGTGATGGGTGCCTAACATACTTCAATAACATCATGTACTAAGGGGGAGTCATCGAAAGCTGAATGATGCATTTCTGCAGAAAGTGTTTGGGATCTACCTAACAGCTGTGGATGGTAATTAGTGCATAGGGAGGATGAGGGGGACACGTGCATAATCACAAACTTGCATTCGTATGCGCACCCAGACATTCACATCTCTCACTCATTTATACACATAATTTAATACCTACCGAGGCACCAATCATTAAATACTACATAACATTTACTTTCTGCAGCATCTCTGGGAGGAAGCCTCGGACATACCAGGAAGGTTGGGACTGCTGCCTCCAAGAGCAGGTGGCAGTCCCTTAATTATCACAGAGTGGAATGGGGCCAGTAAGACTGCTGACCCCATTCCATTCCATGATGAGGTACAACACATACTTTTACAACGTATGCCTTTACAACACATTTTTTACATCACAACATCCTTTGCAACGCGTTCCATTACATCGCATACTACGTTACAGCGCATACCATTACAACGCATACCATTACATTGCATTTATGGTAAGTATTGGATAGTATAGGGGTAAAAATTACTAATCTAACTCCAGGGGGTGCCACAGTAGGGTAAGTATTGGATAGTGTAGGGGTAAAAAATACTACTCTAACTCCAGGAGGTGCAACAGTAGGGTAAGTGTTGGATATTGTAGGGGTAAAAATTACTATTCTAACTCCAGGGGTTACAGCAGTAGGGTAAGTGTTGGATAGTGTAAGGGTACTATGCGTTGTAATTGTATGCGTTGTAATGACAGTGTGCTATAATGACATGCGTTGCAATGGTATGCGTTGTAGTATCATGCGATGTAATGGTTGCATTGTAATGGCATGCGATGTAAGGGATGTTGCGATGTAATGACTGCGTTGTAATGGTAGTGCGATGTAAAAGTTGCGTTGTAAAGGTTGTTTCCCGCTACTGATAAACACTCAGCCCGGGGCACTACAGGGCTTAAAGCTGAAGTGCCCAGGTCCAAGGCTATGACTGACCCTTTCCCTCATCATAAACGGAAGGACCCTGAGACACTTTACCAACCTGGGGACATCACGCCCATCAGGCTGTGACATCTTCAGCCTGGGAAATTTCAGCTCATGCAAACAGGCACCTCTGCATGTCTAGCTCCTGGCTGCCTAGCCTGCAAATAAAGAGTGTCTGTTGGGCTGACCTTTGCTCAGACATGCTGTATGTTGGCCAAAATGTGGATGGGAGTGGCTCCTCTGCCTTTAAGGACTGCTGCTGTCTAAAGCTTGGAACGAGTATTCATCAGGTGAGAAATAGGTGGGAAGAGTATGCTTCCACCAGAAATATTGTTACCAAAGGTAAGTATTTTTTCACTTTCACTTCATGCTATTAACTATTTGGTGTATTATTCTATCTCATATTCAATGTTTTGATTTCACGCTCTAACTACGGACTATTTTACATATCAAAAGTACACCAAAACGTGTCACTGAAACATGACGTATGAAAATCACAGCGAAACATTACTAACATTATTTGTCTCATAGATGCATCATATTCCAAATGGAATCTGTATTGTCATTGGTGCAGGCATTTTTAATATCTTAATCAGGGCGCTAAATGCAAGCCAGACCTATAAGCTTGCCGATGCTTGATTCGTATGTCAACATTGTTTTAGGCTTTGGGCTTCTTTACTAAAGTTTTATAACAAACAGAAGAGAAAGGCCACGTGAATGTATGTGTATGTAGCTTATACAAACTGAAGAGCAAATAAGCATTGTTCGTTTTTGTAATTACATATCACGTGTTAAGGATTGCATTTCACATACTTACATTTTTAGACAGAGGGAGTTGAATTAATTTGCCGAGAATAACATGAATTTGAGTCAAGTGCCGAAGCAAGGATTCAAACGCAGGCCCTCGGGTGCCAAAGTCGGCAGTTTAGCTCTTAGAGCTCGTCTCCATCCTCCTTATATAGCTGATGTATGCACTGTTTCACACACTCTAGTCTTTTTGCAATAAGAACCTGAAAAAAAGGAGAAGAGAAACTTCACCCGATTATTGCGAGTGCATTTATAAACTATAATCCTTAAGGTATGAACGGATATTCTTATTTCTGTAATAAATTGTGTCAACAACAGAAGCTCTGGCAGCTGCCATTTAAGATCCTCAGAAATTCCTGTCACTAATGGGAGTTCGTTGTAACGTTTTGTCTTAACAGTGTTTTCACTTGAGATATGTTCATGCCTAGTGATGCTCTCAGAACTACCAGTGAGACCCGTTCTCCGTGGGTACATCTTTCAACAGGATACACAAACACAGACCCTCGCTGGGTCTTCGTGTTGCTGTGCTTAATTGAACTGTTAGCTCTCCTTCGCATTATATAATCACACAGTAAAATGAATATCAAGTCGGAGCTCTTAAATATTTCATATTGTGAGGAACACGTCTACATGTAAATTTCATGAGGGGTGCCTTGATACGTCATCAAAAATGCCATAAGTTCCAGTTTTGTCGTCTGGAAGGGGCCTATAAATATTCAGCTGCGTTCCTTTGGGATGCTCTTTCTTTGTGAGTCTGCCAAGATTGCAAACAGCACATCTTAAGCAAAAGCAGGCTTCCTGCCAAAGGCCAGCACCTTTACTAAATAGGCACATCACTGGTCACTAAATTATTTGAATCAATTTCACCCGGGCCTCTGGAGGGAGGGAGATCCTTTGGGGACAACCTGCCAGGCAGGTAATGCAGTTAGGAAGTTCGGTTTGCTTCTTTTTCTAGTAATTCCTCTCTTAACCATTGATATTTTAGCATTTTATTCTGCTCCATCAGTGCAGCTCTCACCCCTCAACTGCTGTTACCTTGACAACAAGAAATGAACATCAACATCAGCTTCCTCACAAATGTAAATGTTGCCCCTTGGGAACGGAGGGCATCTTTAGAATTACGATGCCAGTGTAAGCGGGTTAGGGGGAATGCGGCGGAGTGCTAGACAATAAGAAATGTATTCAAAGGAGGCGCATCAGAATATCCACACACGTACATAAACACGGACAATGTACTGTTGCATTCTTTTATAGTCTATATTAGAATAGCTCCATGGCAAGATTAAGAAATACATGTTGACTCTATAGTTTGAAAAGATAAACGATGCACATTGATGTTCAAGGCACTCCGTATTAACAAGCATTGGCAAAGCCAAAAGGCAGAGCTATTCAAACCACGTTTGAATGCATAAGTCATCATTCGGCAATCTTGCAATTGGTTTTCTTTGAAAGAAAATCGATCTCCAGATGGTGGCCAATTTGTACGCATCCTTCATGATGTATTTTATTTTCATGCGTCCTCGCACTTGTGCAATATGATATGTGCATGTTTAGTTATGCACAGCGACCACTTTTAAATTACTATTCTTAGAACATGGTTGATAGCCATATCTAGGAGTGGTAAAATAAAAAGAAAAAAAAAGTGAGTCCCCCACCCCCTTAAAAAAAAGGGAAACGAGTGTCTGGGTAGCACTTTGCAGCTGCCACACCCTCTTAAATAAGCAAATAACATTTTAAAGAAATGGCACAGTAGCGTAGAGAATCAGCGATGGAAGTAAAAGGGAGAGCTCGTTGAGGAAGCAGAAGAAAAAAGAGTCCCCTCAGATCAGCAGGATGGAATTCAACTGGTCCAGCTAGAACACTGCAAGACTAAAATGCTCCCATGCCAGATTAATACGAGAATAGGAAGGAAAACCATCAAATCAAGAGCAGCGAACTAAGATAGACAACAAATCCATCCAACCATGACCAAGAGCGTGACCCAAACTCCACTCTAAGGATAAACTATGTATTTGGAGAAATATGTCTACCTACAAACACCTAATGCGGTAAGTAGATGAGCTCTAAACTGGAGGGGACTTCTGTGGGACCTTGCACAAATTGCATTAATTGAAAATATGGGACTCTTGCCAAGAAAGAAGCTCTCACGTAGTCAACCTATTGGAGGAAGGTGAGGGAGTGGGGCGGACATACACAGGAATTTAGGTTGGACAAACGTCAACAATTGGCCAGGACAGTCCAGAGTGCTTTACAGGTGAGATTGTGTGTAAACACTGAATTTAATTTTCATTAGTACGTTGTTGTGCTGCCAAATAAGTTAGTAATTGCCTCATAGTTGACGAAAAATTTAAGTCCTTCTTCTACGTTTGTGAAATGTTCAATTCTCATTTATGGGCAGGAAGGGTAAGAGATGGCACAGCAATTAAGAGAAGGAACAAAATAGTCAGTGATCACCACTGACCATTTGTAGAGTTCACGCTTCTATTACAACCAGAATCAATAAAGTTCACTTATGTTGGCAAATTACTTAGTCAGACTTGCACTTTCCAGGTCAGAAATGAAATGCATTTTATGTATGCCCTTTCTTAACATGTGAGCTGACCCCTACCTGGCAGAGTCACTTAAGCAAGTAAGGGGGGCCAAGAGGGTGTGCCTCTACAACAGGTTGAGTAAATCCAGATGAATCCTGTTGTAGGGATTCTGCACAAACACAGAACTATGCGTAGGATTATGGGACCTTAGTTAAAAGGGAAAGGGTCATTCTACCACCTTAGTATCCATGAGCCTAGGACCGACTAGCTATAGTGTCGCACTTGCTCTACTGTCCACGCACAGAGAAATAGATAATTAGACACCCCAGAACATAACACTCATGACTCTCCCAGGAATCGCGGTTGCAAGACACACCCTTTCGCTCACCCTCTTGTACTTGTCCACAATAAGATTTGACAGAGACACGAACAAGTTTAAAATATTTATTTTAAGTAACATGCTCTAATATGCAGTATACGTGCAGCAATAAGCAGGAAAATGCATAACACAAATATGGTAAGTGTTGTAATGATCCTTTTCTTTCCCTTCTTTCCCGTACATGGTTCCTTCCATTCCCCCCCCTGTTCTATTGCCTTAACCGCATCACTGCGGTGCGAATTCCACCGCAGTGCTGAGCATTCCAATCGCGGGCGTGGTCATGACGGCTCCCGGCTGTCATCAGCACATGCCCACCATGACTCATGACGGCCGGGAGCCGTCATCAGCGTCAAAGAGGTTAAACTGTTCCTAGAATGCTCCAACGTTCTACTGTGAGCTGTGTTGGTTTCCCATTTTTCCCTGAGGGGTGCAAGAGTGGGCTGCTTAAGGGATCATATGGCTTTGTATATCCAGGTGACTAGGTGTCGCCCTGGGCCCATCTGTAGGATTGCGTGGAGAACCGGGTGTGTAGGGGGTTCTACATCAATTGTGTGCCATTGTTTGCAGCAGTCATCTAGGAGATGCCTATGCAGCAGGAACTGTCCCATAGGGAGATCAAAGTCATTCATGAGTGCGTCAAATGTCTGCAAGTGTCTGTTAAAATATATTGCCCCAGCGTTCGTCAGGGTGTGTTCAGTCCATATGTTCAGCATTCTCTCAGTATAATGTGTGCGGCCTTTGGGAAGCCCTACCAACGGCAGGAGAGGGGAGTATGGAGGCACCGCGCAATGCATTCTGTGGATGCGTGCGAGACAGGTGCACGCTGTCATCCGTTGGAGTGGCTTGGTTGGGGGCGGCACAGCCCTTGGTAGCAACATGCGATGGATGGTCGGAGTTTGAAGTTGTCCAGCCGTAGTGATCAGTTCTCTCTGCGCCCAGCCCGCTGTCCAGCGGCGCACCCATTGTAATTGGGCAGCCAGGAAGTAAGCCTCAAAGGATGGGGCAGCTAGCCCTCCTTGGTCGAGAGGCAGCTGCAACTTTGCCAGAGTGACACGCCTACTGCCAGAGCCCCAGATGAGGGTCCCTAGCAGGGTATCTAGTTCGCTGAAAAACAAGCAGGAGAAGCACTGGGAGGTTGGAAAGAGATATAGGAGTCTTGGGACTAGGATCATTTTTGCGACCGCTATCTTTCCCGTGACTGCCAGTGAGAGATCTTTCCAAAAGTGTATGGATGATCTGATGCCCGCAATCAGCTTATGGTAGTTGCCCT
Source organism: Lissotriton helveticus (assembly GCF_964261635.1). NCBI lineage: Eukaryota > Metazoa > Chordata > Amphibia > Caudata > Salamandridae > Lissotriton > Lissotriton helveticus. Next base: position 875,433,793 of record NC_136072.1, on the reverse strand, counting down.
CGTAGATGTCCTGTGGTGTATGATATAGTCGAACTCCTAGGTAACATACTGCCTGGGGGCTCCATGGGAGGTTAACAGTGCCCAGTCTCAGCCGGCACTGAGGCATGGCCTGTACCAAGGTGTAGACGGTGGACTTGGACCAGTTGACTCTGAGTCCAGCCACTTCTTCAAAATCTTGTAAAATGCGTAGTATAGGGGTGAGGTCTGCTGCAATATCTCAGACATAAATGAGTACATCATCGGCATACAGTGACACAGCATGGGTGGAGTTGGCCATAGGGATTCCCCACTCCTCGTCCACGGCACGGAGGTGGATTGCCAAAGGCTCCATTGCCATGGCAAAAAGTAGGGGGGAGAGTGGGCAGCCCTGCCGGGTACAGCGGCAGACCGAAAAGGGGGCGGAGATGAGGGGGCCTATTTGCACTCTGGAGGTGGGCGTGTAGTATATTAGCCTAGTATATGCCTGGAGGCGGGGTCCTATTCCCATATGTTGTAAGACCCGAAATAAGTATGCCCATGAGAGGGTATCAAAGTCTTTTTCCAGATCCAGGACCAAACACGCCGCACGGGGGAAGGGGTCCCAGATCTGGTCCTGTACTTGGAACAACTGCCAGATATTGTAAGAGGTGTTTCTGCCCAGCACAAATCCATTTTGATCAGGGTGGATCAGTTGCGGAAGGATAGCGGCGTATCAATCCCCCAGGATTTTTCCGTAGATTTTATAGTCCACAGGTAATAGGGCTATGGGCTGATAAGAGCCCAGATAGTGGGGATCGCTCTCTGGTTTGAGAAGGGACACTATAACTGATTCATACATGGATTGGGGTAAGTTGCCCTCATCAAGGGCCGCTCAGAATTGCCTCTCTAGTTGCGGGACCAATTGGGATGCGAAGGTGAGGTAAAATTCTAATGGGAGGCCGTCTAAACTGGGGGCCTTGTGGGTAGCTAATGCCTTCATGGCATGTCTGATTCCTTGCACTCAGATGGGGTCGTCAAGGTCTTGGCAGGTGTCACAGTCTATCTGCGGTAGCTGGTTACTATCCAGGAAATGGGAGAGGGCCCCCACGGGTATCTGAGCAGAGCTAGCATATAGTAATGTGTAAAGCTCTTGAAAGGCGCGCAGGATTGAGTCTTGTACATATCCTGCATATGCTTTGAATGGCTGCTAAAAAACAAGCATACCTATCTGTTTGTATATAATTTTTAAAATTCTTAAATCTGTATGTATGAATTTTTGATGCTGCTTTTATGATTTTAATTAATCGAAATAAAGACTTTTGACTGACTGACTGAGTCTTGGCAGTATAATAGGATATCTTGAGTACTGCGAATGGCCGTGACTGGCGGGAGGGCCGAATCTTGCTCGACGAGCCACGCCAATAATGTGCCCACCCTGTCACCTTCTTTGTGAGCACGGGCCGCATATGCCGCGAAGTTATACCATCGGAAGCTTGCTAAGGCCTCTTCATATGCTGTTTTTGCAGCAGCAATTTGGTCCGGGGTGGCTTTGACTGGGTCAGTCTCTTTTGTAAGGGCGGCCAATGTTTGCTTTGTGCTTTTGATGTCTCGCCTAAAGACTTGACGGACTCCCGTGATGTGCCAAATACATGTGCCCCGTATAACTACCTCAAAAGTGTCCCACTCTGTCGCACGTGTGGTGGCTGTATCAGTGTTCTCCTGGAAATACTGGCAGATGTGGTCCGCCTGAGTTTGTTTGTAAACCGGGTTGTCGAGACAGTCCCTGGGGAGACGCCATGTAGGGACAGGGGGTTGTGGTGGGCGCCATCGGATTGTGAGTGTGTGAGCGTCGTAGTCCAATATGGTTCTGCCCAGGTAGTACATATCTGAAATGAGAGGCAGGATAGCGGGGGAGAAAAGGAAACTGTCTAATTGCACTCTGAGGTCATGTGGCACTGAGTGGAGCGAGTAGAGTCTGGCGGTGGGGTTCCGAGCGGGGCAGGCATCTGTGAGGGACCAGTGGTGCGCCCATGTCGCGAATCGCTTTGCCTGTGCTGCAATGGGGGACATCGGATGGGGGTGTTAGATATATCCAGTGTTATGTTTTGTACGCAGTTGTAGCCCCCTCCTAATATCCAGGGAATTTGGGTGTATGTGCTCAATGGGGTGGAGAGTGTGTCCCAGAATGTGCTTTGGTCAACGTTGGGCTCATATATACTCCACAATAGCACTGCCTGATTGTCCAGTCATCCCTGCAAGAGAACGTATCGGCCATCTGGGTCAATGGTGTGGACTGTTCCTGGAATGGAACACCGGGACGTACCCATATAAGGGTGCCTCCAGCAAAGGCCGAAGACGTAGTGGTGCATATGATTACCCTCCATCGCTTTTGCAGCTTCGTCACTTCTCCTTCCGTGAGGTGCGTCTCTTGCAAGAACGCAATTTGCGCATGATGATGTTTGATGTAAGCATATACTGAGTATCATTTTTAATCATGGTGTGCATACCACGCACGTTCAGTGTAAGGAAGGTGATGGTGCCTGTGTGTGCCATTGATGTATGAGTATGGTACACAGGGTTGAGGGGCACGCGGACTCTCCTTAAAGTCTCGAGCTGTAATCTGTTCCGCCAATGTCCGCCCCACTCGGGCATCTGTGCAGCTATTCATCGGCATGTTGGCAGTATGGGCATGTTCAGTGGGGGGAAACTGGGGTGGGGCAAAAGACAGCCCGAATGCGGGGGACCCATCGTCAAAGGCGATACGTCCAAACTAACTTGCGGTTGGCGTGAGAGCATCGACATGTTGTGGGGCTGGCGGCCTGCATCTGCGAGGTAGCTCAGCGTGTGGGCTATGCGCGCCAGTTAATGGCTGTTTGCTGGTCTGCTTGAGTATATCAAGGGCTAACCAGGCCAAAAGTGGCAGGTGGGCACGCGAGCAATGAGATTGCTTGTGCCGGCACACAAGTGGCATCTCCTCCCCCCGGTAATTCTCTATGTTGCAAATGTCCATTTATATCAGGTCATCAGCTGTTCGCGGGGTGACAGAGGGCAAAGCCTCTGAGTTCACTCCAGATTGCATTGTTTTTCTGTCTCCTTCTTCCTCTGATGTGAATAGGTGGGAGCCCATTCAATGTCAGCCCGTGAGCTGGAATCTGGATCTCCAGCCGGTGGAGTGAATATTGGTAGCGACTGAGGTAGCCCCTTGGGCTGTCAGTGCTGCTCTGGGCTTGCCCATTTCTTCAGCTGGGACTGCGCGAGAGCGGAGGGTGTTGGCGTCTGGGCGAAGCATTGGCGTGACTGGCAGTCAGCCTGGTAGTCAGTCCCTCCTGACGTCGGGGGTGTTGGCACAGTCTCAGACACCCGGGACTCGCTCCTGTACGCCACTGCAAGTGCCAGTGTCACCAGTTCTGCTTCTGTATGTCTCAGTAGCGGGCGGCATTCAGGCCAATACTTTTGTGCTTTACACTTCTGGTAAGGATCTTATGGGCAACCCTCTCTGGTGAGGTCAGGCTGGTTCTTTCTTTAATGCAGAGTGCAGGGACACCAGTTCTCGTTGACCTTCAGGCACTGGCAGGCACTATATACCCAAACGCCAGTCACGCCAGCGCTTCACCCAGACAAATACTTGTGAGTTCAATGGATTGACAGGTTCCCTCATTAGGGACCAATTGGTGTGACGTACAAATACCAAAAAGATACAGGAGAAGGTATTAGTAGGGAATCCTGATTTAAAGGATACTATTGATATAGCAAAGAGTATAGAACACACTGTAGAATGCATAAAGGAAATGTCTGTTAGCAGTGAGAAAGTAGTAAATGAAATCTGTAGTGAATTTTAAAATGTATGTGCTATTAAGGAACAGAACAAAAGATGAAATGGTTAAAGAGGATCACAAGTGAAGATTTACTCCAGAAAACAGGATGAAGTGCTTTAGGTGTGGAAGCACGGGGCACCTTGCCAATAAAGTGTAACCGCAAGGGACATTTTGTACGCATGTGCAAAGACATTTCTGGCAGAACAGTTAATGCTATTGAATCAAGTGATAATGACAGGAAACAATATGTACTTCAAGTTGATGTGGAGGGTAATAAGGATGTGTATATGGTTAACTTGCCCAAGTGTGAAATTGGATTGGATGGAATAAGAGTGGAAGTTTTTGATGACTTTTGTTCTCCTTTTACATTCATTAATAGTGAAATATTTAATTCTAAGTTTGATTATCAGGTATCATCCCTTGTTGCACCAGATGTTGTTCCAGTTGGGTATAACAAAGACCCCATACCACTGGATGGTGTAGCCATTATGAAAATCAAGTTTAAAGACAGAAGCACAGTAGGAAAGGTGTACATAGCCAAACAAGGATACAATCTTTTAGGATGGGCACATCAAAAAGATTTAGGAATTAGACTAGATCGTACAGCGGAAGTGCCTGTCATGCTTGTAGAAAGATCGGCGTGTGGTAGGGAATTACTTAGGCAAGAATTAACCTAGTTAGTCAGTCAAAGTGATTAATTGAACCTATCAAAAGTGTGGAATTGGTTGCCCCCATAGTTATTACATCTAAACTAAGTATAGGCGCAAAATCCATTCCGCTCGCAGAATTTGCGAATTTTCGGAAATTTCGCTTTCCGCGAATCTCGCGAAATTGCCGAAAAATTTGCAAATTCGCTCACGGGCGGATTTTTGCACATGCCCGAGTTGAAGCTCAAATAATTAGCCCAAACAACTAGTGAGCACGGTCCAGGTGTGCTTCCTCCCCATATCTACCGCCTACAATTAAATGTAATCCTTGATGGAGTTATTTGCATCCACGAGTTTCTTGAGCGCAATCCTCGTGTACTTCCTGTCATTATGCATCACCCGTTTACGGGTGATGACAGGTGTTGCAGTGTAAAGGGGGAGAGCAGCCGAGACACGGTTTTAATTCAATTTGCTAAAAACAAGCAAAAACCTATTTAGTCACAAACTGATCCTATGATGAAGATGAACCTTAAAGATGATCTAATTCTGCCCGACCTTCTCCCCCCCTCAGGGGCCTCTCCTTGTCTCTGCTGCGGCGGAGGCCTCCCCTCTGCACTTAGCCTGGACCTCGTGACATCACAGCGGAGGGCCTGGCACGTCACAGGTGTTCCATTAACAGGATGCTGCTGCTGGCTCTAGCCTGGACCTCGTGACATCACAGTGCAGGGCCTGGCACGTCACAGGTGTTCCATTCACTGGATTCTGCTGCAGGTGCTGCTGGAGGGCGCGGGCCTCAGGCTGATTGACACATCTTGCTTGCACACTCACATCCATACAAACACGTGTGAAGACACTCGCACATGGGTGTCATACACTAGTATTTATAAACTTTAACACAAGAGCAGAATTAGGGTTGCTCTTCAACCAATCACATCCAGGAGCAGTTGCTGCGTCTCTGCTGATAGGTGGGTCTGGCCTCGGGGAGGGTACCCCATTCACAGTAGGAGCTCTCATTCATCACCTGGCTCGTAACGGGGCTCACTGCTGAGAGATCTAGAACAATCTTTACTGTGTGTCGCTCCGGGGGGCTTCTACTTTTCCTGTGAGCCTTAGCCATAGCTGCCAAGTGCCCGAAGTCATGATGTGATGTGCTGCTACAGTCCAGGTTTTTTCCTCTGAATTATGGGACATGTAGTTCTGTTTTATAATGAAATAAACAAGACTACAAGTCCCAGAATTCAAGGAAAAAACATGGACTGGAGCAGCACATCACGGACAGACCTGGAAGACTTGGCAGGGCTGCGAGAAATCTGTGCTCAGGTGTGCGGGATGTATACAGTGCCTCCTGTAAATACAGGCCCGATATACCGAAGATCCCAGGAGTTGCAGCAGGTGCGCAAGGCTACGGGGCATTGGCGTCGCAGAAGTGCCTGTGAACCTGTGGCCTGCTATGAATAGGAGGGGGGGTGAGATGTCTGATGTTTGAGGCCCGCTGTCAGCTCTGGGTCTCTTCATGTCAGGCTGTGGCGGCCCCTTTGAAGGCACAGAGGGAAATAAACGAGCCACAAACCATTGAATCAACACCGGGAAAGAATGTACCACCCCCCCACGCACCTCATCTCATGACAACAGACAACATTCATGTAAACAGTTTTCGAATTCATCATGTAATGTGCTCTGTGATTTACCAGATCTCCAACTCACACAGCTAGGTGACCAGAAGGCTGCTTTCTTCTCATCTGCTGCTCTGATCGGTCGCTGACCCTTTATAAACAAGAGGCATGTGAACTTGCATAGAAGCCCCGCCAGTTTGGCCCCGCCACGCACACACTAGGGTATGCAACGTCTTCCCGCCCTTTCCTCACTATGATGAACAGCTCTCTCGAGGGACCTCGGCGCCTTTTGGCGCAGTAGCAAAGTTACAGACACACGTGTCACATTATTTGTGAAAATGGCAAAAAAATCTGCGAGTTCTCGGGAAAATCTGCGAACTTATAGATTTTTTTGCCATTTCGTGCAAATTTGCGGACCGGGAATCCGCAAAATTCGCCCATACTTAATGTAAACCCAACACTAAAGCCATCAGATTATGCATGGATTGAGGGAATTAAACAACAATATATGGATTGACAGGAATCCCTTGCCTAACATAAATGAAATGCTGAGTCAAGTCAGAAATTCTGAGTTTTTCTCGGTTATACTCAGCCTACCACCAAGTGCAGCTGCACCCCTCTAGCAAAGCTTTGACATCATTCATCACACCGGTTGGCCCATTTAGATTCTGTAGGATGCCATTTGGACTTGCATCCGCTGCTGCGGTGTTCCAAAGGGCTATGCAAAGGATCCTGGATGGACTAAACCGCGTGTTATGCTTCCAGATTGATTTGCTGATTTATGGAAACGGTGAAAATGAACATAATGAGACCTTCAGGACAGTGTTGACCAAGTTTAAAGAGGCATGATTAACTTTGAAAAGACAGAAGTGTCAAGTAGGAGTGTGGTCAGTCACCTACCTAGGACATGTTAAATCCAGAGAGGGTATTAAGCCTAAGGTGTAATTGGTAGAAGCGATCAGATCAGCTCAAGTACCTACCACCAAGGAAGAAGTGACGCCCTTCCTTGGTTGTCAGAATATTTTTCCAAGTTTGTGAAAAACTTTGCTGACATTACCCATTCATTGCGAAACTTGTTAAAAAAAGATGTTAAGTTCATTTGGAACGAATAATATATGGAAGCATTCAATGAATTGAAGAGTCTGATTGTGAATGCTCCTTTCTTAGGACAACTTGATACCAGTAAGCTCACCATACTGACAACTAATGAAAGCACCAAGGGTATAGGGGCGACTCTAAGCCAAATGGTGGATGGGGAAGAAAGGATAGTGGCATATGCATCGAGCGCATTAACTGAAATAGTAATTCAATACTCAATGGTTTAAAGAGAAGTACTGGCCTGCTTCTGGGCAGTTAAACATTTCCGTGTATTCCTGTGGGGTATTCCTTTCACCCTGAAAATGGCCCACAAACCCTTGATAAATGCATTTTCAGTAAAAAATATTGATAGAACCACTCCCACAATATCCAAATAGTTTCTTGGTTTGGAAGGGTACAACTTCAAGATTGTGTATATTCAAGGACCCAGTAACCAAGCAGCTGACTGCTTGTCTAGACTCCCTTTGCCAGGAGATGAGTTGGGGAAAAATGAGGTGGAAGAATATGTGGTAGGTGCTATTACAGAAGGCATAAAAAAAAGGAGTGGGAGGACAGAGTGAGAGATGCAAAGTGCAAAGTGTGAAAGAACTCATCTTGAAAGGATGGCCAACTAAGTGTAAAATGATTTTCAGCAGTGAGGAACGAATTGTACATACACAAAGACAATTTGCATAGGGGTAACAAACTTGTTCTGCCTGAAAGTTTGCTTGGAAAAATAGTAGTGTTGGCACATGAAGGTCTCCTAGGGTGCAGTCTAATGAAGAGCAAGACCAGGTTACATTATTGGTGGCCGGACATGGAACCCATGATTGAGAGAAGCATCAGGCAGTATGTAAGTTGTGCATGCAGTTACAAGAGCAAACATGTAAGCAAAGGTCATACTTCCGCTGTAGAAGTGCCCATAGTCCCTTAGAACAAACTGGCGCTAGACGTCATTGGTCGATTAAATGCAAAAAGACTAGGAGGAAAGTATATTTTTACTTTAGTGGACTATCATTCTGAATGGGCGGTCATCAAAGTTGTAGAAAATGTCATCAGCAGCACTGTTATCACATCTCTACAAGATGTATTCCGAAGTGAGGGTGTACCTCAGACCTTAATAACTGACAATGGTGTCCTATTTTCTTCATCACTAATGAAAGAATTTTTAAATATATTTTCCGTAAATCACTTGCAAACTACTTTGTATTGTTCTGGGCCATGGATGTTTCAGTAAGCTTAGAAATTAGTTTATAAATCATGATATGAGCAGTCATTATGAAAAGACAGTGTAGCCTGATCTGCCTCCCCTTGTATAGAAGCAGAATGATTATATATTAGAAGATTTCTGGGGATTATATATGCAGACCCCACACCTTAGTGTATAGATGGTAGTGCTATATCATAGGTGCTGTCCTGTTCTTCTCCCTGGAAAGCTCCCTGTCCAAGTGTGTTCTACCTATTTGTGTATGCCAATAAGACCAACATACAGATTCCTAAACAACAGCTGGGTAAATTTTGACTAGATGCTATGGCCTGACCAGAACAGAATTACAAGTTGATCGACCTTGCTCACAATGTTCAGACTAAATCTCAGGAACCTGCAGAGTGTGAACAATGTGATAGGTTCTCATGTGAAAAAGGCAAAAGAGGCATTTGCAAAATTAACTTGTCTAGTAATGTGTGCAAAGCAGCAGACAATCTGCAGCGTGCTCATGCTAACTTAAAGAAGACAACGATGTCCCCAAGGCTCATGTGACAACCTCCCATTGGTCAGGTCATGAGCCCTGGACTAAAATAGAATTCAGAGGTAAGCAGAGGCAAACTGTCATGGTGAAAGGCTAAATAGCTATTCAAATCCAATCCAGATTCATGGTGGACTGAAAAATAAAGCCAAATAAAGAGAGAGGGAAAGGAAAGGGAAAAAAATCGGTACTAAATACAATATTCATTCAATGCGTATCTTCGGGCCAGTAACTTTGCGGGACAAACGGAATGCCATAAGCTCCAACAAGTTGTCAGAACCTTCAATACTAAAAAGGAATGCCATCCAATTAACCAATTTGAAGGAACAGACAAGCTCCTCATATCCAGAGGCAGTCAGGTGCATTTCAGGGCAACGTGCATTAACATCACTGAAACTCTGATCCAAGTGGCACTGTGCACAAGCACAGGTACTCAAGCCTGCCAATGGTCCAAGTGTAGGATAGTACACAAAGCGCCTACCCACAGACCCATCAACAGTTAACAAGGCAAGGCAGCGTGTGACGTATTGGAGAGGCAGACATCCAGGGCCCATTAAAAAGGGCGCCGGAGCCAGTAGAACACAGGTTGCACACAGGTGAAGTAGGCATAATGGAACGTCAGTCAATAGTCAATGTTAAGAGCTTCCAATGACATTAAAACAAAATCCTGCGCCATCCGATCGCGGCACAGCTCCAACTGTCCCAGCTTGGCAGTACCACAGTTTGAGCAGCCATTACGGAGCAGCAGTAGAAATAACAGAACTCCAAAAACCAAGAGGAGCAGTAATGGAAACCCTCCGAATACACTAGAAAAATAGAATAAATGAAGGCTAGGATTACTCCAAAATAGTCTGAAATGTGATGACAAGGCTGGAGTCTACAACCTTAAAAAAGTGAGCAAAGCCAGCTGTATCAGACGCATTAAATATTTGGTGAATTAATTCGACAAAATGTAGGGGGAGATTTGTGTATAGCAATGACTGAATCTCACTTGATGTTCTCACCACCTGCAATTCAAAGGTCTCACAGGCTGATGTGGGAGCCACTTCTTGTTGAAACGATAGCGCTTTGAGTCCGTTTAACTTATTGAAATCTGTTTTCAAAGCTGAAATGAAAGGCCACAGCGAACTCTATACAATCCCATGTTGAGGTGGAAACAGGACATTGCTGCAACATGTAACAAGTTGGGAAACTTACTATATATGTGATGCTGGCCCGTAAGCCGCAGCAGTTATGGTTATTTAATATAAGATAACTGCCGTTAGAAAGAAGAGTGAGTGTAGAAATAATAGCAGGGAGCGAGGTCCCCTTAAAAAAACAAGCCAAATTGGGGGCCGAAACATTGCAGGCGTCGTGAAGATTTACTTGTCTGCAGACAAGGGAGTGTCCTACTGTAGAATCGCAATCCTCCCCACTAAGGAAAACATCCTTGTCCGCTCTTGTTTTGAAACATAGCAGTCAAGTCCTCAATTGTGTGGTTGGTATGTGTATGCCAAGTGCCATAGTCCGCCGATGATGGAATTGATGGAGTATATAAATTCTTAGTAGTGGCCAAACCAAAGAAGGAAGAAGGTAGTTTGCTGAACTGCCTGATTTAAAAATCTTAGCTGCAACGGTATTAAACATGCACCATGCAAGGACTCAGTACCCTGGACCTTTGCTAACTTCTAGTCTGCAAATAGACTTTAAATCAATTGTGTCCTTCCAATAATCATAGCCTTTTACGGACAACTAGGTTATGAAGGACAACAAATAATCCAATTTAGTGTGGGTAAGACCGTATTTGTTGTAGATGGTCATATTTAATTTGTAAAAATAGGACCTCGGATCTGATAAACAATAACCAGTAAAATACGTAAACTTCCTTTTTTGTGTAATTGAACTGCCTTAAATAGTCTTGGGCAATGGTCCCATTTTGTGTAACCAAATTGCAGTCTCTGAGTGTTGGTTTTGTGCAAAAAATCATGGCCCTAATGTTGGTAGCAAAATACATCTGCATAATTTGCAGAAATGAAATACAACTCTTCAGTATGAAACACAGTATAATATTGTAAATCAGAAAATAGTGAGTAAACAGCGTTGACATCCCAATCGTCGGAGTGCATTCAAGGTTTAATGAAATCCCACAAAGAAACTCTGAAGAAGGATGTAATTCGCAAAATTTCCATAGGACCATACACATCAAATGGCACTTTATCCCAAATGATGCCATCAGCCACTGGGAAAGCTGAAATGTTTACTAGGGCTTGATCTCTTTTTATTTTATGAGACAAAGTATGTGGGGCCAGAACTCCATCCATCAGTGCGCAGCAGAGCGTTCAGGTAAGTAGTGGCCATTAATCAAAAGAATAAAGACAGTCACAAAGCCAATCCATATGAAAAGGAATAATATCGACAACAAAATCCAGATGTATGTCCATTGCAGGCCCAGATAAGTTCTTTTTAACCAGAAAAAACAAATCAATGTAGGTGGCTCTGCCACAGACAAAGACCATGAATATGTATCTGAAGAAAAGTTATCACAGTCCATTAGTAACCACTGGAACGTAATTGAAACAATGGGGGCTGTTCATCATTTCAAGGTGTATGAATTTCACTTACAGTAATGTCAAATAAAATTTCAACTGGTGGGGAAGCATACTCATTTTCCACAGTTGCAGATATAGAAGGTACAACAGGCAATATATCAACTGAAGTCTCTATCTCCTCTTCTAGTGCATGGGGAGAATTCGAGGAAACAATTAATTGGATGAAGTGAAACATCCCTCCGCTGAATGCTTGTAGGCATACTATTGAGTATCGGCCATATGGTATAGATTGACATGTTTAATGGAAATGAAATGATTCTCTTTGCGACCAGGTAACGGAAGTAAGATCACAGTATGATGCCTTTTAAACCAAGGACTCGAACTGGTGCACAGTACAATGGACCAAATTCTTTCTTTTTCTCCACCTTCTCTCCTACCAGATCACCAACTTTAGGAAGCCAGCCACAAATTAGGATCAGTAGTGCTGCATCTGAAGATGAGGGCAAATGTGTCCTTACAAGAACGTCATGATTCTTTTGTAGATCCTGCAACATAGCACAATGGTTGTCTATGCCAAACGTTGCGGCAGCTGCCACAACATCTAGACCATCAAGGACTGGCACAAACGTTTTAATGCCAAAGAGCATCTGGTATGGGGTCCGCCCACCCAGAGATCTTCTACGGATATTATTTAGTGCATGTTGGACTCCATATAGATGAGTTAACCAGCCCTAACCAATACCTAATACCCTTGCTGTTAAAGATTGCTTTAAGTCACAGAATTGCCCTCAGGCCGATATAGAGTCGAGAATTACACCTGCACCCCAAAGACTTCATCACATTCCGGTAAGTCTTAGTCTTGGTCTGAATGGAAGGTGCCACAGGCAAATGTCCCTACAAAAACAAACACACACATCTTTTATAACAGTTGAGCATCAGCACTGCTTTGTGGCTAAACCCAAAGAAACCTAGTGCACGAATCCACAGCAATCAAAATATATTTGAAAGCATTGTTTGATGTCAATAGACCGCAGTGATCAAGATAAGTACAACCAAACGGTTGATGCAAAATGAAAAGTGGAGTATGAGGTGGTCGTGAAACTGTAGAAGGTTTAATCTGTTGACAAATGTCACAGGAAATTACATATTGCTGTAAAAGCAAAACAGTCGCTGTCACTTCAGCGTGTGCAAAAGCCATGCCTTCATGAGCAGCTACAATCAAAGAAAGTCTGTGGTCCTCGTCGGGAATCAAATGATCACCAATGGACGGAATAGTTACAAATGGAATTTGATCAGGCGTTAAGTGATTAGTATAACGTGAAGGAAATCCTTGTGGAAACTGCGTTCCCTCTTTTGTTGCAACAATAGCCGCCAAAATGTCATCATCAATTTTAGTCATAGACCTAGTAACGACTGTTACAGAGCATGTCGCTATTGTGGATTTGGCTGCCTTATCAACCATTGAATTACCAACAGCATGTGCTTCCACATGCTGGAGGCCCAATGTATTGATAACATGTGTGAGTGGCAAACGTTCCTTAAGAGCAGCCACTCTGACCAAAGCGTTTTGTGCTATATTGAGCTACCTTTTGAATCATGAAAATAATTTTGTTGTTAAAAGAACAAGTTGTCATTAAAGGATTGTACTCAGTAAAAGGAATCACACACTACAAGCGTAGGACGATCTGGATCAGCAAAATCAAGAGCCAAAACAAAAGCTTGTAACTTGCCCATTGTGTTGTGCAATCCCCAAGGGATTGTGTGTGAACCAAGGAGGACTTAAAATCACTGTCCACTATTGTGTTCGCCACAATTGCGCAGGCCGTGGAATAAGCATGTTTAGAACCAATTGCTGGCTGTGCAGATCCATTAGTGTAAATAATACATTTGTATTGATCAAGAGGGAGTAACGATGAAGGAGGAGGTTGAATGTGTACATATTGTAAAAACACTTGTGTTTGGAAAGAAGGATCAAAGATAAAATTGACATCAGTCATCGTCAATGATCTAGCCCAGTGTTTCCCAAACTGTGGTCCGCGGACCCCCAGGGGTCCGTGACACATTCCCAAGGGGTCCGCAGGCAACAGTTTTAAAAGCACAGAAAAGTTTCTTATATAATTAGCAGCTTTCCAGCAGCAATAAAAGTGTCAAGATAAAGCCAGTGATTAATGTACCTGCTGGAGCGTGAGGAGAGTTTTGTTTAGTGGCAGCTTTGACTTAACTAATGTAGCACAGAGGGTTAATGTGCCTACTGCAAAGAACGTGTAACATGCATTTTAAAAAGCAGCATTTTATGTGCATAGGTTTGTGGTTACTGCTTTTGTCACAGAGATTCTTTTGTTACTGTGCACTTCATAAGTGACAATCGTAATGTAGCAGAGGGACCTATAAACTGTCATCAAAGAGCTGCTTGCAAACTGCATGGTACCAGTTAGTAACTTTTGTTTTTTCCCAGTTATTCATTATCCTGATGCTGCTAAAAAGTTTTATTTGGGTAGAAATACATTTTTAATGTTAAAGTCAGTGCTAGCCACTGTGTTATGTTCTGAATCCTGAGTTTGTGCTTTTTCAGACCAAGCACTCTTTAAACATTTTATATACACACTGATTTACATGTACGATTCAATGTCTCTATATGTGTGTGATGTAAAGTGCTCTGACATCCTACAATATGAGAGATGCTATAAAACAAATGAAATACATATGACGGAGGGGCTATTACTTCAATATAAAATACTAAGGGCCAGATGTACGATCCGTTTTTATATGCGTGAACGGGTTTGTGAACCCGCTTTCACATGCAAAAACGTATTGGGCCATGTACATTGCCTATTTCACGAGTCGCAATTTATTTGCGACTTGCTAAATAGGTTTTGCAACTTGCTATTTGGAAGGGGCATTCCCTTCCAAATAGCGAGTCTTAAAACCATGTACAAATGTTTTGCGGTCGCAAAACACTCGCAATTACCACTTACTTCAAGTAGATGGTAATGCATTTGCAAATGAAGGGGACCCCTTCCCATTTGGGTCCCCTTTGCAAATGCATGCAAAAAATTTTTTTAAGGGCAGGCAGTGGTCCCAGGGACCGCTGCCTGCCCTTAAAAAATGAAACGAAAACGTTTCATTTTCTTTTTTTTTTAAAAAATACATGGTAAATGGGCTGCTTTTTTTTTAAACTGCGTTATTTAAAAGCAGTCCCAGACATGGTGGCCTGCAGAGCCCAGCAGGCACCATACCTAGGAGGTCTGGCATTCCCAATAGGCTTGCTAATTGCGAGAGGCTCATTAATACAAATGAACCTCGCAATTTGCGACCCCATTGGGAATCCGAAACAGTGTTAAACACACTGTTGTACATTTCATTTAGCGACTCGCAATTTGCCACTCGCAATGTGTCGCCAATTGCGAGGCGCTAAATGAAATGGTCGTACATCTGGCCCCAAAATCCTTAGGGGCAGATTTACAAGCCCCTTGCGCCTCTTTTACCCCACCGTTGCGTCACTTTCGTGATGCAGCGGCGACGCAAAAGATGCGCCATGGTGCAGGGTATTTACAACGTGACGCATCTGGGAGATGCACCACGTTGTAAAGCCCTGCGCCAGAAGGAGGCGATCCGGCGCAGGAACGCCTCCTAAAAGTGGCTGAGTGAAATCTACAAGATTTCACTCAGTCACTTTGGGGCCCATGCTGCATCAAAACCCTGCGCCTGCTTGAAGCAGGCGTAAGGATTGACGCAGCATTAACAAGATTCGGCCCCCCAGAGCATTGCTGGAGCTGTGTAGCGCTTGTGACGCAACTCCAGCAATGCGCCACATTTACGGCACCGATGCGTCCTGCTTTTTTGCCCCATGAGGCGCAGCATTGTAAATGCGGCGCATCAATGGTGGCGGAAGCATGGCGCAAATAAGTGGCGCATCCCTGCTGATATGCATGGATGCGTCACTTATTGTAAATCTTCCCCGAAGTACTTTGAGTATTTGTTTTGTGTGCACACGTGTGTATTTTTTTCGAATTACTGTTTTAATAGTTGAAATTGAACTCATACAAATTGCTTGGGGATCCCTGGCTTCCAGTGGTAGCTCAATAGGGGTCCTCAGGGGTCAAAAGTTTGGGAACCACTGATCTAGCCCATTGTATCCAACAGGGATGCAACGCTGTAGAATTTGGTACACTCGCCTTCATGACAGCCTCTAAAGCGGGCACCGGCGAAAGCCTGAAAATGTCTTTACCTTGAGCCAGACAGCGTTCCTTCAGAATAGCTATCTTTACTGCATTTAAGATTTTTTCAGTCAAAGGAAAGCGTATTTCAGCAGGAATATACAAATACGATTTGTAAGCTATGGGAACTGTGCCCCTTTCATTGAAAGTCACGTAGGTGAATCCTAACACTCCTGGTACAATCCTTATGATCAAATTAGTGGTATTGTCTCTAGTTACCAAGAATTCAGTCGCAAGACTGCAAAAACCTAAGTACTGCAGTATGTTCTGGAAGCCAACTGGAAGAGGAAAAAGAAGGTTCCATCAACGCATATAGCAGTTTGATACATTGTGCGTGCTCAGGAATGTAAGTCTTGCCAAAATCCCAAGAATCCAGGAAAGATTGCAATTTTTTCAGGGTAGATGGATGTTGCAATTGAGCACATTTCTCCGAAAAGTGGGGGGATAACCCCCTGCCTTCATTATTGAGTTTGTAACCACGGAATAAGACTGCCAAAAAGGCAATATGCGACTTCGTAAAATTGAATTTGTAACCTAACATCGCAAAACATGTGATAACACGATCCACACATTTAAGATGCAGATTCATTTCAATGTCGGTCAAGTAAATATCATCGATATACGAAATGGCATCAGGGTCAATCTCACGTAAGAGTGACACAATGTGCGCCGCAAACACTCCTGGACTATTCTTATATCCCATAGGCAATCTCGTATATCGAATCTGATTGCTTAGAGAGCTGCCTGCAGTCAAGTCACAGCTTTCAGGAGCCAGCATGTGACCAGAAAATCCACTGAAAATATCCAATGTAGTTTTATATTTCTTTCGAACAATGTTATTTACTAATGCAGAGCTATGTGTGTTCTGTACTGCAAAGGTACGAACATGACTGTTCAAATATCGGTAGTCTAAAAGAATACAATATGACCCATCCAGTTTCTATATCGGAATAAGAGGATTATTCATAGATGAAACACAGGGTTCAATCACACCCTTTTATTCCAATAGAGTCAAAATGTCACCCTCAGATGCCTTAGCAACTTGTTTGATTGGATATTGCAGTTGAGGTATGGTGTAGAATGCAAAGGAATAACATGCACTGGCAAAATCTTGTCCCAACCAGCTTCATTGGGATATAAAGCAGTAGCCAAGGCTAGGGGCCACACTGTAGCGTAAATGTTCCGGAAGCCAACTGGAAGAGGAAAAAGAAGGCTGTATCAACGCATAGCGGTTTGATATGATGGGCATAGTCAGGAATGTAAGTCTTGCCAAAATTCAAGAAACCAGCAAAGATTGCAATTTTTTTAGGATAGAAGGAGGTTGCAATTTAGCACGTTTCTCTAAAAAGTGGGGGGCTAACCCGCTACCGTCATTATTGAGTTTGTAACTGTTAGAAATGGGGGTTTCTAGTTGCCACTGGTTTGCACCTTGGTCCAAATAGGGACCCTTGCTTCTAGTCAGTCCTAAAATAACCCTGCTCACCCCCTTGGTAGCTTGGCAGGAGCAGACGGGCTTATCTCAGAGGCAGTGTGTAAAGCATTTGGGAACACATACAGTAACACAGTGAAAACACTACAAATAGATGCCGCACCAGGTTAGAAAAATAAGTATTCTTTACCTAAACAACACCAAACTGCAAAAATCCACAATACAGTACTAACAACATAGGCTCTTCAATGGTAGAAATAGTTCAGTTCAATTAAAGTTGTAAATGCAACACTTTTCCAACAAAGTACCTTGGATGCGTCGCGCGAAATAAACAAAAAGGTCACAGGGAAGGCGATGCGTCACTTCCTTGCTTTGGGGATGCGGCGCACCTGTTCCTTACTGCAGCGCAGGGGAGGCGATGCATCTGTTCCTTACGGGAGAGGAGGTGATGCGTCAGTTTCTTACTGCATTCCAGTTACGATGTGACAAGTTGGCGCCTCGATGCGATGTGACGATCTGGTGCGATGCAGTAAAATGGTGGCTTGATTCAATGGGATGATCCGGTCCGGTGCGTGAACTTTTGCAGCCGCACAGCAGGCGGTGCGATGATGTTCTAGGTGATGCGTCGGGACTAGGTGTAGATGCTGCAAGATTCTTCCCGGTGGCTCGGTGATGCGTCGGGTCTCGGTGAGGATGCAACACGCTTCTTCGTCATTACGTCGTGCTTCCAGCTCCCAGCAACAACAGTCTATAGAGGTCCAAAACAGCAGAAGGCACCTCTCTGCAGGTTAGAATTCCCAGCAAGGAAATTCAGGGGACCTGGTGGTGAAGTCTTTGTGTCCCTGAGACTTCAGACAGGAGGCAAGGCCCTTGGGGATCTTCCTCAAGATGACAAAGCAATCATCAAAGACCTTTTACACCCTTCCTTGGCAACAAGTAACCACTGCAGTCCAACCTGAAACAGCAAACAGCAAAGGGGCGGGCAGTAATCTTCGTTCAGCTTCTCCAGTTCTTCTCCTTGGCAAAGGTTCCTCTTGATTTCCCAGAAGGGTTCTAAAGTTCTGGGTCAGGGTCCCCCTTTTTAGACACACAAATGCTTTGTCTCTGAGGGCAGAGAGTATCTGTACCCAGTCAAAACCAGTTCTGTCTGCTCTGGTGCAGCTTCCTGGCAGGAGGTGGAGACAGCATTGTTGAAAGCAAGCCTGGCCCAGGCAGGTGAAAGGAAATCTTTCCCATTACTCTAAATTCCACCCAGGTCCCATTCAGCCAAGCCCTGACTCATCAGACTTCCTGGAGCCATAGCCCTCTGCCAGCTACTGCCACTCACAAGCCAGACATGCCATACACAAACCTAGCAGAGGCACACTGGATAATTAGGCACGAAAATACCTTCTTTCTAAAAGTGGTATTTTCAAACACAGAATGTTAAAATCACCCACACTAAAAGATGCACTTTAACATTCTGAGTTCAGGCATTCCACACTTTTATTTTCCTATCTTGTTCCCTGGGTCAGTTATGTTTATAAGATGTTATAATCAAACTGCCCATTCTGGCCTATGGGAACAGTTAGCCTTGTAATAGTGAAAAAATAAATTGGCTGTAATTCACTATCAGGACATGCCACACACACCAGGGCATGCCCTACCTTTCACATACAATGCACCCTGCCCACAGGGGTACCTTGGACCTACATTAGGGGTGACTAACATGCAGAAAAGGGAAGGTTTGGTGACTGGCAAGTGTGCGCACTTGCCAAGTCGACATGGTAGTCCTAGACTGCACACAGGTTCTGCAATGGCAGGCCTGAGCCACATTTTACAAGCTGCTTCTGTGGGTGTCACAATCAGTGCTGCAAGCTCACCAGCAGCATTTGATTTACAGGCCCTGGGCACATATGGTGCACTGTACAATGGTCTGACAAGTAAATCAAATAAGCCAATCATGGAATCGCTAATCCATAACACAATTTACAAAAGGGAGCACTTGCACTTTGGCACTGAACTGCAGTGGCAAAGTGCCCAAAGCATCTAGACCAGCAAAAACAGATGAGGCAGCAGCAAAAAGTGGAATGGAGACTCATGCCAATGGTGCCAAGTCTAACAGTAACCAAGGAAAAGGACTGTCGAAAAGGCAATATGCGAGTTCGTAAAATTGAATTTTTAACCTAATGTCGCAAAACGTGTGATAACATGATCCACACATTTAAAATGCAGATACATTTTATTGTCCGTCACACGTGCCCACTCTGAAGCGTAAGTGTTTTTAGATTCCTCTGGGACAGATTGCGAAAAACATGGTAGAAAAACCTCCCCTCTCCTAGAGGAAGCAAGGACAAATGGGAAGGCCACTCAACCTCTGCCAACAAAATTTCATAAGAAGATATTACATTTTCCCAAAAGACAGCTTTAACAGTGCATTTAATGTCGCCTTCAATTTGGAGGCTCACTTCATAAACTCTATCACGAGGAGCAACTTGAGTGTCAGTGGTTTCAACTGTAATAAAAGTGTCAGATGCTTTCGCCTCCAGACACTGGTGGAGTGTCTGCTGCACTATGGTAACCTCCGCCGTGCTGTCAAGGAGGGTTACCGCCCAACTCCTGTCGAGGAGGAGGGTTCTCACCACCTGAGGCATAATTTGAAGTCAAAGCGGCAACTTTTTTCTTCTGAAATGGGGCATGATATTGAGCTGGTTCCTCCTGCTTGAATTTTACGTGAAACTGGCGCTGTGGGTCACATCTCACTTGCGTAGATTAGCTTTATTTGCGATCCTGTCGCCCTGCTCTGCCGAATTGCTGATTCGACGATTCCTGAAAGTGACGAGGAGAATGAGGATCAGGAACCTGAAACCTTTCTGATGTCTTCATTTTAGAGCGGTCACGCAAATCATATATATGTTCAGAAGCATCAGGTGGAGGTGAGCGAGCACAAGAACCAGGCTTCTGTTGTTGCTGCCACGCATTTTTATTCCAAGCCTTTTTAGGAAAGACTGTATGACCCCCCCCTTCTCAAGACGGGGTTCACTCTGTGCCTGTGTAAATCTTTGAATCCCTAAGCAATTGCGACCCAAGGATGTATACACATCCGCAATAATAATCAGCAACTGTCACATCTGCCACTGCCGCCAGGCATTGGCGCACTTGTAAGCAATCTGCTTTACCTTTAATGTTGGCCAGAATCATATCGGAGCCAATAGGGAACATGCCCACTAACTTCTTCTCAAATCCAGGGCTGGACCAGCCCCATGGTCAACTTTTTCAGAATGCTCGGCAGAACACCCATGAAGAGTGCCAAAGCACAGTGTATACACTGAAGCAAACACCATCCCCTAGGCGGTGCAGTCCGCTAAAGAAGGAATCAGACCACTTGGCAAACTGATTATAAGGAGAATACTGTGTTTCTCAACAAGAGACGTATGTGGAAATACAGTCTCAAGATAATCAATTTTTTGTGTGATCCAAAAAGGTAAACCTCATGATTTTGAGGATGTTTTCCCATCACAGAGCTGATCATGACTGGACTAATCCCAAGTCCACCCCTCAAACCTGGTACCGGAGGAGCGGCTCATGAAGTGCACGAGACATAAACTGTATGACTCATCTATAAATATGAACTAATTGTGTATAGAGTAGACGTAGCTCCATGATAGTAACATTGAGATAATTGGGGTGTGGTGTAAAACCAGCCAAAACAGACCAAGTAGCCCGAATGATAGACAAGGTGCCCATTCGAACAAAATAGACAGGGCAAAGAAGCGCAGCATTAAATCAAATAGTGTTCTCCCAGGACATCAGCGGAACTTCAATTAATGCATAAGAACTATATGCTGCTGGAGGAGCAGCGGTCATGTAAATGTTAAACAAATTATCATTTGCATCCACCGTGGAAAATGTAACCCAAGAATAAAATACTTTGAAGCGGTATGCTGGATCTACCTCAACTACGAAAATAAAGGTAGCCCCCACATTGGGGACTCAGGGTTGAGTCAAGTAAGCCGTAACCGCCGCCCGGCAATATGTCAGAATAGGGACTAGTTGTGCAATGTAAAATTAAAAAGAGCCAATAAAATGTTAGCTCAAATGGGTCAATAAACCTTCTAAACTTCAAGCTGGAACAACTTACAGAAATAGGTGTACCCTACAAATGCAGGAGGCAAAGCTCCCTCACCAAGGACGTCTCTGAGAACTGGTGGGAGGGTATTGTGGACACGCACAAGAACTACTCAGGGGTCTTGTGAATAAGTACCAGACCAAACGTTGGCGGTGACATGTTGCAGGGATTCTGCACAAACACAGAACTATGCGTAGGATTATGGGACCTTAGTGCATAGGGACTGGGTCATCCTACCACCTTAGAACCCATGAGCCCAGGACTGGCTAGATATAGTGTCTCACTTGCTCTCCTACTAACTCACAGAGCAACAGATGATTAGACACCCCAGAACATAATACTCCTGACTCTCCCAGGAATCGTGGTTGCAAGACACACCCTTTTGCTCGCACTCTTGAACTTGTCCACAATAAGATTTGACAGAGGCACGAACAAGTTTAAAATATTTATTTTAACTCACGGGCTCTAATATGCAGTATAAGTGCCACAGTAAGCTGGAAAAGGCATAACACAAATATGGTAAGTCTGTAGATCATGACAGGAGATGCCATTATAAAAAGACAGTGTAGCATAATCTCCCTCCCCTTGTATAGAAGCGGAATTATTATATAATAGAAGATCTCTGGGCATTATCTGAAGACCCCATACCTCAGTCTCCCCAGTAATGCTACATCTTAGGTGCTGTCCTGCTCTTCTCCCTGGAATTCTCTGTCTTTAAGTGTGTGCTACCTATTCGTGTATTCCAATAAAACCAAAGTTGTATTCCCAAACAACAGCTGCATCTGTATGTTTTGTCTAGGTGCTAGGGCCTGGCCACAACAGAAAAACAAGGGGCATTGTTGATCGACCTGGCTAACAATGTTCAGACTAAATCCCAGGAACCAGCAGGATGTGAACACACCGATAGGTTCTCATGTGAACACAGCAAAAGAGGAAATTGCCAAATACACTTGTGTAATAATGTGTGCAAAGCAGCTGACAATCTGCAGTGTGTTCATGCTTACTTAGAGAAGATGACAATGTCCCCATGGGCCATGTGACAGCCCTATGCACAGTTTTAAAGACTCTGGGTGAGGCAGAACCCAAATGTCTGCATGGGACTCATATGTGGCCTTGATAAGGAGGCATTGCAAAGGAGTCATCTATGCAAGCAGTGGTGGGTAGTGAAGCAAAAAACATAAGCATGAACCTGGATGAAAGTAAGGAATAGTGGTCCTGCAAACATACAGACAACGGTGTGGGCAGGATACTCATAGGCAAGCAGAGGGACTCCAGAGAGCGGACAGAGCTCACATACGGATGCAATCAAAGGCAGTCAGATGTTCAAAGAATCAAATGGCAGATGGACTCATTGAGAAGGTAGGGTTTCATTTATGCAGGCACGGGTTCAATGAAACAGAGGGCCTGACAGTGATAAGGCAGATGCACACAAAGTAGAACTGTCAGCACAAGGCAAACTCTGCAAAAAGGCTACCGGGGGGAGGAGGTTTCACCCATGGATACTGGGGATCAAATGAGATGTGTAAAGGATTTGCTACAACCCAACAGATGTAAAGGGCAAAGAGTTCTAAGAGTGATAGGTGCCGTGCAAAATAGTAAATGGTGATGTGCAAATTAAAATTGGTTAGCAATAGCTAAAACCTTTATTCATCATCTATTGATCACCAAATTAAAAAAAAGTGCAAAAGCAGTTTGAAATAATAACTGCATAAGTTCATCTACATGTTTCAGCCATCTAGATTGAATGTACTCTTGGTCTTCCTCAGGACCTAAATCAGATATGGCTACTGTGTATCAAAAGTGAAAAGACCTTCAAGATAGGTTGAACCAGTTACAACCTACCAACATGGCATAGGATCTCTGTGAAATATGGTGTAATGATGATACCTAGACAAAAAAGAAAAGAAACAGACAACAACAAGACGAGGAGGGTTGATAGCCTGAATCCGGTCCTAGGATGCTTGTTTCCAGTCTAGGGTGAACCTGGCTGGGTCAAAACTGATTTACATATGGCTAAGTCCAAACTGAGGAGAAGTGGTGAGCAAAATAAGGAAAGATTAAACCCAGATCTGTGACTGGTGGTGAGTGTTTGAAAGGTTTCAACACTCAGTCCATCATTTTATTTTGTGATGTTGCCAAGAGAGAAATGTGTACCACACACGCACTGCAAACCAAATTTTAATATCAGCAGTGGAAAGATCATCAACAACAAACTGCAAAAACAAAGGGGGTCATTACGATGGTGGATGGCCCGTCACCGCCAGCCATGCAGTGGCTGTCCCTCCACCATCGTTGGTGAAGTATAGCGTCGTAAAGCCTGCCCCCCACGGTTGCGCAAGGTGGTCCATTTCCAACTGCCTTGTGGAACAATAAGATTGACTAACATTGCAGCAGTGCCTGCCCTTTTTACGCCGGTCTTTCATGGCGGTCAATCCGCCACAAAAAGACAGGCAGAAACAGATTTGGGGATCCATAGTGGGCCCCCCTTCATCCCTGGGCCTGGATGCTTGCCACGTAGTGCAGGGATATGTAACGACCTTCATTTTTGTATTGGGGATGGGGCTGCTGAATGCATCTACGCCACTATGCAAGGTATGGGTGATGCAACTGCCACGGTGACTGTTGCATCGTGATTGGGATGCAGGACCGCCGCCTTATAGGTGGGCAGTCCTAGTCCCCAAATCAATTGAATTGAATTGAAAAGCAATTTGTATTGCGCAACTAAAACCTAAAGGTATCAAGGCGCCTATCAAAACAGATCAAAAAAGACACAGCACAACTACATATATGTCCGCACAAAAAGAAAGATTTTCAGGGCATTTCTAAATAGCTGAAGGGTGGGAAGAGACCTTAATTCCAGTGGGAGGGCGTTCCACCACTTAGGTGCCAGGATGGAGAAGGCTTTACCACCCCATTTGGTTCTCCGAATACGAGGGACTGATAAAAGGAGTCTGTTAGAGGAACGTAAGTTCCTAGAAGGGCTGTAGCGGGACAAAATGGATCCAATTCCAGTGGGGCTGCTTTTTGCTAAGGCCCTATAGGTCATGCACATGGTCTTAAAAAGTATACGGTCCTCTAAGGGAAGCCAGTGGAGCAATTTCCTGGCCGAGGTGGCCGAAGTGCGCCGGGGTAGATCTAGGACAAACCTAGCCGGTGCATTCTGGACCACCTGCAAGCGCTGCAGCGGGCTTTTATTCAGTCCCGCATACAGCGCGTTGCAGTAGTCCAGCCGTGAGCTAATGAGAGCAACAGCAAGTTGTTTCCTTGCTTGCAGTGAGAGATAATGCCTAATCTTCCTCAGTATGTGAATAATACCCCAACAGGTGGATACAGTTCTATTAACCTGTTGGCACATACTGAGGGTGGAGTCAATCACGACCCCTAGGTTTTTTGCAGAAGAAGCAGGGACAGGGCAGGCTCCCAATGAGTCTGGCCACCAATCAGTTGACCATACCACCTCCTTTCCTCCGAACACCATCACCTCCGTCTTCTCCCCGTTCAGTTTTAATGAATTGTAAATCATCCATTGTCCGACTGCCTCCATGCAAGATCTAAAGTTGGAGGCAGTCGAAGTAACTGACTGGGAGAGAGAGACGAGGATCTTCGTGTCATCCGCATAGGAAACTACCTCCATCCCAAAGGATCTAATCAGTCTGGCAAGGGGGGTCACATATATGTTAAAAAGGGTCGGGCTTAACGCCGATCCCTGGGGGACCCCACATTGCACAGACAGGGATGGAGATAGGAATTTACCCAGCTTCACTCTTTGCTCTCCTTGCTCGAGAAAAGAGGTGAGTAGCCCCAGGGCCGCCCCCTGGACCCTGATCTCCCTCAGGCGGGATGTTAAAACTGAGGGAGAAAGGGTATCGAAGGCAGCCGTGAGGTCTAAAAGAATCAGGAGGGAGGTCTGTCCTCCATCAACTCTTGTGCGGATATTTTCCAGCACTATGGCGAGGGCCGACTCGGTGTTGTGCTCCCTCCTGAAACCATGCTGGGAATGGTCCAGACAACCCGAGCTTTCCACGAAAGCAGCGAGATGTTTATTCAAGTGTGTTTCTAACATCTTCGCAGGAGCCGGAAGCAGTGAGATGGGGCGGAAGTTCTTTAATACCCCAGGGTCAAGAGAAGGTTTCTTAAGCAGAGGTTTTACTACTGCGTTTTTCCAATTGCGGGCAGACTCAAGTACACCCGCCATAGTAATGACTCCCAAAGTTACTGCTGGCTAGAAGAAACAAAAAAGTCGGGAGGGAAGCCAATGAATTAGTAGCAAGGAAGTAAAACTAACAACTGATGCTAAGCCCACTCTAAGTAAGCACTGGAAGCGGTTGGTCTGCCTATTTTTAGCCAAGACTTAAGAAGAATTACATTAACGCACAGTTACTGGTTTTGAAAGCCCAGAACTGCTGCTAGTGCCTCTGTCACTTTCCCCAGCTCCTCAAGGTTAATTTCAGCAGGCATGGGGAGGTGGGGGGAAGAGAGAGAGATAAAGGGAAAGATAGAGAAAACAAGAGAGACAACAGTCAAAGAGGGAGAAACGAGAGAGGACAGAAGAAGGGAGAGAATGGATGGATGAAAAGAGAGCAATAGCTTGAGAAGTTGTAGGGAGCAGTCTGGTTCAAATATGTTTTCCGGCCTGCTTTTGATTTCCCGGTCCAGATCTGCCAAATGATAATCAATAACCACTGGACTAATCACTAGCCTTGGGTTCCGGAACAGTGACGTGCCCTGTGGTCATGTCCTTCATGACAGCAACTACACAGTATGATTGCTCACTCCTTCAACAGTGCTGGAAAGAAACTTTTTCTAAACGTTGACATTTATATGATATTGAGTCACTAGGTCGAGCATTCAAGACCTCTTGTATATACTTTAGTATATACTTATATGTGTATGTACTTTGTGGGTTCTGGAGATCAGACCAAGGACTTTCTGTTTCCGCTTAGGGACTTTTTTCTGTTCAACTGCCTCTATTTAACTGTCTTGATAGAAAACGACCAGCAGAGGTCAGAATACCAGAATTGCTTTCTTCTGAGGGACTTTCTTTTTTTTTCTTTTTTTCTGGCAACTGTCTCTCAATAACTTTCTTGATAGAAAATGACCAGCAGAAGATACCAGAATCACTTTAGCATTCTCTAGATTCCTTTCCATAGAAATTGTCTTCCACGAGCACCCGTTGACAATAATATTTTTTAAAAATCTTGTATTTTCAGTGATATGACCACCCAAGGCCCTGATGCTATATTAAAAATAGAGCTTTGGACTATACCATATCCTGCTGAAAGGCAATATTTCTCTCCATATGTTCCCATACCTGGCGTGTCACGCAGTTTGGTGCTTACTTTCCCTCCTTGTTAAAGAACAGTAGATGTTGCAGCACACAGGCTAATTTGCTGCATAGCTAAATACATATAAGATCCCAAAGTCAAGTACGATTGCATTGCAAATTATTGTTTTTTTATAGTTTTGCCCCATAGAGACACAAGAATGCTTTAGACAGCGGGGCATCCTCCCTGCAAAAAACGGCGTAAGGTAGGCCAACAAATTGATGTATTCTCCTTACTGCGTTGGAAGCAGAAATATGAACTGCACTCCTCAAAATGTAAAATCTCTCTCGCAAATGAGGGAACGGAAACCTTTTCAGAGTTTTTCATGCATCTTTCTTCTCTTTATATAGAGTATACATCTCAGCAAATCGGCCCCGTTGTTATTGCAACAGATTTCTTTGGGATTATGTAGTTACTTCGAAACGTCTTGAAGTACATTGTATAGCACTAGAAACTTAACAGATCAGGCTCCAATAAAGGATTTCAATAGCTTTACATACCATGGCCCAGTTATTATATCAGACACTGCAGCATTTTATGTATTTCTTAGCACTAAACAGCAATGCATTTCCGAGATTTTGAATATCTGGCTTAAAAGTAATAAAGTCTGAATTTACCACATTGTCAGAAAATACTGCAGATTTTTTCCATTGACGGTAATACATCTTGCTTTTCTATAGTTACAATGGATTCAAATGTTTTCACTCTCTCATCTTCTGATTTAATAGAAAAAACATCTCTCCTCTGTCTCTTTTTCTGATAGAGGAACCACGGAAGAATGGGGCTATTCTTATATTTCAGGACGGCAATCTGCGAAGGAAATAATAAAGAGGCGGTTCTTTACTTACTTCATTCCTGTGATACCTATGTCCCCGTTAAGCAGTCAAGTCTTCCATGAAATTGTGAATGTGGCCTTTTTGAGAAGGGAATGGTCATTGCATGGTGTACAGCCATACCCCCTAACTTGAGTACAAAAACATATGTAACTGGCATCCTGGATTTGAATGAATGAATGATGTTGGCCACAGCTTTGTACTAATCTAGCATTTGTGTGAATGGCTAGGCCTGTCCCTTGATATGCTTCATGTGATGGAACTGCTCTGGACCTGGAGGGATGAAGTGAACATGCACTATCTAGTGAAAGAGAACTAGTGCAATTAGAACGGTGGTGGCAGCATATTGTGATTTTAAAGTGATCTTAGTGTACTCAGACCTTTCTATCTACATCACAATAATGACGTGCTTCTGGCCCAATCGTGTAAAGCTGCACTGCTATACGCGAATCCGTATCCCTGTGTTGATATCCCAAGTACATACATATGTGAATGCATGTGTGTGGTTTATGTGTAACATACTTGTCTGAGTGATCCAGAGAGAAAAGAGCCCTCTTGGTTCAATTTTGGATGTCCATAGCAGACTTATGTGTACAAAATGAGATGAAGGTACTCTCCCAGATATTGAATGTGCTTTGGTTACATTCTTGAGACTAAAGAGAGGGTGCCTAGACACTGACATAGTGAAAGAGGATATTAGTTCACTATAGCAATTCAATGTGACAATTGTTGATTAGTGTTGTTAATTAAAGCCATTTGAAGAATGATAGGTAATAAGGGTGGGACTGCAGTTCCTGCTGCCAGAGTGGCAATAGTCGTTTAGAAATGGGTCAGCCTTTTATCTCTCCTCTTGTTCACTATCATGTGTGGCTATGATAGCTAGATGACAAATGTTTACATCTCTGTTACTCTCCTCTGGTTTCTCCAGTCGGGAGAATACCCTGCTTTGAGAGACAACACTGTAGAAAAAGGCTAAATCTGGGAAAAAGCATCAGAATGACAAATGAAAAGTAATTGACCCAAACCAGTTAGGGGCTGTTAAATCACTTGTTATTCCACCTCCAAGTTCTCTTCAATCTAGGAGGGATCACTCCACAGAGCAACCAGAAGAGTACTGCAAAACCAGCACTGGTATCTGCCTGACATCCAGCTTCTCAGAGGTGAGGAGACATCACCATGGAGTATGGCCTGGTCTGGTAGAAAAACTGTTTATTGTCCTGGAAAGCCTGGATTATCATGCCATGAGACAGAAGGAAGGAGCAAGCCAGCCCTGCAGGTGGAGAATACTAATAGCATGGACAAGAGTAGTAGATGTGTAGCTTTGAGTACATCTGCCAGGCTTGTGAATGTGCGCCTGGTGTGTCTTATGCTTTGAGGTGGTGTTAGAAATGGGGGTCTCTAGTTGGCACCTTTGTCCAAAGAGGGACCCTTCTTCCTAGTCACAGTAAGGGGAATACACTTCTAAAATAACCTCTACTGACCAACTTCGTACATTGGCACTAGCAGACTGGTTTATCTCAAAGGCAGTCTGTAAAGCATTTGTGCACACATACAGTAATACAGTGAAAACACTATAATTGAACAGCACACTTGATTAGAAAAAGTAAGTGCTCTTTATCTAAACCACACAAGACCAAAACAACAAGAATCCACAATATACTAATTCAAATGTAATCCTTAGAAGGCAAAAACAGTACTGTTCATAACAAACTATAGATGCAACACTTTCTACAAAGTACCTTGAATGCCCCACAATCATAAACAAAGACATCCGTGGGGAAGGTGATGAGTTGGTTCCTTACACCCAGGAAAGGTGCTGCGTACTTTCCTTACTCCAGGGAAGGTGATACGTCAGTTCCCTACTGCCATGCATGGGAGGTGATGTTTGGGGTCCCTACTGGAGGAGAGGTGATGCGTTGGTTTCTTACTGTGCGTGGAGGTGATGCGTCTGTTTCTTTCTGCGGCCCCGACATTGATGTAGATTTGGTGCCCCTGGACGATGCATGGGGATTCAAGGATGAGTTGGTTCTTGATGTGGCAGCAATGGTGCAGTGTTGATCTCTCCAGCAGTGGTCCAATTTACATTGGTCCTTACAGCCACACAGCAGGGCCTGCATCGGAATCAGTGCAGTGATCTCAGACTTCAGAGATCGGTGCACGAAATTCAGCATGCAGTCATTTCTCCACCTGCGACAGGCGCTGAGTCAGTTTCTTCAGCGGCACAAACGCGATGCATCAGAAACAGGTGCGGGTCAGTCGCATTTCTCTTAGTTGCGTCTCTTTTCCAGCTCCCATCAGCAGGAACAACCTCCAGAAGACCAACACAGCAACAGGCACCTCTTGGCCGGTCAGACCTCGAGGCAAAGAAGTTCATTAGAGCTGGTGGTAAAGTCTCCGTGTCCCTGAGACTTCAGAACATGAGGCAAGCTCTACTTCAAGCCCTTGGAGATCTTCTTCAAGCTATAGCCACAGCACACAGCAAAGACTTTATCCTCTCCTTGGCAGAAACAGCCACTGCAGGCAAATCCGAGACAGCACACAGCAAAGAGGCAGTACATCTCCTTCAGTTTTCCCAGCTTTTCTCCTTGGCAGAGGTTCCTCTTGAGTCTAGAAGTATTCTAAAGTTCTGGGCCCAAATATTTACATTCCATTTCTCTTTGTTCTCTTGAGGCAGAGAGGCTCTGTGCTCCTTCAAAACCAGTTCTGTCCTCTCTGGTCAAGGTTTCCGGCAGGAGGTAAAGACAGCATTGTGTAAAGCAGATCAGGGCCATTAAGGTGAAAGGAAATCTTCTCCCCTACTCTAAATGAAGCCCAGGTCTATTCAGCCTAGCCCTGACTCATCCAGGAAAGGCATGACACACCTCAACCCCCCCGTGGCTGTCTAGCTGTCTACAGGGAATGCACATCCCCGGCCCCTGTCACTCAAGAGCCAAACTGTCAATCCACAAAACAGCAGAGGCACATAGGATGGTTGTGCAAGAAAACACCCACTTTCTAAAAGTGGTATTTTCAAACACAGAATATAAGTAAAAGTAATCCTTACTAAAAGATGCATCTTTATGTTCTGGGGTTAGGCATACTAAATTCCATCTTTCTATCTTGTCACAGTGGAAAGTTATACTTCTAAGATGTTATGAATACACTCCCCTTCTATCCTATGGGACAGATGGCCTTTCAATTGTTAAACACAAAATACACTGTATTACACTATCAGGACATGTCACACACATCAGGACATGTCCTATCTTTCGCATATCTGCACCCTGCCCACAGGGGTACCTTGAGCCTACATTAGGGGTGCCTCACATGTAAGAAAAGGGAAGATTAGGGCCTGGTAAGTGGGTGCACTTGCCAGGTTGACATGGTAGTAGAGACTGCACATAGACACGGCAGTGGCAGGTCAGGGACCTATTTGAAAGGCTGCCTGTGTGGACAGCACAATCAGTGCTGCAGGCCCACTAGCAGCATTTTTGGCTTACAGGCCTTGGGAACACAGTGCACTGTACTAGGGACTTAGTAGAAAGTCAAACAAGCCAATCATGGAAACACCAATCCATAATAAAAATGTACAGCAAGAGTGAGAAGTCACCTGTAGAAATAAGGTGACTATCAGCCAAGTGCTCCACATTAATTCAATTTACTCATTGGGTGCATAATTATGTCCATTACTTATTACAGAACACATGTTCCGCATACATGTCCAAGATTTCAGCATAGATATGATGCCGGAACGACTATGAAGTCTTTCTTCACACTTTAGGTCGGCCCGGTCGAACGACATTCAGCGCCTGCAATGCCGACATGTCACGCATTGTAGCGCGCGTGCACGCATCGCTCATTACGTTTAGGCCTTATAGAAGCATTAACTCCCCCGCACCAGTGATCCCGTGTCAGGAACACATCGGCGAATCTAGCGGCGAGTGCGTTTGTGGGAAATGTGGCCCCCTCGTAGCCTGTTGTTACATATTCGTGCAGGTTAATAGATGCGATGTAGAGCACCGCGAGTTATTTAACTTCTGTTGCTAGATTCTCACTACCATCTGTCGGCACCTACTTAGAGTGTCCTTCCCTACCGAGGTATTGGGGCCTCGTCGCGTACTATTGCCACATGCTGTTGTAGGATAATGACGTGATTTAGAGCACCGTTAGCCATTAGACATGATGAAGAGCACCACGAGCCAGTTGACATCTGTTGTTAGATTACTTCGTTGACTGTTGGCACTTTCTCTAGATGACTCGGCGCATAGGCACTCTAATTCTGTATTTCTTTGCTAAAACACTGCCTTGCTTTTCACTAACCGCCCACTCAGAGTCTTCAGGGTCCAACCCAGTCTTTCAGCTGTGGTATTCAGCTCTATGTACACGTGCCTTAAACTATAGCTCGTGTGCAGCTCAACTTCATTAAGCTCACAGTATTCATGATCAGTGCACCGGACCGTGGCAGGTCCATACCGTGCTTTCACTAGCGTTTGGTAGTCTGTTTATAGCCCATGTGCATCGCTGCCTTACGTGTTGTTAGGTAATTTGTGCACCCCACTCACCCCGCGGCACTTGCATGTCCCACATGCATTAGCTTTTGGCAGCACCACATCTAATGTTTCATTGACCGCCACGCTTTGGGTAATTATTTTTAGCTGACTTGTTTTCTCCTCCCAGATTGATTCTCCCTTCGCCCTTGATTGATTCAGGGTCCTTGACGTTTATAAGATTATAGATACGGGATGTTGCCACCTATTTAACGATGGATCCTTGATTTGCCTGGATCGCCTTTCATTGGTAAATTAGCTTGAGTAAGTGTTGAGACTCAGAGCCTTCATTTTAGTTTATCTTCACTGAGGAACACTTGGCTGATGGTCACCCTATTTCTACAAGTGTCTTCTCACTCTTGCCGTCATTCCATTGAGAGCCACAGAGCCCACTGATTCTCCACCATTGATTAGTGAGAGATCCCTCCTTTTTGACTCTCGGTAACTATATTGGCTTAGCCCAGCTCATGGGACTACGTTAAACCTTGTTTTTAAGCTTAGTTTGGATGTGACACACCATCCTTTGTCATTTGTAGGTGCCCCTTCACCCCACACCACCCACCAACTGTCCTGAGGAAGACCCCGCGAGTAAGGCTTGAAAAACCTACACACCAACTGGGGTCGAAACATCGACACTTGATAATTGCCAGTCCTTTCAACAGTACTTACCTTACTGTGAAACCTCTTGCTACATGGCCAAGCTATATTTTGTTCTGTGATGAATATGTACTTGACTAGCTGCTTTATAGGCATATGAGGAATGTATGCCAGAACTGTCTGTGATTTTTTGTCACCATTTTAACTTTACCTCACTTCCCCACCTGAATCACAGCCTTCCCCTACCCTTCTTCTCAGCTTGGGCACTGTCATGGTGAAACTGTGTTAAAAATGTATGCCCTTCAATATTTGCCTGAAGAAAAGACGATCAGTTTCAGTGTGATTCAATAACACTGAAACAAAAAGTTTTGTTTGTATTTTGCTTTTTGCAATTGAATTCTATTTTGAATTGTCTCCTTGTTTAACACTATTGATGTCATTATACTGGGACCACCCTATTATATATTGGGGGCACACAGGAGGCTGACATTGATTAAGAAGGGGGCATACTGGTGCTATCTTCACCTACACCGCTGCAGGCTGAACTAAAT
This sequence comes from Lissotriton helveticus, assembly GCF_964261635.1. Classification (NCBI taxonomy): domain Eukaryota; kingdom Metazoa; phylum Chordata; class Amphibia; order Caudata; family Salamandridae; genus Lissotriton; species Lissotriton helveticus. Next base: position 875,400,825 of record NC_136072.1, on the reverse strand, counting down.
TAGTGAGCACTAGTTGTCAGACAGGCGTACCACCCAGACCACCAATCAATTAATTGGTACTAGGCAGGTTAGACACTTCCGACCTGATACATGTGTTGTGCATATTACAGCCTGATAGGGGCTGATGAACTTTGCCTTTGGATGGTAGTGGGAAAACTGAACATTTGAAAAAAGAGTCCACCATGTTTAGAACTATGCTGCAGAGGCCTATTATAAAAAATATATTTTGGATGACCCGTATAGTAAATGCTTCTGATTGTTATGTGGTCATACATACTTCTGATCTATGCCCACCTCTCACTGCCTGCAATAAGTCACTCCTCAGAACTATCATTTGCTCTCACTTTCAAAGAGGTGGAATAACACTTGGTGTGCATCCGGAGTCCAAAGATACTGGCAACGTGACAACATGACCAATCATATTGAGACTCAGCTTAAGACACTATTTTGGCAGGATAGTTTCTCCCTGTCATTTGCTGTGGAGTGGGTCCACTGTAACTTGGGGTCTAGGCCCATCCAGGTAAGCTTCCTCATCCTATCCAATAAGCAACAAACAGAAAAATAACCAGTAAATCTTTGCAAAGGGCCTTCAATTGCACAGCAACACGTCACTCTATTTTAAGTACCTTTTCAACCGTTTAAGCTGGAAACAATAAACCTTTTTGTTAAAATCTGTAGATTAGACAGCAGATGATGGATTATGTGGCAAATGCAGCAAATTTATAATATTGCGAAAATCACAGCAGCCGCACAGTCGCAAAATTCCAGTGACATGACTATACTGCATATCAGTATGAATGACATGTGACTCCCATACAGACCTCTGCCACATGTAACATTTCCTATCCACTGATTTACACGTGTTCTTGATTCACTGTGTAATGTGTGTATGATGTAGAGCACTCTGACACTCTACACTGGTCTGAGTGGTGTTGTAAAACGAATTAAATCCATTTGAGAGAGAGCTATGTTAGCTTGAAGGGCACTATTAAAGGGTGGTGGTGAGGGAATTTGTGGCAAAGGGTGTCATTGGGGGACACCAACAAACAGTGTTGCACCGTGCGCCACCAGCTCTAAAGCCGGCTCTGACACCATGGTATCATTATTTATCAGGAGAGTTAAAGCACACCTACACTCGTAATCAGGGCCTAAATGTGCGAGTTGTGTTGACTGAGGATTATTTCCTCCACCTTGCATGGAACTGCCCACAGGTCCATCACTATTGGAGTGGGGTGCTTGAGAGTGTTTTTACATGTCCGAGATTGACATTGAAATGTCTCACTGGATTGCACTCCTCGAAGTGTACGAAAGTTGTTGCTGATTACTTTGCTTTTGGCAAAAAGAAGAGTGGAAGGGTGAGGGAAAAAGCATAGCCCCAAGGTAAAAACTTGGCTCTCCGATATGGTAAATTGGAATGTAATCCTAAATACCTACTGTCAAATCATTCCTCATAGTTAGAGATCTAGAAACGTCGGGGCGCCTTTGTAGTCATAGCTAGATAGCATGGATGCAGCTATATGATGCACTACTGCTGCCTGCTGACAGGTAAGGTAGTGGCATATACAATGTTACACATGAATGTGACAGTAATGGATAGAGGGAGTATGTTAAAATACTGTTAGATCAAATGACTGTGTAAACTGTTTATCTGAAACCCATAAATCGCCGTCCCTTGGTCTCTAGTTTGTACTGTACATCGGATCGTCTGCTCCTGGATACCACACCTTACCTTTGTAGATTTTGTGGTACTTGATGTATGTAATGATCATTTATTGTGCTGTTGGGCAAATTTTGAGTACTGAGCCCCTTGTAGCTCCACACTAATCTTCCTGTGGAGCAGGTGACTTCTTGCAAACACCAACACTTATAATCGAGTGTTGAAAGCATTGTACTTGACCCAGTTTGCAGATCCATCGTAGGACAGACCCCGAAGCAAATGACCTCAGACCCCACGACTGTGGCCCAGTTGCTCACCCCATGGACACCAAACGGGTCTGACAGTACAGAATATGAACCTTCACGTTAGTACTTTGGTATGCCCATCAACTTATGGATCACAGAAAGTTCTCTTTTTAAGAAGCAGCATAACATTTTATGATTATGGACCTTTCTTAGGTTCGAATATCTTTATTAAACGTTTATACTTTTTCAAACATGCATAGCACACAAAGTATACAGATAACGTGAAGTTTTAGCACTCTACACTTTTTAGCACTCTACAGAGCAAGGGGTGAAAGAGTTGCAAGAAACAGGATAAAAAAGGAAAGTAAAAAAAGCATTTATTACACTATCAGATAAGTAGGGAGGTCAAGCTTGTAAGAGTCAACCCGCAGTCAGATGCTGATGAAAACAGATTCATTAAAGATAATAGGGTGACCCTGTATCCCTCAGAACCTGGGTAAGTATACAAAATAAGGAAAAAGGTTTCTGTCGGGTAGGACAAATGATTTGTACACAGTATTTAATACCGTAAAAGCATTTCTAAACACACACCAAGAGAGCACAACTTGGATAAGCAGTAAATGGTATTTTTTACTTTTCAAAATATATTGGCTGTTGTGTGATACAATGCACAAAAACAACAACTACACAAGACTCAAGTGTACAGAAAGTGACTAGTCGTGGTGGGTGACAGTTGTATTGTACAAAAGTGACATGGATGACGTGAATACAAATAAGGGGGAAGGAACTTTATAGTCAGATCCAAAATACAAGCACAACCCTCCGACAGGGATTATGATTTCCTGTTCAGTTCTGGGGATTGTGTGGACTGATAATGACAGTAACGTCGATGTTTCGACCCTAGAAATTGGTGCGGATTAACGGGCATCCACAGCAGGTCTTCATCAGGACGGAGGCTGGGGGAGGGATGACAGCCTGTTGAGTAAAAGCCAAACTACATCAGAATGATGTGTTCATGGTTTAATGAGTTGCACAATGAGTTGCATCAAAAGAGTGGCAGCAAATATGGACCTACCGCTATCAGTGGATCCTAGTAAATCAGAATCCTACTGGAACCAAAGAACATTGAGATGTCAGCCGACACCTCAGACTCACACCTGTAGGTTGTGGTCTGGAAGGGAAATCATGAGGGGCAAATTAAAAGGTGCACTCGCAGCGAGCATCATACAAAGCATAGTCTGCCAACTGATTACTATGGTCAAACTGAAGCCTGGCGTGGAGACAACATACCTTAATTATTTACGCAAGTGCATTGAGAGCCAGTTTGGCCGTGAGAAGCTTCTGTTCCAGTGCAAGTTGGGTAACATTTTGTAAAACTGAATTTCATTTCGGCTGCTCTCAGGCTTCTCACAATATTTGTTTGTAAGTGCCGCACTGCAGCAGTCAGCCGTGGATAATTGACCTATGAGAATGTAGGATGGGTTGTTCACTTTACCAGACAGGTAGTCTTTTAATTGGATGTATTGCAAAACTTGGGAGGAATCTAAGCGGAATTCTGCACGTAGGTCTTTGAAGGATCGTACATTTGCCCTTGAGAGAACTTGATAAACTGTATGGATCTCACAGCATACACATTTCAGTTAGTGTAAAGGCTTTTTGGATGTCAGAGTTGTTGCAGAGGGAGCTACCAAGACTTAAAAAGTGGTGGTGTGCTAGAGACTTACGGCTCATCACCAACAATTCATGAGTTCCTTGCAAAATTGAGTTAGGGTCCACAGAAGCAGCAGATCGTATGTGGTTCAGAACTGAGGATTCAATTATACCGTCTTGCAGGTGTCACTCTAATAGCACCCCTGCAGGGATTTCCAGATGATATTGGAAGTGATATATAACTGGGGAAATGTGTTGAACCATATGACACACCTCAATATTTGGGTGTAGCAAGCCTCCATTTGTGGTGGCAGCATGCATTTATGCACTAGACAGCACCGGGTGGCTTCTTGCAGAATGTATTACTTGATATGCTTATTGATAAGGTGAAGCTCATTGGCGGGAACAGGGAGGGGCAGTATGCAATAAGCATAATTATACCATGCGTCTACCTGTCTAGACATGTTTAAAACATACAATTTTGTAGTTTTGGCCAAATCACAAAGACCTTGCCGATTTAATCAAAAAGAGCAGCTATATTTTCTCTGATCATTGCTTTGATGTCAGTACTCACTAGGATACCAAGGTACTTCAATTTGGTTTGCACCCAATGGGATGTGGGCCACGTAAAAAGCTAGCAGTCATGATGTTGCATATGAATTTAGGACCCTAGTGTAATTTTCCCGATTCATGCCCATATATAGGTATAAATCACCCTATCCTTATATAGGCATAGACATCATAACCATATTTAGACTTAGTCTATGCAGTCGAAATACGGCATGGCTACTTCCACTAGTTCCGAAAATCCACAACGATTTCTTGGAAAAACCCGCCTTCAGCAGTCAGGGACTTCCCCTTGCTTGAATATTGATTTATCCAAGAACTCATGGAGTTTTCATAGAACTGAGTCTTTGATGACGTTATTATGTCCAACCTTACGTCAAACTAGGCACCTTCAAGTAATAAATATGCCCACACTTTCCCAGGCAAAGACGCTGTGGTTTGGAGTAGTTCGGCTATCTACCTTCACGACACAGCTCGCCGCAGCAAGTGCCGAAGGAAGCCGACCCTCCAGCAGACGCACTGAGAGAGACGCAGTCTTTTCTCTTGCCGAGAAATCCAGCTCCAGTGTTTCCAAGCTACCCTTGTGGGTTGTTGGGAAATCGAGTCCTGAGAGAGAGATACCAGACCTCCTTCATTCTAAAACCAAGGTACAGAACTGATTAGACCCTTAGATAATTCTTGGATAGATTCTTGGCAAAGAATACTCAAAATAAACTACACCTCACTTACTTCTTCCCTTGTACTAGACCTAGGTTAGGTACACCGGGGTAGGCGTATTTTAGAAGCACCAGTTGAGTATTTTTTTGTCTTTATTTATTAATGTATGTATTCTATGTATTTTATTGCTTAGAAACCATATCATGCTTTCACAGTATTATTTTATAATACTCTTTGTACTGTACGCATTGTACTTTGCAACCAGTATTAAGATTGTAGCAGTTCATTTCTCCTGCATGAGACAGAAGACTGTTAAATAAATACTTTTTATTGAAAACGCCCGTCTCTCTAAATTCTCTGCACCTCTGGTGAAATGAAGCATGCACGACTGACTGAGTGAAATAACTATCTATTGTTTCCGCGACTCTAGAGATACGTTTTTATCTTGGGAAACAAAGTTGTCATATTTATGCGGTTGTCAGAAACTAATCCCTTTTTGTTTATTCGAGAAAGTTTCTAGTGACGTCTGAGCTAGCTGACACTCACAATTAAGTCTAAGATATTCAATAGAGACCTAGTCAACCTCAGTCCTACATCAAATCTATAGTATATATAGGAACTACACTACAATGGATGATGTCATAGGGTTAGCCTTGCACTTTGAGCAGTTGATTCTGTATCCTGAAAACACAGAGAAGTGGGAGATGGTGGACGTTAGAGCTGGGACTGAGGAAGATGTGTTCTTAATGTGAGTAGAAGGTCGTCTGCATATTGAGGTACCAGGTAGTGTATCTACACCAGAGATGTCCCTTGATTGACGTATTGCAATTCCTAATGGTTTCACAGCACGCATGAGGAGCATAGGGAATGGGGGACCCTATCAGGTTCCTCTGCAAATTGCAAAAGTATCAGATAAGAAGCCAATGGAATTGATGCGAGCGGAGTGCCACTTTATAGACCTTGAACCATGGCTATACATTTGGGACCCAGGCTCATTATGTCAAGTGTTCCATAAAGGTAGTCCCACTCCATTCAATCAAAAGCCTTTTAGGTATCGAGGGAGAGGGACAGCCAGTCTTCTGGTACATGGTGTGAAGATCACAGTAAGTATGCCAGGGTGCGCATTTGATTTTGTGATGAGTGGCTTGGGGTAAACTGAACCTGAGTCATGTATACCAACATAGTGATGACCATCTCCAGCCTTGGTGCCAGGAATTCGGCCAGTATTTTATTATCACCTTTAATAAATGGTATGGTCTGTAGGTTTTGCAATAGATTGCACCTCTGCCCACTTTCTTATGGTGATGCAGGCTTTATTAAACTATGCTGCATGGAGCAGGGGGAGCAGGCATGGCCGTTAGGTCTGGGCTCTTCCCATTGGAGTAAGATCAAGACTGATTTGCATATGGCTGACATCAAGCTGAGGTGACACTTGTGTAAAATAAGAATAGACTGGGATGCTGCCCTGAGTAATTATCAGTGGCTGAGATTAATTCAAGCATTCCATCATCATTATTTTGCATCTTTTAGAGCTTGGTCTATAACAATAGTTTTGAATAGTTTTCCAAGCAGAGAAACAACTCATGGTATGTCAGTAAAGAATACAAGCATTTGTAAAGTCACTCTGTAGGGGAGATAAAAGGATACAAAGGACACTGTTTCTTAAATACCAATATATCAGAAAAGGTTTCTGCTGACAGAATTCTCTTACAATCATGGGAAAACCAACCAGTGATTGATAAACATGAGGGAGAACTGTATGCTCCACTGTAAGCAAACTTTTAATGGCATCTGTGTGTTGCATTTCTACTAACATAGAAAATGAAGGACAAGTCAATGGTTAAGGGTCTATAAGAACAGCATGCATGAGATATTCTTGATACATATAAAGTAATTAGTGTGAATTGTTATTGCAATTGTATTTATATAGCGCTTTTGCGTTAAATCATTTTTCGGTGAGTAGCATGCTGCTTCGGAACCCAAAGAGGATTAGAATGGATTAGCACAGAGAAACATAAATTGTTAATTGGAGTGCCATTATTTGAGTCTGTCAGATGGATTGAATAGGATAAAAGAGGGATAGAGGATGAAAGAGTCTAGATGGTGTTATTTGGGAAATCGTAGTTGTAAAGTGAGGTTTGGGATAGTAGCAAGGAGCCCACAGACCTTCAAGACATCTCTCAACCATCAGTCACCAACGGCGTCTGAAAGAGACAAAAAATGCTCCTGCCCTCTGGAAACAGAGTTTATATCTGTTTCCTTGCCCACAATGGTGTGGGTAAGGAAACAGATCTAAATATTGCTCCCACCTGCAGGGAGCACTATTATTAGCTGTTCCCTTTGAGCAGGAGCAATGTCGGCTCCCAATGGATGTGGGGAGCTGGATGGGGCCACAGGACCTTGGGGCTCTACATTCATACCCCAAACATATTGTGGTGGGTGCCCTGAATGGGGACCAGGGCACCCACCCTTTGTTGACCAGGCCTGCGGGATGGGTTCCCCAGGGCATGGAATCCCTGGGCCAAAATTGGCCCAGGGAGGAGGGCCGAGTGCCCCCTCTCTCCTAAATATGTTGCCAGACACTGGAGGATGGGGTTTCTGGGGCCAAAAGAGCCCAACAGGGGGACAGCATGCCCCCTCCCCTTAATTTGTATTAGCAGTCCTGGGGATGGGTTCCACAGGGCTGCGAAGGCTCTGAGACAGTGGTTGATTGGCCTCCTTCCCCATTAATTTTAATAGTGGCCCAAGGAGGGGGGTCCCAGGGCCTACTAAGACTCAAGAAGGGAAGCCATGTGGCTTTCCTCCACCTTGATAAAAAAGGCCTTTGGGGATGGGGTTCTCAGGGTCAAAGAAGGCTCGAGGATGGAGGCCACATGACCCCCTCCCCTTTAACATATATATATCTCTGGGAGATGTGGTCCCCAGGACCATAATAGATTTGGTAAGAGGGTCCCCTCTCCTTGTTAAAATAAAAGGCCCTGGGGTCCCATGCGAGGCCCTGTGACCATAGCCCCCCGACACACACACCCTGCAGTGTTGGGTTGGCTGCCAAAGGCTGTGCACAAAGTGGGGTTGGTTGCATGCAGCGCATTGGCTGCAGGGCCTCACCGCAGACCAGGCCCTGTGGCCAACCCCCCACCATGCATGACAGAATGCTCTGCGCAGTCGAGGGTTGGATAAATGTATGGTAATAAAATATTACTTTTTATTTAAAAAAACTAGAAATTCACAGAGAAGAACAAAGATTAAAGTAAGATTATAGTTAGGTGAAATATTTATTAACAAGTTAACTAACATTTTAAACTCTAAAAAGCACAGAAATTCACCAATTATAGTTATCTCAAGTAACTATAAAATGTAACAGTTACCTAAGGTAACAGTTACTTGCACCCTCACCATACACTGCTAATTATCTCACATATTACATCACTAATGACATTGTCTATAATATCACTGATAATATCACTGCAACATGTGCAATGAAAATATTGATGAGAAAACTGTGCTGGTGGGGCGTAAGTTATAGTTACCTATAATATATATGGGCATGTGTTATAGCTACTTGAGATCACTAGAACTGGTGAATTTCTGAGGTTTTTAGAGTTTAAAACATTATCTGGTTACTGAACATTTCAACTAACCTGTTACTTCAACCTCCTGTCAGTGAATATAAATATATATAGTAGGCATGAAGCCTAACAAATATACTAGACCTCATATATAAAGTTTTAGATTCACTATGTGAAGAATTTAAGATCCATTGAGGGTCACATACTAATGGAAACCTTTAAACAAATAGAATACACGTTAATCTTCTTATGTTTTATTTGCATACTCTCAGACTCACAAATTAAAACTGGCCCAACAAGCCAAACAGAGACCACCTTTCTCATGCTTCCCTGTGCAACAAAATGAAAGATTTCCCTAGCAGCGAGCCACACAAACTACTATTTGAAGGACATGATAATTGTACAGTAGGAAAAAAGATTATCTACATTTTCATAAAAATAACAATGATTGCCCTTCATTCAATTTAGCTTTCATAAGTAGCACAATTCTACAAAAAACTCGCAAGGAAACCCCCCCAAAAACCTAGACTGCATGTGTAAAATTTTTGAATTACAACACAAACAACTAAAAGACATTTATGGTCCAAGGATTACAGGATTATGTAAACCAATAATCAAATAAAATAGATAAAAAGAAAGAAAGCACATACAATCTGATTGCCACTCTGTTGTTTTAGTTAGTATTCCCAAAGATGGGAATTCCTGCGATATTACTTTTCCAATTACTTTCCACCTGTTTGAAAAATCACCACAAAACATTCCAGACCTATAGCATTTTCTACATTTTGAGATGATTTTTTTTGCTGAGTCTCTGAGGGGCTGCAAAGATAAAAGGGGGTCCCAAAACATGTTTTTCCACTAATGCTTTTTATATAGACTATTGTATTTGATGTAGCCTGAAAATGCAATATCTAGGTCAGATCTACAAAGGAACACAACGCCACCATGCATGACCCTGTGTTGATTGGTATATTGGGAGAAATGCAAGGCAGCATAATTAGTTCTTTTGCATTACTCTGCACAGCATAATCTACACTTCTGCTAAATTTCAAATCTATCTGTATGCCACTCCACTGTAGCCACTCCACTTTATGCTATTCCACTCTATGCCACTCCACGACTCTCCACTGTACAAGACTTCATTCTACACCACTCCACTCTATGACACTTTACTCTACTCTATGCAAATTCACTCTACACCATTGTACGACACTTCTCTCTATAATACAGCACTCCACAATATGAAATAGAACTCCACTATATGACACTCTCCCCCACTGAACTCTATCAGCCACATGCATCAACGGAAGCAATTTCTGCGATTCCTAAATAGCGATTTTTAAGAAATCGCTATTGAGGAATCGCAAAAGCCTATGCATGTAGAAATCACTATAAAAATAGCGTTTCCTACACATTCCTTAATTGCTACTCGTAAATTGTGAGTCGCAAAAAAGGAATGCTGTCCCATTCATTCCTATGGGCCTCCAGGCCCATAGGAATGAATTGGAGATTGCATGAGCAATTTGTGAGTACCAGTAGGTACTCACAAATTGCTCATGCAATTTCAAGGGAACAAGGGTGTCAAAATGACACCTTGTTGCACCCCTTAAAGGGCATGTATGTGTGCAACATGAAACTTTCAAAGTTTTTGCAAATTACCATGAAGTTCAACTTCATGGTAATTTGCTACACCTATTAGCGAAATCGCTAATTTTTTTACTTCTCAATTTAGAGATTCCTTAAATTGTGATTTTGCATTTTCTGATGATGTATCCCAAATGCAAAAATACTGGTCGCAAAGGGGCAGATTCTGAGAATCTGCCCGTTTGCGACCGGTTTTTAGCTTGATGCATGTGGTTGTATGACACTTCACGTGATGATACTCCACTCTATGACTCTACTTTCCCCTACCCCACTCTAAAATACTCTACTCAACTCTATGATAGTCTACTACACCGTACCCTACTGTTTGACACACCATTCTATTGTACAACTGCCTGTTCCAGCCTATGAAAGCAAAAGACACAAAAATTATAGACAAAATGTGGAACAAATCAAACATTCACCCCACAGACAAAGGATATGGGTTAAATCTATTGTTCTTTTGCTCACCATGCCACCCTAGTATAGACCTAGTCATATGCAAATCAGTCTTGACCCTGCTCCTTATAAAAACAGTTCAGATAGAATTGCCAAGCCAGGTCCTACCTGGAGCAGAAACAAGCATGCTGGGACGGTTTCGGGGTATCGACCCTCATCAGTCAGGCGAGCTTGAATACAGTGACACAGTGAGCCCAGGACCCACATCTGGGCATACGGGGCACACTAAGGGTGAGAAAGCAAACTAACACAAATGATGGACAGAATGTAAAACAAACCCAACATTCACCCCCAGTCAAGAGATCTGGGTTAAATCCTTTTTTTTCTTTTGCTTACCATGCCACCCCAGTTTAGAGCCAGCTATATGCGAATCAGTCTTGACCCTGCTTCTCATGGGAACAGTCCAGTCCGAACTGCCAAGCCAGTCTATGATACTTGAATTCACTATATGAGACACTATGCCACTACACTTTATTGCACTTTACTACACAATGATACACTACTACACTCTACTCAATTCCAATCTACAATACTCCAGTCTATGACAATAGACTTTACAACACCCTCCTTTTGTGCACTGTAGGACACACCACATAGCAATTCTCCACTTGTAACAAGTGATTCTACAATTTAAAACACATTTTTGTTACAGATTCAATAACAACATTTAAATTCAACGAATGAAGCAAAGGATAAAGCTCAGTTATAGTTAGGAATTATTTTCTTTATGCAAACCAAGTTTAAACTGCACAAACTTTACAAATTCTAAAGTTATAGTTATAACTTTTATTTACAGTTTCTCTACCACCTTCAAATTATTATAAGTAGTGACCTTGTTACACACTCTTTTTAGTTTGCTAACCAGGCTACATTCCTAGGTGGGGGAAGATACATTACAGAGTTTTCATAGTAAAGAAGTTCGATCTTGCTAACATTTCCAATTGGACTTTCATTGATAGTTTAGTGTCATAGTAATTTCAAGGTTTCTTTCTTCCTTCCATACTTTAGGAGGTGGTCCCAGATCATCGGACCAGGTGCAACGTGCGTCATAAAACTTCCAATACTGTGAGTGTAGTGGGATCAACAAGATTATGAGGGGACACAGGGATTTATCCAGGGCCGGACTGTGAACCGAAACTGGCCCTGGCATACTGCTTGGCTGACCCCCCTACGGATCAGGGGGGGTGCAGCTGAGCTGTTTGCTAGGGATGGTTTCAGCCGATTTTATTAAAGGGGGCCAATATTTCCAGCCCCCGATAACAAAAATAGCCCCCAGGGGCCCAAAACCGGACCCCACCTTGGTGGTCCACCAGGAAAATGCCAGGTGCCCGCTGCAGCCAGTCTAACCCTGGATTTATCTCTATCTCTTGAAGGGTAAGGACAGTTTGTTCTATTCAGGGAAGAGTAGTCATGCTAGGCTGGTGTGTGATTGACACCTGGGATGTCAGCCGACAGGACCAGTATGGAAGACATTCCAAAAGATGTTTCATTGTCTTGCTGCAGTGATGCTGTATCCATTTGCAGACCTTTGAAGGACACAAGGAAAGGGCCACAGAGTGAGGAACTTCTTACGAAATATATAACATAATGGGTAAAGAAATGCACAAAAGAGAGTTTCCCTTGCGAACAGTCTATCATGCTGGGGTCGTAGAAAGCACATCACTAATGGCCTTGAGGCGATTGAATCTCGCTGCTGTTGATGTCTTGCCTATTAACTCATTGAAATTTAATGATGGTGGTGGGAGAGTCCACTCCTATCAACTTTGGTAGGAATTGTGGCATAAATGTTAAAATGTTCTCCTCTTCTTTCACTTCCAGTAGACATACAGGAGTGCATTGCGGAGCCTTCCCCTGTCTGTGAGTTCTTTAACTTCCTGTTTGAGAGTCCAAAGTACAGTGCCCCGGTCGGGTGTTTCCAACACATTTGCTTCAAAGTCTAATAAACGATTATTCGTGAGGTCAAGGTGCTGCCTGAATTTGGACATCCCAGCTCGCATATTTTTCAGTTCATCCACAACCTCCATAGAGGCTTTTTCCAGCATTGTAGTAGAGATCTTAATGCTTCCGTTTCCTGCATCATAGTGTCTAGTGATATGGAGGCCATTTCTGGCTTGCCTCATTTTTCTGTCTTTTTGTCTTTGATGTTAATCAGGTCTTCAGAAAATAATAGTTCTCTGGTAATCCTTTGTCATGGACATCAGTGCAGGTTGCGAGGGGGAGAAAGTCCTTTGGGTGACAAAAGGCACGATGTTCAAACATGCTGACAAGCAGAGTGAAGGTGAGCGTCACTGTTGAGAATGCCCAGAGTACCTTGGAGAGAGTTTAAATAATAATGTGTTTGTGCTCAAATGGAGATTGTATAAGTGCAAGACAACCTGGTTGCAAAATATGAAAATGGGACTCTAAGGGAATTCATCTCGTTTGAGTTGTATGGAAGTGTATCAGGGCTATTAACTATCTCACAAAATCACAAAGTGCCTTTATTTTGCCAATTGCAAAAGAGGACCTTTATTACAAGAATAAGATTCAATTACCACCGTGCTCTAACTAGTGGTGCAACAGTAAGTTGCAGGTGGAAATTACAATGAGAGAGGAGTATCAACAATCAAGATATTTCCATACTGTGGCAAGGCCACCATAAATCGCAGGTGAAACTGGGTGCCTCCGGTGCACCAGCTGATAACAAACAGGGGGCTCACTCAAGGTGCAACATGTTTCTGGAGTTGATGCCTACACCTGTCTGCTGAAATTGGGATATTATTCCAGATGAGCATCCAGCAGATGTCAGACCTAGTTACGGAGCATCTGTCTGGCATCGCTAGAATCATAGAGCACCAGCAAACCCATCATTGTGGTGATGCAGTCCTCAGCCAGTGAGTACAGACCATGTACTAGTAGTTAGTCCCATGCCAGCATACTCTGAGCTGGGCGGGGAGAGTCGGTGGCCTGGGTAAAGGTGAACTCGAAGCCCTGAGGATAAATATTCAGTCCTGGGTGCCCTCACTTCAAATTAACGAGATGTTAGGTCTGCTTGACACTTTCCAATACACTCCACTTAGGGAGTAGGATTCAGTAGTTGCAGTAGAATACTCTTAGTGAGACCTTTCCTGGAATGAGAAAACAAGGAAGAAGTAATCTGCCAAAGCCAAGCTCCACCACCCCTGATTATAGAACTTAGATGTCTCATCTGCCCTTATTAAGGGTTCCTGGGGCTTCAGGACATCCACCACTTTTTGGTGGATGTCCTGAATAGTTACATTCTGTGAAGACACAGAATGTAACTATTCTGTAATTGACCAAGAGTTGTTAGCGGTGTTTTGGTTCATAATGAGATTCAAACAATTTCTTTGGGGTATCAGATTTGGCATTCAGACGGATCATAAACCCTGAGTTGAGGTTTTTTGCAAAGAAGGGGCTAGATTCCATATCCTCTCGCATACAGAGATGGGTTGTGGCTTTGCAAGACTTCTCCTTTACTGTCCAGTATGTTCCAGGAGCGAGCAAACTTTCATCTGACTGCCTTTCTAGATTGGTAGATATTAAAAATTTCCAGTCTGATGGTAGTGAGGATCTAGACCAGGCGGAGGGAGTCAGTGTGTGTGAAGTGACTGAAGGAGCCATTGGTGAAGAAGAGTGGTTAACTGAACTTCAGAATGATGTGATCTTGTGTAGGATTAGGGACATAATCAGTTCCGGTACAAGGTGTAAAGCCAAACTCAAGGATTGTACAGGAGGATGGGAGAAGGTTGTGGATGAACTTGCTGTGGACAAAGGGTTTTTGTTAAGAGGCACAATGCTAAGTCCACCCGAAAAGTTTAAGAGCCAACATTTTTTTTATTTAGCCCATGAGAGACACTTGGCAATTGTTAAGACAAAACGGAGGCTTCGAAGGAATTTTTGGTGGCCCTCACTTGATCGTGATGTTGAGTGTATGATGAGAGATTGCGTTGGAAGTGTAGTTTCTGACCATAGGCTCAAGACCAGTCAGTTGCCCATGGTGTGCAGAACACTGTCCAAATATCCTTGGGAGGAGGTTGCAATGGATATTCTGGGGCCCATAAGAGGCGAACATGCTACTCCCTATGTCATTGTACTAATGGACTTATATTCTAGGTGGGTTGAAGTATCATGTGTGCAGGACATCTCATCTTCAGCAGTTATCAGATTTCTGGAAGGTGTGTTTGAGAGAGAGAGAGTACATACTTACTGACAATGGGGTACAATTCTTCTTTCACCGATGTTACTGTCTTAAAATGCGTAATTTATCAAACATGTCCCTAAAAATGAATCAAATAAGGGAACCCAAATGGTGTTTTGTGAAAAGTCATGATAGGGGAACATGGGCCACGATTTGGGGAGTGCCCGGTCATTATTGTAATCCCAATTCGACCCTGCTAAGATCCGTACAAGTTAAACGAAGGCTGTGACTCCCACTTCCTTGGTAGAAAAGTGTGCACAAGGTCTAGAGAATACTGTCTGTTGGTTCAGTGACTATATGCATATTATTGTGACACAACTGACTGAACAACTGAATGCCAAAGGGGCACCTTGTATTTTTTTTGCGGAATCAGCAAGAATTTAATGAAAAAGAATTCTGTTCGTCCACTATAGTGATTTTTGGTTTTTCTTGCACTTGGCAGTATTATTCCTTTCCCCTGTCGGAGAACTCCATGCAGTATTATTCCTTCCCCTGTCCTTTCCCCTGTCCATGCAGTAAATGATAGGCCTGGGCAGGGCAGTCTACACTATGACACAGCACTACTATGGAGGAAAAACAGTCAGTTAAAGGTTTCTCATGGTGGAGCAAGCAGAGACTGTGTGATCAGATACCGAGCTATTGCCTCACCTCTAGAGGACCACGAGTTCAGTGAGGCTCAAAGTCTGCCAGTTTATGCCAGATCACACACTATACTGATATTTAAAGGACCTCCACCATTTCCAAGTCAGATACTCAGGGGGTTAGTCATATATGGCCATAAGTATGATGATCACCATCATAAACGAGTATTAGTCCATGATAAGCTGTGAAGAGAGGATTTGTGTTTTGCTGTCTCTTGGTCTCACTTACGAATCAAACTGTGAGGTATTGAGACATCAGCATCATTTCTGTAATATTGTTACAATAGTTGACCTTTAGAGACACAGTTAGTAACTCGTGTTCCTGTCAAATTCTTTATTCACATTTTCGGGGTTGACGAAAACACCAAAAGGAATCACTAAGCTCGCCTCTGTAAATGTTTACACATTACTTCAAAGTGATTTTCATCATGTGTTTATATTCAAGAGTTGTGTCAAGAAGTGAAACCTCAATGCTTTTGAGAGTAGAGAGCATTTCCATAAGCAATATACAAACATCAATAATTTAAGATCGAGTTATGAATATTTCATCAAGGCTTATGGCATTCTATTATCAAGGGTATTGTCCAAAGACAAACAATGCCAAGAAAGAGACATCACTTTCATATGACAGTAATATACATTATGGAGCTGGCCATAAATGGGCTTTGAGGATGGAGTGCCAATTGGCACTTTCTTTCTGATTTTTTGTCCACGGGGCAACACGGATATTAAAAAAGCATCAGTGACAAGTTATGGTGCGATGTACTGTGCGACTATAGTTTAGAGACTCGATAAATCTATGTGTCGAAGTTGGGGCACCATAGAAAGGTTAGTTAACAAATGCCTACCTGTAAAAACCTCTCTGGGTATTCTTGAGATCCAGCGTTCATTGGGGGCAACTCACAGTTCAATACCAGTATATGTTGCCTTTGTTTCCAAATTAAACCAACTGGACACATGAGACTATAAGAAGTAACGTACTGGAAAAAGAAATACTTCTACAAACATAGAAAAATATTTGGGAACACAGTGAAGCCTTTGCCTAAATATTATCTATAACGACCTTTCATGCACCTGCACTTACAAATACAGATGTTCTAGGATTCAGAATAAAGGTTTAAATATGTTAATATGGTGTTTATTAATTAGATTACAGTGCTTTTCCTGAGTCTGACATCCCTTTATAGCAGCGTTCGAGTATTTGGTAACAACATCAAGTTGAGATCAACAAAAGTACCTATTGGCAAGCACACATCAAAATAAACAGGAAGTGCTCTAGTCTGCATGCAAGCCAAATTTCCAATAATTGTAATAATTGTATACATTCTTGTGTCTTATCCGACTTATTTTTAACTTAAACTCAAAACAACCTGCTTTATGCGATGCGTTCCTAGTTTCCATATTGAATATTGGATGCTTTCATTATCGTCCTGGATATACAATCAGGACTGCAAATAAAAATGGGTGAGACTAAAAGAACACGAAAGAACAATTCAAGAAAAGGGCAGGGTATATCCAAGAGAAGGAAAGGGAAACTGGACATTTCATGTTCTCAAACAGGAATTGGAATGGTTCAGTGGCAACTGAGAACCACTTAAAAGGTGGACTTTCATGTTCCTCCTGCGCATAAATGTCCCATGTTCTGCTTTACAGAATTTCATTTAGTTGATTTCTGTTGGTGAGCTGAATTTTGTTAGTGATTCATCCGAGGCGTTGGAAAACTTGAGCCACCCAGTTCCTGTTAGCTTTGTTTATTAATATGACTGGCTCGGGATAGACCTAGTGGTGCTATCAAATTTCTTGCGGGAGCATCTGAAACTATAGTCCTGCCGTCAAAGGAGTCTGTTTGCCTCAATCTTGGGGGTCCTGGCCTGTGAAGCTAAGACACAGCTCCAACAACTATAACATCCCACCATCGCAAGACTGGTGCAACTCCCTGGCCACCTTCTTCCATCGGAAGATCGCAGACATCCATGACAGCTTCGACAATATGGCCACCCTAACAGCCAACAACACCCCAGACCCCACGGCCACCACCCACAGCGCCCCCTGCTCACCTGGACTAACATCAACGATGACAACACCAAAATAATCATGAACACCATCCACACCGCCGCCCCGTCAGACCTGCGCCCACACCACATCTTCAACAAAGCCAGCTCCACCATCTCACCCCATCTCCGCATTACATGCACGTTATCCAAAATTTGAAGAGCAATGAACTCTGGGCGAAACTGTCTAATCCCCATAGAATTCAAGATAGGGAGACTCCACACCTTCCCTATTTGACAATAAAATCTACAGAAAAAATGACATGGATGGTAGATTGTTTGGAGGAAGTGTCACAGGAACACGGAGTCAATGTTCGTGACCAGTCATTCATAGTAGGAAAACGTACGATTCTGTGCGCTGTTCCCAACCTGAATCTTGTTAATTGGAATCTATCATAGCCTCCAAGATCAATTGCTAAATATGGTGAATGCTAAAAACTCTTAAAATAAGTTCATTTTCTTGTATAGTGGGTTTCAGAATCTCTGTAGTCAGCCGTGACAAATCCATCACCATTAAGCCTTCCTTTTTAAAATCTTTCCTACATACCTCTCGCATGGTGGTTTGTTCTTTAAAATACTCTAGGTGTCCTAGATTCTGCATAATACAGATTTATTATTTTATTTACTTTGAAGGTTTTATAGAGCGTGAACAAGATCCTTGCGGATATCACTTTGCCACTGGAGTCAAGCAAGCCCGGCTGAAGACGGCTGTAATGCCAGAAACCGGTCCTGGGAAGCTTGATTCCGGTCCAGGGAAGACTTGGCTTGGCAGTTCGGGCTGGACTGTTCCCATGAGGCACAGGGTCAGACTGATTTGCATATAGCCATGTCTGACTTGGGTTGGCAGAGTGGGCTAAAGAACGGTGATGGGTCAAACCCAGATCTTTTGACTGGGTGTGAGTGTTTGATTGGTTCAGATGCTCCGTCCATCACCACCCCCTTTTGTACCGCTTGCGGATATCAGAGCGCTTTATATTAAGCACGGCAAAAATACAAAAAACAAATAAATGCAGGTAAATCACGTATACAAAACATCTCGTGCAAAGGAAAGCAATAGGGTATATAACAGGAACATACCAATTAATCAAGTCAAGGGCTGATAAAGTGAGTGGGATTTAGTTGGACCCTTGATATAGTAGAATGACTAGTAAGGGTACAATTGATCTCAGTGTTTCTTTAGACTATGATCAGGGGAATTTTGCTTTTACTGCCTTTTTGAAAGAAGCGGTAGAAGCATTCAGTCTGGTTTCTGGGGGAAGTGTATTCCATATCCTGGGCACCATCCCCGAGAAGGTTTGTTTATAAGTTTTCTTCTTGTTGAATCTTTGGGGTTTGAGTAGTAGGTTTTTCACACTTCTTGAGGTTCTTATCCCACCAGAGATCGTCATTTTCTGTGTGAGGTAACTGGATGAAATTAAGATGTAAGGCGTTATGCGTCATGCACACTATTTTTAGATGAATTCTGGCTTTAAGCGGTAGCCAATTGAAGGATTTTAAGTCAGGGGAGATGTGGGAATTTCTTTACAAACCAGTGATGAGTCTCGCTGCAGCATTTATTGAGGCTCTTAGGGGAGCTGTTGTAGCTTTTGGAAGGCCACACAGAGAGACACTTCCGTTCTCTACACTAGGGATAACTAGAGCTGTACTTCCAGCTTAAAGTCATTGACTGGCAGGATAGGTATCAGCTTCTTCAGTGTGTTTATCTGGAAGTTTGCTCCCTTTGTGGCGTTGCTAATGTGCTTCTGTATAGTGAGCTTGCTTTCAAGAGTTATTCCCAAAGCTGAGTCCACAATGGCTGGTTGAAAGTTGAGTGCAGTAAGGTATTTGATCCAGCCTTGCATTATGGGGACTTTGGTGGGTGGAGCTATAAGGAGGAATTTGGTTTTTAGAGCGTTCAAT
This sequence comes from Lissotriton helveticus, assembly GCF_964261635.1. Taxonomy (NCBI): domain Eukaryota; kingdom Metazoa; phylum Chordata; class Amphibia; order Caudata; family Salamandridae; genus Lissotriton; species Lissotriton helveticus. The sequence continues at coordinate 875,381,591 of NC_136072.1, read as the reverse complement.
TTGAGATGGTTTTCCGCCAACCAGATCTGGGTGTTCCTGAGTGTTGTGTTAAGCAATGTAATGTCTTCTAGGGTGTTGATCTTAAGATAAAGTTGTGTGTCATCAGCGAACATATGATATTGCACATTCGACGCATGTCACATTTTGGTGAGGGGTTCCATGAACAGGTTAAACAATGTCGGAGATAGTGAGGACCCTTGCAGGACTCCCAACGTTACTTGTACAGGATTGGAAAGAGTGTTGTTGACCTTGAATTTTTTTCCGTTCGGTTATGGAGAAAATAACTAAACCAGTTTAACACTGTCCCTGATAGACCCATTCTATGTTTCAGAAGATCTATCAGATTCTTGTGTGAGGATAAGTCTAGTAGGATGAGTAGGCATGATCTGTTCTGGTCAAGGATTGTTAGCGCATCGTCAATAATGTGTGTCATGGTTGATTCAGTGCTGTGACCGGCTCTAAAGCCTGATTGGTGTTTGTTAAGAAGGTCAAAGTGATCAATATGTTTAGACAGTTGGAGGTGTACCCATTTTTCAAGTAGTTTGGCCAAGGTAGACCATGGACATATCTGACCCAAGGAATAATTAAATCTTTTTCCAACTTCAAAATATCAGTTCAAATATCAATATTTAATTTAGTCTCCTCCTTGGTCCATACCCGATGCATAAGAGACCTGGCTCGAGTTTTATATGATCTGACAAATGTGATAAGCCCAGTTCTGCGTGGCAAACAAATGACAAGGAACTTCTAGGTACTGACAAAATGTTTCTCAGGAAATTGGTTTCCACGGTCTGAAGTGGTTGAGTATTAGTCAGACCCCACACCCCTGCTCCATACGTTGCAGTTGGAACATTGCAGACTCAAAAAGCAAGGGAAGAAAGCTCATAGTGAATAAGCTTAAGTTTGATTTCCACAAAGTGCCCACCGTGCTCAGATGTTTTAGAAAACAGCACCTCTCTGTTATATTTTATGTACAAAGCAGAGGCCCACAGGTGTTTCACCCAGTCTCATTAGAAAATGATATTCAAGAGTGATATCTTCATAGTCAAGGAAGGGCCCCCAGTAACACCAAGGTCGCAAAGTTGTGAAACGGCACATCCCATTTCTCACTTGACATCGCATGCCCACTGCTCACTGCCACACAGATTCTGTTGCTGCTACACTGTACAAGAATATTTCATACAAATCACTCTGGGAGTGAGTCTGACCAATGCTTAGTAGGAGTCATAAAACAAAAGGTCACTTCTATAAGTGAGTAACCCAGCAACCACCTGACAGGAGCTCAGTCCTGTGACTTTCAGGGCCCTGTTGAATCTTGGGGCTTCCGTAGTGCTAGAGGTCCTTACTCAACATTTTGAGAGATCTGCAGTGTTAGATGGCACCCTCTATCATTTTGAGTTTCTATTCCTGCTCTACTACCATGACAAAAAATCAGGACTAAAGTCAAATTGAATAGCCCCTACTCCACCAATACTATGAGCTGAGCAACATTATAGAAATATGAATAAGGGAAACAGAATCATAAGAAAGAAAGGACTAAAGATGTAGTCCCTTTTGCAATGTTCTTGCTCACAGTCATTTAGCACAAGTCTGTGAATCAGGAATAAGAGGAACATCATTTTCAGAGGAACAAGACTGAGAATGTAATGCGTTATCCCTCCTTAAGTATAACGTCTTGATGACAATGGTAAAGAAATGAAATAAAGTAGTTAATCAGGGTTTCTTCTGGTATTGTGTATTCATCAATAGTCACACATAGGAAGCAGAACCAAGAGAATAATAGGAGAATGTGCTAATATTACAAAGATATAAAGATCACATCCCATACCACAGTACACCATTTACCTTACATTTTATGCCTCAAACATTAAGGGGCTGATTATGATGTCGGGCAGAAAGCCTCCTCCCGACAGTCGGAATATCCTAGACCGTGCCGGAACCATTCTGACCGACTCGGTCGATTTACAATCCGACCGACTGATTACTATATTCACAGATGGTTTGTAAACCACACAGTATTTCCCATTTGGTTCTGACCAGCTCTCGGAGATAATGTGTCGGTCGGACCCGCATCATACAGCTCTATGGACTGCGTTTCTGACAGAGTGATTACGATGTTGGTTTCCAGCAGCCTTTTTGAGTCAGCCTGTCCGACACAAAAGGCTGTCGGAAAGTGACTTTTGGGGCCCTAGCAGGCTCCCTTCATCCTGCGGCCTACGGTTGATGGCCAAGGGGGTCGCTAACAGACCCCCCCCCTGCAAAATCCCGCACTGTGTGGCAGGCACCATGGATTGCCTGCAGCAGGGTGAAGGGTTTTCCGCAACACTCAATTTCTCCATAGGAGCCTGTGTTGCGGCTGGTTGTCGGGCAGAACTTGAGCTCCCATATGGTACAATGGGACTCCGACCCAATAGTGTTCGGTCGCATCATAATCAGTCGGGAAGAGCCGCCGACCATGAATCGGTGGGTCCCAATTCCAAGTTGATGTCGGGAGGAGGAAACTCTGACCGACATTGTAATGAGGCCCATAGTGTCTTTTCAAAATTGTCCATAAAATTGGGGTGAAGGTGGGTTCACATTACGTTCACATTGACTCAAGTCAATAGAGGCGTGAGATCTTGACAGAAAATATTTAGGGTGTGAGGCAAACTTCCTGTGGAATGTTGTATAAAGTGTTTGTACCTAAGCACTGCCTTAACTTACCATCAAAGACATGAAATAGTGCCAGTCATTTTTGTGTTGCAGCTCCAGATCTTCCAGGATGGATAACAACCTGGCTCTTTGGTGGATGCTTGGAGTAGCTCTGAATTTGAGGATTTCACTTTTCAGACTAGAGGTAGCAAGAGCAATGTTTGTGCAGGGTAAAGACACTGGCAGATATTTTACATCGGATATTGGTAAAAAAAAAGTCTGATAAGGGAGAAAACAAAAGGAAGAAAGCGATTGGGAAACTATGCATTAAAGAGAAAGTAGAGAAGAACAATCATAGAAAGAGAGAAGTAAAGAGACAGGATGTGTACACTGGTGGAAGGAAGAGTAATGATGTGGAATTAAAACAAGCCAAGCTTGATATTTGACAACAAAGGTGCTCGGCAGTATGGGAAGCTTATTCTTTAGAAAATATTTGGGCCTGTGCAGTATTTTTTTTTAAAATTAAGACCTGTGTGGTTGGGACTTCCATTATGAAGATAGCGTATTTTTTGATGACTCATTAGGGCAGGATCACTTGTTGCAACGTTATAGGAAGCTAGGAAGCCAGCCACCCTCATTATGGCATCAGTGTGGGAAGCAGAAATTAATTGATTATTAGCACAAACTGCATATTTTACATGTACTTCCGATCCCAGTCAGATAGTGGTTTTTACAAATAGGGCCATGAACACCATGTGCAACTAAACAATGCTGATTTGGGAAATAGCAAACATTTATATGAGAGGCTTTTGATTAGCTTTCTATTAATTGAGTTCTGAATAATAAATTATTGCACAGGTAAGGTAAGGAAAGGGGAATGTGAATCTTAGAAGAAAAGAATATATTAGAAATCAATGCAGAGTTATTATGGGAATAATCTCACCAATTACTCGGTGAAGGTGAGGAAGAAAAGGGTTCAATTATTTTGCATGGGTCATTTGACTTAAGTCAAGAAACTTAAATCAACTTGCTGGAAGGCGTTGCGGCCTGTTGCAGAAGAGAATTGATATAGCAAGGTGCAAGACTTCACAAACAAGAAGAAACCAGTACTGGTCAGGAGAAGTAATTGTATTATCTAATCAGCCATTATTGCCATGGACGATTAGTCTGAGAAAAGGGAACTATTGCATAGAGGAGAAGAGTGCATAGGATAACCAGAATAATGGTTTAACAACTATTGAATGAGCTCACACAGCATCCATCTGGTAATATTTGAGCATTGTGTGCTCATCTACCCTAGTGACCCTTGTCAAATCCAAAAAATGATAATAGCTTATGGAAGTGAAAGAGTATAAGAGAGATAGAGGGAGACTCAGGGCCAGATTTACCAATTTTTCATACAGCACAGTGCAGCAGCCACAAATGCTGTACTCTGCTGAGTGAGAAGGAGAGAACAGCAGAGCACCAAATGTACTGAAATATGGCTCTCTCCTCCCTACCCCCTCGTACCGGCACTTAAATTAGCTGCCATGTGCCATGGAGACACCTTTGTGCCATTGTGCAGGGTGTCTCTGTGAGTCAAGCATGGGTTTTGTACTGGAAGAATGCAGTTCTACTATAAAAACTATGTGTAGACCAATTGTAAAAATGTTCTTACTTTGGAGTTTGCTGGACAGTGAAGCGCATATGCGAAGTCGAAAACTAAAGGAGGAAATAAACATTTCTCCTGCATAGCGCCTAGTTGAAGGGTGCACTTTTTACTGATGTTAAACTCTGTTTACTTTATTTAGTGAATTGGGTTTAGAGTCAAAAACCCTGGGCGGTTGCATGGGAATGCACATGCACCACCCATGGTACGCCCCATAAGTCTTAAGTAATGCAAAGCACCGCTATGCACTGCTTTATGTTACTTTCACATTATTCCCAGCGGTAAACAAGTTTAGCTCTGGAAAGAAAATCAGAACAAAAAGATTTTGCGACGACTTGTGTCACTTTTGGGGTGCAAATATGGCAGACAATCATAGTAAATCTGCCCCCAAGACTGCACTGGGCAGGAGGCTGCAGAATGCAAGGTGTGTCATTTATCTTCAGCACAAGTGGTTGCAATTGACACCAAGAGCCTGATATGGTAATAAGTACTTTCATTGTTCTTAGAAAGATAAGGTCAGATGACACCTGTGACAATGGCAGACATGACGATGATTGTGCATCAAAAGTGGGAATATGTGAGCTTCAGTTACATAAGACCGTATGGGTTGAAGGTCAGCTCATGCCTGTGAGAAGCAGTGCTCTCTTCCAAGCTGGCTCCTGCCCTAACACAGGGGCAAACACATACTGCATAAATCTACTGTGTTTTCTGTTTATAAGTCATATTAGGCTAGATATTCTGAGCACACTGTGAAGACAAATGTTTACTTGATTGACTTTTCTCTAAGCCTCACATTATTTGGATGTTTAAGCAGCAGTAAGTGAAGGTCCTTTAGCACTGGAACAAGAGTAGTATGTTTATTCAGAGAAGCAGTAACTCAGGGATACTCATTGTACAAATAGGGGCTGCATGCGGCCGAACTGACCATTACATGCAGCCCTCTGATGAACAGCAGCATTGGGCTGACATGGGCGTAGCAAGTGTGGGAGATGTAAGGTATATATCCTCCCAGATTTTCGAGCGGGCATGGGGTTCAGGGGAGGAGGAGACACACTATTTCCAGCTTATCTCCACCGTTCGCATGGCCATTAGTACACACAAGTGCTACTTATAATGGCCATGCTCTTGTCCTGCTGATCTCCCTCCAATGTTTGTGAAAAACCTGATGGTCACAGAATTTAGCTGAAATCACAGAGGCCACCCCGACCTGTGTCCTCCGTCCTTTTATTTGGGCCGACTGCTCCTGGCATTCTTGATTTGTCTCCCAAAGTGCATCTTCAAAGAGTGTTTTTACAGCTGGCTTTAGTTTGCACCTAAGATGACAAAGAGAGCGAAGGAGAAATCTGTGTTTGCTGTTGACATGCGGGCTGTTGCTATTGAAAAAGTTTCAGCCACTCCCTGACTGGCAAGCACAGACACAGGATCATCTAGTGCCCAGCTCCTCCACAGCACTACCCCACCTCTGACTTGAAGGTGAGCCTGCAGGGCAACATGGAAGATTAAGCCTATGTGGTACTTGTTTTTAAGAAAAAATAGGGGCGCATGAGTCCAAAACAACAGATGAGGTGTTGAGGGGAGCTTTATCAAAGACTCTAGCCTCAATTTATTGATAAAAAATACCTAAAAAAGGGACTGAGAGCTGATTGTACTAGGTTAGCAGGACTGAACCCACTGCAGTGCGTTAACCAAAGCATAATTCTTTAACAAGATATAAGACTGCAAGTTAAGCACTCCTTGCTAACATCTGTTGTTGACCTGAAGGACATCGCTCGGTACCACTGCAGCATATCCTACTTTGTTGTTCATTTTTCAGTTTATTTTTTCTTTTATTTATCAGTTTTTGTCTGTAGCATTGTAACCCTCCAAATTCTGCCTTTTAGGCCCCTTACCCCGTACTGCTTTCCTCCTCTAATCCCTAAGAACCCCTATCCTCCCTTTACCTCTAACTGTCACTGACCCTTCAAAAACATTAATTCATTTGACCTCTAGCCACCTCTGAAGAATGAAAGCATCTTACCTCCTTGTTTACTCCAACCCATCCCTGAACCGTAAAAACCTTTTACCTCCATTTCACTCTACTCACCCGGAACAGTAAAAACCTCTCCGTTCCATTTACCTCTACCCACCCATGCCACTAAACCTAAAATAAACTCTTACAACCCTTTACCTCAATCCTTTTTTTTTTTTATCATTTTTTTATTGATTTTTTCCTGAGCACATTGGAAACTGTACATAACACTCAGAATGACTATAACACAATATACTCCCAAAAAAAGAATAAAGCAGAGAGGAAAATCACAAAACCATAAAGGATATATACTAATTGTTAAGAAAGACATAAACAAGCAAAAGTAATATACAACAATTAATTACAATAAAAGGTAGCCAAATAAGCAAATAAAATGGCAGTTACCCCATTTTTAACTGTTGCTTTCCGACCCGTAAAGTATATTTTAGCTCCCTAGCTGTGACTAACCACTGTTTAACACACCTGCCCACCCAAAATCCAATCTCGTATGGGTGCCCAGATTTTAGCCCCAAGTCTTCTCTTCCTACTCCCTTTATTTCTGCAAATTGCTGTCTCAAAGCTGAACATAGCAAACAGTCTTTCTCTCCAATTCAAGAAGGTTGGAGGCTCAGAGCTAATCCATTCACTAGTAATGCATGCTCGGACCACTGTCATCATCATAAACAACAGTGCGGTTTCAGCATTGCTCATTATAAAAGGCCATGACTCGGGACCCACCCCCAAAATCACAAGTTCACCCGTAATGGTCATCTGTTTTTGAAAACAAATATTTTAAATCCCTTCCAAATCCTGAAAAAACCCTGCCAGTTTTGGGCATGAAAAAAAGATATGGATAGAATCGGCCGGTAGCAGCCCACAACGGTTACACTTATTCCCACCGGTTTTTCCCACCGAAACACCTTCCTAGGTGAATAATATAAGTCCCATAAAGCCAAATAATGCTGGCTACGATGTCTGCCTGTCAGCAAAACACTATTAGCGAGTTCCAAGGATCTAATAATAGTAAGGCCACTCACTCCTAATGTTTGCTCCCACTTCAGTTGACAATTATCCAAGTCATCTGGAAGGGTTGCCACCAATTGCTGATAGAATTGCCCTATCCGGGTCTTCTTCCTCATTTTCTCGATTAACTCAATTTGACCACATTGAGATCTAATTTTCTCTGAGCTCTGAAAAGGCCATCAAAGCCCTTTGCTCCATCAGATCACCTAAACAAGAAATACCTTTTCTATCCCATTTAAAAATAACCTGATCCCTGAAAATTGGGGGAAGGTGCCCTGTGGCCTTAAACGGAGTATAAAAGTTCAATTTTGGGATTTTACATACCCGCTTAATTTGTTCCCACACTCGATACGCTGCTTATAGAGTCTTAAATCTTGTTGTTTTATAATATGATGGCTCTATGATAGTCACTAAAGAGCCATTAGGTTTCTCACCCACAATAAGCTCATAAATTAATGATCTTTGAAACAAAGAGATAGGAGCATTGCAGCCGAAAATCAATGGCCCCATAATCTGTAACATGGCTGCCCAATACTACATTATAAAGTGCAGGACACCCCAGCCTCCCCGATTTCTTGGAAGAATCATTTTCCTGTGGGCCCTTCTTGTTCCTACTATACCCCCACAAAAATCTTGCACAGACTCTATTATTTTAAAAACATTGAGTTTCAAAATTCCAAGGGAATAATCCTAAATATGTACAAAAATTTGGGAAGGACAAGCATTTTAAGAACATTGCACCTCCCATTCAAAGAAGGATGCAAATGATTAAGCTGCTCCAGAGTGGTATTAACCTTTTCTATAGCTAGTAATATGTTCAGGGCTGGAATCTCCTCCACCTTAGGAATATTTTTAATTCCCAGATAAGCTGCCTCTGGCGTGACTACCACGCCGGCCGGGGGATCTGGCCTGGAATACAGCACTTGCGTCTTTCCAATATTGAGCTTATACCCTGAAAAACTGCCAAACTGCTCTGCTAAGGTTCTGATTACTGAGAGAGCAGTTGCTAGCTCCCCAGATACTACAAGTATATCATCGGCATAAACCAATACTCTGTATTCTACTCCACTAAAACTGATTGATTTAATATGCTGATGACTGTTAACTTTGCACAACAATAAATCAATATATAAAGCAAATAAAAGAGGAGAACACAGGTACCCTTGGCGTGTGCCACGGCTAATATTAAATTCATCAGACAACAGCCCTGAGATCCGTATTGAAGCCACCGGATTTATATGTAAGGTCTTAATAGCTTGAATAAATGCTGAACAGAAACCTTTCCACCGAAGGACCTTCCACAAATAGTTCCAGGAGACCCTGTCGAACGACTTTTCGGCGTTCAACAGGATCACCCCCAGCACTGAATCCGTCGCTTGTGCCCAATCCAGAAGGGTAAGGTCGGCAGTATCCCGTCCTGGAATAATGCCGTGCTGCACACTAGCTACTAGAGGAGCAATGACCGTCCCTAGACGTAAAGCAATAATTTTTGAGTATATTTTACTGTCAGAATTAATTAATGAAATAGGTCTGTACGAGGAGGGTGATAGCTCAGACTTCCCCTTTTTTAGAAAAACAACTATCGTAGTTTTCCTCCATGACTATGGTGCTATCCCTTGTTGCGCATTCAAAAACAAGGTCATAAGCTCAGACATCAAAACACGGTGGAACATTCTATAGAATTCCATCAGGCCCAACTACTTTGCCCCTAGCTAATGATAAAATCGCTGCTTCCACCTCCTCCCATGTAACATCTGCTGCTAAGGCCGCTTTATCTTCCTCTAAAACTTTTTTGGTTCCTATATTCCCACAGAATTCCTCCATATACCCTTCTGTATTTGTAACTACGTCCTCTGTATACAGCCCAGCATAAAATCTACCGAAGACCCTCAAAATGTTGGTTGGCGACTCCACGACCTTATCATCATGGTCACATTTCCTAAATATTCCATTGGTACTTTCCCTTTGACTTAATCCTTTTGCTAATATCTTACCAGCATCTTCACCCAATTCGTAAACCTGAGCCCTATGGACAGACAGCTTACTAGCCAAAGTGTTGGTGAATTCTCATTTTCATTATAGACATTGCCTTTAGTGTATCGTCTATGCTCAGCTGATGCAAGAGTTCAGTCGAGAGCTGAATCTCCAAGAGCCTAAGTTGCCGGATTCGATCTTTAGTTTCTTTATTTGCTTTACCTTGCTTTCCAATCGAGTAACTTATTGTAGCACCCCTAACACTTGCTTTAAATGCGTCCCAGACAATAGACTCTGGAACTGTGCCATGATTTAATCTAAAAAAGTCTGGGATCCAAGCACATATGTATTCATAGTACTGAGGATCAAGCAGCAGATTGCGTTCAAAAGTCCATGATCTATGCTGGGATTGAACTTTCAAACCCCAGTCCATTACCACGGGATTATGATCCGAGATGATCCTCGACATTATCTCTATTTTATAATTCACCGCCACTTCCCTTGAAATAAAAAATAATCTAAACGAACATACTTCCTAAGGGGAGCAGAATAGTACATATACCCTGGAGCACTGATCCTTTGATTTACCCATACATCACCCAAGCCTAGCTCTCTAATTAAACCTTTAATAGCTTTGAAAACGTTGGGCTTTTTCCCCATATAGGTGCGATTGCTCCCAATATCCACATCCCCTCCAAATGAATATTGAAGTCCCCACACGAACTAAGGGGGCTGGCCACTCTGCTAGTTCAATACTTAAGAAATGTAGAACTTCCGGATCATCCAAGTTGGGTCCGTACACAGAACAAACTGTCACTGGGGAGCCATTGATAGCCAGTTCCACAATAACCCAGCGTCCATAACTGTCCTCTTTTACCCGCCTCTTCACTTCTAGGCCATATCTCATGAGAATTGCTACTCCCCTAATGTTAGAACCTTGTTTAGTACAGCCTAACAATTCCATTCCAAGCTAATGGGTTTCCTGTAAACATGACAAGTCATACAGTTGAGCCCTAAGCATCTGAGCCAGCACCCCTCTTTTTCTTTTGTCATTTAATTCACAAATGTTCCATGAACAGAATAAGAATTTTCCCATCTTTATTCATTCAAGACATTTTATCTATTGTTCCTAACCAAGTCAAACTAAAGCAAAGGGTTTCCTCTCAAAAACAAAATATTGTCATAGTGATAATCACTCTATTCATCCTCACCCAACACCAGTCCACTGTGCCCACCTCCTCACCCTGTCTACCCTGCTTCCCCACCCCCCAAGACCCCCCACCCCCTGCCCCCATCCCCAATTGAGGCGTAAGGACCATGTCCTCAATGATGGGAAGAAAGTTGTGAAGTGATCGCCCCCGCCACCCCCCCATAACCTCCCATAAGCCTGCTTTCATCACCCTGACCCATTACAAACAATACTAACAGTACTAGAGAAACCCACCGAAAATGATTAAATGATAAAATGCATGTTAACTTCACATTGCCTTCAAGAATTCCTCTGCCAGAATCTCTGATACAAAGTAATGAGTCTTCTATTTATATATTACTTTTAACTTTGCAGGGTTCAAAAGGAACGCCTGCCCCCCTTTAGCCTGAAAAGCTGAGATCAATTGGCGTAGTCTCCATCTCTGTTGAACTGTAGCCTGACAGAATTCGGGGCGTACAAAAAGATCACACCCCTTACCAGACCTCCTCCAGTCTGGCCTTGCAGATCATATAAGGCTCCACGCAACAGGTAGTTATTCAGGCAGATCAGTATTGCCCTAGGTTTTTCATTAGAGTCCCCTACTTTCCCTCTCTGAACAAAAGGAAATCTGTGTGCTCTAATAATCTCAATCTCTCAGATCCACTGTTTTAGGCCAGGAAAGGCCTCGGAAAACAACTCTATAACATATTGTCCCGCGTCCTTCCCCTCCCTGCCTTCGGGAACCCCCAAAACGCGAATATTGTTCCGTCTAGACCGATTTTCAAGGTCAGTTAGCTTCCAATCAGTGTCCCCCTTAATTTTTTGTAGTGCTGTAATCATCGTCTTCTGTTGAACCAACTGATCTTCTATTACAGAAATCCTCTCTTCTGCCTCAACAATCCTTGTTGAAATTTCCGTGCACGACTTAGCAATTCGCCGCACAGTATTCTGCAGCTTGCGGACCGCACCTTGGGTCCACAAGCTTTCAGCCTTCGTTTCCTTCCTATGAACCATTATCACCTTATATATGGTGTTAAGTGTGATTTCACTGTCACCACCAAGATTTAGGACAGAACTAGAGCAAGCATCTCCGCCATCAAGCTGAGATGAAGGTGAGTTGTCCCATATGAGCTGGCCAGCAGGGGTCGGAATCCCTTTTGTAAAAAGACTGCCAGGATCTTGTGTCTTACGTACTGTCTCTTGATTCATAGAAAGTTCAGAGCTTGGATCATCATCCTCTCGCTGAGAATGATTTTCATCCGCCCAATCACCCACTATGCTCTCATTCTTGTTCTCTGAAAAGTTAGACACATCAGACATAGAATAGAACTTCCCACCAGAGCCAGCCAATTCCACATCATTCAATATCTCCTCTGTAGGATTCCCAGAATTAGCTACAGTAGCACTGCTCAGAGCATTATTCAAATTGACTGTTATAGTCACAAGACTTGTTTCTCCAACAGTTACTGCTGCTACTGCTGCTACATTGTTGCCGCTAGGGTCCCCCAACACCTGACCTGTAAGCTGGTTATCAAGTAGCTCCTCTGGTTTACCTCTTAACGCCTTAAAAACCGCTGCGGTGCGGGTGTTCTATTAGGTGAGCGGGGCTCCGTCGGCTGTTGGCCGATGGCAGCACTAGTGAGGTAGGCCGACGGGAGCACACAAGGGGTTAATACCGGCTTCATTTTAAAAATGGCAGCAACAATCCGTTCTTTCAGAGGGATACCCTGCTGCATACCGCAACCGTTCTGTGGCGCTGTAGCCGCTGGCGTCTCTGAATCAGCCTTCTGTCACTCCTCGCCATCCCGAGCATAATCCACTGACCGGCTTCTATTCTGCGGTCTTGTTCCATCCCCGGACCGAGGGGGAGCCACTGCCGCCGTAGTAAAGCCTGCTGCAGCAGCAACTGCCAAAGCTACCAACGAAACTGCTTCTGTTGCGGCCGCCACCCCCCGGGTCTTTGCACCCCTCCCGCTCTCTTTCAGAGCCATTACAGAGCACAACACGGGAACAGGAACCGCTGGTACCTCTGTACAGCGCAATTTTCCACCACCCACTCCACTGATCCTGACGCCAACGCCGACTCTAACGGCAATCTCGCCGCTACCGCTGCTGCTGCTGCTGAAGCAATGAGGACGCCACTGAGCAATTGCGGTATAGCGCTGCCAAACGAGAGCGTTCCTCACAGACAGGGGGAGCGAGCACCAACTCCGGATTTTGAAAGGTAACATCACAGCATTACCGCCACATCGTACGACCTCCCTGAGAGCTGCAAATAGGGGGGAAATCACAGTGAGGCTGCCTAGCGGGGGGACCCTCACAAGCCACTCACACAGCCACCGCAGCGGCCGCCATCTTGCCTCTGGTCACACCCTTTACCTCAAAAGAGTTTTTTAGGTTTTAGCGGTGGATTGACCCTTGACCTCAATCCACCGCTAAAACCTAAAACCTCTTTACCTCCTTTCACCTCTACCTATCCAGAACCCTAAAAAACCATTGCCTTACATGTTCCTGCCACAGAACCATAAAAGATTTGACCTCCCTTTATCTCTGTCTACCCCTGGTCCTAACAACCAAATAACCCTACCCACCACTGAAGCCTAAATCCCTTTGAATTCTTTTAACACTACCTGTCCCTGAAACCTGCAAACCCTTTACCTAACTTTACCTCTTCTCTACAAGCACTCAGCTCTAAAATCTAATTACTTTGCAGAAAGTAAATACCTTTTAAATAATAGTCAAACATACTTGCGCACTCTGACTACATGCCTGCCTTTCAATTTCACTTCAAAAATATTCAATTGTATACAGTTATTGGAGTCTGTGACTCACAGACAATCGACAATTTGTATAGGGTAAATTGAAAGTCCCCAAGGCTGTCCCTGCCCTTTCACTCTAGAAATGTAGTGCCACCTATGGCCCTGTGGGCTGCTGTTTGCAGAACTGTTTCATTTTAGTACATCAGATTACATCACACCATTGAGAATTTTTTTGTATGAGTGATTGTTTTTAAATATGAACTTAAAAACATTCATGGCTCCTGCCCAGCCCTGATGACCATGTCATTCATGAACAAAAAGCAATACAGATGTCATATGCACCACCTGTGTAGCCCATGTCAGTGCTCTCTAAACTTTTTAAAACGAACTCAATTTTAGAATGACCACTTTCGCGACCTAACTAGACATGAGGCGAGGGCAATTTTTCATGATAATAGTAGATATGCTTTCAAAATTCTTTGAATTTCCAAAATACCTTTCTCTTTACAATTTTTGATGTTCCTCTTGAACAGGAATTGTTTGTAAATATCACAACCTTGACCACGTCCTTTGATGTCTTAATACACTTTTTAGAGTGGGATGCTGGCCTATAGCATCTGTTCACTAAAATCACAAGGCTTAAAAATCTTGGTGTTGATATCAGTGATTTGAGCACTTTACATGAGCACCAGATTACATTACATACGGTTAGATTCATTTTATTTTAAGCACTGGAGATTAGATGATTTGCCCAGAGCAAATGATGGAACTCAAACCTGGTTGCCAATGAGCAAATTCGACAGCTCAGGCCGGCAGACCACTTCCATATTTCTCAACTTACTTGTTTGAGTAATACACAATTGGGATGATTGTGAAGGATAACATAGGGTGAACACATTCTCTGTTGAAATGGCTTTTTAAAGTAGAAAAAACACATCAGCAGACAATACTGAAATGTTTATGCAGAATTTTGCTTTCGAATACTTGCAAGGGTTTGTTTTACATCTGAACTTAGGGACATAATTCAGCGCCAGTGCTGCTGAAACAATTTTCAGAGATTGGGTGCTGACATCAAGTTTACTTCAATATACACAACAAAATACCTCTAACACCATCAATCAGTTATTCTTTCGGCCTCAGTGGTTATCTCGATTAACCCTGGGCTACCATTTATTTATGAAATCATTCAATGTTTTATCAAATGAAAAGATAAGGTTTCCATCACACTATTTCAAGACATATGACCCCTTCTATTTTGAGGCAATCAATATTTTAAACACAAGTATAAAAATACATAAATACACATAAGCTTATTTCATTACATACATTACTATGACCTAATATTTAATCAAAAACTCAACAAAACACCAAGTTTAAGACAGTGCTACTATACATTTCTATTGGCAACAGTGGTCAGTCTTTTGTTTCTTTCATATAATTGGTATTTAGCGATATTCGATCCTCAATTCATTCTTAGTTCAGCTCCTAGAGAGGTCAGAGACTTATTGACAGACTCTGATGCAGAGCATCAACTATTCAGCTTGTGTGTGTCTGATATATAGTGATATCTTCAAGTTAGGTAGGTCTGAACGTCTCTTTATATCAAGCCAACACGTTTCGACCTTCAGTTGTTAAAGGTCTTCATCAGGGCGGAGTTTTAAGGTGGTAGTACTTAAAATGCCGTTTTATCGCTCACATGTAGTAATATCGTGATATTCCTGTACTTCTTTATCTGGTCTTGCAATCGGGACGAAATTCATCAAGCCTCAAGTTGTTTGCATGTTTGTTAGTGAACTCTTCTCATTCTGAGAATAGCTCCCGGTCTGTGGTGCCTTAAGAATTTTGGCCGCTCGATCAGTTGTGGCTCTGTGTCAGCAATTTACATCACTGAAGTCATAGGGACTGAAAAATCCTAGCAGCACAAAAACAGGAGCAAATGAATTCAACAGTACTATGTAGTTGGTGGTGCATTTCGGAGCACACGGTCACAAATATATTGCTAAAGCATCATGCAGTAGTGCACTGTCATTTAATGACAGTATATTTTCCACTGAAATCAATCAATCAGGTCATTTGTATAGCGCACTACTCACCCGTAGGGTCTCAAGGCGCTGAAATGACCTATAAATGTGGACAAACATACAGGTTTACTGATAAACCTATATAGCACACAAATGATAATGTGTAGAAATTGGGTTTTAGTGAATATTTATGATTTTCACATCACCAAGTCAGAGTGGCTTGCTTTGTTTTGATCCTATTAATATCTTTGCTGCACCACATTACAGAATTATAAAAAAGTGCTTAATTTTTGCCATTCTTAATGATCATATATTCTGAAATATGTGTATGGTTCAACAACATCATCAACATCAAACCTTTTATTTCGGCTATAAAAATGTACAATCACAACAAAATGCACAATGTGTATGGTTCATTCAATAGGTATTTGCATTTTCTTTTGTCTTAAAAAATCATTAGATCCTACAGCCTTTCCTTTCACACTCTTTGTACCCCAATAAGATTGTCATATAGTTCACTTTAAGAACTCCTTTCAGTTTTCACTCAGAAAAAGTAGAGTAAGACCTAGCCCGTGTTGAAAGAATTAACACAAATGTATCAAAATATATACCCTGACATTTGATCTCGGTTTTGCAGCACTGCAAATGTGACAGAGTAAGAACAAAATGTAAAGACATCTTTAGGTATAGCCCTTTCATAACCCAGCAGAAATTCTTTGCTGACCCAACAGTGGGTCATGAGCCACAGTTTGGGAAATACTGGCCATGGTTGTGGTTATATATGGAAGAGCATTATAATCTACTACATCAAAAGCAAGAGAGTATTTTGTACAGCTGACATCTAAAACTCATGTATTTCAAGGTCATCTCGTAATAAAGAAAAAGGAGGCAAAGTGAAACAAAACAATTGCCTAGGATCACACAATGTGTTCAAATGGGGAAGCTTGGATTACTCATTGTGCTATTGAGCCACCAGATGGGAATTTATTTCAGTTTCTCGTTTTGCATTCAAAGTTAATGCTTTGTCTTTAATTCTAAGAACTTGAGATTCATTATTGGTGGCAGACTAAAACCACATGAAGGTGTGGCATGCTTTGTGCTTGAGTATTCATGAGAAGCTTGAGTCAGAGCCAGTCATCTGGATTAACATTGGCTTGAGCCTTCATTGGTTTATCTTTATTGAATACCTGAAGTTAAGGACACAAAGGCATAGGAAGGATGTGATTTGACCATCATCAAACAGTTGACGAGGCAGGAGTACCAACACCACAACGCAGGACTCTTTGTTTTAAGGTCTATAACGTTCTCACTACACCATATTTTAATAAGTGGATTATAAGACTGGGTGCTCATGCTCCCCCTTTGAAAAAATTAATTGATTGTTGGGCTACAATTCAGTCTTCAGTCAGATACTTACTAACAGTGTTTAGTTTCCATTTTTCCTATCATTGCCAAAAAGGAGCAGAGAAATACATTCAAAAATTGATTGTACGAGAGTGCACAATTTGTTACAAGGGGAAGCCAGGATTAATAAAATCCACACCTTCTGGTTCTATACTTTCCAATGTACATATTACACAAGAACTGGAGTGTGAGTGATACCGATGGTTAAACTCAGGAACTATTCTCACCAAAGAAATGCCATGATGTTATGGGACTTGCTCAGGCTGCACAGAGTTTACTACCAGCATTATTTAGTACAGTAGTCCAGCCAACAATAAATAGCAAGGGCCACATAAATTAATAT
This sequence comes from Lissotriton helveticus, assembly GCF_964261635.1. NCBI lineage: Eukaryota > Metazoa > Chordata > Amphibia > Caudata > Salamandridae > Lissotriton > Lissotriton helveticus. The sequence continues at coordinate 875,364,591 of NC_136072.1, read as the reverse complement.
TGGAAATAGCGATTACCTAATTGCAACTTTCTGTGATTTGTAATGAGGTAATTGCTATTACTAAATAATGAAACTCCATGAGTTTCATTTAGTGAGTCCTAGTGGGTCGTAAATCAACCTACCTCATGAATATAAATGAGGTAGATCTCAATCTGCGACCCATTGGGAATCGCTGAAATCACAGGGATGGTGACCTGCTGCGGTCAGTAGCCCACCAAGTCCATGATTGTTTTTAAATAAAGCAATCTTTTTTGTTTAAATGCAGCCGGTTAAAGGAAAATTGGTTGCCTTTAAAAAACAAAAAATCTATTTTCTTTTAATTTTCTAAGAGCAGGCAGTGGTCCATAGGCCACGGCCTGCTCTGAATTTTTGTTCTGCTACTATTACCAAATCAGAAGGGGTACCTTCTACCATCTACTTGAAGTAGGTGGTAAAATACGAATGTTTTGCGACCGCATTTCGGTCACAAAACATCCCTACATACCGCTGCAATTCGGTATTAGGAAGGGACGCCCTGTACACGCCCCTTCCTATTACTGAAGCAGTATGTATTGGCACTTTCAAATTGCGATTCGGTAATATATCACTGCATCGTAAATTGGAATACATTCATACCAAAATGCATTTTATTGGTTGCAAACTATCTGATTCTGTTAATCAGGTGGTTTGCAACTGGTAAAATGCATGATGCATGTTGCACCAATTCTCTTGACTAACTAATGGAAGTTGGTGCTCGTGTCTGGAAACTCAGAGAAGTGTGCACTTTGTTGGGTGGGGTATTTTTCAAGGTTTTTTATAGCACTTGCTACCTTAACTGAAGCTGTTTTAAGCACTTGTAAAGTTTAAAGATAAGAGACTAAAGGCATACGGAGACTGTGAGGAGAATCTTTTTTTTCCTAGCAATAATCAAGTTACTTCCTTTCTACACTTGACTAGCCAAATTTATCCTAAGAAAACGTAGAAGGCTTACTCCGGGATGAGGTTAAGATAGCAACTCAGATACAGCATAACACAGTATTATCAAATCTATGTCTATTCTAGAGCTCAGGGGCTTAATTTAGAGGACAGAATGGGGTACAGCCCTTAAAAGAATGCCATTGGCCCCTGGAGAAACGTTTGCATGTACCCATACTCATCTAAGTAATTGTCCACTTCCACTCTCGAAAGCCAGCTTCCACTCCAATCAGTCGCCGAATGTATCTTTGTCTTTGACCCGGTAGCACATTTTGCTGACTTTTTCTAAGTTTCCAGTATACACATACCACATCTATATATATAAAAACGAAAGGATGACTGTCTGTCTGTCTGTTTGTCCTTTATGCATTACTACACCATTCATCCGATCGCCATGAAACTTTGGGAAGTTGTTGAGTACACTCCCACAAAGGTTTCTGCCATACATTTTTTTAAAATATCGGCACCCCAGGGTCCTCATTATCTTTCGAATACTGATGTACTCACCAGGCGGAAAAAAAAATTGTGTATCCACAAGCACTCGAATAAATAAATAGAATTAAAACAGCATTCATCCAATCGCCAGGAAACTTTGGGAAGTTGTTAAGTACACTCCCGCAAAGGTTTCTGGCATACATGTTTTTTAAATATCGGCCCCCCAGGGCCCACATAATCTTTCGAATACTGATGTATGCACAAGACGGAAAAACAAAAAATTGTGTATCCATGAGCACTCGAATAAACAAATAGAATTAAAACAGCATTCATCTGATCGCCATGAAACTTTGGGAAGTTGTTGAGTACACGCCCGCGAAGGTTTCTGGCATAATTTCTTTTTAAATATCGGCCCCCAGGGCACTCATAATCTTTCGAATACTTATAAACGTTTACAGTTTCCGGTGCGACTCGCTTTTGCAATGACCATCAACAAAGCACAAGGACAATCGCTGTAAGTGTGTGGACTAGATTTGGAGAATCCGTGCTTCTCACATGGACAACTGTATGTGGCCAGCTCATGCATCGGAAAACCTTCTGATTTATTCGTGTACGCACCAGATGGAAAAACATACACCATTCATCCATTTGCCATGAAACTTTGGGAAGTTGTTGAGTACACTCCCGCGAAGGTTTCTGGCATCATTTTTTTTTTAATATCGGCCCCCCCAGGGCCCTTGTAATCTTTTGAATACTGAAAAACTTTTACAGTTTCCGGTGCGACTCGCTTTTGCAATGACCATCAACAAAGCACACGGACAATCGCTGCAAGTGTGTGGACTAGATTTGGAGAATCCGTGCTTCTCACATGGACAACTGTATGTTGCCAGCTCACGCGTCGGAAAATCTTCTGATTTATTTGTGTACGCACCAGACGGAAAAACAAAAAATATTGTGTATCCACAGGCACTCGAATAAATAAATATAATTAAAACGACACTTTGAAATGTTTTCCATATTAAAATGAGTATGTTTCAATAAAAATGACACAATGTAAATTGAATGTTATCATAACAAGTTTCCTTGAATTTTCTTACTTCTGAGATCGCAGCAACACGCTACGGGTAAGCTAGTACATATATAAAACTTTTCAAATAAATAAATATATTCATACATGCTTGTATTACAGCTATGTAGAAGAAAAAGTAGAAGGAAGGGCGGCAGAGGCAATAACAAGGATTGCACATAATTAAGTGCATAGCAGAGAATCTTGCACTGCACTATTAATTTCTAAAACATGAAAGAAATGAAGGCATTTCCAAGAGGGAAGTCCAGATTGTATACTAGTATGTGTCTCAGCCTAGTCACTTTGCAACTCCTATTTCATTTGATAGAGAGAGAAATGATAGCCAAATGTAATTTAAATTAGATTTGTGAAAACAAAGAAATTTTACAGAGAGTCATTACAGTGATGTAGGACTAAAGACAGAGTTACATTTGCAATGTCTATTCCATTTCCATCTAAAAAACGGAGAGGCATTTTAAATGGAAATAGTTTTGTTATTTATGATAGAAATCAGCTTGACATACATACTAGCCTCCTTTATTTCAAATGCTACAAGTCGAAAGACAATTTACCAGAGAGAGGGGATGGGTTTGAGCAAACGAAACGAACATTAAGAAACCGAGAGGCATTTAGAGTAGCAACGTTTAAAAAAAGCAACGCATTAGAAAATCATATTTCCGAAAACTACAGCAGGGTTGCCTTAGTTTACAAAAGGAAATTGAGACAGACATTTGGAACAACATTTTAAACTAAAGTAGTACAGTGTCAAGCACGTTATGAGTGATAGAGATAAATCAATATTGTGTTTCTAAACATATTTCATTAAGACTGTAAAAGAGGTATTAATTTAAATCATGAGCTGTGAAACTAGTTTGTGAGTTATTATGAACAAATAATGCGAAAGAATTCCAGACTTGGAGCCCCATTAATGGGGATTTGTGGTAGGGCAAAAGTGAAAGGGCATGCATACAACCTATTAAGCTAATATCGTGCGTTCCTGTCCTTTCCCCCAGGACTGGCGCCGTTTCGGCAGCATAGCACCAAAACAGGCACACTTGCCCCATGGTGCAAGGGTGCCTGTATTGACAAAAGGATGTTATTGAGCGAAAAGGGGCCACTTCCTGCACAAAAACAATCCTGTTTTTTTTCCTCCTTGTGTGCTTCAAACTGCAGCGCACATGGAAAGAGGAACAAACAGGGAGAAATAAAGTTATTTATTCTCCTTGCACCTCCCCTGGAGTGGAGTAAGCTTTTGGCACATCCCCAGGTTTACATGGTATGTAAATCTGGGGAAGCGTCAAAATCCATGAGTGTTGAATGAGAACCCACAGAACACCTCACTAACGCAGTGCAAGGGCAAAGCAGCGATGGGCATTGCCTTGCCTTACTCCACATTTATGAGCTCATTCAAAGCACGCAAAGTGGCTTTGTATGACCTCATAAATATGATTGTGTGATTTGCGCCACCACAGTGTCACAGAAAGTGATGCTACGGCAGCGCAAGGGGTTTCATATATATGCCCCTTGGTGCGACTGTGCTGCTTGTAATGACGTGTATGACAATATCAAGCAAAACCACCTCACATCTATGGGGAAGTTTAACACTAGTAAAGGTTGCTAACACATCAATTAATGCAGCCACAACGCAACTCTAACAGCACACAAAACTGTACCACAGGAACCTTAAAGACCCATGGAAAGGCAGTCACTGAGAGAAACAGTTTAGCAACAGCTGCTACAATTAAGTTCACTTCACACCCGGACTCATTTATGAGAAGAGATGGATGAACCAAAATCTTCTTACGGTCATTTAGCTTTTGGTTTTGTAGTTCGTTCAAGCTGAAGGTTTAATTCTTCAGAAGGTTACGTGGGTCGTAAGGCACAATATCACCCAATGTAAAACACCTATGATCATAAAACATTTAAAAGGGCCATATGAATGAACACATTTTCCCATAGACACTATGGGGTCGATTCCGATCCGTTAAAAATCACCGTCCGTACGACTCGCATCCGGAGCTGTTTCCGCACGACTCGTACGGGACGCCGTACGACCCGACGATTACGATCCCGACCGGGGTACATGGACGCGAGTCGTACGGTCCACGTCAGGTAAGGGCGATTCATACGGAAAAGCACACAATCACATACACACCGTACGGCGCGTACACCCCATGATCGCAGGGGTACGCACCGTACCCCTGCGATCATGGGGGGTACGTGCTGTACACCCAGCGTACATGGGGTACGTGCCGTACACCCAGCGTACATGGGGTACGGTACGTACCCCATGTACGCTGGGTGTACGGCACGTGCCCCCTATGATCGCAGGGGTACGGCGCGTACCCCTGCGATCATGGGGTGTACGCGCCGTACCCGGGAGGGGCGTTCGGTACCTGTTTCGGGGCAAACTCTGATTTTACGGCAGTTTCCAGCTCCCGTAGAAAAAGGGTCGTACGGAGCGTACCCAACACAGATCGTACTTGCCGGGTCGTAAAAAGCAGCCGCGAACCGTACAAACGTCATGTACAGCGGGTTCCGAGGGCGATTCGTACGGGAATTCTATTCGTACGGTCCCTGGTACGATTCGTACGCATAGCTGCATTGGGTGTGGATCGTACTACGTCGTTCGTATGGGGACGGTTACGGGTACGATTCGTACGGAAAAAAATGCTCCGTACGACGATTCGGAGCGCTTTTTACGGGATCGGAATCGACCCCTGTATGGGTAAAAGTCTTTGATACATCTGGCCCTTTTGTAGTCAAAGGCAAACCTGAAAACGTTGTAAGTTATATTTTGATTTTTTCATTTAAAGTTACCCAAATGGAATATATCAAAGTCTAAAAGCTCAGAGGAGTTTAGGGCTTGAGTTTTAAAACACATATTTCTTCTCAGAGACTGCTGATTCGCAAAATGAACAGTGGCTTTTTTGAGTCAATCAAAGGTTTTGAAAGGATCAAGCCAACTAACTACTGAGGTTGCAATTGTACAGCATATGTGGCCTAGTCCCTGACCATTTTTGCAGATGACAGATTTCTTAAGTAAGTCCGAAACCCTTCTTCTCAGGAGGATAGATACGTGTGAAGAATGTACCGCACCCAGTAAATACCGTTACCCCAGGGTGAATTATTTTTGGGTTACAGCAAATACATCACGCTCCAAGTTCTTCACTTAGAAACGAGAGATAACACGTGGACTCTGTATTTCATGTACTTAGCGTTTCTTGCCAATTAACTGTGATAGTTTGCCCTGACTAAATCCTATAGAGGAAAACAGTTGAAATGTGATAATTGTCTTACAAGTCAGAAAGTTAATTCCTGTGCAAACAGTGTTTAGAAGATAGAAGCCTGGTCATAATCAGGAACTTAAAAAGAGGGTCAGATTTTTCTGACACTGGATTCCATGTTCCAGTGCTGCAGAAGTTGATTTACACGTTTAGACTTGAGAATTCAGTTCACTACATACAATGATACCCCTTGTCAGAATTTGCACAGAAAGCGGGAAATCGAGCTGTCACATAATTACTGGTTTGGGTGAATATCACATGTGATAGATAGTACATGAGGTACCTATCATACTCCTGCAATTTTATCCAAACATTTGCTGGGAAAAACCTCACAAAATATTTAAGGGCAGGGGGTAATGTGTGAAAAAAAAGACAAAACCTGGTTATTGTGGGATCGACATAGATTCCACATTAAGTCTCATTCTTCATTGCCAATCTCAAAATAGATGGTATTTATCTCACTTAGTAAATATACTATTCTGAGAAAAATACCATATACTCTTTCCTGGGAACGCCTCCTTGGCAATTTCCCGTTTTGAACCTGAGACCTTGCCTTAATATGAGGTGGCCCCTCCATGTGACTTTGAAGGTAGGACCCCTCAGAGTTGCTTATGCCTTGAAGACCAATACAGGATAACTATTTTTGTTTGAGCAAAAATTGAATTAATTGGCTACAATCTAGTTTTCGCTCAAGGATAAAAAACCTCCATGGACTTTGCAAGAGACAGTAGCTGGCAAAGCGTTAAGGAAGTAATAAACTCTGTATTGGTAAATGCCTTCTAAGTCTAGTTTCAAGAAATCGTTTTTAATTCTGGTGGTACTGACCACTTCCTTGGATACAATTTCAAAGTGGCTGAGTGAAATGGTGCAGGCCTGGACAGCAATTTGAGATCACCATGAGGAGCAAAATCAAGTTGAAGATGGAATAAGTTTTAGGTACTAATTACTTAGGCAAAGAGATTACCACCAGCAAATCGAGGTACAGTATGCCAACAAAAGGGAAGTCAAAATGGAAAAAGATAGAGACATTATTGTTAAACCGCATGCCTCTGAACAAAGGCTGTAGGACTGCAAAAACTAATGCAATGTATCATTGTTAGGTTTTATTTTCAGTTGCTTCAAAGAAAAGTATAAAAAAAACTGTAGTAATTGTTTCTTCAACTTTGTTACTTTAAATCATACCCTGTTCAAATTATCATTGTAAGAAACATCTTGCAAAGCTAATGTGAGAGATCAGGACCTGTTTGCAGTGTCCCGCCACTTTTTTCCCTATTTCAGCTACTAGGGGCAAGTTTTCTGACACTAATCGTGTCCTGAGCTCTGCTAACCAGACCTAGGACCTGTGCTCCGATTAAAAGTACATGATTAGGTATAATTATAATTGACTATGACAGACCCCTGTAAGTCCATAGTATATAATAAGGCAAGGGGGGTTCAAACTATCTATAAGTCCACAGTATATAATAAGGTAGGGAGGTTTAGAGGCCCAGTAGATTTCCTGCACAGAGTGTGTACTAATGTGTTTCCTGCTGTCATTTTAAAAGTCAGTCCTGCCTTGCAGGCTGCTTTTAAATTGGTATTATATGCAAATTCGACTTTGGAATTAAATGCACTTCCAAAGTGGGAATCTACTTTATTTTTTCATATGAGTCACCCCTAAGGTAAAGATGTTTTATACGCCCTGGTGAAGGAAACACTGCCAATTTCATTTATCCCTATTTTGGATAATTAGCTCCATAAGCTAACATTGGAATATTTTATTTAAGTATAAATATTGATAAGAAAAAGCTAACATATCATTCAAGAACTTAAATTGATAATGATGATAAATCCAACAACTTGCCGCGGTTAGATTATAATAACTATCGCATTTTCTAAACCAGAGCTGCTTGATAAGGTGTGAAGTGTCCTGTCAGAACAGACAGTGGATTTCCACCTTTCTTCAAAGGAAGAATGACCGTTCGGCACACGCACAGGCTGATCTCTATATCCTGTACCCCAACCACACAGGAGCCTCAGTAGTCAGGAGGCTGGAAGGGGCGTGTTAGTGAAATTTATCCCCGCCCGTGGGTTGGCTTAGCCAGATCTAACCTCAAAGGGAAGACTTTCTCCATGTTGGATTTTGAGAAAATTGTGCTTTCTGGAACAAGAATACGCCACACTTTGGAGGAAGTGATCATACACAGAGTCAAACAATCAGGGTTTTTAAAGCACAGCTATACACCCGTGAAGGTCTCAAGCCACTGATGGGTATGGGGGGCTGCTGATCCATCTGAGTGCAGGGGTTCTGTCGAAGAGCCAGGTTTTGAGGTCCTTCCTGAGTTAGGTATGTGACGGGATTGTCTGAGGTGGAGAGTCTTGGCAGCGAGCAAGGGGTAGTATCTTCCTCCGGTTCTACACTTGTGGATCTGAGGGGCGGTGGCAAGGGCCAGCTGGGTGGGGTGGAGTTGTCTGGTGGGTCTGCGGAATGAGAGGCAGTCGTTCAGGTAAGCTGCTCCTGCATCATGGCGGGCTTTGTGGGCATATGTGAATAGCTTGAAAATGATTCTTTTGTTGACTGGGAGCCAGTGGAGTTCTCTGAGATGTTTGGTAATATGACTGCAGTGAGGTATGTCGAGGACCAATGTAGCAGCCGCATTCTGAATGTTCTGTAGTTTCCTGGAATGTTTCTGGGTGAAGTTGTTTCTCGTAGTTGTGGGTTCCGTGGTGAGGGAGAGGATCAGCTGTGTATCACCAGCATAGAGGACAGTTTTGAGCCTGTAGTTCCTGACAATTACAGAGAGAGGGGCAATATAGTTGTTGAAAAGAGGTGGGCACAGGGAGGAGCCCTGGGGTACTCCACAGCTGATCTCCGTGGCTTTGGAGAGGAACAGTGGAACTCTGACTCGCTGTGTTCGACCGGTGAGGAAGGAGTGAATTCAGTCCTGGGCCCAGTCGCGGATGCCGGCATCGTGCAGAGTCATGATTAGGGTGTGGTGGGAGACAATATCAAAGCAGCCGAGAGGTACAGAAGGATGAGGCTGTGGTTTCACCCCATTTGAGTGGGGGGTGGATGTTGTTGGTGGCAGCGAGAAGTGCAGTCTCTGTGCTTTGATTATTGCTGAAGATGCATTGGGAGAAGTCCAGGACGTGGTTTGCTAAGATGTGACACCCTGAATCCCATTGGTTGGGTGAACCCCCTTGCTTGACGCCCAGAAAAATGAAATAAATATGGGAGAGCTGCATTGCTACTCAGATATGCTGCCTACAAGGAGAAGAAGGAAACCTGATCTGCACCCCAAAGGTCTGCACTCTGAAGGACTGCAGCTGCTGCATATTCTGAGACTATAGCTCTAAGAACTTTGCTTTGCATCGAGAAGGATTAAGGAGTGAATTCCCTGCAAACTACAGGTTAACAGAACCTGATTTCATCATATCCACCAAGAAGACTCCAAACTAGAGTGAGTCTAGTGTACTTTTAAGTATTTGATCAGGTGCATTGTGGGAAGTGTAGTACCAACATCCCAAAGACCATCTCAGAAATTCTAGACCCCTGGATTGGTGTTGTGGACACTTTGAAGCCTCAAGGATCCTTTCTAGAAGAAGTCCGAGAAGTTTGGAGCAAGATTTGTAAAAAGTCCCATTAGCTGACTAGGTGCATTGTGGGAGTTATTGTCCCAGACCCCAAGAGAGAAACCAGAACACTTTAACCCTTGCCTGGTGTTGTAGACCACTTTTCTGCATCAAGAAACACTTCTGGAAGTAAGAGTAAAGAACTCTTGACTTTTTCTCAGGCCAGAACAATCTTTTTTAACCCTTTGAGTGCTATTTGCTTCTAAATGCTAGTTCTACTTGTATTCTTTTTTACAAATTCATGTCTCTTGTTTCATACATTAGATTTTTGTAGTTTTGATGTCTATTTGTTCGTTAAAATATCATCTATGTTTGTAAATTGGAGTTGGATTTTTATTGTGTGTTGTGTCTTACCTATTCAATGTATTGGTTTTTTTTAAATGCTTTATACACCTGTCTCCTAAGCCAGACCTCCCTCCTCGTTGACAGCTACCATGGGTTGAGGAAGGGGATGATTTATTGAGACCCTAACTGAAACTTTTATTGTGTTTGTGGCCTTAATACTAGTAGTACGTCACTGCTTATCACCACTAGTAATAAACCACTTTCAAACACTAAAACAAATTCTATTTAATCAAGCCAAAATTTAGACAGCAAAAATGTTCCAGGGCCTATTCACAAAGGTAAAGTTGGTCACAAACTTAACATTATGGCCGTATTTAACTTTTTTACACTTGTCAGGAATTTAAAAAGGTATTTACTACAGGTGTAAATCAATTTGCTTGGGAGGAGTTCTCTAACATGAGTGCAAAGAAATCCCAAACAATGAGTCGAAAAGTGGGAGTACGAATGTGTGGTGTTAGAAATGGAGTTTCTGGCTGGGTCCTAGGCAGAACCAACCACTCTAGTCAGAGTAAGGGAGTTACACACATAAGATAACCCCTGCTCACCCCCTTGGTAGTTTGGCAGACCAGTCAGGCTTATACCAGAGGCAATGTGTAAAGCATTTGCCCTATACACACACCAGTGACACACTAGCACACCAAAAAAAGACTTCACACAAGGTTATATAAAAATATTCTTTGTATTACACATAAAACAATTTAGACCATACTCACATAAATCACTGTGCCACTATGCACTTGTCATGACATCAAAGATTATAAAATCACTTGGCCAATCGGGCCATTGTCATAACAACACAAGTTGTTCATAAAGGACATAATTGTAGGCTGCACACATCCCTAACATGTGATGAGATTATAACTTTACATCATCACTGTATATATCCCGAAGGTCCTGGAAAAGGACTCGGTATTATGACCAGTAAAAGGCATCAACAGCCGTCATACAGCCATATCAGGGCCCTTATTTGCAGTATGTGAGGTAGAAACACATAAGGCTTACCAGCTTAACACTAAACAACACTAAGGTGCGACACCTGTGCTCTTACTACTGGGTTATGTGGTAGCTCTTTTCTTTTCCCAGGAGGCTTCTGGGCCGCCTGTCAGTCTACACCAGGGAATGCAGTACTTTTTGGGGATGCCTTCCACTCTGATAAAGGGGGCCTCCAACGAGGTTCTACCTTGTGATGCGAGCAAAAACAATGCTCCCCAACACTAGTTAGGTGCGCAGCTGCCTGCGACCACGCGATGTAGCTGCCAGCAATGTTAGGAATGCATCGGAGACCTCTCCAGGTCTTGTGGGGTGACTTTGAGTGGGGCTGGGATCTTGATTCCACCTGTTGTTTGGCAGAATTAGTAGTGCAGCTGCCCGCTAATGCGCAGGGCAGCTGCCTTGCAGTGAACTCAGCCCCAATCACCAATCCCTGGGAGCTGAGCGGGTCAGTTTGCAGCTTTAGACTGCAGAAACAAGAAGTGTGCCAGCACTCCTCCACTCTTGGCACCAGAGAATGGAATCTTGCAGGCAGACAAAAGGTGGAAATCCGCTCAAGCCCTCATGGCCAGGCTGACTTGGAACAAAGCCTCCCTCGCCTCCACTTCGGCTCAGGAATTCCTCTGAGTGGCCGCTGATGATGCAGAATCCTTGTTGGCTTCTGGGGGCGTGGCTAGGCCATGCAGGGAACTCTGTTTGATACCAAAGGGGATGATGGACGGAGCGTTTGAGCAAACCAAAAACTCACTCCAGTCAACTGATCTGGGTTTAATCCATCATGATTTTTTAGCTCACTCCACCACCGCAGTTCAGACATTTCCATATGGAAATTATGGCCATGTCTGGTCGGCCATGCCGGTTGACCTGCAACACTGCAGACTTCCTTGCGCTGGTCTCGCTAACGAACGGCTGTGCTGGGGTGGTCGGTTGGTTCTTTCAGTTGAAACTTATTTCTTTAAATCATTAAACAAATCGTTGGTTTACTACTAAAGAACAGTTACTCAAAGGAACACACACATAGACCATACGGGGTCATTTATAAATACCCAATTTCAATACATACGGCTGTCAAAACACACTGTGAAATATAATCTGTGACAAGGTGACATGTGGTGCTCAGTGAAAATAGTTATAGTGTGTGTTATGTACAAACTGGCTACAACGGATTTAGAAACTTGGAAGGTCAGTCTCTAGATAAATAAATCTGCGAACTGAATAAATAAGTCTTTTCGCAGAGTCTTAGGACTGCTCCAGGGGATAGTGTTGTCGTTTCAACCCAAAGTCTGCACTACTGTAAGGTCAGTTTGGGTCTTCATCTGGACAAGGACAGGGATTGACAACCTGAAAATAGTAAGGTGCATGGGTCAGGGGTGTTGTAAACAATGTGAGCTCAATTAATTTAGGGCACATATGGTGATCAAGGACTCACCTAAGGTTGCCCAGTTGGGCTGGCCGGGCGTAGTAACGTTTGTGCCTCCTTGTTTCTAGTGCCAAAAGGGGGAGCCTTAAAATTCTCCACTTCTAAAGGTATTCTAGATGAGGGTAAAGGGAATTTATAAGGAAATTAGACTCATCCCCTTGGGAAAAGGTTGTTGTCTTAATCCAGTCCGGTTGCTTAATTGCAATGACAAACCCAGTATTGTGTAGTGGGGGGGGATCAAAATCTGTTGCTTCTTGGCAGAAGGGAAAGATCTGTGGGGAAGCATGGGTAGGGATTGTTGGCTACTTCCAAACTACATCACTTTTAAACCGGCATACATTCATGGCTCTGATCCCCTCGAGATTTTGCTCACCTCTGTGGTCAAATCAGTTGGGCTCCGATTATTCGTAAAGTAAGCGCAGGCTTGAGTCCTGGCTCGCTGGTCCATATCAACAGCCAACTCTTCTCAAGTGGCTGCTAATGTAATAGTCAGGATGAGTAGAACGTGCGCGTGTATGTTGAGCGTTGCTAGGTAATGTACACACAGTCACCTGGGTCTGTGTCATGGGTCCGAGGGCGGTTCAGTTGCTAGGTAACATATGAATGGCGTCCTAGTACGTGTTACTCCGACCGCCTTGCATGGATGGTCACGTGTTCAAATGGACCTCTACTCATCTCGAAATGCTCAATGCATGCGCGGTAGTCAGACATATGTGGCATGTAATTATTCCGTCTTGTAACCCCGATTATTGCGGAGATATTATGATTCAATCCATGGAAACATGATAATTCCTGCAAGATGCTAATGAGTCTTGCATCATGTATATGACTCAAAATATCCAGCATTGAAAAACTTTTGTATAACAGATAGGAACACATTATTAGTTTCATATAGGTTGTCGATTTCATGTGTGTGCACTTATCATGCATATTTGTGACACATATCTGTTCCTTACTATAACTCAAAAAAGAAGGCAAACGTTATACATTTTGGTAGGGCAAACTGGCAATCTAGATGCCTATAGCTGATCTATGTTACATATGTTTGGGTCCGTGGCTTCTCCGATGAGGAATTATCCTCATTAATAGGTTAAGTTATGGACAGTGCTAGCTCCACTTCTATCCAACAGGGAGATAACAGTGAATGGCAAAACCTATTAAACCTTAATAAAAAATGTAAATGCATAGAATCCCATTTCTTCTATATGCTAGAATATCTAAAAGTGGGAGTAATCCCTTCTGGATTAAGAGTTCGTAATGCACCAGCGTTATTCATCGAAATCCGCAAGTTCCTGGAGCGGTGGGCGCTCATCGCGAACCGCTGCTCCAGGGACTGGATGATGTTGATAATCGAAACTGCAAGAGAGCTCTTGGCAGTGCTTAATCAGGAAATTTTTGCATTGGAAGACAAACTAAGAACATCAAGTACAGTGGAAGAGGTTAAAAATGGGCTAGAGAAAATTCAGGCTGATATGAAAGATTTTGATACATATCTAACCAATAAGAAATCAGAGAAGCTGAGGAAGGGTATTAGGTGGTTCACCAAGGAAAAGGCTTATCCTTATTTGAACCCTATATATTATCAAGAAGGAAATCAAGGGAACTATGCTCCTAACTACAACTAAAGGAGACAGTTCACTAACTTTTCGGATACAGGATCATCTGACTCTGATAATGATTACTTTCAAGAGAATGGCGGGGCCCAATACAACTCCAGACCATACAGAGGTAGACAGACAGAACAACCCTTTCATGGCTGGGGTTTTTTACCGAGAGGCCAATACAGGAGAAGGAATGTCCGGTGGCAACAGGACAGAGGGGGACAACATCAGATGAACCGACAACCTCAACAGATGTATATGAAAACCCGGAACCAAAAATACTGGTGGTAGATAATGTGACCAACTTAGAGAAGAAAACAAATAAGGACACACTACCTATTTACAACTTATCATCAGCAGCTTTGAGAACAGAAGAAATCTCTGTGCTGAGTCGGGGTTTATCATTTGTACCCTGTACACAATTGAACAAATTTAAACTTCATGAAGACTTGTTTGCCTTTTTTAGAAAGGTTAGACTTAAGGAAAGTTTTATGGATGGACCAGTGGAACAGGATAGCAACAATCAGTCCCAGTGTAAACCTTCTTCTACATTTACCCCTACACTTGATATGGTAGGTCCGGAGGTTCATATCTTTGGACAAAATGTACTAATAGATATTGCTCGTATTGTTAAATGTCCTAGCAAACCGTGGTTTAATCTATCGAAAACTGAAATACAGCCTTGGAGAAAATCAAAGTGGACCAAGATCTGGTGATCAAACCCTGTGACAAGGGTGGGGGTATTGCCATTTTAATAAAGTGGAGTATGACAAAAAGATGCTGGAGATGTTAGCAGTAATGGAACACTATAGACCAGCCCAACCTAGAGAGCTTGCTCGATTAAATACATCGATTCAAGAAATGACACAAGAAGCCTTAGTGGAAGGTTACATTTGAGAAGAAGAGTACAGGTTTTTTAATAAAACATGTCTCATCACACCAGCCTTATATGGTCTCCCCAAAACACACAAGAATGAGACCAACCCACCCATGCATCCAATCACCTCGACCATAGGGTCAAGCACAGAGCCATTATCAAAGTACGTGGACTCATTCTTATGTCCACTTACACAAAAGTTTGCTTCATTCAAACGGGACACTGGAGATATTATTGGGAAAATCGAAGGAGTGCCATTTAATTTAGATACAGACATCCTGGTGACGCTTGACCTTGCGGCGTTGTATACCAACATTCCTCAATGTCAAGCGTTACTGTCAGTAGTATCACTCTTACAGAGATTCCCTAGCAATAGACTGGATGGTTTCATATTGCAATGCTTGGAAGTTGTTCTTTTGAATAACTTTTTTTATTTCAATGGTCCCTGTATAAACAAATTAATGGCACGAGCATGGGGGCTTCCTGTGCCCCTAGTGTGGCAAACACTTACATGGAGGAGTGGGAACGGAGAAATATTTTTAATGAAACGGCCCCTTTTTTGGCTGTTTTTTTATGGAAACGTTTTATTGACGATATTTTTTTGTATGGAGAGGTGACATGGAGCAATTGCAGGATTACATACTCTGGCTTAATGCAAGTAAAAAGAACCTAAAATTCACAGCAAATTACAGCCTGAGTAATGTGGAATTTCTGGATATCATGATTGACAGTACTAGTGAGAATCTACAGGTTAGTCTCTATAGAAAGCCCACAGCTAAAAATACGATATTGCAATTCGGGAGTTTTCATCCTAACTGTGAAAAGGATTCAATCACCTTCAGGGAATTTCTCCGTATTCGACGGAATTTTCAAACATGAATGACTTTCATCTCCATGGAGACGCGCTTAACAAACGACTATTAAGTCGTGGGTATCCTCATCGCTTAGTACGCCAGGCCTACAAGAGAGCGAAATATTATGACAGGGAGGCATTACTGCAAGGCACGAAATGTGAACCGCGGGGCCAAATTACTTGCTTTATTAATCACTCAGCACTTAATTTTAAAACTAAAAACATGATTAATAAAAATTGGAGAATCATGAACACGGATGAAAAAGATACTCAGCTTCCTCGACCTCTGATAGCTTACCGGAGAAATAGGAACCTCAGGGACCTGTTGGTTCATACGAGGAGTAAGTCTAAGAATTCTGAAAAACAAATGACCATCACGGGCTTACCTTAGATACTTGGGAACCATAGCTGTGGTTCCTGTAATGCCTGCGACGCGGCTTTGGTCACAGATTCTCTCTGTTATAATAGCATCAATGTGAAATTAAGACATCTCACCAATTGCAGAAGTACTAACATAGTTTATATACTCTTCTGTCCGTGTGGATTGGCTTATGTGGGAGAGATGGGCCGCGAATTTCGCTTCAGATTCAGCGAACACAAGTCCGCCATCAGGACTAATAGAGTCTTGCGCCACTGGTACAACATTTTTTGGACAGACAATATTTGGAATCAGAACTTAAGTGGTGTATAATAGAGAAAATCCAGAATAAAATGGGTCAACTTGCTGAGACTGTAGTGTAGTTCCTATATTCCCAATAGGCTCTGCACATTGGAATAATATATTCAGCAGTGTAGACATAGGACTGAGGTCGACTAGGTCTATACTGACTATATTAGACTTAAGTTTTTGCCAGCTAGCTCAGAGGTCACTAGAAACTTTCTCGAATAAACAAGGAAGAGTTTAACCTCCCTGGATAGACAAGAAGGTATTAGCTTCTGACAACCATATAACATGACAACTTTGCTCCCTCAGAATAAGAGTGTATCTCTAGAGTCGTGTGAAAACAATAGACAGCTATTTCACTCAGTGCATACTTAGTTTCACCAGAGTGCAGAGAAAAGAGAGACGGGTGTTTTCAATAAAAGGTGTAATTTATTGAGCAGTCTTCTTCCTCATACAAGAGAAATGAATTGCCACAATTGCAATACTCATAGTAAAGTAAAGTGCGTACAGTAAAAGGAGGATTATAAAATAATACTTTAAAAGCATTGATATGGTTTCTTAGCCATAAGATACTTTAAAATAGATAGAATATATACATACTTATATACATTGACTAACGTACTCAACTGGTGCTTCTAAATACGCCTACCCCAGTGTACCTGACCTAAGCCTAATACGTGGGAAGGAGTAAGTAAGTAGCAGTTTAAGTTAAGTTTTGTTTTGCCAAGAATCTGACTCAAGAATTCTCTTCTAAGGTTTTAGTCAGCTCCGTACCTGGGTAATAGAAAGCAGGAGGTCTTGTATCTCTCTCTCAGTACTCGATATCCCAGTAACCTGCGAAGGTATCTGGAAACACCGGAGCTGGATTTCTCGGCAGGAGAAAAAGACAGCGTCTCTCTCAGTGCGTCAAAAGAGGAGGGGCAGCGTCCGTGGGCTCTCGCATCAGCTGGGCTCTCGGGCAAGTAGATAGCTGCTCTGCTCCAAAACCACCACTGTGTCTTTGCTTAAGGCAACGTTGGTATATTTATACCTGAAAGGTGCCGGGTTTGACGTAAGGTTAGACATAAGACGTCAATAAAGATGTCACTAAGAACTGGCCGTTCTTACAGTGCTTTACAGGAGTTCTAGGATGAAATCAAAACAAAAGCAAGGGGGATTTCCCAGGTTGCTGGAGGTTTGGATTGTTTAGAGAACTCGTTGTGCTTTCTAGGGGGCCGGGGAAGTAGCCTTGCTTAATGTGAAAGCATGTGCTACGACTGAATATGGATATGATTATTATGCCGTTGTATGGATATTATGATTATAACCGGACAAGGGCATAAAATAGGAATATCGGTTTAGGCTCCTGGATAAAAACACAATAAGACGACACATAAAAAACGTGAGACCTTTTGGATGTTCCATTTGGACTGTATCCGGAAAGTGCTAAATGACTATAGCTTGGTATGTCACCAAAGCCTAATATATTTATGGGCATATAGGCATTGGGATTCATAATCCATATATTGTACAACATGAGTAGAATAGGATAAGTTGTCGCTTTCAATGATAAGATTTTGGAATCATGGAGACTCTACGATCTGTTCCTTCATCCGATTTTTTTATTGGTGAGTTATGTGATTTATGTAACATCATACATCACCTTGGCGCATAAATCTACATTATATGTCATCAGTTATCCTAAGTGAGTTTTTGAATATCAGTAGATGACAATGTGAATCGGTTTTCGTTTTATTTCTCCTACTCTTTGGTAAAGCTGCATAGTCTTTTTTCTATGTCCATTGCAGTAGATATCTAGTAGGGTTTGCAATAGAAAGAGTTTTTGCAACAAAAAGATTACTATTAAGATATACCTAGATTTATTTAGATCAGGCTGACTGAAACTGATTAAAATATATGGACTTGTGAATTGTGGTAGTTATACGTCAATTTTAAAACAAGGTGCTGAGATACACATGCTAAAATAGTTCAATTTCTACTTAGACCGCAGCCCACACGTCAATAATTATGTAAATGCTGTGCTGTCTATTTGGACGGCTGCTTCCTCTTCCTTTATTTAATAATAGCGTTTTTTCTATAATAGCAGGTTCTTGTGATTATATATCAGCCATCTGGAAATCCAATATGGCGCTTCCCGATATAGGGATAAGTATAGTCATCTCTCTATACACGCTGTGAGCTCACACAGAACTATCGTCACTAGCATCTCGTGATGCGTCAGGGCAGCTGCTCCTTGTTATATCGGACTACTTATAAAACCGGAATAGAACACTACTTCCTTGTTTGCGGTGTTATCGGGCGGCCGGCATAGAGGAACCTGGAATATTTAACTAAGGTAAGAGGGAATTACGTATAGGTGGGGCATGGGTAAAACCTGTCAAGACTTGAACTCAGCTAGACTAGTAGATGGGAGAATCTCTACTGGGTGACCCGATGTTGTATAGGGCAGAGTGTGTGGATACGAGCATCGTGTTTTTGTAAGTCTGTAGCAGGAGGAGACACATAACATTAGTTTTACTGATTGGTATCAGCTGCCTAGTGTGAAGGTAGCTTAACCGTGCCTTCAAACTGTAGCATGGTATTTGAGACTTGTCATTACAAAAGCGTGTTTAGGTTCCATAACATCCGGCATATGAATTCGGGAGGTACCTTGAACGTAATTAAATTATTAAATAGGGTTACCCGAACAGACCATAGTGTCTGGCGTGGCAGAGAGGTTAACTTAAACGAACTAGCAGACTGGTTATACTACTGAGGAACTAGTGCTATTTAAGTGTAATATGAGTTATTATACACAGACTCTAACAATTGAATTATATATTTTTGGTTTCTTTTAGGATGAAGTGCAAGAGGCATCCGTATGCCATAACTATACATACTGAAGATCATCAAGTATCACTAAAAGATTACCGCTATAAGCTTACTTTTAAGCATGGGTGGATTTTGCGAATTGGCAATCCGCGAACTTGCATATTTACGGATTCGCAATCCGCAAAATCCGCTAACTCTCGCGAATTTGCGGATTTTTTTTTGTGTTCGCAAGGGTTTCTGCCAGTTCGCGAGGGTTGTGTACCAGTTCGCAATTGCGAACTTACTTGTCGGCTCGCAACGGCCGCGACTATGTTGTTTCTACGTCTGGTTCATCATCACAGGTTCACAGCACCCTCTGTTTCACCACTGCCACCCTCTGGTACACCCATGCCACCCTCTGGTACATCACTGCCACCCTCTGGTTGGTTTATCACTGTAGATTATGGGGGTGAAAAAAAGCAAGCACACCTGCCCTGCTTCAACTGACATGAATTAATTTGGGGTTGATTAATGTGTCACTGAATTTAAACTTCCAGTCTGGCTGGCACCTGCTTCCTTATCTGTAATTTGCTTTCTGTTGCAGTGCAATTTTTTTTCACAGGACCTTTGTGGCCTTTTTGTAGCTATTCTCTGAGCCTTCTGTGAGGGTCAGAGCAGGGTCATAGAATAGTTGCAAGTAGGCAACTGAACTCTGAAGGGGCCCCTCAGGAAGCACTACAGGGAATGGTTACTAATGATAAGATTTAACTTTTGCACCTGCTGAGTGCTTTCAGTTTTGTCTGTAATTGCTTTCTGTTGCAGTGTAATTTTTTTAACAGGACCTTTGTTGTATACTTGTAGCTATTCTCTGAGCCTGCTGTGAGGGTCAGAGCAGGGTCATAGAATAGTTGCAAGTAGGCAAATGAACTCTGAAGGGGCCCCTCAGGAAGCACTACAGGGAATGGTTACTAATGATAAGATTGAACTTTTGCACCTGCTGAGTGCTTTCAGTTTTGCAAAAATCCAAATATCCAGCAGCATCCATACAAAGTAATCCTTCCAGGTCAAGATCCAAATCAAAGTGACCAGCACATGAAGAAAGCACTGGGAGGAGCCTGCTGGACAGGAACAGGAAGTTGGAGACTGTGGGGCACTTCCTTCATCCCACCCCCCCCCCAAAATGGACTTCTTGCAAAGAAAAAGTGCAGGCAAATGTCAACCTGAGGAGTTATTCTGATAAAAATCATAATTTTCAAGGTTTATGCTGCCTGCTGGTGGATTTCTTGTGCGAAATTGCAAATTTTGCAATCTCGCAATTGCGAGATTGTCGCTGCCCGCCGCATCTACGTGTTCGCAAGTGTTTACTCCCGCGAAATTGTATAGTATTCTAGTTGGCAATTGCGACCAAGCAAAAAATCCGCTTCGCACGGATTTTACGAATTTTCGGCAAGTTCGCGAGAGTTCGCGGATTGCGAATTTGCCGAAAATCCGCAAAATCCGGGAGCGGAACGGATTTTACGCCCATGCTTACTTACTTTATGTTTTTAGGTCAGTATCCAATATGACATATCTTATCTCAACATAACTCCTGCTTCATAGATCAGCCTAACCATAAAATGACTTTTCTTGGTTATTTTGCAGAATATTTATTTGGACATCTGCCTGCGATTAGCCACATGAGATGACGTTTTCTGAATTTAATATTTGAGTATACGATTTTTTTATTGTAACAACGACAAAACTACTGGTAAGAATAATGAAGTTACTTGAGATAGAATCATCATGTGAGGATCTCATTAATACTCATTTCTTGAATAGTATGTTCTCTTTTTCTAGGAACACTGAGTCACTTCTAACTGGTGATCCGGTCGGACCCCAGTTTTGGAATCATACATGAGTCCTTTTAAATCTGGATTTTTGAATAAACAATTTATTTGTAAGTTGAACTGTATATGTTTAGTGAAGACTAATTTTTTCTTTTCCCCTACTTTTAATTTTTCTACTAGAATTTACTTTCCTTTTTTAAAGGTGAATGCCTCTCTCGCACAGCAATGGTGTCCCTACCTATAATGCAATGGTGGTGGCTACCTTTCCATCTGCGATTAGCACTACGACTTTTTTCAACACGTGGGTAATATAAATGGAATATGTATGTAGTTTGCTCTACATGATGAGTGAAAATTTCAGCAAAAAGTAAATTGCTGGTCACCCGTTAGTGGCATATGTATGTTCGTATTGGGTCTATTCATATCTAAATTAAAAAAGGATAAGATGTTTTCATATTTAAGAATCATGTTGCTTTGTATAGATACAACAGTGTCTTCTCTAGGTATGTATAGATTCCCTGGTAATTGCAAGTTTGGAGCGGTTATCTGTATAGGTCCTGAGGAAGGTGATCTTACCATCTCAACTCCACCGGAACGTGCGTCGACCCTGCATGGAACCCTGTGGTGTGTACTGTGGTTCTAGTGGGGGCAGGGGTTCTCCTTGCCATACATTATACTCAACTGTGTACAGATATTGGATGTATGTGGTTGGTGGGAAAGTGGATGAATTTGAATGATTGTAGTATGGTTGTATTTATTAAATTCTAACCAGGGATATTGTGTGTTTTTTTCTGAAAAATAATTTCTTTTGTTATGTCCTTTTATGTAATCTCTTGATCTTAAGACTTATCAATCAATAAGGATGGATTTATAATCAATGTTAACTAAGAAATAACTATGTATAATATGCTCTTATAAAGAATAAAATAAAAGAAAAAAATATTTTCTAAAAAGAGAAGAAAGTTTTGATAAAATAAAAATGACAATGAGATGGTCACATGTGTCACTGTTGTATTTTGATGTTTGTTTAAATCAATATGAACAATGTTCAAATGAAAATGAGGTATAGGCTATGAGGGAAATATCTAATATTGCATATTGGTGATTTAATACATCATGCATAATGCGACAGGTTTCCCAATTAAGTTTTGGTGTAAAAACATATGTGAGGGTAAAAGCTCAGGTTTAAGCATTATGTACACAGTTATAGAAAGTGTGTATGTATATACAGTATGATAAATGTATCTGTTAGCACACATTTTGTAATGTACATGCATTCACAATAAGCTCTCAAATCTTGTGGTCAGAGTGGACCAGGGGCCCTATGCATAGATGCCTTCAGCGGATTTACATACCATAGCTGAATTGTGTTAAATATTTTTGGATCCGTAGATATATTAGTGGCTTAGTACATCCTGCATATTATGACAGGTCTCACATTAAATTTGAGTTTTTAAAAACATATGTAAGGGTAAAAACACAGGTTTAGGCTAGTGTGTATGTATAAACAATGTGATTGACATCTCAGTTAACATGCGTCTTGTAATGCACATGCCCTCACAATAAGCTTAGATCTTATGGTCAAAGATTAACAGGGGCCCTATGCAGTTAGAGTTGCCCCATTTGTCTTGCAGTCTCCTCCATCTCCTTCAACCCATTTTGTACAGAGTTGAGTGAGTGGATCCATCTACACTCTGTAATTCAGAACCCTTGAAAAGGAACCACCTCTTGCATTGGGGCTGATCTTTTCTATGACCCACCATCTTATGTTGTCAGGGGAGTGGTTGTGTGTCATGAAATGTTTGACCATAGGTGCACCCTGTACCTGGCATCTTACCAAGCTCATATGATGCAGGATTCTAGCCTTAGCTTTCTGAGTGGTTTGACTAATATATATTTGATCACAGGGACAAAGGATTGCGAATATATCACATTGAAGCTTTTACAGTTGGTAAAGTGTGGTCGCTTGTATGTTCTGTTGCTATGCGTGCTGTACTGTGGTCTCTACGGAAAACCAATGGAAAGGAACACCCTGCTGATGAATGAGTCACATCATCCTCAAAACCTGAGGGACATCTTGCAATATGGGCAATACCTCAGGTTGAGAAGAAACTGCACCAGGAGGACAGACTTCTTTAAAGAATCTGAAACCCTCACAAATCGTTTGAAGGAGAGAGGATACCAGACTGGACTTTTGAAACGGGCAAAGAAACGTGCCTGGTACTGCCCCCGTCACCAGCTGTTGGAGGTCAAGGAGAAACCCAAAATGTCAGACAATATCGTTTACGTAACAATATTCAACACCAAGAGTAACAAGATAAAAAAGATTGTGAAGAAATATTGGAATCTGGTCGCGAGTGAGGTACAGACTAACCAATGTTCACCTTCAAGAGCTGCAGAAATAACAAGGACACCGTGCTCAGGGCATACTTCGAATCCCCCCAAACCACTAGATCTTAGAAGCCACCTGGGACTTCCACCGGTGACTGGACATCATTAATCCGGGCAATGCAATGCGTGTGACCTATGCTATGAGGGAACCACATTCACGCATAACAACAGAACATACAAGCTACCACACTTTACAAACTGTAATTTCTCCGCCGTGATATACGCAATCCTTTGACCCTGTGATCAAATATATATTGGTCAAGCCACTCAGAAAGCTAAGCCTAGAATTCTGCAGCATATGAGCATGGTAAGATGCAAGGTACAGGGTGCACCTATTTTCGACCACTTCATTACACACAACCACTCCCCTGACAACATAAGATGGTGGGTCATAGAAAAGATCAGCCTGAATGCAAGAGGCGGTTCCTTATCAAGTGTTCTGAATTACAAAGATTGTAGATGGATCCACTCATGTGCATTACAAGATGCATGTTAACTGAGATGTCTGTCACATTGTATACGGTAAAAACAAAGGAGTGGTCCCTAGCTGGCCTATAGTTTTGGCAAAAAAAATTGAAGTATCTTCCTTTCAACAGATAAAAAAGGGGGGGAGGGGGGAGGGGAAAAGGCAATTAGCCTATAAACGCCATAACCACATGAAAAATAATTCACAATATTTGAGGGAAAAGTACATAAAACAATTCATAACACAAGATTTAGAAAATTGTACAATTTTTAATTCACAGATTACATATACAAAAATTAATATATAGTGCCGGTTAAATACAATTTAAAAATGTACTTTGAAATGTACATAGGTACACAGAAATGTGTTAAAAACATGAACACAAGTTGTCGACGCAGCGTTTCGGTATCTAGGATGTAACCTTCATCAGGACAGGGTTCTAGAAGAAGAGACATTATATTAAACATGGCTATATTTCTTTTTTTAAACCATTTAATCCAAAGGTACACAGAATTAAAAAATCCACATATTCAAACATAGTTTCATTTTTATGCTATTTATATTCAGTCTGCTACTAACAGTTATATATAATCAACATCTCTGGCTATTATTGCACACTTTTTCTGTTTGCTATTTAGGGCTTACTATTGTTTGCAGATATACTGTGGGTGATTGAATTCTGATATCCTTAGACTGTCACCCTTGCTGATAATGTTTAAGCGTGCTGTTCTTTCAAACTACTATTTACAAGGCTACTAACTCTGACTACCGTAGTCCCTTAAAACACAGTCTGGTACAATGGTCTATCAGTGCATATGGCTCCTTCTAGGTACTCTATCACCGAGCAACCAATTCGGCAGAATGGGTTAGGTTGCAGTGGGTTTCCTATTAGTATCCCCGTGGTGGTTTCTCTTACCTTTCGTGAGTACTCCGGCCTCCCTGCTACCTCGCCTCTCTCTGTTCGTGAATGAGGCGGGGTGGCTGAAGACCATGTTTATAAACCGCCCAGTCGATTAACGCAGCTGGCGCCCGTTGTTATTAATTAGTTTGCGCGTGTTTTCTCAGCCGCGAAGAACTACTCGGGTGGTTCCTTCTAAAAAGAACTACACGTGTAGTTTTGACTGTGGCTTCCTTATTTACTCGTCACTTCCTGTTTATTATCCTGACGTAAATACTCGCCAATACGAGAGAAACTACTCTGGTAGTTCGTAGCTGGCTCATTTTTTGCTGTTATTCGAGCGTCCTGATATAATTAACTTATATGACAAATCTAATGCCGCTAATTCGGTTGAATGATATTAGACGGAAGCGGTTCTATATATTTGTTTGTAGGTGTCTCCAGACCTAACGGTCTGCTTTTTCTGAAAATTAAAAAAGTGAATGAAATTTATCTCTCCGCTTTTAAGAAAACTTTTTAATCCGAGTAAATTAGACATTAAGGGTTATTACCAACTGACAGTACCGAGGGGACGTTTATTTATAACTAACAGTACCAAGGGGACGTTTCACAGTGGTTGCTATAGTCTTGTTTATACTGGAGGTTTTCAGTTAAGTTGTTTCACTCATAGGAAACCAGGAAGGTAAATGTCTATGATGATCAATTATACCAGAATTCGTTCCCAGTCCTCTGTGTTATTTAATCCCTTTTTCACTGTGTTGAATTTTGACATAAAAAATTGTTCTCTTTTTCTCCGTTTGATTTCCATATTGCCACCTCTGGCATTCATATGTGTCTGTTCCAACACACACCAAGATAAGTCATCAAGTGCGTGGTTGGCCTCCTGCCAGTGTTCGGTCAGGGGTGCTCCTTTCTTCTTAGTCCTTATTGCTGACTTATGTTCATTTAGCCTGAGTCGGATCTCTCTTGAGGTTTCGCCTATGTATGGCAGATTGCATGGGCATTTAATAAGGTATATTACATTTTTGGACCTGCAATTCATCATAGACTGGATTTTGTGAGAATGTTGGTTTACTTCTATACAGGCACCCTTTATTATTGATTTACAATTTCCACAATTGCCACATGGAAAAGTCCCTGTTGGGAGGGGAGCATTGTTAATACTAGGTTGCAAGTCGCTTTTAACTTCCCTGTAGGTGTGTACTAAACTGTTTCTTATCGTTCTGTTACGTCTAAACGCAAACATTGGCTTGGGTATTTTTTCTTTCTTTTTATTAGTTATCAAGTGCCAGTTTTTGTTTATTATATTCTTTATTTTGTTGCTCACGGAGCTATAATTGGTCACAAAAATAAGTGGTTTAGTTGCTTCTGTTTTATTTTGTTTGTCCTGGAAAAGATTGTCCCTATTATAATATTTCGCTCTTTTATAAGCGTGTTTAATCATTCGTTTTGGATAGCCTCGAGTAATGAATTTCTCTGTAAGTATATTCGCATGTTTATCAAAATCCCGCATTTTTGTACATTTACGTCTGAGTCTGAGAAATTGACCGAAAGGAATATTATCTTTCTGGCACGGTGGATGAAAACTGTCATAATGCAACATAGTGTTACGATCTGTTTTTTTAGTGAACAGCTCCACTTGTAATTTGTTCTCATCACTTTTAATCAAGATATCTAGAAATTCACATTGTTGTGTGTCATGGTTTGAAGTAAATTTTAAATTACTGTCCCCTAGATTCAGCCATGTAATGAATTCATCCAACGTTTCTACTGTGCCTGTCCAAATAAAGAAAAAGTCGTCTATATATCGAGACCAATTCGATATATTCTCATAAAAAGGTGCCATGGGGTTAAATATGTGAATATCTTCGAACCTAGCAACGTATAAACACGCTAGGCTCGGCGCACAGGTAGCTCCCATGCTCGTGCCCTTAATTTGTTTAAAAAAATCGTTTTGGAACATAAAAATGTTATTTTCAATACTAAAGTGACACAGTCTAATATAAAAATGTCTTGTGCATTAAGATCTCTATTATGACTGGTCAGGAGACTTTCTACCATTTCAATAGTGCTGTCTTGTGGTATATTAGTATACAAAGCCTCTATATCGAGGGTTACTAAGATTTGAGTATCATGGTTAAAAGGGATTCCCTCTAATTTCTGAATAATATCTCCCGTGTCTCTGACATAGGCTTTTTGGTTGGTGACATGGGGTTGAAGGAAGATGTCAGCGTATTTGCTTAAAGGTTCTGTAAGGGAACCAATACTAGAGACTATAGGCCTCATTGGTGGATTATGTATATCTTTGTGTACTTTTGGTAATCCGTACAGAGCAGGTACCACTGGATTTTCATTCACAAGGAATTTGTATTCTTCGTTGCATATCACCTCATCTTCTAATGCTAGATCTAATGTTCTTTTAACTGTTTCTTTTAGTTGTAGCCAATCTTCTCTTTTGACTTTTTTAAAGTGATCCTGATTGTTTAATAGCACATGCCATTTATCATTATACTGTTGTGTCGACATAATCACAATACTACCGCCTTTGTCTGCGGGTTTGATAGTTAGCGTAGGGCAATTCTGTAGTTTTTGGAGGGCCTGTTTTTCTTCTATTTTCAAATTAAAGTTAGTCCAATTCTTTTGATCTAACAAATCAGAGATACTCTTCTCTACTACTATCTCAAATGCTTCTATATCCTTATTCATTTGACCTATGTTAGGGGTCCATGAGGATTTTGGTTTCAGACCGGACTTGTTTGAAGAAGGTATCTGGTCCTTACCATCAAAGAAAGTTAATAACCTTACTTTCCTGAAAAAAGCCTGAAGATCTCTTTCCAAATTAAACCTATCTACGGTGGATGCAATGGCAAAGCCTAATCCTTTCTCCAACAAATTTGTTTCTGTCTCTGTCAGATGGACATCTGAGAGATTAATTACAGGTGCTTTTTTTATTATATGTCCCAGGTTTTTTGGCTCCTTGTCTGGTATCGGTGGTTGTATTGAGGTCGAGGGGTATAGTTGCTCTTCCCTCTCGCCCTCCCTCGATTGTGAGCAAAATGTTGTCGCTGCTCTAAAAAAGAAAGTGAATCTCTATGTTGGGCTCCTGTCATATCTTTATCTTTTGGGATTGAATTATGCCCGTTCTCAGTTGTTTCTGTTTCAGAATCGGAACTAGTGTACGAAGTATCAAAGAACCTCACTTTTTTACGTTGGAAGTTCTGTCTTTGGTTTTGTTGCCCTGGTTTACGATACTGGGGATATTCCCGGGGTCGCTCGTAGTAGTCTTTCTGGAGGTAAGGATAAACATGTTCTGGGTTGTATATTTCTATATCCTTCTTCAACTTATTGCTCTTTTTATTTATAAGATAGTCCCTGTATCCATTAACATCATTTTGGATATCCTCTAGTTTTTTTCTGGCTTCATCCAGTCCAGTACTCTCTTCCAGTTTTTTCTCTAGGTCTTTTAATTCCTCTCTCTCTATGATCAGGATGTCAGTTGCTGTTTCTATTATTAAAAGCATCCAGTCACGACTGCATCTGTTTGCTACTAATGTCCAATTCTTAATGAATTTTTGATTATTAATAAAGATCCCTGGCTCGTTGGTCACCTGGAGACCTTTAGGGATTGTCCCATTCCTACAATAGTCTATTAAGAAATCGGAATGCAGTTCTGTTCTTATTATCCTCTTTTTATTATTCCACAGATTGCGCCATTCTTCCTCGTCACTATTATTGACATTAACTGTCGTTACATTTTTTATAGTGCCATTGATGATCTTGTTGAATTGATCCTCACTATAGCTAAGTGTTTTTAGGCCTTCCATAGTGGCCTTTGAGCAAATTTGCTCTGAGGTATGTTACGAAACACCTCCCCGGTTTACAAACCGTATTAAGTAAATAAGTAGAAGGGAGGTCTCCTATCAAATCCAATCAGGGACGAGGAGAAAACAACGGTAAAAACAAAGGAGTGGTCCCTAGCTGGCCTATAGTTTTGGCAAAAAAAAATTGAAGTATCTTCCTTTCAACAGATAAAAAAGGGGGGGAGGGGGGATGGGAAAAGGCAATTAGCCTATAAACGCCATAACCACATGAAAAATAATTCACAATATTTGAGGGAAAAGTACATAAAACAATTCATAACACAAGATTTAGAAAATTGTACAATTTTTAATTCACAGATTACATATACAAAAACTAATATATAGTGCCGGTTAAATACAATTTAAAAATGTACTTTGAAATGTACATAGGTACACAGAAATGTGTTAAAAACATGAACACAAGTTGTCGACGCAGCGTTTCGGTATCTAGGATGTAACCTTCATCAGGACAGGGTTCTAGAAGAAGAGACATTATATTAAACATGGCTATATTTCTTTTTTTAAACCATTTAATCCAAAGGTACACAGAATTAAAAAATCCACATATTCAAACACTTAACTAACAGCTAATGTTTCTTCATAATTATTTACAAAAACGGGCACAGTTTTCACCTCTTTTATTAAGCATGTGGTATGGACTTGAAAATGGGGGCAAGTTGTCTTGGGCTTATCTATCTTTTACATATGGAAGATAGCAAAAAGAACTCAGGTAGGTATTTGGCGATAGTTCTCAAGACATGATATATCTCACATTGTATATGCATACATACTATCCACAACTATGTACATAACACCTAAACCTGTGTTTGTACCCTCACATACGTTTTTAAATACTCAAACTTAAAGCGAGACCTGGCATAATATGCTGGATGTACTAAGCCACTTATATATCTACGGATCCAAAAATATGTAACATAATTCAGCTATGATATGTAAATCCGCTGAAGGCATCTAGGCATAGGGCCCCTGGTTCACTCTGACCACAAGATTTGAGAGCTTATTGTGAATGCATGTACATTACAAAATATGTGCTAACAAATACATTTATCACACTGTATATACATACACACTTTCTGTAACTGTGTACATAACGCTAAACCTGTGCTTTTACCCTCACATATGTTTTAAAACCAAAACTTAATTGGGAAACCTGTTGCATTATGCATGATGTATTAAATCACCAATATGTCTACGGACCCAAACATATGTAACATAATTCAGCTGTGATATGTAAATCCCTTGTAGGTATCTAGATTGCCAGTTTGCCCTTCCAAAATGTATAACTTTTGCCTACTTTTTTGAGTTATAGTAAGGAACAGATATGTGTCACAAATATGCATGATAAGTGCACAGGCATGATATTGATCAAAAACTTATATGAAAGTAATAATGTGTTCCTATCTGTTATGCAAAAGGTTTTCAATGCTGGATGTTTTTCATCATATACATGATGCAATACTCATTAGCATCTTGCAGGAATTATCATGTTTCCGTGGATTGAATCATAATATCTCTGCAATAATCAGGGTTAGAAGACGGAAGAATTACATGCCACATATTTCTGACTACCATGCACGCATTGAGCATTTCGAGACTTGTATAGGTCCATTTAAACACGTCACCATCCGCGCGAGGCAGTCGGAGTAACATGTACTAGGACGCCATTCATAGGTTACCTAACAACTGAACCGTCCTCCGGCCCATGACACAGACCCATGTGACTCTGTGTATGCTACCGAGCAACGCACGACGTACACTCACACGTTCTACACGTCCTGACTATTACAATAGCAGCCACACCAGACGATTTGGCTGTTGATACGGACCAGCGAGCCAGGACTCACGCCTGCACTTACTTTACGAATAACCGGAGCCCAACTGATTTGATCACGAAGGTGAGCAAAACCTTGAGGGGATTAGGACCATGAATTTATGCCCATTTAAAAGTGATGTAGTTTGGTAGTAGCTAACAATCCCTACCCATGCTTCCCCACAGAGCTTTGCCTTCTGCCAAGAAACAACGGATTTTGATTGCCCCCACTACACAATACTGGGTGAGTCATCGCAATTAAGCAACCGGGCTGGATTCAGACAACGACCTTTTCCCATGGGGATGACTCTAATTTCCTTATGAATTCCCTTTACCCTCATCTAGAATACCTTTACAAGTGAAAAATGTTAAGGCTCCCCCTTTTGGCACCAGAAATAAGGAGGCGCAAATGTTACCAAGCTCCACCAGCCCAACTGGGCAACCTTAGGTGAGTCCTTAATCACCATATGTGCCTTAAATTATTTGAGCGCACATTGTTTGGAACACCTCTGAACAATGCACCTTACTATTTTCAGGCTGTCAATCCCTGTCCTTGTCCTGATGAAGACCCGCACTGACCTTACAGTAGTGCATACTCTGGGTTCAAACGTCAACACTATCCCCTGGACCAGTCCTAAGACTCTGCGAAAAGACTTATTTATTCAGTTCGCAGATTTATTTAATTATCTAGAGACTGACCTTCCTAGTTTCTAAATTCTTGTTGTAGCCACTTTGTACATAATACGCACTATCAAAATTTTCACTGAGTACTACATGTCACCTTGTCACAGATTATATTTAACTGTGTGTTTTGACAGCGGTATAGATTGAAATTGGGTATTTCAAAAAACAAAGGAGACAGTGGAGACTTCCTAATTTTAGCACCTAACACAAGTCACTCCCCAAGTTTTTGAATCGCCCCTAGTAGTTTGTATGGGCGAGGTGTGTGAACACTGGTTAACACCCACTGTCACAATGGTAGTTCATCCAAGAACTTATACAGTAAATACAAAAAGGCAAAGGTGCACCACACAATTGTAAAACTACAATGTTAATAAACACGGACGTAGGTTTTCTTAGTCGTGATTTTTCTTTTATTCCAAAATAAAGTGTACAGGAAAAACAGAGGTGTTCGCAGCCGATGCGTTTCGTCCTCAAGGGACTTCTTCAGGGCTGCCATAAAAAACATATAAACATACAATTAAAATCTAGGTTAAAAAAGTTCATCTTACAAATAGCTAGACTTTGTTGCAATTAATGACCTAGAAGTTATGTTATTACAGACAACCACTATGGTCAAAGCTCATTGTGGACTTATGCAACCAATTTTTTCATTTTCATCACTAGCTGATTTTCATTTAGGATGGGAAGGCTACAACATATAGTATTTTAGGCATCATATGTATTTTTCATATCATGGTTAGTCTAATTCATTGTTCATGATGGTTCTATTATTAAAGAACAATTTCTATAGACGAATAGATAAGTCTAGAGAGAGATATGAATAGGGCGAAGAGGGATAGGGGTATCAAGTTCCAGTGGTAGAGAGATGTACTATGGGGGAGAGACACCAAATAGTATCTCATCATGCAGATGAAAAGAAAAGGGGGTACAACATACCAAGTTGCTTAGAGTATTTGCAACCGTCGTACTGGATAGTGATTTCTTTGTAGAGAGGTGTTTCAAGCGATCTCTTAGTTAATAGTATTAGGAAGCCTAAGGGAAGGACGGAACAGAATCATATTAAAGGTTTACCCAAGGGGAACACAGGCGCCTAAGTATCCATCGTAGCATAGTAGTTCCCGGACCAAAAAATACGAAACTCCATGTCTTCAATTGTGTTTATATTCAGTGTCAACAATTATACTTAAGACACCTTGAAAGTTCACAGAGCTAAAAGAGGTTCTGTATACCTCAATGATAATATTGTAGTGCTGAAAGCACTTTATTTATGAATTTAAACTTCCTTGAGGGAAAGTGCATATATGTGCAATGCCCTCATTGGGTTTCAGAAACTTAAACATTCATAAACCTAAATAGAATCTTTGTTACTTCATGGTGAGGTGTCCATAAGCTCCATCCTGGTGCCTTATTTTGAAGAGACACAGTGTCATCGCATCATTACTCCAAGTGATATCTATAAACTGAAGTAATGATTCACCCTAGGCTTATCTGTACATGTGAATTGAAAGTCAGAATTTCAGTCGTCTTCGAAAGTTTTGTTGCACTATATCTATAAGTAGCATGAAATTGGGTATTTATAAATGACGCAATCTTTAAAATTCTTGATAACCCGTATGGTCTATGTGTGTGTTCCTTTGAGTAACTGTTTTTTAAGAGTAAACCAACCATTTGTTTAATGGTTTATAGAAATAAGTTTCACCCTACAGAACCAACTGTTGTTTCTTGCATACAATTGCCCAGGTTCTGAGGGATACTGGGTTACTCCATTGTTATTAAACTTGTGCTGGGATGGTCAGCACCCTCTTGCCTCAGAATCTGCACAACGCATCAAGGTTACTGCTCCTCGGAGGTTTAAAGGAGCGCGATGCACCAAGGCTCTTGAATCATCAAACACACACACCAGAACTTTCCCAAAGCAAAATGAAAGTGTACTGAAGGAATATTGCGTACACCACACAATATGTTTCCTCAGTACCAGGGCAGGATACCAAGGCCTAGGAGATCACTGGGGCGGGCGGGCAGCAGGCTGGCACACAGGGTGCTTGCAGGCAGGGGAACAAGAGGTGGTACATCCAGCAGGTAAGCCCAGCAAGGCAACGTTCCAGTGGCGGTTTCTCCTAGCAGCATGAAGCTTCTCCTGTGGCCAGATGCAGTCTATAGAGCAAGCAGAGTTTGGTTACAAGTCCACGCAGTGTCTAAAATCATGGGGTCACAACCCCTTTAGTTATAGTTCAAAAGTCTTGTTCTGGGGCATTTCAAACAATGTTTAGAAGTGCACAACACCTCCATTCTCATCCCAAACCCAGGCCTGAGACACACTACAGAGGGTCGGAGACAGCATTGTAGAAGGTTGGCACTTCCGTATTTAGATGCAGTTGCAACTCCTCTAACCACTCTAAAAGAAGACCAGGCCCATTCAGATGCAAGGGAAACTCATCCCGCCCCTCTAAATGCTGCCAGGGTATACTCAGCCTAGCGCTGAGTTACCCAGGAACGGCAGGACACACCTCAACCTCCCTTGTGACTGTCTAGAGTGAATGCACCTCCACCTTCTCCTGTAAGTCTAAACTAGATGGTGAATACACATCCAGACAGGACACAAAGACTCAAAAGGACAGAGGACTGCCCACTTCTGAAAGTGGCATTTCTAAAATATTAATGACAAATCCGATTTCGCCAATAAGCAGGATTTATCATCACTATTCGAAACATATAACATATATGGCTCGTAACAGAAATTAACACTGAAGCACATATCAGGGTGCCCCAACGCAAAGCTATGAGAGGGCAGCCACACAGCAGTGAGAAATCAAATAGGCTGTTTGTCACTACCAGGACATGCCACACAGTAAAGGCCCATGTCCCACCTTTTACCTATACAGCACCCTGCCCATTGGGCTGGCTAGAGCCTACTTAGGGTTGACTTATGTGTAGTAAAAGAGGATTTTAAGATGTGGCAACCACTTTACATGCCACATCACTGAGGCAGTACCTTGTTCATGCAGGCCCGGCAGTGGCCTGAGACAGGTTTGAAAGGTTACTTCGGTATGTGGTGCAAGCAACCCTTCAAGCCCAATAGTAGCATTTAATTTACAGGCCCTGGGTATATGGGATACCACTGTAAAAGAGACTTACAGGTACATTAAATATACCAAACAGGTGTAGACCAATCTTACCATGTTTACAGGAGAGAGCACATGCACTTTAGTACTGAACAGCAGCAGTAAAGTGCCCAGAGTCATAAAACCAACAAAACATGTCAGAAAAAATACAGGAGGAAGGCAAAATGTTCTGGGATGACACCGCAAAAAGGGCCAAGCCCAACATGTGGTTTGCCTGGTACATTTTGCAATGTGGACAAATGTGCACAATTTTTTAGCATTGCCAAACTCTGAGCTATGCCCTGATATGGATATATACTTTACACCAGTACTGTACTGGCATACATCTCCCTCCTGGTTGGGAAGAGGAATGTATCACCCCTAGATTTATTGGGTGTGTTAGAGAAGGGCTTTCTCCATGAGGAAATATAGTTTCCCACAGAGGAAAAAAAAGTTGAAGTGTATTTCTACAGAGGATCCTATTCCCTTTGTGCTGTTTTCTCCACTATGGAGAACTCCACATTGTGGGAATAACATTGCCCCTGGAAAATTCATATGATCTTTCCAGGATTGCAACGGGAAACCTGCTCCCTGCACAAGTTTCCAAGTGTAATCTTGAGAATATTTTTGATTTCCCAAAAAGTAGGAAAATTGCCTTTAGAAAGCACCTATCTCCACATGTACTTTTCTCATATTTGTTTGTTATTGTGAATAAGTTGTGATTTACTGTCAGGTACGGAGATCCTTAATTCCCTAAAAAGTGGGCATTGTTCATGTATCTTTATATTTCTATTTTAATTTTAAATCATTTCTTTTGAATATTGTAAAAATGTGATTAAGTTACCAAATTTGTGTTTTTAACGATATAAGAAATATTCTAGGGTAGTAAGTACTTCAATTGCAAGAAGTGGTCTAGGGCAAAGTTCAGATGCACTGGCAGAGCAGTGTATCAGCAGTACAGACATCCATGGCTAACTGTTTGGCTTTGAGAGCCTTGTAAGATTTTAGCCGTCTGATGCTGTCAAAGTTTTGTGGACATTGATAGAGATGTGTGTGTCTGTGCGTGTGTTTGTTTGAGTGAGAGAGAGAGAGAGAGAAGGGAGAGAGAGAGACAGAGCGTACCCCTAATAAATTGGAAAGGTTGCTGCAGGATACTGTTAATGCGCATAAGCGATGTATTCAGGTGCTAGTGCAGTGGTAATTTATGGCTAAGGGACATGAAAAAAGATAAGTGTGGGTCCTGCTAATGGCATAGCAGGGTGTGGCAGGAATGAGGATTTTGGTACATAAATAGAACTGTGTATGGTTTATCATATTAGAATGGCATCTGGAGTGGCAGGTTGTAATTTAGGAATAATGGCAGAGATATGTGTGGTACTTTTGCAGTCGACTTTGACATGAATTGTAGAACATAGTGTGGACACCAATGCAGAGGTAGTCTGGGGAATATAGGTCAGGATTCAGATTCCTTGGCAGAACAGTGTACAGGTTTTAATACTGGAACCATATTAAGTGCAGCAAGTAAGGACTGAAGTTAATTGACACCAATGAACGTGGGTGGGAGCAATGGAAAAGCAGCAAAACCTCTGCACAGATGGCAGGAGGCATAGCCATTAACCCATACAGTTTTGTGGGGATTGGCTGGGTTTAATGTAGACAGTAAGAATTGTCAGCATTGGGCATTGTCAGGGTAGTTAAGGCAGTAATCACTGTCAACAATAAAAACTGTCTGGGTAGGCAGTAAGCACTACCAGCACCAAGTACTGCCAAGGTATACTGTAAACACTGTGTAAATTGAACCTCTCATTGTCAGAGGGAAGGTGAACTGAGATTAATTTCTGTGATTTAAGTAGAAGAGCAGTGCCCATAGTTAGTTGACTTGTGGTCTTAAGGCCATTCCTGCTGAAGACTGTGTGTGTACTATGTGGGCCCGCCAGCACGATCTGAACATCATCTCCTACGCCGACGACACCCGGCTCATCCTCTCCCTCACTAAGGACCCACACACTGCCAAAACCAACCTCCATGAGGGAATGAAGGCCGTCGCCGAGTGGATGCGTAGCAGCCGTCTGAA
Source organism: Lissotriton helveticus (assembly GCF_964261635.1). Lineage (NCBI taxonomy): Eukaryota > Metazoa > Chordata > Amphibia > Caudata > Salamandridae > Lissotriton > Lissotriton helveticus. The sequence continues at coordinate 875,328,566 of NC_136072.1, read as the reverse complement.
ACTGTACTCAGACAAGACGGAGGTCCTCATCCTAGGTCCCACCCCCTCTGTGTGGGAATACTCCTGATGGCCGACCACACTGGGAGCGCCTCCAACACCCACAGACCACGCACGCAACCTAGGATTCATCCTCTACTCCTCCTTCTCCAAGTCAAAGCAGGTCAATGCCATCTCCCCCTCCTGCTGCTACACCCTCCGCATGCTCCGCAGGATCTACAAGTTTATCCCGACTGAAACAAGAAGAGCAGTGACCAAAGCCCTCGTCAGCAGCAGGCTGGACTACGGCAATGCACTTTACGCCGGAATCCCAGTCAAACACCTGTGACCACTACAACGCACCCAAAACGCCTCCGCCCAACTGATCGTCAATGCCCCCCAACGCAGCCACATCACTCCCTACCTGAGAGACCTACACTGGCTCCGTGTCGAAAAGAGGATCACCTTCAAACGCCTCACCCACGCACACAAAGCACTCCACAACACCGGGCCGGCATACCTGAACGACAGACTCAACCTTTACACCCCCTCCCGCCAGCTCCGCTCCGCCAGCCCTTGCTGCCATCCCATGCATCCAACGAACAACTTCTGGCATCAGATCCTTCTCCTACCTCGCTGCCAAGACCTGGAACACCCTCCCCACCCATCTGCGTCAGACCCAAGACCTGCTCACCTTCAGAAGGCTCCTCAAGACCTGGCTATTCGACCAGTTGCAGCACCCGTCTCCCACTCAGCGCCTTGAGACCCTCACGGAGGGACTTTACACTTTGCTTTGCTTGGGTGCATAATGTAAGTGGTTGGTAGCTCTTGGTGGTTTTAATTAAATCTAAGGGGTAATCGACAGATTCTAATTAACAAACTTTTGTGTATTGACATGAACAACGTCTAACAATATAGAAAACCATGTAATCTCTCAGTCAGTCCTAAAGTGTGAGAGGCAATACTCTGTTCTGCACTTAAAAGGCCTTATCATGCTATTGCTAATATGTCTGCACTGAGTATGTGGAGACCCAGAGTGCTGCTCTTTCAGAAAGTATAGGATTTCTGCAGGTGTGAGTGGTACGTGGGTGCCAGGCTTACCTGTAGGAACCCTCAACTGGCCCCAGCGAGCTCAAAAACTATAGGCCAATCTCCCTTCTCCCATTCCCAGCGAAGGTACTGGAAAAGATCATCAACAATGAACTCATCACACACCTGTAGCAGAACCAGCTACTCAAGCCCTCTAAATCCAGCTTCTGCAGCAATCACTGCCCCAAAACTGCCCAAATAGCAGAAACAGACTACATCTGAATCCTCCTCGACTGAGGAGAAACAGCGGCTCTGATCCTTCTCGACCTCTTGGCAGCCTTCAATACCGTAACCCTCTACATGCTGATCAAAAGACTCCACCACATGGGCATCAGGAAGAACCAAGAGGATCCATCTCCCACATTTCACCTCTGAACCCAAGACCCAGGTCTCATCCATCGGCCTCATGCTCTTCAATGCATAGAGGACCCTGCTGGCCAATATTGTCAGGTCTCAAAATAGTTTCCTACGCAGACAACAGCAAACTCATTATCTTCCTCACTGACAACCCCACAACCACTAGAACCAACTTTAACAGATGCATGACAAACGTCATCGACTGGATGAACGAATGGATGAAGAACAACTGCCTGCAGCTGAATACACAGAAGACAGAAGTATTGATCTTTGGCAACGGCAGCAACACATGGAACAACTACTGGTGGCCATTAGACCTAGGACCCACAACCACTCCTTCAACCACATCAGAAACCTCAGAATCATCATTGACAACAAGCTCACCATGAAATCACAGATCAATGCCATCTCTTCGACTTGCTTCCTCCCTCTGCGTTTGCTACGTACGATCTTCAAGTGGCTACCCCTACACACGAGATGCACAGTGACACAAGACCTCATCACCAGCCGTCTGAACTATGCCAATGTCCTCTACGTAGGAATCACTGCACACTTCCTACACAGACTTCAGATCATACAGAACACCACAGACAAAATCATCCTCAGCCTTCCCTGACAAACCCACATCACACCCCACCTCAGGCAACTCCACTGGCTCCCCGTACAGAAGACATGCCAATTCAAGCTGCTGACCCACGCAAACAAGGCTCTACACAACCAAGAACCCACTTACATTAAGCATCTCCTGAACTTCCTCAGACCTTCGAGAAGACTCCGCTCGGACTCCCTTTCACTTGCCCATACTCCTCGCATCTACCGAAGTAGAAGTGTAGGTTGATCCTTCACGCACATCACAGCAAAGACCTGGAACAGCCTCCCACGCACCTCTGGAGCATTCACCTCACATCCGGAATTCCGAATGGCTCTTAAGACCTCACTGTTCTATTTTGCCTTCAGGACCTTCTAGCGCCTGTATACCCTATTGGGTGATTAGCCGTGCTTTATAATTCCTGATTGATTGATTGATCAAGCTACCTACAGGTGTGATCAGGAGTGCGGACTGTCAACAACGGACAATTGCTAAATCACGATATAGAGACTAAAGATCCTCTGTGGGGTGCTGTTATCTGTGACTGTAATCAGACTGTGTTTTTACACTAGTAATGCATGCAGGCTCTTTCAAGGGGAGGCCTATTTTTGGTTCTTGCTCTATGTGTGGCCTGCTACATGTGATGAAACGCAATGTGACTTTAGCTTTCTTGAGAAAAGAAGGACGGCTGGGTGGAAAGAAGGAAGGAAGGAACAAAGGGTTTCTGGGATGGAAGGAAGGGAGTTAGTGAGTAGGAAGGAAAGATGGAAGGGCAGCTGGATGGATCAAAGGAAGGAAATAAAGGAGGGGAAAAGGAAGGAATTGAAGGAGGGGAGAAGGAAAGAAGGGAGGGAGGGGTGAAAGTAGGGAGGGAGGGAGGTAGAGAGTGGGGGCAGGAAGGGAGGGGGAGGGAGAAAGGGGAAACGGAATGGAAGGGAAGGAATTAAGGGGACTTGAGAGAGAGGTCAAAGGAGGGAGGGAGGGAATGACCAAAGAACAGAAGGTTTGCTGGAGGGCAGGATACATGGCTCATTTATAGAATGAAGGGAGGCGAAATGGATGAATGGATAAACAAGTAAAGAATAATGAATAATGAAAAGAAGGAAGGAATGATGGATGGATAAAAAGGACAGAAAGTATGATAGAACGAAGGAAAAAAAGAAAGAAAGAAACCCACAGAAATATGGAACGAAACAAGTCACATTTACCTCAGGAGGGCGCTATCCCCAAAATGACTACGGGGCTCACTCGTTTGCTTGGTGCTATTTGTGCTGGGGTTTAAAATGAGGGTATTTTGTTTTTCTAGCACCGCCCTTGGGTCACACCTACTTTGGTCTTAATTAACTTGAGACATGTCTCAATTTGTACTTATACTGTATTTTGGCAGGAGGCAATACAACAAAAGACACACAAGAGTGACACACCTCTTTTAGCCATCGCTTGTAATTTAGAGACCAAGGAAGAATTTATTTAAAAAAAATATATATATATATATATATATTCACTGAAAAAACCATAGGTTATAGACCATATATAGTTAGGAATTAGCATTTAAAAAACCTTATTTTACTCACACAAAACCATTGAAATTCCATATATAGTTAGTTGCACTAACTATATATCGCGCACCCGCAATCCACTGCTGATCATGTCACATATTACATCATTCATGACATGGTCAGTGACATCACTGATGACATCACTGATGACATCTCAAATGACATCACTGATGAGATCACTGATGACATCCCATTTGACATCAATGACCACATCACTGATGATATCATTCATGTGACAATACAATGCATCTCCTCACATTTTAATATAACCTCAGTTTCACCCAGTGTTAAATACAGAGTATAATTTTTGAAACCATTGACACACCAATACTAGTTACTACATACGTACTCACTGATTCCTACGTCTACACACACATTCACTCATTCACCCATACAATCATTCATACATACAATCACTCATCTTTACAACACTATCATATGCACTCATACACCTATAGACACACTCACACTCTGCCACTCATCCATGGAGTTACTCACACACCTAGTCAGTCCTGTAAAGAATCAATCACACTTCCATTTTCTTGTCTATACAGTTAAACATAGAGCACCTTACATTTTCAAACATATACTAACACATACTTACTTTCTTATACAATCATTGATACAAGTACACATTGATCTGCACAGAGTCACACACCTCCCAGCCAGCCACACACACACTCAGTCTCCCATACAAATACTTGGACAATCAATCAATAACCCATATAGTTAATCATATAGCTACTGATCAACACATGCAGCAGTTTACAGAACAACAGACATAATGATGCACAAATTAAGACAGTTTAGTCACTAACCCATGCACTCAGTGAGACACATTTAATCACTCACTCATACATTCAGTCATGCACCTACTAAATCCTTCGTCCAGACACTTATACATCTACTCATTCTTCAATATGTAAAACATATTTAAACTTTACAGAAACACACAGTCACTGGATGATGTCATCAGTGATCTCATCAGTGATGTCATTTGAGATGTCATCAGTGATGTCATCAGTGATGTCACTGACCATGTCATGAATGATGTAATATGTGACATGATCAGCAGTGGATTGCGGGTGCGCGATATATAGTTAGTGCAACTAACTATATATGGAATTTCAATGGTTTTGTGTGAGTAAAATAAGGTTTTTTAAATGCTAATTCCTAACTATATATGGTCTATAACCTATGGTTTTTTCAGTGAATTTTCAAGGTTTTGTAAATGCTAATTCCTAACTATATATGGTCTATAACCTATGGTTTTTTCAGTGAATTTCAATGGTTTTTTAATAGCAAATATCATAAGCTGTCGAATGTCAAGTACGTGGTAAGTGAAAACATTTTCGTGTTTATGCACACTGATCTGCTTTGAATGGTGCCCCCCCCCTCATTTCTATTAGGAGTACTCTCTCTTTGCACATAGTGAAGGGTAGTTAACGCAGGCCTTTGCCCCCGTTGTAATACGTCGTGCCTGCTTCTCTCTCCATTTGATTGATTGTTATCCAAGTATTTACTGTTTTAGAATTGGTTCTCTTTGGTTCATTCTCTATTTACAAACAAACACAGAGTCGCAATACTCTATTTAGTCTTCGCAGATAACGAAAAATCGTGTAAAAAAAAAAGAAAAGGAATCAAGCAAAATCAGTAGGCCACTAATGGGATCTCTTTTTGACCTCGCTAAAATAGAAACATTAGGAACAACCCCTCATGACAAATACAAAACTAGTGAGATGAACTGAACTCCACACAATGATGGCTGCAAAACAGCTTGGCTCCGCCACCCACCCCGCCCAAAATAACGATAAAGAGCGGCTGCCATGATTGGTTGCGGAATGGCCGCGACGGAGCTACGAAATGGTGCTGCTCTCATGCTAACCCCAGCTTCAGTCTGAATATCCAGAAACACTGTAGACTACCAATTCGATCAGTTCCGGTAGCGCCCCAATGTAACCCGGTAGAGAAGAACTAGCCCTCCCCTCTTTGACTGATGGTTCTTGTTGCCTGTCCCTTCTGTTGTCATTTAACAGAACTATTTAGCCTGCTGAAAGGGGTTGTGTTCCAACCGCTGGTTGGTGGAGACATTTTGACTATATTCTGGACCTGCGTTGTCGCGTAATGCGTCATATGACGCGCCGCGTTAGCGCATCCGGAAGTCATCCGGGGCGCGCAGCGCGTAACGTAAGCATAACAAGTCATGTGACTTGTTAATAAAACTTTTCATTGGTTCATTTTACTTTTCTTATTCTAATGATGAAAGGCTTGGTCATATGACCTAAAAATTACGCTTTTTATTACTTCCGAACATTATTTTTTCTTAAATATATGTTATAATGTTCCAGGCTAATGTACTTTCCCGGAAAATTTACAACTGTCCTGCAAGTAAAATATATTCTTTTTTCGAGAAAAAGAGCGTTTCTTCGTCCCATGATGGAGCCGTTGAGCAAAAGAGGGTCGACCTGCTGTCTTAGTCGCCGATACGCCTGAATATGAGATTCTTATCGATCACTTTATGTTGCAGGAGTAGAAAACACAACAGCCCTTGACCATTTATCTTTACTGCGTTCCTTCGAATTATACCTTTTACCCTTCATGTAATTGGTCTGCTTTATTTCACTTGCCTTTTACTGATTCTAAAACAGTGACTATTATTAAAAACTTTACCAATGTATATACTACTACCATGTTTTCTTTTAAAAACCTTTATTGTGAAAATTTCATTATACAAATACGAGCCTATAACCACGTGGGCCGGCCACGGAGCAAACTGTAATCGTATATGATGAGTAGACATTTACACTGTAGAGGAACGTAACGGGCGGGCCATTAGGTTGCAAGAACTAAGGTGTCTAACAGTTACGGAATCGGTGGACGTACATTTTATAATTAAAATACGACAGGGCCAGTTACAATAAAATTATCTAGATATACATTTGCGGGCAAGTACCATGGGTGACGTTAATTCGAACTTTCAATAGTACAGTAATCAATAACACATCAGAACTTAATATCAATAGGGATGTCGAAATATTCAATCAATTCTCGTCCCCGCCCGCCATGTGCTTCAAAACTGCATACGTATCTCGTGATTTCAAGGTTCTGCAACCAGTACACAACAAGGAGTTACGAGTCCCATTTATTCCGGCGCCATTTTGGGCGAGGACGGGCAGGTCCAGGATATAGTCAAAATGTCTCTACCAACCATCGACTATGATGATGTTCATATGCTGTATTTATTAGAGTAACACTCATCTGTCAACATGAAATTAATTTGCCACAATCTAAACATGTCATTTTAATCTTTCCAAAGTTCTTCTAAATATTTGGGACTGTTTCCCTTGCCTCTGATGCTGTCAGTGCCACTTCTTTGATGAATGTACTAGCAGGTCAGGGGTTCTCCTCCAAATCTCTCTTTTATGCAGCACTATAATTAATTGGTGCCACCTCTCCATATGACGATGCATGGTATAGTTACCATAACTATATTTTTTTTCGGTTCCTCTGGAGAGTTCATCGTGGCAGATGAAGCGTGTAACGTACCGGGCATTTACCTTTTTTTGCATGTACAGGAAAGGAAAAAAAAAATTGAGCGTCCGAGTTCTAAGGTGTCCCAGGGCCATTTTAGTGGACCAGGCCCAAATCCAAAGAACAGGCCGCCATTTTGAGAGTCCTGTTGCAGCCGCCTGTCGCTGTAGCATCAAGAGCAGCCGAAACTCAGCTGAATGGCAACTGAAACGGTAAAGGGGCGCCCCACTACAGCAGACGAGCCTCCACCTAGGAAGGCCCGTTCACGCCGCCTCCCCCCCCCCCCTTCGGGCACCCCACGCCGTTATTCGGAGCAGTATTGTAGGATGGCCACACCAGTGCGGCAACTTGCTAGACATCACCTCGGTGGTAACCGAATCTCAACGCCTTGTGGTGTCTTCTATTCAGAAAACATTGTTATGCTGCCTTCGACCTATTCGCCGCAAGTGCACACACAACTCAACTGCATAGCTTGCTAGACACCACCTCGGTGCCATCCGGATCTTGGAATCTCAGCGCCTTTTGGTGTCTTCTCTTCAGAAAATATTGTTGCGCTGCCTTTGGCCCCATTCGCACCTCGGTCCGCTACTGACGCCATCTCACAGGCTAATGGGGCGCCCCACGCCGACTTTCAGCATTGTAGGATGACCACACCAGTACAGCAACTTGCTAGACATCACCTCGGTGCCATCCGGATCTCGGCGCCCCACTGCAGATGAAGTGCCTCTCAACTATGAAACCACCACGGTGACATCCGGATCTTGGCGCGTTGTGCTGCCTTCGGCCTATTCGCACATCGGTCCGCTACTGACGCCATCTCACAGGCTAATGGGGCGCCCCACGCCGACTTTCAGCATTGTAGGATGACCACACCAGTACAGCAACTTGCTAGACATCACCTTGGTGCCATCCGGATCTTGGCATCTCAACGCCTAGTGGTATCTTCCATACAGAAAATATTGTTGCGCTGCCTTTGACCCCATTCGCACATCGGTCCGCAACTTAGACATCACCTCGGTGCCATCCGGATCTTGGCATCTCAGCGCCTTGTGGTGTCAGTCAGAAAATATTGTTGCGCTGCCTTTGGCCCCATTCGCACATCAGTCCGCTACTGACACCATCTCACAGGCCAACAGGGCACCCCACGCCGACTTTTACCATTGTAGGATGGCCACACCAGTGCCACAACTTGCTAGACACCACCTCGGTGCCATCCGGATCTTGGCATCTCAGCGCCTTGTGGTGTCTTCTATTCCGAAAATATTGTTGCGCTGCCTTTGGCCCCATTCGCACATCGGTCCGCTACTGCCGCCATCTCACAGGCCAACGGGGCGCCCCACGCCGACTTTCAACATTGTAGGATGGCCACACCAGTGCGGCAACTTACTAGACACCACCTCGGTGCCATCCGGATCTTGACGCGTTGTGCTGCCTTCGGCCTATTCGCACATCGGTCCGCTACTGACGCAAACTCACAGGCCAACGGGGCGCCCCACGCCGACTTTCAGCATTGTAAGATGGCCACACCAGTGCTGCAACTTGCTGGACACCACCTCGGTGCCATCCGGATCTTGGCGCGTTGTATTGCCTTCGGCCTATTCGCACATCGGTCCGCTACTGACGCCGCCTCACGTGCCAACGTATTTTCTCCGCATTTTATACCCTATGCCGCATAACAGGTCATGTGACTTGTTTATAAAACTTTTCATTGGTTCATTTTACTTTTGGTTTCCTAATGATGGAAGGCTTGATCATATGACCTAAAAACAACACTTTTCATTGGATGAAAACTTTTTTTTTTTCCCAAACGATGAAAGCCCCACCTTGTTTCTGGATGTTTCAGACTGAAGCTGGCTTCAGCATGAGAGCACCACCATCTCGTAGCTCCGTCGTGGTCATTCCGCGAGCAATCATGGCAACCGCTCCCCACCAGAAGCCTACAGGAGTCGGGGGCCCCCAAAACTTTTGATAAATCCTCAAGGTGGAGGGGACGCTTTCGAGAATGGGGTCCAAGACCTAGCAGACAAGCGTCCGATTTCCAAGGTGTCCCAGGGCCATTTCAGTGGACCAGGCCCAAAAAGGAAAGAGCCTGCCGCCATTTTGAGAGTCCTGTGACAGCCGCCTATCGCTGCACCGCAAGAGTGGGCGCAACTCAGCTGAATTGCGGCTTTTGACACAGTGGACCAAAAACGGACGGAATGGCAACTGAAACGGTAAAGGGGCGCCCCACTACAACAGATGACACTCCACCTGGAGAGGCCCGTTCACGCCGCCTCCCCCGGGGCGCCCCACGCCGTTATTCGGAGCAGCATTGTAGGATACCAAAACCAGTGCGGCAACTTACTGGACATCACCTTGGTGCCATCGTTCTGCTGCCTTGGAACTATTCGCACAACAGTTTGCTACTGATGACCCACCCCCCGCGACGCCCCACGCCAGAAATCTGGACGTTGTGCTGCGTTGGGACTATTCGCACAGCCGACCGCTACTTCGTTGTTTTTCCCTAAAAATGTTTATATGTTATTACTGTTTTTGTTTTCTTGTATATATTTATAAGTTATTAAAGTTTTATAATCTTACTACTTTGTTGGAGTGCTATATATTTTTAATGTGACACATAATTGTAAAAACGTTGATGTACAAAGAGTCATCCCTGGAATCTTCCGCTTCAGGCTCGGTCCCCTCCCCAATCACAATACAGGATGGTTTTCAGATAATAGGAACGCGTCTGCTGTGATGGATCTCATCGAGTGTGGGCCTTGATCTACTATAACTCCTTTGAAGAGTGGTGATTCTTTACAGCTGGGGCCATAAACTACATCTGCAGGGCTAGCTGATACCCTAGGACCGGCCTGGACAATCGGACACAGAGGAAAAGGAGTGTCAGAGGGTGCGGTAGTGAATAGGGCGAAAGGGAGGTGTCGGGCGGGCACAGGGTGTGATTCTCAGGGAAGAGCAGCGCAGATGGGGGGTGGTTTATTACCCATGCATAAGACAGAGAGCGGGGGTGACCACTGCCTGGGGGAGATGCTTGCGAGGGTGGGGAGTCATGCTAAGGATCGACAGCGTGCACAGAGTGGGTCTGGTCAAGGCATCTAAAATGACTGCCGTGCACGACAAAAGTGTGGCATTTGAAAAAAGGCAAGATGGCGCAGACAATGTTTTTCAACACTTCCTGATTTCCTTCGAATCGAACGTTAACAGACATTGGGGCATATTACCAAAGTTAAGCGATATTTATCCCTAACGATGCTTAGCAACGATTTTTTTACCGCTAAGCATCGTCAGAAATTATCGCAGATAAACCTTGCTATTATCAAGGTTTATCGCAAATACGATAAAAAACGACCGCAATGCATTAATATCGCTGAAAACTCAGCGATATTCATGCATTACCGAGCTAATGCTCTTAGCCATGTTATCCACCTCCCATTGGATAACATGGCTAAGAACTGCTCAGGGCAGGTGCTAGCTTTTGGAGATATTTGCGCTTATCGCGAATATTTCCAAAAGTTGATAATAGGAGATAGCGATGTTAGCGACTGTTTCCAGTCGCTAACATCTTGGCATGCCCACTTTGCATGTCATTAGTGATAAATATCACTCACATGCAAAGTGGGGCCCAAGATGGTCGCTATCTCCTACTAGCCGTCGCTAACTGGTGTTAGCAACAGCTAGGTAATACAGATATAATTTTATCTCCGCGAAGCGGAGCGCTGTTACAGATATATATCTTTTTTTGAACGTTAATTTCTCAAAATCCACTGGAGCACATATATTGAGACCTAGCAAAGGCACATCGGACTACCAGTCCCTACAATTTTGCCAAGTTTCGTGCAAATCCATTCAGCCGTTCGATTATTATTATTTTTTTTTTTTTGCCTCGCGGGGCCCTTTTAAAACCTCCACATCAAACCTAAGAGGTCAAGGAGGATCTACTATGCCCCCTTATGGTCATTTGCCCCTTCGCTTTGGCCTCCTCTTGTCTCTCGATCCTACCGAGAGACAAGATGGCGGCCGCTACGGACTGTTTGCAATGTTTACAGACGCCGGAGAACCAATCAGCTTCGCAAACCTCCGTTACGCGAAGCGGAGCGCTGTTACAGATATATATCTTTTTTTCAACGTTAATTTCTCAAAATCCACTGGAGCACATATATTGAGACCTAGCAAAGGCACATCGGGCTACCAGTCCCTAATATTTTACCAAGTTTCGTGCAAATCCATTCAGCCGTTCGATTATTATTATTATTATTATTTTTTGCCCCGCGGGGCCCTTTTAAAACCTCCACATCAAACCTAGGGGGTCAGCGAGGATCTACTATGCCCCCTTATGGTCATTTGCCCCTTCGCTTTGGCCTCCTCTTGTCTCTCGATCCTACCGAGAGACAAGATGGCGGCCGCTACGGACTGTTTGGAATGTTGACAGACGCCGGAGAACCAATCAGCTTCGCTTCACAAAGCTCCGTTGCGCGAAAAGTACGCGAACTGGAGCGCTGCCCGGTCCGCTGTTACAGATATATATCTTTTTTTGAACGTTAATTTCTCAAAATCCACTGAAGCACATATATTGAGACCTACAAAAGGCACATCGGGCTACCAGTCCCTACAATTTTGCCAAGTTTCGTGCAAATCCATTCAGCCGTTCGAGCTAAAAGTGAGGCCAACCGCCCTATGGGAAACTCAATGTTAAAAACACGTTTTGGGACCCCCCTTTTTTCTCGGCCCCCCCCTTGACGAACCCCCCCCCAAATTTTCAGGGGCTGCTCAGAAACAAAATGTTCCATTTTCCTGAAAATTTCAGCCAATTCCGTCCACAAACGCCAAAGTTATTAGACATAGAATTTTCAAAAATCCCATAGGGAAAAAATCCTAACTATATATACCTACTGGCGACCGCCAGTAGGTAATATATATATATATAGATATATATATATATAAATATATATATATATTACCTACTGGCGGTATATATATAAATATATATATATATATATATATATATATTACCTACTCCAATGAAAAGTGTTGTTTTTAGGTCATATGATCAAGCCTTCCATCATTAGGAAACCAAAAGTAAAATGAACCAATGAAAAGTTTTATAAACAAGTCACATGACCTGTTATGCGGCATAGGGTATAAAATGCGGAGAAAATACGTTGGCACGTGAGGCGGCGTCAGTAGCGGACCGATGTGCGAATAGGCCGAAGGCAATACAACGCGCCAAGATCCGGATGGCACCGAGGTGGTGTCCAGCAAGTTGCAGCACTGGTGTGGCCATCCTACAATGCTGAAAGTCGGCGGGGGGCGCCCCGTTGGCCTGTGAGTTTGCGTCAGTAGCGGACCGATGTGCGAATAGGCCGAAGGCAGCACAACGCGCCAAGATCCGGATGGCACCGAGGTGGTGTCTAGTAAGTTGCCGCACTGGTGTGGCCATCCTACAATGTTGAAAGTCGGCGTGGGGCGCCCCGTTGGCCTGTGAGATAGCGGCAGTAGCGGACCGATGTGCGAATGGGGCCAAAGGCAGCGCAACAATATTTTCGGAATAGAAGACACCACAAGGCGCTGAGATGCCAAGATCCGGATGGCACCGAGGTGGTGTCTAGCAAGTTGTGGCACTGGTGTGGCCATCCTACAATGGTAAAAGTCGGCGTGGGGCGCCCTGTTGGCCTGTGAGATGGTGTCAGTAGCAGACTGATGTGCGAATGGGGCCAAAGGCAGCGCAACAATATTTTCTGACTGACACCACAAGGCGCTGAGATGCCAAGATCCGGATGGCACCGAGGTGATGTCTAAGTTGCGGACCGATGTGCGAATGGGGTCAAAGGCAGCGCAACAATATTTTCTGTATGGAAGATACCACTAGGCGTTGAGATGCCAAGATCCGGATGGCACCGAGGTGATGTCTAGCAAGTTGTTGTACGGGTGTGGCCATCCTACAATGGTAAAAGTCGGCGTGGGGCGCCCTGTTGGCTTGTGAGATGGTGTCAGTTGCAGACCGATGTGCGAATGGAGCCAAAGGCAGCGCAACAATATTTTCTGTATGGAAGATACCACTAGGCGTTGAGATGCCAAGATCCGGATGGCACCGAGGTGATGTCTAGCAAGTTGCTGTACTGGTGTGGTCATCCTACAATGCTGAAACTCGGCGTGGGGCGACCTATTAGCCTGTGAGATGGCGTCAGTAGCGGACCGATGTGTGAATGGGGCAAAGGTAGCGCAAGAATATTTTCTGAATAGAAGACACCACAAGGCGCTGAGATGCCAAGATCCGGATGGCACCGAGGTGGTGTCTAGTAAGGTGCAGTGGTGTGGTCATCCTACAATGCTGAAACTCGGCGTGGGGCGCCCCATTAGTCTGTGAGATGGCGTCAGTAGCGGACCGATGTGCGAATAGGCCGAAGGCAGCACAACGCGCCAAGATCCGGATGTCACCGTGGTGGTTTCATAGTTGAGAGGCACTTCATCTGCAGTGGGGCGCCGAGATCCGGATGGCACCGAGGTGATGTCTAGCAAGTTGCTGTACTGGTGTGGTCATCCTACAATGCTGAAACTCGGCGTGGGGTGCCCCATTAGCCTGTGAGATGGCGTCAGTAGCGGACCGATGTGCGAATAGGTCGAAGGCAGCACAACGCGCCAAGATCCGATGTCACCGTGGTGGTTTCATAGTTGAGAGGCACTTCATCTGCAGTGGGGCGCCGAGATCCGGATGGCACCGAGGTGATGTCTAGCAAGTTGCTGTACTGGTGTGGTCATCCTACAATGCTGAAACTCGGCGTGGGGTGCCCCATTAGCCTGTGAGATGGCGTCAGTAGCGGACCGATGTGCGAATAGGTCGAAGGCAGCACAACGCGCCAAGATCCGATGTCACCGTGGTGGTTTCATAGTTGAGAGGCACTTCATCTGCAGTGGGGCGCCGAGATCCGGATGGCACCGAGGTGATGTCTAGCAAGTTGCTGTACTGGTGTGGTCATCCTACAATGCTGAAACTCGGCGTGGGGCGCCCCATTAGCCTGTGTGATGGCGTCAGTAGCGGACCGATGTGCGAATGGGGCCAAAGGCAGCGCAACAATATTTTCTGAAGAGAAGACACCAAAAGGTGCTGAGATTCCAAGATCCGGATGGCACCGAGGTGGTGTCTAGCAAGCTATGCAGTTGAGTTGTGTGCGCACTTGCGGCGAATAGGTCGAAGGCAGCATAACAATGTTTTCTGAATAGAAGACACCACAAGGCGTTGAGATTCGGTTACCACCGAGGTGATGTCTAGCAAGTTGCCGCACTGGTGTGGCCATCCTACAATACTGCTCCGAATAACGGCGTGGGGTGCCCGAAGGGGGGGGGGGGAGGCGGCGTGAACGGGCCTTCCTAGGTGGAGGCTCGTCTGCTGTAGTGGGGCGCCCCTTTACCGTTTCAGTTGCCATTCAGCTGAGTTTCGGCTGCTCTTGATGCTACAGCGACAGGCGGCTGCAACAGGACTCTCAAAATGGCAGCCTGTTCTTTGGATTTGGGCCTGGTCCACTAAAATGGCCCTGGGACACCTTAGAACTCGGACGCTCGATTTTTTTTTCCTTTCCTGTACATGCAAAAAAAGGTAAATGCCCGGTACGTTACACGCTTCATCTGCCACGATGAACTCTCCAGAGGAACCGAAAAAAAATATAGTTATGGTAACTATACCATGCATCGTCATATGGAGAGGTGGCACCAATTATATATAGTGCTGCATAAAAGAGAGATTTGGAGGAGAACCCCTGACCTGCTAGTACATTCATCAAAGAAGTGGCACTGACAGCATCAGAGGCAAGGGAAACGGTCCCAAATATTTAGAAGAACTTTGGAAAGATTAAAATGACATGTTTAGATTGTGGCAAATTAATTTCATGTGGACAGATGAGTGTTACTCTAATAAATACAGCATATGAACATCATCATAGTCGATGGTTGGTAGAGACATTTTGACTATATCCTGGACCTGCCCGTCCTCGCCCAAAATGGCGCCGGAATAAATGGGACTCGTAACTCCTTGTTGTGTACTGGTTGCAGAACCTTGAAATCACGAGATACGTATGCAGTTTTGAAGCACATGGCGGGCGGGGACGAGAATTGATTGAATATTTCGACATCCCTATTGATATTAAGTTCTGATGTGTTATTGATTACTGTACTATTGAAAGTTCGAATTAACGTCACCCATGGTACTTGCCCGCAAATGTATATCTAGATAATTTTATTGTAACTGGCCCTGTCGTATTTTAATTATAAAATGTACGTCCACCGATTCCGTAACTGTTAGACACCTTAGTTCTTGCAACCTAATGGCCCGCCCGTTACGTTCCTCTACAGTGTAAATGTCTACTCATCATATACGATTACAGTTTGCTCCGTGGCCGGCCCACGTGGTTATAGGCTCGTATTTGTATAATGAAATTTTCACAATAAAGGTTTTTAAAAGAAAACATGGTAGTAGTATATACATTGGTAAAGTTTTTAATAATAGTCACTGTTTTAGAATCATTAAAAGGCAAGTGAAATAAAGCAGACCAATTACATGAAGGGTAAAAGGTATAATACGAAGGAACGCAGTAAAGATAAATGGTCAAGGGCTGTTGTGTTTTCTATTCCTGCAACATAAAGTGATCGATAAGAATCTCATATTCAGGCGTATCGGAGACTAAGACAGCAGGTCGACCCTCTTTTGCTCAACGGCTCCGTCATGGGACGAAGAAACGCTCTTTTTCTCGAAAAAAGAATATATTTTACTTGCAGGACAGTTGTAAATTTTCCGGGAAAGTACATTAGCCTGGAACATTATAACATATATTTAAGAAAAAATAATGTTCGGAAGTAATAAAAAGCGTAATTTTTAGGTCATATGACCAAGCCTTTCATCATTAGAATAAGAAAAGTAAAATGAACCAATGAAAAGTTTTATTAACAAGTCACATGACTTGTTATGCTTACGTTACGCGCTGCGCGCCCCGGATGACTTCCGGATGCGCTAACGGGGCGCGTCATATGACGCATTACGCGACAACGCAGGTCCAGAATATAGTCAAAATGTCTCCACCAACCAGCGGTCGGAACACAACCCCTTTCAGCAGGCTAAATAGTTCTGTTAAATGACAACAGAAGGGACAGGCAACAAGAAACATCAGTCAAAGAGGGGAGGGCTAGTTCTTCTCTACCGGGTTACATTGGGGCGCTACCGGAACTGATCGAATTGGTAGTCTACAGTGTTTCTGGATGTTTCAGACTGAAGCTGGGGTTAGCATGAGAGCAGTACCATTTCATAGCTCCGTCGTGGCCATTCCGCAACCAATCATGGCAGCCGCTCTTTATCGTTATTTTGGGCGGGGTGGGTGGCGGAGCCGAGCTGTTTTGCAGCCATCATTGTGTGGAGTTCAGTTCATTTCACTAGTTTTGTATTTGTCATGAGGGGTTGTTCCTAATGTTTCTATTTTAGCGAGGTCAAAAAGAGATCCCGTTAGTGGCCTACTGATTTTGCTCGATTCCTTTTCTTTTTTTTTACACGATTTTTCGTTATCTGCAAAGACTAAACAGAGTATTGCGGCTCTGTGTTTGTTTGTAAATAGAGAATGAACCAAAGAGAACCAATTCTAAAACAGTAAATACTTGGATAACAATCAATCAAATGGAGAGAGAAGCAGGCACGACGTATTACAACGGGGGCAAAGGCCTGCGTTAACTACCCTTCACTATGTGCAAAGAGAGAGTACTCCTAATAGAAATGAGGGGGGGGGCACCATTCAAAGCAGATCAGTGTGCATAAACACGAAAATGTTTTCACTTACCACGTACTTGACATTCGACAGCTTATGATATTTGCTATTAAAAAACCATTGAAATTCACTGAAAAAACCATAGGTTATAGATCATATATAGTTAGGAATTAGCATTTACAAAACCTTGAAAATTCACTGAAAAAACCATAGGTTATAGACCATATATAGTTAGGAATTAGCATTTAAAAAACCTTATTTTACTCACAAAAAACCATTGAAATTCCATATATAGTTAGTTGCACTAACTATATATCGCGCACCTGCAATCCACTGCTGATGATGTCACATATTACATCATTCATGACATGGTCAGTGACATCACTGATGACATCACTGGTGACATCTCAAATGACATCACTGATGACATCACTGATGACATCTCATTTGACATCAATGACCACATCACTGATGATATCATTCATGTGACAATACAATGCATCTCCTCACATTTTAATATAACCTCTGTTTCACCCAGTGTTAAATACAGAGTATAATTTTTGAAACCATTGACACACCAATACTAGTTACTACATATGTACTCACTGATTCCTACGTCTACACACACATTCACTCATTCACCCATACAATCATTCATACATACAATCACTCATCTTTACAACACTATCATATGCACTCATACACCTATACAGACACTCACACTGACACTCATCCATGGAGTTACTCACACACCTAGTCAG
This sequence comes from Lissotriton helveticus, assembly GCF_964261635.1. Lineage (NCBI taxonomy): Eukaryota > Metazoa > Chordata > Amphibia > Caudata > Salamandridae > Lissotriton > Lissotriton helveticus. The sequence continues at coordinate 875,310,964 of NC_136072.1, read as the reverse complement.
TCCTGTAAAGAATCAATCACACTTCCATTTTCTTGTCTATACAGTTAAACATAGAGCACCTTACATTTTCAAACATATACTAACACATACTTACTTTCTTATACAATCATTGATACAAGTACACATTGATCTGCACAGAGTCACACACCTCCCAGCCAGCCACACACACACACTCAGTCTCCCATACAAATACTTGGACAATCAATCAATAACCCATATAGTTAATCATATAGCTACTGATCAACACATGCAGCAGTTTACAGAACAACAGACATAATGATGCACAAATTAAGACAGTTTAGTCACTAACCCATGCACTCAGTGAGACACATTTAATCACTCACTCATACATTCAGTCATGCACCTACTAAATCCTTCGTCCAGACAGTTATACATCTACTCATTCTTCAATATGTAAAACATATTTAAACTTTACAGAAACACACAGTCACTGGATGATGTCATCAGTGATGTCATCAGTGATGTCATTTGAGATGTCATCAGTGATGTCATCAGTGATGTCACTGACCATGTCATGAATGATGTAATATGTGACATCATCAGCAGTGGATTGCAGGTGCGCGATATATAGTTAGTGCAACTAACCATATATGGAATTTCAATGGTTTTGTGTGAGTAAAATAAGGTTTTTTAAATGCTAATTCCTAACTATATATGGTCTATAACCTATGGTTTTTTCAGTGAATTTTCAAGGTTTTGTAAATGCTAATTCCTAACTATATATGATCTATAACCTATGGTTTTTTCAGTGAATATATATATGTATATACGCTTCTGCGAGCCTACAACACATCTCCTGATACTCGACACTAAACGTAAATATGAAGAGCGTCTAATAGTTATGCCCTGGAATGATATTGTTCAGGGAAAAAAAATGACCTTATTTGCTAGAACACATTCAGACAGCGTATGTCTGGAAACAAGCAGGAGAACATAACTGAAAAGGACTGGGTCTATGTGAGCGGGGTAACAACAAGCTCACTTGACAGAGAAAACATTGAGAATCTTTGATCAAAGTTCCTATGGTGGCTTGATTTACAAGTACTCTTGTACTTCAGTCGATGGTTTATTATCTTCCTTTGTCATAAACAAAAATATAATACAAGTAGGAACTATAAAACAGATTACACCTAACAGGGGACATCTAGTAGTCAGTGCGGAGGATTCTAAATAATAACTCAAACACTATATATTTGAAGTATCACCAGAGGTCGACAGTCAGGTAAACTTTGAAAATTAAAGGAGGAGAGATTCGGAAGCACTGTAGCAGTAAATTACACGCAGGTTCAGAATGCCAACTTGTGCGATCTGAATTACTGGTATAAGCTGATAGCTGCTGTGCATCCTCAAAAAATAAAGTTTGCAATAGAAAAGTATGTTGCGTAAAGGAATAGATTTGTGACTGTCCAGATCCGAGACATATTGGAACGTGCAAAACTAAGCGTCCAAAAAAGGTGCGTACAGTTTGGGAAATAATATTCAAGGACATTGTTAAGCGTGGCTACAGAGAGGTAAGTCCCTCTGTGCCAGAGCTCATGCCATTAGCAAACACAAATATAGAGTGAGCGGGGTGTGAGTCACTCTCATTAGTCCATTGGCTGACCTGGGTAAATCAATTTCATCCATTGTTTGTTTACTCTGTCTTTTTTACCTTTTGTCAGTCCTCGAGAGAATTGCGTGGTTATGTATTTTGCAATTGTGGTTTAATTCTGGTAATTATAAAAAAAGGACACAATCTCTTGTCACCCATTCACCTGATGAAGCCTCTAAAAATGATCGGAGGTGCTATACCCTATCTGTCAGAAGGGAATCAAGGTCATGAACTCCTTCTGTTGACATCAGAGTGGCCTCTTTCATTAACATGGGATCTGCACCCTTTCTCTTGACATCAGTAGGACCTTAACTATTAACCTGAGGTAATGTGCCAATTCTTCATAATTCAGGCTACAGTGTCATCAGTATAAACACTGTCATTTCCACAAGAAAGTAACGTTCTGTGCTTTTTATAAATGTGACCTGTTCTTTACATGTTTGCATATAGAACAGTGCAGTTTTGTGAGTGATGGTGCAAATATTGGTATGTGCTGAGGTTTAGTATTTATGTTGAAATTCTCAACATGGATAAATGATTACTGGATGATGGTGTAAATCTAAACGTGGGGCAGGGTTAATAAAGGATGGTGAAAATGTGCCCAAGCAGCCAAGTCATCTACCTAATGCTGAAAATCTTGCCTGATACTAAAAGTCTGCGTATCAATTCAAAATTAATGAGTAAATGTCTAAACATGAGTATTCTTTAAGGATTACAGAGCAAATCTAAAAAATGCAGTTTAAGTGATGGTGCAAATCTGAAGATGTATTAAGGGTTTCTGAGTTTTGGGCCAATCTAACTAGATATAATGATGATACTAGTAATACTTCAGATATGGTACACATCCTTGGTACACTCCTACATAGTACTTGCATTGCCATAATGGTGGCAATTCTAGACATATCATTCAAGACATATGTTGGACTCTTCTTGAAAATGATGAGATAGATAGATAGATAGATAGATAGATAGATAGATAGATCTTCTGTAAATATACCGTGAGCTCACCCTCACACTACGTTGTATAGCACCCACCCAGAGTTCAACTATTTCTGGTGGACTTTGAGTTGTTGGATAGTGTATCCATGTGTTGCAAGAACCAACGCTTTGTGAGCTTTGTGGTAAAAAGATTCACACAGTGCCAGTGGTGAGAGGTACAATGAATTTGTGCGAAGTTGCACTATTCCAGACATAAATGGGAAAAGGGATTAATAATGAGAGAGCTACATGAATCTTCTTTATATAAGGTAACAATATGCTTGGCACTTTTGTGTGTCCTGATTTTAAGGAGATCGTGAAATGTGTCATCATAAGACTTTACCTGTATCAAAGCGGAGCAAATAAGGATGTCGATTTGCGCTACATTGTTCAATGTGATTACATCAGCGCAGCTGGTTGAGACAGCTGATTGACTTTAGAATGGTAATAGCTCTCTCGTTTCAAAGAAAACCATCCAACCAATGAGGTCATGTTGTAGCAAGTATAACAGATGCTCGAAATGTGCCACCCTTTATTCAAAGCAAGAAATGAAAAAGGCGGATTGCTGAAACTCGTCTGCTTGGAATAAAATAACGTAACATATCTAGTGAGTGCTTCGTGGTTTTGGAAATATAAATATATATAAATATATATATAAATATATATATATATATATATATATCTATATATATATATCTATATATATATTACCTACTGGCGGTCGCCAGTGGTAGTTATAGTTTGGACCTATTATCCATAGGAAAAGCGTTTTTTGATTTGCCAGTATATTTTGCGCCATGTGATGAATCTACGCGAACTTTCAAAACTAAGGGCCCGCTCCTGTCAGCTCCTATCTGAAAGATTTGGGGTAATTCATCAAGCGGGGGCCGAGAAAAAAGGGGGGTCCTACAACGCATTTTCCCAATGTTAATTTCCATACGAAATTTAGACACAGCTACAGCCCAAACTGCAGAACGGAATCACACCAAATTTGGCAAAAAGGTTAGTCTTGGATCAGAAAGCACTCTTTTTTAAATGGTGTAAATCCGTCCAGTAGTTGCTCAGACAAAAAAAAAGAAATTATATATCTGAGCACGAGGAGGATTCACAACTCCTTCTGAGCACAAACTGACTTCTGATTGGCTGCCAACACTCCAAACCAGGAAGTGTTGGCAGCCAGCTTGTGACATGGTAACCGAGTCTCAAGAAAACTGAAAAAAGATGAAAAACAAGAAAAGGGGGCAGGGTAGAAACACCCTGACCCCCTAGCCCTGCCCAGGGGTCCCACAAAATGTTTTATTTTTTTTTTAAATTGTCCCAATTCATGCTGGGTGCGCGAATTCGGCCAAGAAAAACTAAAAACACAACGCACAGTCTTCCCCGCTTCATTTTGTATAAGCCCCTTGGTGGGGCAGGTCCTGAGGGGAATGTGCAGTAAATTAGCGGGTCCTGTGTGGTCCTGCACAGCCCCGGGGACCGCCATCTCCCCGCGACTTTATTCATTATGTCCAGGGGGACACACAGACCCCCGCAGCCCCGGGGCCTGCCACCTCCCAGGGATTTTCTTCATTATGTGCGGGGGCAGGCAGCCACCCGCAGCCCCAGGGACTGCCACCTCCCTGGGGCTTTATTCATTATGTGCGGGGGGCATGCAGCCCCCACATCCCAGGGACTGCCACCTCACTGGGGCTTCTAAAAAAATGTGTGTGGGGCTCCTGCCCCCCATGCTGCCCCTGGGACCACCACCTCCCCGGGGCATTCATAAATATGGGTCGGGGCCTTGCAGGCCCCCTGAAGCCCAGGGGACCGCCACCTCCCGGGGCTGAAATTAAAATAAAGAAGTGTGGGCTGGCTCCTGCTCCCCACACTGCCCCCATGGACCATCACCTCTCCAGGGCACTAAATATTCAAATGTTGGGGTCCATTTTGGACCTGCGGCCCTCCTTATGGAGCCCATGATGGCCCTGGAGACTGCCACCCCCAGGGCCACCTCCTACAATGTCCCGGGGTGCCTGCTCTCGCTTCAATGTAGCAAAGCAGGATTGCTTTTGATCAAGGGGAGCTGCATGTCAGCAGCTCCATTTGTTAAAAAGCAATGCCGGCTCCCGCAGGAGGCAAGGAGATAGCTGGGACTATGGGGTCCGCGCAGCCCCCCTCCTCAAATATAATCATTTTTAATAATGGGCCCCCCTTCCCTGTAAATATTTAAAAATCGAAGAGGCCATGCCCTGGGGGATGGGGTCCCCGGGGCCAAAATCAGCCTCGGGAGGTGGGCCACACGGACCCCTTCCTGTTTTCTTTTTATTTTTTTAAAGGTCAGGCCCTGGGGGATGGGGTCCCCAGGGCCCCAAAAGTACTAAAAGAAGGGGGGCCAAATAGCCCCACTTTTAATAATATATATAAAAAAAAGCCCCCTCCCTGTAGCACTCTGCAAACGTGCCACCTGGCACATTCTAAGTTGGGAAATTAATTCCCCTTGAATACTGAGGGTCCCTCGGGGACAAGTAGCCCACCAGGTATCTCCAGTATGCTCCTCACAGCTGCATTGTAGAGAGGTGGGCTGAGGATACGCCCCTTTTTACACCACGCTGCAAACACGTTCTTGGCACACTGCTGGTGGGGCGATGAGGTCCTCTGTGTCCTGAGGACCTCAGGACACAAGTGGACTACATCCCCCGAGCAGCAGTGCGCAAGGAGGTGGGTTTGCAGAGTGGTGTAAAAAGGGGGCATGGCCTCGGAACACTCTCAGCCATCCAGCTGTGTGGGGATTACTGGAGGTACCTGGTGGGCTAGTTGGTCCCAGAGACCCTCAGGAATGAAGGGCGTTTAATACCCCAACTTAGAACGCGCCAGGAGGCACGTTTGCAGAGTGGTGGAGAAAGGGGGCATGGCCTGTGTCCACCTCTCAGCAATCCCAGTGTGTGTGTGGGGCTTACTTGAGATAAGAGGTAGGCTAGTTGGCCTCTAAGGACCCCCAGCAGCATGGGGGACTTCAATCCCCATCCAAGAGCGTGGTGCCAGGGAGCGCTTTTGCAGAGTGGTGGGTAAAGGGAGTGTTGGCTGCTATGAGAACTTAGCAATCCTGCTGGGTGGGACTTACTGGAGGTAATAGGAGGGGTAGTTGGCCCCAAGGTTGTCCTGTTACCTCCAGTAAGTCCCACGCAATGGGATTGCTAATGCGTCTTAGGAGCCACGCCCCTCTTTCTCCAGCACTCTGCAAATGCGTCTCGTAGCAGACTACGGGATGGAGGATGAAGTCCACTTCTGGGACTTTGGGTGCCAAGAAGCTCTCCTGGTACCTTTTATAAGTCCTACGCAGTGGAATTCCTGAGTGCTGGTCGGAGGCCCAGCACCTTGTCTTCACCACTCTGCAAACGTGTCTACTAGCTAAAGAAGTGTTTGTAATGCAATAGGTTTTGCATTTGCAAGAGTTAGAGCTATTGACGTTTTAAATGTAAATGTTTTTTACAATTTTTTGGGGGAGTGGAGTGGATGTACGTTGTGTGTAGTGGAATTATGTGGTAAGTTGTGTAGTGAAATTATGTGGATAGAAAGTATGTGGTATTTAGTGTGTAGGAATTATGTAGAGTGGGGGACAGAGTGACTCTGGGATTCAGCTTTCGTCCTAGCTCCACTCCGAGCTTTTGTTCGCGCCCGAAGGGCTTGCAGGTGTGCAGCAGTCCCGCAGTAGCAGTCTCAGCGGCGGCGGCGGCAGCAGGAGTTTCCTGCCGGAGTTGTAAGCTGTGCAGCTGCTGCAGTAAGACTCGACGTGACGGTAGAGCGGGCGGAGCGGGTAGAGCACAAGGCTGGCTCCCGGCTCCCCCGCAGCTTCATCAGCAGGCGTGTAGCAGGTCTCACAGCGGCAGCGATGGCAGCCTGAGCACGTGGAGAAGTTAGAGCTTAAGGCTGGTTTCTGGCTCCCTCACAGTTTCACCAGCAGGCATGCAGCAGTCCCGCAGCGGTGGCAGCCTGAGCACGTGGAGCAGTTAGAGCTGAGGGCTGGCTCCCTTGAAGTTTCACCAGCAGGCATGCAGCAATCCGGCAGCAGCAGTGGTTGCTGCAGGAGTTTTCCTTCGGAGCTGCCCCGTTTACTTGGTTGCCTGGTTGGGTGAGCTGCAATCTGTGTTGTTTTATGGATCATTGATCCCTGATTTATTTGTACTGTATGTGACTCTAAAGTATGGGAAAATTCCAGCCTTACAAAAACCTCTGAAAAAAAAGAAAAAACATTGCTCTCCTCCTCATTGACCTTTTCTTCTGCCTAATCCGGGTTGGCCATTTGCCTGGGCTACTCCTTTGCCCCGATTTGTTGACTTGCTACCCTTCCACCTTGCTACCTTGACTACTTGCCACATTGATAGCCTCCCTTTATTTAATAACTAGCCCCCACAGACTGCCCAGCGAAGGCGTAGAGAGAGGCAAAGGAGTGTCAGTAGAGACACTATTACAAACAGGCCACAATCAAGATTGGCCCTCCACCCTGACTTCTCAGCCTTTCCTGGAAATTGTCGACTGGAAAACAGCTGAAGGCCATCTGGAGGGGAGGACAGACGCTCAGCGTGTGTTTAAATAGGGCCAATCTGGTAAAATAAGGCAGCTCTAATGCCTTCACCTGGGTCTGGCCTGAGGCCCTGCCCACTCAGAGAAATTGCTATCTCCACCGAGCTGCCAAGGGTCCAATCTATGAGGCATCAAGGAGGGCACTTCCTTTTCTTCAAGGATGGAAGTCGTGTCATAGAGCATTTCACCAACGGCGAGTTAACGCTCTCGAAAAATGGAAGGACCAAAAATCTAAGATAAGGAGTTCAACACAAAAAGCAGCTAAAGTAACAGAAGTGCTGATGACAACTCAAGATGGATCTTGCGCATCCCTCTCCCTCCGTGGTGTATCCAGCCTTAGCCCCAACCAGACAAACCAACCACCTTTGGAGAACACAGCAGCTTCCAAATCCACCAAAGATGGAGATGGTGTAACTCCATTAAAACTTAAATATTCATCTATCATAAAGGCACGCATGGATAGCAACAGGACCAGCTATACTAGTAGCGGAAGTCCTCCAGAAATGAAAAAAACCTCAATAACGGACTTTTCTTTAGAAAGACCCCTCATATTACTCAGTCATCCCAACTTGACTGACATTACAGATACCTCGGACTCAATTAAGAAAAAAGTACCCGACGGTTACCCAGTAGTTACTCCGGTCCAACCTGTGGGTATAATATCTCTTATAACTCCGTCTCCTACAACAATTAGTACGCAACACCAGGTGCAACCATACTTAATAAATAGCACAGTTATTGATATTTCCTCTGAAAGTCCCTCGGACAGCCTGCTGACGGCCATTGACCGAACAACCAGCATGACGGAGAAAGACACAGGAGCCGGAAAAGGGACCTGTCTCCCAACACCCACGGATAGTCTGGAGAAAGCTCAATCCTATCCCAAACTAAATTGTATAACTACGGCTACACAGATTCATTGCTCCATAGAAATAGATGCAGGAGCTACAGGACAACAGGCAATCGTAGGCTGCAGCCTATGGCCCACTGATCAAGCAGCCTATGAAACTTTCAAAGGCATCCAAAGGGGTCCTCCCACCGACCCCGTCTTGCCTGGGGTCCCTTTTCGCACCATGGGCAAATGTACAATAAAATCTACAGAGTCCAGGCAAGCACTCGAGCAGCACAAGCTCCTCCCCCAGTGGTTCAGCTTCAAAAAATATTACAAACAACAAGGAACAAGAATCTTTATTGGCTTATGTAAATGAAACGCTGGTAAACACAGTAAGGGCCCTGACATGGCAGTCTGATAAATTGGAGTTGCAACTAGACCTAATTAAAACCCTGGCCATTTCAATACTAAAGATTGAGGAAAATAAAAGCGCACTGCAAGAGAAATAAAAAAAAAACGCAGGGAAGGAATCTCCTTGTGCTTCTTACTCCTGCCACTTGATTGCGGAAAAACTATGCTCCCTGCCAGATGCGTTGAACCTAATGTTAACGGATATAAATTCGGCTCTACTGCAACAACTAAGCAGTAGCCACAGCAGGCTCGACGAGAAACCAATAGACAAAAAATCTGGCTCCAACACGGACAGAGAGACCACCCTACTGAGGCCAGCTGATGGGGAAAACTCACTGTCGGTTGCGATGCTACCAAAGCAAGACCTCGCAAAATCTCTATTACGCACCTCGGAAGTAAATCACAACCAGGGGGCTGCTTCGCCCCCCACAGTGCATGAACTGGGCCTGAAAGCGAAGGATATAAAATCACCAGGTTACCAACACAGAAAACCTCCCACTAATGATAACAAATGGCCCATTGCTCTATCCGATAGAGCAAAAAAAAAGACAAAAGAATGCCAGAAATAAGGTAGTGAGAGATCGTCACTCAAACCAGCCTCCACTTAAGCTAATAAAATTAGATAACAACTGGCCTCACATATATCCACTGTTTAAAAGTTGTGGCAATTCGAAGAATTCATTACAAACTGAACAACCACCTGCTCTCTTACCCCAGGCACCCTTGGATTCGACTGCCTATTCTAAATACAGCTCCCACCATGGTACAAAGTAAAACATCACAGTCCATTTCATCAGGAACATACCAGCCGGGGTATTCACCCTCAATCAGGCAAAACCAGAGGGAACCTCCGCCCAGCAACAGTTTTAACACAACAAAAGATCCAGAAGTAGAACAACAGCTGGCATTCTCATCTGAACGCACTGAGAGATTAGTATGTTCTACAACCAAGAAAGACCCAGGCTCCACCACTGATCAAAGCTGCGCACTTCGAAACTTAGACCCTCAACTCACTCACAAAGGGCGCAGCAACCCCCAGGACGGGTGGCGACTTTAGTCCCACAAGAAATGTTCCCATCTTCAACAGAAAGTGGAGACCCGTGGAGATAATCGCTAGTGCGCAAATTGATTAGAGCAGTGATCAATAATGACTATCCCGTAGCTCACCCTAATAATGAAGGCCATACTAAAAGATGCCCAGGAGAGGAGCAACCGGCCAAGCTGGCCTTCTTCCCATACTATCCGTCGGAAGGGAGGCACGATATGTTGAATCGATCCAACATACCAAGGTTACTTCAGGTTACTCCGATCTAGTCAAAGCTAACCTCAGATGACATACTGAGTGTGGAATTTAAAAACACCCGGAGTACCACAATGGGGGGGAAGCCACTTTTTTACATTAAAAACAACTTCTCTGGCAGAAGAAATACTAGACCGAAAGGACATCCTCAAGGAATGGGGCATAGGAATTTCAAAAATACCAGCACCAAAATACCCAGCTCCGTTAAGAAAGCCATGTAGGAGAGTAGGGTCTGATTCCTATGTTCACCCCCACTTTTTGCTCTGATCCACTGGTTTTTCGACTCTAGTGTGGCTGTCGGCCTGCTAATCAGACCCAGAGCCCAGCTGTTCTCTCTCTAAATTCATACCATGTACTTTAGGTACATATCCAATTGGGGATTGGGTCACCTTTGTGAGCCCCTGTATAGAGTACCATAGGTACCCAGGGCATAGGTGCATCCAAGGCCTACCAGGGGCTGAAGCATATCTTATGCTACCCCTGTCTGGCCATCCAAATTGACACAACTGGCTGATCACTCAGCTGGGGCAACGTCGTGTAATCACCCCTTGCTTAGGTATAGTATACCTATACCTACCATTATATATAGACACATATATGCCTATAAGTCACTCCTATGGCAGGCCTTAACAATCCTGGAGGCAGAGTGCTTGGTTTTATGTGAGATGGTGCTCTAGCATGAGCTGACACTATCTGCAGTTTTCGGAACCATGTCCTTATAGCTGTTCTATGATATAGCCATACCATATACTCTTAAGTGCATTATAATCCTTGCGGTTATTGCTAACTTTGGTTTGGCTTTATCAAAACATGTCATGTAAGGTGTCATACGCTTTGGAATACTACCCCCCGCCAGTTCTGGTGGTGGGGGTAGCATTCCACCCTTCCAGAGGGAGAAGACATGTAGTTTTAGATTTACCCGGTTAAAGTTAAACAGAGCCTCAGCATCACAAAATGGATGCTACTACCACAGACACAAGTCTGACCTCCTGCAGCTGGGAGCCCTTCCAGCGAGGGAGGCCTGGACAGTAGATTTCCTGCCTTGGGAGGTGCTAGCACCTCCCCAGAGAGGTTATAGTGTATTAGGGCAGGGTGGGTTGAAAGGAATGAGACACTGCCTGGGGCACACAAGATGCTCCATGCATAGCCCAGTTCAAACCAGTTGCTGGGGCACTCCAGCCCCAGCTCTGGTGCAAAACTTGACACAGGGAAAGGGTGTAACCACCCCTTTCCCTGGTCCCACCCATAGGAGGGACCTAACCCCTTTAATTCGTATAAAGCTAGGAGCTGAGTCTAGAGACTTTAGATTATTCTGAACTGAAACTCTGAAATGAAACTCTGGACCTTCGACATTCTACTGCAACTAGAAGACTGAAGAATCTCCCTTGTGGTCAAGGAGTGACTACCCTGTGCAAACAGGCACCACCAGTAACTTGCTTGTTTGCTTCGTTGCCGCTCCTGACGGAACCCGACAATCTAGCGATGCAGTCTCTGGACTTCCAGACTTCGCTGACTCCGACCCACACCCACAGCAAAGCTGAGACCCGTGGCGGACACGAAAGACGTGGGACCGGACATCCCAGCAGTACCTGCTTTTTTCTCACTGTGCAGCTTCTGAGGCACCCTCGAAGTTGTGCATTGGACCCTAAGAAGTCCAAACCCAGATCAATAAGTGCACCGAAGCTCAGCCCGCCGCACTCCACGAACGCCGCGTGGGGCCTGCGCCTGAACTTCTCCTTGATGCGTCTTTGTGGTTGCTAGCCTGTTGGCTAGTGGCCCTCTTGAAAACTCCATTTTGAAACAACACTGCTTGCCTGGTTGCTCTGGGTTTGCTCCTGTCTTCCTGCAAAAGAGAAGCCCCTCAGACCTTGCTGGTCTGAACAAGAAGCCGATCTTTGCATCCTGCGTGGGTTGCCTTTGTCAAGGCTTGTTGACTCCAATCCAGAAGCCGACACTGCCAACAGCGTGATCCTTTGTGGGACAGTCCATATCCAGCTCCTGGTCATCGTTGATGCCTCCTGGTCCAAGTGGCTGCAGAGACAAGCTTCACGACATCACCTCATTGCATCTCGACATCGCCTGGTTCCTTCCTAGTTCCTTCCTGGGCACTGGCTAGTGACCCAGAGTCTGTCCCCTCTGCTTTCAGGTTCTTCACTTCCTCGATCCACCCTTGGATCCACCCGAACATCTTCCTCCTGGTCGCCTGCAGCATCTTCTTGCAGCTCTCCATAGGATTCGACGACGAAACCCGACGCAACGTGATACCTATGCACCAGGCTTTCCTGGGTGAGGTAACGCGAGTACTCCCATGCTCCCATAGGTAATAACTATCCAAGTGTCCTACTTTAACTGGGTTTTCCCGTAGTCCATCCGGAAGGTCCGAAATCAACTAGTTTCTAAACTTTACATTCACATTGAAAGTCTATGAGAACCCGCGTGTGTGTTTAGACACTGCACACGCATCCTGTGGGACTCCTGCTTCCTAACCTTCGGTTACTCTGTGTAGCCCCACTGATTTACAAGGCCCTAGGTCTGTTCACCTGTCCTGAAGTGGTTCTTATACCACTTCTTTAGTATATGGTTCACGAGGCCCCTAGGGCAGAAGTGTATTTGTGCAACTTAACGTATGCTTATTAAGTCACTTGTTCTGTATCTCAAACTCAGACCTCATAAAGAGTGCAGAGGGGTTGTGTTTGAAATAAATGCATATATATATATATATATATATATATATACCTTGTGTGGTGTCCTTTCATCTGGTATACAAGGGGTTATTATTGGTAAAACAATTGGCTTCACATGCTCTCTGAAGTGTTAGCCTAAGACTGCTTTGTCCATGCTACCACTAGGATAGCTGGTCTATAAGGTTGACTTTACAACCATCACCATAAGGGTTGTTTGGACTGGTGCAAGGTGCTCATTAGAATAGTGAACATCATATACCAGGCCAACTTCTCACATTGGTGTGCAGTGGTTGGGATAAGAGCTTGCTGATTGTTTTACCAGAATATCTTGAAATATCATTTGAAAGATCACATTAAGGTACCTAGAGGTATACATAATTCAAGTCTTAAATACTTAAGTTCTACTGAACCTAGTTGCTGTAGAGCAAAGGGCCTAGCCCACCCTGACTACAACTCCTAGAGAGGTTTAGTAGGTAACACTTAGTGTAGTTAGGTGCACACGCCACACCTCACTAGATCATGTCTCTGAGAGCAGAACCAAGTGGATCTCTCCCAGTGGAGGTAGATCCTTTAAGGATACCTTCCAGATATGATACCCTAACTTTCCATGATTTGAGGCACTTGTGCAAATCTAGAAAGTTAAAACAGGGTTCCAACCCTACCCTCAGACACCTGATTGAGCTCATGGAAGAATATGATGCTCTGAAGGCCTCTAGCACAGGTCTGTCAGTTAGTACAGATGAGGGACAGCCCTCAGCAGAAGATTCCCCTGATACTAATCTTATTGATGAAGAGGGGGTAGAAGAGGAGGGCTCTGATGAGGATACTGATAGCCAGGTCCTAGTGGGGACACTTAACCAGGCTAACCTAAGGCTACATGGGGCTGGAGGGGGCATAGCCCCATACAGACTGCCAAGCAGGCTTAACACTGAGCACAGGAGGAGGAGATGCCTATCCAGGGAATCTCTCCACTCTGGAGTCTCAGTAGGGTCAGATGTTGTTAGGAGAATGGCTTCCCCCGAGAGAAGGGAACATCAGGCCAGAATGAGAGAAGTCAATATGTGGATTGAGAGGCAAGAACTTGCCATCGCCAAGGAGAGACTTGCTCTTGCAAGAGAACAAAAGTTAAGTGGGGTAGAACCCACTGGTTGAAGCCTTATCCCCAAGGATAAAGATAGGTCCTATGATAATAGAAACCTAAGCAAGATTGTCCCACCCTACAAAGTTGGGGATGACATCCACAAATGGATTACTGTTTTGGAGAGAGCTTGCAAAGTACAGCAGGTACCCCAAAGTCAGTGGGCAGCAATCTTATGGCTCTCCTTTTCGGAAAAAGGCAGAGACAAGCTCCTCACAGTTACTGATGAGGATGCTAACAACTACACAGTCCTGAAGAGTGCTCTGATTGATGGGTTTGGCCTAACCACTGAACAGTATAGGTTGCTGTTCAGGGATACCCAGAAGACACAGACTCAGGACTGGACTGATTTTGTAGATTGTGCCATTAAGGCTCTGGAAGGCTGGTTGCTGGGTAGTAAAGTTAAGGACTATACAGGATTGGAAAATTTGATCATGAGAGAGGAAATACTTAATAATTGACAGAACCCGTTGTTGCATCAGCACCTGATTGACTCTGATCTGACCTCTCCCCAAGAATTGGGAAAGAAGGCAGACAAATGGGTCAGAACCAGGGTGAAGCAGAAAAACCAGAACCAAGGTGGTGAGCTGAAGCAGCCAGACCAAAAGGGTGGGGATCAGGAAGTAAAAGACCAGAAGTCTTCAACAGGTCCCCAAAAAGCTTCTACTGAGGGGGATTCTAAGAAATCAATCCAAGAAGAAAGATGGCCAAAGCAAACCTTGGTGCAATATCTGTAAAAGTAATACTCACTGGACCAGTGATTGCACCAAAAAGGAGGCAGCTCCAACCACCATTGCCCCTAAGGCAACTGTTCCCCATAGTACAGCTAATAGTGGTGGTTCTCAACAGAAGGGTGTAGTAGGGTTGACCCTGGGAACTGAGATGGACTCTGGCCTAGTCAGAGTACCAACTCAAGCTGTCCTTGTCTGTGATGTGGACATGGCTAATTCCTCTACTGTGAGTCCCAGTAACCTGGGCAAGTACCGACAGACACATTTAATTAATAATAAAGTGGCTCAGGCCTACAGGGACACATGTGCCTGTGTCACCATGGTGACGCCTAACTTTGTGGACCCTGGATAGATCATTCTAGGTGACAATTACCTAGTGACCAATGCTAGCAATGTCACTACCACCCATAGAGTGGCAATTGATATTTTCTCCTAGGGAGGGGTAACTGGCCTCAAGAAGGTTGTTGTAAGTTCAGACATCCCTGTAGAATGTTTGTTGGGCAATGATCTAGAAGATTCAGCCTGGTCTGAAGTGGAGTATAGGACTCATGCAGAGATGCTGGGCATATCAGCACATGTCCTTGCTGTGACCAGATTAAGGATTGGATCGCACACCCTTAGTTTAACGTAGTATTCCTCCAAATTTGACATTAGAATAGATGAATGCGTGCTCATTGGTGACGTGCTTAGCCCACACTGCACGTGAAAAACTATATCACAATCAAGAGGGGCGCCTGTACACCCCAAACCGCTGGCACAGCCACAGTTGCAATGTGCATAATTTTTTCTTCCAGTTTTACTCTTTTTTTCTCCTTTTTTAATTCAGTGCGTACTCAATTTTTATCACTCTTCACCACTTTCCAAGCTTTCATGCAAGCAAAAGCAATTTTCATACGCTTCTCATGTTCAAAATGGGCCATCCGAACCTCAAATTCAGAACACGTACAAGTGCTGTATTCTTCAAAAGCAGTTTAATGTATCCCAATGCATTTCAAGCCGACCACACTTCCCACATTACTCCCTAAACACTAGTCACTCCACTTTCCTTTCCCGCTTCTGTTTTTTAACTTCCCCACATTGGTAGTGTTTTAAACCAGAACTTACTCTCGCCGCCTTCTATTCCCTCTATGCGCATCTAAAAACTGTGCAGCGTTCCCCATCCTTCTTACAAATCTCTGCTGCCACTCGTACCTGCTAATGAACCGCCATCTGTTCCTCTCCATGTTGAAGTCTTTCCGTGCACGTTTTCACCTCTCACCTTTAACCCTGGCATTTAACCCACGTGGCTAGGCACTAGTGCCGTGTGATTAACAAACCGCTTTCCTGAGCTTGCCATTGAATACTCCATCTCCCATATTCCCCCTGCGCCCTCACTGATTTGTTGCTACGTTTACTTCAACGTATGTCTACAATACGCTATTTAAAATCATTTTTCCACATTGAATATTTATTGTTAAGTCTTGTCAGTCCAAATGGTTTGAAGTTAATCGATAATACCGTCTTCATCTGACACCTTTAAAAACGTGCTTCTTGAATACTGTTGTTACGTCTTGCATGAAAGTGACATCCAAGTTCCAAAGTTTCATTCAATGTTCTTGGGGTGCTGATCCAGTAGGGCATTTTATTGTGAAAAACAGATTAAGGATTGGATCGCACACCCTTAGTTTAACGTAGTATTCCTCCAAATTTGACATTAGAATAGATAAATGCGTGCTCATTGGTGACGTGCTTAGCCCACACTGCACGTGAAAAACTATATCACACTCAAGAGGGGCGCCTGTACACCCCAAACCGCTGGCACAGCCACAGTTGCAATTTGCATAATTTTTTCCTCCAGTTTTACTCTTTTTTTCTCCTTTTTTAACTCAGTGCGTATTCAATTTTTATCACTCTTCGCCACTTTCCAAGCTTTCATGCAAGCAAAAGCAATTTTCATAGGCTTCTCATGTTCAAAAAGGGCAATCCGAAGCTCAAATTCAGAACACGTACAAGTGCTGTATTCTTTAAAAGCAGTTTAATGTATCCCAGTGCATTTCGAGCCGAATATGGCCCTTCGTCAGGGAAAACTGAAATTAACAATAACATACATTTAGAATCATTTCATGTGCGTGACAATACTCTCATTTCAATGTTGGTAGCTTGTTAATAATCATGCTGATATTGCCTTGATTGACACGTGCTGTTCAATGGGATGATTATGTTTGGGGGCCCATGGGTAAACAAAAATATTTTCTACTACATACTTAGCGCATTGAACTCTTCAATGTGCCTGAGTTACTCCCATTGTCTTCCATCTAGAGATACAAAACGTTACTTAAACCACACTCCCCACCTTACTCCCTAAACACTACTCACTCCACTTTCCTTTCCCGCTTCTGTTTTTTAACTTCCCCACCTCGGTAGTGTTTTAAACCAGATCTTACTTCCGCCGCCTTCTCTCCCCTCTATGGGCATCTAAAAACTGTGCAGCGTTCCCCATCCTCCTTACAAATCTCTGCTGCCACTCGTACCTGCTAATGAACCGCCATCTGTTCCTTTCCATGTTGAAGTCTTTCCGTGCACGTTTTCACCTCTCACCTTTAACCCTGGCATTTAACCCACGTGACTAGGCACTAGCGCGGTGTGATTAACAAACCGCTTTCCTGAGCTTGCCATTGAATACTCCATCTCCCATAATCCCCCTGCGCCCTCAGTGACTTGTTGCTACATTTACTTCAGCAGTTGTCTACAATACGCTATTTAAAATCATTTTTCCCCATTGAATATTTATTGTTAAGTCTTGTCAGTCCAAATGGTTTGAAGTTAATCGATAATACCGTCTTCATCTGACACCTTTAAAAATGTGCTTCTTGAATACTGTTGTTACGTCTTGCATGAAAGTGACATCCAAGTTCCAAAGTTTCATACAATGTTCTTGGGGTGCTGATCCAGTAGGGCATTTTATTGTGAAAAACAGATTAAGGATTGGATCGCACACCCTTAGTTTAACGTAGTATTCCTCCAAATTTGACATTAGAATAGATGAATGCGTGCTCATTGGTGACGTGCTTAGCCCACGCTGCACGTGAAAAACTATATCACAATCAAGAGGGGCGCCTGTACACCCCAAACTGCTGGCACAGCCACAGTTGCAATTTGCATAATTTTTTCTTTTTGTTCGGATGGCCCGTTTTGAACATGAGAAGCCTATGAAAATTGCTTTTGCTTGCATGAAATCTTGGAAAGTGGTGAAGAGTGATAAAATTTGAGTACGCACTCAGTTAAAAAAGGATAAAAAAAGAGTAAAACTGGAAGAAAAAATTATGCAAATTGCAACTGTGGCTGTGCCAGCGGTTTGGGGTGTACAGGCGCCCCTCTTGATTGTGATACGTTTTTCACGTGCAGTGTGGGCTAAGCACGTCACCAATGAGCACACATTCATCTATTCAAATGTCAAATTTGGAGGAATACTACGTTAAACTAAGGGTGTGCAATCCAATCCTTAATCTGTTTTTCACAATACGATACACTACTGGTTCAGCACCCCAAGAACATTGAATGAAACTTTGGAACTTGGATGTCACTTTCATGCAAGACGTAACAACAGTATTCAAGAAGCACGTTTTTAAAGGTGTCAGATGAAGACGGTATTATCGATTAACTTCAAACCATTTGGACTGACAAGACTTAACAATAAATATTCAATGTGGAAAATGATTTTAAATAGCGTATTGTAGACATATGCTGAAGTAAATGTAGCAACAAGTCAGTGAGGGCGCAGGGGGATTATGGGAGATGGAGTATTCAATGGAAAGCTCAGGAAAGTGGTTTGTTAATTACACCGCGCTAGTGCCTAGTCACGTGGGTTAAATGCCAGGGTTAAAGGTGAGAGGTGAAAACGTGCACGGAAAGACTTCAACATGGAGAGGAACAGATGGCGGTTCATTAGCAGGTACGAGTGGCAGCAGAGATTTGTAAGGAGGATGGGGAATGCTGCACAGTTTTTAGATGCGCATAGAGGGGAGAGAAGGCGGCGAGAGTAAGATCTGGTTTAAAACACTACCGAGGTGGGGAAGTTAAAAAACAGAAGCGGGAAAGGAAAGTGGAGTGAGTAGTGTTTAGGGAGTAAGGTGGGGAGTGTGGTTTAAGTAACGTTTTGTATCTCTAGATGGAAGACAATGGGAGTAACTCAGGCACATTGAAGAGTTTAATGCTCTAAGTATGTCGTAGAAAATATGGTTGTTTACCCATGGCCCCCAAACATAATGATCCCATTGAACAGCACGTGTCAATCAAGGCAATATCAGCATGATTATTAACAAGCTACCAACATTGAAATGAGAGTATTGTGACGCACATGAAATGATTCTAAATGTATGTTATTGTTAATTTCAGTTTCTCCTGACGAAGGGCCATATTCGGCTCGAAATGCATTGGGATACATTAAACTGCTTTTGAAGAATACAGCACTTGTACGTGTTCTGAATTTGAGGTCCGGATGGCCTGTTTTGAACTTGAGAAGCCTATGAAAATTGCTTTTGCTTGCATGAAAGCTTGGAAAGTGGTGAAGAGTGATATAAATTGAGTACGCACTGAGTTAAAAAAGGAGAAAAAAGAGTAAAACTGGAAGAAAAAAATATGCAAATTGCAACTGTGGCTGTGCTTGCTGTGACCAGGTCACCGGCCAAAAAGTGTCAAACTGAACAGGCACTGGATCCTGAAACAATGGACCAGTTGCCTACCAAGAGGAAGAGCAGTAGGGTTAAGGCAGTGCCTTCCCCCCTGCCTCAGAGTAAAGATCAGCCTTCTGAGGAAGCTGATAGTGAGACCCAAGAAGGAACTGTCCTAGAAGAGCTTGAGCATGATCACGTTGAATTTCATGGGACAAGGGGACCTTCAAGGGCAGACCTGAGGCAGGCGCAGCTGGACTGCCTCTCTCTTGAACCCCTCAGACAGCAAGCTGCTGCTGAGGCTGCTGGGAATGCTACAGGTACCCACAGAGTGTATTCGGATGAAGGGCTCCTTTATTCAGAGGCTAGAGACCCCAAGCCTGGTGCTTCCAAGAGGTTGGTCATACCTTTGACATTTAGGGGCTTCCTTCTTACCTTAGCCCATGATATTCCCCTAGCAGGACATCTTGGCCAGAAGAAGACTTGGGACAGGCTTGTCCCTCACTTTCACTGGCCACTCATGCCAGAAGATATCAAGGAGTTTTGCTGCTCCTGTGTCACCTGCCAAGCCAGTGGCAAATCAGGCGGCACCACAAAGGCCCCCCTTATACCACTACCTGTGGTGGGGGTACCCTTTGAAAGAGTTTGGATTAACATTGTTGGACCAATTGATCCCCAAACAGCCTCTGGGCACAGATTTATACTGGTGGTAGTGGATCATGCCACCAGGTATCCAGAAGCTACTCCCTTAAGGACCACAACAAGAGCCCTCCTTGGAGTTTTCTCCAGAGTGGGGTTCCCGAAAGAGGTTGTCTCAGATAGAGGTGCAAACTTCATGTCTGGGTATTTGACTGCTATGTGGAAGGAGTATGGTGTAAACTATAAGTTCACCACACCCTACCTTCCACAGTGCAATGGTCTAGTTAAAAGATTCAACAAGACCTTGAAGGGCATGATCAAGGGACTCCCTGAAAAGCTTAGGCGAAGATGGGATATCTTACTGCCCTGCCTTTTGTTTGCTTATAGAGAGGTCCCACAAAAGGGGGTTGGCTACAGCCCTTTTGAACTTTTGTTTGGTCACCCTGTAAGAGGATCCCTGTGTCTTGTGAAGGAAGGATGGGAGTTACCTCTAAAAAAGCCTAAGCATGACATAGTGGACTATGTACTTGGTCTCTGCTCCAGGATGGCCGAATACATGAAAAAGGCTTCTAAAAACCTTGAGGCTAGCCAGGAACTTAAAAAAGCCTGGCATGACCACAAGGCTATGCTGACTGTGTACCAGCCAGGACAGAAAGTTTGGGTGTTGGAGCCAGTGGCCCCAGCAGCACTCCAAGACAAATGGTCTGGACCCCACACTATTGTTGAGCAAAAGGGAGAGGTAACCTACTTGGTTGATATTGGGAGTCCCTGAAGCCCCCACAGGGTGCTTCATTTCAACAGACTGAAGGCATATGTTGACAGGGCAGACATGGGCTTGCTCATGGCTACAGATGAGGGACAGGAGGAGGAGAGTGACCCTCTCCCAGACCTGCTTTCTCAAAACCCTGATGATGGTTCAGTTGATGGAGGGGCCTTGGCAGGCAGGCTCACTGACCAGCAGCAACATGACTGCAGACAAGTTCTACAGGCCTATAGGCATATGTTTTCCATGACCCCAAGTCAGACAAACTGGTGCACCCATGAGGTGGACACTGGTGACAGTCTGCCTGTGAAGAGTAAAATCTACAGGCAACCTGACCATGTCAGGGATTGTATCAGGACAGAGGTCCAAAAGATGTTGGAACTGGGAGATATTGAGCCCTCATAGAGCCCCTGGGCCAGTCCAGTAGTCCTTGTGCTAAAGCCTCACGCCCAAGATGGTAAGAGAGAGATGAGGTTTTGTGTGGACTACAGAGGTCTCAATGATGTCACTAGGACAGATGCCCATCCAATACCCAGGGCGGATGAGCTCATTGACAGATTGGCTTCTGTCAAGTTTTTGAGCACATTTGACCTGACAGCAGGCTACTGGCAAATCAGGCTAGCTGATCATGCAAAAGCTAAAACAGCATTTTTGACCCTAGGAGGTCATTACCAATTTGTGGTGATGCCCTTTGGCTTTAAGAATGCACCTGCCACTTTCCAAAGGTTGGTGAACCAAGTCCTCTCAGGTCTGGATGACTTTTGTGCAGCTTATCTAGATGATATTGCTGTCTTCAGCTCCACCTGGGAAGATCACCTGATCCATCCGAAGAAGGTTTTGGGGGCCCTGCAGAAGGCAGGCCTAACTATCAAGGCTACTAAGTGCCAGATAGGGCAGAGTAAGGTTGTGTACCTGGGCCACCTTGTAGGTGGAGGACAGGTTCAACCACTGGAGAGCAAGATCCCGATCATCAAGGACTGGGCTCCTCCAACCACCCAGACCCAGGTCAGAGCTTTCTTGGGCATGTCTGGTTATTATAGAAAGTTTGTTAAGAATTATGGGTCCATTGTGACACCACTTAATGACTTGACCTCAAAGAAAATGCCAAAGAAAGTTCAAAGGACAGTCAGCTGTCAAAAGGCATTTGATGACCTGAAGCAGGCCATGTGCTCTGCACCTATTCTGAAAAGTCCAGATTACTCCAAGGAATTCATTGTCCAAACAGATGCTTCTGAGTTGGGTGTGTGAGCTGTTCTTTCACAATTGAATAAAGATGGTCAAGACCAGCCCATTGCTTTTATTAGCAGAAGGCTGACCCCTAGAGATAAACGTTGGGCAGCTATTGAGAGGGAGGCCTTTGCTGTGGTGTGGGCCCTGAAGAAGTTGAGGCCATACTTGTTTGGTACTCACTTTAAGATTCAGACAGACCATAAGCCCCTCTTGTGGCTAAATCAAATGAAGGGTGAACATCCCAAACTACTCAGGTGGTCCATTTCCCTACAGGGTAAGGAATTTACAGAGGAACATAGACCTGGAACTGACCATGGCAATGCAGATGGACTCTCCAGATATTTCCACTTAGAACATGAAGACTCAACTGGTCAAGGTTAGTTTAAAGTCCCTGCGTTTGGGGGGGGAGGGTTGTGTAGGAGAGTAGGGTCTGCTTCCTATGTTCACCCCCACTTTTTGCTCTGATCCACTGCTTTTTCGACTCTAGTGTGGCTGTGGGCTTGCTAATCAGACCCACAGCCCAGCTGTTATCTCTCTAAATTCATACCATGTACTTTAGGTACATATCCAATTGGGTATTGGGTCACCTTTGTGAGCCCCTGTATAGAGTACCATAGGTACCCAGGGCATAGGTGCATCCAAGGTCTACCAGGGGCTGCAGCATATCTTATGCCACCCCTGGCTGGCCATCCAAATTGGCACAACTGGCTGCTCACTCAGCTGGGGCAAGGTCATGTAATCACCCCTTGCTTAGGTATAGTATTCCTATACCTACCATTATATATAGACACATATATGCCTATAAGTCACTCCTATGGCAGGCCTTAACAATCCTGGAGGCAGAGTGCTTGGTTTTATGTGAGATGGTGCTCTAGCATGAGCTGAGCCTATCTGCAGCTTTCGGAACCATGTCCTTATAGCTGTTCTATGATATACCTATACCATATACTCTAAAGTGCATTATAATCCTCGCGGTTATTGCTAACTTTTGGTTTGGCTTTATCAAAACATGTCGTGTAAGGTGTCATACACTTTGGAATACTACCACCCCCCCCCGCCAGTTCTGGTGGCGGGGGTAGCATTCCACCCTTCTAGAGGGAGAAGACATGTAGTTGTAGCTTTACCTGGTTAAAGTTAAACAGTTAAACAGAGCCTCAGCATCACAAAATGGATGCTGCTGCCACAGACACAAGTCTGACCTCCTGCAGCTGGGAGCCCTTCCAGCGAGGGTGGCCTGGACAATAGATTTCCTGCCTTGGGAGGTGCTAGCACCTCCCCAGACAGGCTATAGTTTATTGGGGCAGGGTGGGTTGAAAGGAATGAGACACTGCCTGGGGGACACAAGGTGCTCCATGCATAACCCAGTTCAAACCAGTTGCTGGGGGCACTCCAGCCCCAGCTCTGGTGCGAAACTGGACAAAGGGAAAGGGGTATAACCACCCCCTTCCCTGGTCCCACCCAGGGACCTAGCAGGCAATCCAGCCCCTTTAATTCGTATAAAGCTAGGAGCTGAGTCTAGAGACTTTAGATTATCCTGAACTGAAACTCTGAAATGAAACTCTGGACCTTCAACATTCTACTGCAACTAGAAGACTGAAGAATCTCTCTTGTGGTCAAGGAGTGACCACCCTGTGCAAGCAGACACCACCAGTAACTTGCCAGTTTGCTTCGTTGCTGCTCCTGACAGAACCCAACAACCTAGTGACACTGTCTCTGGCCTTCTAGACTTCTCTTACTTCGACCCACACTCACAGAAAAGCTGAGACCTGTGGCAGACAAGAGAGCCGTGGAACCGGACATCCTGCAGTACCTGTATTTTGCTAACTGTGCAACTTCTGAAGCATCCTTGAAGTTGTGCATTGGACTCTAAGAAGTGCAAACCCTGAGCAGTAAGTGCACTGAAGCTCAGCCCTCCGCACTCCATGAGTGCCGCGTGGGGCCTGCGCCTACATTCCTCCTCAAGGCATCTTCACAGTTGTTAGCCCATTGGCTAGTGGCCCTCTTGAAAACTCCATTTTGAAACAACGCAGCTTGCCCGGTTGCTCTGGGCTTGCTCCTGCTTTCCTGCAAAAGGGAAGCCACTCAGACCTTGCTGGTCTGAACAAGAAGCCAATCTTTATATCCTGCATGGGTTGCCTTTGCCAAGGCTTGTTAACTCCAATTCGGAAGCCGACACCGCCAACAGAGACTTCCTTTGTGGAGCAGTCGCTATCCAGCTCCTGGTCATTGTCGACGCCTCCTGATCCACGTGGCTGCAGAGACAAGCTTCACAAACATCACCTGATTGCATCTCGACATCGCCTGGTTCCTTCCTTGTTCCTTCCTGGTCACTGGCTAGTGACCCAGACTCTGTCCCCTCTGCTTTCAGGTTCTTCATTTCCTCAATCCACCCTTGGATCCACACGGACATCTTCCTCCTGGTCGCCTGCAGCATCTTCTTGCAGCTTTCCATAGGATTCGACGACGAAACCCGACGCAACTTGACACCTATGCACCCGGCTTCCCTGGGTGAGGTAACTCGAGTACCCCCATGCTCCCGTGGGCAATAACTATACAAAGTGTCCTACTTTAACTGGGTTTTCCCGTAGTCCATCCGGAAGGTCCGAAATCAACTAGTTTCCGAACTTTACGTTCCCATTGAAAGTCCATGCGAACCCGCGTGTGTGTTTAGACACTGCACACGCATCCTGTGGGACTCCTGCTTCCTAACCTTCGGTTACTCTGTGTAGCCCCACCTATTTCCAAGGCCCTAGGCCTATTCACCTGTCCTGAAGTGGTTCTTATACCACTTCTTTAGTATATGGTTCACTAGGCACCTAGGGCAGAATTGTATTTGTGCAACTTAACGTATGCTTATTAAGTCACTTGTGCTGTATATCGAACTCTGACCTCATAAAGAGTGCAGAGGGGTTGTGTTAGAAATAAATACATATAGATTTTATAGATACCTTGTGTGGTGTCCTTTCATCTGGTATTCAAGGGGTTATTATTGGTAAAACAATTGGCTTCACATGCTCTCTGAAGTCTAAGCCTAAGACTGCTTTGTCCATGCTACCACTAGGATAGCTGGTCTATAAGGTTGACTTTACAACCATCACCATAAGGGTTGTTTGGACTGGTGCAAGGTGCTCACTAGAATAGTGAACATCATATACCAGGCCAACTTCTCACAAGCCACATGACTTACCCATTTCAAAAGCCCACCCTTACAGTATATTGAGGGGGACAGGGCCCTTCCTCTGCCAGCCACAGATAGATAATATAAATATGTCCTGCTTCCACTCATCACCAAGGGGCATGACTAGGAGAATAGTAACAGGACAACCAGGGGGTGCCCACCAACCTGACCGGAAACGGGTTTCCCGCATTTGGCCGAGTGAAGTCGCGGCCTACTCCTAGCAGTGAGAAGTGTGCATTATTACCACAACAATTGTTAACCTTTCTGTCATGGAATGTAGCTGGACTATCAAGGCTTCTAAGCTCAAACACAGCAAAATCACTGCTGTTGGCATCTGATGTTCTCTGTTTCCAAGAAACATGGGCTCTAACACCTTTAATAATTGTTGGCTTCCAAGGGATCCACCACTCAGCTAAGAAAAGCAACATCTTCGGGAGGCCCTCCGGAGGCCTGTCAATATACCTCAACTTGAATATGAAAATAAAAACACACTCAATTTCAATTCAAGATGAGATGCTTCAAGTGCTCGTACTGGAGAGCACTAAGCCATTGGTGCCCCACTTTAAAATCCTCCTAATTAACGTCTATTTTAACAGCTTCGGCTCAGATCGAGCAAGACGTCTTCGCCAGCTGTGTGATAATCTTGACCAAATCCTCTGTGATCCTGTTAACCACTACACAATAATCTGCAGAGATTTTAACCTGGGACAATTAGGATTATTTACACCACTTCCTTATCTCTAAATCCTTTAAGTACCCAAATGAATAACATCTTTAGTAAATATGGATTACAATCTTTACAGCTCTTAGGAAACAGCCAAGAATCTTCATCTCAACCCCTGAAGACCTTTCAAGGAATAAGCACCATCGACTATGTTTTTGCCACGGCGAACCTTATCCATTACCTCGCGAGCCTTAAAGTGCATTTTTCTAATGATAGCGACCATCTACCACTTCGTACAACATTTAACTTTAATCTCCCGCAAAGGTTATAAGGTGTTGGGTACTTCCTGCAATGACGAAAGATTTCATCTAATTCGGAGGATAAAATGGGACCATGTCAACTTACGGAATTTAGCATCCTGGAAAGCTGCAACAGGACAGTCCCTGCAAGCCCAAAGCTGTGAATACCTACTATCTCACTGGACTCCCATTACTAGGGGCATTCATGAATTACTTAATCATCAAATAGGACCCAGGCGGCATCAGTTAAAACCAGTTCATAATAATCAAACTATTTTGGCGAGCTCACGGCACATTCGTAAGCTGACAATGGCATGTAAGAAAACTTGCAACAAACAAGTCAAAGCCGACCTGTCATTGGAACTCCATGGTGCAAGAAAAAAGCATAGGCAATTGATATGGCAGGAAAAAAAACAGCAGAGGGAAAAGGATTGGCAATACGTTCACTCAATCATGAGCAAACATAATCAGGCAGACCTATGGAGATACATCAAAAACAAAACAAGTCAAGAACTTGTAAGGAGCAACTCCATCACCGAAGCAATGTGGTTTTTGCATGTAAATAACCTCTATGTAGTTGATCAATCTGGAGCCTCTCAGCTTGAATACTCAGATCTTTCTGATGACTCAGAGGACCGTGCCCCCTTATTTACGACTAATAGTATTAAAAAAGTACTAAGCAAAATAAGATCTATAGGTGCACCTGGTCCGAATGGCCTCCCGGCCCAACTGTTCAAAGAAGACTTGTCACTATGGTGCGCAATACTTTTCTCACTGTTCACAACCTGCACTAAACTCCATCAAGTGCCTGACAGCTTGAGAGGTTCAATATTGCACCCAATTTTTAAAAAGGGCGACAGACAGAATCCCTGTAATTATTAGCTGATAGCTTTGTTGGATATTGAGGCTAAGATCTACGCAACTGTACTCCTAAAAGATCTAGTGGCTTGGGCAACAACAAACACAATAATTCCTTACTGCCAAACTGGCATTAGACCCAATTCCTCCACACTGGACAACACAATCACCCTATCCTACCTTGTCCACCAGGCAAAAAACCAGAAGACATCAGCACTCTACGCATGTTTCATGGACAATTTATCAGCATTCAATCTGGTGGACAGAGGTATCCTTTGGAGAAAACTGCAGGCATGGGGCATTTCCAGCGGCCTCCTCAATGCCATCATATCACTATACACAACTACCTGGGTGAGGGTCAAGCTGTCAGACACTGCGCTAACCAAGAAGATCAACACCACCCAAGGGTAAAAGCAAGGGTGCGTTCTTGCTCCAATGTTGTTTAATATATATACAGCGGATATGTCGCAGGCACTTACCAACGCTAATCTAATCTCCCCAAAAGTCGGTAACACAAAGATCACAATATTGCAATACGCGGACGACATCGTCCTCCTCGAGAACTCAAAAATAGGACTCCAGAGAGCATTAAATTCTCTTCACTTATACAATAGTGTATACAAACTGAAAATAAACGAAGCAAAAACAAAGGTTCTATCATTTGGAAGGACGCTACAAAGAAATAATAATAATTGGTCCCTTAAAAATCTCTGGAGCCAAATCCTATAACTATCTGGGCACATGGTTTTCTGCAAACGGCGCATCAACAACCCATAAGCGTCACTTAAAGAACAAGGCAACATTAATAACCACAAGACTCAGCACCAATTAGAAAGGTACTCAGGGCAGTCTTACCATCCGCAATTGTTTACGGCAGTGAGGCCTTTCCAGGTCAACTCACCAACACCATTGAAAAATTGCATCTAAAAATATTTAAAAGAGTGTTCAATGTGCCCTATTATACCAGGGGACCCTTGGTGAGACTTGAATTTGGCCTGAAGGGCATCATATAGTCAAGTATGGGGTCTTTTATAAAGTACCACAGATGCATCACTGCAACGCCGGGTACCCTGAAATTCACTTTGCAAGATACTTTCAAACATAAAAACAATCCATGGTCCACTTATTTAAGGATAGCAGCAGAAACTCTACAAATCGATTTGACTACTCTAAATACTTCTTTACTTATGTCCATTGCAATAAATAGTATAATGAAAAAATAGACTAACTTAATTTCCAAGACCACGGACCTGCAAAAAATGAATACTACATTGCCACTAAGGGCCCTGGCAGCGTCATACAACAATAAAAGTAAAGTCAGACTTAGGGCACAACCTTACCTTAACTACACTATAGTGAAAGTTTGTCTGACTAAAATCTTGGCAGTAAGGCTGCTGGCATTACAAATCATAGATTTGAATCCTATCTGGCCGCTGCTCTCTAAAGTAGTCAAGTGTAGACTCTGCGGATACAAATTAAAAACTCTTTTACATTTACTGTGTAGCTGTCCGACGTTGCTTGACTGCCACCAAACCTTACTAAAGCCACTCTTCTTAATCCACGGTATACGAACATGCAACTAAGCAATGAGCTGTTTTTTAGCACAATGGCCCCCCTCGAACTGGCAAGAATAGGTAATTTTTTAAAGCAGTGCAGGACTTCCTTAAGAACTCTAAACAAAACACTGAGATGATTATTAAGTGTTAACTCTTAGTCCTTGGATGACGGACATTGATGCACAGTAGAGTTAGACCATGCCTTAATTGAGTTCTCCCTTAGTTGAAACTTTTTATTCATGTTATGGAAGGTTTTTTAACTTAGTTTTATTCATTATTTTCATAATAGACATGGGAAAGGGAAGAAGGTAGAGAAAAAGCCTGTACACCAAGAGTTTACTTTCTTTGGACATAACAAGCCATTTACACTATATGGTTTTGTCAGGAACTAGCATTCTTTTTTGTTTTTGTATAATTATGTTTCTTCTTTTTAAAATGTTTTCCATTGTCATGGTTTTAAGTAATCTACACAATAAACGTTTGTATTGACTTGACCTATAGAGTGGGATTATGTATTATGGAGAGTAATAATGTGGTATGGTAGTCTGTGCTGTGGAGTGGTAACCTTAGGTTTAGTCTTCCTCGTTTCCTTAGAAGCTCAACTATGAACTCAGTGAGACAAAAAAAGAAGTAATCACTGAGGATCACTTGTGGGCCTAGGCAGAGGTATGAGGAAGGCTACTGGAATTATGCGACTGTTTGGCTGCACCAACTTTTGCACAATTATACATTTTACGAATTAGCATCATAATCCATCATATGCGCCCTAATCTACAGATTTGAACAAAAAAAGCCTTGTTTCTAGCTCAAACATTACCAAAAATGCAGAGACAAGTGTTACAGCGTGATTGAAGGCCCTTTGCAAACCTAGAACTTATTGCTAAATGTGGGTGTTAAATTGGTACTAATGGTATGCAAGCCACTCTTGCTTCCTTCTGAGCCTCTCTTGCCTCTTTTTGCATTTCTGATGCTTCTTTCTGCACATTTCTTTCTTTTTCTGTAATTCTCTTGCCTCTTTCTGCAAATCTCTTCTACTTTATGCACCTATCTTGACTCTTTCTGCACTGCTGTTGCCTCTTTCTGCACTTCACTTGCTTTTTTCTGTATGCCTCTTGACTCTTTCTGCACCCTTCTTCAATCTTTCTGCACCCTTCTTGTCTCTTTCAGCACCTCTGCTGCTTCTTTCTGAACTTCTCTTCTCTTCCTTCTTTCTACACCCCTCTTACCTCTTTCTGCACCACGGACGGTTTTTCTGCACTGCTCTTGCTTCTTTCTGCACCTCTTTTGTAAATTTCTGTGTCCCTTTTGTCTCTTCCTGCACCTCAAGTGCCTCTTTCTGCACTTCCCTTGCCTCTTTTTTACTTATCTTGCCTCTTTCTATAAATCTCTTGCCTCTTTCTGCACCCCACTTCCCACTTTCTGCTATTCTCTTGTCTCTTTCTGAACCTCAATCTCTTCTTTCTACACCTCTCTTGCCTCTTTAAGCACCTCTTTTGCTTTTTCTACACTTCTCTTGCTTTCTTCTGCACAACTTTTGTCCCTTTCTGCACCTCTCTTGCCTTTTTGCAGTTCTCTTGCCTCTTTCTGCACCAATTTTGCTTGTTTCTGCACTTTTCTTGTCTGTTTCTGTACCCCTCCTGCCTCTTTCTGCACCTTTGTTGGTTCTGTGTACACTTGTCTTGCTTCTTTTTGCACCTCTGTTGCACATGTCTGCATCCCTCTTGCCTCCGTCTGTATCCCTCTCCCTTTTTCTGCTCCACTCTTGCCTCTATCTGCATACCTGTTCCCTCTTTCTGCACCCCTTTTGCCTGTTTCTGCAACTCTCTTGCCTCTTTTTGCAGTTCTCTTGCCTCTTTCTGTACCTCACCTGCCTCTTTCTGCACCTCTCTTGCTTCTTTCTGCACCCGTCTTCGTTTTTCTGCATATTTCTTTTCTCTTTCTGCACATCTTGTGCCTCACTCTGCACATCTCTTGGTTTTGTCTGCACTGTTCTTGCCTCTTTCTACACCTCTTTTGCTACTTTCTGGACTTCTCTCTCCTCTTGCTGTATCCCTTTGCCTCTTTCTGCATCCCTGTTGTCTCTTTCTTCACTCATCTTCCCTCTTTCTGCACCTCTCTTGCTGCTTTCTGTACTTCTCATGCCTCTTTCTACACCTCTCTTGCTTCCTTCTGCACCCTTCTTCCCTTTATTGCATCCCTATTGCCTCTTCCTGCTTTTCTCTTGCCATTTTCTGCACCTCTCTTGCCTCTTTCTGCACTCCACTTGCCCCTTTCTGCACTTCTCTTGCTACTTTCCACACCTCTGTTGCTTTTTTCTGCACTTCTCTTCCTTCTTTCTGCACTTATCTTGCTTCTCTCTACACCTATGTTGCTTCTTTCAGCAATTCTCTAGCCTCTTTCAGCACTTCTCTTGCTTCTTTCTACACCTCTGATGCTTCTTTCAGCAATCCTCTAGCCTTCTTCAGCACTTCTCTTGCTTCTTTCTGCACCCCTCTTGCCTCTTTCTGTACCTTTCTTGCCTCTTTGTGATCCTCTCCTATCTCTTTCTGCACTCCTCTTGCCTCTTTTTGCACCTCAGTTGGTTTTTTCTACACCTCGCTTGCTTCTTTCTGCACATCTCTTGCCTCTTTCTGCACTTCTCTTGCTTTTTTCTACACCTCTTTTGCTTCTTTCTGCAATTCTCTTGCCTCTTTCTACATCTTTCTGTACCAGTCTTGCCTCTTTTTGAACCTCTGTTGGTTCTTTCAGCAATTCTCTTGCATCTTTCCGTACTTCTCTTGCTTGTTTCTGAAAATATCTTGCATCTTTCTGTACCTCTGTTGCCTCTTTCGGCACACCTCTTGCCTATTTCTGTACCTCTCTTGCCTCTTTGTGCACCTCTCCTACCTTTTTCTGCACCCCTCTTGCCTCTTTTTGTAACTGTGTTGGATCTTTCTGCACCTCTCTTGCCTCTTTCTGCAATTCACGTGCTTCTTTCTGTACCTCTTTTGCCTCTTTCGGCACCTCTGTTTCTTCTTTCTGCACGTCTCTTAGCTCATTCTACACCTCTTACTTAGAGGCAGTTTTAATCCCCCTGCCCTATTATGTACTAGGGTCCTTCAGGAGAGTTCATGCCAATCACAAGGGAACCCCAACCCATAGTGTACCCTAGTGTGTGTAGGTGTTTTCACTGTATTCTAAGTGTCTTTCAGCATAGCACTGGCTCTGGGCTGGTTAGTCAGAGCCAGTTATCACCACTACCAGTCAGCAAAAAAGTTGGGGGCACAGGATGACTGGCAACAAAGCCTCTTTCTGCCCCTCTGTTGGTTCTTTCTGCATATCTCTTGCTTCTTTCCTCACTTTTCTTTGTCTTTCTTGAATTCTGTTGCCTTTTTCTGCATTTCTCTTGCTTCTTTCTGCGCCTTTCTTCTTCTTTTTTTACATGTCCTATCTCTGTAGGCATAGTGAGAAATTATCATTTAAACGCCTTTTCTGCTGATAGCGCTGTTCCTGGCGCTTTCCTTGGGATCCTTGTTGCCTGTTGTTTCCTGCGGCCACAGCTCGCCCCATTTGGCTGGGGGCAGGTTCGTGACTGTTGTGAGTAGTTTGGAGCAGGGCTTGGGTGCGAGGCACAGCGGGGCTGCGAGCGTGTGCAGGGACTCCATTGCCCAGGAGTCCCTGCGTGACCCTGCAAGACCTTCCGGTCCGCTCTCCCCGTGGCCCGCCCACCGCCCACAGGAGGGTACTTTACCTCCTCTCGTCCATCAGCTCCCTGGGACGCCTTTTCTGCTGATAGCGCTGTTCCTGGTGCTTTCCTTGGGATCCTTGTTGCCTGTTGTTTCCTGCGGCCACAGCTCGCCCCATTTGGCTGGGGGCAGGTTCGTGACTGTTGTGAGTAGTTTGGAGCAGGGCTTGGGTGCGAGGCACAGCGGGGCTGCGAGCGTGTGCAGGGACTCCATTGCCCAGGAGTCCCTGCGTGACCCTGCAAGACCTTCCGGTCCGCTCTCCCCGTGGCCCGCCTACCGCCCATAACGGTCCCTATATCTAGGAACGGGACTCCCGCAGCGCGGGACGCAGCTCGGGGCGAAGACCGGGCTAAGAGCGGGCCGTTTGAGGCCGTTCGAGGTCTGAGCGGTCTGGTCTGGGCCCCTTCTCTTTCGTCCCAGCCTGCCCATCTTCTAACTGTCATTGGTCACCATTTCTGCTTAGGCTGGTAGTTTATTGAAACCCCTATGTGTACTCGTGTGACTCGCAATAGGGCGGCCAAGGGGGGCTGGCCCAAAATGGCCCTATGGACGATTTTATTACACGCACAAATATCGCCATAGACCAGGAAATTACCAAACTCCAAACTAGAGTGTCCCTTGACTTGGAAGCTGCAAGGAAGTTGTCACTCGAATTTGCCAATTCCAAGAAATCTTCCTTAGGGCACATAGCATCAGCCACCACCCCAAAGCGCACACACATTCCACAGTGCGTATCAACGATGGCTGTGGTTCACGACACTCCTGTTTTGCCTAACCCCTCGCCACCCCCGTGCCCATCACCTCTGCCTGGAAGTTCGTCCATCCCTGTGGGTAGCCCTCATCATTCCCCCACTTCTACTCCCTACTCTCCAGATATTTCTGTTGCATCCACTTCCTATGGTAGACTCGATAGGATTCCGGCCAATTCGCACAAAAGAAAACGCTCCCCCAGCTCAATTTCCCCACAGAAAAAGACCAAAAACCAGGGGGTCTCTAACGCTGGTAACACCCCAGCCGATGGTAGTCTGGGAAAGCTCTATACTCTCCCGCAGGCTCCATGGTGCACTGATAACGTGGGGTTAGCTTCTGCTGTCTCCAAAAGCATTCCGCTAACTGAGAGAGCTGATCTTGCCCTAAATGACCAGGAGGGGAGGGATAGGGAATTTATAGGTGTGGTTTGGGATACCCTGAAAAGTCTCTTATCTCCCCTGGATATAAGACTCTCTCGAATCGAGAACCATCTCTTAGAGATGGAGAAAAGCATCATAGCCTTGGCTACACTTGGCCTTAGAGGTCTCGAACACCAGGGTTTGATAGAGAACAATACTGCCCCCCAGGCTCCTACCCCTTCCCCCACAGTGCCGCATGGCCTGACACTCATCCCTATTGCGCCTTGTCCCACTCAGCCCATCCCTAAACCACGCACTAAGAGAGTCGTTACCTCTAATCCGGCACCCCAGCCTAGGGTTAACACCCCAAACGCTGTCATTCCACAACCACACACCCGTACTAATATGGCTGCCCCGAGGAGACAGAATCCTAATAGCTCTAGTCTCCGCCCTATCCAGGTCTCCCAAAATAAATCTTCCACTCGTCCTACCGGGGGTCCTCAAACCAAGAGCAATTTTCGAGGGGGGTATATTGATCTCCCTCCTGAAGCCAATGATTATGTGGTGGTTTTGACGGGTGTGCCAGAGGCAGAGAATGGCCATCACGAATATCAGCATTCCTTATACGATAAGGTCATGCACTGGCTCAACACGCACAGACCGATCCCCAATGGCAGGAGGAGTGGAGTTAGTATGGTACGAAGAGTACCGTGGGTGGGCTCAACAAGGAAATCCATTCCCGGCGACTGCATAGTCGTGACGTTTGACGACCCTCTCACGGCTAATTACATCTGCGCCTGGGCGACTCAAGATGGGGGCTCCTCTATTGTGCCGAGGCCTTTGTCATTCTTTTACCCACCACGAGCTGCTTTCTCATATGGGGGCAATTGGTCCATGGTGCCCCAACAGCCCAGCTGGGGGTACTCCTCCAGGGAGCATAATCCAACCAGAGGCTGGCTCGGGATTACAACTTCAAATAGGTTCGCCAGTCTTGAGGATGTTGACTGAATCCCAATGTCTCCTGCTCTGGCACCACCACCCCGACCTAAGGCCTCTGTGGTGGTAGCTGATACCTGTCCTCTGTTGTCTACCCTGGTTGTGACTAGCACTGCCCTCCCGGTCCAACTCAGGACTCAGGCTCCCCCTGTACAGGGCCCACCCAACCCTGGCTATAATACCAGCACCTCTGCTATTGTGAGCGAGACAGCCGTTACCTTGCTGCCACCCTTAGCTCCTCCCCAGTCCTCCTGGCCTGTCGGTTTCGATGCTGTTCCACCAGCCCTTGCCTCCCCCGTCCTGCAATAGACCCGCTGGCAACTCCCACCTTAAGATTTTAAGATTTTAAGCTGGAATGTGGCAGGGCTTGCACGAAATTTCGATAAGCCAGACTGGAACTCTTTTGTGGAGCCCTTTGAGATTTGCCTCCTCCAAGAAACTTGGTGCTTGGAGCCCATGCACAGGGTGGGTTTTAAGACGTACTCAGTACCAGCATTCAAACCTAAGGGCAGTAAAGGCCGCCCTTCCGGTGGCCTTCTTATTTGGGTCAGTATCACACTGGGGCTTACCATAAGACACATAAATACCCAATCTCCAGACCTCATGAGACTCACCTTACAGTGCCCGGGGGGTAGGAACCTAGAAGTGTTTAACTTGTATCTTAGGGGGGCCAGGGGGGGGAATTCACTTTTATCTTCAACTGAAGTCGAAGAGGAGCTCAGTGGTTGTAACATTGACTCCTTGATTGTCCTGGCTGGGGATTTTAATTGCTGTTTTGAACCGCTGGCCAGCGAAGATATCTTGGACACCTGGGAAGACGATACTAAGAGAGGCATCCCTTTGCTTGCTTTGGTCCCAATCAAAAAATGGACTCAGAATGTTATTGACATTAATTCTCTCTGTCTAGAATATGACCTGAGGGCCACTAATGGCCATTCTAAATCAGATCCCAGGGGTGCGCACACCTTCAACAGGGTCGGCTACACCTCGAGAATAGATTATATACTGCTAAACCATAACTCATGGCAGTATTTTCAAGACATGGAAGTCCAGCAAACAACGGATAGCGACCATAATCCTTTGGTCCTATCACTTGCCATTCCGTGGGAAGTAGGGAATTCATCATCGCCCAGTTCTAATTGGAAATCATCCCTCGAAGTTGTTCCAAGCAACTGTGGCAGGCGATTAAAATGGGCAAAAGTCGCCACGGACAATATGAGAATGGCCCAAGCTGGGACCATAAAGATGAAAGCTAAGTGCCTCTTGGGTGCGCTGGATTCCGATAATGCCGTTCTTACGACATTTACGGAGACCATTGCATCGCTCAGTGACCTGTTTATGGTTCCTCAGGGTGGGGCTAGGGCCACTCGGAAAGCAGTAAATAGGGGTAGAGACCAATGGTACTCCCCCGCCTGTCGCGCAGCCAAAAGCGCACTTATCCGAGCGGTTGGTAGGAAAGACGCCACTCAGATTTCACTCGCTAGGAAAGCCTATAAAAAAGCCCTAGCAGTGGCAAAGGACACCCATGAAACAAATTTTTGGAGAGACCTAATGGACACCTGCTCCAGTAAGGACTCAAGGGGTTTCTGGGCCTTGCTTAGAGGAAGGGACAGGCCGGTCGACTCAATGCTGACATGTAACATCGCAGGGGAGGCATGGTTGGCTCATTTTTCCAAACTTTATTCTAACCCATTAGGGGCCTTGGGCCACATCAGGGGTCCCAGACACAGCATGCCAGAAGCTAGCATAGAGTTAGTCCCCTCCTTTACACCCAAGGAGGTTGAAGTAGCGATTAGGTGCCTTGTGCCTAATAAGGCGGCAGGCCCAGATGGCGTCCCGGGCGACTTGCTCCGGACTAACCTGGAGGTGTGGAGTTTACTCATTGCCCAACTTTTGAATGAGGCTATGAAGGGTGGAGGCCTCCCAGATTCATGGAGGGGTGCGGAAGTCGTCCCTATTTTCAAAAAAGGTTGCAGAGACGACCCTGCCAACTACCGTCCCATAAGTCTGATTGATTCCACCCAGAAGGTAGCAGGGAAGGTAGTCTTAGGGAGGATTTTGCAGTGGGCCGAGGAAAAGCAGGTGTTGTCTGACTTTCAGGCCGGTTTTAGAACAGGTACTGGCACGATTGAGCAGACATTTCGTTTCCTAATGCTTTATTGGAAAGTGGTAAAACTGGGCAAAGGCAGTCTGTATCTCGCCTTTATAGATCTGCGGACTGCCTTTGACCTAGTCCCACGTAACCAATTGTGGGCCGTCCTTGAGGGCTTGGGCATGCCCTCGTACCTGCTCGCATTGATCATTAAATTCCACGAAAGCAATTTTGCTCAAGTCAGATGGGGCACGCAGGGCCAAAAAACACCTCGTATCTCTGTCGACAGGGGTGTCCGCCAGGGGTGTGTGCTAGCCCCCACTCTATTTTCACTATGTCTAAATGGAGTGGTGGAGCACCTTCTTAAACTACCAGCAGATGCACCCTCCCTGGCGGGCAGGAAGATACCTACTCTCCTGTTCGCAGATGATACCCTGTTGATCTCGAAATCCCCGCTAGGCCTCCAAACGTTGCTATCAAGGTTCCAGGGCTTTTGCGACTCCAGGGGCTTGGCTATTAACATCAGCAAAAACAAGTTCCTGGTGCTGAATCCCCCTAGGAAGTCAGTACACCCCCCCAACCCTTGATTCAGTCCCACTAGAAAGGGTAAGGGAATTCGATTATTTAGGCATACGACTCTGTGACTCTATGAGTTGGAAGGCACATCATCAAAAAATTATTCTGACGCATAGGAGGGTCACAGGTGCGTTATTAAAAGAACATCGTGCCTCTCCCCTAAAACCTGTTGGGGTGATACTAGATATCTATAGGGCAAAAGCTGTGAGTGCGGCGTTTTACGGGGCAGAGCTGTGGGGTACGCAGAAATTTGACACTCTGTCCCAGCTTGAGAATAAATTCCTCAAAGAACTAATGAGGCTCCCCCATAGCTCTCCCACTCTCCCTCTTTTACTTGACACAGGCACACGCTCTATAGCCGAGCAGTCAAAGCTACGTCCTTTATTATTGTGGGCCC
Organism: Lissotriton helveticus; assembly: GCF_964261635.1. Taxonomy (NCBI): domain Eukaryota; kingdom Metazoa; phylum Chordata; class Amphibia; order Caudata; family Salamandridae; genus Lissotriton; species Lissotriton helveticus. The sequence goes on along the minus strand of NC_136072.1, from coordinate 875,273,987 downwards.
GCATTTGGAATGTCCCTGAACTCTCAAGCTATGCAGACGCACTATGTGAACTCCTCGCAACCCCGGGGTGGTACAAAATCGGCTGGCTCATGGAAGTAAAGCGCCTCCTTTTCAAACTGGGCCTGGGAGACGCTTGGGTCAATAGATCTTCACCACCTAAACAGCTGCTAAAGAAAATATTTTGGTCATGGGTGGAAAACGAGAGAGTGAGCCACTCCAATCTTTGTAGATCTGCTGCTGAGTTTTTGGTTATTAAAGATTCCGTCTTTAGAGAACCCTACCTGGATGTGATCTCCAACCCTTGGGAAAGGGCACTGTATTTTAAATTCAGGGTTGGAGTTTTTCCCCTTTGCACATGGACAGCGAACTGGAAACCACCCTGGCAAACCATAGCAACCTGCCCTTTTTGTGCTAACAGGGATGAATCCATTGCCCACTTAATGTTTGAGTGTTCAGCGTACGCTGCCCCTCGCCGCAGATGGCTGAAACCTCTTTGCCTGAAGCTGGGCACTCGGTCACATGCGGAGGCCTTACAGATGCTAAGATCAGATACTCACCCCTTCTTTGCTTGTGGCCTGGCAAAATACTTGGGTTGGGCTTGGAGGATAAGATCTGAGAGGAAAATGATCCTCCAGTAATGTTAGCTATCCTGATTCCTCCGGTTTTCAGCCATTCGATGTTGTGTCCCTTTGCCTCTTTTTAAGGATGGTTTATTATTGTATGTTGTATAAATGTATTTTAGCTGGCTGATCTGCACAAATGTTGTACACCTTATACTGTTTCCTATTGGTCTGCCCTTATGTATTGATGGTCGAATTGCATAACTGTTTTATATTTTATAATTGTTTTTATGCTGTAATGCTTTTAAGAAATGAGAAATATTTCGAAATAAAGCTATACAACAACAACATTTAAAAAAAACTTTGAAATTCCCTGAAAAAACCAATAGGTTTCAGGGACGTTATAGTTAGAAATTAGCATTTAAAAAACCTTTGAAAATAACTTAAAAAACCATAGGTTTCAGGGACGTTATAGTTAGAAATGAACATTTAAAAAAACATAGAAATTCACTGAAAAAACCATACGTTTCAGGGACATTATAATGGACATTTCACTCGCACAAAACCAGAGAAATTCGCCCATTATAGTTAAGGGCGGGCGTAGTTCGCGAAGTAGCGATACGCGAAGCTACGCGAAGTACACTTCGCACTACGCAAACTTCACGTAGCACTACGTGAGCTGCATAGTAGCATATTCGCACTGTGCAAGATGCGTTTTCAATGATTGCACAGCGGCCGCTTTCTCAACACGGACTGGTAGTTTCTCCTCGCGAGCGGTCGTGAGCATGCGCGACCACTCGCAACGAGAAACCTGACCTCCCCGCGTTGAGAATCTCTCCGGGATGTCATTTTGCTTGTTCACGGACGCGAACATGATGTTTAGGCCCGCGAACAAGCAAAAAATGACCGCTGCACTACGCTATGCGTGTTCGCACTGTGCTACGTGCAGCTCGCGTAGTGCGAAGTTGCGCAAACTTCGCACACTACGCGAGCGTAGCGTAGTGCTTCACCCAGGGTTAGTTATAGTTAGTTGAGCCAACTATAACTTGCGCCCCCGCAATGCACTGCTGATGACATATTGCATCATTCACGACATAGTCAGTGACATCACTGATGACATCTCAAATGACATAACTGATGACATCATCCATGTCATAATCTGATGCACCTCCTCATACCCTAATATTAACTTTGAGACACCAACTCTAAAATACAACTACCATTTTTGAAACCAAACACACCAATGCCAGTTACTACATACCCACTCACTGCTTCCTAGGTCTACACACAAATCTACTCATTCACCCATACAGCCACTCATACATGCAGTCACTGATCAATACAGCACTATCATATGCACTCATGCACCTAGACAGATACTCAGACACCACCACTCAACCATAGTTACTCACACATAGTCAGTCATGCAAATAATCAATCACACTCCCATTTACTCACATACACAAATATTCACACACCACATCACTTATTCATACATATATTAACACATACTTACTCTCTTATACAATCACTGACACAAGCACACACTCATCCATACAGCCACTCTCACAATCACTCACTCCCACATATAGTCTTTTTTTTTTCACAGCCACTTTTAAGTTCCTGCCACCTTTTTTCATCCCAGGATTGTTTTGCCATCTCCTGGGCTTTCTTATATTTATGCCTAGCATACCAAACTGAGGGCATATTACCACCCTTAATTGCTTTCCCCAGGGAGCTACGGGCTTCTTTGCATTCCTTATTAAACCAGACACTTCCCTTTTTACGGATGGTACCATTCTTTTTACCAGTCTTAAGAAATAGGTGCAAAGCTGTCTAAAGAACTCCGCGTGGAATCTAATAACCTCCTCAGACGAGGCCCTATTAAGCAAAAGTTCCTCCATGACTGAAGTTGCATTAACTGCATCTACTGCCAACATCTCTAGGACTTCCGGTTTTACTGGAAGATTCGCCAATTTCAAGCGCCTCATATAATTTGATGGAATTGGATCAAGCTTTTACAAATCCCCTTCAGAGGGAGATGTAACTATGTCTGCTCTAATTTCAAAGACCATAACTAGCGGTTTATGATCGCTTTCGATGCGAACAACAACACTCATATCTCTTAGTTTGTGCCATAACTGACAAATAATTAAAACATATTCAATACGGCTTTGACTGGTGCCATTGTTGAATGTGGGCGCACCGTCTTTGTCTGACTGAGTTCTGCCATTTGTGGCCCTCAGACCTTTCTCCATGCAGAGTGAATTCATCTGAATGATGGCTTCTGTCCATTTTTTTACAGGAATTAATTCTAATTTCATGATATTCCACAATTCATCTTCGCGATCATAAAAATTAAAAGTTCCGTTTAATAGGGATTCAAAGGTCAGGTTAAAATCGCCTGCTGATATTACATCTCTGCCTCTAGATTGCTGGTCAAGCAGTGAGTCTAGGGCTGCCAGTACATCTGACTTCTTTCCCTTTGTGCCCCTCACATGGATGTTATACACATCAAGCCTTTTGCCCTCACCCCATGTGAATCTAAGTACTAATATGTCCTTACTGTAAGATTCTATAACCTGCACCGCAAAGCCAACATCTTGGTGAATCCAGACTGTTAGACTGCCCGATGGCCGGCCTTTACCACCTGCAATAGCTGATACATTGAAATTCAAATAGCCTACACAATAGATCGGATCCATTGCCCAAGTTTCCTGAAACTGGCACACATCATGCCCAGAGATAAAAGATTGCCTTTCAGGGGAGCTGGTTTTAGAACCCAAGTCCGCTATATTCCATGACAGGACAGACAAAGAAGTCATTGATGTCCTCGCTGTGGGCAATACAGACCGGGCGTTAGGCGGGCCATTCAATGTATCACTTCCTCCCTTATCCAGTATTATCCTTGCCTCAAGGGGAGTGGGACTCGAAAAGCTGTCAGAACCAATTAACCCAAGGACTTCCGTTGTTGGCAATAGGCTGTTTGGTGCCGATATGGAACTTGGGTTGATTATCTCCACACTTGGGTGATGGATGAAATTACAACAATCTATGCCAGAATGTACATCTCTAAGTGGTGCAATATAAAGTCAATCATTGGGATCAAGATTTGAAGTACCTTCTAGGGGAGGAACACCTAACCCTACATAGCTACCAGAGGCAAAAGGAGAAAGTTTAAATTGTATTCGGGAATAATCTGGGGACGATGTTCGGAACTCTAAGGCTAGCAGATTCTCAACCATGTCATGGTCCTTCAATGTTAATTCAATAGAGTCATAAGAATTCCCTGAGAAAGAGAGTCTTCGGGCTGTAAGTATGTCTTCTCTGATAACAGAGCGATATCCCCTAACATGTTGAATCCAATGGATTGCCTTGTTTGTAAGGGAATCTCTTATGATCCCACTATCATATTTTGGGACATTAACCATAAAAATACTTGGGGGTTGGTATGCCTCACGTCCCGGATGTCTACTTTGACCATCACACCTATTTGAAATTGTTGGGAAGTCCCCACCCACTGGGGTATGCCTAGTTAATTTGAGTGGTCTGCTTAATTCAGACACTCTGTTCATCACCACCCCCTTTTCTGTATCGTTTTTGGCCACTATAGGTGTGGCAGGGTATACTCAGACATGAGTCCCTTTCTCACTGCTCCATCAGGATTCAGGCAAGCCGGGCCGAAGAGGCTGAAATGCCAGAAACCGGTCCCCGGTAGCTTGTCTCCTTTCTGGTGAAGAATTGGCTTGGTAGTTTGGTCTGCCCTGTTCCCATGATGCACTGGGCCAGGGACAGACTAATTTACATATAGCCAGGTTCTGAGCTGGGATGGGGCAGTGAGATAAATAACGGTGATGGATCAAGCCCTGATCTTTGGACTGGGTAAGAGTGGTCTTCTTAATTCAGACACTCTGTTCATCACCACCCCCTTTTCTGTATCGTTTTTGGCCACTATAGGTGTGGCAGGGTATACTCAGACATGAGTCCCTTTCTCACTGCTCCATCAGGATTCAGGCAAGCCGGGCCGAAGAGGCTGAAATGCCAGAAACCGGTCCCCGGTAGCTTGTCTCCTTTCTGGTGAAGAATTGGCTTGGTAGTTTGGTCTGCCCTGTTCCCATGATGCACTGGGCCAGGGACAGACTAATTTACATATAGCCAGGTTCTGAGCTGGGATGGGGCAGTGAGATAAATAACGGTGATGGATCAAGCCCTGATCTTTGGACTGGGTAAGAGTGGTCTGCTTAATTCAGACACTCTGTTCATCACCACCCCCTTTTCTGTATCGTTTTTGGCCACTATAGGTGTGGCAGGGTATACTCAGACATGAGTCCCTTTCTCACTGCTCCATCAGGATTCAGGCAAGCCGGGCCGAAGAGGCTGAAATGCCAGAAACCGGTCCCCGGTAGCTTGTCTCCTTTCTGGTGAAGAATTGGCTTGGTAGTTTGGTCTGCCCTGTTCCCATGATGCACTGGGCCAGGGACAGACTAATTTACATATAGCCAGGTTCTGAGCTGGGATGGGGCAGTGAGATAAATAACGGTGATGGATCAATCCCTGATCTTTGGACTGGGTAAGAGTGGTCTGCTTAATTCAGACACTCTGTTCATCACCACCCCCTTTTCTGTATCGTTTTTGGCCACTATAGGTGTGGCAGGGTATACTCAGACATGAGTCCCTTTCTCACTGCTCCATCAGGATTCAGGCAAGCCGGGCCGAAGAGGCTGAAATGCCAGAAACCGGTCCCCGGTAGCTTGTCTCCTTTCTGGTGAAGAATTGGCTTGGTAGTTTGGTCTGCCCTGTTCCCATGATGCACTGGGCCAGGGACAGACTAATTTACATATAGCCAGGTTCTGAGCTGGGATGGGGCAGTGAGATAAATAACGGTGATGGATCAAGCCCTGATCTTTGGACTGGGTAAGAGTGGTCTGCTTAATTCAGACACTCTGTTCATCACCACCCCCTTTTCTGTATCGTTTTTGGCCACTATATGTGTGGCAGGGTATACTCAGACATGAGTCCCTTTCTCACTGCTCCATCAGGATTCAGGCAAGCCGGGCCGAAGAGGCTGAAATGCCAGAAACCGGTCCCCGGTAGCTTGTCTCCTTTCTGGTGAAGAATTGGCTTGGTAGTTTGGTCTGCCCTGTTCCCATGATGCACTGGGCCAGGGACAGACTAATTTACATATAGCCAGGTTCTGAGCTGGGATGGGGCAGTGAGATAAATAACGGTGATGGATCAAGCCCTGATCTTTGGACTGGGTAAGAGTGGTCTGCTTAATTCAGACACTCTGTTCATCACCACCCCCTTTTCTGTATAGTTAATTTGTGTGATATATCTGCTTTTGCGGAAGTTACATAGGTGGCGCCACCCAATGGTATAGGATCTTTTCTAAAGCGATTTATACCTACACTGGACCTGCTAACTTGTTGGGGGACCAATATTTTTGGCTGAGTACCTGTAGGGATTAAGGCAGCTAGACCACCCTGGCTGAGTCTTTGATTAGATTGCACCGACTGGTTAGCTCTATAGTTGCAGCTTCCTGCAGTAGATGAAGACCTATTGGATAAAATATCAACTTTTGAAGATAAGTCTTCCAATTTCTGACGTATTAAAGTAACTTCCACTTTTAACTCGGATATAAGACTATGCAACCCCTGTAGTTCGGCAGCAGTATGTGTTACAGGTTGTAAGGAAGTGCCACATGGTATCACCACTGGACTAATCATAGCCTCAGCTACCCTTTCTTGCTCCTGCAGGTCTATAAGGGGCAAACACCTGTTTGTACATATAATCCTTGTATTGTCTACTCCAGGAGGACCAGCCTTGCTTACACATGTAGTACTACCTTTTCCACTGTGACCTTCATTTCCGGGATCTACCGTATCTCCCCTGCTTGTTTTATGAAACAACACCGGAATTGTTATCTGTTGGGCTGGGGTGTTTTTAGCTACAAGGGGGTAACCTGGGGTCGTGCCTTTATTGAGGATTTGGGTAGATGTTTCACTGGATAGAATATCTTCACATTCGCTTATCAGCGAATCTATCCTATCCATGGTGCAACTATTTGCAATTTGCTTAGACTTTGGAGATTTCCTCACTCTTTTTCCCTTGCATTCAGAAAGACATGTTTAATCACTCACTTATACAGTCAGTCACGCATCTACTAAATCATCCATTCAGACACTTATACACCCACTCATTCTTCCATACACATTAGTATATATATATATATATATATATATATATATATATATATATATATATATATATATATATATATATATATATATACATGAACAAACATTCCTGCTTCCTTAGAGACATCCAACGAAGAAGGCACGGACTTCAGGCTGGTTGGAATTTGGCTTCTTTTATTGTTTCAGGTCACCCTCAACCCGGACATACGAGAGACGCGTTTCGGCTTCGCAGAAGCCTTTGTCAATCTGATTGGCGCCAGCATGAAGTGAGTATATATATATATATATATATATGGAATGATGACACTATGCATTACTTCTGTTTTATTAGGTGTTTATATGCTGCTAATTTATGAGCTATTTATAGCCCATTGTTTCGATCTGATTTCATTTCATAAGTTGGTTTCTAGTATGTTTGGACAGGATGTCTTTTGCCAAATGTTGTACTATTTATTTCCTAGTTATATTTTGCATTTATGATACAATTTTCAGACAGGTGTTATTCTTAAACCATTCATTAGGCACTTGCCTATTATACTATGACTGCAACACTGATTGTTTCTGTTGTAGGTTTATTTAAGAGTGGCTTTCACTATATTTATTGCATTTTTTGAACCAATATTGGGTTTTTAGATACATATTCGCCAATTTCATGATTTTACCACCTAATTCTGTTTTTATTTGTATCTTTATGGCTGTATATATATTTACATGTTACATGATACAGTGACTAGGAAAGTACTATAGTCTGTCTTTTAGACTCTTGAGCGGGGCGTGCTTGATTTTACAGGCAGTTGTGCTTCCCGTTACTTTTTAATGAATTCACCTAGAGGAGATGCATCATGTGATCAAGCTCCCAGGGATGAGCGAAACACGTAATGGCGGTCAGTATGCCTGTGTATTCTGTGGATTTTTCAATTGAATAAAACCTACACTGCTTCATCCACTTATGCTGCGTGGAAGTTCGTAATTTCCTTCAGGAGTGTTGAGGTCCATGCCTGGAGTTCCGCCGGAGTAAGGGATGGACAGGATTTCATGTTTGATATATATATATATATATATTGCGCTCAAACAACCTTGCAAATCCAAGGAAGAAAAGACAGCACTCGGGGGGGGTACCAAATTCACACAGTAGTTTTATTCACCACAAGCGTGCCACAGACGCGTTTCGGCTCTTAGCCTTCGTCAGTGTGTGATTTACACATTGAAAACCGGTACATGTTATATATTTTACAATGTGAACGGGTTACACCTCTCAGTCGACAGAGGACCAAAGCACTCCCAGCTAGCGCGAGCGCCATCTTGGAACGGTAAAAAGTATACACACATTCCTATTCACAAAGAATGCACTGCATATTATCATACCTACAGATAGGTAAATATGCACAGATGGGAGGTCTTATTCATAATACTGGAAATATATATATATCTATATTCACTGAAAAAAACATAGGTTTCACCCCAGTTATAGTTAGGAATTAGCATTTAAAAAACCTATTAAATTCACTGAAAAAACCATAGGTTTTACACCAGTTATAGTTAGCTGGAAGTTTTACTCGCATAAAACCATTGAAATACCCACGTTATAGTTAGTTGGACTCACTATAACTTGCGCGTGATGTCATGAGTGATGTCACTGACCATGTCATGAGTGATGTAATATGTGACGTCATCAGCAGTGCATTGCACGCGCAATTTATAGTGAGTCCAACTAACTATAACGTGGGAATTTCAATGGTTTTATGCGAGTAAAACTTCCAGCTAACTATAACTGGTGTAAAACCTATGTTTTTTTCAGTGAATTTAATAGGTTTTTTAAATGCTAATTCCTAACTATAACTGGGGTGAAACCTATGGTTTTTTCAGTGAATTTCATAGGTTTTTTAATAGCAAATATCTCTAGGTATGAAAGTAATAATTTTTATTACAAATTTTAAATTGTGTAAATATTTTTTTTTTATTGTTTGCCCTGGTACGCGCCCCGGGGCGCTCCCGGGGCACGTACCCGTGAACGTACGGGTGAGCGTAATGCTATGGAGCGCCCGGGGCGCGTACCGGGGAGCATCCTGAGAGCGCTTTTCTCGCGAACGAAAACAACATGACGTTCCGCGTAGTCGCGTGATGCGCCGCGTAAGCGTGACGTATCGCGTAACCGCGTGATGCGTTCTTTCGGCGCGCTGCGTAAACGCACATGGAAGCGCTCCGTGGCACGACCCGGAGCGCGAAACGTAAGCGCTCCGGGGCGCGTAGCGGGTAGCGCGTCGGGACATGTGACCTGGAAATAACACTTTTCATTGGTTCTCAACTTTTTTTTTATCCAAATGATGAAAGCCCCCTCCTTATTTCCTCATACTTACTTTCTTCTTTCAGAAAGCAAGAGCTATTTGTGAGCAGAGAAAGGGCTTCAGTAGTAGCTGCAGCTGGTGCACCCCCACCACCACCACCACCACCCAGAAAGGAAGGTCCACCACCCCAGATCCTTCCAGGAGTTGAAGAAGAGGAGGAAGAAGATGATGAGGAGGAACACCCTAGGAGATTCTTGCGGGAAGAACCTAGAGAAAGGCATGTGAAAGTGCATTATATATGGCAGTACTTTTCCATCCCTGCTGGGCAAAAAAAAGTGAATGCCCCACATGACACGTGTTTGATTTGCAACCAAGTTCTCTCCAGGGGCAACCCAAATAAAAAGTATTCCTTTGGGAATTATACGATGATCCGCCACATGGAGAGGTGGCATCCTAACAATTTGGCACAGGCTGAGGTACGGGACATGCTTCAGAAGAACAGAGATCATCAGGCCAGCACCTCCACAGGTGAATTTTCGGTTGCAGCACCAGAAGGGCGCGAATCAGTGCCAAACATACAAAAAAAAATTGGTGTATTAAAGATGGTCTGCATTTTTTGTGGAAAGACCCTCTGCTACAGGCAACTAAGTATTTCCCTCATTAATGATGCTGTAGACAACCACCACTGCAGCAAGAAAAGAAAGCAGTAGCTTTTTTTTTATTTTTTGCTCCTGTCGAGCCACTGTTAATTCCCAGTTTTTTGGTTCTTCCCTAAAAAAATATAAAATAGTTCATAAAAACCAAAAAAAACAAAAAAAATTCAGAAAAATAAATAAATATATAAAACAACAAAAAAATTAAAAAAAAGTTCTTATCAGAACTACCTCACATTTATAAAATTAAACCAATATTTTTAAAGGATCTCTGTCAATTTTTTCTCCTTAGGGTACGCGTACCGGGGCGTGCCCGCCCCCCCAAAAAAAAATAATTAATGAAACAGCATGAGGAAAGGACACAAACAGAGTTATGTTAAGAGAAAAAGAGCTACAAGATGACCACAGAGGGATTGTTTATTACATAGTAAAAAATTAGAGAAGGTGTAATTGGATGAAAGTGAAAAAAGTAAAATGGCTAAAGGAGCGAAAGAAAGGAAGAGAGAGGAAGAACACTAAAGTAGAGATAGTGTGAGACTGTGATTCGCTGTTAAAAGAAAAAGAAAGGATAGTAAAAAATGGAGAATGAAGGGTAGTGGCTGAATCACGATAAATAAAAAACAATGAGGAAAAGTCTGAAAAGACCAGGTAGTATAAGTAAAGAGAGGTGAAAGAGGGAGAAAAGTTGAATTACGAAAACACATGTGGAGTGACAAAGAGAAAGGGCAAAGAGAGTAAAGGAAACAGTACCTGAATGGGTTTGAGTAAAATAGCAAAAAAAGATAAGTAATGCAGTGTGTGTGACTTATAGGGAGTCAGTGGGTGTAGGTCGCAGTGTGGGTGTGTAAGGTGTGTCTGTGGGTGTGGCTGTGTGGAGTGTTTTGGTGTGGGTGGAGGTGAGGGTGTGTGAAATATGTGTGAGGAGTGTATGAGTGTGGGGTGTATATGTGTTCGATGTATGTGTGTGTATGGAATGTGTGTGTGTGTTTCAGGAGTGTGTGTGGGGGGATTTTTTGTGTGTATGAGGTGTGTGTGTGGTGTGTGTGGGGTGTATGTTACAGGTGTGTGTATGTGTTGGAATGGGGATGAGGTGTATGTGTAGGAGTAAGGTAAATAATTAAGAAAAAGAGAATGAGTGAAGAAGCAAAGGAAGGGATTAGAGGGTAAGTAAAGTAAAGAAAAGGGATTGAAAGAAGTTGAATATGAGATAGGAAATCGGAAAAGGGGAGTAAACATGTAGAATAAGAATAAGTGAGTGAAACAGAGTAAAGACACAGGAGTGTGTTAGATTAAGAAAATGTTAGTGAGCTTAAAGCAAAGGGTGATCACAAACTACATTTTTTTAGTCATACTTACCATATAATAAATACATTTTTTAACTACACTGTGTATCTGGGAAAGAGAGAAGAAAAAATAAGTTATAATTAGTAAAATATGTATTTTAAATTAAAAGATCCAAATGAAGAGGTTAAAAATCATAACGCTCTATTTAGAAATAAAGTTAGAGTGAAGAACACAGAAAGGGAAATAAACTAAGGTAGAAGGACAAAAAGAGGGAAAAAGAAATAGAAGGAGAGCAAATTACAAAGAGTAAGGCATATAGATTCACTGAGAAAAAGAGAGAGAAGAACAGAGAAATGAAATGAAGGTAAGAAAGATACTAAAACAATGTGAGTTACCAAAACTAAATCAGGAAACAGTAGTAAGTAAAAAGATAATGACTGAGACAGAAAACAGTCTAATTAAGGATGCATTTAGAAGAATGAGGAATACAAGATAACTGAGAGTAAATGAAGAACAGTCATAGAGTGAAAGGATGAAGGGACACAGGATAATATACAACGATTGAGGAAAATGGACTGAGAAAGTTATAAGGTAGACACACTCAGAGAAAAACTGAGTGAGGTGGAGTACAATGAGTGAGAAAAGGAAATGAGTAAGTGAGCAAAAAGAAGGAAAGAGAGGGGAAGACAACTAAAACAGTGGTACTGAGAAAAAATAATTTGGTGATGAAAGTAAAGAGAAGGACATGGAAAGAAAAGAAATGAGGGATAGTAATGGAACCAGAGTAAAAGAAATGGGATGAAGAACGATGAGAAAGGAGCAGTGAAGTTGTTGTAAAAGAAGTGATAGAATGTAGATAAACACAAGTGAACATAACACAAGTAGAGTGAGGCACTGAGGACATAGAAGTAGTGAACGAAAAACAGAGAGAAGAGGTCAAAAGTAAGAAGCAAACAAAGATAAGCTAAGGAGAGTGGGTGATTTATAGTGATAGAGTGTAATAATACTGCTGAGTGAGTAAAGAGGAATTACTAAAAGAGCAAAGGAGGAAAATACGGAAAAGAGAAGAAAAGCAGGAAGACTGAAAGCTGAAAAGTTATGCAAGGGAGAGACGGGATGCACACAGTTGAAATGAAAATGAGGGGTTGTCAAAGAAGTGGAGTAAGGGAACAGGGGTTACAGAGAGTGAGAGAAAGACATTATAAGTGACTAAAAAGAGCTGAAAGAGGATGGAAAAAGGAAAGTAAATGTCAGAGAATGGGAATACAATTTAAGTTACACAATCCAAAGTATAAAATAACTTGTACAACATGTTACAAAGTTTATTTTTGCTGTTCTCAGAATATATTGAATTTCACTTAAAAGAGTGAGTTCAAATTACTCATCATATGACAGCGGGGAAAAAAAACACAATAAAAAAAACCTTAGATACTGACAAATGACAAATGTACGCTAAAGTTAGAATGACTTACTTTTCCTTGAGGCCAAATACTGTATCATGGTGGTCCTTTTCTCGTTGCAAAGTACTTTGCTGTTCACTTTAAAATCCATTTCATCGACTTTCTAGAAGAAAAGCTCCAAGAACATCTGAAATATTTTCAATATTTTCATATACTCCTTTTTTCAGTCATGACTCTTTACTCATTCCTGCACCTTTCCATTTGGCCAAATAGTGTCAGATGTATGAGTATATGTTCAAATTAATTCTAAGGCACTCTGAAATGATCTTTTTCCCGACGTTCTGAAAGAAAGGCTCTACAACATTTTCACAATATTTAATTATTTGTATAACCATCTCTGACTCACTCATGTTCATCATTTTGTATATTACTAACTTCACTTATTATGAGATCAAATTACAGTACCTATATGAAAAGTCAATTTTTTATATTGCCTGGAACACTTTTACTCAGAATATATTTTTAAACAGCAAAATAACCATTATGAACTACTCCCGTCTTCATATGCCAATTACTTTTACCTAAATTTTTGCTGTAAAAACACTAGGTATGAATTTATAAAGCCAAAAGGCAAACGTTGTTTGAAAGTCAAATGAGTGTCGTTACATTGGGTCCAACCTTTAGAAGTTTTTAAATAGCATGTGTAATGTCCTGATGTTGTAGAAGGACCATCATGAAAAATAATAGCTACAGTTGCAAAGGTTCTTCCTGATATCGATAACTGTGAAGCCACGAAATCTTTAATAGAAGTTGTCAATTTAGTTCCATCAGGTCTACATCGTTGGAACATTAAAATGACATAGTGACCATAATTTTGTAGAAATAATGTGGACAGCATTGTAGATTTACATTGGGTACACACCATATTGTGATCAGCTGCTTTAACTAGATTATTAAAGGCACTGATTTGCAGTCTGGTAAAGTCAAATATATAAATCTTTCAGTGTCTATTCTAGTAGTACTTGATGAAGCACAGTTATCACAGTCATGTTGCCATTGATAAGAAAGATTAAAAAGGTTTTTTATATCTACTCCTTCATCTTCCAACACATCAAACATATACATTAAAAATTCCTGACAATCCTGCTGAATTATCTGTGAAAATTGATTTTGACCTGAACATATGTCTACAAGATTCCTAATTTCTGAAACACTTTCTATTTTTCCTCTATCACTACTACATTTCTCTAACACAGAATTCAATAAACAGCACAATGTTTGTTCTCGATTTTCGACAATCTGTTTTTGTAAATTTTGAAGAAAAAAAACAACATTAACTACTACATTAGCATAGCAGTTGACACCAGAACTGTTTTCAAACTGAAATCCAACAACATCTTCAACAGAATCATTTTTCTTTCTGCTTACAATTACAGTTTCATCTATTTTTTGTCTTTTTGCTACTACCTTACTGCAATTACTCTCATTTCTTCTTTTTCGGCCTACAACACGTTTTTGCAATCAGAGGATATTGAGGCAAATGTGGAGCATACTCTCTTCTTAACCCATTGTATTCTTTAACACAATCTAGATCAGCACAAATCTTTGTTTCATCACACTCAATCAAGTACAATCTTGATAAAGTTCTCACTCGTGATAATACCACATATGTCATACCCTCTGTAAACACAGAACTTCCAATGTTCACCAAAGCACTATCTACACTTAAACCTTGAGATTTATGAATTGTCACTGCATATGCCAAACAAACAGGAAACTGTTTTCAGACATATAAGTCTTTCACAAGCAAAAATCTAGCTGAACAACGACAAATTTGTTCTATTTCGACAATGCCATCAAATTAAATTTTTAAAATTTCAATTCCATCTCTATTTTTGTAATTCACAAAACCAACAGCATGACCCATTGCTCCATTTACCAGACCTCTTTCAACATTTAAATTCCTTCTCAAAATAATACGACAATTTAAACACACATTCAGAGTCTTTTCAAAACCAGCAGTTTTAGATATAGTCTTCTCCAATGAATCCTATTTTCATTTCAAATGTTCTGACAAAATAATTGTTGCTCCCATATGCTCTATTTTATCTATAGCTTCCAGTTTCACTATCTCTTCATTTTCTAACTTCAGCATTTTGTTGTTGAACATGGAACATTCTTCCAGAGTAGGCATCAAACATATGGCACATTTCTTCTCATTAATTTTCTTAAAAATATTCTCTGGAAGAATGTTTTCATTTGGGTACAAATTAGAAATTAACCGTCCATGTAAAGCTTCTTTCCCTTGCTGACTTATTTTTCCTACTCTTACATCTTGTAAAATATTTTTATAATCTTCATCCTTTGCCTGCCGCATATTTTGAAGCAGTTCTGCATATTTGAAGTTTAACCATATATTAACGTTTCCAATGCTTCCTAGGCACTTCCTGGTATCTTCATGTGTGAGCATTTTGAACACAGGTTGTCCTTTCACTGGAGTCAACTGCAGAAGATCTCCAAAAACAATAATATGTTTTCCTCCAAATAAAACATCATAGTCTGTTCTAAGAATTTCTTGCATTCTCAAATGCACAAAAGCAAGCATTATATTTGACACCATGCTTACTTCATCAGTGATAATAAGTTTCATTTTCTTCAGGACTCTCGAAACTTCGGAACACGCATCTCCAGATAGCTTGTGATATTGCAATTTGTTATCATGCTCCACTGGCAGCATCAGTAAACGATGTAAAGTAATCCCTTTAATATTATGTGCTGCCAGCCCAGTAGGAGCGGTAACAACACAAGACAGCGGTGATTCAGTCCTTTTTTGCAGATAAGATGCAATTACTTTAATCAGAAAACTTTTTCCAGTTCCCGCTTCTCCACTCACATACAGTTGGACAGGCTTAAATGATGTACATGAGCACTCTTTCTTCTCATGACTCAATCCATGTTCAACCTGTTCTATGACTTCGTCATATATCAGTTTCTGCTCAAGGTTTCACCAAATCTTCTAAATTAATTACATCCTCTTGAGCTTGCTCCATAGCTCTTTCCACTTCATCCATGGCAGTGGCAGCTTCATTTTGGATAATTGGTCCTCCTAATGGATCCTGACTCAATGAAGCAGAACTCTGACTGCCTTGAGAACTATCTCTCGCAATCTCTGCAGCAATTGTTGATTCTTGCTCTATTTCTTCATTCAACATTTGCAGATAATTTGGAAAAACAGGACATTCTATTGTATCCTTCGTAGCATTAAAAGAGTCTTCATAACAGAGAAAATCTCCAAGTAGTTCCTCTTCTTCTCGCCATGGTTTAAAGAGTTGCAAAGAGCCAAATAGTAAAATTCTCTTTTGTCTGGATTTTCACAACTCAATTTTCGATGATTAATCAAATGACCTTTTTTCTGTTTCACTAGACATCCTTCACATCCAATGATTCCATATATTCCATTATTGATATCTTCTCTGATGTTCCTCTTATAAATATATCTTTGCAGAACTTCATAGAGACAAACGTTCTCAAGGTGAGGACTTCTATTTGGATAGTATGTATCCAACATGTTTGTCTTCAAAATATCTGTACTTTCTGGTTCTTTCTCCGCCAAATACTCTATCTCTTGTACAGATTTCAAAAATCAATTTCGTGTTGCAGCAAGACCTAGACTCACCCAAATGATGGTTCTAGATTTGGCATAGAGACTTGCTGACGACAATCGATCAGAACATTCATATGCTCCAATTTCTCGATGCGACAACATCTTCAGACTGTAACTGTACAATTTCTTGCTTAGGCTCTTTTCATGTGAAATGTCCTCCGACATTTCCTTCAGTTCTGTATTTTCTTTTTTTGTGATGTAAGACGTCACATATCGAGCCACAGCAATAGAGTTGTCAGCAACGAATTGAATATTTCTTTTTCTTTTGAGTCTGCTTTTTCTTGTTATGTTGTTCTACACTTGAGCTGCCTGTGGAAAGCGCCGGGACACTCTGTTAGAGTAGCCGAGCGCTATATAAACGCAATTTAACATAACAATTTAACAATATCCATGTTAGCATTCCACATGGACAAAATCACTGGGTTGTAGTCGTTGATGTACTTGGACTCTTCGTTTCTTTTTAAATTGTATGTATTTTTTGGTGATTTTCTCGTCACAGTATGTCGCAGAGAAGACATCAAATTATTTACTCTTCCTTTAGAAATCACTGGTCGTGGAAAAGCGAAACGACATTTTGTGTAGAACTTGTCCTTGTTTCTGAATTTTTGACGACAGTACTTTCCACAACGATGGGATTGAAAGCGTAAAACTTGTTGCCTTAAATTGTTTTCTTCGGTAGTTTTCGGAACAGCACATGTTGAATACTTTTCAATGAAGCTCTTCACTGTCTCATCTGAATCTGTTCCAAATTTGGGTGCATCTTTAATCCATAATAACATATGTATGTGAGGAGCACCTCTCGCTTGATACTCCTTTCTCCAAAAGAAATCCAAAAACTCTCCAAGGGGAGGATTTTTTTTGTTGGTAATAAAAGACATCATAGCTTCAAATCTATGATTGAAATATCTGCATACATTCACTGGATCCAAAGAACACAGTTCTCCAGGTGTTTTGAATTCTATATTTTGTATATTAGCATTGGCCTCTCGTAGAATTTGAAGTAAGTCCTCCCATGCATACTCGGCAGAGCTAAGAGTGAGGAACCATGTAGGAGTTCCTAAGTTTCTTAGCATACATTTCAATTCCCCATGGCGACGGTACCAATACTCATTTGTACCACGCTGACATGCCATGAGATTGATTAGATGAGATTCTAAAATATTATCTTGCAGATTCACTTTCTCCATAAAGTCCCTCGCCGAAACATTTTGCAGATGTGCTCCACTTTTCAGAATATGGTTTACTGCATAAGAAAGCCCAGACAAGTCACTTTTATACAGTAGATGAAACAAATAGGGAATGCATTGACGAAACCTTGCATCTTCAGCATATAATCTTACAGTTCAATATTCAGATGCAGGAATTTGAAGTGGTCGATCGTCATATCGTCCACCTCGACCTGTTGGAAATAGCTGTGGAAAACAACGAGCTTCCAAACTTTCTTCCCATACACTAATGGGACTTCCTTTTACTGTTTTCATTTGAAACAATTCAATTGCATTCCCCATTACTTCTTTGGAATGCAAAGGATGAACAGTATAATGTTCATATATTTCTTCACTTCTAGACACATCAACTTTTTCAATTTGGCCGCCTGAACAATCACTGTCTTCATCTGCAGCTGTTTCCTCTGCTGCAACACATACATCTTTGTAGTACTCATTGTTTTTGACTAAATACAACGTTGCCTTTTTGACTTTCCTAACATCCACTAAATCTTACTACATCAAAGGGAAGGGAGTAAAAGTAGTTGATCAATGGATCAACGGACACGGTTATCCACACAGAAAGGTGGAAGGTCCAGTTGCAGCTTGTGTCCGTGTCTTGTACTAGGAAAACAAAGGGGGTTTGCTGCACTGTTCCTATGATAAGTGAGGGAAGTGTTTAACTGGCATTACCACAGATGTTAGAGTAACATACTGGGGCATCCATTTTGTTGGATGTGATTGCCTCACACACCCCGAAGGATGTCATGCTTCATCATCGGCGGTTGCTCCTCGTCGGGGAGGCGGTGCAATCCCCGACGGGCTCACCTCAAAGAGGGGCTCTTTGGCGGAGATCTTTTTCCAACTGCCTTATGGTGAGGTGGGGGTGTGTGGGCTGGGCTAGATGTGATGGTGAGTGGGATATTAAAATGTAGCAAGGGGTACCGGAATTGAGTTTATTCTGGGGGTCCCCTGGCTGCCGTTAAAAAAGTGGGGTTAGCTCACTAGGTGTCAGCAGGTTAGGTCAGGTGAACCTAGATGAGACTAAAGGTGATGTGGGTCGACATGTTTCACGCTGTGGGTATAGTCACCCGCGATTCATCAGGACCTAAGTAATGTGCAAGGAAACATGCTAATGTCATGTATGTTATTACCTCTGTGGGTTCTCCTATGCCTAAACATAAGGAAAGAGGAAGAAGAAGGACAACCATTAAATGCTAATCTGCATATACACAGTTCAAATTAATGCCAGGATGTTAAACACAGTGTAGCATGCTATTGGTGATAAGCAGTATTGTATGACCGCCACAGCATGCCTTGCAAAATGTGTGTGTCTCAAGTGCGTCGTCAAGGGCACACACAACAGTGAAGATTCGTGAGGAGGTTTGTGATGGAGTGGTGGCTAAAATCAAGATTTAAAACCAATGTTACAAGAAGAGTTAAAATTACAGCAATTTGTGAGGACTGAACTGCTCATTAATTGTGAAAACCGAGCAGATGTAATGTTCATAAGGCACTTTTTGCAATTGCATGCACAACACTCTCACACTGTGTACCAGCTGGGGAAAACATAGGACGGTCTGTCTCCCGTGTCCCACTTACCTAATGGTTAAGAATTACATGCCACATGAGGGGTCGGCGGGACTAGACATCAGGGAAGAGCCCAGGGGTTTAGCTGGAGATAGAGGAAAACATAGCGCCTGTAAATGGACAGTTGCTCGCGCTAATGTCAGAGAGTTTTTTACCTTCTCCAAGCAGAGTAGGGCTAGCGCTAATGTCAAAGAATTATTCTCAAGCAGAGTTGGGCTAGCGTGGTGGAGGACCTCCATGCTGTTTCCCATCGTAACAATCCCTATCGAGTGGACTCACCTCCATTCCGCCGTGTCCGCGCAGTCAGACCTACCCTTCTCCGCCGAGCTCGAGTAGATGT
This sequence comes from Lissotriton helveticus, assembly GCF_964261635.1. Classification (NCBI taxonomy): domain Eukaryota; kingdom Metazoa; phylum Chordata; class Amphibia; order Caudata; family Salamandridae; genus Lissotriton; species Lissotriton helveticus. The sequence continues at coordinate 875,254,809 of NC_136072.1, read as the reverse complement.
GTGAGCTCGGCGGCCGGGACAATTTAAACTGTGTTGACAGGTCGGCGTGTGACGGGACGTCTCCGCCTCCTCTGTCAGGTCACGTGGTTGGTAGCGCATTCTGCGGCGGCCATCTTACAGCGGTGTGCTGGTGCGCTTAACGCCAAGTGTCCAGTGTTCTACTTGTCACAACAACTATTTATATCAGATAGAGGGGGTTTCACAAGGTTATTTGGAATCGTCCCATATCGTCGTGGGCTGGTCGCCCCTATTATGCGTGTGGAGTGACTTTTTCTGTTGTATGTGAAGTATAGCGGCCATGTTGTAATGGGCACAGAGTATGTTCCGGGCATGTGCTGGCCGTGATGGTTCTAGAGAACGTGACACTCCGTTGTATTTAGGTGAGCCCACAGCCCATGGGGCATGTATGGCTTTGGAGACACATTGCACAGTGTATGGTGTTGTGCTGTATAGAGTGAATTGTTAGCAACAGGGACTGGTGGAAGAGTGATTAGGGTAGATCACTGTCGATAATGTGGCAGCTGATAACAAGTGTAGTGGACAAAGGCCCCAACTACCCTAGAGTGAGTGCCACGGAATATCCTCATTGAGGCCCTGTTTGTCCGTGGACAGACGATGTACCCACCTCTGCTCTTTCCGAAACAGGGCATTACTCGGGCAATTGGGGCTAGCCTCAAGCACCAGCCACCTCATTGAATCCTCATCATGGTTTTTCTCAACAAAATGTTTGCACATCTTTGTGTGGGTCTTTTTGCAACGAAAGTTGCTCCGGTGTTCAATGATTCTTGTTTTGACCGGACGGGTGGTCATCCCAATGTATAGTAACTCACAAGGGCACTTCAGCAAATATATACAATTTGATGTGTTACAATTCGTGTGGTGTCTGATCTCCCATTTGAAGGTCTCGGAGAGTTGGATACTCTTGAGTGTCAGGGTGTATCTACAAACACCGCACATTCCGCAAGGATAATGGCCCGTTACTGGGGGGAGATGCCACAAAGTCTGTTGGGTATCTTTTCTAGTGCACTTAGGCCTAGTACTGATCAGGATGTCCTTAAGGTTTTGAGACCTCTTGAAGGCGAATCTAGGTTCTTCTAGGGATAGATCGCCGGTGTTGAGGATCCCCCAATGGCGCCTGATAGTGACCCTAATCTTGGTGGACAGAGGGGTGTATGTTGTTACACATGTGATTGGTTGATTTTCAGTTGGAGTCCTTACTTGCCTCTCTAGAAGCGCATCTCTGTTATTATTCTTGGCGCGTTTCCTGGCTTTGAGGACATCGCCTCTGGGGTAACCCCTGTCAAGAAGATTCCTTGAGAGGATTTCGGACTCCTTCCTGTAGTCAGATACCTTACTGCAATTACGTCTTATTCTTAAGAATTGTCCGAAGGGCAGGTTTGTACGCAAAGCCCTCGGATGATGACTCTTAAAGTGTAACAGACTATTGCGGTCAGTGGGTTTGCGGTACATGGTGGTGCTGATGGCCCCGTCTCCTAGTCTTATTGTTAGATCCAGAAAGGCAATCTCCTTGGGTGAGGATGCCATCGTGAAATGTAGGTGAGGGTTTAAAGAGTTGACCCAAACCAGGAAGGCTTCATGTGACATAGGTGGACCCTTCCATAAGATCAGAATGTCATCAATGAAGCGCTTCCACATCTTGATGTTTTCCATAAAAGGATTGGTCTCGTGATGTATATGTAGACCCTCAAATTTGGCCATGTAGAGGCAGGTCACCGACGGGGCAAAGGTGCTGCCCATAGAGGTGCCCTGGGTCTGGTGGTAGTATTTGCCTCTGTATTCGAAATAGTTTTCAGTTAGAGCTAAGGACGCGCACTCCATAATGAAGGTCTGTGGAGTGTTAGAGTTCCAAGTTTCCTGGCTTAGTCTCTCCTCAAGCACCTCTAGAGTGGCCCTCTGAGGAATGTTTGTGTAGAGGGCCTCCACATCTAGCGTGATCAGGAGATCAATCTCTCCTGCGTTCTGGATGTTGTCCAGAATGCGTAGTACGTCTGTGGTGTCCTGGACGTAGGAGGGAATGCTTTTGACAAGGGGTTGGAGAAAATGATCGCAAAATTGCGACAGGGGCTCTAAGACTGAATCGATTCCCGACACGATGGGTCTCCCTGGTACTGGTCTCGTGGCTTTATGTATCTTGGGTAAGATATAGAAGTATGGTACCCTTGGGTCTTTTTTGACCAGGAAGTCAGCCTCCTTCCTAGTGATCCACTGTTCGCACTCTGCGCTGGTGACCAAGCTCGTAATCGTGGTTAGTAAGCGCGTGGTGGGGTCACTGGCAATGGGTGTGTAGTACCTGTTGTCACTCAGTTGTCTGATACATTCCAACTCGTAGTCTTTAGTGTTCATAAGAACTGTGGCGCCCCCTTTGTCTGCCTGTTTGATGGTTATAAGCGGGTCATCAGACAAAGATTTTAATGTGGCCATCTCATTCCTAGAGATGTTACAGTACGATGTTTTCATGTCCAGTTTTGAGATGTCTTTGAGCACGGCTTGTTCAAAAGTGAGTACTTCATTTGGCACCAAACCGTTGTGCGGTGTGAAGGTGGAAGGATTATGCAATCCAGAATCAACATTGGGTTCACATGGTCTCCCTTCAAAGAAAGTTTTCAGTCTTATTTTCCTGAAGAAGGACTTTAATTCCCTTGTTTGTTCGAAAGGATCAATCTTGGGTGTGGGGACAAACCCCAGACCTTTTTGTAGGACGTCTTCCTCATCATGTGTGAGAACGCGGTCCGATAGGTTGACCACCAGGCTTACTGTGGTCCTGACCGGCTCGTACTCCTCGTGTCCATCCCTTGGGCGCGTGTGTCCTCCCATTGCACTCTCTTTTCTGGTGCATTCCCTCTTTTTCGCCCGCGCCCTCTGCCCCAACCTCTGCCTAAAAAAGGTGGGTGTGTAGGGTTTGTTGGCGGATAGAATGGAGGATATTGTGGACCGAACGGGGGCTGAAAATGAGGAAATTGGGGGTACTGCCAAAAAGGATTACCAACTGGTTGTCCCTGATTGGGGTAACCGTTGAACGCACTTTGCCCACGTCCTCTTCCTCTTTTTGCCTTCGGTGGCATCTGAGCGGGAGTATTATCCCCACTGCTGTCGGAGCCACTATTCGATCCCCTCCTCGATGAATTTGCGCTTGAATCAGAATTGTAGTTGGTGCCTGCGGGGACATAGTCGTCCTTTAGGTAAGGATAAACTTTCTCCTTAGAGAATTTTTTAATGTCCTTTTGCAGCTTGGCTATCTTTTGATTCAAGAGATATTCTTTATGTTCAGCCATTTCTTTATTGATCTCTGCCAGTTTAGTTTTAAAGCCTGGATTTTGTACCGCGCTTTTCAAGGCGGCCTCGGCTGCTTGGATTTTAACCAGAAGAGCATCTGCTAGTCTTTTTGCTGTATTTACGATGAGAATTAGAAGATCGTGGGTACACTTCCATGAGACCTGAGACCACTCCACTTTGAATAGGCCATCCTCCCAGAATATCCTGGGGAAGTTCTTGACGATCAATCCGTTTGGTGCTATTTTGGCCTTGAAATACTGGGCCATCATAGTCCCGTGGATCGTTATCCTTATCCACTCCCGTTTCAAGTCCGACAAGGATTGCCACTCTGTGGTGTTACTCCCTGTTGCCGGTTCACTTTCAATGCCAAAGAGGGATGGTGTCCTCATAATTGCTGCAGCCTCCTCCTCGCCAAAACTCAGTCCCTGACCCTCCATGGTGGTGGAGTCCTGGGGTGCCGGTCTCGGCGGGGGTGGGGTTCTCCACAAGGAGTGGAAGAATATTTAAAAGAAGAAGGGTTAGGGGAATGCCCAAGAGAATGGGACGGTTCCAAAGCCAATAGTTGGTTATGGACCCAGTGGGACTCAATTCAATTTGAATGGAGTCGGTTGGATGGGGGATATCGACAAGTTTACCCGCCTAGAGTGGTCTCCCACGGTCGAAACCGTGCTCAAGTCTACATCAAAGGGAAGGGAGTAAAAGTAGTTGATCAATGGATCAACGGACACGGTTATCCACACAGAAAGGTGGAAGGTCCAGTTGCAGCTTGTGTCCGTGTCTTGTACTAGGAAAACAAAGGGGGTTTGCTGCACTGTTCCTATGATAAGTGAGGGAAGTGTTTAACTGGCATTACCACAGATGTTAGAGTAACATACTGGGGCATCCATTTTGTTGGATGTGATTGCCTCACACACCCCGAAGGATGTCATGCTTCATCATCGGCGGTTGCTCCTCGTCGGGGAGGCGGTGCAATCCCCGACGGGCTCACCTCAAAGAGGGGCTCTTTGGCGGAGATCTTTTTCCAACTGCCTTATGGTGAGGTGGGGGTGTGTGGGCTGGGCTAGATGTGATGGTGAGTGGGATATTAAAATGTAGCAAGGGGTACCGGAATTGAGTTTATTCTGGGGGTCCCCTGGCTGCCGTTAAAAAAGTGGGGTTAGCTCACTAGGTGTCAGCAGGTTAGGTCAGGTGAACCTAGATGAGACTAAAGGTGATGTGGGTCGACATGTTTCACGCTGTGGGTATAGTCACCCGCGATTCATCAGGACCTAAGTAATGTGCAAGGAAACATGCTAATGTCATGTATGTTATTACCTCTGTGGGTTCTCCTATGCCTAAACATAAGGAAAGAGGAAGAAGAAGGACAACCATTAAATGCTAATCTGCATATACACAGTTCAAATTAATGCCAGGATGTTAAACACAGTGTAGCATGCTATTGGTGATAAGCAGTATTGTATGACCGCCACAGCATGCCTTGCAAAATGTGTGTGTCTCAAGTGCGTCGTCAAGGGCACACACAACAGTGAAGATTCGTGAGGAGGTTTGTGATGGAGTGGTGGCTAAAATCAAGATTTAAAACCAATGTTACAAGAAGAGTTAAAATTACAGCAATTTGTGAGGACTGAACTGCTCATTAATTGTGAAAACCGAGCAGATGTAATGTTCATAAGGCACTTTTTGCAATTGCATGCACAACACTCTCACACTGTGTACCAGCTGGGGAAAACATAGGACGGTCTGTCTCCCGTGTCCCACTTACCTAATGGTTAAGAATTACATGCCACATGAGGGGTCGGCGGGACTAGACATCAGGGAAGAGCCCAGGGGTTTAGCTGGAGATAGAGGAAAACATAGCGCCTGTAAATGGACAGTTGCTCGCGCTAATGTCAGAGAGTTTTTTACCTTCTCCAAGCAGAGTAGGGCTAGCGCTAATGTCAAAGAATTATTCTCAAGCAGAGTTGGGCTAGCGTGGTGGAGGACCTCCATGCTGTTTCCCATCGTAACAATCCCTATCGAGTGGACTCACCTCCATTCCGCCGTGTCCGCGCAGTCAGACCTACCCTTCTCCGCCGAGCTCGAGTAGATGTGTGAGCTCGGCGGCCGGGACAATTTAAACTGTGTTGACAGGTCGGCGTGTGACGGGACGTCTCCGCCTCCTCTGTCAGGTCACGTGGTTGGTAGCGCATTCTGCGGCGGCCATCTTACAGCGGTGTGCTGGTGCGCTTAACGCCAAGTGTCCAGTGTTCTACTTGTCACAACAACTATTTATATCAGATAGAGGGGGTTTCACAAGGTTATTTGGAATCGTCCCATATCGTCGTGGGCTGGTCGCCCCTATTATGCGTGTGGAGTGACTTTTTCTGTTGTATGTGAAGTATAGCGGCCATGTTGTAATGGGCACAGAGTATGTTCCGGGCATGTGCTGGCCGTGATGGTTCTAGAGAACGTGACACTCCGTTGTATTTAGGTGAGCCCACAGCCCATGGGGCATGTATGGCTTTGGAGACACATTGCACAGTGTATGGTGTTGTGCTGTATAGAGTGAATTGTTAGCAACAGGGACTGGTGGAAGAGTGATTAGGGTAGATCACTGTCGATAATGTGGCAGCTGATAACAAGTGTAGTGGACAAAGGCCCCAACTACCCTAGAGTGAGTGCCACGGAATATCCTCATTGAGGCCCTGTTTGTCCGTGGACAGACGATGTACCCACCTCTGCTCTTTCCGAAACAGGGCATTACTCGGGCAATTGGGGCTAGCCTCAAGCACCAGCCACCTCATTGAATCCTCATCATGGTTTTTCTCAACAAAATGTTTGCACATCTTTGTGTGGGTCTTTTTGCAACGAAAGTTGCTCCGGTGTTCAATGATTCTTGTTTTGACCGGACGGGTGGTCATCCCAATGTATAGTAACTCACAAGGGCACTTCAGCAAATATATACAATTTGATGTGTTACAATTCGTGTGGTGTCTGATCTCCCATTTGAAGGTCTCGGAGAGTTGGATACTCTTGAGTGTCAGGGTGTATCTACAAACACCGCACATTCCGCAAGGATAATGGCCCGTTACTGGGGGGAGATGCCACAAAGTCTGTTGGGTATCTTTTCTAGTGCACTTAGGCCTAGTACTGATCAGGATGTCCTTAAGGTTTTGAGACCTCTTGAAGGCGAATCTAGGTTCTTCTAGGGATAGATCGCCGGTGTTGAGGATCCCCCAATGGCGCCTGATAGTGCCCCTAATCTTGGTGGACAGAGGGGTGTATGTTGTTACACATGTGATTGGTTGATTTTCAGTTGGAGTCCTTACTTGCCTCTCTAGAAGCGCATCTCTGTTATTATTCTTGGCGCGTTTCCTGGCTTTGAGGACATCGCCTCTGGGGTAACCCCTGTCAAGAAGATTCCTTGAGAGGATTTCGGACTCCTTCCTGTAGTCAGATACCTTACTGCAATTACGTCTTATTCTTAAGAATTGTCCGAAGGGCAGGTTTGTACGCAAAGCCCTCGGATGATGACTCTTAAAGTGTAACAGACTATTGCGGTCAGTGGGTTTGCGGTACATGGTGGTGCTGATGGCCCCGTCTCCTAGTCTTATTGTTAGATCCAGAAAGGCAATCTCCTTGGGTGAGGATGCCATCGTGAAATGTAGGTGAGGGTTTAAAGAGTTGACCCAAACCAGGAAGGCTTCATGTGACATAGGTGGACCCTTCCATAAGATCAGAATGTCATCAATGAAGCGCTTCCACATCTTGATGTTTTCCATAAAAGGATTGGTCTCGTGATGTATATGTAGACCCTCAAATTTGGCCATGTAGAGGCAGGCCACCGACGGGGCAAAGGTGCTGCCCATAGAGGTGCCCTGGGTCTGGTGGTAGTATTTGCCTCTGTATTCGAAATAGTTTTCAGTTAGAGCTAAGGACGCGCACTCCATAATGAAGGTCTGTGGAGTGTTAGAGTTCCAAGTTTCCTGGCTTAGTCTCTCCTCAAGCACCTCTAGAGTGGCCCTCTGAGGAATGTTTGTGTAGAGGGCCTCCACATCTAGCGTGATCAGGAGATCAATCTCTCCTGCGTTCTGGATGTTGTCCAGAATGCGTAGTACGTCTGTGGTGTCCTGGACGTAGGAGGGAATGCTTTTGACAAGGGGTTGGAGAAAATGATCGCAAAATTGCGACAGGGGCTCTAAGACTGAATCGATTCCCGACACGATGGGTCTCCCTGGTACTGGTCTCGTGGCTTTATGTATCTTGGGTAAGATATAGAAGTATGGTACCCTTGGGTCTTTTTTGACCAGGAAGTCAGCCTCCTTCCTAGTGATCCACTGTTCGCACTCTGCGCTGGTGACCAAGCTCGTAATCGTGGTTAGTAAGCGCGTGGTGGGGTCACTGGCAATGGGTGTGTAGTACCTGTTGTCACTCAGTTGTCTGATACATTCCAACTCGTAGTCTTTAGTGTTCATAAGAACTGTGGCGCCCCCTTTGTCTGCCTGTTTGATGGTTATAAGCGGGTCATCAGACAAAGATTTTAATGTGGCCATCTCATTCCTAGAGATGTTACAGTACGATGTTTTCATGTCCAGTTTTGAGATGTCTTTGAGCACGGCTTGTTCAAAAGTGAGTACTTCATTTGGCACCAAACCGTTGTGCGGTGTGAAGGTGGAAGGATTATGCAATCCAGAATCAACATTGGGTTCACATGGTCTCCCTTCAAAGAAAGTTTTCAGTCTTATTTTCCTGAAGAAGGACTTTAATTCCCTTGTTTGTTCGAAAGGATCAATCTTGGGTGTGGGGACAAACCCCAGACCTTTTTGTAGGACGTCTTCCTCATCATGTGTGAGAACGCGGTCCGATAGGTTGACCACCAGGCTTACTGTGGTCCTGACCGGCTCGTACTCCTCGTGTCCATCCCTTGGGGGCGTGTGTCCTCCCATTGCACTCTCTTTTCTGGTGCATTCCCTCTTTTTCGCCCGCGCCCTCTGCCCCAACCTCTGCCTAAAAAAGGTGGGTGTGTAGGGTTTGTTGGCGGATAGAATGGAGGATATTGTGGACCGAACGGGGGCTGAAAATGAGGAAATTGGGGGTACTGCCAAAAAGGATTACCAACTGGTTGTCCCTGATTGGGGTAACCGTTGAACGCACTTTGCCCACGTCCTCTTCCTCTTTTTGCCTTCAGCAAACCACCATGTACCGCAAACCCACTGACCGCAATAGTCTGTTACACTTTAAGAGTCATCATCCGAGGGCTTTGCGTACAAACCTGCCCTTCGGACAATTCTTAAGAATAAGACGTAATTGCAGTAAGGTATCTGACTACAGGAAGGAGTCCGAAATCCTCTCAAGGAATCTTCTTGACAGGGGTTACCCCAGAGGCGATGTCCTCAAAGCCAGGAAACGCGCCAAGAATAATAACAGAGATGCGCTTCTAGAGAGGCAAGTAAGGACTCCAACTGAAAATCAACCAATCACATGTGTAACAACATACACCCCTCTGTCCACCAAGATTAGGGGCACTATCAGGCGCCATTGGGGGATCCTCAACACCGGCGATCTATCCCTAGAAGAACCTAGATTCGCCTTCAAGAGGTCTCAAAACCTTAAGGACATCCTGATCAGTACTAGGCCTAAGTGCACTAGAAAAGATACCCAACAGACTTTGTGGCATCTCCCCCCAGTAACGGGCCATTATCCTTGCGGAATGTGCGGTGTTTGTAGATACACCCTGACACTCAAGAGTATCCAACTCTCCGAGACCTTCAAATGGGAGATCAGACACCACACGAATTGTAACACATCAAATTGTATATATTTGCTGAAGTGCCCTTGTGAGTTACTATACATTGGGATGACCACCCGTCCGGTCAAAACAAGAATCATTGAACACCGGAGCAACTTTCGTTGCAAAAAGACCCACACAAAGATGTGCAAACATTTTGTTGAGAAAAACCATGATGAGGATTCAATGAGGTGGCTGGTGCTTGAGGCTAGCCCCAATTGCCCGAGTAATGCCCTGTTTCGGAAAGAGCAGAGGTGGGTACATCGTCTGTCCACGGACAAACAGGGCCTCAATGAGGATATTCCGTGGCACTCACTCTAGGGTAGTTGGGGCCTTTGTCCACTACACTTGTTATCAGCTGCCACATTATCGACAGTGATCTACCCTAATCACTCTTCCACCAGTCCCTGTTGCTAACAATTCACTCTATACAGCACAACACCATACACTGTGCAATGTGTCTCCAAAGCCATACATGCCCCATGGGCTGTGGGCTCACCTAAATACAACGGAGTGTCACGTTCTCTAGAACCATCACGGCCAGCACATGCCCGGAACATACTCTGTGCCCATTACAACATGGCCGCTATACTTCACATACAACAGAAAAAGTCACTCCACACGCATAATAGGGGCGACCAGCCCACGACGATATGGGACGATTCCAAATAACCTTGTGAAACCCCCTCTATCTGATATAAATAGTTGTTGTGACAAGTAGAACACTGGACACTTGGCGTTAAGCGCACCAGCACACCGCTGTAAGATGGCCGCCGCAGAATGCGCTACCAACCACGTGACCTGACAGAGGAGGCGGAGACGTCCCGTCACACGCCGACCTGTCAACACAGTTTAAATTGTCCCGGCCGCCGAGCTCACACATCTACTCGAGCTCGGCGGAGAAGGGTAGGTCTGACTGCGCGGACACGGCGGAATGGAGGTGAGTCCACTCGATAGGGATTGTTACGATGGGAAACAGCATGGAGGTCCTCCACCACGCTAGCCCAACTCTGCTTGAGAATAATTCTTTGACATTAGCGCTAGCCCTACTCTGCTTGGAGAAGGTAAAAAACTCTCTGACATTAGCGCGAGCAACTGTCCATTTACAGGCGCTATGTTTTCCTCTATCTCCAGCTAAACCCCTGGGCTCTTCCCTGATGTCTAGTCCCGCCGACCCCTCATGTGGCATGTAATTCTTAACCATTAGGTAAGTGGGACACGGGAGACAGACCGTCCTATGTTTTCCCCAGCTGGTACACAGTGTGAGAGTGTTGTGCATGCAATTGCAAAAAGTGCCTTATGAACATTACATCTGCTCGGTTTTCACAATTAATGAGCAGTTCAGTCCTCACAAATTGCTGTAATTTTAACTCTTCTTGTAACATTGGTTTTAAATCTTGATTTTAGCCACCACTCCATCACAAACCTCCTCACGAATCTTCACTGTTGTGTGTGCCCTTGACGACGCACTTGAGACACACACATTTTGCAAGGCATGCTGTGGCGGTCATACAATACTGCTTATCACCAATAGCATGCTACACTGTGTTTAACATCCTGGCATTAATTTGAACTGTGTATATGCAGATTAGCATTTAATGGTTGTCCTTCTTCTTCCTCTTTCCTTATGTTTAGGCATAGGAGAACCCACAGAGGTAATAACATACATGACATTAGCATGTTTCCTTGCACATTACTTAGGTCCTGATGAATCGCGGGTGACTATACCCACAGCGTGAAACATGTCGACCCACATCACCTTTAGTCTCATCTAGGTTCACCTGACCTAACCTGCTGACACCTAGTGAGCTAACCCCACTTTTTTAACGGCAGCCAGGGGACCCCCAGAATAAACTCAATTCCGGTACCCCTTGCTACATTTTAATATCCCACTCACCATCACATCTAGCCCAGCCCACACACCCCCACCTCACCATAAGGCAGTTGGAAAAAGATCTCCGCCAAAGAGCCCCTCTTTGAGGTGAGCCCGTCGGGGATTGCACCGCCTCCCCGACGAGGAGCAACCGCCGATGATGAAGCATGACATCCTTCGGGGTGTGTGAGGCAATCACATCCAACAAAATGGATGCCCCAGTATGTTACTCTAACATCTGTGGTAATGCCAGTTAAACACTTCCCTCACTTATCATAGGAACAGTGCAGCAAACCCCCTTTGTTTTCCATCCACTAAATCTTGCCAGATTTTTTTACTCTTTGTTGGAACCCCGTTAACTAGAATAACTAAAGGTTCCTCTTCTACTTTTTCTATACCAATTGTATCAATATTTTTTTCAAATCTCGGGGCAAATAAACAACTCTTCCCTTTAATCCTCTCTGCAAATCTATAGGAGGCAATTTCCCTATCTTAGGCTCCATGCGAACAATTGCCTGAAAATGATGAACACATTGAATCAAAATAGACTCATGTGTATTTAAATCCATCAATTCACGGGGAATGTCTACCAACTCCAGATTATTATGAACAGCTCTAGCAGGCATTCTGTTTTGATTTAATTTATCATAACAATATTTACAAATACGCTGATCAGAACTCAAATCAAAACAATTCTCCACCCACAAATAAGTTGCTAAATCTTTCCACTCATAATTATCCATCTTTTCACTTTTTGCATATAAATCAACTAACCTAGTCTGAATCTTATAATGAGCCCGTCGACAACACACACAAGTAAAATTCGGCCTTTCACTTGATTTCACCTTAAACCAGGTAATTCCCTTCTCAAACTTTTCTGTATTTAAAATCTGTACATTGTCTTCCACATTACCTTGAATTGCTGTCTCAATTTCTACACTGTCCTCTTTTTCACGAAAATAACAAATCTCAATTTCTTCACAAATCTTCTTCACATCTAATTCAGTTCCATGCAAAAGAGCACTGTTTAATTGTTTAAGCTTAAGTGTGGGACTTTTTGCATAATACAACATTCTCACTAATTTCCTCATTTTGGTATGATGCACTGCTAACATCCTAAAATGATGAAAAACACTCTGACAGACTTTTCTAGAAAGACAAGCCAGTGAATGGCCTTGCAAACCTGTGATTCCTCTCACTCTGCAAGGATCTATGTCTTGCAACAACTTCACTTTCTGCTTTATACTTTTTTTACTATATGTACGTAAGAAATTACAAAACAAATCAATTGATTCCTGTCGCACACTACAAATACTACTACACTTCCAAGTGTACACTGGACCCTTAGTACGTCTCCCTAAAACTTCATCAGATAACACCTCTTCTAGTTCTCTAGGCACAAGTTTCTCTTTTTCAATCGAACAACCGTCTTTCACTTCATACGCTGGACCACTGGTGTCAACTGCATGCACTAAATCATTATCCTGGAAGTAACTCTCCTCATTAAAAAATGGCTCACATCCATTCTCCCGAAAAAACTTTACAAAAATTAGTCCGATTAATTACTCTTTTCCCTCTACTGTTTGATTTGAAAACATCAATTGTCTTGTTAAGTGTCCTAATTCAATTGATTATTAAAATAAATAATTTATTCTTAACTTCAAAAGCCTGATCAACAATCTTCTCTACACTTTTCTTTTTCTTATAAAAAGCAGCTCTCTGTTTACCTTTCCTAATGTTTTTTAACAAATATAAAACCACCCTATTGCGAAACATTCGTTTACGAATGTCTCTAAACTGATTCTGCCTTCTATTCCTATACATATTATTCTCTCCTGCTCCAGTTGTAGGATTCTTTGAGGTTCTCTCCTTCCTTTTCAAATTTACTCTGTCATTCTCTTTTTCTACATGCTGTCCATTTTTTTTTAAAAAGTACATATGTTATGTAAGAAAGACTTAGTTGTCTTACCAGGAGCTTGGATCCTGTTTTTTGAAGTATTTGTTGTGGAAGAGTGCTGTAATTCCTTTGCTGTTTTTGATTTTTGGCGATTACATCCTTTTCTTTTCCTTTCCCTAGTGGGCATGTTTGCTTACTCTTCAAATGTGTATTTCAATCTGTGTTAAATAAAAAAATAGCACATTATAGACCACTATTATCAAACAACAAAGCAATGACAAAAAGCAAACAATCTATACAGGGTTACAGATCAGGTGAGGATTCTCCAGGGGTGCACAAAAGGTGAGGCCTGTATTTAAGAGTATAGTGGAAGACAGCTCTGTCCACAAGTACAAAGAAGATGAGACCTATGTCTAAGTCCACTGCACTCTTATACACAGGCTTCACCACCTATGCTTCCCGAGAAAGTATTGAGTTATATAGTTATATAGAATTGTATTTTGTAAAATTGTGAAGCTCCATGAGAAAGCGTTTGCCTCAGTCTTATTTCTGTTGTGAGGCAGGTGCAAGATTTTGCCTCAGTCTTATCCCTGCTGTGAGGCAGATGATTGTAAATAGGATCTGTGCTGTGTTTCCTAAATGTGATGTCAAAAACGATTTTGGAGAAAATGAATGTTTTTTACATGTTTGAGTATAATGTGGCGCAGAGGTTTAAAAAGTGACGCATCTACCTACATGCGTCACTTTTTAAATATGGGGAAAAAAGATACATGTTTGGGCTTTCCTGGGGAGCCTAGGTGGTGAGGCTTGTATCTAAGAGTGCAGTGGACTAGGCTTCCTGAAGCATATCCCTGTCTGCATTCTTAGACACAGGTGTCAATTTGACTCTTTACAATGATGTTACCTGTGTTTTAAATCAGTGTAGGAAGCATATTGAGTTTGTTTGCATAGAGGAATTGTATTTTGTAAAATAGTGAAGCTCCATGTGAAAGCGTTTGCCTCAGTCTTATTCCTGTTGTGAGGCAGGTGCAAGATTTTGCCTCAGTCTTATCCCTGCTGTGAGGCAGATGATTGTAAATAGGATCTGTGCTGTGTTTCCTAAATGTGATGTCAAAAACGATTTTGGGGAAAATAAATTGTTTTTACATTTTTGAGTATAATGTGGCGCAGAGGTTTAAAAAGTGACGCATCTACCTACATGCGTCAATTTTTAAATATGGGGCAAAAGGGTACTTGTTTGGGCTTTCCTGGGGAGCGTAGGTGGTGAGGCTTGTGTCTAAGAGTGCAGCGGACTAGGCTTCATGAAGCCTATCTCTGCTGCATTCTTAGACACAGGTGTTTTGAGGCAAAATCTTGCACCTGTCTCACAACAGGAATAAGACTGAGGCAAACACTTTCACATGGAGCTTCACAATTTTACAAAATACAATTACTCTATGCAAACAAACTCAATATGCTTCCTACACTGAGTTAAAACACAGGTAACATCATTGTAAAGAGTCAAATTGACACCTGTGTCTAAGAATGCAGCAGAGATAGGCTTCATGAAGCCTAGTCCACTGCACTCTTAGACACAAGCCTCACCACCTACGCTCCCCAGGAAAGCCAGGGATAAGACTGAGGCAAAATCTTGCACCTGCCTTACAACAGGAATAAGACTGAGGCAAACGCTTTCACATGGAGCTTCACAATTTTACAAAATACAATTCCTCTATGCAAACAAACTCAATATGCTTCCTACACTGATTTAAAACAGTGGGGCAGATTTATGAGGCCCTTGCGCCACGTTTACGCCGCTGTTGCGTCACGCAAGGCGGCGTAAACGTGGGGCATCCCTACAAACGATTTACAACGTGACGCATCTAGGCAGATGCGTCACGTTGTAAAGCCCTGCGCCGCTTGTGGGCGTTCCGGCGCAGGGTGGGCGTTCCGGGGCAGGTGCGCCTCGCAAAAGTGACTGAGTGAAATCTATAAGATTTCACTCAGTCACTTTCAGGCCAATGCTGCGTCAAAAGCCTGCGCCTGCTTGAAGCAGGCGTAGGTCTTGATGCAGCATTGGTCAGATAGGGCACCCCCGAGCCTTGCTGGAGCTGCGTCGCGCTTGCGACGCAACACCAGCAATGCGCCGCCTTTACAGCACAGATGAGACACGCATCTGTGCCGTTTTTGCCCCATGGTGCGCCGCATTGTAAATGCGGCGCACCATGGGTGGCGGAGCTGTGGCGCACTGTGGCGCACATTAACTGGCGCATCCCTGGGGATGCGCCAGTTAACATAAATCTGCCCCAGTGTCTCTAAGAATGCAGACAGGGATATGCTTCAGGAAGCCTAGTCCACTGCACTCTTAGATACAAGCCTCACCACCTAGGCTCCCCAGGAAAGCCCAAAAATGTACCATTTTTCCCCATATTTAAAAAGTGACGCATGTAGGTAGATGCATCATGTTTTAAACCTTTGCGCCACATTATACTCAAAAATGTTAAAACCATTTATTTTCCCCAAAATAGCACAGATCCTATTTACAAACATCTGCCTCACAACAGGGATAAGACTGAGGCAAAAGCTTTCACATGGAGCTTCACAATTTTACAAAATACAATTCCTCTATGCAAACAAACTCAATATGCGTCCTACACTGAGTTAACACAGGTATTTCTATTAAACATGCACACATTCTTTATTCCTTTTAAAAAATGTAAAAACCATTCATTTTTCCCAAAATCGTTTTTGACATCACATTTACAAAACACAGCACAGGTCCTATGTAGAAGCATTCCATGTCACGACTAAAACTTCACAATTTTACAAAATACAATTACTCTATGCAGTAAAAACTTTTTATCAAGCATTATCAAAAAGCATGACACAAAGCAACATTAAAAAACCACAATTTGCTTCCAAATCTTCTCCATAGAGTATACAAGTCTCTATGTATATTAAATGAATCATAACTCACCTTTACAAATATTTTAGGAGATTCAGAACAGTGTCAGATACACACACCAATATTTATTTAGCAGAGCAAAAGGTATGTTCTCCAGACACTGCAAACCATAAAGGCACAGAAAACCTCTAACTCTACACACATATTGCTCATGGTAACCAATCAAATCTCTTCCCTCTGTATTTTCAAACCAACACCCTTCCCCCTCAGCCCTTTCTACCTGTTACCATAGCAACTCCCTCCTCACTGAGCTCCCAGGGTTAAAAGTTTATTCTACAATGTTGCAAATCACCTCATCAAGGATGTTTGACCTGCGAATACACCAGCTTTTCTGGTTCCAGGATTTCTTTAAATGACTTTTTTTTAACCATTCAAATTACTTCTTACACAGAACACAACCATGCACCCTAACTTTCAGTTTTCAACTATCTCATTCTACCAATAATTGCTTGTGATTCAAGAGCACTGAAACTCCACAGGTTTTTTTTTGCAAACTCCTATTGTTCCAACTGCACTTTCTTTTCCACACTTCATCTGACTGCATCAGAATCTCCTCTCACCATGTATTCTGTCTGGATTATTGGACATAGCTATATCCACTGGGCTCAAAGGTATGCAGCTACCAGAAATTTTCACAACCTTGACTTACCAAATGTGAAGATTAAATGGATTGGCCAGAGAGGATTGAAATGTCACCAATTGATACCATTGGTGAAAACCTTTTTGCATTTGCCACACCCTGACCTTTTAATTGTGCACTGTGGAGGAAATGACTTGGGCACTTTGACTGGGGTAGGTCTGGAAATGCTTATAAAGGACACTTTTGATCAATTGATGGCACTTTTTCCTCAAACTGCCTTGCTATATTCCAATATATGCCAAAGGCAGAAATGGAAGTGGTCCACAATTGAGAAAGCACAGAAACATGTGAATAATCTGTTTCTGCTTACATAAGAGACTATGGAATGGGTTCAATATACAATAATAACTTGCGTTACAACATGCAAGATATCTACAGGGGAGATGGTGTGCACTTTTCAGATGAGGGGAATAGAATATTCCTCCTGAATTTAAGACTGTGCATTGGTACCTACTTGTAGGTACCTAAATCAGCCACAGAACCCAAAAGCCCCTTTCAGGGCTACCCTATGTCTGATCACTCCAAATGATTATCTTTTTCTAACTTTTTTCACTATTTTTCACCATAGTACGCTCCCCGGTACGCGGCGCTCCCCCCCGCGGAAAATATATATATATTTTTTGCCTATTTGGGCCTCCTAAGACCCCCTCAGAAAACCTAGAGGGTCCAGGAGTGCCTACGATGCCCCTTATACCCATTCCCAACGTTGTTTGTCCTCCATTTTCTGTCCTAAATCTACCGAAAACAAAATGGAGGACTGCCGTAGCGCTGCCGGTACGCGTACCGGGGCGCGCACCGGGAAGCGATCTAAAAAAATGTTAAAAGTTAATTTACATAAAAACCACTGGAGACACTTTCACCAAATATAGAATAGCTCATACTACATACCAATCCCTACCATTTTCCCAGATTCAATGGAATTCCATTGAGCCATTTAGCCTGTAGACCTCTCTAAATACCCTGAGGTAAATTACTTCACAAAAACACACCTGAAGTGTTAGAATTGACAACCAATTAAAATTTTACTTTCATTTTCTATTTTTTTTCCTGACATTTGATTGGTTATGTACATGAATATAAATGAAAAATGAGAGGGAAACACGGCCATTTTGACTACAACTACCTGAGGTACATCTTGAAAGGATTTTCGCATTTTGTCTTCTTCACCTCTCTGTAAAGTAAGTTGATAATTTGTAAGGGGCACTTTAAGTTATTTTTTAAAAACATTTTCTGATAGTTATTTACTGTCCCTCTGCTATAGTTATAGATAGAGATAGGCTCCTCTGTTATATTTATGGATTGACTTAGGCTTCTCTGCTATAATTATGAATTTACTTACGTTTCTTCACACGCACTTTTTTATATTTCTACTTCCTGCCTCTTACCATACATTGCCCAAAGTTAACTTCACTGTTAAAAAATCAAAACTACTTGTCTCAACTTAAACCCAACAGTGCCATATTTCTACTGATTTTTTTTTTAATGCAAATTTCAGCACAAAAATGGAAGGAGAAAAGAACGCTTCCTTTGAAATTGTCCTAGAGATGAACAATGAGGAAATCATTGAACCCAATGACTTGGAATTCATGGATGAATCACGGGACAATGAACTTCTACAATGTGTAGAATCTGTGGATTTGTTAATTCAATATGAGGACTTTCTGACAGTCAAATGTTGGAAGTTATGTTCACTCAAAAAGAGGACATTTCAGACAGTCAAATGTTAGACGTTCTATCAAATTTTGAAAATGAATCTCAAAAATAAATTTATATTTAATAATTCTAAAATTGTTTGAGACATTATTCATTTTTATATGTAATTCTTAAACTACTACCAAATTGATTATAATGTAAAGTCAAACTTATAGTATACTGTGCAACTTTTTTGTTTTACATAGTAATTTTGCTCATAGATACTTCCTTTCTCCCACTATATTATCTCCAATGTGTATTTGACATCTCTTTTTCATCTCCTGCCTCCATGTTCTTTATGTTTTCCTGACAGACTATGGTATGGATACCATATACCACAATAACTTCTATAACAACATGCAAATTATCTACAGAGTAACTGGTGTACATTGAATTTAAGACTCTGCATTGGTACCTACATGTTGGTACTTAAATCACCCACACAACACAACACTCTATTCAGAGATACCCTACCTCTAAGCACTTTAAATTATTATTTTAGTGTTTCACTGAGTTTTCCCCATGTGTGGGGGTGGGTAAGGTGTGTGTGGGGGATGTGCGGGGTGTATCTGTGAGGTGTGTATGTGTGTGTGTGTGTGTCTGGGGGGATGAGGTGTATATCTGTGTGGGGTATGTGGGTGTGGGTGGGGATGTGGGTGTGTAAGGTGTGTGTGTGGGTGTGGGTGTGTGGGGTGTTTCGGTATAGGTGGAAGTATGGGTGTGTGAGGTGTGTGTGGGGTGTGTGTGGGTGTGGGGGTATGTGTGTAGGATGTGTGTGTATGTGTGGGATGTGTGGATATGTCTGTGAGGTGTGCGTGTGTGCGTGGGGGGGAGGGGGGAGGTGTGTGGGATGTGTGAGGTGTGTCTGTGAGGTGTCTGTGTGTGCGTGTGTGTGTGTTGGGGGGTGAGGTGTGTGTGTGTGTCTGGGTGTGTGGGATGTGTGGTTGTGGGTGTGGATGTGTAAGGTGTCGGTGTGGGGGTGTGGGGTGTTTGGGTGTGGGTGGAGGTGTGCGTGTGTGAGGTGTGTGTGGGGAGTGTGTGGGTGTGGGGGTGTGGGGTTGTGTGCATGTGGGTGTGTGTGGGACGTACTTGTAGGTACCTAAAACAGCCACAGAACCCAAAAGCTCTTTTCAGAGCTACCCTACCTGTAATCACTCAAAATGATTATTTTACACTATTATTTTCACTATTTTTCACCAAAGTACGCTCCCCGGTATGCTCCCCGGTGCGCGTACCGGGCGCCCCACCCCGCGAAAATCGAAAAAAAATTCAACATTTTGTTTTACCCGAGGGACCCTTTTATGGTCATTTCCCCCTTTGTTTTTTGCCACCTCTTGTGTCTCGATCCTACCGAGACACAAGATGGCGGCCGCTGCGGACTGTTTCGAATGTTTACAGACACAGACAGACACCCGAGAGCCAATCAGCTTCCCATGCGCAGGTCGCGTGGCGTGCCCGGAGCGCTCCCCGATACGCGCACTGGGGCGCGCTTACAGATATATACATTTTTTTTAACCTAAATTTCTCAAAATCCTCTGGAGCACATATCTTAAGACATAGCAAAGGCACATCGGGCTCCCAGTCCCTACAATTTTGCCAAGTTTGGTGAAAATCCATTCAGCCGTTCGAGCTAAAAGTGCGACAGACCGCCCTATGGAAATTAACATGGGGAAAACACGTTTTGGGACCCCCTTTTATCTTGGCCCCCGCTTGACGAATCCCCCCCAAACTTTCAGGGAAAGAGCGGAGAGCCGCAAGGCAAAGTTGATGATTCCTTAACCGGCGCCAAAGTTATTCCAAATAGAATGTTGCGATTTCCCTATGGAAATCAATCCCAACTATAACTACCTACTGGCGAACGCCAGTAGGTAATATATATATATATATATATATATATATATATATATATATATATATATATATATATATATATATATATATATATATATATATTTATATATATATATATACATATAGATATATATATATCACCGTATTTCCTCAAAACATCCAATCCAGCCGGACAAATGAAAATTCGTAGACCCAATGTTCTTTGTGCAAATCGATTTATTTAATTAACAAACTGCATCGCCGCCAAGACGCGTTTCAGCCCCACATGGGCCTTGATCACATGTATATATTACCTACTGGCGGTAGCCAGTAGGTAGTTTATAGTTAGGACCTACTTTCCATAGGAAATCCACTACATTCTATTTGGAATAACTTTGGCACTGGTGGACGAATCTTCGTGAATTTCTCTAAGAAAATGGCCTGCTCGGTTCGTAATGAGTGATGTCACTGACCATGTCATAAGTGATGTAATATGTGACGTCATCAGCAGTGCATTGCGGGCGTGCAAGTTATAGTTAGCTGAGCTAACTATAACGGAGGAATTTCAAAAGGTTTTGTATGAGAGAAATGTTCAGCTTACTATAACATGCTAATTCCTAACTATAACGTGTGTGAAACCTTTGGTTTTTTCAATGAATATATATATATATATATATACACACAAAACATATTTAAACTTTATAGAAACACATAGTCACTGGATGATGTCATCAGTGATGTCCTTAGTGATCAGCAAAACACAATAGATAATGGACGGAATGTTGCACAATGGCAAAACATTCACCCCCAGTCACAGATTTGGGTTTAATCCATTGTTATTTGGTCACCAAGCCATCCCAGTTCAGACATGGCCATGTGCAAGTCAGTCTTGACCCTGTGCCTCATGGGAACAGGCCAGCCCAAACTGCCAAGCAATGTCTTCCCTGGACCAGAATCAAGCATCCTAGGACCGGTTTCTGGCTATCAGCCGTCATCAGCCAAGATAGCTTGACTCCAGTGGCGTAGTGAGCACGGGACCCACGTCTGGGCATACCCTTCCCACATAGGGTGAACAGCAAAACACAATAGATGATGGATGGAATGTTGCACAATGGCAGCCGTTTCTGGCCCCCGGCTTGATTCTTTGAGCAGTATTACTAGGGAAGACTTTTGTAAAGCCCTATCCTCCATGAAAAGTGGCTCCCCGGCCGATCCTGCGCCCATGTATGTACTCAAGAAGATTGCAGACACGATTGCCCCAGTGGCAACAGAGCTCCTAAATGCCTCCTTTTCCTGTGGGGTCGTGCCACCCAGCTGGAAACAGGCAAGGGTTAAAACCCTTTTAAAAAAACCGGGGCTCGACCCCATGGACCTGGCCAACTTCCGCCCGATCTCACTGCTACCCGGTCTTAGTAAGATCGCGGAAAGAATGGTAAATCAGCAGCTTTCCGGATTCCTGGAAAATAATCAACTACTGAACAATTCTCAAACTGGCTTTCGACCGGGGCAAGGGACAGACACAGCCCTCTTAGTGGTAGCAGAAGAGGCAAGGTGCATCTTAGATTCAGGAGGATCCGCTGTTATGATCCTCCTGGATCTAAGCGCTGCATTTGACACGGTGGACCATAAAATTCTAACTCACCGTCTCGCTAAAGTGGGCGTTGCAGGAATGGCTCTCAAGTGGCTCACATCCTTTCTGAATAATCGATCCTTCAGAGTTTGGGAAGGTGGTCTGCTGTCCAAATCCATCCCCCTCCAGTGTGGTGTCCCTCAGGGCTCGTCATTGAGCCCTACTCTGTTCAACATTTATATGGCCCCACTGGAGGAAGTAGTCGCCCCCTTTGGGATTAAAATAGTCACCTATGCGGACGACACCCAATTAGTCGTCTCGCTAACCCAACAAGAAGGATGTTTGGAAAACCTCTCCGCCTGCCTTGTTGAGATATTCTCATGGATGTCCAGTTCGAGGCTCAAACTCAATGGAGCGAAAACTGAGATTATGCTCCTCGGTCATCATCTTACATCCTTCCCCAAAGCTGCCTGGCCTTCTTGCCTAGGTGAGCTGCCCACTCCAAAAGAAAAAATCAAAAGCCTAGGGGTGTGGCTTGAGCCCGATCTGACTTTTAAGGCCCATGCACAGAAAGTTGCAGGGACCTGTTTTGGACTACTTCGCTCAGTGCGGAAAGTTCTCCCTCTTCTGCCTTCCCAGTCCAGGACACTTCTGATTCAGGGGTTAATACTATCGAGACTTGACTATAGTAACGCCCTGTTTCTGGCTGCCCCGGAAGCCACCCTTAACATTCTTCAACGGGTGCAGAATGCAGCAGCCAGGATGCTTGCAGGCACATCGAGAAGATCTTCGGCCAGACCAGCTCTGAGAGCTCTTCATTGGCTGCCAATACGCGAAAGAGTCATCTTTAAAGCGCTATGTGTCACCCACAGGGCTCTGCAGGGCAAAGGACCTCCGATTCTCAGGAGCCTGATATGCCCGTATAAACCATCCCGGGCCCTCCGGTCGGAGCGTGACAATCTTGCAAGGGTCCCTAGAGTTAGGAAGGCACGCACAGGGGGTCGCCGGTTTTCTCTAAATGCAGCAAAAAATTGGAATTCTCTCCCCAACTGGATTCGTGCAGAACCCTGTCATCTGAAGTTTCGAAAGGCGCTTAAAACTATTCTTTTTCCCAAGGACCCCTAATTATTGGTTTCTTCCTCAGTCTGCTTTTTGTTCTATTTTCTTTTAGCGCTGGGACGCTTTCGGGCAGCCATGCGCTTTATAAATCTAATTTCATTTCATTTCATTTCATTTCACCCCCAGTCACTGATGTTTTGCCATTGTGCAACATTCCATCCATCATCTTGTGTGTTTTGATGTCCTTAGTGATGTAATTTGAGGTGGCCTCAGTGATGTCATCGATGATGCATCAGACCATGTCATGAATGATGTAATATGTGACATCATCAGCAGTGCATCGCGGGGGCGCAAGTTATAGTTATCTCAACTAACTATAAAAGCCCAATTTCTCTGGTTTTATACGAGTCAAATGTCCAACTAATTAGAACGTCTCTGAAACCTATGTGTTTTTCAGTGTATATATATATATATGGCATGTCGTATTATTTAGCAGCGTGGAGTGCAGTAGAAAAAAGTGGCATAGCATACAGTTTAGTAAAGTGTTATAAATTGGAGTACCGTCTTGTGTAGTACAGGGCAGTGGCATGTCGCACAATACTGAAAAGTGTTGCAGACTACAAGAGAGTAGATTTGCATACTGTGAACTACAGTTTTCTACAGTGGAGAGGCATATAGTACAGTGTTGTAAGGTGTGCCTTAGAGGATTGGCATACAGCGTTATAGAGTAGAATGGCACAGAGTGGCGTACTTTGGAGTGGCATAGAGTGAAGTACTTTTGTAGGGTGGAACATTATGTCACAGTACAGTGGAGAAAAGTGTTATGTTATAACATACAAAGAGTTGTGCACAGTGTTGTATGGTAGACTAGAGTATTGTAGAGTGGGATAGAGTTTTGCACAGTGGCATACAGTTGAGTATACTACAAGGTTGTGAAGTAGAGTTTGAGGGTATAGAGTGGAGTAATGTGTCAGAGAGTGCAATACTGTGTAGCAGAGTGGAATTGGATGGGTACAGTTGTGTGTCATACAGTGGAGCTCCACAGAGTGGATTGTCGTACACTGACGTGGAGTGAGGTAGCATCTCTTACAGTGAAGTGGAGAAGATTCAAGAGGAGTGGTGTAACAGTATTGAGTAAATTATCATAGAGTGTACATGTGTGTCATAGAGTAAGGTGGAGTGAAGTTCAGTATAGTCATGTAATGCTGAGTCAAGCAAACGGTACTTAATTGAAGTGGCATCCCATATAGTAAGTGGAGTGCTGTGTCAAAGGGATCACTGACATATTATCGAAAGACACATTATTGAGATACTAAAATATCGACACAAATATATCGGAAGCATTAATATCGACATCCTATACTTAACTATACATATACCAAAATATCGGAAACATAATATCGATATACATAAACACCGATGTCTAAATTATCGACTACATACATATCGAAGACCATAAATATCGATCACATTAAAATGTATACACAAGTACTAAAATATCGATTTCACTAATATCGCCAACAATAATATCGTAATTTAAAATATATCGATAATATTAAATATGTATATAAACATAATTGCTATCGCCAAAAATTATTATTTTCTATAAAATAAACACCTCTCATTTATTTATACATTTTAAATAATTTTTTTAATTCAACAACATATACTAATTATTATTTATATTTCCAAAATATTTAAAAATATTTATTTTATTTACTTGTAATCATAAATAAATTACATTAACCTTATCTAACAACATGAAAATCCTAACCGAAATTCAAATCTACTAACTAACCAATAAACACACAGAAATACTAAATTAACCAATAGCAAACTAATTGCTAATTACAATACTCTATATAAACAATTATCCATTAAACACAAACCACATGCTAAAAAAAACGAAAGGAGACACATCTATGGATGAATTGCACTACAACGACAAGAACATCAAAATTAGAAGAATTGATTCATGACTTTCAAGTAAGTAAATCAAATAATATAAATATATTTTACTATTAAAATGTAAATTAATTACTAAATATGCACTTTTCCATTTCTCAATTAACTACAGATTAGTATACTAAGATATACCACACAACTGATTTATAATTAAATAAAACGCTAAAATTTGTAAATATATTGTCTATATTTAAAACACATTTAAATCTTTTTAATAAAATACAAACCATATTATTAAAATCCTATACTTTTTTATTTCTCTTCTAACGCTGCAGATAACTATCCTAACAAATACAAGAATACAGAACTCAAACATAAAGATACAACTAAGAAAGTAAGTATAATGACTCACTAAATTAAAAGCTAAAATCCAAATAAATGAGGACATTTTGTAACTAATTATACATATCTCCTTTCTATGTTTACTACCACTACAGACAATTCGACAGACAACAAACAGAGAAAAATACTCAGAGAACGAAAGATACACAAAGCTAAGTAAGTATATTCAACATCTTCATTAACTAGTAACATGTTTAAAATGAAACACTGGTTTACATTTCTAAAACATAGGAAAATTTGTATTTCAGAAACGACTACATAAGACTATACTACAAAAGAACAAACAACAACATTATACAATCAAAAAGAACACTTACAAAGTAAGTACCTCCAAATACAAAACTAAGAGTTAAAACGCCAAAAACAGCACATGTTCTAATTAATAACAAATGTCTACTTTTTTTCCCTCCTAAAACTACAGAATTCTCTACTGTCAAAAACAAGAAAATAAATTAGCAATTCACAAAGATATTACAAAATAAGTGTGTATATATAATAACGAAAGTAACAGATAAAATGTTAAAAACCTAAAGACATGCTAACATTTCTAATAAATCTTTTTTTTCCCAGATACTACTACAGAATACTCTACTAAGAAATAACAGACAACTCTACTTCAACGTCCTATCTAAAAGTAACAAAGTAAGTATATTCACAAATTTTTGTAATATCCTAAAGTTATTAGCAGCCAATTTTATAGAAAAATTGGCCCTGAAACTCTAAAAATCTACAAAAGCAAATCATTAAAATTACTCTTATTTTTACCTTACAGATCAGAGACAAACAGAAAAACAGTCAACAACCGAAGAATAAAGCATATCAAAATATTTCACAGATTTGAACAAATTGTAAGTATATACTAAAGTATTGTTTAATTAATTATTTTTATACACAAACATTACCATTTACATAACTAATAAATATATCTCTTGTAGATTTACAAACAACAAAATGACTGAGGGAGCAGAATTTGTGACCAGCCAGAAAGGAAAGCTATTACTCTGCTACAAGGGTTACACTTATACCCAGGAGAAACAATATGGGTTGAAAGTAAATTGGAAATGTTGCAAATATTATTCTAACAAGTGTTATGGAAGGGCAACAACTAGAGAAGCAACTGTACTTTATACAAGGGAACACAACCACCCACCAAACATAACAGAAATAGAAGTTAGAACAGCATTAGAAAACATAAAAGAAGCAAGCACAGGTTCCCAAAAACCAACCAGTGTCGTATTAAAAGAAGAAATTCCCAAAATTCCTAAAACAGCAACAACACAGATGCCAAATATTCGTGCACTAAAAAGAACTATAGCACGAACAAAAAAAAGTACTACTACTACCACAACACCTCCAAGAACATATAGTGCTATAAGTTTAAATGCCAACCAAACCATAACTCTAAACAAACAACCATTTATCATTTAAGACAATGAAAGCAACGATAAAAGACTTATAATTTTTGGAACAAATCTTAACTTAATAAAACTTCAGCAAACTCAATATTGGATGATGGACGGGACTTTTAACATTTGTCCCAAACCATTTTTCCAATTATACACCATACATGGCCTATATAATAACTGCAACATACCTCTTCTTTATGCACTACTACCAAATAAAACTAATTCCACATATATGGAATTATTAAATATAATCAAACAAAAAACTAATGACTATTCCCCAGAAAAAATAATCCTAGATTTTGAACAAGCAATGCTTTCAAGCATATTGAAATTACACCCCCATACCTGCATTCAAGGCTGCTACTACCATTTAAAACAGTGTATATGGAGGCATCTACAAAAGACAACCTCAAGTATAGAATATGCAACAGACTCATCTTTTGCATATCAAATAAAAAAACTCATTGCACTAGCTTATGTCCCAGAAACAGACGTAGCAGAACACTACAATATTCTAATAGATAGCCCCTTTTATAAACAAAATGAAGCAAAACTGAGTCCATTTTTGGACTACTTTGAAGACACCTGGGTAGGCAGACTCCATAGATCTGGCCACAGAAGAAATCCTAAATTCCTAATACCCTGGTGGAACGTTTACAAAAGCACCTTAAACGGAGAATCTAAAACAAATAACGCAGTGGAAGGTTGGCACAATGCCTTTATAAAATCAACTGGCAGAACTAAACCAAGTTTAGAAACATTCATTAAATGCCTTCAAAAAGAACAAAGCTACCAGGAGTTTAGAATGGAACAATCCATTACTGAACTAGTCCCTAAAACATCTAAACAAACCAAACAAATGCACAAATACCTAGAACAACAAGTAAAGTTATACCCTAGTACTAAAGGAATTGAATACCTAAACTTAATTGCCAAAACACTACTCTAAATAAATAATACCACCAAACAAGTACATAAAAATGGAACCTAAGCAATTAAAACAACATCAAAATCTTTATTTTCAAAACTCTTAAATGTATGCAATATATTTCATATTTTTTGACATAAATATGCACACATTACTTACAATGCATTACTATAACACAGAACCAAATTTATAAACACATTACCCACCCACAAAATATAAAAAAAATAATAACTCACCATGCATGTCGACAATCCAGGAAATCCTTCTCCCCCAAAATAATCCAGGTAGTGTAAAATGTTCCCCCCAAAAAAAGCAAAATTGCAAATGTACCAAAAATCGATAATCCATCCAACGAAGATCCTTTGGAAAACCATAAAAATCCCGAAAATTGTTCAAAAATAAAATAAACGCTCCAGGAAAACCGAAAAGTTTGAAGAAGTGTTAGAAATGCAGTAGTTAATAAAACTAAGAAACACTTCCTTAAAAAAAAACGCTCCTTCCGAAATGGCAAACACCTAGAACAGAAACATATAAAACATACATTCCCACCCACATAAAACTACACATAAACAACTACTAACATTAGTATTAACATTATATTCCTAATACTTATACTTTAAACATCTATATAGTAACTCTCCAAACAAGCCTAAAAAACGGTAAAACTACGTGTACCTACCACACGTAAATAAACAATAATAAATCCTGTAATACCACTCACTTAAATCTAACAACAATAAATATCACCACACTAGTCTAAAAAATAACATTAAATACACATAAAACATATAAAACAAACCTTACCTTAAGCGACGTTAAGTTTCTCCCAACTGCGAGCTGCTCTCCATCCAAATGACACAAAACGACCTAACCCGGTTACAAAATAAAAGACCCAAAAGCAACAAAATCTGTGTAAAATGACCTTCAATATTTGCAAAAGTAGTACAATATTTAACACAATGTTTTTTTCTCCTTATATTAAATAATTGTGAAATATGTAGTAAAACTGTAAAAATAAATATAATAACAAAATGTTTAATATTAATTTAAAATATTTGAAAAATTGAATGTAATGTTACAAAATTTTGTTATGACAATTTTCAAAATGTATATAAAGAAACCTATGTTAAAAATAAAATGTATCGAAATACATTGTTTAAATAATTAATATTAATATATAAAATATTAATATTAATACAATAATTGCATTTACTAAGAACATATGTAACACTATAAAAATGTGATATGACATTAAACAATACTATGTTTTATTTTTCTCATGTAAAATATTATTTTACATTTATATAATGTTTTTGTTTCAAAAATATAAATATTTCACAAATGTCAATAATATATGTTGAAAATAATTTACTCAGCAAATGATACAATACCTAATAAATGTATGTTGTTTGAAAAAATTTATTAAGTGTGAGTTTTACTAATAATATCATAAAAATGTTTTTTTCCCATACACAAAATATAATATATATTATTTTATTAAACATAAATCAACAACTCTTCCCAAATTAATCCACATATATATCAATTAGTTACTGGACACTAAATAAATATGATTTACTATTCCCACTCCAGTCTACATTAAATTGAAGTAGGTGCTGGACACTAATTAAATATAATTTACTATTCCCACTCCAGTCAACATTAAATTGAAGTAGGTGCTGGACACTAATTAAATATAATTTACTATTCCCACTCCAGTCTACATTAAATTGAAGTATGTGCTGGACACTAATTAAATATAATTTACTATTCCCACTCAAAACTGACCCAGAACCCTAAAAATACCCCTTTACCCAAAAACTGACACTGAACCCTAAAAAGACCCCTATACCCAAAAACTGAAAACTGATCCTGAACCCTAAAAATAGCCCTTTACCCAAAAACTGAAAACTGACCCTGAACCCTAAAAATATCCCTTTACCCAAAAACTGAAAACTGACCCTGAACCCTAAAAATAGCCCTTTACCCAAAAACTGAAAACGGACCCTGAACCCTAAAAATAGCCCTTTACCCAAAAACTGAAAACTGACCCTGAACCCTAAAAATATCCCTTTACCCAAAAACTGAAAACTGACCCTGAACCCTAAAAATAGCCCTTTACCCAAAAACTGAAAACTGACCCTGAACACAAAAACATACCCCTTTACCCAAAAACTGAAAACTGACCCTGAACCCTAAAAAATACCCCTTTACCCAAAAACAGAAAACTGACCCTGAACCCTAAAAATACCCCTTTACCCAAAAACAGAAAACTGACCCTGAACACAAAAAATACCCCTTTACCCAAAAACTGACCCTGAACGCTAAAAATACCCCTTTAGCCAAAAACTGAAAACTGACCCTGAACCCTAAAAATACCCCTTTACCCAAAAACTGAAAACTGACCCTGAACACTAAAAATACCCCTTTATCCAAAAACTGAAAACTGACCCTGAACCCAAAAAATACCCCTTTACCCAAAAACTGAAAACTGACCCTGAACCCTAAAAATAGCCCTTTACCCAAAAACTGAAAACTGACCCTGAACCCTAAAAATACCCATTTACCCAAAAACTGAAAACTGACCCTGAACACTAAAAATAACCCTTTACCCAAAAATTGAAAACTGACCCTGAACCCTAAAAATACCCCTTTACCCAAAAACTGAAAACTGACCCTGCACCTAAAAAATACCCCTTAAAAAAACAAAACCATATAATTTACTATTCCTACTCCAGTCTACATTAAATAGAAGTAGGTGCTGGACACTAATTACATATAATTTACTATTCCCACTCCAGTGTATATAAAATTGAAATAGGTGCTGGACATAAATATAGGAAATGTTTAATTGTTATATATGAAAAAACTTCTAATATTATAACAGTTTTAAATTAAAACTAAAAGATTATAAAACAAAAAGATTTTTTAAAAATATTATATAAAATATATATATATATTTTATCATTTTTATACAAATCTAAATATTAAATGTAGAAATTTAAAATTTACAAATCAAATATCAAAATGCGAAATTTAAAAATGTAAAAATAAAATGTAACAATATTTATAATTATTAATACATATATTTGTAAAATTGTTATATTTATTTAATAAAAATATATGTATACATTTTTTATAGATTTTGTAATTTGTTATATATTGTAGTATATTTCTAATGATTATATATTTATTAATAAATATATAATCTATATTTTGGAAATTGTATGAATACATATATTTTTCAAAATCTTTACATATTTTATTTAAATTTCTAAATTCTATTTTGGATTTTTTATTTGTATTTTATAAAATGTATACATTTTTTATATTAATTATATACATATTTAAATTATATAATAAATATTTCGCAATTTTTTTTAATACATATAATTTTCCAAAATTGTTAAATATTTTATTTAAATTTCGAATTTCTAAAATCGAAAACTTTAAAAAAAAATTAATATGGTTTTTAGAAATTTTATAATCATTATATAAATATATAAATATATAAATAATATAATCAATATTTCGAACTTTTTTTTTATACATATATTTTTCCAAATTAGTTAAATATTTTATTTAAATTTCGAATTTCTAAAATCGAAAAAAATTTACATTTTTAAAATAGTTTTTTTTACATTTTATAATCATTATATTAATATTTATAAAAATATATCATATTTTAGAAATATAATTTTTTTTAAACATATATTTTTAAAACACTTTCCACCCTTATCCCCTATCAACCCAATAACCCGCTCCTAAAAATATATATGTATTTATAATTATTATAATATAAACAATATTGCGAATTTTTTTTTAATACATATATTTTTCCAAATTTGTTACATTTTTTATTTAAATTTCGAATTTCGAAATTCGAAAATTTTTCCAAATTTGTAAAACATTTTATTTAAATTTTGAATTTCTAAATTCGAATTTTTTTTACAATTTTTAAAATGTTTTTTTAAATTTTATAATCATTATATTAATATTTAAAAAAATATATCATATTTTAGAAATATTATTTTATTTAAACATATATTTTTAAAACACTCCCCACCCTTATCCCCTATAAACCCAATAACCCGCTCCTAAAAATATATATGTATTTATAATTGTTATAATATAAAAAATATTAAAATATTTTTTGTTCAATAACATTAACTGATTTCAATAAAATATTAACTTAATATGCATATTTTTTACTATTATATACTATTATACGATATTTTTTTATTCAATATTTTGTCTTCCGATATAATTACTTTCGATATTATGATAAACATACTATTTACGATATTTTTGTATACGATATTTTTTAGTTCGATATTTTTGACCTACGATATTTAATGTTCGATATTATGTCAGTTCGATATAATAATTTCGATATTATGTCAGATTACAGTGTCAAAGTATTCAAACGTGTTGTGTAGTGGAGCAGAGTGTTGTTGAGTGGAGTCTAGCATTGGACAGTAGAGTTTAGGGGGATAGAGTGGAATAGAGTGTCGTAAAGTATAGTTGAGTTTCATAGAATGGAGTTAAGATTTATAGAGTGGATTTAGATAGAGTGAAGGAGAGTGTTATACAGTGGAGTGCCATGGAGTGGAGTGTAGTGTTATAGAGTGCAGTTGTATGCAGTGGAGTACCATACAGTGGAATAACTTACAGTGTAATACCGTACAGTGGAACTGTCTAGTGAAGTTTAAAGAGTGGAGTGGCATAGAGAGATATAGCGTACATTGCAGTGTTGCATAGTGAGTAGAGAGTAATAGCATAAAGTGTTGTGTAGTTCTTACAAATCTATATAGGATCTGCGCATTTGGACAACATAAACTACGGGATTGGTGTCCAGACTGATTCCAGACACCCCTAAACGATATGTTAGTCTGTAGACCAGCTAGCTCACAGTGCCTCTATAAGCATCACAATCTTACCAAGGAGCGAACATTTTCTGGGAACTATCGAACATGACAACCCTGAACCCTCATGGATCGTGGAAACAGTGTACTAATTTTCCCTCAGTCACTCGTGCTCATTTGTTTTCAGAGAGATATATAGAATAAACGGAGAGGACGTTTTCAATAACTATTTATTGGTCCAACGTCATTCTAGTATGAAATACATGTGCTGCAACAACCATTAGACAGAAACAGATATATACGGTTATAAGCACCAACAGAGTGACTAAAAAGTAGAATTCTACCTTGGTGCTAAAACAGTAAATATACAGGCATATAGATACATGGTGGCAATCATAAGTACTCCTAAAACGCAAACCCTAACAAAATGTACCTAAGTATACCTAGAATGTATGTAGGTTTATAGACATGAATCTTCCTAGTAAAGAGACAACCTCTTACCTTATGGGAGAGAATGAAGGACCCCATGGAAGTTTTTCCTCTGCTTTGCCCAGTAAAGATGTGGTGCATATATACCCACAGGTTGCCCTCGGGGGGTCTACATAGACTGGTACTGTGGGCATGTCCTTCAAGTATGACAATAGCATGAGTCTTGTACAGAGTGATTATACAGAAGATGGTAATCCTGCTGTGATACTAAATATCCTCATACATAAACAATTAGGCTAGTTTTAGCAGAAAACCACACAACATTTATTCGGCACATAACTAGGTAAAAGTTCAGATCCAGAACCGTTATGTAGAGCAAAGTAGGACAAATGTAGGTAACAAGTTGTGTACCTACCTAGGCCTATATTAGGGTACATTGGGGCTCATAACAATTGTGGAGTGATGTACAGTGGATTGGCATACAATTGAATACTGTGCAATGTCATGGGGTGGAGCAGAGTGACATACACTGGATTGGCATACATTGGACTGGCATCTTGTGGAATAGCATACAGTGGACTGTCAGAGTGTAGTGGCATATAATTGAACAGCATAGAATAGAGTGGTGTACAGTAGAATAGTATATAGTGCAGTAGCATCCAGTGGAGTGTCCTACAGTGAAGTAGCATACACTGTAGTAGGGTAGAGTGGAATATACTACAGTAGAGTAGAGTAGAGTAGAGTGTTGTCCTAATGAATAGCGTAGAATGGATTGGTTACAGTGGAGTGTTATGCATTGGAGTGGCATAGAGTTGAGTACAGTCAAGTGGGGTAGCATAATGTGGAAGAGCGAACAGTGGAGTGTCAGTGGTATTGTCTGGAGTAAAGTAAAGTAGAGTGCCGTTCAGTGCAATGACTTACACTAAAAGGCGTACAGTGGATTGGGTTAGCCTTGAATAACATACGGAGGAGTGGCATAGAGTGGAGTTGTGTATTGGCATAGATTTGAGTGGTGTAGAGTGGAGTGGGGTACATTGACATACCTTAGATTGTAGTAAAGTGAAGTGGTGTACAGTGGAATAGCATTGAATGGGGTAGCGTACAGTAGAGTGGCATACAATGGACTGGTTTAGACTTAAGTGTAGTACAGTTGAGTAGAGTGGAATATCATACTGTGGAGTGGCATAGAGTAGAATGACATCCAATGTAATAGCATTGAGGAGTGGCGTAGAGTGTAGTATTGTACACTACAGTGGCGTACAGTAGAGTAGCATCCAGTGAAGTGGCATATAGTGGAATAGCGTACATTGCAGTAGCTGTATAATGGGCTAGCATAGAGAGCATACTAGAGTAGCATACAGTGAAGTGGCATACACTGGACATGCTTGGAGTGTGGTAGACTGGAGTGGCATAGACTGGAGTGGTGAAGAGTCGTCTACGATACAGTGGAGTGGCATAGAGTGGAGTTGCATACAGTGCAATAGAGTGAAGTGGCATAGATGTAGAATGGCATGTAGTGAAGTGTTATAGAGCAGTGGTTTAGAGTAGAGTGGAGGGGCATACACTGTAGTGTCGTACAGTGGAATACTGTAGAGTGATATTGGAGTGGCGTACACTATGGTGGGGTAGAGTGGAATACCATACGGTGGAGTGGTGTAGAGTGGAACACCATAGAGTGGAGTGGCAAAATATGGAGTGGTGTTAGAGTGGAGTGCCATGCATTATAATGGCATAGAGTGGAATAGTGTAGAGTGTAGTGACGTAGAGTTGAGTAGCATAGACTTTAGTGTTGTAGAGTGCAGGGGTGTGCAGTAGAGTGAGGTACAGTGGAGTGGTGTGGAATGGAGCAATACATGGATATAAATGAAATTAGGTATAAATGTAGAATATGGGGGGGAAGTACCATAAGACAGTGATTTATGCTGCCTTGTGTTTATCCAGATTTACCACCTGTTAGAAATTGTGTCTTTAGCTGGTAGAGGTATGCTCTCTGTCCAAGTAGGGACCACAATCCAAGTATGGGTATGCTAGATACACACTAAAAGATAACCGGTGCTCACCCTATGGTAGCTTATCTAAAGGGGCAATGTGTAAAATATTTCCGCAAAACACACACACACACAGTAACACAATGAAAACACCACAAAAATACTTGAAACAGGTTTAGTAAAATAGAGAATAATTTTATGAGTAGAACAAGACTACAACAACAAAAATCCAATGAGTAGAACTGGAGCAATTACTCTTTCAAGAGTAGGGATTACTTTAGGTCTTGCCGGACTGTGGAAAATCCAAAGTTCAGGCCACCTACGATGGAGGGCAGGATGGCTACAGGACTCAAGCAAGTTTCATCGGCAAAGTATCTTGGATGGAGCAAGCATCGACGTCAAGGCTTCAATACGAGGAGTCGAGGAGGTGCTGTGTCATAGTCAACCTCGTGGATGGAGGAAAAACATCAGCGCCAATCCACGCTGTCCAAGAAGGCTTAGGAATCTAACCCTGTTGGAAGGTGGTTTATTAGTAGGGATAAGTAGGTAACTACCACAGGTAATAAGGCCACAATCACAAAATAAGGTCCAGTCAAGCTCTCAATAAAGTATTGCCTTGCTCAGTCGTTGGTAGTTGGCAGCGAGCAGGGAGGCTTAACCTGGGGGACAGGTCTTTAAAGAAATTTAAAAACACCAATGCTTTAAATAAGGCACAACACAATAAAAATTCAACATCAATTTACAAAAATAGGAAATATTTTTATGATTAAAGTGACACCACAATGACCAAAATCAAACATAGGGATTAACAGATGTGAATGTTTTAAGATTAAAAGTGAAACTAGCACTTAGAAAGAAATAACAGTAAAAAGGTTAAAAGGTGCTACTCTGGACTGGGACAATCAAGAATTCAAGTCACCCATGGTTTAACCCTTTTACAAAGACTTTGAGCAGAGTTTTCCTGATGCAGGAAAGTGGTCCACAGCACCAGCCAAGGGTGCAGCAGCTCTGGTTTGATGGTTCGGTTCTGGTATTACAACTGCCACAATGCACCTGGTCAATCCAAGTAAAATCCAGGTGAAACTTGTCACCTGCAGTTGCCTGCATTATTGATCTTGCAGGTAGCCCTTCCAGCACTTTTCTACCTGTTGTTAATCAGGAAATCCACTCCTTTTCCTCTAAGGCAGGCAAAGTCCTTTTTTTTGTCCTGTTGTTGTGTGTGAAACCTTGGGAGTAAAGCAGGTGCAGTCCTTATGAGGGCAGTCCTGTCGTGTGCACTCCAATGATCCAACTGGGCTGTCCTTTCCAGATGTTTCTTTTGGGTCTTTGAGGGTCCAAAACACTTATCGAAGGTTCCAGACTCTGACCTCCATGGGAAGTTTACACTCCAAGACCAACAATGCACCTGACCAAATCCTTAAAAGTCAACTGAAGGCTGTCTAGCTGGGTTCTTCTTGGTGGTGCACTTTTAACCTGATGCTTGTAGGCAGTCTACTCCATCAACTTTCAGAGCAAAGTTCTATTTGGACTAAAGACCAAAGTTTGCAGCAGATGCAGTCCTTATGAGGATAGTCCTCTCTTGTTAAGTCCAAGCGTCCAGCAGGGCAGCCCTCCTTCTAGTA
This sequence comes from Lissotriton helveticus, assembly GCF_964261635.1. Lineage (NCBI taxonomy): Eukaryota > Metazoa > Chordata > Amphibia > Caudata > Salamandridae > Lissotriton > Lissotriton helveticus. The sequence continues at coordinate 875,218,698 of NC_136072.1, read as the reverse complement.
GTTTCAAGGCAGAGATCTGAGTTGTTGAGTGGTTTCCCATATTTATCCATGCCATCGGGGTGCCAAGCAGGAGAGGATCCTCTGACCAATGGAGTACTGAGTGCAGCCCAGAAAAATGATTTTTTTTTCCTCCAAAGTGTGTCATAGTCTCGTCTCAGCAAGCACTGTTCTTTTGAAATCCAAAATGGAGAAACTCTCTCCTGGAAATTAAAATCTGTCAAAGCAAATCCACTGGCATGGCTACGTTTCCCTAACACTTCCTTTCTAGCCCCTCTGCTAGTTCAATTACTGTGGCTCCTGTCTGGCAGCAGATGCAGGATGTGAGGGTGAACCTGTGTCCAGTCTGGTCATTTCCAATTTGAAGACCAGTTCAGCTACTCCAATCTTTTCCTGCCTTTTGCTCTGCAGATCCCCTCCCAGCAAATGTCCTTTGTCTCTATGCGGGCCACTTCACACCTCATCAGAGCAGTTTGGCCAAGCCTGCCAAAGGCTGGGAAATCAGAAGAGACTGCTGGACGACTGAATTTTGGTTCATCACAAAAGCAAGTTCTATAACTTGTTTTCTGTAATAGTTATAGTAAATCCAACCTTGGCAAGGTGTTGGAATTATTCTATCATTGTAATACCTTGAAGTAGATTTTTTGGCTCACTTTTGTCAATAGTTATGCTTTTTTAAAGTATTCCCATGTTAGAAAATGGAACCAACGTGATATGGTGGGAAAAAAATATTGCCAGTTCTTCCCTCACCAGGGCATATAAAACATATTTTATAATGTCCTTGCTTATTTTTACATTGCACAATAACCTTTGGGCATATAGGGCAGACCTGAGGGGTGACATATGTAAAAATAAGGTAGTTTCAGACCATTCATTCCAAATTCGAATTTACATATACTTTTACTTTACATGAAGCCTGCAAAGCAGGGCTGACTTTTAAAATGACAGCAGGCAACACAGTAGTGCACACTGTACGTCTGTGTTTCTCTCCAAATCCCAGACCAGTATAACAGAGGGTCTAAACTATCTTGGGTTTTTCTAATGCCCAAGTGTCCTTCCAAGGGCACCTCATGAGCCAGTGGCAACTGGAAGTTACTGTGCACTAATGGAACTGCTTGCCTCTTTCTAGTACCTGCCTGAGGAGTCATTGGTTCACTATAAAATAAGCCATCCTCCCAGCCAACATCGTGTTTACCTACTGGGCATTTTCTGACCTGTTCCTTATCTTAATTCGGATGTCCCCCAAGCATAGGGCGCTCCTCTTATGCCTTTGGTAAATCATCCTGGGTAGGCCCCCAGGTTGCACACAAACTTGCAGCTCTGGTAGTTACCCGGGCTCTAACACCTAGTCCACTTCAGGAGCCTCCTCTTCCTCTCTCTCAGGAGTAGAAGTGGTGACCTCCACTGCTAGTGCCCTACCAAAGTCTGTGCTTTCCTACAAACCACTTTGTCCTGGTACCTGCAAATTGGGAATGGTCCCAGTCTTCTTCTGAAACTGCAACCCAGCCTGTGCTCTGGTCAATGTCCAAGCTGTATAAGCTTCTGGTCTGGGAACCATGCCTGGGGCAATTAAATCATTGCCAAAGAGACAACCAGCATCTTGCTTCTTTCTCACCTCTACATTTACCATAGGGGCTTTGCCATTTATTTCTACCATAACTTGGGCAAGCAGGTAATCCTGGTCATCGCCACTGGCTACCAAACCTGTGCCCATGGTACAAGTTAGAAGTTTCTTGGGTTTGAGATACTTTCTGTTAATCATAGCCCTGGAAAAGCTCCAGTCTCCTTTAGGGTAGGTACTTTCCTGCAATTGATACTGACCTTTTGCACAAACTCTATCATATTAGAATAACTATGATTCAGAGCATCTTTTCATCTCTCTCTCAGATGTCCATAGACACTAGGTTGAGTGCAACTGGGCTTCCCTGGGTCACTTCACCCATGTGGAACACACTAGCAATCACATGCAGTGCTGATGCAAGATCTTTCACCTTCCACTCTCCTTTATAGTGTCCCACCTAGTGGCAGTAAGTCCCCACACTGGAACCAGAAGAACTATCCAGTCATCCTTTCCCATGGTGCTCCTTACTGGATACATCATTAACCCTTTCATCTCTCCTGGCCCCTAACTGAGTGCCCTGGGAAGTACCCAGGTCCTTACCCTCAGGTTTTGACAAGCCTTTTACAGAGTACCTCTCTCTATTTGGTTTGAAATCATACTGTTCTAGCCATTGTGAACCCTGTTGGCAAGCCACTTGTCACCATACCTGTCAAATTTCCTGAACTCCTCTCTGTCATGTCAGACAGATATTGGACTTCCCTCGATGATTTGCTTTTCTCCTTCCCAGTTTTCATCTGATCTAAGTGCATGTTTGAGTGGGTTTGACACTGGCATTCAGTGCCAAATCTCTGTGCTTGTCATATACATATAGATGATTGGTGTAGACTTGATTGGCTGATTCGAGGTAGCTGTAAGTTACTTGTCTAGGGGTAAAACATATACCCAGGGAGTGTACCTTGAATACTCCTCCGTGGACCTGCAGCACTGGTTGTGCCATCCACTGAGGTAAAGCATCAATCATGGCACAGGTTTTCCCTGGAGGGCCATTGTTTGCAGGTTACTGTTACTTGACTTGGCATTTAAAAAGCCACGTGCCAAGGTTCTGCATGTCTCATACTATATGTAGTTCTCCCTGGTGACAGGGCGTGGTGTTGGGAAGAGGTAGGGCATGTGCACATGTGCTTTACATGCAAGGTTCATGAATGGCACCAGATGGTGTGTTTGGTCCAACGGGCCTTCTTCTTGCATTGGATTAGCAAGGGGGAATTTAGTGAAAGGCTATTGAGCAGTATTTCCTACATGTATAATAGTAGCAGTAGAGTGTTTGATATCGAAGAGTTCATATTAGCGAATCATCTCAGGTAGTGGAATTAGATTAACATTACGTAAGTGGAAATGTCAGTTTGGGAAAGTAGGCATTTGGATGCTCATTGATCTGTGACCCTGTCTCCTTCATCACATCTGGGTGCTGGGGGGGATAGCTACATCTGTGCATTCCAGATAGAAGGTCATACACTAGGGGCTCAAGGGAAACTGCATACCCCTGACTCTGAGGGGTCTTTCTGGGATGGTTACATAGGGTGGAATTGGGATGTGCATTCCAAGGTGCATGGTCCTGGTCCCATTAGAGGTAGTGATCAAACCTCCCAGGGTAGTATGGCAGATCAGAATTTTGCTGAGAGAGGGCCTTTAGACTGATCGCATCTTCAAAGGCCATTGTGGGTTTAACTATTGGGGCTATGGCCTCAGAAGTTAAAGACACTTTTGTAGTTTCAATCATACTATGTTGGTTCAACGCTCAGACATTGACATGAGGAATCATTAGGGCAGGAGGGACTTCAACTGGATTATTCGCAGACTTGTGGTGGCCTGGAGTTTGTCATGCTCCAGGAAGGGGACTATCACTTGCTGGATTTTAGCTGGGCATTGCTTCCCTGCAGCTTAGAGCAAACTGTTCAGGCCAGGGATCCTAAGTGCTTTCCAAGGGCCGGTTGGCTGGCTACTGTCCACGAGATCCTGGGGACACAAAGGCTTCCATCTTTTCCACAAGATCGTAAGGACCACACAGGGTGCAGCGGAAATAGGTGAATGTGAGTGTCAGTTGGGACAAGACCATCATGACATAAACTATCATCGCACTGTGCAGAGGAGTATGCTCATAGAGATCAGAAGCCCACCTGACGTGCCCAGACATGAGGACTTTGAGGAGTGCGGAGGAAGCTTTTAGAGTCACATGGACCAGTCCTTGCCATACTTGCACTCCAAAGCATGTCCAGTGTATTCAAGGGTTGTTGGGGCCCAGAGCTGGGAGCTTAGACTGTCTTCAACCTTCACATCAGATGGCCCGACAAGGAGGTCTCTGTCTGATGTCATTGGCTCCCTTCTCCCTGGACCGGTGCCATGAAGCACTTTGTTGTGGAGAAAATCGTGAGAGGGATCAAGAGGTTTCATTGTGCCTAGTGAGTTCCTACGGCTGGCAGTTAGAAGCTACAGCAGCTCGCACCTTCACTTGAGGGGAAAACATTTCTCTAGACTTGGGAGTGTGCAGACTTCCTGGGTCACAACCTTTTGTCTATGGGAGAATAACGATCCCTCACTTCTGCATGTGCCATGGTGCACCGGGAGGTCTAATCAGGATGGACAAAAGAAACAACTGTTTCTTTATGTTTTAGGTGGTTCCAACAATCTGATCAACTTGGTGACAGCAGGGGCAAAGTGTATCATTGACTTGTGTAGTTGAGTGACAGAGGCTGGGTCAAGAGGCATAGTCAAAGACCTGTGATCTCTTGACCATTGCAACTGTTGGGGGTATGCGATATTGAGGAATGTCGTGTGAAGGCAGTGTCCTAAAATTTGTAGTAGTGTGCCTTGTGGAGGTTTCTGGAAACTAATGAGTGGAGTTGTATTGGAGAAGCTCTAGAAGGTGCCTTAAGGGACACACAAGGCATGTGTCTTGAATAGATCTGTACTAAGGGGACACAAACCTGTCTACACAGCTGTTTCCTCCTGTATTCCCAAGATGGCTACCTCTCATGAGTCTACTACAGCCTCCTTCCTTTCACCCAGTCTCTCTAACTGGTCCATACTGAAATTAGTAGGTGGTGGTGGTACGTTCCATATCGCCTGCGGAATTGACTTGGTTACACTACAATGCAGAGTTCCAGCCAAATTCCGTCAATCGATGCGTGGCAGAATTTGTCTCGCACAAGGCTCCATAAAATGCCAGCTGGTGAGCTCAAGCAAGATTTGGTGTCCCTTACTGCATTCTATAGTGGAGTGGATTTTCCGGCAATGCTTGTGCTACCAGCGCTAAATTACAGTGAGATCACCATGTTTTCAACCCATTGTTGGAACCCAATGGAATTTTGCAGTTTTTATGTAACTCCACAGTACTCCGTGGGGTGAAACCCCACAAGTTCCACCCGCCCCAAGAAATCAGTAAGGACCTCTCTGTCCCTGTTGATGTAAGTCCACTACCTTCTGTCATTCCTTAGATCCTTCTTCTGATCTAAAGACATAGTGCTAAGGTCAAATCTCCCCATGGTTTCCATTGTTCTTCTGCACAGAATCTGCAAGATAATTAAAAAAAACTGGACTTATTATGTCACAGGTGTAAATTTGGAAATGGCCTTCACAATTCTTACACACTGGATTCCCAAGCAATAGGCGTCCCAAAGTTTTTCTCAAATCTTCAGAACCCCTTTTAGAGGGACAAGTAGGAGCTTCTGTGCTCAACCAAGGGTTTTGTGGCCTTCTACTCTTGATGTCCCAGATTCCAACCTACTATGGGATGGGAGTAGCTGGGCAAAGTATTATCCCTTCACCTCTTGACTCTCAGTAAAAGACTGACTCAAGTAGTTTGAGGCTCTTCAAGGGGAGGTAGGAAAAGATATTCAAAGGCTCAAAATATCCTCAACTGAACTCAAGAAGGTGAATGTCCAGCCAGCACAGTAAATAATCTACCAAGTAGTATCTCATGGCTAGTGTTTCATCAGTGCTTCCCTTCTGCGTGTCCTCTCCCCCATCCTCTTCCATGCCATATTATGCATTCCCAACATATTAGAGGAAATGACAATAGGTGCTGCCTGCATATCAAAGTTTGGCTTTGGCCTTGAAAGTCTTTCATCTCTTTGGGTGGTACACCACCAAGCTCCAGCAAGTCTCACACAGGCCTCCAGCCGCGGTCTGCAGACGAGTCTAGGAGCTGGAGTAATTCTCTCCCCAATGCTCACTCTGAGCAACTTACACTGTGTCCATCCATAAGTAGGGGGATAAGCAAGCTGGAACTGAAGCAGACTGTTTCCAAATGCAGCAGCTCTTTCTTCTTCGTGGTTCCTGCCTGTAAGTTGGAGAAGCAGCGGTGTCCCTTCAGGCAGATTCTGGACTTTTTACTGAGCCCCTCTGCTAGTTGTTGGGACTCCTCCAACACAGCCAAACTCCTCCAACGCAGTCAATCTTAGTGGGCCCTTCCTTACATGGGGGAGGCACAGATAAGGGTGACAGTGACGATCAGGTTGGATGCTCTGGGCGACTGACCCAATAGTCTCAGTGCCCTACTCTTGGCACATGGCAGTCACAAACACAGGTGGAGGTCCATAGTCCCAGCTGAAGGAGATATGGCTCCAACATTCCCGATGGCCCTCCTTTTGGCACACAGTGGTCATAGACATGGGAGACGGTTCCAACGAGATCTGTGCTACAGGACAATAACCCACAACTTTTCATTAGCCTCGGTTGGGGTTCACAGCTTCTGGAAGACAGCGAACAGTTCTTCCAAACAAGGACTGGACCTGTCGCCTCACTCTGTATTTACCGAGAACCACTCATCACTTATGACATCAATGATGACATCTCTCCAATTTGTTGATTGGTGGCTGCCCTTTATTAAATTAAATCAAATTAAATTTGGCCCAGGGTAATAGAGTCCTGTGGCCCAAAAAGGCTCAGGAATGGGGTATGCACACTCCCATCCCTTTTTAATTGGGTTTCGCCCCATGCGAGCCATGAGGCTCAGGGAGGGGGACTGCTCATCAACCTCTCCTAAACCAAACAAAAAACAGCCCCAGTGGATGGGGTCCCTGGGGCCTATGAAGGCCTGGGAAAGGGGCCCACATGGCCCCCTCCTCTTAGTTACTGGTTTGGCCCCAGGGGATGAATCCTTAATGCCTAAAAAGGCTCAGGGAGGGGGGCACTTGGCCTGCTCCCCTTTTCTAAAGTCCCTGAGGCTTATTAGGACTCAGGGAGGTGGTCTGCATGACTTCCTCCCCTGTTGAATTGCATATGGCGCCGAAGGATAGGGCATTGGGACACAAAAGGCTTGGGGAGGTGGGCTGCATGGCCCAACCCCTTTCTTTTTGTATTTGGAGGATGTGGTCCCTGGGTCCCCTTTTTTATTCTATTTGGGGTTTTGAAACTGGAGCCTATTAAGGGTCAGTGAGAGGGGCTGCATGCCTTCCTCCCCTGTTTCATTGTCTTTGCCCCTGGGGGATAGGGTGCCAAGGGCCCAAGAAGGCTTGGGAAGATGATCTGCATGGCACTCCTTTCTTGTTGTATTAGGGGGATGTGGTCCCTGGTGTATCCTTTTTTACTGTACATGGGAGATGTGGTCCTTGGTAAGCATGGGCGTAAAATCCGCTCCGATCGCGGATTTTTCGGATTTTCGGCAAATTCGCAATCCGTGAACTCTCGCGAATTTGTCGAAAATTCGTGAATCCGCTCGCGGCGGATTTTTTGCTTGGTTGCGGCGCGCGGCGTGGTGCACGGCGTTCACTTTCCGTCATTTAGCGTTTGCCGAGTTGTTTTCTTTGCGAGTGCCGCACCATTTTGGATCTTGCTGCTTGATCCCGCGGGAGTTTGGCGCCCGCGAATACGTAATCGCGGCTTGCCACCTTGCACAGCACACCTCGCGAGATTTCGCAATTGCGAACACGTAGTTGCGGCGGAAAGGAACAATCTCGCACTCGCGAAATAGAGCTTTTGCAATTCTGCACAAGAAAATCACCAGCAAACAGGATAAACCTTCAGAAAATTATGATTTTTATCAGAATCACTCCTCAGGTTGACATTTGCATGGCCTTTTTTTTTGCAAGGAGTCCATTTTTGGGGGGGGGGAGGAAGGAAGTGCCCCACAGTCTCCAACTTCCTGTTCCTGTCCAGCAGGCTCCTCCCAGTGCTTTGTCCATCTCCTGGTCACTTTCATTTGGATCTGGAGCTGGAAGGATTACTTTTTGTGGGTGCTGCTGGATATTTGGATTTGAGGCCTTTTTGACTGTCTTTGGATCACTTTTGGATTAGAAATCAACTTTCACAAGTAAGTTTGTTTGGGGCATTACAGTTGCTGCAAGTAAAATTTTGGAAATTTTTCAGAACATTAAATAAATTATATTGTGGGTAGCCACAGTATCCAGTAGGACCAGGGTTGGTTAGGGGTGCATGATACAACTGTTTTGTTGAATTTAAACACCATTGAGGCCATGGATGGGCTGGGATTGTGCTGATTTTTGTCGTTTTTTTGGGCCTGCTGGTGGGGCCCTTTGCCCAGGGGTGGTGAGTGTTGCATGGGCCTAGTCTTTCTGTGGGGTGTCTTCTTGAATTTAAACATAATTGAGGCCATGGATGGGCTGGGATTGTGCTTATTTTATTGTTTTTGTCGTTTTTTGGGGGCTGCTGGTGTGGCCTTTTGCCCAGGGGTGGTGGTGCATGGACTGAGTGTGCCTGTGGTGTGGTCTCACTCTCTTTAATGTAAACATCATGGATGGCATTGGATTGTGGTGATTTCTGGCTGTTTTTCTGTTTTTGGGGGGTGTACTGTTGATGTGGACTGGCCATGTGGGTGGTGGTGGTGGCCATCTTGAGTGCTGGCTGGTACAGGCAACATGTGCTTGGGGTGTAAGGGGCCATTTTGAGGAGAGGCAGTGTCTGAGGCCTGCACTTATTTTGCCTACTTTTCATCCATTATGCCCAGGGGTAGTGAGTGTTGCATGGGCCTAGTGATTCTGAGGGGTGTCTTCTTGAATTTAAACACCATTGAGGCCATGGATGGGCTGGGATTGTGCTGATTTGATTGTTTTTTGTCGTTTTTTTGGGCCTGCTGGTGGGGCCCTTTGCCCAGGGGTGGTGAGTGTTGCATGGGCCTAGTCTTTCTGTGGGGTGGCCATGTGGGTGGTGGTGGTGGCCATCTTGAGTGCTGGCTGGTACAGGCAACATGTGCTTGGGGTGTAAGGGGCCATTTTGAAGAGAGGCAGTGTCTGAGGCATGCACTTATTTTGCCTACTTTTCATCCATTATGCCCAGGGGTAGTGAGTGTTGCATACTTGCATGTCCCTAGTCTTTCTGTGGGGTGTCTTCAATGTAAACATCATGGATGGCATGGGATTGTGCTAATTTTTCTGTGTTTTGTCGATTTTTTGGGGTGTATAACTGAACTGATGTTCCTCTGTCTTCCATTGCTTTTAGGTGCACAAGAAGACTCAAGAGAACCACCAGTGCCAGGAAGAAGTCCTGCAGCGGTGTGTGTGTGCAGCATAACGTCACGCGACGTCACGTCTGGACACAGAACCCTCTGCAACTCGTGCAACTGCTGCCTGCTGACCTGCTCTGAAGAAGATGGCCCCAAAAAAAGTAACCCGTAGCTCCTCTAGCAAGAAAGGTGCCAGTAAGGAGCAGAAGAAGCAAGTTACCAAGGACACTGGTGTGCCGCCCGCCACTTTTTTTGGGAGTAAAAAAAAAAGTATGCCTGCAGCAGCAGCGGGATCTGCTGGGGACCAAGCTGGCAGCAGCACCCCCGCTCCATTGGGCTCAGTGCCACCACCACCACCACGCCAACTTCAGTCCAAGCCCTTGAGTGCCGCAGAGGCAGCCAGTATAGTTCTTCAATCACCATCGACCAGTGATGTTGGCTCATCGCAAGAAAGCAGCAGCAATGTCCCTCAATCAACACAGGTTGTTGTAGCTCATCTGACGAGTGTTGAACAACCACAGCCGCAACAACAATCACATGTGCAAGTACAAGCCCAAGTACATGTGGAAGGAGAGGCAGCGCAAGGAGATGCGCAAGCAGAGGTGCATGGAGGGTCACAAGTGCCCACAATAGTTGTTCCTCCCGAAGTAGGGGCACATCAGGAAATCGACAATCAAGGCGAGGTATCATTTGAGGAAGCCACTCCTCCTGATGATCCTTCATTGGCTTCCACACCCCTAGCAAGGAAGAGATCAAGGGTGGTGTCTACATCTTCTTCAAGCACACCTCCTTCTGATGATACGGATCAAACTTGGGAACCAGCACCACAGCCGTCTGAGAGTGAGGCACACCATGATCCAACAAAGGTAGTTAAGCGTAAAAGGAAGCTCGTCCAAAGTCTCAGAGTTATGGAGTGTGATGAGGCTCAACAAGAAGTGGCGGATACTGCTGCTGATGAAGACTCTGCCAACGACGACCCAGTCATCATAAAGGTCACTGCAGCCCCAGCGGGCATGCAGCAAACAGACATTTTGACCCTCGCCCGAAGAGCTGCTGAGCGTGATGATGATGATGATGTTGTCGATGAGGAGGCAGTGAAACACCACAATCATTGGAGTTAAGTAGTACACCAACTCGTCCCGCTTCCATATTTCTTTCTGACAAGAAGAGACCTCCGTCAACCTCGACCTTAATTAGTGGCGGTGAAAGTGCAAAACGTACAAAAGTTGGGCAATCCAGATCCTCCACTTCATCTGGCATTAGCTTCATGACCACCACCACCAGTATCGCCGCCTCCTCCAGGTCCCACAGACACTTCAAGTCCCCAGTTTGGGACTTCTTTACTGTTTGTCAAAAAAATCCAAAGTTTGCCATTTGTACCCTTTGTAAGGTTGCAGTTAGTCGTGGTAAGCCAGGTACCAACTATGGTACCGGAGGCCAGAGAGGTCATCTTAGGAGACAGCACACTGTCAAATGGTTTGCGCACCTAGATGCGATCAAGAAAGGCCGAATTCAAGGAAACGTTGATGTTTCATCTGATGATGACGAGGAGGAAGAAGACGTGTCAAACACTTCCCTTACACCCAGTACCCCTGTCAGCAGCACACCCAATGTGAGGCACACTAAGAGTGTTGGAGCGAGTGAGACACCAACGCACAAAAGTTCACCAGCGAGCAAAATTGGGTCAACGAAGTCATTATCAGCCCGTAAATGCTTGGTCCAGGGCAACATTAGAACAATGCTTACTTCAGACGTGCCATATGAACGCAACCACCCACTGACGCGTCTGTATAACACTAAGCTGGCTAAAATGCTAGCTGTGGACCTTCTCCCTTTTTCTTTTGTAGAAGCAGTAGGTTTTCTAGAATTAGTGGCAACGCTCTGCCCTAAATGGAAGGTTCCTAGCCGGTTCTATTTTGCCAGAGTTGTGGTTCCAGCACTACATGAAGATGTGCTGGAGGCGATTGGGGCAGCTTTGCAGAAGAGTGCTGTTCACACAATACATCTGACAACAGACATGTGGACCAGTGGCGCAGGCGCTGATTACATGTGCATCACTGCACACTGGGTCTCTTTTTCAGGTGTTGAAGCAAAGCTAAACGCAGGTGTTGACCCGGACAAAGTTTTCAAAGCTGCTCGGAAACATGCAACACTAGCCATGTTTGGCTTGGAGAAAAGTCACACAGCAGAAAACCTTTTGGAAGAGTTTGACAAAAAGGTCTTGAAAATGCTATCCCCCCAAAAACGCAAGATTGGTTATGTTTCCACGGATAATGGCGCCAATGTAGTTAAGGCCATGTGGCAGGGTGACTATTTTAGAGTGCCGTGTTTGGCGCACTGTATCAACCTGGTAGTTCAAAAATTCTTGAGTGATAAACACAGTCCAGCGTTCGAGGTAATGGCCACCTGCCGCAAAATGTGCAACCATTTCAGCCATTCTTTTAAGGCCCGGAAGCATCTGAGGAGACTGCTACTTGAACGTCAAATGCCAGTGAAAGCACTCATCCAGGAGGTGGCAACACGTTGGAACTCAACCTTCTACATGCTTGAGCGGCTGTATGAGCAGTATACGGTACTCGATCACTATTTCTTCACAGAGGGTACATCTCAGAAGGAGGACATGCGGTTGGGTGCGGCGCAATGGGACATAGTTAAAAGCCTGACAGACATGCTTCGTCCTTTTGAGTTCTTCACGCGTGCAGTCAGCCAGGAGGACTGTAATTTGGGAAAAGCTATCCCATTGTTGTGCATGCTGGAGCACCAACTGATGGCGGTGTCTTCTGAGTTTGAAAAAGATGAAAAAAAAAGACCATTTTATTTTGTCTGAGAAATTATTAGAGCGCCTACGTGGTGATGAACGTCTTCAAAAAATCAAGTCAGAACAGCATTACATTTGTGCTACTATTCTGGATCCACGCTACAAAAAGGCGCTGGCAGGCGAAGCATTCTTTCCTTTTGCTGATGCAGATGTTCAAAAGTACAAACATTGGTTAGCCTTGTCAGCCAAGAGGTTTGAAAAAGAACGGCAGGTTATTGAAGGAGAAGCAGCATCAGCAGGCCATCCCCAGTCACAAGAATCCACTTCTGCACCTGTGGCTGGGGCACAAGTGACCTCTCAGCCGTTAAAGACACCGGCAACTGGATCATCTTCTGCACCACACACAACACTAACAGTGGCTGCTGAGGAGGATTGGCTAGGTTTGCTTGGGTATGGTTCTCAAAAAAATGTCAAAGGCACAGCAAAAAGTAAGCAAAGTGGAGGAACCGTTGATGACCTTGAGTCGATGGTGCAGGACTATATGAATGACTCAACAGAGGTCTTTCTTAATGATGAGCCATTGCAGTATTGGCATGGCAAAAAACAATTGTGGCCACAGCTCTCCAACCTGGCTATAAACTATTTGTCTTGCCCACTCGCTAGTGTGTCTTCTGAACGTGTTTTCAGTGCTGCTGGTGGCATTGTAACTCCCAAACGGAGCCGCCTCTCGCCCAAAAATGTGGAGCGGCTGACAATGATCAAGATGAATCAGCACCTCATACCACCAGATTACAAAGTACGAGAAAGCACGCCGCATGAAGACGAGGAGGACGGCAACGTAGATGAGGGGATTTGTTCTCTGTTCGGTGGCACTGACCTCATCCTGCCTGAATTCGCAGAGTATGATGACGAAATCTTGTTCTTATTCCCTGACACCGAGCCCTGAAAATGAGACAATCAATCAAGAACTTTCTTTTTCGTCCTTATTCACTTTTATTCCTGTGTGCTGTGTGTCTCTCTTTCTTTGTTTTGCACAGTTAATTTAATTCAAACTTTAATCACCTAATCCCAAAAACAAGACCATCATCAGAACTGTCTTCACTTGTATGCTTATTGATTTGAAGGTGCCGCAGTCTACATTCCTCAGGTTCACAAGTTCTGAAGAACATGCTCCTCTATCCTCCTCCTCCAGACTGCGATTTCCCTCAAAGCAGAGTCCTGGATTACGCCCAATGAAGAAAGACTCAGCACTTGTGGGGGTGTTGTACTTCTTTGCGGGTGAGTTGACGGATTTGGGCTCATTGCTGTGAAGCTCTAATAATGGACAAAAGTGTTTTGGACCAAATATGAGGTGGAAATTTCTTGCCGTTTTTGCTGACTTGCTTGCCTTTGGGGTGCTCTTTGGCGGGGTTCCGGGTGTTTGTGGGTGATTTTTGGTGTCTGGGTGCACTGCTGCGACAGTCTAATCTTGATTGCATTTGCTTTTCAGGAAATCCGTGGTGGAAAACAGGAGTTATGATGATTGATGATGATGACCTAGCTGCACAGCGGCGCGTTTGGACCGAAGGCCGAGAGATATTGTAAGTATGAGATTTAGCTTTTTCGCTGTTTGGGGGTGTTGTCAGGGTGGTTTTTTCCGGGTGGGTTGGCGGGTCTTGCCTGGGGCATTCCTGGGAAGGTCTAATACCGGATAGAAGTGTTTTGGACAAAATCCTTAAGGAACAGCCTTTTTTTTGCTATTTCTTCTGTCATCTTGCTCAATGTAGCGTTTTGGGGGGCTTCCTGCTGTTCGTGGGTGGGTTGCGGCCGGGGTCTCTGTCGAAGCACTGCTGCGACAATCTAATCTTGATTGCATTTGCTTTTCAGGAAATCCGTGGTGGAAAACAGGAGTTATGATGATTGATGATGATGACCTAGCTGCACAGCGCAGCGTTTGGACCGAAGGCCGAGAGATATTGTAAGTATGAGATTTAGCTTTTTCGCTGTTTGGGGGTGTTGTCAGGGTGGTTTTTTCCGGGTGGGTTGGCGGGTCTTGCCTGGGGCATTCCTGGGAAGGTCTAATACCGGATAGAAGTGTTTTGGACAAAATCCTTAAGGAACAGCCTTTTTTTTGCTATTTCTTCTCTCATCTTGCTCAATGTTGCGTTTTGGGGGGCTTCCTGCTGTTCGTGGGTGGGTTGCGGCCGGGGTCTCTGTCGAAGCACTGCTGCGACAATCTAATCTTGATTGCATTTGCTTTTCAGGAAATCCGTGGTGGAAAACAGGAGTTATGATGATTGATGATGATGACCTAGCTGCACAGCGGCGCGTTTGGACCGAAGGCCGAGAGATATTGTAAGTATGAGATTTAGCTTTTTCGCTGTTTGGGGGTGTTGTCAGGGTGTTTTTTTCCGGGTGGGTTGGCGGGTCTTGCCTGGGGCATTCCTGGGAAGGTCTAATACCGGATAGAAGTGTTTTGGACAAAATCCTTAAGGAACAGCCTTTTTTTTGCTATTTCTTCTCTCATCTTGCTCAATGTTGCGTTTTGGGGGGCTTCCTGCTGTTCGTGGGTGGGTTGCGGCCGGGGTCTCTGTCGAAGCACTGCTGCGACAATCTAATCTTGATTGCATTTGCTTTTCAGGAAATCCGTGGTGGAAAACAGGAGTTATGATGATTGATGATGATGACCTAGCTGCACAGCGGCGCGTTTGGACCGAAGGCCGAGAGATATTGTAAGTATGAGATTTAGCTTTTTCGCTGTTTGGGGGTGTTGTCGGGTGTTTTTTTCCGGGTGGGTTGGCGGGTCTTGCCTGGGGCATTCCTGGGAAGGTCTAATACCGGATAGAAGTGTTTTGGACAAAATCCTGAAGGAAACACCAGTTTTGGCACTTTTTGTAAGTTAGGGTTCGTTAGGGTTAGCCCTAGCAGCAGGATTGCATGTGTTTCGGGGGGTTCTATTGCAACGCAGTTCTGGTGTTGTAGAGCACTGTTGGAGCGATGCTGGCTATGGATACTTTTGCTTGCTTGCAAGTGGTTTGAATACAATCCACGGTCTGTATTTGGGCCTACTGTTACTTTCAAAGTACGTTTTGTAACCATTTTTCTGCTAGGCATCGTTTTTGGAGATCTGATTGGGGTTCTTCTACATTTTTGCGACTGGCTTTAGTAAGAGTCTTGGTGGGAGCATTGCTGGGAAGGTCAAATTTTGTTCTAAAACACAGTTTACAGTACACCTACCTTGAGGGGAAAGATCCGCTATAATATTTTGGCCATACTTATTTATCCTTAAAAAGGTGACTCAGACAGAGCACGCAATTTCAAAAATATTGTACTGTCTATTAGGGAAATCAAAGTGTCACTTTTTGAACCACACAGCGTACATACCTTTTATTTATTTATCAGTGGTATTGTAATAGCACTTCCTGTTTTCCGTTCAATAATTACAGGCCGGGTTTCAGTCAACATCCGCCAGGCAGGCAGTGGACAGGGTGTCTTCTGTCAGTGGTCACCAACATTGATGGACGAAGCGTCAGCTGGAATGGAGGAGTGCCGCCAATAAGAGGAATTGTTTGCTGCATGCAACTTACTTACCAAATTCAACAGGACAACTCCAACAACATACGCAATACAGATACAGTATCCATTGTTTTATTCTATGAGTGTGACTGCATGTGCTTAGCTTTAGTTTGTAACCAAAGATTGGCTTTATCTTCAATTATTGTTTGTCCATGCTCTGCTTTTTTTTTCTTCTCTCAACAAAACCTACCCAAAAAGAAACCCCCATTCCCATCCATTTTACAAACCCTAACCCTCTTCCCCCGGGCTGTGTTGTTTTGCTTGATGTCTGACTAAAATGACATCAATAATTCCACACACTTGCTGGGGAGGATAAGGTCATAGCAACAGGCTGGTGAAGGAATACGAGGATATCTTCTAGACTTACTCAGCTTCAGTACTATATCTTCTAGTAGTAGTAGCCAATGTCAAATAAATTCAATGCAAGTACTAGTTATACTTGCAAGCAAATACTTTACCATTTGTTAGGCTACATTATGGCACTGTTCTAGTGTACTGTCACCTGCTATATTCTCGATCGTACCGGAACCGTTGTAATGCTACAGTAAGGACAAACAAGGTTTCGTTTTCTTTTTTTCCATAGGCATGCAACTGCCACTGTGTCACACCACTAGTACCACCGCAATGAGGAAATGTCACCCGCCCAGGATTGACAACGTTAATCCCCATTTCACGTGGAGCCAGCCCTGGGCCTAGCCCTAATTTCTAACACAAATTACAGGTAAGATAAGCGTTTGGTGGGAGGTAGTATAATGGAGTATTATTTCGGAGTAGACAAGAGATTGACGGTTGTACTACTAAAGTCCTACGACTGTTCAGGAAAACAAAGTTACTGTTACACCCCCGTCCCCCACCCACCAGACTGAAAAGCAGTAAAAAACAGGTATGGTCAGATAAAGTTTAAAAATGTATATTTATGTAGCCCTAACAAAATAATCTCCCTCAAGACCCACCCTAACCCCAACGATTGTCTTTGAAACGTCCCAACGATCCCAACTCCCAAATCCCACCCGCCAAAAGTCTATAAAAAAAGGGCAAGGGACACTCCACTACTGGAGGGTGCTGGTGCATTTTGCGGCATGGGCATCATAGTCCTTGCAGAGGGTGGCAAGCTCGGAGCGGAGGCCCTTCACCAAGTTCTTATAATTCTGGACCTCCTGCTCCAGGTTGGACATTCGGACTCGTAGGCGGCGTTGGCGTTCCTTGCAGCTCCTGTGGGGGGCAGCTGGTCTTTCTGTTGCTTGGCGGTGGTGGTTGGCTTTGTTAGCCCGGCTCGGTCCCGCTGTAGCACTGCGCATGCTGGCGTCCCGTGGGGTCACGGAGGAGGATGCAGCGGTCCCAGTCGAGGTTGTTGTTGTTGCACCGCTCGACTGCGTGTCCTCCTCCTCCTCCAGGGCCACCAGCCGCCGATATTCGGCGACAGTGGCATCCAGCCTCCGTTGCCGGGCCATTCTAGCCTGCTCCCTCCGTGTTGTTGATTTGGAAGGAGCAACTATATGAAGAAAGAAAGACATAGTCTGTAATCAATGCTCCTTAGCATTAATAACACAAAGTGATTGAGCCGAAAGTTGGGTCACAGTACAAGTAGCAAATTGAAAGCACAGTACATAACTATTGAGGACAGTATCTATGTAACCTCCCACTTCTGCATCCTTGCTCTAACATTAGTGGTAGTTTAATGAACAAATTCTACGACCACTATGGACTTCCATTACAGTCGACTATGACAGTACACCAGTCTTATTCTTCTTCTTCTCTCTTGTTTAGGAAAATTGGTACGTTATCTTATGCAAGCCGGCAGAATGACATGGACAGCACAGTGAACTTGCACCCGAGAAAAAAAGTTGCACACCATGATGAGTGAGACAGACTTGCGTTACTGTACCGGTCCAGTACATGTAGGCGGTGAAGCTATTACTTTTCTATTACGGGTGGCACTGAGAATACTCTGTTACAAGGGCTACTGCTTCATTAATTTACCTTTCACCCTACAGTGCAAATGAGTACTAGAAAAGGAAAATGAAGAAGCTAACTAATTTGATTATCTATCACTTCACATGGGACGTATTTGATGACATATGGGATGACTTTAGGTGCTTTGCTTAATATTGAGTGAACAGTGATACACCCACACATGAATGACGTACTACAAGTAAACTAAAGTTATTAAGAGAGGTACGGAGTGTCCACCGTAATAACCAGATATATGCTGTGATTGCAGACGCAATATAGAGTACTGCTACTATTCATGGTAGTATTGGACACATTTACAATTTCTTTTCCTTGCCTTCCCTGCACTGGAACGGACGTGCGGGTGCGGTGGTACATGCTCTTCAAGGTAACACTTAGTTCATCCAGCGACCATCTACTCTCTCTAGATACACATGTGCTATCTAAGAGTCAGAGAATACCATGCTCCAGGCATCCATTCAGTCAAAGTATACGCACACATACAGTTTCTGTTTCACCCACCCAGGCTGCTGTCCTTCCACCCATCCTTGCTTCATCATTGACCCAGCAATGCACCATACCATATTCTTCCCTTCCCAGCCACCTCGGGGGCCAAGCAAACACATATCGTTCTTCTTTGCCACCCATCATACAATTTCGCGTCCCACTTACTTACACCCTTCTTTCGCTTTTCCTTCATCCCATCCATCACGTTCGTCTAAGAACTTAATGGGATTCTTCTCACCAAAAACTTCACAGCTAAGTCGAAGTACATTTCGAGGAGGCTACTACCTGGTTGATTTGTAATACACCCGTGCAGAAAGCACACTATGCAGTCTTCAATCTCAATAAGTAAGGAATATATAGCTTACCTGTTTCCGCCACCACCGTTTGAACCCCCACGACAGGACCGTCCGCCGGCTCTTGCACCGCCTCCTCCCCAGAGTCCTCCGAGTCCTCGCCCAACACAGCCACCTCCGCGCTGGCCCCGTCACCAGATGTTACACCTACAAAGTACATTTAAGAATGTTAGAATACACCACTCACTACTATATAATATTTGGTCTAGGAGAAATGTTAAAAAAACAGAATACAATGTAATAATTTGTGACTGTGTACTCCAAAGTAAAAATGTCCCTTTTTCCAGGGAAGGCTGTTGTCTTGCTGCACTTTTATGCACAACTGATGAATGCTTGCTTTTTATTTTTAACACGCACCACTTTTTCTCCTAACAGACAGAAGCTTGACTCCTAAGAACACGACCAGGATCAAGTGCAAACCAGGTGAGAGCTCGGCTCGACCACAAGAAATGTGTCCAATTAATCGTCAGCACTAACCACTTTTCCGTTTTCAGTTAAATAGTTTTATGACAAAGTAGATTTTAATAAATGTGTTTACTTTTAATAAAGCTTTTAAACTTAAATAGACTCTGTGGTTTTTGGTCCTCCAGACTAGAGTGGATGAGCTAAAGGTTTTGGAATTTTTGCAAGCATGAGTGCCTCTGACACTTCTTGACTGTGCTGTGACTCCGTACTCTCTTGTCCTGCCTACGATAATCTAGAGATCATTGGGGATCAATAATCGGTGACTTCGGGAGCTGAATGACTCTGCCACACTATCTAGTCAGTAAGGAGACAGTGCATAGAGCTATTGCTGAATAGAATGGGAGTCCAATGGAATTGCCAAATGTCCAATCTTAGTTAGCTACACAGACAGACTAATAAGAATAATCTAGTAATACCACAGGGAGTCATATTAGAGCCAGGATAAGAATTTATATCCAGTCTACAAGAAGATCAAAGACGATTTAGAAAAAATCGAATGAGGAACGCTAGGAAAAAATAGGTACTCTTTATTACAATTAAAACTTACTGGGGCCAGCAAAGGAGCCCTCGCCTGCCCGATCCTGGCCTGAATCCTGAACAGCACCCTCCTCCTCCTGTGTCCTCTTGCCCTTGGGGGGAGCTGATGTACAACATGAAAGAAAGAAAGACCAGAAAACATGGATGAGATTTGTCAACCAAATCAACCATTTCAAAAGAACAATAACAAAATTTTTTGGAGAAATAGCAAATAGATAGACAACTATTCCACGGGATCTATCTCATGTGGTATACTACGTTATTCGTATTGCCTGATTTGCGGACCGTTGACTTAGAAAGTTCCTATGTAACTCAATAAACAGACTACTAAAGAGGTTTGCCTAGGCCTGGCACTGCAGGCAGCAGTCCGCAGCACGCGAAGTGACAGACAAAGTCCATCCTGCTTGCAGATCAGTGAATACTCAAACTATCAATCCACCCACCACCACCACTATTTCTTCTTATAGCCAATGTGTCTAAAGGAAGGAGTGGACTTCAGTCTGTTGGGGCTGATTTAGAAGTCCCTTGCGGCTCATTTTCCTCCATTGTTGCGTGACTTTTGTGACGCTGCGGCAGAACAAAAGACTCGCCATGGTGTTGGTGCGGCGTATATATTAAAAAAAAAGAAATTATGGGCGATGCATCACGTTGTAAAGCCCTGCGCCATCAGGGGGCGTTCCGGCGCAAGGGAGGGCGTACCTGCGCAGGGACGAATCCTAAAAGTGGCTGAGGGAAATCTACAAGATGTCAGTCAGTCACTTTTAAGACAATGATGCATGAGTCAAACCCTGCGCGCTTGAAGCCGACGTACGGCTTGATGCAGCATTGGGGAGATAGGGTACCCCAGAGCATTGCTGGAGCTGCGCCATCGTTGGCACGCAACTCCAGCAATGCGCCGCCTTTACGGCACAGATGCGTAAGGCTTCTGTGACGTTTTGGGCCAATGGGTGGTGGTGGCATGGCACACAATTACTGCCGCATCCCTGCTACTTTGCAGGGATGCGCCGGTAATTGAAAATATGACCCTTAGTGTCTAGCATTACGCAGTTCTTATCTTTACACTACACTCATACATAATTTCTCAGGCCAATGAAATGAACACAATGTACAAAACAAATAAGCATAGTAGCAAGCAAGGCTACTGAGAAGGAGAGCAGTGCACCTGAAATGCATAGAAGATTTTGAAATATAATGTACCTACAATGTAATCGGCAGCATTATTGCTCTTGGTAAAGAACAAAGATTTGCAAATAACAGAGCCGGATAAAACAGAGTAGTGATGAATAGCTACTACTACTCACCAAGCCCGGGGACCTCTACGCCGAGCGCGTCCAGCAAGTCCCGTTCCCGGTCCATGACATCGGTCCAGCGGTGTGTGGCCTGGTTATATGTGCGCCGGACCCCAGAGAGCTTATACATGGCCCGGCACACCTTCTCCCACCGCTTCCGGCGCTCCCGGATGCCATAGCCAGTCGCGATCTTGCCGCCTCCCAGGATCGTCTTGGGGAGGAGGCGCTGGACGTGGAAGATGAGTGCCGCCACTTCCTCCGCGCTGAAGATCTCGCGCGGCACCACTTGCTCCCCCCTCAAACGCCCGCACGGGAGCCGGGCACGGGGTGCGGGACCCTTCCTCTTCTCAGGGTGCTTCCCGGCTCCCTTTACCATGGTCTGGGCAGAAATAAACTTAAATGATAAAGAAGAAATAGAATAGTGAAGAAGAAAAGAAAAGAGTTTAAAAAAGTAGTTTAAAAGTAACTAAAAGTAGCAGAAAACACAAAAATATACAGCTAGAAAAATAGAGGGATAGATAATAAGTAAAATAGATTAAATAAACTTCAAACAAGCAAAGGATGGCAGAGATTCAGAGAGGATACAGAAAGCATGCCCAGAACCATAGCAATGAATGAGAAACAAGATGGCCACGCCCGTTCACAACCGCGTGGGTACGTTCGCGCGAGATTTTCCTCGCGAGCACGCGCGAAATTGTACTAGCGAGCAGCACAGTTTGCGAGATTACACATAGCGGCCGGAAACGGAATTACGTCACGCAAACAAGATGGCCGCGCCCGTGTACGACCGCCAGGGTAACTTGGCAAACGTATAGCTACAAGCGCCTCGCGAACAAGCGCAAAAGCACGCGAACATACACGTCGCAAAAAAAAAATACGTGTATTCGCAAGCATTCGCGGCTCCCGCAATCGATCTCGCACGGATTCGCGCCCCAAAAAACGCGCGAAATTGCAGAAAAAACGGTTTTTGCTAAACTGAAAGCAATGAGCAGGTGCAAAAGTTCAAACTTAACATTTGTAACATTCACTGTAGTGCTTCCTGAGGGGCCCCTCCAGAGTTTGCAACTATTCTATGACCCTGCTATGACCCAAACAGCAGGCTCATAGAATAGCTACAAGTAGACCATAAAGGTCCTGTGAAAAAAAATTTCACTGCAACAGAAAGCAAATTACAGATAAGGAAGGAAGCAGGTGCCAGCCAGACTGGAACTTTCTAAATAACTGACACATTAATCAACCCCCAATTAATTCATGGCAGTTGAAGTAGGGGAGGTGTGCTTGCTTTTTTCACCCCCCATAAACTACAGTGATAAACAAACCTAATGGGTGGCAGTGAGGATGTACCAGAGGGTGGCATGGGTGTCCCAGAGGGTGGCAGTGGTGAAACAGAGGGTGCTGTGAACCTGTGATGATAAACCAGACGTAGAAACAACATAGTCGCGGCTGTTGCGTGCCGAAAAGTACGTTCGCAATTGCGAAATTGTCCCAAAATCGTCGCGAACGCGCGCCAACACAAAAAACGGGAAAATCCGCAAATCCGCGAGAGTTCGCGTATCTTCGCGGATTGCGAATCCGTAAATCTGCAATTTCGCGTACGCGAGATCCGCTAGATCCGCCCATGCTTAGTCCTTGGGCCCATGAGACTCAGGCATGGGGATAGCACACCTTCCTCCCCTGTTTAATTGTATTTGGTACTGGGGACGGTGTCCCAAGGGCCCAAGAAGGCTCAAGGAAGCGGCCATGCGGTCCATCACCTTAGATTTTGGCCCATGGATGTGGTACCCAAGGCCTTTTAAGGATTGGTATCGGAGACCACATGGCCCCATCCCCTTTTAATTGGAACTGGCCCCATAGGATAGGGTCTTTGGGGCCAATTGGGTGTCAGGAAGGGGACTGTGTGCACCCCTTCCCTTAATGTATATGTTTTTGTCCCAGATGATATGGTCCCCCTGGGCCCACTGACCAAACCTTTGCAGGACACACCAAAGGCTGTGTGCAGTGTAGGGTTGGCTGCCTTTTGGGGGTTGGCCACGGGGCCTGGTGGCCAACCCCCAAAAGGCAAAGCCCTGTGCCCAACCCCCACTGCACACTGCCAAAGGCTTTGTGCAGCATGGAGTTGGCTGCCTGCAGGGAGTTGGAGGCATGGCCTGCTGCAAGACAGCATCTGCGGTGAACCCACACAATGCTCAGCCAAAGACTGTTTGCAGTGTGGGTTTACCTGCCTTCAGGTAGCTGTTTGCATAGAGTTGGACACATGACCTAGCTGCAAGCCAGGCCCTACAGCCCACCCCATGCTGTGCATGACAAATTGTTGTGCACAGCATGAGCTTGGCTTACTGCATGAGTGTTAGCAATATGGCCTGGCTGTGTGTGGGGGGGAATTGCCGCAGGGCCAAGGGGTTTGGCTTTGCATATGGTAATAAAATAGTACTTTAAGTTACAAAAGAAACTAGAAATTCACTGAAAAAAACAAAGGTTGAAGTAATGTTATAGTTTGGTGAATATGTCCGAGACAACATCAACATTTTGAACTCACTGCTTATGATCTTACGTTACATCTCTCATGATTTGTCCTATGACATCATGAATGACATCACTGATGACATATCAAATTACATAATTGATGCCATCACTAACTACATCATCCAAACTTCTTTTGTAAACATGACTTTATAAACTCATATGGCCTGAATGTAAGTACAAATGAGCTCTTAAGCCCTTGGGTGCGGCCGCGATTCTGCACCTGTGCGGCGCTTCTGAAGAGTGGGTGGGTTCATGGCGGCCCCCAGCTGTCATCAGCACACGCCCACCGTGTTGCATGACGGACGGGGGCCGTCATCAGCATGGGAGGGGTTAATAATATGAAGCATTATTAATGACATAACAGATACAACTCCCTTCGAAGTAGCATGCATGTGTTATGTGCAACATTGATCCTAAACCATACACTACCCAGATAGCCTTGTTCACATTAACAATCAACCACAGATATATGAGAAAGCCTTATTACACACAGTGTTCAATATATATATGCGAGAAATTAGCTTACTGCTTGACTGGGGTGTGAGCCCTGGTCAAGCAGAACCACAATCCTTGAGAGACTAAGGCACAAACAACACCCAAATAACATATGTTCAAACCCCAGCTTGGCACAAAGCAGTCAGGCTTATCTTAGAGGCAATGTGTAAAGTATTTGTGCAACATTTCAAACAGTAAAACAGTAAAAACACCTCACAAAAAAGTATCCCACACGAGGTTAGAAAAAGAGAGCTGAACTTATTAAATATAACAAGACTAAAATGACAAAAATCCAATCAGTAGATCTCGAGTTATGCATTTTTATAGAATGATGTGTAAAATAGAAACTAAAAGTAACAAAGAACCAACCGTCACTATTTGGTTGCACTGTACCAGGTCAAAGTCAAAAGTTCAGGATGACTGTGGGAGAGTGCAAATCGGATAAAGTCCCAAATTAGTCCTTCTCAAGCTTTACCTTCTCAAGTTATGTGGCAAGAGGCCTTTCACATTGTAGAGGACGCTCAGAACAAGGAAAGCATGATGGGAGGCTGTCATGCATGGCACAAAGTGTAGGCTGGGTGTCACGATGTGGGGCTGGAGCTTCGTGCTGCCAGTGTCACCTGAGAGATCGATGCTGAAGTACAGAGAGATGGGCTGGCAGAGATTTACAGTGATATCCAGTGTGAGTGCTGCTGTCTCATGCAAACTGGTCCATTCATGGTCATGGAGAGCCCAAAAGCTTGATTTAAGCTAGATGAGCCACACCAAAGGTCCAGGACCTGAGGGGCACCACTTGGAGGTCAGGAACTTGCTACAGTTGGGTCCAGTAGATGGCTGGGTAGACTTTAATGTCCCTGAGGCTCAGATCAGGAGGCCAGCAGACTAGCCCCTGGAGTCACTCTAGGGTCTTGGGTTCCAGATGAAATGTCAGGTCTAACTATTCCTTTCTATTCAAGAGGGCAGCAGGTCAGCGCAGCAGGTCAGCATAGCTGGATAATAGCTCCTTCAGACTAACTCTCCATCAGAGGAGCAGTCCTTTCAGAAGTACAGTAGGGCTACTACCTGGCACAGTATCCATGGGTCAGAAGTGCACTGAAGTGGTGGTGTCTGAGGTCCAGTATGTATACCCAATTGTGCCTTTCAAGTGAGGGATAAGCTTATAGAGGTTTCCCTTTGACATCCTACCTTCCCTGTCCTGGCTCCAGACTAACTACATGGGGTATGCAGCCCTTTGTGTGGAGGCAGGTCATAGCCTATTCAAGTGTAAAGTTCTGGTGTACACTACTTTTCCCTTTGAAGTTTGAGGCAGCAAGTCCCTCTTGCTTAGTAAAAGCCAGTTTTGTCCTCTCTAGTCCAGCTTCACTACAGGAGCTGGAGACAGCATTGTGCAGAACAGACTCAGCCTATTCAGGTGCTAGTGAAAACTCCTCCCACCACCCTAAATGCAGAAAGGTCTATTCAGCCTGGCTATGAGCTACCCAGTAAAGAAAGGACACACCTGAACCCCACTTGTTACTGGCTAGAGTGAATGCACATCCCTAGATCCTCTCATTTAAAAAAACAGACAGTCAATACACAAAAAGACAGAGTCACAGAGGATGGTTAAACATGAAAATGACCACTTTCTCAAAGTGGCATTTTCAAACACACAATTTAAAAACCACCTTTACTAAAATATGTGATATTAAATTCTGAGCTCAAGGAGCCTACACACCTTTTCTTTCTATTTTCCCAATTGAAAGTTACACCTGTAAAATGTTACAAGGCAGCTCCAATGTTCACCTATGGGAAAGACAGCCTTTCAATAGTGAAAAACAAAATTGGCTGTGTTTCACTTTCAGAATCGTTAAAACACACCAAAACATGTTCTACCTTTCACATACACTGCACCCTGCTCCCAGATGTAATTTGGGCCTATATTAGGGGCAACTTATATTTAATAAAAGGGAAGATTTGAGCCTGGCAATTGGGTGCACTTGCCACACACATGCTAATGGACTCATCTAAAACATGGTTGAGGATCGTCTACCTTAAGGCAGCCATATAGAAAGAGATACAACTCAGCACACATCCAACCATGATACATAATCAAGAGAGCTAAAAGGATACAAAAAGACATGTTCATGATACATCCAGGGCCCTCTATGTGTGCTTCATTCTGTGTAATATAGCTGTCAAAAGACATCACCTACTTCTAGATGAAGAGTCAGCTGCTTCCAAGACCATCACGCCAACTACCCAGTGAAGGAGTACTAAGTCCTCCTTCAACACTACTTTCCTGTGCTTGGGATGGGTATACTATCCTCGGAGTGTCTCACTAACATAAAGGTAGAGAGTGCACCTACAAATCAGATGGTTTGTGGGAGTCAAATATTTATGAACCATCTGTTGGGAGTTTGCGTAAGCTGCCAAAATGACTTAACTCTACCATGTTTTGTATTCCCTGCTCTAGAATCACCACTAGACACTGACATTTCATTTGTGACACTATATTTGTCAATTGTGTAAGGGGAATACACACTTTAGATAACCCCTGCTCACCCCCTGGGTAGATTGGCACGAGCCGACAGACCTAACCCAAAGGCAAGGTGTAAAGTATTTTTACTCAAAGCACACAGTAATACAGTGATAACACCACAAATAGACACCACACCAGTTTAGAAAAATAAAGTATCTTTATCAAAAGTCAACAAGACCAAAATGACAAAAATCCAACATACATGTAATAAGAATATGACTTTACAAAGGTTTCGAACTATTTCTCACAAAGTACCTGTAGATGCGTCAAAATTCACAAAGCCAAACAGCCGGGGGGATGGGACGCGTCGAAAACAAAGTGATGCATCAGTTCGTGAGACCTTGGGGAGGTACTGCGACAGTTCTCCTGCACACAGGAGAAGTGATGTGTCGAATCCGGTCTGTAGGGGGAAGTGATGCATCGACTCAAAGACGATTCTGGTCTGTGGGTGATGCGTCAGGAAAACTTGACGCACAGGTGCGATGCATGGAAATCCAGGATGCATCGGCAACCAAATGCGGAGGCATCAATCGGCGCTGTGTTGGTTTCTTCAGCCACGATCCATCAATGCATTGGTTCTTGCAGCCATGACAGGTGCTGCATCAGTTCTGCAGCAGCACAGTGATGAGTAGAGACTCTTCTCGCACAGGGGGCTGCATCAGGAAAACAGCTGCAGGAGCGATGAGTTGATTTCTTCAGTCCTTCTTTTCTTCCAGCTCCCAAACAGCAGGAACAATCTCCAGAAGCCCAGGATTGGAACAGACACCTCCTGGCATGTCAGAACTCTTAGCGACAGAGTACAGAGGAGCTGGGGGTGAAGTCTTTGTGCCCTTGAGACCAGGGTCGTTTCTAGGTGTTTTGCCACCCTAGGCGAGAATTGAAAAATACCGCTCCCTCCTTTTTACTACCATTACTCTCTCCCCCTGTCATGCAGGCTAGAAGAATTAATGGACAGGTGAGGCTCATGGGTGCCAAGGAACATCACTCTGGTTCTATGCATGCTGATAAGCAGGTGACGCAGCCCTGATATAGTGTACTGAATTCACCCACAAAATACCTGTACTGTACTTTATTTTATTGAATAGGAAATCATTGAACTACAAATACAGGGCCCTATGATGTGGGTGTGTGTTCGTGCAGGACACAGATGTGTGTTTGTTTTTATGTCAATTTATTGTGGCTTTTAAGCAGGGGACCAGGCTGGAGTCTGGCGGGAGGCTCAATCATCCTGTGATTCTGGGCAAATCCCTTAGTCTCCCTGTGTCTAGAAAAGAACAAAAATAAATGTGTCCATCTTTAATTCTGTAATGCAACTGGTGCTCCTGTAAAGTGCACTGATACCTTCTGGTCGAGTTTGCGGCATATAAACTGCAAAGAAAAAAAAGTACAAACACTTAACCCAGAATTTCTTGGAGGATGTGCAGCAAGCAGCATAACTAGAATGACAGGCAGTCACCTCCCACTGTTATCAAATGATGCTCTCTGCAGGACATGTTCTAACCCTGTATTCCACTTAAACCTATTTCCTATACATAAATCTCTCCTGTGCAGTCAGTATGCACAATGACATAGTTTACTGGGCCTCGCCAAAGACTGTTAACAGATAAAAACGCCTATTTTTCTGATGTGTAACGCATTACATTTCTAGTGTGCACTAACGTCTCGTAATCTTCCACTTCTGCATGTTTGTTCTTCTGGCAATGTTCCCCGTTGTAGCATCAGGCAAAGTAGCCTGTTGGTTAATGTAAAACTTGTCTTTGCTCCCGAATTTGAAGGAAACGCTTCTGCCGGTGTGACCTAGTCTAAAATCTAGCCCATAGGACTCCCGGGCGCGACATATGGCCTATATGCTCCGTAAATAAGGGCTTATATTGGAATACGAAACCTCTCCACCTGTAAGCGCTGTACACAATGTTCTTAAATCATGACAACACTTGCCATTGTACACAACAAAACATCAGCAAGTATATACACATAACCATACGACTCGGAAAATCAGTAAGTACATCTAAATTGGACTTTCAATAGTTATCAAACATTTCTTCTTTTCTCGCTCATGAGCACATGACTTTTAGTACAGTTCTTATTCTCTGCATATAAAAGAGAAAACTTTTTTTGCCTATAGATAAAGACCTTTTGTCCTTTAGATATATTTGTTTTCAACGGTTTGAAAGGCATTTTTATATCATAAACACCTTATTGACAGACACTGTACAAAAATCACAACAACTCTATCAAATAAAAGGCACACAAAAGACCGTGCAGCGTTTTGGGGCCTGCACCCTGTGCCGCCCCTTCTTATGTTGTTGTCAACTACATTATGTTTTTCAGAAACGCTTTCCCTACCGAGCACAGGCTACATGTGTGGTTGGTTACAAATGAACCAGCCTTGTGAAACACAAACTCATGTTTTTTGCCGCCTTCCCCCTTTTGCTCCCCTATGCGGCTGCCTAGTCCTACCTAATGGTAAAAACGGCCCAGTGAGGAAAAGTGACCTTCTTTTCTGCATTTATTTTGTGTCAGGACTCTATTAGTTTTGCATTGCCATTTTGTGTCAAACACCTCTGCACGACCCTCCTGGTCGTTTCTGCTGAAGTCAAATGAAACTCCAACTGTAACGACCACCCTGCCCTTCCTGCTCCTTGTGGTTGAGCCAATTTCGAAAAAGGGAACAAAGAATTGCCCTCACCACCCTCGGACTGAACTCCTGCACACACCCACCCTGTTTCGCAAGACTTAGTCACATCACCGTCCCAGAACTTGTTTCTTTCACATGCTGCTGTTCAAGATCTGTCTGTTCTCTCACGTACATATCCTGTTTTGCAAGACCTGTCCGTAATCTTTTGTACCATCTGTTGCAGCACCATCCTGCCTGAGCAAAGAATGGTGTAACTGCATTCTGACTCAGGGGTGCCAGGCCACCATCCGAGCTGGTTTCTTAAGTTGGGAAATGTGTATATAAGGCCTGTAAGCTGCGTAGTGAAGCAGCAGCCACCTCTGTCTTGTCTCTGACGAGCTTGGGACTCTCTTCCATAGCCCGGGCTATTCAAATAAAACTTGGTTCCTCCTGCAGACGAAGGCTTCTGTGTCTCCTTCTTTCTATATAAGGAGGGTAAGGAAGACTAGGGCAGTTTCCCCACCACCGAGACCCAGTAAGTGAGTATAAACGTTTCTTCAAATGGCGCCCGAATAGGGACCCCACGAGCACGAAGGTCAGGCCCGGTGGATGTGAAAGAGGTGCACGGATAGACTCCCGACGGAGGTACCCTACCCGAGGAATTCTTGCAGTCCAGTAGCTGAACGACTCGCCCACTGTTCCTCCCTGCCCGGTCTGGGCCACATGACCGCGTCCTCGCTGGGGTCCCATAACAAAGTAATTTCTGGAACTAGACACAGCCCTACGTCTGCAGAAGAGAACTACCCCTGTCAGGTAAAGGTGGGCTGGTCATCCACCGAGTCTGTATGATTCTGCTGTTATTGACTTTTGCTAAAGCCAAGTCAGCGAGGTGAGTTTTTTAAACCCGCTGTTGTCTGTTATCTGTTTACAAACATGCCGTCCAGTAGTAAGTTTAAGAAATTATGTTGTTGTATGTATGCGCAGGACTCCCAGCTGGAGGTGGCCGGTCCGCTTCCTCCAGAGGGGACCCCTGGTCACACCATGTATATTAAACATGGTTCTTCTGCTATAATGTTTTCCCCTTTTTGGACCAAATACACTAAACAAAGTAACTCAGAATTACAATGGCCGCCTTATGGGTCTTTTGACCCGCAAGTTCTGGCAAATCTAGAGGAACAGCTATTAAAACGGAAGATTTGTCCCTCAATGTTTGAGTCTGTCAGGTTGTGGAGGAAGGAAATTGAGCAGAGAGCAAAGAAGAAAAAGGCACTAGAAAGGAAGTGGGAGCGAATGTCAATGGCTGACCATGCCTGGGAGCACTTACAGGACCGAATGGAAACATCTGTAGAGATAGCTGATAGGGAACATAGGGCGCGGGTGCAGAAGTGCAACCCGGCCCGTGAAGTCAAAGGAAAAAGCTTTATGGAAGGAGGACAAGAGGGCGATTCCCTGCTCGATACCATGTTGGAAAGTCCTCCTGCTTATGCCCCTATGTACCCCGTGCTGACACCCCCTGCCCTGCATGCAGCTGCACCAGCCGTGCTGCACACTCCTGCCACCACTGCCCCTCCTACTGTTCCCTCATCACACCGACCCCCCCTATTTTGACACCTATGATACCGACTGAGCACACTACCTCTGTCTTCGCCACAGGAATGACAATGAGTCCCCATCCGCCCAATCCCTGCAGCTTTACCCCTGCCCGCCCCTTCCCTTCTTCCCCCGTGGTCTACGGTTAAGCAGGATTTATATAGATTATTGAATTCCCCCCGACTGGTTTCCTTGCGCTCTGCAGTCAGCTTTTCGTCCCTTCGAGAAGATGACCTGCAAAAGCAACAGTGTGAATGTTGGATAAAGAGCGGGAATATTTATTCTTTATTTAAAGAAATATGGTTCAACTTTTCCCAGTGGGCGCTTATGGAACAGGCCACATGGGCTGAATACAGGTGTACCTTAGTTATGCAGAGATTCGAGAATTCATTTATGCAGATACCCGCCGGATTAGTGGACCTCAGGTCACAAATAAAAAGAGGCGATGTGCAGGGAGAGGGGATGTTTGGCACTATGTCTGCTTTGATAGCTTGTAATAACAAAAGAGAGAATAAGGGATATTCCACAAATGTGGTGGAGAGTACTCCTGGTCCCCTAGACCTAGATATGAATAAATAAAGGAAGGAGTATCACCACTGGACCTGAAAGGTCCTAATGGAGTAGGAGAAATGGGATGTCCAAAAGAAAATTGTTCTTTTGATAGAAGACCTCTCACTCACCAACCTGGTTGGTGACATGCTTCATCATCGGGGTCCCACCCGGACAGCCGAGTGCCATCCGGGTGTGCTGCGACACCTTATTACAGTGGAGCGGGTAGTTTTTTGTGAGTGTGATGTAAAAAGTGAGGTAAAAATTGGCCAAGTATAACTTCAATGAAAAAAACTTTATTCAGAAGCTACTGGACAATGTTAAAAACAGTGATAAGTTACTAGAGTAGGTTAGATTGACCGACAGTATCTATGTGGGTGCAATAAGGTCTACATGTTTCACCTGTTGTGGAAAATACCAGGTTTTCTTCAGGATCAAAAAAGACCTGGGCGGTATACACACGCTCAGGTGTATCCAACCCTCGGTCCTTGTAGACTAACTGTTACTTACAGTTAGATGACCTTGCGTCCAATATTTAGGAGTAAGGAAAAAATAAATCCTGTGGAAACAAAAGTACAATCACAAACAATAAAATACATACTTGTAACATGGTTCCTCAGTGCTTAGGTGCTCCATGCTTTCCCCGTCAATAGTGTAGCTTGAGCGAATCAGATGCATACTGTGATGATGGTGGCTTGCATGCTAGAAATGCCAGCTGTGTGCTCATAGTATGCGCAAACATTATCGAGTGATGTGCTCAAAAGCGTCATAGGGCACACCTGTAATACATTCATGCAGGGGATCATAATATGAGATAAACTATGAGACAGTGTCATTCACTTGGTATCAATTGTGCCGGTGAATATACAGTTAATATACCACTTTTCATACATATTCAATAAGTGGTTATTCACGCTCACAAATCAACTGTGAGCTAAATGCATGCAGTCCTTCTGATCAGTAAATAGGCAGGTAACTTAGTGATCGCTTTGGGAGGTTAAAAGAAGGATGTTGCTTACTCGATAGTCGAGTGGGTTAAGCCACTTTGAGTGACAGACGTTACCATAGTTACGATCTGATCCGGCGTCACGCGTCTCAAGACCACGTGATTGCATAGCCACGCCCTACCCGGAAGAGATCTCCTTCTAAACACCGGAGTCTCTCGACCTCGCCTCCCTCGAGGATCTGAGGTCGGCGCATAGACAGAACAGCCTTCCCTTCTTTCCGGTCACAGCGAGTACGCTTGCGGGGTGATTATTGCATGAGATCGAGTTTCGATCTCTGTTTTTTCCTCTGCTCCCGCCATCATCACGCTCGTTTTACCTAGCGAGGGTTACACTACCTTCCCTTCCTTTCTCCTCACGCAGAAATTGTCACGGAAGTTCCAGCGTGACCCAGACTCCTATGAGGCTCAGCCCACTTGACTTTCGAGTAAGTAACATGTGTTACAGGTTTGCCCTATGACGGAAAGAACAATTTTCTTTTGGACATCCCCTTTCCCCTACTCCATTAGGACCTTTCAGGTCCAGTGGTGATACTCCTTCTTTTGCTTTGATAGCTTACCGTGATATGATCGCCTTCCCCAAACCCCCTCTAGAGACAGCTATGCCAATGAGAGAGGCGGCTCCTGTCTTTGTTAATGCACTCACCGATGCCCAAAATAATGGCCGAGGGCCTGTTGAAGCTCACTGGCGTAGGCTATGGGTTCATGTCCCTTGGAAAACGTCAGAGGTAATGTAGTTGAAATGGCAGTTACCAGATCCTCGAAAAAATCTGGCTGCCTTTTACAAAGAATTAGGCCAGATAATATCTGCTGGTACACTTATTCTTGAAGACATCGACTTGCTCTTTGGTACGGTAGTTTCTACTGAAATTTGGGATAAAATTCGACATACTGACCATGAAGTAGAGCTGGGAGGTAAATGGGCTAATCTGGCAGCTATGGAAGATGCAAGGGCAGGAGGGAATAAGCCAGAATCTGCCATCCTGACTTTGCCCGGTAAAATAATAACGCTTATGAAAACAGTTTTTGCCGGAAACAGTCATTAACTGGGATAAGATAAATGCCTGTAGGCAGCGAAAAGATGAAAATGTGGCTGACTTCTTTACCCGTTTTTAAACAGAATACAAGGGACATAGTGGCTTGGACCCCAGGATCCCAGGCTCTAGCCCAGTATTTGGTGATAATTTTGTCAGCAACTTGCTGCCTGAGATTTCCGCCAGGCTCAAGAAAGTTGAGAGTACATAGTCTGCCCAGACTATGACTGGTATCTTGGCTATGGCACAGTATCACGAGAATAGGGAGAATGAAGATAGAGAGAAGGAAAGTAAGAGGGCTAGGGATCTTAAGACTAAGGTACTTCTTCAGCAGGCTTACCCTCCCCGAGGTCCCGATGCCAGCGGGAATTTCAGACCACAGCCTCAACCCCTCCGAGGGATTGCCAGTCTACCCCCTCAGGCCCTCAACGCACGGGAGCCCTCCAAACAGATCAGTGTGCTTATTGTAAAGGGTACAGCCATTGGATAGATGAGTGTCCCGTATTAGCTGAAAGTGTCTGAAAAGGGAAGACTCGGCCTTGTGCTCCTAGGGAGGGGAGGCCAACTAGGGACCATAGCCCGCCGGTCCGCAGGACAAAGAGCATAGGTCCAGGGATGACGCCCCTGTCCGGCAACACCAGGCCAATAGGTTTGATGGATACGAAGCAACACGCAGTTATTACAATGATGATTATGACAAAGTTGATGAGACAGGGTTCTATCATGCATAGGACAGCGAGCAAAGGGGTATTACTAGAGTGCAAATTCCAGTGGATCAAAGGGGCCCGTATGTTCAAATGTCAGTTGTGGGGAACGATCAGAATTTTCTTCTGGATACTGGGGCCACCAGGTCTTCTATTGCACATCTGTCAGTCCCGGAGGCACCCCTTTCTGGCAACATGAATGTCTCCGTGGGTTTTGCAGGAACACCCATGACCAGCCCTGTCTCTGAACCCCTCCCTCTCGATTTGACCCTGCACAGGTTGACGCTTCCTTGTTCCTCACTACAGGTTGCAGTGAAAACTTATTAGGCATGGATTTACTGAAAGCTCTGTGTGCGACCATATCATGTAGTCCCCCAGGTGTATCCCTAACAATTTCCCCCACCGCAGCCTCCTATATGTATCTGTCCGGTCCCCTCCCACCAGAGTTGCAGTTTTTACCTTCCTCCCTCTGGGCATCATCAGACACTGATGTCGGCTGTCTCAATATACCCCCTCATGTGGTACGTATTCAGCCCGGCGCCCTCCTTTCCTGCCTTCGACATTATTGACTGCCCGCGGAAGGAGAAGCGGCCCTTTTAACACTAATATCTGAATTGATGGACAAGGGCGTAGTGGAGGAGACACATGGTAATAACTGTTACAGTCCCATTATTCCGGTTCTTAAAAAGACCAATGGAGATGCTCTCTCCCCCAAAATATACAGATTCGTGATTGACCTGAGAGCCCTTAACAAGATAACGATCTCCCAATACCCTGTTGTCCCTGACATTACAGCCCTCTTGACGATGGTCCCTTCTGACACCACGCACTTTTCTGTCATAGAACTGAAGAATGCCTTTTTCAGTATTCCTATACATCCTGACAGCAGACATTTTTTGGGTTTCTTCCTTGGTGGGTGGAGTTTTAGATTTTGCCGCGCCCCTCAAGGCTTCACTGAGAGCACCAGTATCTATAGTCAAGCTCTCAAAAGTCAACTAGATTCCTTGGAACTCCCTGATAATTCCGCACTGCCGCAGCATGTTGATGACCTCCTCCTTACTGCAAATTCTGCCCCGACATGTAAAGAGGCTACTCTCTGTTTGTTACGCCACGTTGCCCTCCATAACCACAAGGTCTCTTTAAAAAAGCTTCAGTTTTGTCAAGAGAAGGTGACCTATTTAGGTAATCTCCTCTCGAAGGAGGGAAGGCAGCTCACCGCGAATCGTGTAGCCATTATCAATGCCATGGCGCCCAACAGACACAAAAGCAGGTGTGAGCCTTCATAGGTCTAACCTCATACTTCAGACAGTGGATTTCCAATTTTTCGCCCATGGTCAAACCTCTTCTTGCCCTTACCACTTAAGACATATCAGACAGTTCCTTTCCATGGACTAGAAAGCATACGCAGGCCTTCCAGGATTTAAAAAGAACTCTGTGTAGTGCTCCAGTCCTCAGTACTCCTGATTATAACAAAAAAAAAATTCTTTTTGTACATGAGACAGACGGCTGTGCAGGCGCTGTCTTGACCCAGATATTCAGAGGTCACCATCGGCCATGTGCCTATTTTTCAGCTACCTTAGATCCTGTTGCGAGGGCTCTCCCAGGATGCCTACAGGCGACAGCTGCAGCTGCACTCATGGTCCGTCAGAGTGCGGGGATCGTCATGGACTCCCCATTGACTCTGATGGTTCCCCATTCTGTGGATACCCCCCTTAATAACTCCAAGACACAGTACCTCACTAGCGTACGACTCACAGGATATGAATTGACACTCTTTTCCAGTCACATTAACATCAAGAGATGCACTGTACTGAATCCCGCCACCTTACTCCCACTGGATACTTAGGATGCCTGCTTAGATCCACACAACTGTATATTGAGGACAGAGGAGGAGAAGAACGGACGGGTTGACTTACAGGATACCCCGATAGCAGACCCAGAAGGTACACTGTATGTGGACGGATCATGTCTCAGAGGGCCAGATGGTAACACATCAGCCGCCTACGCCCTCACGACATTGGAGCAAGTAGTAGAAACAGCTCAGGTTCCGCAGTGTTCTGCTCAGGCTGCAGAATTAGAGGCCCTCACTAGAGCCTGTGAGTTAAGCAAAGGAATAACGGTTAATATCTACACTGACAGTCAGTATTACTTTGGGGTGGCTCACAACTTTGGGTGACTGTGGAAAGAAAAGAATTTCCTTACTTCACATGGGATGAAAATTCAACATGGCCCCCTAATTCACCAATTATTAGACTCCCTGACATTCCCCAGAAAGGTAGCTATTATAAAATGTAAAGCGCATAAGAAAGTGATGGATGATTTTGGAAAAGGCAATGCCATGGCTGACCAGACAGCTAGACAGACAGCTCTTAAGAAAAAGGAAGGAATGTATGTGGAAGGTCCCGCCAGGTGGTTGGTAGAGGGGGGAATGGTTGAAGATACAGCACAGAGTGTGATCGATATTCAGTACCATGCTACCCCTGAGGAGCTGAGGATGTGGACAGAGCATTTAGCGGTAAAGGAAATAGATGGTTGTTGGGCCCATATCACGATGGAGAGACAATGGATGTTGCCCGACAGTCATGTGCAACCGGTAGTAACGATGGCCCATGGCCCTGCTCACATTAGTGCGAAAGGGATATATATAAGTTGCTGGAAACCACCTGGTATAACTCAAACTCAAAGATATCAGCATATGCTGAGAGGATGGTCAAAACATGCATGATTTGCCTTATGTACAGCCCGGTAAAAGGTACAGTAACCCCTGGAGGAGGATTCTCCGCCCCTACCTTTCCTTTTGAAGCCCTTCTGATGGATTCTATCCGGATGGACAGATGTAACAATTTAAAATACGTCTTGGTGGTGGTCTGTACCTACCGCGGATGGGTGGAGGCCTACCCTGTCAAAGACTGCACCGCTATCACTACCGCCAAAATACTATTGAAAGAAGGTTTGCCCCGTTTGGTCTGGAGTGACAACGGGACACACTTTACGGCTCAAATAATGCATTATGTCTGTTCAGCACTGGGTATGAAACAAAAATTTCATGCAGCTAACCACCCCCAGTCAGCAGGTCTAGAGGAGGTGTACAATGGAATGCTAAAGACTAAAATGGCCAATATTGTAGAGGAGACCGGTGTCACTTGGGTTGATGCTCTGCTCCTGGCTCTGCTGTCTGTCAGGACAACGGCCCATACCAGGATAGGACTATCTTCCCATGAGATTGTGTTCGGGAGGCCAGCCAATGTGTGGGGTGTTCCACGTCCCCAGAAACTGTCTGATGTTGAATACCCTGTGTTGACCGATTATCTGTACAGTTTGACTAACACCTTTCGTACTCTTTACCACCAGGTGCATGAGGCCATACCTGATAAAAGCGAGGGCCGAGGACACGTTATTCAACCTGGCGACTGGGTTTTGATTTGCAACTTTCAAAATACTAAGAGCCTCGAGCCCCACTGGACACATCCCCATCTTGTGTTACTGGCCACCCGCACTGCGGTGAAAGTTGAAGGACGGATGAACTGGATCCACACGACACAATGTAGACGAGTGCCTCTGCCTCTCCCCTATGATCAGTTGGTGATTGGAGGACGAGGAGACTCAGAGACAGAAATAGTTGCCACATTTGTTCCCTTCAGCGACGCAAGATTACATTCTACATCTACGGAAGCAGAGAGTGACAGTGTACTGAAGGGAAATGTGGAACACTCACCTCACTCTGCTCAGCATCAGGAACAATTATTTCATGACCATACTGTTCCTACTTCTACCCAATATGACTTGCGTTCCAGAAGGAAGGCTTGCCCTTAACTTCGTCCAGGAATGTATAGGTTGTAGGGCTTTGATCTCCCGGCTAAGACTGGTGCTGGTGTGTCAGACTAAGGCACACCCCTAGGGCTCTTAGCACCTGCATACCGTGAAGCAACCACCAATCACAGACAGCCGCTAGTGGTCCCTGGCTTAGTACAATGGCAGCCGTCCAATACACCCAAGTCCAGAAACGATATGTCAGTCTCCTACATAGCAAGTGCTTTGTGGCCCCCGTGGAGACGCTGTTTGTCTCAATCATCTTGTCTATCATCGGTTGGATGTTACTGATCTACTATCCTGTTACCCCACCAACTCCCCCGATTCCTGCAGAGCATCAGTATTTCACGTTACCCACCCATGAATTACCCCGCCGTGCAGAATTTTTCAATAACACCTTTGTCCAGATGTTACATCATCATCAGCTGATCATAAATACTTCCAACTGTTGGGTATGTAGACTAATGCCGCATGCTATGACACAACCTGTCCCATTCTTTCCTTATCCTTTTTCCATTTCTGGGTCCTGTCTTGCATGGTGGATGTTGATGCAGGAGGCCTATACTGTCAATGGTACTGCGAATTCTGCCCTTGGAACATTTCAAGATGACTTCTGGCGAAACAGGTCTGGCAATACCAATACCCCTTTTTGCCTGACCGGCTCATCAACATTGCGATTACCAACGGATGAACTCGGTGAGATGGTGGTATTTAACTCAACTTCTCGAGAAACATTTACCAAATTTCACGCCAGAAGGCTACTACCTGATGTACGAAACACTCTGAATGTTATAAATGTGCGGGCCGAGTCTGCATCCATGGCTTGGGAACTAAAAAAGTCGGTACTAGCATCTGTGACATCATTAAAACTATAAACTCTATGTCTCCTCCAAAGTTGGTGGCGTCCCCCAACACTTATTTTATATGTGGCACAGCAGCCTACACTTGGCTTCCCCGTATCTGGTCTGGTACCTGCTATCTGGCCTTCCTCCTTCTACCAGCGTATTCTACCCATGGAGATTACCACCTGTTGCGCCGCTCATGTAGGGGTGTCATATCGGCAGAGGATACAGTTGGCCAGGAAGCCGGGGACTTCTTTAAGGGTTTCCTCCCATTCTGGGGCCCCGTGGCAAACAGTCGGGCTACACGAGGACTGACCAGGGTCCTTGAGGCCACCATCACAGAAACAGCTGGTGCCCTCTCCAACATCACTGCAGAGCTACAGGCAAACCGCCTTGTAACACTTAAAAATGGTATGGTTCTTGACATCATCCTCGCTGATCGTGTTGGTGTGTGTAAATTGATTGGCTCCAGCTGCTGTGTGTATATTCCAGATTACGTACCCACAGTATATGATGCCATCCAACGTCTGTATCACCTTTCCTCTGAAATTCATCAGGATGAAGGCAATTGGTCCCTCACAGGCTGGATCTGGGGCCTCCTTTCCCAATGGGGATGAAGGGTCCTCATCTTCCTTGCCTTGGGAGTAGCTGTCCTAGTCTCCAGCTGTTTGTGCATTCAGTGCCTGCCAATGCTCTGTGCAACATGTGTTCAGGCTCTCAAGCCTCAACCTTCTAACATTCATGACACCAATATGAAGATAATGCTCCAACAAGAAACAGATGATCTCATGAATATCGACGTTTCCTAGGGTATTTGCCACTCAATGGCAAAAGGATGGTCTGAGGAAAAGTGTCCTTCTTGTCTGCATGTATTTTGTGTAAGGACTCCATTATTTTTGAATTGCCATTTCGTGTCAAACACCTCTGCACGACCCTCCTGGTCGTGTCTGCTGATGTCTGATGAAACTCTAACTGTCACAACCACCCTGCCCTTCCTGCTCCTTGTGGTTGAGCCAATTTTGAAAAAGGGAACAAAGAATTAGCCTCACCACCCTCGGACTGAACTCCTGCACAAACCCACCCTGTTTCGCAAGACTTGGTCACACCACCGTCCCAGAACTTGTTTTTTTTACATATCCTGCTGTTCAAGATCCGTCTGTTCTCTCATGTACATATCCTGTTTTGCAAGACCTGTCTGTAATCTTTTGTACCATCTGTTGCAGCACCGTCCTGCCTGAACAAAGAATGGCGTAACTGCATTCTGACTCGGGGGCGCCAGGCCCTCATCCTAACTGGTTTCTTAAGGTGGGAAATGTGTATATAAGACCTGTAAGCTGCGGAGTGAAGCAGCAGCCACCTCTGTCTTGTATCCGACAAGCTTGGTACTCTATTCCATAGCCCGGGCTATTCGAATAAAACTTGGTTCCTCCTGCAGACGAAGGCTCCTGCATCTCCTTTTTTCTATATAAGGAGGGTGTGGAAGACTTGGGCAGTTCCCCCGCCACCGAGATCCTGTAAGTGGGTATAAATGGTTCTTCACCCACATATGACATCAGAACAGGAGGCCAGCACACACAGCAAAGTTCCAGTCTTTGTCCTTTCCTTGGCAGAAATAGCAACAGCAGGCTAACCCAACACAGCAAAGGGGCAGTACTCTTCCCAAATCTCTTCAGCTCTTCTTCTTGACAAATGTTCCTCTTGAGTCCAGAAGTAATCTAAATTTCTGGGGTTTAAGGTCTACTACTTATATCCCATTTTGCCTTTGTTCTCATTGTGCAAGGGTCTCTGCGCCTAGTCCAAACCCGTTCTGTCCTCACTGGTGCAGTATGACCACAGGGGGTGGATACAGCATTGTGCAAGGGAGACAGGCCCTATTCAGATGCTAGGAAAACTCCTACTACTACTCTATATTCAGCCAAGTTATGTTCAGTGCAGCTCGGAGTCATCCAGGAAGGGACAGTAACACCTCAAACCCCCCTCCCCTCCCCTCCCCCAGTGGCTGTCTTCAATGGAGGCACATCTTCCGCCCCATCACTCCAAATCCAGACAGTCAATACACAAAGAGACAGAGACACACAGAATGGTTAAACAAGAAAATGCCTACTTTCTAAAAGTGGCATTTTCAAACACACAATTTAAAAACCATCTTTACTAAAAGATGTGTTATTAAATTTTGAATTCAGAGAGCTGAAACGTTCTTTCTCTATCTTGTCCCAATAGGAAGTTATACTTGTAATTATTTACCGAGTATTTCCCATGGGACAGATAGCCTTTTCAATAGTAAAAAAATATATCGGCAGTATTTCACTGTCAGGACATGCCAGACACATCAGGGCATGTCCTCCCTTTCAAATACACCACACCCTGCCCACAGGGGTAGATGGGGCCTACCTTATGGGTGTCTCACATATAAGAAAAAGGAAGGTTAGGGCCTGACAAGTAGATGCTCTTGCCAAGTCGACATGGCAGTACGAACCGCCCACAGGCACTACAATGACAGGACTGAGACCCTTTTGCAAGCCTTTTTGTGTGGGTGGCACAATCAGTGCTGCAGGCCCAGTAATAGCATTTGATTTACAGGCCCTGGCAGACTCTGTGCACTTTACTAGGGGCTTACCAGTAAATCAAATATGCCAATCATGTAGAACCAATCATGATACCAATTTACACACACATCATATGCACTTAAGCACTGATTAACAGTGTTAAAGTGCCTAGAGTCTTGAAGCCATAAACAACAGGTCAGGAAAAAATAGGAGGAAGAAGCAAAAGGTTTGGGGATAAGCCAGCAAAAAAGGCAAAGTCCAACAAGTATATTCTGTGATATAATGATGCCTACCCTGCTGCATGTTATGGCCTAAGCTATCAAGAGTCAACGTAGAAGCACACTGCCTCCTTCAAATTAAACAACAGTCATACTATATGTGAAATAGTAGTCACCATATGCTATAACTGGCCAACAATCCTCCTTGATATGTGTAACAGTTTTCAATGCCTATGTCTCACCAGTGCCCTGTTGTTTCCAGATGTGAATTTTACGGAACAACCACCCCTCTAAATATGCTACAGGGCTGTGTGCTATTGGTGTTCTGAATGAGAACCTGCTTTCCAACATGAGAGTCCCTCGCCCCCATACAAAGCTGCTTCCTTCCCAATTCTAATGCACGCCACAGCTGGATACCATGTAGTTGTGAAGGGACGGAACATACAATATTTTACAGTGAGCCTTTGTGGATATAGTGTGCAGCAGGCCAGAGTAAGCCTTGCTCACTGCAAAAGGGAAACCCACCCTCCTCTTTCAGGCCTCTCTGTCGTTTTCCCTTAAGTAAGTAAAACTATACCTTTTGAGTGCCTATGCAGTTCTTATTATCTCCAATTGTGTCAACAATGCAAAATCGTCCAATATGTGTGCTTATCAATATGACAAAACATCTTTCCATTTTATTAGGGTGTTTATTATTTGGTGCATGGTCTCAGTCACTCTGTAATAAATGTCACTTGACAAACTTTCGCATTTGTTCATTATTTAATCTTGAGATCTGCCACCATTAGACATCCTAGTGCTTGGGTACATTCATCTTCAGCTTGCGCCACGTTTTCTGGAGCATTTTCTTCGACGTAACAGAATGGTGCAAAATCCTCTGAAGAGATAGTTTTTGTTTTTTGCTTTATATTTGCTAGATCTCTTGTGATTATTTGACTGCTCCTCTCCTTTTAACGTTGTTTGGGTACCTGTACACTAGTTCGACCTCAGTACATCTAGACAATGTTTGAAGCCTGCTGTTTAACTGGCTGTCCTTTTATGTCACCCTTAAGCTCTCTCCTCACAACAATTAGGATGTCTCCAATTCCATTCTAGCTAGGCTTTTTTCACACAAGTGTTGAGTTCCTCACCAGAGCCCATCATAACGATCTCTCCACTATCCTTCTCTCTACTGATATTTCAGCAGTATATGACACAGTTGACCACTCTACAATGCTATATGTAGTGCCCCACCCCCAGATAGTAGGTTAATAGAGACTTTGAC
This sequence comes from Lissotriton helveticus, assembly GCF_964261635.1. Taxonomy (NCBI): domain Eukaryota; kingdom Metazoa; phylum Chordata; class Amphibia; order Caudata; family Salamandridae; genus Lissotriton; species Lissotriton helveticus. Next base: position 875,176,554 of record NC_136072.1, on the reverse strand, counting down.
TATTTCATGTCACATTTCTTTAATTGCTCCAATTACACTATCTTCATATTCTGTGTGCCTTATCCCAGACTTGGGCCCAATACTTTGTCCTTCCCTACCCCGACCTTCAGTGACTTGTTCTTTCTTTCTCCTAGCATCTCTGTGCCTATAACGCACATATTCACCATTGTTTACTTTACTTCCTAGCTCTAAACTAGAATCTCTTGCCACCATTTCAAAGGCTTCAACTACAGCATGACCCTCTTCTCCCTCATACTGAAATTCATATGTGACATAATCTACTTTTGAGCATCATCTTACCCACTACAGTGTCTTCCCCAAGCCCTCTCCTCTTCTTCCCTTCAATACATGGACACCATCTCCAACTATCAGGAATCTTTGCTTGAGTAGTAATTAAATCGTGGAGCTATCACATTTCATCATCTTCACCAACACTTGAGGTTGGCACCTCATATTTAAAATTTGCACACACCTTCCGTGCCACACCATCAAAATGTACAGCTACACTCAAATTTTGAGCAAACTCTGATGTGGGAACAGTTTCGAAGTTAGCATCAGATAGTACGCTTCATCTCCAGGAAAAGCTATCAGTTTCACTAACAGCATCTTTTAATCTTTCCAAGAAGAAAAAAACGTTTCTCACTACTTCGTCAAAGTCAGCTGGCTATAAACCAAAGGGAATTTTATTTGTGATTATTGTATTATTCAATCATCATTTCCCTAAAGCACCAAACCTTCCTGAGCTCCATTTAAAGTCAACTATGTTGTCCTAAAGTCCCCCATAGTTAACATTAGTTCCCGTCTGCCCTACCATAATTTAAGGGCAGCTTCCAAAAGCACCTTTTCAGACTTCACGGCTTGTAGATTGGAAGGCACTAACTTGCCCTTTCCAGCAGGAGAAATGAACTGCTCCACATTTCTCTGCATCCAAGACAGACCACGTACAATAAGAATGTGCTGATTAGGAGTACACCCAGGGAAATGAGACTGGGATAAGAGAGAAAACAATAACATTGGATAACACTGTTCTGATCATTATTCTGCTGGTCGATGATGTCTACTGAGTTGTAGTTGACATCTAAAAACAATACTGATATCTTTAACATTTTATCTGTTTTATATCATCACTTGACATTAAAATGAACCACCTGCAGAACTTTTCTCTATGCTTCTTTCTGGGATGTGTGCAGGGCACAAGTCTTAAAACAAGCATTTACAATGCAACGGTTGTCTCCCTTGGCCACTTTCATATGTCCCTCTCCCACACAGGCTCGTGTGCTTCGGGGGTGGAGTGTGCACATCTCTTAGTGTGGCACCTGGGCAAGGGGCTGAGCGCCGCAGCGCCGCTGGCAGAAGCCCAGAGGCTCCTCTGGGACCCACCTGTGACCTGTAGGTGGCGCTCTGGAACAATCCATCGTAAAAAGTATTTTTCTCCTCATGACGCGCGGCTCCTTCCCACTTTCCTGCAGGTCTTGAGGCTGCTCTGCTCATGTCACACTGCTCTATGGCTCCCGCACTTCAACCTCTCCCTGCACTCAACTCGCAGGGTGCCCGGTTATTTTTCTTGTTTTATTTCCATGTCAGTGATCGGACAGATGAGTAAACCGCACTGCTGGGGTCACATGCAACAAGGCAGGGGAGGGAGCTAACCGACCCCAGACTCATTCTATCTGCCTCGGAAGAGTGAAAGGCCGCGTTGACCGTGCTTCGACGTCACTAGCCGACCACAGTAAAGGATTAGCCCACGGGCCATGCATAAGGCTCAGTTAGTCTATTCTGGGACACGGAGGCGAACATGGGGGAGGTGGGCCCCACGGGCCGGCGTCCATCCGGTGCACAGCTGATTGCTCATCTGCCGCCTGTCGCGCTCTAACTGTGATACATCTCACCTGATGGGTAGGTGGAGTGTGGTGAAATCGCATTGTAGGGAGAGAGATTGTTGTGTAGATGAAGTGGGTGTGGCCTAGCTTCCAGTGTTAGTGTCCGTCCGTGGGAGCGATAGGGAGTTATGGGGATGGGAAAGAAACTCGAAAGTTTCAAACCAGCATCCCGGAGCGGCCACGTCCGCTGGTTCAAGACGGCACTGCGGCGCTTCACAAGTAAGCTACTGCCCGGCGCCATCTTCGGAGGAATGACCAAAACAAACCCATCTCTTTTTGAGATTCGGGAGCAGCAACATTGTCGTGGTGTCACCAGGGATTTAAGTGGAAACTTTTTCAATATTTTACACAAGCCATAATTGCTGCTTATTTTATCTTATGCAACCACAACCATTGACATAGTAGGTATGATGTTATTTGATGTATCATATATTTTGATGCAATCGCGGAAACGGCAAAATACAAGTCGGGCGGCACACTGCGCTAAGCACAGATTTTTAGCATACTTGTTTTTAAGACGCCCTTAATTACATTGGCCACGCCCCTGAGAGAGCGCCATTTACAGTGAAATTTGCAGGGGTGCAGCATATGTACAAATAGTCAGCACCCGCATATATAGAGGCCTATTAATCATAGTTAGATGCAAGCTATGAAAAGTGCTAAAGTGAATTGGTATCAGAATATGTGCAGAGCCAACGTTACAAAGTGCAATCTATGCTTGCTGACATATATAGATGCTTTTAAAAATGAAACCTTCTCCTAATGCAACGTGTGTTTAACAATGCAATAGAACTTGAGATCTGCTTTATCTGAAACGTAACAAATTACATATATATATATATGATTTGCTTAAAGTAGAAGATGCATTTATTGTTTAAGGTTTGATGCCTAGTGAATTAAGAGAACAAGTTAATGTAAAATGTTGGGCCTATAAAACAAGCAGAGGCCTACTTAATGGAAACGGTGCAGGCCTGTTGAGAAATGTCTTGCTTAAACATTGAGCTGTAGACAGGATTGATAGATGTGACCTTTAGAATTGTTGCAATAATCATAGACTGCGAGTTATTTGCGTGTATTCCTTTGCAGGCGCCTCATCAAGCAGATAGTGTAGTAGAAGGGCCCATTGTGTGTGTATGTTAGGATTCTAGACCTAGACATGGAGGAGTAGACCCGGAATTCAAGGAGGCAACTTGAAAGGATGAAGAGCCTGAGACCCAAGGACGGCTGAACGGACAAAGATGGATCTTCGCCATGTGGAATTTTACAGAACTCAACACCTTCTAGAGGGGCGTACCTATAGACGTGTCGACAACATTGTGGGGTTTCGTATTAGGGACAGTTCCCCGAGGGTGGAGGCAGAGCAGATGGCTGAGGAGCTAGAGAGAGCGGTCGCATGGGCAAGGAGCTTAGCAGCAGTGATGGAAATCTTAGTCTAAGAGAGAAGGTGGTGAACTTCTTAGGAAGTCCCCACGGCTGACACCTTTTGGTTAGGTTGGGCGGTTGTTGAGTAGGGATGTCATCTAGCATAGAGTAGGGACAGACAAATCTGAATTTATGTCTTTTATCCTGATGAGCACCAGAACACAAGTTATAGCTATCCTGTTTAGTTTAATGGTTCTGGAATTGATTCTCGTTCTTTTCATTAGTCGATTGAGACTTTTCCGTAGGATTATGTTTGTACTAGTACCTGTTTATCTTCTGAACCTCTTGTTGAGGTGCCTGTATCTTCAGTTATTTTTGGTTATGTAATAAACCCTCTAAATTCAGACTTTGGTCAGTGGTTCTTTGGGGAAAGCAATTGGGTATTCTGAAATTGATTTATTTAGTTGTGACTAGATTGCCTAAATTCACTCTATGACAGGTAAAAAGGTCCAGTCGACCTGTGACGGGATTCTGGAGAATGGTAAGCAGACTCTAGAGGTGAAATCCCGCCTTTCCAGTTGGTAGCAGATTAGAATGGTTTATCTTCTGGAGTAAGGGTAATCTAGAGGTAGGTTGAGATTTCCCCGAGGCCCATAGAGAAGAACATGAAGAGTGTCCAGAGAGCCACGGACGGAGGATGGCGTTCCATGGAATCTGACGGAGAGTAACAGTGCGGCGGAAAGCAGCAGGTCGGAGGAGAGTGAGTATGAAAAGGGTCATGCGTTGCTAGATTGCGGTGTTATGTTGTGTCACTGTGTTGTAATGTCTTGCGGAGTTGAATGCCTGTAGTGTGAAAGGAGATCAGGTTGTGAGCGCGCGCAACCGGTGAAAATCTTAAGCTCAAGGAGAGTTTAAGTGGTTTGGGTGTATCGAACATCCAAAGTAATTGTCGACTGTTGTGAAAGGGGGTCATGAGGTACCATTGATCGCCCGAAGGAGTGTGTGGGTAACGGACGCTGGTCGGAAGTTACCGGATGTTGAAGAGGTGATTGTCTGTTCGCTCGCGGACAGGCATTTGCTGGGAAAGGTGACAATTACAGTTAGACTGTGGCTGTACAGTCAGGGAGGTGGTTGCTTGATCGGAAGTAATCATTTCTAGTGTATGATTGGGACGCATGCGTGACTGGCGAGACATCGGAGAAAGGAGGGGAACTGCTGCGAAACGGAGGCGAGTGACGTCAGAAGGAGCCGCGCTGTGATAGGGCGGTTGGTGTGAAGCCGCGCTGTGATAGGGCGGTTAATGTGAAGCCGCGCTGAGATTGGTGGATTGTCATCAGGAAGTAAACGAGGGTTGTAAACAAGGAAACGTTGTGGGTTTCATCATGAAATGTTTTAAAGTATTGCGGAAATGTTTCAAAGGAGAAAACAAGATAGAACCTCCGGGCGGGGAGGAGGCTCCACCCGAGGATACTCCAGCTTATTACATGGCAACGAATGTTGGGTTGCATACCATATTGTGGCTTGATAATTGGTGTAAGATGACATATGGAAATGAGGAATTGACTTTTCCTAAATATGGAACGTTTAGACTAGAAGTGTTATACCAGTTGAAAGCAATTATGGCTGCATTGCGACCTTTGCCCAGTCAACACAGTTTGAAGCGCTCAATGCATGGATCAGGGCAGCCCACGACAGGAACAGAGACAGGAGACAGGAAAGAGTGAAGCGATCGGTAAGGGCGGTTCAGGAAGCGAGATGGGATGCCATGGAAAAGAGATGGAGGGTACAGACCATCACAGTAGATAAGTTGTATCCGTTACTGGAAAGTACAGGGGATGGGCAGAAAAAGAGTACAGAAGATGAAGACAGCGAGACAGATGACAGCCTGATAGAGAGGCTGTTGTCAGAAAGGCCACCCCCATACAATCCAGAGCTAGAGGGAACGCAACAATCGAGAAAGCACTGGGAAGCCCCAACAGGGGAAGGCGGAGTTCCAATGGGGAACGGATGAGACACCTCAGGGGACAAGTTTACCCCATAAAAGGGAGAAAAGGCACCTCCACCCTCACCGGTAACGAGAGTAGTGGGAAAATTTACAGTACAGAAGGTACGGGTGGAAGAGGGTGTCCATTCTCAGAAACTGCCAGACGCACTTACAGTACCGGTTACCATAGGTCCCATAGTATCAGTGTACAATCCAGAATAGACACATAATGAGAATTCACCCCAGATGGGGAGTGAGAGAAGTGCAAGCGATGGTAGAACTCATGTGGCAGATGGGTGGAAGACATTACCTCGACCTGTAGAACGGAGCACCCCTTTGGTAACATCGGCAGACCCTTCGGAAGACAGAGGGGGTTGGAGGGGATCGATGGATCTGAGAGGACCAAGGCCGAAGTCGATGAGGGAGTTAAGGCCAGATTTGAGAACTTGGGAAACAGTTGTGGATACCCAGAGCAACAGGTCGAGGAATGTGTTTGGGTCGGAGAACGAGGAGAATAGGATGGTTTCTCACTGTGCGCAGCTAGCGAAAGCAGACAAGAATGGGAACGCGGAGGTGTGGGAAGCAGGGGGACGTCCCACCACACCTCTGGAAACAGCAGGCAGGAGTGGGACTGCGAGACCTGTGAGGGTAGAAGGGTTCCTCCTAACACACCTGAAGAGAACAGAAGAGTGAGTCAGAACGGCAGCAGGAGGGACTCTAAGGAAACTTCTAGCCAAGGCACATTGAGAGCGGCAATAAAGGCAAGAAGGTTAGACGTGCTGAGACTAAAGTCAGAAGTAGAGGAGATTGTGGAAGGTACACTGCCACTAGAAAGGATTGAATTATACGAACCAGATGAGCTACTGTTCGTGGCAAAGGATGTCACTCGGAAGGCTAGGACTGCTCATGAGAAACTCTCAGAATTAGCGAACAAGTATGAGGTGGATTTGAAAAAAACAAAAGCCCTACAAGGGGGCCATAGGTTACAGTACTCAGATCAAGACCTGGAAGAAAAGAGGGTGATCGGGTTAAAGACCCATATCAGGGAGCTGATCATGGGAATCCGAACAGGGTCCAACTTGGAGAGATGGGAGGAAAGGTGGTCGAAGAAAAAGACTGTTAGGCGGAGTGTTATTGGGACACCCCCGGGAGGAGGGATAATGCATGCCGAAGCGTACCCCTTGCGGGAGGTGGCCCATGGGGGATATGTACATGTACCCTGGAGCAGGGGAGACCTGGCTGCCTTTACTAACACTTTCCCAAAGTTGCGAGAGAGCCCAGTGGAATGGTACAAGCAGGTAGAGAGGTTCGTTAAAATCTCAAAAGTGCTGTGGATTGATTTAAACACACTGTTTGACATTGTGGTTCCAAGTGATTTGTGGATAGCGTGCAAAGTCAGTGTCGAATGGCCCACAGCGGAGCCAGAGCGAAATACAGCCACAAACGGGCCGTCACCTAGGTAATGGCAAAGTATGAGCAGGCGATCACGTGGCTGAAGACTAAGGTACCACCACAGGACATAGACTGGGTAAAAATAGATCGGACTAGGCAGGAACCAAAAGAGACGGTGCATGAGTACTATGAGAGGCTATTGCTGATTTTTAAACAGTACAGTGGATTAGATGTGATGGATCCAAAGGATATGGGACAGTTTGTATCCAAGTTTGTGCTGGGATTGAGGCCTGATATCTGCCTCATGATACAGCAACATTTGATCTGTTGGCAAAACAAGCCTTTAGACGAGATTTTGAGGTATGCAAGGTACTGCAGTGATGAGATAGATTCGAAAACGAAGAAGCTTAAGGACAAACTGATGCTAGTCCAGATGCAAGCAGGAGGACAGGGCCAATCAGAAAATGGCACCTTGGGAAGGAAGTCAGGGGGACAGAAAAGAGACAATGAGGAAGGTCCGAGACCTAGGATAGATATAGCGACCCTGAAAAAGACGACCAAGTGCCATCAGTGTCACGAGGTCGGGCATTGGAAACGCGAGTGCCCCCATAATCCGGACAACCAGGTGCGGGAGGAGGAGGAGGAGGAAGAGGAAGTCGAAGCCCCTCCGAGGCGGAAGGTGACAGTGACTAAGCCCCAAATGACAAAAGGGGGGACATCGGCCCCTAGGGCTCCGGTTCCTCAACCACCTAAGATTTCAGCAGGGAATAAGGTTTACAAGCAGATGCCCTTCATAGTCGAGGGAGATGAGCACTATTACTTTGATCCAGTGTCAGGACGGTGCCTGAATGGGGACGAAGACTGTACCCTTGGAGCAGTGCTGGAGGTAGATCAGAGGGGACCCTTTGTAGAGGCTGACGTAGGCGGACACCCCACCACCTTCTTGGTAAATACTGGTGCTTCCAGGTCTACTGTGCGGTCCGCAGTGGTCCCTAATTTGCCCCTTTCAGGACAGACTATTCAAGTGGTGAGGGTTGCAAACAGAAGAATGACAAATCCCCTGACTGAGCCAGTTCCGGTAAAGATCGGAAGTTTCAGAGATAGACACCAGTTTGTGGTGTGCGATTCTAGCCCCGTATGTCTGCTAGGAAGAGACCTTTTGTGTAAGCTGAATTGTACCATCTATTGTACCCCCAAGGGAGTAGAGTTGCAGACTAATGATGATGATGCCGATTTTAAGGTTGCAAATTTGCATGTGTGCATTGAACTGTACCCTGCCATAACTGTGGAAGAACTTCCCTGGGATTTGAGAGACTCAGTCGCACCGGAAGTGTGGGACTTTACGGGGGAAGAGATCGGACTGATCAAAGGAGTAGAGCCTGTTAGAATACAGATAAAGCCGAACGCTGACTTCCCTAGAACACCACAGTACAAGCTGACCCCAGAGACACTTGAAGGTATCCTGACACTCACCATTCCTAATCCCCCTCTCCTAAGCAAGATACGTGATTTACTCCTGGAAAGACTGGTTTTTCCTACCTTCGTTCCGGACATGCCAGCCTATGATGTAGTTGTGCTTCGCATGGAACTTTTGGATTATGTGTTGCAGGCAATCGGATCAAGTATAATCATAGACTATTAAGAGCTGTGAATTGAACTTTGAACTTTTGAAAAGAACTTTGAGCTTTAAAATGTGCGTTGAAAGACTTTGAAAAGGCTGTTGTGAATAAACTGTTAAAAACTAACCTAGAGCCGAGTGGAAGAAGAACAAAGTTAGGGACTTTCCACAGAGGACGGAGAAGGGTTAGGGCTGTCTGTTGATTGAAGAAAAAGAAGAACTGAAACAGAATATTCAAGTTGCCGGTGTGGTTCAAGAGACTCAAATAGCAGAGAAAGAGACTTGGGTGGTTTCCGAGCACGAACTGCTTGAGCCAAAACCATTGCACCTGGAAACCCGAATCGTAGAGCCAAGTGCATAGTAGGCACCCTTTTAGCAGGAGTGATTCTCCTTATAGTTATAGTAGTTTCAGTTTCATATTTTGCACCACACGAACAAGTAGAGAAGGCTGAGGGGACACCGACACCTAATACCCCTAGCAAGAAGAAAGAAAGAGAAAAAAGAGAGAAGGCCTTACTGGCTGCAGAAAGTCGTAGGTTGCACACTGACCTGTCTAAAGGAAATTTTGGACAGAACGCTTATGCAAAACTGTTGTATGAATACATTGATGCGATGGATGCGAAAGACTGTTACGTGTGTATGCAATTGCCAGCCTCAGTAGATGAGGGTATTAGATACCATCACCTTCCGTTGACATATGGAATGTCCCGTAGTTTATTGATTAGCATATTGTATGGTAGAAATCATTTTGAATATGTTGCTGTGTTACCAGAAGTCCCAAATTACAAGCATTTGAATAAGTGGGACTATTATAAATCGGAAGACAGACTGGGATATTTTTTCATTCCCACACAAGAACTAGACACACCGTATGCACACCGACACAATTTGACTTGCTCATTGTCAGAGGTGGAAAATAAGTTTATTGAGCAGGTGGAAGATAGGTACACGAAGCAAAAACAGTTGCGAGATTCAGGACAAGGAAAGGTAGATTGGACCGAAGAAGAGAAGAAGCACAAGTCAAGAGGGAGTTACGGTCCAATAGCTTTAGATGAAGTACAGAAAGGGAAGTTATGTCTTCCCAGACCACAGACGTATTATGAAAATGTGTATGTGGGTCAGACCACGTGCGAACACACCTTTACATTAGAGTACTACACGAAGGACTTCTTGAAGAGCGTGGTGCAGGTGATCCCTACTGTATACTTTGTCTGTGGAAAGAATGCGTACGTGAGATTGCCAGAGAAGTGGTATGGAACGTGTTATCTAGCAATTATCTTTCCCAAGATTTACCATACTGAGGACTTTGCTCTCTTGGAGGGAGGGTCCCAGAGGAGGGTAAAGCGGGGGGAGAGTGCTGGAGCAGTGATTGGTGATGTGTTTGGAGCAGCGATACCTATGTTAGGAGTCATTTTGAATGACATCAAGATAAGACGGTTAGCAACTGTAGTGGATGTCAATGAATACAGCCAAGTCATTAGTGTTGGTTGAGGGTGAGATGTTGTCGATAAGGACAATGGTTTTACAGAACCGTCTTGCCCTAGACGTCCTCCTAGCAAAAGAGGGCGGAGTCTGTAAACGTTTGAAGATTCAGGAATACTGCACTTATATACCAGACAACTCTAAGGATCTGGAGACATATATAACCAACATTACTGCAATCCATTATGAGATTGAGGATTTGACCCAAGAGAATGCATGGGAGACCGTTGGCAAGGGATTTGGAAAGGTTGGAAACTGGTTTGCCAACCTAGGAAAGGGTTTCCTTGGTTTTGTACTGAAACCCCTTATCATAGCAGTGGCATGTGTGATCGCCTTGTGGGGTTTAGTAAGGTTGTGCAAGTGGTATAAAGCGAATAGATTGGCGAGATCAATGAGAGTGCAAGACTGCAAGATAATCAATACCACAGTTTGAGGGCATTGGAGATGCTCAAGAGGGGAAAAATGGCAACAAGCTCTGTTTAGTTCCGTTCTTACCCTGAGGATGATGTGAGGGTGGTGATGACACGGGTCATCAAAGGGGGGAACTGAGAGAGCGCCATTTACAGTGAAATTTGTAGGGGTGCAGCATATGTACAAGTAGTCAGCACCCGCATATATAGAGGCCTATTAATCATAGTTATATGCAAGCTATGAAAAGTGCTAAAGTGAATTGGTATCAAAATATGTGCAGAGCCAACATTACAAAGTGCAATCTATGCTTGCTGACATATATAGATGCTTTTAAAAATGAAACCTTCTCCTAATGCAACGTGTGTTTAACAATGCAATAGAACTTGAGATCTGCTTTATCTGAAACGTAACAAATTACATATATATATATGATTTGCTTAAAGTAGAAGATGCATTTATTGTTTAAGGTTTGATGCCTAGTGAATTAAGAGAACAAGTTAATGTAAAACGTTGGGCCTATAAAACAAGCAGAGGCCTAGTTAATGGAAACGGTGCAGGCCTGTTGAGAAATGTCTTGCTTAAACATTGAGCTGTAGACAGGATTGATAGATGTGACCTTTAGAATTGTTGCAATAATCATAGACTGCGAGTTATTTGCGTGTATTCCTTTGCAGGCGCCTCATCAAGCAGATAGTGTAGTAGAAGGGCCCATTGTGTGTGTATGTTAGGATTCTAGACCTAGACATGGAGGAGTAGACCCGGAATTCAAGGAGGCAACTTGAAAGGATGAAGAGCCTGAGACCCAAGGACGGCTGAACGGACAAAGATGGATCTTCGCCATGTGGAATTTTACAGAACTCAACACCTTCTAGAGGGGCGTACCTATAGGCGTGTCGACAACATTGTGGGGTTTCGTATTAGGGACAGTGCCCCGAGGGTGGAGGCAGAGCAGATGGCTGAGGAGCTAGAGAGAGCGGTCGCATGGGCAAGGAGCTTAGCAAGAGTGATGGAAATCTTAGTCTAAGAGAGAAGGTGGTGAACTTCTTAGGAAGTCCCCACGGCTGACACCTTTTAGTTAGGTTGGGCGGTTGTTGAGTAGGGATGTCATCTAGCATAGAGTAGGGACAGACAAATCTGAATTTATGTCTTTTATCCTGATGAGCACCAGAACACAAGTTATAGCTATCCTGTTTAGTTTAATGGTTCTGGAATTGATTCTCGTTCTTTTCATTAGTCGATTGAGACTTTTCCGTAGGATTATGTTTGTACTAGTACCTGTTTATCTTCTGAACCTCTTGTTGAGGTGCCTGTATCTTCAGTTATTTTTGGTTATGTAATAAACCCTCTAAATTCAGACTTTGGTCAGTGGTTCTTTGGGGAAAGCAATTGGGTATTCTGAAATTGATTTATATAGTTGTGACTAGATTGCCTAAATTCACTCTATGACAGGTAAAAAGGTCCAGTCGACCTGTGACGAGGACACGCTGGAGATTGGCTCCCCGGCTGGGGAGCCAATCTGCATTTAGCGGCGGGGCCTCCGTCCTTTATGAAAGCCTGTTTGTCTCCACGGCGGTGCCACGAGACCGCACGGCCTGTTGATGGTTTACAAAAATTAACGCACTGTCTGTGGAGCTTGACTCTATCTGGAGGGGGCACTCGCGGGGAAGTTATTTATTAGGCGGGGGTTCGGAGGCATGGACTTTCGCAGGTCCTGGTAAAGCATGGCGCAGTTTGTGCAGGTGTTGGAGCGCCCCCTGTAGGATGGAGGTGGCCAGGGTAGGCGCGCGCAGGGAGAGGCGGGGGCCCAAGCAGAGTGGATGCGGCACCGGGATGCCTTCGCGTTGACTGGGCCATGCATGCGGGGTTTTCCGCAATGGATTCCCGGGAGGTGGACCTGGAGGATTATCACTCGCCCTTTGACTTCGACGGTGGAGTCAATCGGAATTACCTTTTCCTGTCACCTGGTGAAAGCCTGATGCCGCCCGGGTCACCGGCTCTCCAGCGCTCTGGTAAAGGCTGTGTCTGTCTGTCGCTCATGTAAAGTCAGACGCAAGGGAAATAAAGCAGGCACCTGTTAAATGCTTTAAGACTCCATATGTGTATGCATAAAAAATATTTCATGTCAGATTCATTTTTAAAGCCGGTATTAATGGTTTTCTGTGGACTGGGTTGACTTAATTTCTGGGAATTGTGATGTTCAGTCAAGTTTCCCAGTTGCTGCAGAAACCAACATTTTCTGTATCTTGACTCTGTCTTTAACCGTACGTGAGGATTGCTTTATGCACGGTACAATCATAGTTGCAAGTAGTAAGGATGTGCAATGTTCGATTCATATAGTACGAATTGTTGTTTTTTTCAGCAGTCTTCCTGTATCCAGTTAAAGCTTTAGAACGATCTTAGTTTCCAGTAACTTGTGTTGATTTTCAAGTACATCTTCAAGAACAAGTCAGGTCCCGGGCCGGCCAGCCAATCACAGCGCGGCCCGGGGAATGACGTCACGGGGGTGTCCCGGGCTGGCAGCCAATGACAGCGCGGCCCAGGACAAAGGGGCGGGGCTTAAAAAAAGTCCCAGAAACGCCCCCGAATCGCGTTTTCACGAGAAAGCGTGATTGACAGCCTCTGTCTCCCAATGGCTAGCCTCCATTTATGGAGCTAGCCAATGGGAGACAGAGGCGGAACCAAAGTCCATATGTAGGATCATGAGGTTTCGCCATGGGCGGAGCAACTGCTACGCAGTTGCAACGCCCAGGGCGAAACCTAAAAAGAAGTGGGGGGACTGACCTAGTTAATCAGTATGCAAGTGACATCCCAGCACGCGAGGCGTGTGACATCACAGGAAGTGGCATCACAAGAAGTGACACCAGATCTTAATCCCTGACATACAGGTTAATAGGTGTATCATGAGTACATTTGAGCACACTTTTGTACGCTACGCATAAAACAATGTTGCCTTTTGTCAGCGTAAAGCTTCCTCTAGCCATAGTGATTTAAAAGAAAAAAATAGTGATATTTAAATTATTACAATGCCTCCTCAGTAAGCACTATATAAATGTTTTATTGTGTGCAAATACTGGGAAAGATCAACAAATCTGATATTCTTACAGTGCATGCATATCTCATAAACAGAGCCTGAACAAAGTTAAAAGCTGCCTCTCTTAAGTATGTGTAAAGTGCTAACAAGGTGGGAGCCTTTGTTTCCCCTTTGCTGCATTTGCTTCTAGGTGTGAGGCTCCTGGCTGCTGCCAGCCAGGAGACTCGAACAAAAGGAGGTCTGATGACACCTCAGATTTGGCCTTTGTTATGGGCCCAGCAGGAGTCAGAAATAAGAGAGGCCCGTCTCCGCCTGCACGTTGTTGTGACGGGCCGAATGCAGATAACAACGTGTAGGCGCTGCTGAATGTGTCCCGGTGTTTTGTTACACCAGGACGAATTCCGCATCTTTATCAGTGGGGCCCAACTTGTTAGCAGTGGGGACTGCGTCCACCCTGTGAAAAAAGTGGGCGGAAGCCGTCTACCCGTGTGGACCACCGACTCGTGCCCTGGATGTGTGGAAATCGGACATCCCTGTAAGTGGAACATTTGACAATATCTTATTATTGCTATCACTTGAGTTTTGCAGAATGCCACTTCCTTCTCACAGTAAATGCTCCCTGGTTCTGGTATACATTCAAGGGAGTTCCTTAAAATGAAATAAACAGAAACACACGTTCATTTTGATTATATTGCTCATAAGGGGTTCAACGCAAACGACTTCCTAAGTATATATCATTACTTTAAATACAAATATAAGCTATGTCAAAATATAAACAGTGTTTAAAATAACAAAATGTAGTAATTGACTCCAGGCTGGTTGAGGTATTTCATGAAGATTTATTGTAAGATGTTAAGTATCCTGGAATAAGCCCCACCAGGAGCAGTCAGCAGTCAGCTCAGCCCCATCATAACTGTGCTTATCTTCAACCAGCACCCAACATTCCGTAGTGCATCACAGTGCAGAGACATTCCACAAGAAGGGCATTAAGTGGGTTAAGGCATACATGGGAATATGCAATAGGTAGAATACAACATACCTCCTTTTCTTCCAAAACAAAACAATTAACAGAGGAGCATTGAAACTAAATTAAATATAATGTAAAATTACTTGACTTTAAGAGTACAAAACTCATAGTGATACAGAGAAGGAAATGAATAAACAATATAAATTGACCCATTCCTTTCCTGTAAACAACGATGTAAAATAACAAGACTAGATAAGCGAGAACTCATACAATAGACTAGAAACTAGATTGAACTGCAATCCCACCAAGTGAATACTGCAAAATTGATATTAAGACTTTTGAGAATGTACAAACTGGAAAACCTTGAGCAAAAAAAAACAAAAAAAAAACTTGACAAACGTTCCCAACAAGACATACATTGAAATGTGCAATTATAGATAGAGAAAACGGCACAAATAGAAATTGAAAACATCGAGGAGTTGAACTTTGCAATACCTCGTGAAAATGCTAGGCTAATTGAGAAGCGTTGCACAAATAGAAAATAGAGGATAAAGGCATGCAAAAGAATAAGAGGGATGAAGGCATTAAACAGTATGTAATAGCACTTTTGAAAATGTATAAGTTTGAGAATGTGCCAACCTGGAAAACTTCAAGCAGAGGTCACCTGACATGCACAAATTGAAAAATATAAAGGATTGAGTAAAGTGCAACCTGGACAACCTCAAGTAGAAATATACCATTGAATTTGAACAAAATTACACACATGCAACCTTGTAAGAAACCAATTTGAGAAAACATTTGACTTGAAAAATTAAAGTCAAGTCCAGGCATGCATGTGAATTAAAAAAACAAAAATAACAGTAGAACAATTTACAGTAACATTTGAAACCATACATTAGCAAATAATAGCATTTTGAAATTAAGAAGCATACCACCACACTGCACATAGTGAAGCATTGAAGTCCAAGGTAGATACAGTTAACAAGAACATCATGGCAGGAAAACAAAACTTTGCCGGTGTGGAAGAATATGAGGTAAACACCCTGGCTTGTAAAGCATGTCCTAGACACACTGTCAGACACGTGAGAAATAAAAATTCTCTTTAAAAGGCACATGAAGAGAAATAGAGTAAATGTGGAGGCAAAATTAATTCCAGTGAGTCAAAGTCGTGCTCATGTAACACGCATGACCAGTGGACTAGACATGCACCACAACGACATAGAAGAAAGCAAGGCACGTAAAATATTTCCTTGGATTAGGGCTAGAAACACGAGATAGAACTCGAGTTCAACACTGCCATTATTTGAAGAAAACTTTATTAAGGGTGAACATCTCGAATGAGAAAGAGTACCAAAATCTTGATGTGAGGCGCCAATTACCGAACTGTTGTGCCGGGTGGCTGTAAGGTCAACCACACACCAAAACCTCTTAAAATTGACTCACTGCAGCAAATGTGCTTGAAATGAAACATCTGCGTCGTAAAAGTTCATGGCTCTGTCTACCCACTGTATAAAATATGTCTACAAATGGAGTCGTCACCCTCCCAGGCACATTTAAAGTACAAGTTAAGGTGCGTGTCCCCAACGTGTCTTTAATCTAGTTGATCTAAAATCCTATGTCAAAACTTGGAGCACTGGTTGATAGACGGGAGGAGGTACTGTAAAATGGGAAGAATATTAGATTCTTGAGGCACTGTAAAAGTAACTGGTAGGCAGGTACAATGGATGTGTGCAGGAGCAGTTCGAGACATGCTTGCCCTCACCAAAGGTACAGCACAGGTTGAATTGACACACTTGACAGGTGAAATAGAGATGGAACTTCTAGACTAGCAGGGACAAGGAAGTGAAAACTTTGATTCAATAGGCTTTGATTCTGGAAGGCGGGAGCTACTGAACAACTTGAAAATTGAGCCATAAAGACTTTGGCAGAAAAATACTGCACAACTTGAAAACAAAAATAGAATTGAACCCCGTCCTTGAGTAAATGAATTGAAAATTGAACTGTACAGACCTTGGCAGAAAAATACTGCACAACTTGAAAACAAGAATAGAATTGAACCCCGTCCTTGAGTAAATGAATTGAAAATTGAACTGTACAGACCTTGGCAGAAAAATACTGCACAACTTGAAAACAAGAATAGAATTGAACCTCGTACTTGAGTAAATGAACACATGCATGCACATTGATAAATAAACAATTGAAATTTACAGTCCAACTAGAAAATGCAACAGACACCCGTGCACATAGAAAAAGAAAATTTGAAATGCGCAATCCCAAATAGAGAAACCTGCAAACATGCAGGCAAATAAACTTAAACCATGGAGTAATAGAACTATCACATGCATGTCCATTGATATAATTGATGAATTGAAAGTATGCAAGTACATTGATAAATAAAATACATTGAGAATGTAGAGTAATAGAAATCTTGAGAGCATGTAATTTGAGTAATATGGTATTTGACAATTGAGAAGAACTTGAAATTTGATAGGACCTGAAGATGGCATGACTTCCAAAAGTACCTTTCAAGACAGCAAAACGTGGTCTTTGTAGTTGATTTCGAGTCAAGGCGTCCCTTTACTGGAAAGAATAAAAAAAAACACCAAGAACTCCAACAAGAAGCATGTACATGAATTTAAAATGAAGTTCACAGTCTACCATACATTGAGACGTTCTGCAAAACGCCATTTATATAGCACTAGAAACAGTCTCAAAAGAAAACACAAGAGGAGATCTTGAAGGGTCCCAAAGATAACTTAGCGCGTGGAAATTTAAAAGTACTTTTGAAATATTGAAGTAACGTTCAGGTAGATACGTGTCTTCACTGGGGAGCATCTACACTGGGGAATGACGGGTGATTCCCAAACAACAATAATTGAAAGTGCGTACCTTGCATGTGATTGGTAAATAGAATGAAAACGGCAGAGGCACAAGGGGAGCACGTTGCCAATCACAGTGTGGCGAACGCATTGTACGTTGCGCCGGATGGCTCCTGGTGAAGGCGTGCTGCAATGCGTCCATTACAGAGCTCCGGGTTCCGTAGCAACGGAGCCTCGAGAACAGTGATCAGACTGGAATAGCTGAGCATGAAAAAAGACTGCCGGTGAGTGTGCACGTGCCGGGGGAGACTCGTGCTTGAATTCAAAAATATGCACAGCGGATGACATGTACAATATTTCAAGTGCCTGAGACCGTAAAAGACAAAAATATGTCTCAACAAATCCGGATGCCACCGTAGATCAAATGTACTAGGTAGTTTGTAGAGACATCTTGAAGGTTGGGACTTTTACAAAAAAGATATTGCCATTTCTTCAGACTGCTTGAACTGCCCAAAAGTCGAGGAGAGGACTGGGCCACAATTGAGAAAAAATAGACTTACCCCATAAGTTCATAACTGGATAACTGCATACCTGCTTGATTTGAAGTATCAACGTTGTAAATGTGCACAGCTCTGCTTCGTGCGATGTTTACTTCGTCGAATATGTTCACAGTTGGCAGTATTTTGACAGGTCCGTTTTATTGCAGGATTCTACGTAGAAATTTCTGTTCCTACTTTAGACGCAAGGAGCACTTGAAAATGTCATGTAGGCACTCCTTTGTAGCGCACACAGCTAGACGTCGTGGAAGCAGGAGTTCGCAACTCTTGATTCTTAAGGCAGTTTAACATCATAGTTGAGGTACTGTGAGTGCAGCAGGAGGTGGCAGGAAATGGCAAGAAGTATGAGATTTAATAACAGGGATGTCAGTCAAGTTTGAAGAGATGTATGGCGTGACTGAACCATCAATTGTCACCAGGCTTGTGAAACGTTTTAAACCACTTGAAGGCATAACAACTGGATGAAATCTGTTACAATCTTGAGATACTGTGGAAACACCGCCACTCCAGCACTGCACTTAAATCTTGATTAAACACCAAACCATTAGGGCCTTATTGATGGATGGGGTTTTGACATAAACAGGTGTCCTTGCGCAACATCACTTAGCTGGCAGTGCGAGGTAGAAGGGAGACGTAAGCAGGATGAACTCTAATTTTTGGATTTGTTTGAGATTGAAAGGAACAGAGCTTGAATATCATACAACATATGGCAGGCACACTCAACAGCTAATCCATAGAGCCAAACTGGTTATGTGATATGGTTGAAAAGTCCAATTATTGAGACATGTGAACAGGAATCTGGCACGAAGAAGTTGGGGGCGACCGGTGAAATGGTCACTGGTGGGGCTTGGTGCCAGAGTCTTTGTTTGAAGTTGGAAGATAGATAAAGATTTTGAAAGACTTGCCTTCTTGAAGCTTGATTTCTTGAGTTGAACACTTAGGTAAGATCAAATCGTCGCCATCAAAATGTAGTAATTGACTCCAGGCTGGTTGAGGTATTTCATGAAGATTTATTGTAAGATGTTAAGTATCCTGGAATAAGCCCCACCAGGAGCAGTCAGCAGTCAGCTCAGCCCCATCATAACTGTGCTTATCTTCAACCAGCACCCAACATTCCGTAGTGCATCACAGTGCAGAGACATTCCACAAGAAGGGCATTAAGTGGGTTAAGGCATACATGGGAATATGCAATAGGTAGAATACAACACAATCCTTTCAATTCCTCACGTAGCTTAGAATCCAAAAGTGCAGCAAGAAAAGGTAAGCAGATACTTCTTTACATTTATTTCAGATGTGGTCCTTTAAGGTATTTGATATGTTTTCAAAATATGACTTAATTCCTTAAAATGGTTCTATGTATTCAGCTTCGGCTTCAAAATGGCCATGAAGATTTTCAAACATTGTGAAAGTTCTTTGGCTACATGGGGATAGTTAGCATATCCTCCAGAGACCCAACACCTGTCGCCAAGAGGTGCCGGCCTTCCGAGTATACTTACTTTCCATTGTCCTTCTACAAAATGATTGTATCACTACTGATGTTAGACTGTTACATACAATGGACACGCAATCCTGGAATGGTAAGCCCTGCAGCAGATAGTGATGTTGCCCTGGCTATTTCTCTACAATTATTTATTAACATCTATCTACGAACAACATTTTTAAAGCACAAGCGTACACTGAAACACAGGTCTTTTTGGCTCAGACTCAGAAGGTGTAATTTAGAGATATTAAAATCTCCTAGATTTCATAATCAAACAGCTAGGTTTTCAGATTGTTTATGTAATTTTGCTTAAATAGGATTAATTTCTAATTGAGAGTAGTAGGCCGTTTTATAGTTTAGGACTAAGGACACTAAATGATTTGCTTGCCCATCTGTTGAATTTAAAATTGGGGATGGTGAATAATCTAGCAGCTCCAAATGTATCTGCAGTTGGGAAAATCACTAGTAAAATGTGATACCAGCTAAGATTTTTTGGGAAAAAGAAGAATATTTGCTAACTGTTAAGAGCCTTAAAAGCAACTCTTTTTTTATTGGGAAGCCAATGTAGATGTTTAAGCTTACACAAGAAAATTTTGAATTTCTAAATATTAAAGATTGAGATTGCTGTGGCATTTTACATATGCTTAAGTTTGAAAGCATTTTTCGTAGTGAGGCCCAGAAGACCTGCATTTCAGAAATCCCCTCCAAAGTAAATAAAATCATTGTTTACATTGATTTTATGTGCCACGGCCAAGAGTGAAAAAATGATCTGAAGAAAACAGAGTTGAGAAAATCAATTGCTCCTGATAGCAGAGAAGTTAAGAAAGAAAGTTGAATCAAAATCAAAAAGATGCCTAAAGTACAGACCTTCTATGCAGGTGAAGGACTTTTTCATAGAGGAAGGCCAATATTTGATGTTCCATATAGTAATATAATTGTGAATGGCAAGGATCTCATACTTAGAAGGTCTTAATATTAGAGAGATCAAAGGGGCCTGAACGCCCTCCAAAAATCCAAGGGTATCTAAGTGCAATCAGCAAACATAAGAAAATGCAGGCCAATGGCATGCAAATAACAAGTCAGTGGTGCTAAATGCATATTTAATAAGAGTGGGGAGAAGGTTGAACCCTGAGGTAGACCACAAGGCATCTCCTTACGCTCAAAAGGGAAAGAGTCAAGTGGAATAAATTGTTTCCTGTAACTAAGAAAAGCTAGTCTACATATTAAGATCTCAGTCAGTGAGTGGAACAAAATCTTTTGGTCCACAAAGTTAAAATCTGGAGATGCGTCTGATTCAACAAGTGCTCAAACACGCTTCTTTAGAACCGAGACTACCAGTAGCTCAGTGCTGAATCCCCGGCAGAACCACGACTGATGAGAATCCAGGATTTGGCTATTCTCCACAAAGTCTTTCTAATGAGTACTGGCTGCTCTTTACACTAATTTGGAGATTTAGGAGATCAGTGATAAGGGCGAATGCTTGAGTGTTCCTCAAAACACAAAGCAGTTTTTTCAACACAGGTCGTACAATTGTTGTCTTTAATTGAGAATACCTTGAAGGAGAGGGGTAGATATTTACCTATTCCTCTACAGGAAGTCACCAGGGCAAATATCAGTTCGGAATTGTGAGGGTTTACTATTGGGCATTGAGGGAAGAGTGTTCATAAAAGGGGGCAACATCTAGCTCCAGTGAAAGAGTAGGCCCAAATGAAGAGTCCAGGTAAACAGGTGTTTCTTTCATTTCTAGCTTCGATTTTGCCATTTTTTACCTTGTCAAAGAAGAAGTTGGAAAGCGATTCTGTCAATTCAATGAATAGCATGAACTCGTTGAGTAGAACTTAGGGGCTGGCTAAACTCTCTATCGTTTTAATCAAAATGTTAGGAGAATTGTTACCTGAATACATTTTCTGAACAAAGTATTGCGTTTTATGGGCCTGTAAATGATGATTATATTTGTGAAGCTGTTGACAGTCAAAGCAGATGCCCTCTGCCTCATGCGTCCTCCCCGAGGCCTTCGAGTTGTCTTAGATGCTTTTTCATATTGATGAGGTCGGGAGTAAAGCATTTACATCTGGCAAATTTGTTCCTAATATATTTTACCACGGTAGGAATGCCACTGATCTGCATACCCGAATGTAGTTTAAAGTTACTTTTCTTTTGAGGGGTGATGGAGTAATATACATTCTCATTTCTGCAGGCTGCTGAGGCTGGCGTGTTTGGCTGGCCCCTGGCCCCTGGCTCCTGGATCCAGGTGATCATAGATGCTGTGCAGACAGGCTTTCCCTTGGGGTGACAGCAGCACACGCGCTGCACCTGTCCGCTGTGTAAGTGTGCTGCACACATCCACAGTGCACACTCTGGGCTATCAGGCAGCACCACTATCAAATGGCTGCAATCAGCTGGTTCTGACAGAGCAGAAAGGGATAAAGGGCACACCTACCTTCAGAAGGGTCAGGCAAAAGAAGCCAAAGCACGTTTCCGACAATTGCAGGTACAAATGATTGTAAAACGCCCAAGAACAAAGAATGAACAAGCAGCCTTAGATATACAAGGAAAATGTGAAAAGCAAATTAAAGGGATTAAAATAGTGATCGGGCAGAAATCCCGACACCCTTTGGTGTATATAGTGTATGATGACATAAAAGTATAGGCTTGTGCAATAAATGCGCCGCCAACAGCAATGAAAAGGATTTAAAATACCACCAATAACTTGCCGATAGCAGGATACTCAGACCCCCGCCATGGTCCCTGTTCAATGGCCCGCAATCAAATAGCAATGCTGGAAGTGCAGGACGGTCTCAAAAGACATAACTACAGCCAGGAAGTGCAGAAGTCACTGAAAGAATGAATTCCCAAACCAAGTTAATTAAAATCATAAAACAGCCTAGAGCAAAGAGAGCCAGGCAACCTTTGCACGTTAAAAATCAAAGTAATGCAAATAAAATAATGTGGCAGAGGTCTATCCAACACTCTATATGTGGTGTACGAGAAAATACAAATATGGGCTTCAGGAACAAAAAGCGCTGCCAAGCACAATGAAAAGGCGGTAAAAGATCACCAATAAGTCACCATTATCAGCATGATGACGTAAACTCTCCGTGGATCACTTCACAAGTCATCGCTACACACCTGCTACTGTTCAGTTTCCTATATCCATATAAACCTACATGTTTCTACATACAACATTTTTGCCAAATATATTACAGAAATAAACATTTATAAAAATGAAGATTTTGTTAACGGTCTGGTCAGCTCTCAATAGCATGTTGAAGCACTCTTTTTCAGCACTAATATAGTGGCAGTTGATATTCTGGAGTGAACACTTTTATAGGACAGTATAAAAAACTCTTTTGAAAAATCCAAGGACTTTCGGTTGATTATCAGATTAATTGAAGGTCCTTGGGTCCCGGCACCAACAGGGTTTATAAGTCTGCATGAACATCCTGGGGTTGCAAGTGTGTGGAACCCAGTATCAATCCCCTCTCAGCAAAACTCTTTCATGGAAAATGTTCTAAGCTATTTTGCAGCTGCAATTATGTGCAGGAGGAAGTAAATACTCACTAATCTGCCATTTTCTTACCATATATCTTCATAAATGGAAGATCATTGGACGGCCACTCTCTAACTTGATCCGTTTTAAGGGGCGTAAGGAGGAGTAGCTACCTTATTATAGAGTTTAAGGGACATCAATTTGGATTTGAATATATTTGTTGATTGGCTCAATAAAATCACTCTCTCGTTTGGATTTGTCTGCCGGGCAATTTACTCGTTGTGGAGTTCTTTTATCCATTTCCAGAAGAACAAAGACCCTCATTTCTATTTGATACCGCACCTTTGCAGAGCATCCAAAGCCTTGTGTTGTCATATGTCATGGAGAGTACAATGACTGCTCATAAGTTCTCAGATCATCACTCAACAAGTGTTCATATCTTTTATAAAGCTCAACGTACCTGTTTCTTGTGCAACTCTCGCCAGATGTATGAAAATGGGCATCAGCAAGCCGGTAGCAACATTTCGAATCTGGTGCCCACTCATCCAGGGGTGTCATGGTTTCTAAAGCTCTTCGCTTGGATTCAAGGTTAAAAGATATTCTAATAGCATCCGGTTTGGACTCAAAATATCTTATTTAAATCCTATTCAGCATGCATCTTCTTCAGTTGTGAATATGCGTTGAACAGACATAATGTGAGACTCCAGACTTGCAATAAAATCCAGATTTTCTAAAAGTTATCATGTTTGAAAGTCCCAATTTTCTGAAAGGCACGGAGGACAGTATTATACCACAACTGTATTATCTTTTCCAAACAGTAACTGTTTTGTATTTTTTTCATCTCCCTCCTTTAATATCTTCATCTTCAGATTGTACTACTTTACATACTCTACAGTCAAGGTCAAGGTCAAGGTCAAATAACTTTATTTGGTTATTCATAGTAACAACCATAAAAGTGCATTTCATAAACATACATTAACACATAAAATCCAAACATTATTAGAAGCAACATCTAGTACAAAGTCACAAGCAGGATAGACATTTAAAAATATAAGTTATATTAATTAAAAATATATCTATCAACAGCACAATTACCCCTCCATACTTTTCCTGAATTTAAGTGCTAATTTTAAAAAGCTGCATACAAATAAAGTACAGTCACCGCTTAAAAGTTGGAGGTAGTAAAGTGCTGGTTTGATTTGTGCAAAATTCAGCTGTTTGAGGCATGGTTTTAGATATAGCCTCCCTGGTACAGTATAAAAGGGGCAGATAAAAAGAAAGTGTGCCAGGTCTTGCGGAGACTGGCAGCACTTGGCCACGATGAGCCCCCCTAGGTACGGCTAATAAAAGATGGAATATATCTAGTCGAAACCTCGTCAGCAAAAAGCGATCATAACCTGACAAGGGCCATGACAGGTACGGTTCCATGCACAAAGATGTTTTTAATAGCACATGTTTCCGAACACTGCCTTTCATTAGTTCGCCCTCCTCCCGGGCTAGATACCTAGATGTAATAAAGGTCTTCTTTACAAAGATAACATCAGATTTAGTTATAGACGTTGGGGTTACAAAAAGATCGGGGCGCCCTAATTCGGAGAAACAGTTACTGATATATTTAATCCAAGGGACTTTGAACCTGTTATCCCATGTTAAAGCTTCTTGCAAGATTTGTTGTGTAAGGGGTATATCAGTATTTAGCCAACAGTTTCGCCAACAAAGTTAAGAATTTACGGCTATCCTGTCGCATAAATATGGCATGCCCAGCTCTTCATGCACTGAGAAGTTTGCTGTTCCCCTTGGGACCCACAAAATCCGTTTTAAAAAACTATTTTCTGCAACCTCTAGGCCACCAGGGGAGGCATACCCCATAACTCGCTTCCATAACATGCAATAGCAATACTCTTGGCTTGGTAAAGTTGAAGCAGTGCGGCCACTGGACTGTTACCCATTTTGCTTGCAAAGTCAAGTATTGCTGCATTTGATCTGGTTATCTCGCCCGTTTTCCTCTCTACTGCAGGTCCCCAATTTGATTGATAGTCAAAGAGGACACCAAGGTACGAAAATGTTTTAGCTACAGGTATTTTTTCGCCGTTGACGTTAAAAGAATTTGGCTTTTTTTTCCCTTTGCCTACCTTCATAACATATGATTTTGAGTTATTAATACTCAGGTCCCAGGACTTCATAAAGGCGTGGAAAGAGTTTAACAGAGTTTGCAGGCCAATTGCAGTCCTGGATATCAGGACTGCGTCATCTGCATAGGGGTAATCTGCTCCTGTACTTAAAAGATGCTCTTCCAAGTCGTTGATATATAAATTGAAGAGGAATGGAGCTAAGATACACCCTTGTCGGACGCCCGATGAATTCCGAAGTCCCTCGTTACTTTCAGGTCTTGTGTGTAACGGACATTTGCTCTTGTGTCGGAATGCATGTCGGCTAACAAATTAATCAAACTCTGCTCCACTCCCATTTTTACCATGGCATCCCATAGCCTACCACGGTCTACACAGTCAAAGGCCGACGATAGGTCCATGAATGCCATGTGGATTGTTTCTTGCCGGGCCATGGTGTATTTTCCTATATTCATATACAGGTTCAGACACTGGGTAACTGTTGAGTGACCAGGCCTGAAGCCGTATTGAATCGGGGAAATTATATTATTTTCATCTGCCCATGCTGTTAACCTGTTTAAAATTACACCCCCCACTACTTACACTACAGAATTAATTAAAGATATTGGTCTGTAGCAGTGGGGGCTATTACGGTCACCTTTTTTAAACGCAGGTACTATGGTGGAGATCCCCCACGATTTTGGGCAACCAGAGGCCGCTGCTGCATTCACTACAGCGGTAATGACAGGAGCCCATAGTGATGGACAAGATTTGAAAAGATCTGGGGGAAGTCCATCGGGCCCTGGGGCCTTATTACAGGTTAAGCCTTGAATTCCTTTTTCAACCTCATTAATTGAAAAATGCAAAAAATTCTCCTTAGGAGTAACAAAACTATACTCAGCCTGTGGCTCGTTGCTTTTAAAAATGGTACTAAAATAGGTGACCCAATCCTCCTCTGGGATATTTGTGCCAAGAACGGTGTTACTTGGATGGTCAAACAAAGGTTTGTTAATATTATCCCAGAACTTGGCACTGTTACCCAAGATTTTTGGATCCAGAAGGGACTCCCAAGTACTTGCCTTTACCTCTTTTTTTCGTGTCGCAAGTGATTTATTATAATTGGCGCGCATAACCTTAAAACGTGCCGGATCTCTGGGTCTAGCTTTTAGGGCAGTCTTAACGTCTCGACTAGCTTTAGAACAGGAGTGATCAAACCATTTTGGATTACTGCCAGCATGCCCATTTGCTGGCACCATTAACAAAGAACCTACTGTTGATACAACCCCATTAAATGCAGACAGGGTTTGTTGAGGGGATGATGTAGGTGATACACAAAGCGAAAGATCAGAACTACATAGGTTATTAATTGAAACATACAGGCTATCATAGTTCACCAATGTCCATTTCAAGCAACGCTTTCCGTTTATACACTTTAGAGACCCAAGGCCTTTGCGTTGCTTTCGCATTTCAAACATGCCTCCCTCCACCCAGTTTGATGGAAGTTGGGTTATGATCACTATGAATATTCATTTGGATAAAAAAATCTGAGGCAAAGTTGGCAATGTCAGCAGATAATAGGATATGATCTATGTATGATTCATTTATGTTGCCTTTATACGTAGGGACGTGAAAAAGTGTATGCTCCGCCATCACGGACATGGCTGCCACTAAATTGTTTTCGTTCATCAAGGTGTTAAGTTGAGTTCCTCGCCAAGAGTGATCAAAGTGAAAGCCTTCCTGGCTATTACACCCTAAATGTCCCATGGGCGTCACTCCTGGGTTCCCACAGGGATGGGTGTTAAAGTCACCTGCAATCAATATGTGGCGCGGCAAATTCCCCACATTGGCTCTCAAAAAGTCGCACAACTGCAACAAGTTACACTCTCCATGTTGATTAACAGCATTATAGAAGTTGATCAAGGTCAAAGTATATCTGCCCCTCTTTAACTCTAGGACTTGGATATTCCTATTGCCTAAGTGGCGATTGTTTATTTTACAAATGAGGGCCAGATTGATGTAAGTTGCCAGGCCGCCCTTTGCTCTTCCACTACTCGATGGTTCGGCTGGCATGAAGAAACTTTGATATCCCTCGATGTGGGTATTTTTCCCATCTACCAACCATGTTTCTTGGAGGCATATCACTGCATGTTGCTTGATAAAAGACAGCCAAGTGGAATCACAAGGTTTATCAGCCAGGCCCGCCACGTTCCAAGAGACCAAGCTTTTATAACTTGATGGTATTATGTCTGCTTTGACGACTGTATCTATGTTTACGTTGTCGGCTAGGTTTAGGGCAGTACCTTCTGTGCATGTAACTACCTGCTCTTCCATGATGCAGTGATTTTGTTCTATACGGGTTGAGACAGGCTAATAGGCCTCTAAGAAGTCGATGGGTGAACTCGGTTTATCTTGTGAGAGCGAGCTCTCTAGTAGGGATCTCATTTCTGGGCCTATCTGGTCATTTAATTTTGGCTTCTCAACAGGGATGGATTCAATCAGTCCCTTTATGTCTGCGTCTTTACCAGATGATATGTCAGGGTGTGCGTACTCAGCATAGACAGGGGGGATTAGTGTTGCGGGTAGTCAATCAACCCTCTCCAAGCCGCTCTGTTCATAGAAGGCATTAAACCTATTTGAGATGGGAACGTTGTACTGATTATACGAGTAAGTTGAGTGGGGATGTTCTTGTTGGTGTACTTGATGTATACCTTCCCTCCTTTCTGGATGCCTAACATGGTGGTTAGCATTTCTGTAGACCCTGGGTATGGCTTGATATAAATATGATGGATCAGTTGGCGTATAATCACCATAATTCCCTGTATTATCCCAGCATTGGTATTGGTTAGCAAAAGTATAGGATCTCCCCTGTTCCTGGGAAATATTTTGGTACATATTATTTAGACCAGGATGATTTGAGGGGTAAAAGTAACTGAGATCCATAGTGCGAATCAAGCTATTTGTGAGGCCATCCCTCCAGCTACAAATATAGCCTGCCACACGAGTGTCTCTGAAACTTACAATAATGCACTCGCCCTCAGTAGACTTGAATCTATGGCCCACCCAATCTGCTCTCCTAACATGGGATATTTGCCCATTGAGGTGTGAGGGGAGCGGTCTGTGTGTAGTTAGCCAGTGGCTCACTTTATTTTTTAGTTCCCCATACGTTTCTGTTTTCCCCTCACCCAGTTTCAGGACGCCTATCATTACTATCGTATATGGATGAGACTCAGGGGGAAGATTGATGTAAATGGGTTTTTTAACTGGTATCCATTTAAGGGTTTCTTGGGGCGATCATTTGTGGGCATATTTTGAGGTACTATGGGCCTTAAAAGCCCAGGCTGGTCATTTTGTTTATCGGTACTCTACAGTCACAGTTCCACAGTCTACCGTATTCATCCAAACAAGAAATAGAAAGCTTGATGGCCTTCCCATTTTGCTTAATTTGTCTTCTGTATCTTTGTTTTCCAGTTTTCCACAGCATGAATGGTGCTGATCCGCACTAAGAAAGAGGGAGAAACCATGTGCTACTCACTTATAACGGGATAATTACTCACTAGTTGTAGTTTAAGATATCAGAAGCTTTTGGTTACTGTGAATATTGTTTCATTTAGGTTGTGCGTTCTTTCTCTTTTCTCTATCTTGTGGTTTTCTCTGGCTGCTATGTTTTAACAAAAGCAGGACATGTAGGCATACACTGTGTGTCCTATCTTCAAACAAAATGCAAGTTGTTCTATATAGTGTACAAATACACAGCAGTCTAAAAACTGTAGCATAAGTATAAACAAAACAATAGGACTGGTTGTATAGTTACAGCTAGTAATTTTCCTCCATTGTTGGCAAGGGAAATGCCATTATTCTTCCCCTGTTAACAATACAGGGTAGTGCTTTAAATCAGTAAGGCTGAGCCCTTTAAACTGAACAACAAGAAAAATGCCAGTACTGATACATTCATTGAATTGATTTAACCAAAGGTGTATAAACCACACGACAATACACCTGAAAGCTCATTAGTCGCTTTTATTTCAATAGTACAAATGTTTTTATTATACAAGGAACACATAACTACAAGTGGTGAACAATCATGCAATATGAATACATTTAAACACAAGGACAGGTGATGAATCCAATTATATTCACATACATTCCAAGACCCATTCAATCTATCACAACTCACAGTCTCAATCACACAAAAACACACTTAACATGCTTGGTGCAAAACATCAGGGGAAAACAATTATGTCACCTAAGAAGCACCTTGACTACCAAACAAGAATGTGGTAGACTTTTCAAAAAATATTTTTTCTTATATGTACACCCTGTGCAATATTTACACCAGTGTACAACCAATGGAGTATTTACAGCAATTGGGCATAACACAAACAAGTCAAATTTACAAAAACCACTGTCCGGCACAATCTGTGGTCTACACGTTTCAAATTGTTTCCCCAAGCTATTTAAAATGCTTAGAAAATACAAACAACTCAAATTATTTTTTTCCTAAAAAGGGTTTTACGGAACTACCTACACTTGTTAAAATAGGAAAATTGTAGGTAGTGAAACTGATTGCTTGCATACATGTGTGTGTCATGAATGTAAGAATAGTGCCTAGATGATTGAATGAGTGCATAGGTAGTATGTCAGTGAATGCATGAGTAAGGATACTGTCTGAGTGAATAGTTGAGTATGGGGGTTTTGCCTAGGATTTTGCATGAGTGCATGGATAGTACCTGGGTAAATGAATGCGCGTATGGATAGTGCCTGGTTGATTGTATGAGTGCATGGGTAGTACCTGGGTGAATGAATGAGTGAATGGATAGTGCCTGGGTGATTGGGTGAATACATGGGTACTGCCTCAATGATTGCATGACTGCATGGGCAGTGCCTGAGTGGATGCATAAGTTCATTGGTAATTGCTGGATGAATGGGTAAGTGCAATAGCAGTGCCTGGGTGATTGCATCAGTGCATAGATAGTTCCTGGGTGGATCAATGAATGCATGGGTAGTGCCTGGGTAATTGGATGAGTATATGCATAGTGCCTGGGAGATTGGATGAGTGCTAGAGTAGTGCCGCGGTTATTGCATAAGTGCATAAATAGTACCTGGGTGAATGAATGAGAAAATGAGTAGTGCCCGGGGGATTGGACGAGTGCATGGGTAGTGCCTGGGAAATTGGATGAGTGAAAAAGTACTGCCTAAGTGAATGTATGAGTACATGGGTACTGCATAAGTGAATTGTTCAGTTTAAAGATAGTGCCTAAGTGAATGGATGAGTGGAAGTGTAGTTTCTGTAGGAATGAGTGAATGCAATAGCAGTGCTTGGGTGATTCCATGAGTGCATTGATAGTACCTGGATGAATGAATGAGAATATTAGTAGTGCCTGGGTGATTCGATAAGTGCATGGGTAGTGCCTGGGTGATCGGATAAGTGCATTAGTACTGTCTGAGTGAATGGATGAGGCATGCATAGTGCCTGGGAGATTGGATGAGTGCAGGAGCAATGACTGGGTGATTCCTTGAGTGCATGGCTAGTATCTGGATGAATGAATGAGAGTATGGGTAGTGCCTGGGGGTTTGGATTAATGCATGGGTAGTGCCTGAGTCATTGGATGAAGGCATGAATACTGTCTTAGTAAATACATGAGTGTATTCATAGTGACCGAGTGAATGGAGGAGTGCATACATTACGCCTGGGAGATTGGATGAGTGTTAGAGTAGTACCTGTGTTATTGCATGAGTGCATGTCAAGGACCTGGATAAATAAATGAGAGCATGAGTAGTGCCTGGTTGATTGGATGAGTGCATGGGTAGTGCCAGGGAGATTGGATGAGTGCAATAGTACTGCCTGAGTGCTTGTATGAGTGCATGGGTACTGCATGAGTGAATGCTTCAGTTGAAGGATACTGTCTGAGTGATTGGATTACAGCATGGGTAGTGCATGAGTCAATGGATTAGTGCAGGGGTAGTGCGTGACTCATCCAGTGAGTACATGGGTAGTGCCTGGGTGATAGGATGAGTGCATGGGTACTGTCTTGATGACTGTATAAGTCCATGCACAGTGAGTGAGTAAATGTATGAATGCATTCCTAGTGCCTTAGTGAATAGTTGAGTACAGGGGTATTGCCTGGGTGATTTCATGAGTACATGGATAGTACCTGGATGAAGGAATGAGTGTATGGGTAGTCCCTAGGTGATTGGATAAGTGCATGCATAGTGTCGGTTTTGTTGCATGAGTGCATGGGTAGTCCCTGGGTAGTTCCATGAAGGCATAGGTAGTGCCTGGGTGAATAGAGCAATGTCTGGGTGATTGGTTGAGTATATGGGTACTGCCTGGGTGATTGGAACAGTGCAAGAGTAGTGTCTGGGTGATTGAAAGAGTGCACTAATAGTATCTAGATGATTTGGATGGCTGTATGCATAGTGCCTGAATGAGTGAATTAGTGCAAAGATAGTGTTTGACTGATTGGATAAGTGCATGGGTAGTTCCTGATACAGTAGATTCTATCCATTAAAACTTAGTCCTATTAGCTCTATAATATATCCTAAAATACTTCTTCAAATGAGAAGATACATCATACTTTAAAAGTGTCAAATTCTCAAATGCAATAAAAGCACTTTCAATACCCACCTGTCCTGTATAAGGATGAGACACTAATGGATACATCTTCTTGTACGCAACGTTTGAAAACATGTGTTGTAAAATAGACGTATTCTAGAAGGAGTAGGCTTCTATATGTTTTCTGACATATGCATATGCATCTGATGACTCTAACTTAAAAAATATGTAGTTTATCATACAGGTACAAAAATCTTATCAGCTCTACTAGAGTTTTGAATCACATAACCAGACATGCCTTATCTATATATGCATCTGAAAAGTCCTTCGGGTGAAGAGTTCAATACATACCGGTCCTGTATATTGAGGAGTAAATAACTTCCAATGAAAACACTTTCATTAGTCTAAGCACTTTTGTAAATTTATATAATAAATAAATACCATAATCACATTTTCCAAATTCTTCTAGGTTATCATGCATACCATATGTATTCTTACTGTTCAAGTCATTTAGATACATCATTCAGTAACACTATTTTAGAGTACTATTTTCCTAAAAAGCATTACAACAGTTTTCAAACTTCAGCAGTAGCTACTATAAAGAACAAACATTTAATGATAATATTTTAGAAAAATTACAATATTATATTTTTGAGAACACAACATAAATTTAGAAATACATAACATTCTCACTTTCCCCTTTTTGCTGTTCTCAGATTCCACTTAAGTTCACCATACACAGTGATTTCAATGTAGCATCCTCATTGAACAGCGGGGGAAAACAATCAAATTGATTGTAGAAAAAATATTTAGCATAGAACATCACTATCAATATGTGTAGCTATGCGTTTTCCTATCTACAGTTTATTTACACTTCCTTGCTCTACTTTAACTGTTTTATTTGTCTGAAATACATTTCACACATTGTATAACCTTATTTACATCTGGTACAATATAGACAACAAATAATTAAACTATTTGCTTTTAAACACAATTTTCCAAAAGGAATATCATTTTAGGAAAATAATAATTAGAACATTAAATATAAACAGTAATACTTTAGAGTGCTCTCTATTTTCTGTGAACATCTTCCCCAATAGGCCAAATGATGTACTCAAAGCTTTGGTTGCAGAAATAACATATGAGAATTTTGTAGTTGAAAAGGCAATCTAGGTTTGAATTCCAGATGGGCATCATTGCAGAGCATCCATCCCTTGTTAGACTTAAATAAACAGTGTAATGTCCATATGTTGTAGTGGTTCCATCATGAAAATTAAGAGCCACTGTTGTGAAAGTTCATCCTGAAATAGATAATTGACTTCCTTTAAAATCTGCAATTTTTGTATCCAATTTTCTTTCATTTGCTCTACAATGTTGTAACATAAAAATAAGGTATTTTCCAAATCTTTCTATTTGTAATGTAGACAATATTTGTGATCTACAATATGAATACGTCATATCCTGATTTGCTGTTTTTATCAATTTCTAGAAAGGTACTAATTTGTAGTCTGATACTGTTAAGTATAGGAACCATTCTGCTTGTATAAGGGTGGTAGAAGTAAATGAACACTCTTCACAGTTATGTTCCCATCTGTAACTTAGTCCAAATAAGTTTTCAATGAACATTTCTTCATCTTCTAATACTCCAAGCATGAGCATTAAATTTTCTTGTGCATCTTGTTGTATGTTGAGAGTAAATGTCAATGAACCAGTACATATATCTAAAAGATGCCAAATGCAGAAGAGGTGTGCATTTCACTTCTGTCACTTACCAACTGTTGATTTCCCATGATTTCATGACTAAGATCTGTTAAATGTAACACAACATTCGGAATCACATTAGCTTAACAGTTGATACCTGAACTGTTTTCCAACTGGTATCCTACAATGCCATCAACACTTTCCATTTCCTTTTTCTTTCCACTTTCAAATTTCCATTTAGTTTATTTTATTTTAGTTTTTTAACCTCAGTTGCATGTTTGACATATCTCTGTTTTGGACACACTAAACGTTTCTCATATATGGGATATTCACCTAAATCAGGAGCATAAGGTCTTCTTAAACGATTGTACTCTCTTATACAATTTGCATCAGCATTAACCTTGTTCTTATCAAAATCTATCAAATACAAACCAGACAATGTTCTTACTCGAGACAATGCAATGTATGCCATTCCCTCTCTGAACACAGTACTTCCAATATTTACAAAAGCTCTGTCTATACTTAAACCTTGAGATTTATAAATAGTTTCTAAATATGCTAGAGACAGAGGAAACAGTTGTCTGCCAGCATACAAGTCTTTTACAAGCAAAAAACATACAACACAACACACAATCTGTCTTACCTCATTAATCTGCTCAAATATTATAATCAAACATTCTATTTCATCTCTATCTTGAAAATGTACAAAATCAAAAACATTTCCCATTGCTCCTTTTACTAATCCTTCTTCTACATTCAAATTAGGCTGCAAAATTATTTGACAGTTTATGCAAACATGTAAGTATTTTCTAATCCTGCAGTTTTAGATACAGACTTTTCCAAAAAATGCAATTTAACATGTACTATCTCAGTACAGAGAATTATCACTCCCTGGTTTTCAATTATGTCAATAAGCTCAATTTCCACAATTTGTTGTTTTTCCAGTTTAACAAGTTGTTCATTAAATGGAGAACAGGCATTTGACAAACGATAGACTTCTTTTCTGCTAGCATAATGTACATTCCTTCAGCTGCTGTTTTTCCAGTTGTAAACAAGTTCCTTTGTAGACGACTTTCTAAAAGTCATTTACTATGTTTCATCAAGACACCAATTCTTATGTCTTTAAGACTATTTCCATTATCTTCATATTTTTAACGAGTTCCTTATATTCAAAGTTTATCCAAATATTTATATTTCTAATATTTCCCAAAGATTTTCTTGTGTCATCATGCAGATGTGCTTTGAAAACAGGTCCTTTAACAGGAGTAGTTGTAATAGGTCTCCAAATAAAATTAAATATTTTCCTCCAAACAGAACATCATAATCTGTTTTTTAAATCTGTAGTATTCTCAAATGTACAAAGGCAAGTATTAACTTTGAGACCATGCTCCCCTCATCAATGATTAAAAGTTTAATTTTCTTAGTACTCTTGAGACTTCATAATAAGCTTCTCCAGATAGCTTCTGATATTCCAACTTACTATCATAATCAACAGGTAGCATAAGTAATTAATGTAAAGTAATACCTTTAACCTCTTCAGTGCTGCGCGAATTTCGCTGCAGTGCTGAAGGGTCATAAATCACATTGACTCATGACGGAAATGTTCCATCATCAGCACCGGAGCACCGACGCTGATGACGGAACCGTTCCGTCATGAGCATGGAAGGGGTTAATATTGTGTGCTGCTAATGCAGTTGGAGCTGTTACAACACAAGATAAATATGATTTTGTCATTTTATGTAGATAACTTGTCAAAACTTTAATTAAGAAACTTCTTCCTGTTCCAGCTTGACCACTGATGTACAAAAGAATAGGTTTAAATTATGAACATTGGCATTCTTTTTTCATGCAGCAAACCATTCTGCTCTTTGACTTGTAGATATATATCTTTCTGTTCAATATTTAGTTGTTCTTCAAATTTTTCCAACTGAATAATATCCTTTTGTGCATGTTGCATTGCAGCTTCTACCTCTTTTAAGTCTCAGCATGTTTCTGAACGCATGCAAGCATCTCTTTGCAGTGTGTTGCAACAGACCCCCATTTTTAATTCATCTGTGCCCCGGAGAGATTGGGGTCCACCCACTATATTTTAAAAGTTAACCCTGGGGAGGTGACAGTGCCCGAGCTGCAGGGGGGCCGTTTGGCCCCCGCATTTAATGATAAAATCTCCAGGGAGGTGGTGGGCCCCTGTATCTGTTTCACTCATTGCCCCCGGGGCCTGACCCACCCAGGGGCTTAAATGAAATGAAGTGCAGGAGACAGCACATAGCTTTTTAAAAACAATTCTTTATTTGAAATGCTTTTTTGGACCTGAACAGGCCTATGAGTTAGAATTGAGAACAAAGTCCTGTGCACACGTATTGAAGGAAAGTAGGTTCGCGTGTCAGAACCCCAGCGTGAGAACAATGTTCATATAGATAAATGAGGGTCAGAGTCAAAGTGTTGCCAATGATAAAGATTTATCAATCAATCTTGATCAGTACAATCAATAGTTGGCAGCCGACACGTGTTTCGTCACACCGTGTACTTGATGTGATTTATCAGGGCTGGGAAGGACAAAGGGAGAGGAAAGCACGTAAGACAATGAAAAGGGGCAAATCTATAAACAAACGAAAACCGAGAACCGAAAGACGGGTAAGTGACTGTCTGTGATGGGAGAACACCCATATAGGTGTGGAGACCCTATGAAGTGTAAAGACATGTTAAGTATGACAAAAGAAGAGCATAGACCAGAAACCATTATGTGGTGAAAAAGGTGGCTTAACAAACACGCTTAAAAACGTTTTGAATTGTGAAAGCACGCTGAAGGTTCATGTAATAGGAAATTCTGGCGATCCGGTGTCTCTCTTAAGAGAAAACATATACGATTCCATGTATATAATGTGACAGACGTGCCGAAAGTGCAACGGTAGTGAGGTACTGTCTGGTTGGAATAACACTATGTATGACAGTTCTGGAAAATATGCAGAAGGAGATGGCTAGTAATACCACCGAAAAACATTAGAGTCCGGGGTGGCTTATTGTAAAAGAAACATCGAAGAACATTAAAGTACGGTGTGGCCTCTCGTAGATAAAACAACGTTGTGCATGCCAATATTAAATAACTGTTACTTATGTCTAATGTGAATGTAGAGACCAGAACAGTATGCGTTACATATTGTGAAGAGAACATTCTATCTAATCGGGTTCTGTACACGCCACAAAATTCATAAAACGTAAAATCTGTGCGGATGCAAATCGTCAATGGTAAAATAAATAACAGAAAGATCATGGGAAAACAAACAATAATGTGTCGCCGAGTGGGTGTGTAACAAAGCTTGGTCTCATATCATATAAACGTCACTGATACATTTCTGAGGTAAAGTCAGGCAGATTAAATTCGGCATATGAATAGGTCGTATTATAGCATGTTATACTTTAGCACAAAGGTATAGGTCCCCTACACCAGTTCAGGGGTTGT
Source organism: Lissotriton helveticus (assembly GCF_964261635.1). Taxonomy (NCBI): domain Eukaryota; kingdom Metazoa; phylum Chordata; class Amphibia; order Caudata; family Salamandridae; genus Lissotriton; species Lissotriton helveticus. Next base: position 875,140,259 of record NC_136072.1, on the reverse strand, counting down.
TACTTTGGGTTTGTTTCCCCTGACCTGTTTGCACCGTAATACAATTGTGTTTACAGATTTACTCTTCAGTCATACAAACATTAGCGCCTCATCCCTCCCACGTTACCTGAGGCAGAAAGCCGGGTGCGGGCGAGCGGGTGCATTTTTTACTGATGTTGGCTGCTTTTAATGGTTATTTGCTAACTGACAGTGATTTTAAAACTGTATTTTGAACTGTGTGCTTCACGCTCTTTTTAGCTCTTTAATCACCTGTATCAGGCGGAAAGCCGGGTGACCTTTAGGACGCTTCTGCTTTTTACTTATTCCTGCTGTCACTCACCACTCATTGTCCTGCTGCATTTGTTGCGCTGCCTCGCCCTGAGTGTACATCACCCAGTCAGCCGATTTAGGTGCTGAAGGGGGTGCAGGGACGTCTAGGCGTCGCGTTTGTGGTGGCCATTTTGGGAAGGGGCAGGTGCGCCGGGCGGCAGTCTAGTGGTTCTGCCTAGCGCCGGCGACGCCTTAAAACTCCACCGGAGGAGAGCTCTGGTCAGATCCTCATCCCTCCCACGTTACCTGAGGCGGAAAGCCGGGTGCGGGCGAGCGGGTGCATTTTTTACTGATATTGGCTGCTGTTAATGGTTATTTGCTAACTGACAGTGATTTTAAAACTGTATTTTGTACTGTGTGCTTCAGGCTCTATTTAGCTCTTTAATCACCTGTATCAGGCGGAAAGCCGGGTGACCTTTAGGACGCTTCTGCTTTTTACTTATTCCTGCTGTCACTCACCACTCATTGTCCTGCTGCATTTGTTGCACTGCCTCGCCCTGAGTGTACATCACTCAGTCAGCCGATTTAGGTGCTGAAGGGGGTGCAGGGACGTCTAGGCGTCGTGCTTGTGGTGGCCATCTTGGGAGGGGGCAGGCACGCCGGGCGGCAGTCTAGTGGTTCTGCCTAGCGCCGGCGATGCCTTAAAACTAAGCACACTAGCTTCCGCGCAGCGGATGCGAGCAGCGGAAGCGCCGAAGGAGCGCCAAAGGAAAGCCCGTCTGCGCCCGTCAGCGTCCCGGAGGCGGACGGGGCGGACGGGTGACTGGACTAGGATGATAACATACTCGCATGACGAGTTGCTTTATCTCAGGGCTAAGTCAAATACCTGCTGCACGGTTTTTCCTAAATTATTTAAAGGTAAAAGACGCTGCCCTGGTTGCAGATGGCTACCAGGCAATGGCTCTATCCTCTTTCCCAAATCCATTCCCAAAAAGAGTAACTGTTTATTACTTAATACTAGGTCCCTAGGGAAGCATGCACTGGATATCTACAATCTGTTGATAGATACTATGCCCACCTGTCTTTTTCTGACTGAGACATGGTTGGGAGACAGCTCAGGTCCGGATATAGCCACAGCGATTCCCCCTAGCTATGTCATCATTAGGAAAGACAGGGCCAACGGCAGGGGCGGTAGGGTGGCTATGGTGGTGGATAAGCGATATGCGTGTTCTATTATAGACACTGATGACATTTCGGCTTGCGAGACTTTGGGATTCTCAATTTCCCTGTCGCCACACCAGTCTTGTTCAGGGCTCCTGGTCTATAGACCTCCAGGCCCTATGGGTTCTTTCCATGAGGAGCTCCACTCCGTAATATCTGCACTTTGCGTAAAATCACAGCATTGCCTACTTCTAGGTGACTTTAATATTCATATGGATATCGTGGATACAACAGACAGTATCAAGATGAGTGATACTACTGCTTCGGTGGGACTCATTCCTTATCTGTCGGCCCCTACACATGTCAAGGGTCATACACTGGACCAAGTGTTCTCTACTATCCCGATTGACTCCTCCACCCCCGTGCCAGTTCTTTGGTCAGACCACTTCTTAGTGGATTTTCAGATCACTCTTTTGAAAAAAGTATGCTCTAGCGGCCAGGTCCACAAAGCTCAGAACAACAGAGCCTTCCACCGTGTATCTCCAGACCTGCTAGCGCAGGCCTTACTTTCTCACCCGTGCCTGCTGTCTGGCACTCTAGAAACTGATCTTGAGCACCTGCAGCCTTGGCTCCTTCAGCAATTCGAGGACTTGGCCCCCCTTCTAGCCGACCGCACTAATTCTCCCAGAGCTTCTGCGCCCTGGTTTTCTCCAGCTATGGCAGAGAAGCGGCGGCAATGTAAAAAAGCAGAGAGAACTTGGCGTAGGCACTATGATTCTATATCTAAAGAAGCTTACAGAGAATCCATCAGGGAATACCACCATGACATCACCACAGAAAAAAAGGCTTACTTTGCAAGAAGAATTGAGGAAGCCGTTAACTCTTGCAAAGAAATTTTTCTGATAGTGAAGGATTTCATCTCTCCTTCTTGGTGTACCCCCAGAAGCTCGCTTTCGGAGCCTTGGGTCACTGAGCTAGCTAACTTTTTTGCAAATAAAATTAAATCTATTCAGGCCTCCTTTTCTGTCGCGGATGTGTCCATAGCCCAGGGAGCGTCTCTACCCGTACTATCGTTAGACGCCGAGAGGCCTTCCCTTGCGGATTTTCTGCCCTTAACTCCGCAGGCCTTCTTGGACCTTCTTTCAAAACTAAAATCAGGCACATGTAATTACAGACCAATTTCCCTTCTGCCTGCTTTGGTGAAAATTGTGGAGAAGCACGTCCATCTAACCCTTGCCAGCTTTCTGGAGACACATAATATTCTACACCAGTCACAGTCGGGCTTCCGGTCTAACATGAGTACTGAGACAGCTCTGCTTGAAGTCACGGAGGCCATCAAGGAGACCCTGGACTCTGGGGGCAAAGCGATGTTGGTGATGCTGGATCTCTCGGCGGCCTTTGACACCATCCCCCATGGCTGTCTCCTTTCTAGACTTAGGGAGATCAGTCTAAGGGGTCGGTGTACGGTTGGTTCGAGTCTTTTCTAGCTGACCGCCAACAAACGGTCTGGGCTCCTCCGTTCTCTGCCATGATGCCGCCACTAGAGGTGGGAGTGCCCCAGGGCTCAATTTTGAGCCCAACTCTTTTTAATATCTATATGGCCCCCCTGGCGGCTCTGGCTGAGTCCCATGGAGCTCAGATCGTGTCGTATGCTGACGACACCCAGCTTCTCTTCTCGTGTTACAGAGGCTCCAATTTTGATGGCGAGATCATCAGAGGCTGTCTAGAGGCTGTATTCGACTGGTTTCATCGAAACAGCCTCAAGTGCAACTCCGACAAATCTGAGGTGTTGTTTTTTGGCTGCCCTACGGACCCGAGGTTGAAGTCCTGGTGGCCGGTGGCGATGTTTCCCCCCTCCAGTGACTCTGCAGTCGCCAAAAATCTCGGAGTGCAGGTCGATAATGGCCTCTCTTTGAAACCTCAGGTGTTAGGCCTAGCGGGCAAATGCTTTGGTCTCCTGAAGATGATCAGGAAATTCCTGCCCCTACTCTCACTGGATCACAGAAAAGTGACCGTGCAGGCATTGATAGGCTCACGCCTGGACTATGCCAATGTGCTGTATCTTGGCATGCCGGAGTTTCTTCTAACGCGCTTGCAAATTGTCCAAAACGCTGCAGCTCGTGCCATTTTTGGCCTCAATCGGAGAACCAGTGCCAGCGACCTTCTTAAAACCCTCCACTTGCTCCCCATTAGAAAGCGCGTTGTCTTTAAAGCGCTCACTGTGGCCTTAAAGGCACTTCTTGGGACAGGAGCTGCGTACATCTGAAAGCGGATGGCATTCTATCAGCCATCTAGATCGCTTAGGTCTTTGACCTTGACCTTGGCAGCTGTACCAGCGATTCGGCGTGCCCAGTGCGGGGGACGCTCGTTCAGACGTCTGGCTCCACAGCTGTGGAACGCTTTGCCTCTACCTTTGAGATCTAATGGCAATCTGCTAGCTTTCCGGAAGGACCTTAAAACTCTGCTCTTTGTTCAGTAGGTGCTCTGTTTTGCCCCCACCTTTGTACCGCCGAGGGATTTTGAAGCGCCGGGATACTCCTTGGAGTAGCTGAGCGCTATGTAAAACGCCCCTTAACAGAACATAACATAACATCTTCCTGTCCATCAATGCAAACCCTTTTCTTTGTCTACACTAGGGGGTCAGGATGTTTCTACCCTAGGAAGCAAGGGAAGGGTCTTGATTTGTGTGGTATGCGATGGCACCTACTCATGTGCGCATCTGTGTATAGATGATATTTGTACCGTATGGTGCTACAGTCGAAGGGATAACCCTGAAGCCCTCAAACAGACACAAGGTTCACAAGTTTATATTACAAATGCATGTGCACACGTTATTGTAAACCGCAGAACCAGTACTGCGTAACTTAGATTCATGAAAATTCAAGCAAAACAATACTATCTACAAGCAAATAAATGAAATTATAGCAGAACACTCTGGGTATCTCGTGTCCATTGTGTTTATTGGAGATCGATTTCCCATCCAACACGTGTTTCATCAGGGTGTGAACCCACAACTTCTTCAGGGCTCTATGGCGAATAACTGAAATGGTTGTACTTACGTCCCGGCTGGCCTAGGAATGGAGGAGATTCCCAAGGTAAAATCAAATGAGACAAGGACTTGTCAAATAAAAAGTCCAATGTCACTCAAGGTAGTGTGCCAAAGAGTTGTAGCACACAATAGAAAAACAAGAGTGTGCCGAGCTTCCACGAAGCTTCAACGCTTTACTGAATACTGCATGCCTTGCACAGCGAGCAGCGCATGTGTTGCAATGCTAGACTCGACCTAAAAAAGCAGCAATTATACTATTATGCCTCATCTAAGGCCTTCCCCAACCAGTTTTAGCATAAATCACATTTATTGTCATTAAATTTACACTATAAAAAGCATTACCAATTGGTACGTTGCTTAGTCAAATATATTTTATCTAAATTGCTTACTTTATACATTTAAAATTAAAGTGATATATTCACGTACCGGAACTTACCACCATATCTCACCACTTGAGGCCATATGTAGGTAAACCATGAATACCGATTCCTTAATACCGAATACTACCGATTCGGTATTAAGGTATCGGAAAAAGCGATGTACGTAAAAAATCGTTAAAATTTACCGATTCACAAAAAATCGGTAAAAAATACCGATTCAGAACAAATCGTTAAAAAAAAAAACGAACTTGCAATACCGATTCTGAATTACCGAATCCATTACCGAATCTGTAAATACCGATTCGGTAATTCAATAATTCGTAATTTGATGAATCAGCCAATCCTGTGTCATCCAATTACCTCCCAAACAGGAAGTGGCCACACCCAGGCAGCTGCACTGAACCTGGAGCTGACTGTGAGGCAGGCAGGTGAGGCGAGGAGCCAGGAGCTACATATCCTCACAGCTGCAGAAAAAAACAAAAAAACATTTGAAATGGCAAGCAAAGAGGGAGAGGGGAGGCAACTGAAAGGAAAAGGAAGATGAAGTTCAGTGAGAAGGAGCTGGAGGTGCTAATACAGGATGTGAGTCAAGAACACGACAAGCTGTTTGGGAAGCAGTCCCTCCATGTGCCCGAGTCTCAGAAGAGACAGATCTGGAGTGGGATACAGAGCAAGATCAATGCAATTGGTGTCACCCAGCGTTCCATTGAGGACGGTATACAACCTTTAAAACGAAACTTTTACAACAACCTACCATTACAACGCAACTTTTACAATGCAAACTATTACAACGCATTGCTCTGGGGGCGCTCTAGGATAGGGAATAGGTTAATTTACTATCCAATAACCTTCCCTACTATCCACTAGGACTGGGGTTGGAATAGTAAATTAAACTATTCACTATCCAGCACCCCAAAGCGCTATGCGTTGTAATGGTATGCGTGGTAAAAACCACGTTGTAAAGGTAGGCGTTGTAAAAGTATGCGTTGTGACGTCATACATCCATTGAGGACATCAAGAAGAGGTGGTACGACCTCAGGAAGACGGCGAAGGCAAGGATGGCTGAGAGGCAGAGGCAGGCAGGCAAAACAGGCAGAGGGAAGAACAAAGCACCTGCACCAACACCACTGGAACTGATGGTAGAGTCCACCCTCCACCCGGAGAGTGTGAGTGGCGTGGGAAACACAGACAGCTCTGCCAGAGCAGCAAGGAAACAAGTTAAGCTGCATGCCCAGCATGCTGTGCTACCCCCTCCCCAACCCCAATCTCCATAGAGGCATAGAGGCTCCCACTCCACTTCATGTCTTACTCATTACCTGCTATGCATTGTGGGAGATGTAGTCCTAGGGAAAACAATAGCATGTGAAAGTAATTGGCAAGCTCAGGACAGTCACTGTGATATTTAGGCATGATGTTTAATGCAATGCAAACACAGCCAGATAAGTGAGTACATCTACATTCTGTCATTACAGGCGAGACATCTCGCAGTGCTGCAGCGGGGAGCAGAACAAAGACAGCCAAGCCAGAGGGGAGGCAACATGATGAAGAGAGATTGCCTGCAGGGCACACAAGCTCCGCACAACCACCACCACCACCAACTACTCCTTCACCGACATGACCACAGCGCCAGGGAATGTCGCCAATTCCTCATGCGCAATCACCACTGCAACAATCACCACCACCACCACAGTCAGGCAGAAGGCATGCCGTGGCCACCCTCCAGCAGATGGAGGAGTCGGAGGAGGAGGGCACAGGGGGCCAACAGTCTCCAATCCATGAGGAGGGCAACATAGTAAGGGCTGGTACTCTATTTGAGGGCGCCCACACTTCATCAAGACGCTGCAGGGCAAGGCCAGCCAGTCCTCAAGGCTCCGAACAGGAAGAAAGTGTCTTCACTGGACTGGAAGGCAACATGCTCCAGGTCCAGCGCCTGCAATGGAGGGAGAGGCGTACATTGAACAGAGAGGTGGCCCACATGAACAAACACATGTGCAGGATTGAAAAGGGCATTAGTTTAATGGGCGACAACATGTGTGAGGGAATGATGGGAATTGCAACCTCTGTGGACAATCTATGCAGCCAGTTGGAGCAGGACCGTCATTGTAGGTGCAGGGAGAGACAGAGACTCCAGGCCTATACCAAGGCAGGAACCGGCTGTCCACTCCTTCCTCCCTCATGTGCCGCAGGTCTATTGCCATGCAGGAGGAGATGGCGCATTGTAGCAGGGACGTGGCCAGGGGCATGGTCTCGATAACCTCTGCATTAGAACTGCTGCAGAACGTGAAGGCGGCCACAATGGAAGGGGGGACAGTGAGGAGGCTACCAGCCATGGTAGCATTACGCCCTCTCCCTCTGAGGTCAGGAGGCGCAGCGAACACCACAGCGCTGCCCAGGAACAATCTGACACCACAGACAGTGTAGCCAGGGAACATGCACATGCAGCGCGTGGGTGCAGAAAATAGGGCCAACTGCTATTTGCCAAACATTAGAAGGGTGATGTAACCCATGTCTTTATGGACCCTGCTTCCAATCCTGGTGGTGTGCTAATTAAACACCATTGCACTAAAACTGTTACTGGCTCTGTGTCGTTACTCAGTCAGAAATAGTTGGACGTTATCTCTGCCCGTCTGTGTCTCCCATCCTGTTCTACTGCAACACCAGCTTCGCAGGACTCTGGCTGGGGATTGTCCTCGCCCTCGTCCTCAGAGTCAGTTATTTCCACTGCTGTTCCTTTTTTGGTGGCTAGATTATGGAGCATTGCACATGTTGCAATTATTTTGCAGCATTTGATCAGGCAGTACTGACGTGCACCTCCACTTTTGTGGAGGCAACGGAATCTGCTTTTAAACAGTCCAAAGGTGCGCTCCACCACCTTGCGTGTGCTCTTATGTGCCACATTGTATCTCCTCTCCCTTGGTGTGGTTGGGTTGAGGTATGGTGTGAATAGGTAGGACCGGAGGGCATATGCGCTGCCACCTAAATGCAAATGAAAGTGCCATTAATTTGTGTCACCAATAGGTTAAGCCAAGGAATACATCAGGGTATGTGACATTGATTTACCTAGTAGGTATCCTTCGACAAATTCACCAGCAGCCGGACGTGTATGGATACCACTGTTCCTGAATATGTACAAGTTGTGGGTACTCCCTGGGAATTTTGCCACAATGTTAGTTATGATGAATTTTGCATCACATATCACCTGCACATTTATGGAGTGAGTGGATTTGCGGTTGCGATAAATGTATTCTGTTACTGAAGGTGGGCAGATTGGTATGTGGGTTCCGTCGACGCAACCAATGACGTGTGGGAACTGCGCCATTTGGTAGAAATCCAGCTTGGTCTTCTGCAGCTCCACCTTAGTACTGGGGAAGGTTATTTAATGATGCATTCGGGCCATCATGGCGTCCAGGAAGGTGTTGAAAAATCTGGATAGGCAGCTCTGTGACACACCACCTACTGCGGCTATCACACCCTGGTAACTTCCTGAGGCCAGGAGGTGCAGGCAACAGAGCTCCTGTACATGGGTGGGTATTGCGTGCGCCCTTGGTGTCTGATGCTCAAGATATGGTTTCAAGTCCCGTATGAGGTCAAGGATGGTGTGTGGGTGCAGCCTGTACCTCTCATGGATTTCTGGTTCAGTCAATTGGAACAATGTGACGCGCAGTCTGTACACCCGCTATTCCCGTCTCCAAATCCTCACTCCTACTGCTCTCAAACATAGCCGCCTTGCTATGAGGTAGAGGCCCACCATTGTGTTCACACTGTTGCATTTTGGGGCTGTTTTTAAGCACTGCACCTCATTACTACCTGCTCTGGTTCAGTGGTAATTAACGAATCGTTAATACCGATTTTGGTCAAATTCGGTATTACCGATTTTTGCTACATCGCATTTTGGGATTTTTACTGATTGGGTATTTACCGAATCGGTATTGTTTGTTTCGGTGTTCACCGATCGGTAAATAAGGAATCGGTAAATATTTACCAATTCGTTATTACCGATGGCTTTCGGTTACACGTACACCGCACAGGGCCAAATACCGGTCGGTAAAGCCAAAATTTACAGAATTTTGGCTTTGCTGACCGGTATTTGGCCACCTACATATGGCCCTAAGTATTTATATTTTAATTAAATCACTTTTAGCTTCATTGATTTAAATTAATTGAACCTCGTTCTAACCAAAAAGGTAACCCTAAAACGTACCATAAAATAAAATACATTTTTCAATTAAATAAAAAATGCATTAATTGAATTGAAATAAATGAAATGTTAATGCATTTTTAAGGTCTACGGTACACTTGATCCAATGATGTACCTAACAGACTCCTAGTACCCTAAACTCAACAAAGTGACTTTATTCTTAATTCCTTTCCAAGTGTTCCTTGTAGGGTTGATGTAGGAGAGTGCCACTGGATTGGAAATTCCCGTTTAAAGCGTAGGTTTTATTTCCTGAAAGACCTTTTCTGAGCCGGCAGTGGCGATGTGCTGACATTGCATACTGCGCGAGCTCTAGCTCACTGAAGTGATGTGAGCACTATGGACAGGACCGAAGTGCAGGAAGCAGACTTCGACATGCACAAGCACTGTCAAACAGACCGACATGGCTGGATGATGTGAAGATATTATATATTGAGTACATTATAGCAGGCAAGGACAGTGTGCAAACACTGAAACAGCATGTTATTTAAGAATGGCAGACTCATGTGAAGACACTACTGAGAGTATGAATCAAAGCAGACACGCACACTTGCAAAACAGTCATGGCCAGAATCGGTCTTGTCCCACCTCTATGCACAAGTCATGGTGATATGTAGACACTGTGAAACCAACACCAGTCATTTTGTACACATATTATGGGCAAGATGGTCATGACATAGGGCAATAATGATAAAGAAAAGTACACAGTCATTGTTATCAAGGGTGTACTGTGCTACCCACCACTGGCATTGGACCCTCGTAGGCACCTAACACTAAGCCCGTTGTAGTAATGTGCACACAGATAAGCACCTTCTTCCCTCAAATAGAGACAAAATGGAACCTTCTGGTGTTGAAGGGCAAAGGTCTCCCATTAATAGCAGCTGCAATGCAGAGCCCTTTTTCTGAACTAATATCTGCCAGTAGCACCCTCCACCACCCCTTCCTTCCTGTCTTTGCCCTCCCGTTCCCTAGCTCCTACATAGCACGCTTTATGAAACATGTTTCTATAGGAGAAACCGAATGCATTAAAAACGCCAATAATTATTAATAATGACTATGGCGGATTTGGACGGTTGTATGAGGGGTATCCGAGAAGAGGTCTTCGGCAGACATTTCCAACACAGCTCCAGAAAGATGCCCAAATCGAGCTTGGCACAGGGGCAGTTTAGGGGAAAAGGGATAGTGGTAATTTCAATTTCAGTTTTTCTCCAGGGTGCCACCTCCAATGTAATGCTTTCTGCTATATATTCCTCCGAAGGGGATTCCTAGGCCTCCACCTTGCTGCTCTGGCAATGGATCATACATCAGTGAGAAGTCAGACTGGCGATTACCACTCATTGACTTGGTAATGCATCTTTCTATGGCTGCAGTGCGCAGACTTCATTGCACATGATGTTCCTTGTACATTATACACTCTAAGGTTAAGAGGGGGGTATCCCGGTATTATCAGTTGCTAAATGACAGCAGTGAATTTATATTTAATGTGAGCTCCTTAACCTTTTTTGTTAACCTCAAATGCAGGTGGGAATATTGTTTCACATGTAGATTAGGTTATCAACACCACAACTTTTACCTCCTGTGATTGCAATTTGCACTTACAAAAATTAAGACAAGTCGCTTTAAAAACGTGACACAAGGCATGCTGGATTGGATGCCTGCTTGTACCCCAGGGAGACCATACAGTGTGTGCTGACACAGGAGCAATCTAGTTGTTCCCAGCTTGTGCCCCGGGGGCACTGTATAGTGAATTCGCCATCGGAGCGAAGGAATGCAGGAAGACATGCTAAATCATTCCGGTTCCATAGCTCTGACACTATGGCATTTGGAGCAGCTGTGGGGTACCCTGATGATTAAATAAAAGGAATGCAATGGCTAAATATGAAAGTAGGTGCTGGGACAAGATTTACAGGCATGTTTTCACTCACGCGCAAGATGGCAAGGCAGGAAGAGCAGTTGTATCTAAGGAGAGCTATCCTGCTGGAGCAGAAGAAACAAATAGTGCAGCATACCTAACCCAAATAGCCGGGAGGGGAGTATTACATGCAATAGGGCCAGTAGCCATGAGAGGGAACCAAACAACCAAAGGAGGTAAAAATACAGTAAATACACCAAAGAAAAGCCAGGTTTTCAGAAGGGCACAGAAAAGAATGAATCAAAAACGATTGGACTTACTCAAACCCCACAGAGTAGATACAGCATGTCTGGAAGAGACAGCTCATGCGCTGCCTAGTCGAGACCTAAAATAAAAATCTTTGCTAGGAGGCACGGCAGCTACAGATTGCTCGGTTCAGCTCTCTTGCACTTCCTCCTTTGTTCCCAAGGTAGGAGCTGGCTATCTTCTTGAAAGATAAATAAAGCAATTTGATGCCTCGTCAGTGGTAGTAATCGCTATATAAATGCAAGTACAATACAATAACTGGAGACGTGTGTAACCATGCAGGAGCTATAGTGCAGTGGCTCTGCTTGTACCTTGCAAGTAACAGCTTGCAGTGAAGTCTTTAAATCCCAGCACAGAAAATTCCTTCTAAGAATTTACAATTACGTCAAACACATTTTGAAATCCTGTTTTTCGTGTGGAAGATCGTGCTATGTTTTTGAAAGCACCATGTAAACAAAAATATATATACATCACAGAACGCATAACAATATAGACCACTCAGATGCCCTGCGTTTTTTGTTGATGAACAAAAATTTGCATAAAGGTTTATCGCTCTAAAATGAAATAGTGGGTACTGAACCCAAAGGAATTGGAACACTATCGATGAGCATCAATTACATTACAAAAGGTCAAATTAATATTTTAGGAATGGGAGTGATTTGCCTAGACTCACAGGACGTTGAGCGGAAGTGACTCAGACCTGGGCCACAGATTTAGTAAGAAGTCATGCAACACAACCCAGCAAAACAACTTGCTTCCCTGCGTTGCCCAACAGGGAGAGAGAAGAAATGTGCCATATCTAAGATATGACGCATTTCTGCTCTCTTCCAGCGCTGGCACTGGGTGTGCTTCCTTGTGCTAATGCAGGAACCATGTGCCATTGAGCAAGGGGTACCTGGGATACAAGCAGGATGGGTTTTGTGCAGGAAGGCATACATTCCTGCACAAATACAATCCTTTCCTCTTTCTAAGTATGCTGCCGAAATAGGAATTAACGGGGAGAAATAAAGATATTTCTCTTCATTACGCATAAATTGGGAAGGCATACTGTGTAGATGCAATGCCAGGTTTACCAACATGAGCAAATCTGAGATTGTGTCCAAATCCATGTTTGGATGCATAGGAACACCCACCGAAGCCTCTATATGATATAACTAAAGAGGAATTCTGCTGCCTACAAAAGTTATCAAATGATAACACCCTTACCATTAAGACTTGCGATAAGGGTGGTGGCATCGTTCTGATTGACACTGCAGCATATGAACAAAAAATGAAACTCATGTTGAGCGATACAAACCTCTATATTTTGTTACAAAAAGATCCTACGGCCACAGTCAAACAACGCATCCTGGCATTAATTACAATTGCACAAGAGAATAATGAGATTTGCGAAAAAGAATTTGATTATTTAAATAAATCCTCCTCCACCATGCCTTGTATTATGGAATCCACAAGATTCATAAGGACACCCTTGATCCACCATACCGTCTAATAGTTTCAGCGATTGGCTCTATCACAGAGCCACTCTCCAAATATTCGGATACGTTATTGAGACCACATATACCTAAAACACCGTCCTACATCATGGACACTACTTCAATCATTAATAAAGTAGAAGGCATCCCATTTAACCAGTCTAGTAACATACTAGTGACACTAGACATTGAAGCACTGTATAGTAACATTCCGCAAGATAGTGCTCTCATTGCAATTGACTGGTTTATAGATAAGTATCAAGTTCCATGTCCCAAGTCCTTTCTACTTGAGTGTATTCAATTAGTTCTCATAGAAAACACGTTCCAGTTTGGAAATAGCCTTTACAAACAAATCAAAGGTGTGAGTATGGGGGTATCAGTTGCCCCATCAGTAGAAAATATATTTATGGCTAAATTTGAATACACCAATATATACAATCAGATGGCTCCCTTCTTTGAGTCAATCTATTTGTGGTCGCGATATATAGAAGACATTTTCTTTATTTGGACAGACACTGAGGAGATGTTGCGAGAGTTTCTATTATGGCTAAATGCTTGTAATGTTAACCTACGGTTTACATCCCATATCAGCAGGAATCAGGTGGAATTCCTTGATATTCTGATTAGGCATAATATGGGCACATTGGAAGTGGATCTATTTATTAAACCCACGGCCCGCAATACATTATTGCACTTCGACAGTTACCATCTCAGATCACAGAAAGAAGGGATCCCCTTCAGACAATTTCTTAGATTGCGTCGAAACTGTTCCAAATACAAGATTTCGACAAACAAGTAGGTATTCTTAAAACTAAATTTTTGGCAAGGGGCTATCCCCATAGGTTAGTGCGAATGTCATTAAAACAGGCTTGTTTTTATGATCGCGATTCTTTACTACAATCAAAAAGAAAGGAGAACTCAGAGCGTCTAGTGTGCATTACCAAACACTCAACTATGAATAATCAAATACGTCAGATAGTCAATTCTCATTGGCATATCTTAAACATTAATTTGGAAGAGTGTGACAGAATTCCAAAGCCTATTTATGCACATCGAAGAAACAAGAACATTAAAGAGCATGTCACGTGCTCCAGATTCAAGGAAGGAACCCCTTTTGTGCAAAAAACAATTGATGGGAACAGGCCCATCACAGGTACATACAAATGTAATGCCTGTAAAGCTTGTGACATGGCCATCATAGGAAAAAGTTTCATGTACCAAGGATTTAATATTTGCCCCCGCAAATTTTCTAACTGTAAGTTGAAAAATTTAATTTATCTGCTTGTATGTCCCTGCAACCTTGGGTATGTAGGTGAGACTGCAAGAACATTCTGCACTCGGTTTACTGAACACTGGTCAGCCATACATACGTCTAAATGTAATGCACCTGTAGTTAGACACTGTATGGAACAGAAACATAAACCAAATGATCTGAGATGGTACATTATAGAAAATCTAGAGAGTCAACTTTACACAAATACAGAGGAATACAGAAAGAAATGCGAAGTCTTTTGGATCTTTACTCCATCAACCCATATCCAAGGACTTACAGCGAAATACCTTGGGAAAATGCGATTAAATATAACATCAAATAACCAGCTAACCCACTTTCCCATCTAATATAGGGTAGGTTTGAGAAATTTCCTCACAGTATTGCATTATCAATTCTATTCCTTCTATATCAGCAGTTCATGCCTTCACTTAGTTAAGTTTCCATGACATAGCATGGCGGTACTATTGATGTTATGGGCGATAAAGAGTAATGAATATTGCCTAACTTTATTACCACTAATATCAGAGCAGACCATGCAAGATTTATATTGGAAACAGGGACATAAGGTGTGGGTGTGAGCCAGCACTAGATTACATCAGATGAAGTTTTTCCATTTCAGAGCACAATCTTATCAATTCATTCAAGCATTCATATATAAAATACTATTGGCAGAGAATCGGCTTAGAATCTGAATAGATGTTTATAATACATATTGGCTATGATATTTTGTTTGGCCACTAGAGTCTTTTCTCTATATCTATTATTTTAACCTCAGACAGTATACTAGACCTGAACGACGTTCTAGTTACCAGAAAACATCGTTATGCCGATAACATGACCTAACTACGTCATTACGGTAGGAGACGCTCAAGGCGGGGCTATTTAAACGTCCCGGACAGTAGTCCCGCATTTATCATCGGGAGCAAAATACAACGCGGCTCGACATACAGTTTATCTGCAAGTATAAAATAGACCTCTTATGCATGATACTGGGCGGCTAGGGGCACATTAATTTATATACTTCGTATTGGAACAGTTGGTTAATATACGGCTGCATACTATGTTTGGTTTGCAGTTTATCCATCTGGTCGCGTCAATAGGGGACTACCACGAGAGTCATTTTGCAATTACAGAGGCGGCATACATTGTTGTCTAACCTCGTTTTTAAAGGTAACACTTCATTGGGTTTTATGAGAACACTTGGAGCGAGTCATACATAGTTAAATATAACGCCGTATTCCTGTCGTTCTCATTTGATCCCTTTAGATACAAGACACTATTCCTCCTCAGACCCTGGGAGGAACTTGGATACAACTTTCACTATATTCTAATAATCAGAAAAGGTATCTATTCAGCGGGCCATTCTTACCGGAGCACATAATGCCCAATATATTGCATGGTATGTAACAAACCCATCTTTGGTTTGTCTTTTGTCCGGTGTTGTTTTACAGCTTATCGGCATCAAAGAAAGCTTATGCTGCAGAACGTCTATGACTGCATGACTAGGCTAGAGACATTAACATTGCAGGTAACCTTCTTCTGATGGTTCTATCCATGAGATAGGGGTGTGAGTTTATTACATCAGTCCTCATATGGTTTATCTTTTTTGTACATAGATCCGGGACAGTGTAATACATTTGATTCCTGCAATCTGGAGGAGCGTGAAAATTACAGAATCATTATCAAACATCATGGAACTAAGGACTATATGTAGGCTTGATGAAAGAAGGATATTATATATCAGTTTATCTTTTAATCATAGGTAACCATTGTTTGGTTTGCCAAAATAGAGCCTTTACATTAATTCATGCTACAAATATAATTTGCATCATCTTATGGGCTCTGTTTGCTCTTTTGTATCAATTGTAGCTATTCCATTTGGTGCAGCACACTACTCCCTCCATTGAAAAGTACGAACACATCCTTATTAGGTAAGAATGTCTTTTATAAATTATTTTTAGTTGGGACCCCGCACCCGAATGGGTCTACTACTGGGATGATCAACATGTATAAATAAAACTTAGGGTCTAGAACAGGTTAGGCCCCCTGCTTATCTTGCTTTGACTGGTACATGGACCTAAACTTCCTGTTTGATTATATCTGACATTTCATGATCATATCTTTTCTGTTTGGGCTATAAGGAGCATACTAGTGGTTGACACTATACATATTCTGTTCCCCTTTTTTTTCTGAGCACGTGATTCTTCTTTTGATAATTGAGTTGCTTGATCATTTTTACCGTAGCAGGGCTCTTTTGTGTACCTCCATATTCTCAGTATCAATTCTTAGAGCTTCAATGTATCACTGTTGCACTATATATGCAACATCTATTGTTTTCTATCTTATGGAGTTACAAGTTAATCTCCTGAAGAAGGCGGCCCTCCGACGAAACGAGCGTAGAGACTGACGACGAAATCCTATGGACTGTATAGTTATGAACATTTGCAATTTTCACTGTAAAAGTGTCCTACATTTGTAAATCTATTCACATTGTGATGTTTATATTTTAATTGTTGTTTTTTTTATTAGATTGATGCATGTGTTTTAAGATTTATATGTTTTCTGTTTTTTATCCATTGTGATATATATTGCTTTTTATGTGTAACACAAATAACTTTGTGAATAAAAATAACTTTTATATGAAGCTAGACATTTGTCCTTGGTAGATACATTGAGGCTCTGGATCATCTTTAGCTATATTATTCACCTAACCAGAGTTAGGTCCCATGTTGCCTAGGAAATTTTGAACATTAGGAACACCCATTCTCCACCCATGGAATGCCATCTAAACGCAAAGCAAATTAAGTCAGTGATTTGTGCTGCTTCCATTACTCTGGATATACCAAACCACGTAGAGCCACGCAAGGTGGCTTTGAATGGCTTAGTAAATGCCACTTAAGGGCTTGGGTGCATTGTATTACCTTGCGTGATGCAAAGGCAACACAAGCTCTTAGTCAATTGGCCCCCCAGTTCCAATGTTGGTACCTACAGGTGTAACACTGCATCTTCTCTACTGTATTTTTATTGTGGGTAGTGATTGCTGCCACATCATGTTGCTCTGATGATTGTGTAACATGGAGGGATTCCCTAGTATACCAATAGATAAGCTTCAGTCAGACCCATGTCAGGCCATAAAACATGCTTCTGGCCACTACGATTCCTTTATAATTGCAGCATCATGGACCCTGATGAATTTGTAGCAAATGGCACAGAACCTTGTTGAGCAGAACCGACCCAGACCGACTTGCTGCTGTTTTGCAGCCATGTGTGTGGTCTGTGATGTATGTGTATAGTTGGGCAAAAGAGGTCAAGCACCTCAGCCTCTCTGACTTGGCAACTCCTTCTTTCGTCTATGGCTCCAGGGCCATAGCGCAAGGCCCTCTGGTGCAGGGAAGTCATCAACCATTTGGAGGGCTGCCAAACCTCCCCCGCACCCACACTGAATACATGGTCAACAAATATATGTGAGAAATTAGTCTGAGGGCCCCTCATCATATTTTATGAGGGGAGTCATTTTGCGATACACCATTGTCTGGCTTCTGGTAAGGATTAGTTAAAGCAAGGCTGACTGGATAATATTGAAAATGCTGCCCATCCACTCACGTATTTCAGGCTGTTGCTAGTACAAGAAAGTGTCATAAGATAGTGCCAGAAGATGTTTGATCAACTTCATTTCTCTGGAAAAAAGTGCCCACTGCATAGAGCTACTCTCTCAGTCTTTGGGTTTCTCTCCATTCCTCTCACTCTTAAATATCTTTCTATGTCACTGTTTCACTTCCCTTTTCTTCCTCTCTCTCCTGTGCCTTTTCCTTGCTGTATCTCTCCATATATATTATTGTTTCTCTCCATCTTTTACTCTCTTTTCATTCTCTACATCATACACACTTTCATGTTCTCTAAAAGGCAGTTTTTAAATGTATTCATACTTTCCCATATCTTTTGTTGTACTCTCATGTTCACCTACCTCCCTCCCTCACTCTCATTCTACGTTTACTCATCTTTCTCATTTTCTCTTCACTCTCAGAAGAAGACTGCACCCCTCAAAACGTGCGTCCTGGACGTGGGCCCTGCTCACACATGGTAAATGCTGGCCGTGCACACTTTTCTCTGTGTCATAGTCTCTCCAATCCCCCCTCCATACATATGCTTTCACACTCACTTCATACACGTTCACTCTCCGCCTCCCTCCCGCTTCCCAACTCTTTTTCTCTTCCTCACTTTACCACATGACACTTTTTAAGCATTCTGAATATATATCTCGAAAACAAAAACTGTGCTAAAAAAGCAAAAAACACTGAAAACAAAGTATCCTAGAAAATAGTCGTCAATGAGGACTATGAAGCTTATTTTAAACAGCATGCTAGTTGTTTCTGTGCCTGTAGCATCTTCTTTAGGTGAATAAATGTTATACCCCATACCTTAAATTATGGAGCATCCTAGACTCCCATAGTATTGAAAAGAAGATCACCCATCCTTCCTTCTAAAGTAGCATAACATTTCAGGACGTTACAACTAGAGAATTTACAAACAACTGGCATAAGGTCTGAAGTGCTCAGCAAAACAAATACAACGTTGTTCCCGCTGTATCTTCATAATAATTGTCAACGAATAATATATATGGTCTGCTGGGTCAGTATTAAAAAGCTTTCCAGTTGCTAGATTCGTATATACCTTTGGTGCACACTCTTCCTCTGGCTTAAATGGTGATTGCTTTTGCTTAGCTCTTTGCTACTATTCCCCCTGTTCAAAGCAGAGCATGTGCTTAGGTCTGGTGGCTTAGTGGGCTAATGCGTCCACTATAGATGCCTGTGCTTGACCTCACGGTTACAGATTCAAATCCTAGCGGGCCGACTCATCGTTCTGAAGTCGATAAAATGAGCACCATTGAGTAGTGTAACAGTAAACAACTGTTTTTCAGTGCTAAGATGCCCACAGGTGAATGTGCATTTTACAAATACACATTGTTGGAACTGGTATTTTTGCCTGGTTAGACCCAAACTTTTTGTTTCCTTCCTGCAATTTCTTCTCACCCATTTATGTTGGTTTTAGGACTCTGGGCACTTTACCATTGCTATTGAGTGCTAAAGTGCATATGCTTTTGGTGTGAATCATAATTCTGATTTGTTATCGACGAGTGGCAAATTTGATTTACTGTTAATTCTCTAGTAAAGTGCACTATGTGTCCCCAGGGTCTATAAATCAAATTCTACTAGTGGACCTGTTGCACAGGTTTTGCCACCCACACAAGTAGCCTTGTATACTAGTCTTAGGCCTGACATTGCAGTGTCTGCAAGTCCAAATAGTAAATGTCATGTTGTACTGGTAAGTGCACCCACTTGCCAGGCCCAAACCTTCTCATTTACTACATATAAGGCACCCCTAAGGCAGGCCCAAGGTACCCTCATGGGCAGGGTGCAGAGTATGTGAAAGGTAAGACATGTACTAGTGTGTTTTACATATTCTGATGGTGAAATACTACCAATTTCGTTTTTCACTATTGCAAGAACTAGCACTCCCATAGGGTATCATTGGAGTTGCCTTGTAAAATTTTGTAAGTCTAATTTTTAATTGGGAACAGTTAGAAATTTGCAGTTTGGGCTCTCTGAGCTCAGAATCTAAAAAAACATATGTTTTTGAATGTGGTTTTTAAATTCTTTGTTTGAAAATGGCACATTTAGACAGTAAGCATTTTCTTGCTTAATGATTCAGTGCCTGCCTGGGAAATCCATATCTGTGTTGCCAGGGAGATGGTCTTTCCTTCATACACTCTAGACAGTCGCACATAGGAATCTGAGGTGTGCCCTGCATAACCTGATGGCTCATCACCCGGTTGATGGGACTTCCTGAGCTAGAGGGGTGGGAGGAGTTGTCACAAACACCTGAACAGGGCTGTGCCTGTCCTCACACAATGCTGTCTCCACTCCCTGTAGTGTGTCTGCGGGCAGAGCAGGGAGGGGCCAGGTTTTGTGAACAACAAAGACTTTACTTTGAAGGTTGCTTACTTCAAATATCAAAACTGGTATAAGTATTGGGGCTCTGACTCCCCAACTTTTGAATACTCTGGTCTGGAGTAAGGATTCTGCCAAGAAAAAGGGCTGGAAATACTGTCAGGAGAGACTACCATGTTGCTTCATGCTTTGCAGTGTTTGGCTGCTGTGTGCTGCTTCTGTCTTGGGCTGTGAAAGGACAGAACTGAGCTGTCTTTATCCTGCTGTTTAAGTTTCTCCAAGGGCTTGAGTTAGACCTTGCCTCCTGTTTCAGGAACATCAAAGACTTTGTCGTCATCTCCTTACCAGGACTGGGAACTGCAGTTTTGTGCTGCAACAGAAAAAAAGGAATATTGACACTGTCACTGATGCCGCTACCTGCACCGTGACCAGACTGCATCAAACAAAGCATCGCCCACTTCACAATGCAATCCTGGTCTCATCGCTACCACCTTCATGGAGTAGCTGCTTGCACCGCAGCCTGTTGGCACCACATTATGTATCGCCCTGCTGCCTTCACTGTGGCCTGTAGTCACCGGCCGTAAGGCACACAAAGCATTGCCCCTTCCCAAATCACAGCCCTAATCTACTGACATCAGCAGCATCTACTCCAGCCTCATCAACTGACACCGCTACTTGCACCGCAACCTGTGCGCACCGCATGACTCATCAACCTGGTTTGTATTGCAACCTTTGGTCTACTGACAAGAGCGCTTCAGCAATGACACCAGATCACTACCTGAACCTTGACCTCTGGGCACTGCACAACGCTTTGCTCCACTTTGCATCACAGCCCCAGCCCTGCCATCAGCACTCCCCACTTCAACCCCATGGAGTTTGATATGCAATGCAAGTTACTTTGACGGCCCAATGACTTCTGCACCGCCCTCCGGAATGGACTCTTGCTGAAGCCGGCAATGCTGCATCTTTAGATCTCATTGCTATTTCCACAATGTCCATCATTTCCAAGTATTGTTTGCAGGTCTTCTGGAACCTGTAGCTGGCCCGCACCCCTCTCGGTCAGCCTGAACTGTTGGATTTGTTTTTCACGACACCACAATAGCCCCAGTCGGAGCTATTGACTTCGGGAAACTGCATCTTAAGCTGATTCTTACAAAATTTGTATTTTAATTTATGCATGTTTAATTGTTATCGTTTTGGTCTGGTTTTACACAGATAAAATTGTCTGTTTTGCTAAAACTGGTGTGGCATCATTTTGGAGTGTTTTCACTATGCTACTGTATTGTGTGGAAACGCTACAGACATTGCCTTTCCAGATAAGCCTGACTGCTCGTGCCAAGCTAACAAGGGGATGAGCAGGGGTTATTTTAGGTGTGTTACTCCCTTACCCTAACTAGAACCTGTGCAAAATGATTATTTTGGATTTTGTGTTCCTGTGCAAAACTTTTAATGTTCTTGAAAGTTACTTGAAAGTTATTTAAATCAGCACTTTATAAAAAATGGGACGTTCCTTGGGTTGTATATGGGCGTTCCACGCATGGTTTTGCACCCAAAAATAATCTCCTTTTTGAGAGCTGGATGATAAAAAGATAAATGCTTTTCTTTGTCCAAATGATTCTGATTGCATGTATGCTGCATTGTACAGCAACCATCCAAAATGGGAAAAGTTATAAAGTTAGCCTATTTATAGTATTTGGTACTGAAAGGGTACCCTTCCAGTTCAAAACATTTGCTAGACATTGCACTATGGTGCAAACATGTGTGTATGTTGTTAGACATCCTGATTGTGCACCAGCTCTAGGCAGAGAGCAGGACAGTACAATATCTTAGTAAATGACACTTTATTGCTATATTGCTAACACAATGCAGAGCAGCAACTTCGGTTGCTGCTCTGCACTGCATGACCTATTCATCTGAGCATTGGTAAGGGCACACATGTGAGTAACTGTGTTATTATGTTCCCAGATTTATCCCCATCACATCACAATTGCAATTAGATACCACATACAAGAATAAACATAAACTCATTATATAGCACCCTTTTTAAGTCTGGCTTTAGCAAGTACCTTTTGATTCCACTAAAATTATATGGCTAATATACTTACTTAAAGGGTCTTTCAGACAGCTCTTTTCATTCATTGGTCTGTTGGTATGTCATTCACATTCCACTTCTGCCCACTACAGCATACAGCAAAGGGTCAGCCCACTGGAGTCACTGGCTTCAGTCGTACTCAATGTGACAGATTTTTGGGCACTTTGCACTGGCGTACAATCACCAAAAGGGATGCACACCAGTGCAACGGTTTGAGTTGGCATTTGCTTTCCAACATAAAACTTTATTTCCACTGGAACGGTGTCTAAAAGGAAGCAAATCAGTGCTATGTGTTACTTGCAACATTTTTAGAGAGGGCTTTGTGACAAAAAAAAATCTCCATATAGAAGACACAAATTAGGAGAAAGGTTTTTCCCCCAAAATATTCAAGCTTTGCACTGTACAGCACCCATACAAAGAGGAAAACGTGTTTATTTCATCAAGTCCAGGCATAGGGGCATCTTTATGATAACTGGCGCATCCCCAGGGATGCGCCAGTTATTTTGCGCCGCTGCTCCGCCACCCATGGTGCGCCGCATTTACAATGCGGCGCACCATGGGGCAAAAACGGAGCAGATGCGTGACGCATCTGTGCCGTAAAGGTGGCGCATTGCTGGAGTTGCGTCGCAAGCGCGACGAAGCTCCAGCAAGGCTCGGGGGTGCCCCATCTTTACAATGCTGCATCAAGACCTACGCCTGCTTCAAGCAGGCGCAGGGTTTTTACGCAGCATTGGCCTGAAAGTGACTGAGTGAAATCTTATAGATTTCACTCAGCCACTTTTGCGAGGCGCACCTGTCCCGGAACGCCCACCCTGCGCCGTAAAGCCCACAAGTGGCGCAGGGCTTTACAACGTGACGCATCTGCCTAGATGCGTCACGTTGTAAATGGGTCGTAGGGATGCGCCACGTTTACGCCGCAGTTGCGTGACGCAAACGTGGCGCATTCCCAACATAAATCTGCCCCTATAGTATTTTGTACTTCAAGGGTAGACTTTCAGAACAAACGCATTGCTGGACATCAGGCTCTCACCTGCAAACATGTATGCCTGGAGCAAGGCAGCCTGATTGTGTTCCAGCTTATGGGAACAGAGCCCCAGCATCATATTATAGTAGATGTTGATGTGCTGCATCTTGTCAAAATATTAGTTAATCTGCCTCTTCGTGATGATAATAGTGTAAATGCTAAGGATCCTTTTGAGTGGGGCGGGTTGAGAGGGTGACGTGTTTTTATCCTACAAAGGGAAGTTATTACGTCACTCAATTACACACAAAATAACAAGGTTTTTAGAAATCAAATCTTATCCCATAATAGTGGCATCACATGAACGTTGACCTTGATGATGGTCCATGATTTCTTTTTCTTTAAATAATTTTAAATTGAAACTGAAATACAGAGGTTTGAAGTTGAGCTGTAGTTGTGAGCAGTTATGGTAATCTAAAGTTAGCGTCAGGCGTCAGCCTTTCTTAATTTCAAATGAATAAACTTCCTCAATGAAAATGACACTTTGCTTCAACACTGAACTTCATAATGCACCTGTAAAAATGTTTTCATAGTTTTGATATCTGAACCACGTGTGACGTCGATTACATACATTGCATCAGATTGGAAAAGACAACACATTTCCATACCCACTCAAATCTCTTGTCATAGCCGTCAACACATCAAATCCTATAAACCAGAGTCCTGCTGTCAGATCACAGCTCAGACTTCACAAGACCGGGAACAAGCAAAAGGAACGGTGGAATTCCAAAGAAGTGACTGCATTTGTAACTTAAAAGTGTCACGCGGTTGAGACTTATAAACAAAAGCTAGTAGGCAGATCATCTCAACATGATAGAATAAAGATTCACTAGCAAGAAAGCAAAAACACATGCACAGGTATTTCTCTCTCAAAGGTGCAAGTTTCCCCTGCATACGAGGGTACTATCAGTTTACTGGAAGTATGCTCTGAGAGCCTGGTATTTTCAACAACAATTCAGATTATTTTCTAAAGTGAGGATGTAAATGCAGAGCGCTACAATTGCCAGTTAGAGAGCTTGGGGCAGATTTATGATGGGAATGCGCCACGTTTGCGTCACGCAACTGCGGCGTAAACGTGGCGCATCCCTACGACCCATTTACAATGTGACGCATCTAGGCAGATGCGTCACGTTGTAAAGCCCTGCGCCACTTGTGGGCGTTCCGGCGCAGGGTGGGCGTTCCGGGGCAGGTGCGCCTCGCAAAAGTGGCTGAGTGAAATCTATAAGATTTCACTCACTCACTTTCAGGCCATTGCTGCGTCAAAACCCTGTGCCTGCTTGAAGCAGGCGTAGGTCTTGACGCAGCATTGTATAGATGGGGCACCCCCGAGCCTTGCTGGAGCTGCGTCGCGCTTGCGACGCAACTCCAGCAATGCGCCACCTTTACGGCACAGATGCGTCACGCATCTGTGCCGTTTTTGCCCCATGGTGCGCCGCATTGTAAATGCGGCGCACCATGGGTGGCGGAGCAGCGGCGCAAAATAACTGGCGCATCCCTGGGGATGCGCCAGTTATCATAAATCTGCCCCATAGTGTATTGTCAGCATGCGTATTAGGTCGCGTCAGCTGACACAACATTGGCCCCATTATCTTCTATTACTCAATTACCATTCTGTATTGTTTTCAGTATTGTTGACTAAAAGCTATAGCTGCTAGTTGAGCTACATGAGAAATAGAGATATTAGTTACAATAGGTGATTTTTAATTTTTTGCTTTAGAAACTAATATTCCGGAAGATTAGGCAGTATGCTTGATTAAAGGGACTCAAAAATCTTCATGAATCTCTGTGTGATCATTTGTTTCTTTCTCAACCGTGGTATATTTCATTCAATTTATAAAATATTTTGTAGATCCTGGTTTACTCACCTGACAGTTAAAATCCATCTATTGCTGTATAGGTGAAAACTACTGGAATCTGAGAGATTCAGAGAAGGGTGCGTGTATGAAACCCCCAAACTAAAATTATCAATCAATCAGGGGTTCATATAGCGCGGCTACTCACCTGTGAGGGTCTGAAGGCACCGATTGGGGGGGCTGCTGATCCATCTGCTGATGAATAAAAGCCCAGTCCTGTAACTGTTGTGTACCCTCTCTCCCAAATGATAGCAAAACCTGTAGTCCTCACCCCTGCATTGGAATCCTCCCAGGCAAGAATAAAGGTTCAAACATTCATTATCAAAACCTCAAATTTTGCAAAAACGTCATACCCATCTTTTTTCAGTTCCCCTCCTTTTAGCCTTAAATAGAAATTACGAGTCAACTCCGTTCCTATGTGAACATGAGAAGGTACCTTGCAATCTAGAGCACAAACAAATAAAAATTTACTTTTTACAGCATGCACAGATGCGACTCCATACGGACAGTAATTCTCCAGAATACTAACACTGTGGATATACAGATGACATACACTGAGCAGTTAAAAAAAATAAATCCATTATTATCACATGAAATTTGAAATATAGACTGCATTTGCAGACAGGATGT
Organism: Lissotriton helveticus; assembly: GCF_964261635.1. Classification (NCBI taxonomy): domain Eukaryota; kingdom Metazoa; phylum Chordata; class Amphibia; order Caudata; family Salamandridae; genus Lissotriton; species Lissotriton helveticus. The sequence goes on along the minus strand of NC_136072.1, from coordinate 875,114,775 downwards.
GTAGCTGGCCATTTACTAGAATAACTAAGTGGTTACTTTCACATGATTCTCTTAGCTTCTAAGGGCCTAATTACAAGTTTTTGTTGGAGCGATGGTGCGGCGGTGCAAACTGCCGCACCACTGCTCTGCCACAGCTCGCACCACCCACCAGACTATGACTTTTAAGTAGTTTGGCAGGTGGGCGGCATGGCAGTCCCATCGTGGTGCTTTTTTTAAAGGTAATGGCGCCATTAGAAAAGGCATCGCAATCGGACCACACCACAAAGTTCCTTCATGGCATGGACTCGAAAGTCCATGCCGTGCAGGAACCTATGTGCATGCACACAAGGGGGAACATGGTATGCCCCCCTGTGTGCATCCACATATGTTTGAGGCACAGGGGGGTCCTGCAGGGCCCTATTTGTGTCCGCTTTACCAGTAGAACTGCCAGGGATAGCCTGGCTGAGAGAAAATGCGCTATATGCTTGGTAGCTCTATGGCGGTCCTGGCAAGCATAAAGCGGCCTCTGACCATCGCTCCTACGCTGGGTAACGGCTGTTTCCTGGTAGAGCCTGCAGTTCCAGGGCAGTTCGACAGCCTGAGTCCTAATCGGGCAGTCAGGCCACCAGTGTGGGGGTGGCTGGACCCCCATCGCCATGCCACCACGTGTCTCGCGATACTCGGACCACAGATTTGTAATTGGGCCCTAAGTGTTTTCTTTACTCACTCTATTGTGTAGTATACACATAGTGATGCCACATTGGACAACACAACAAGAATTGGCCATTCGAGGTCAAAATCATAATGAACAGCACCTCTGTATGTCATAAAATGTATGAACAAACACTGTTATTTTTTGTATTTTCAGGAAAGGACAAAGATGTCCATAAGACTCTCTAAATGAGAGAGGACTTATGTAATCAGGGCAATATCCCATTCTGATCCTAGAGAAGGATCAAAAAATCCATAAAAGGTCCTGACGAAAGCCGAAGTCCCAGGAGGGTGCAAGTATGACTGAAACATGTTGATCAGATGATGTTTATGATACAGATATGTGGGACACCCCAACACTTCCTTAAACACATTGTATACCTCAATTTAATCTTGCCACTATCCCTAGTAGTCTTTACATAAGTTCAAGTTTTGTTTTATGGGGTTAGTAGGCACTTTACCAGTATTTTTATAGAAAGGATCCCGTCAATGTCTCTAACACGCGGGACCTCTGTTCCTGGTGGAAGTTAAGACCCAAGGATGTCACTTTCAGTCATAAGAACGCCAGTGGAAAACATACCACTGACTGAACATTACTGTTGAGGGTCCTAAAAAGAACGCAAATCTATTTCCTTTACAGACATGGCTTGACTGTCTGTAGCGTTCTGATAGATTTGTTGTAAATAATACACTGGCTGTTTGGGTCAGCCTCATTCAACATCTCTCACAATATCAGCCCAGAGACTATTTTTCTCTCATCTTCACCCTAGTTGGTGCATTATTTTGCCTCAAATCCATGATGTGGTTTAATGATCTGGATACCCCTAGGCTCTGTAAGCCAGTCTTACTCCTAAGTTAGCAATAATATTCTTTTACTTAAGATTTCTCATGAAATGTGAAACTTAGAAATAGTGAATGTCTATCTTTTGCCTAGGTATTCATCAGAATTGTATGTACAACTTCAGGAGCTAGATAAATGCATTGGTGCTCTTTGCTTGGACCAGTTCCAACAACGGCAGTCCCTTTCATTTGTCATCATGTCATCAAGCTTCATATCATCCGGGTGTGTTGGGACTTTAACACAAAACCTTATGCATCACTGGTGGATCTAGATGTGCTCAAAGAAAAAGCGTTTTAGCACAACCTGTCTTCCAATCCATGGGCAAATCAAAGAGGGGAGTCAAATTATCTTTCTTTATAGTAAGTATTGACATACACTACCTGAATGGCTGTATGTCCCCTGCCAAATGTACTTTTTGCCCTTGGAATTGATAGAGCCTCATCAACTATAGTTATTAAACCTGAAATATTGGCAGTTCATTGAAGACTTTCTAGTCCAGAAAATGACTGAAAGTGACCACGACCTATATATATCTCATTTTAGACTCCCTTATGCAGCATCAGATAAGCAAAAGTCTCTCTCTGAACTGTGATATATAGTAAAGTGTATGTTGCAACTATCAGGAAAACAATGGCCTTGCAAAGTATTGACACCAAGAAAACTGGTCATCATGTAGCCTATTTTCCCTGGTATCTTAAATCTAAGAATCCCTAGAAATGAGAGATGCCAGAAATAGTACACAGGCTCGAAAACGTAATTGAGAAGGCTAATTATTTCTCCATCTATCTGATCACACAGTACCACAGATGTTGATATTTCATTGAAGATTAACTGGTTTTCTGTGGAATGCCATAATCTAAAGCAATTGTACGCAATTACTCTGAAGCACAGGCATACTGTAATCGATAGGGAATAATGTTTAAAAAAAGTGCGGCAGCAGTATAAAACCTTTATAAAATGCAAGAGCAGTCGTCTCCACATAAAAGCTTATCAAGCACTCAAGGATGCATTAAGAAGCAGGAACACCAAGAGATTTTAGGAATTGATTAGATGGGCTCTGAAGGAAGTGGGAGAAATCTATACACCTCCATGACATCTGACTCCTGGTACAACTACTTTTCAATCATGTAAAATTGGGCTAGCTCAAGTACTTCAATTCTTTGACAAATCAAGAGCATGCCTCTAATGAATTATGTCATTTTTTTCGCAGCCAAATCTATTCTTCAGCCACAGGAACAGCTATAGCTAAATCCTACTACAAATTTACTGAAGGTGAGGTTCAAATAGCTATTCCCAGCCAAAAGCATGGATATATCCTGAAGGGGTATATGTTGACATTCTTTGAATTGTCTTATCAGTGTGGCATTGATCTTATCTGTTGCCTAAAATGCAATATGGCTTCAGGAGAAGATTCACTCTTTTTGGTGGGCAGCAATTATCAACCCGCCTTATAAAAAAAGGAGCGCGGAATGATCCAGCCAGTTATTGACAATTGCCCCCATTGAAGGAATTGGTAGATCTATGCCAACATTGTTACTTACCTGTGCGGAAGACTGGGACATGAATTATGAGATTATTATATCTTCACAAGGAGGGTACAGAAAAGGCCTAGGAGCAATTGACCAAGCAATTAGATTGCACAATTGAGGTTCTGAAATACATACATATAATAAAATTAAGGCTATGTATGACATTCATCAACCTTAAAATGGTGTTTGATGTGGTTGGCTGACTTTTTATTTGGTGGAACTGGGATGCCCAGAGGAATTAGTGTCCACAAAAAATTTCCACTAAAAGGAGAACCTGCCGTTAGCTAAATAAAGCCAAAAATAGTGAAAGAACTCCAAGTTTGCGATAAATATAGGTGTAATGCAGTGCTGTGTCCTGTCCCAGCCTTGTTTATTATGGGAGGTTGATATATATCGGCTTGGTTTGAATCTCTAGAAATGGGCAGTTTGTGGTGGGCAATATTTTTTAAATTTTGCTATTTATCAAAGACGCTGCTCTTTTGACTCACACCAAAATTTGAATGCATTAACTCAAGGGATTTAAAGATTACTGTGAAGCAAAGAGTCTTCAGGTCATCATATCAAAGACAAAGTAAATTACAAAAGCAGCATAGGGAATACATCTAGGGCCAGATGTAGGTCGCCCAATACCGGTCGGGAAAGGCCGAAATTACCAAATTTCGGCCGTTACCGACCGGTATTAGGCTTTTGAGATGTAGGTGGCCATTTTACGGCTTCGGATACCGAATCAGTATTTTAAGGAATCGGTAAACTACCAATTCCTTAAAATACCGATTCGGTACATTACCGAATCCTTAATGTAGGGAGCACTCAAATGAGTGCTTTTCCCATTTCAGGATTCATTATTTACCACCAACTACAAGTTGGTGGTAAATATCGAAAACCCTAAAAAAGAGCAAATTTTTGCAAATTATAACAGTGCCATGTGGCAAACATACATGCCCTTAGGGCATGCATGTGTGCCACATGTGCACCCATGCACTATTCAGGGGTGCAACAGGGTGTCAAAGTGACACCCTGCCACCCTTGAATGTGTTACCGATTTTACCGAATCAGTATTTACCGATTCGTTAATTCCCATTCATTCCTATGGGCCTGGAGGTATTTACCGAATCTTACCGATTCAGTAAAATTTACCGAATGAATACCTACATCCCATTTACCGATTCTAAAATACCGAACCGGTAAAATTCGGTATTTTAGAATTGGTAAATCTGGATTACCTACATCTGGCCCTTAATATCTAAAGAATGCAGCTGGATTGCATGTGTCCTCCAGACTATTTGAGGGTCAAATCTAATGAAAAAAAGGATCCTAGTCTCTCTAGTTATTCAAAAGTGAGGTAATCGTGAGCCAAAACGCCAACTCTGATCTAAGATTTTCAAACAATTGTCATTGTAGATTGACTGCCCCTGCTCTCATAGTATATTGAGCAAAGACTATAGGTGCAGGGATCTACAGGGCAAAGTTGCGGGAGCATAATAAAGTTGTTGGTCTGGTGAGATTTGAGAACCACGTACTGCAGCACCATCTTTATCTTAGAACATGAACCCAAACAGATGCTTTCAGGTCATAGTAGGGCCCATTTCTGTTGATCACTGTTTAGTACTTAGATAAATCTTGTATTGGATTGAAATTTGGGGGGCACAAGAGCTGAGCAACTACACGTAAACCTTGTGTGAGCTGTGGTCAAGCACTAAGTCAACCAAATTACCTTGGTACAACCATGTAGCTTCCACTTTGAACTTCATAGAATGTTCAAAGTTTTGGTACACGCCGATAGATTGTCTTTAACAAGTATGCGGTTTGTAAAAGAAAAGTCCGGGATTACGACATTGCTCATTTGAGTGGCAAATTAGTAATGCACTTTCAAGCCTCTTTCTGCTAATCAACTTAGAGACGTCTATGACTAACTTAGTAATTGGGTTGGGGAAAAATAGTCTTATGGTATTGTAATAATTGATGTTTGCTGCCTTCATGTGTTTTTATATGTGTTTTTATAACTCAAGTTAGTGTTGTGTATTATGTGGCTTATGTTTGTAAACAGGAACAGTAAAGTTGATTGACTGGTTCTATGGCTGCATTTTGTAGTATGAACAATGTTAAAAAGGGATTTTAATGGTTTAATTATTTTATTTTGGCTTAGAAACTAGCTGATGTGCTTGCTGTGCTTATGGATTCAGGAGGAGTGTGGTTTGTTTGGAATATATGGTAGTGACGACCGCCTGCCAGACCTGACTCAAGAGGTTGGGCATTCCTCTAGCTTCATGCTTCTTTTGAAAGTATATAATGGGCATTGTAGTTAGGTGACAATGTAAGCTACAAGATACTCTTTTAACCCCCCCCAAAATATTGATTTTCACATGGGATTGTTATCTCACAGAACTATAACTCGTGCCCTGAAGTAATTATAACTCATACCCTAACCCAGCATTGCTAATTACCTCACACATTATATCACTCATGACAACATCTATTCTTTTATGTTTATATCATAGCAACATCTGAGATGACATCATTGTTAACACAGTGCATGGTGGGGGAGCGAGGCTCCCAGATGGTAGTTTGCTTTGCAAATAGACTTAACATAACTCTCTTGTCCTCCAAATTTCAAAAATCCTTTCTCTCCCATAAGGTCATGCTCAGCAAGTGCCAAGATCTCTCACAATTCCATTCTCTACTGTGATTTCCCCACCCTTGCTGCTCTTTGTTTTGTGGATTGTCTTCAGGTGTACAATTCCTTTACTTTCCTAACCAATTTAATATCTCTTCCCCCCCAAGCCAATCTCTTGCACTACAATGTTCCGCAGGGCCAAGTAAACTGTGTCTGCCACAGGCCTGAACACTTCCATCTTTGGAACCAATTCGACTTGTGAAGACATTGTTTGAAAGAACTTCTTGATTGGCACACTGCCAGAAAATATCCTTGGGGCTGCTGATTGTTCATGTATGGCTGGGCTCAAACTGGAATGGCATGGTGAGCAAAAAAACGATGGATTTAGGCCCAGATCTCTGTAATGGGGTGAATGTATGACATTGTTCTGCATTCTGTCCATCAACTGTAGTTTTTGCTGATTGTTCAGGAGCAGCAACCCATAGAACGCTCAACCATAAACCAGCTGGCCATATGGAAATCAGAGTCATCTCCAGATTTTGAATCTGTGTGTTGTATTGCCAAATTATCTTATGTTAAAAGGGGGATTTTCCTAGCTTCAGTGAAGAGGAAATCTAAACTTTTCTTAAAGACAATAAGGTTGGTATAATATCCCTCCGTCACTTCCCTGGGGTGTTAATGCACCATTTCATTGTGTTTGGAAGCTGCTGTTGTTTACCTAATAATATTTTATTTTACTTAATGTTATTTACCAACATATAGTTTGTGGAAATCTTGCTTTGTCTCACATTTATTTATTTTTCAGGTTCTCCCTATTTCAACATTTTTAAAATGGTCACATTGCTTCTCATTTTCTGCTGACACCTTGGGAGTTCACGCTTATTTATTCATTTTTTTTTCTGTTAGGGCCAAGACAGTTCTTCATATCAGAATTCTACCTCCTTGCTTATATTTGTTACTGTAGTAAGCTGGCTTTCTATATTGTGTACTAAAATGAGGTACACTGTGCAGAGAGATCTGTAGATCCCCACTTGGTATACAGAGGTAAAAGAAGATAATTCTAATGCTCTTTTTTTGGTAGTGTGGGTGAGTAGTTAGGCTTATCAGAGGGTAGTGCTAAGCATTTGTCACACTCATAGAGGCAATAAATGATATACACACTCAATAATAAATCCGAGACTAATTTACAAAAAAAGTATTGATTTTTATGGAATTTTAAGACCAAAAAGCTTTATCTACAGTACGTACTTTCGGAGTTGTGATATTTAAAAGTTCTGAAAATATATCACTTTTGTGCCCAATTATTCACCATTTAAGTCAATGGGAAAAAGTATTAAAATGCATAGAAAATCAGGCAATGCTTGCATAAAGTTCATTTTCTTATTGTAGGTTGATCATGGGACCAGGTCTGATGTTCCAGGAGCAGAATTTGGGACGTCCCAGATTCAACCACGATCAAAGTGATGAAGTAGATGGTAGCGGATGCGCTACGACGAAGGGAGCCACATGAAAACACATTGCACAGAGGGACTTAACGATAAGTCCAAGGGGTCTCCTTCAAGGGGAGCAGTGGCAAGGGTCCCAGGGCCATGGGAGCAGAGCTGGTTTTTCTTTACCAGGTCCAGTGGAGCCGGGTACAGAGTAGATAGGATAACCGGGCGTCGTGCATCGAGAGTTCCTCGCTGTCAGGAACAGGCAGCTTGAAGAGACAATTCCGGGACTACCGGGCTCTGGAAGTGGATCTCAGGGGCCTGGTTGTCCTTTGATGGGTGCTTGCTTCTGGCATTGTGGGAGTCTGGAGTGTACTCTTCTTCTTGTGCTTTAGAGGTGAGGTCCTGGTACACTGGGTAGGGGTATGGTGCAGCTCCAGTAGGTCTTGGTGCCTCCATATTTGGCGGAGATGCTGGTCTGACCCTCTGGAACTGGTGTAGATGCTCCTTCGGCCTTCACTCCAATGGAGGCTCTTGGGAACGTTTTCCAAATCTGGAGGAGGTCCAGGGTTCTTGGAGTCTTCACAGGTTATAGACAACACAGCACACAGTGATGGTCGATGTCCTAAAGGCAGCATGCATTGTTTGGCACCAGTTTTCTTCTGCAGCAAGGCTTCAGTTCTCCTGCAGTGGGCCTCTTTGTCTTTGCCAACTAAATATTAAATTTACAGGTGTTACAGGGAGAGACGGGTAGTAGCAATTGGGCAATCTACCTTCAGGGTGCCTACATCCTCTAAGTGACCACTTCCTGTGGGAAGAGGCACAACCCTAGCCCAAATAGGTTGCTTCTCCACCAACCCAAGATGGTGGATTTTGAGACCGGGGGTTCACATGGCCTGCCCCACCCTACGGATTGTGTTGGCTGAATGTGGACTCTCCTCCTTATGTTATGTTATGTTATGTTATGTTATTGGGTGTCTTATAAAGCGCGCGGCTACTCGGGCAGAGTGTCCCGGCGCTATGTAGATCTGTAGAGGAGACCGGAGAACACAGACAGACTAAAGACCGAAAAGCCAGGTCTTCAAACTCTTCCTAAAGGACAGCAGATTGTCTAATTTCCTAAGAGAGAGGGGAAGCATATTCCAAAGCTGAGGTACCAGTAGTCTGTAGGAGCGGCCCCCAATCCGGGCACGCTTAGTAGCTGGAACGATGGCCAGAGCTTGTGTGGCAGAGCGTAGAGATCTGGATGGGAAATAGAATTGGACACGTTTCCTTAGATAGACAGCACCAATACCATGCAAGGATTTAAAGGCCATGGTTAGAGTCTTGAAGAGTATACGCTTCCTCACTGGGAGCCAGTGGAGCGAGTCAAAAAGGGCTGAGGTGTGAGTCCTTTGACTGAGGCCAAAAATGGCCCTGGCAGAAGAATTCTGGACAGTTTGCAGGCGAGCTAGAAGGTACTCTGGGAGCCCAAGATAGAGTACATTGGCATAGTCGAGCCTAGAGCCGATCAGTGCCTGGACTGTGATTCTCCTGTGAAAAATGGAGAGAAAAGGGAGGAATTTCCTGAGCGTACGCAGCAGGGCAAAACATTGGCCAACTAGACTGAGAATCTGGGGCTTAAAAGTTAATCCATTGTCAATTTTGACACCCAGATTTTTAGCAACCAGGGTGGATGAAGACGGGGGATGCATATCCACAGGCTACCAGGATTTCCAATGAGTGTCAGGGGCACGGGCAAAAAAAATAATTTCAGATTTATCTGAATTACATTTTAGCTGGTTACGCTGAATCCAGGAGAAAACGGCCTTGAGGCAACTCTTGATGGAATCGCCAGCAAACTCAGTGTTCTTGTCACAGGTGAAGAGAAGCTGCGTGTCATCAGCGTAGTACACAATCCGGGCACCATAAGACTCCACCAGTTCAGCCAGGGGGGACAGAAAGATTTTAAAAAGGAAGGGACTTATTACCGACCCCTGTGGCACACCTACTGCCAGTGGAGGGACAGCCGCTGAAAAAGGAGGGACCCAGATCAATTGTTGGCGCTCGGACAGGAAGGACTCAAACCAGTTGAATACCATCCCTCTAAGTCCAATCTCCTGAAGTCTTAAAAGAAGACGGTTGTGAGGGATGGTATCAAAGGCCGCTGAAAGATCCAATAATACCAGCATCGCCTTCCCTCCACGATCTGTCACCTCCTTGATAGACTCGGTTACCTCCAGCAATGCTGTCTCTGTGCTCAGATTAGAGCGGAACCCTGACTATGATGCAGAATGTTGTGTGCTTTTAAATAATCAGAGAGAGTGGAGTGCACATGTTTTTCCGCAAGTTTGGCCGGGCAGGGAGCAGTGAGATCGGTCTGTAGTATCTAACTAATTTTGCTGTCTGTTTTCCAGCCAAATGTGGAGCAGGACAGGGGGTTGGCATCCCCCACTATCTGGGGAAGCCTAGGCTGAACATCAAATTTGGCAATGCATTTGAAGCTTCCCAATCTGAAGGCATGCCAGCCTGGAGTTGTTTAGTACCTCTTCCAAGAGTAGGATTTGTTTCTGGCCTTCTAAAAGCACTGACTATCATCATGGAGCTAGAAAACTCATAGTGACAAGTATCCAGCCCATTTACTCTTATGGTTTCCCTGTGCATGTACAATATCCATGAATGGCATAAATATTGCAGGGTAATCTCTGCTCATCCAGGTATGTCCACACATTACCTATATCGCTTGCAGTGTATGAATGCATGGCACACAGGGCTATGTGTCATGTAAACTCTTCGGTTTTCTCTGCACCAAGACACGCATCCTGGAGTGGCAGTGTGCACGGTCTTGGTGAGGGGTCAATGGGGTGGCACCATTTCTGCTACAGCCCCAGTGGACCCTCTTCAGTACCCATGCCCTAGGTACCACGGGCACCATTTGCTAGGGACATACAATGGTGGCTGAAGTTTGCCATTTTTGGTACAGTTTTGGGAAAGAGCTCTGACATTGGGAACCTGGTTAGCAAGGACCCAGTGTACTTACACTTACTTACGGTCCTGACCATTGTTGTTTTCCTCTGAGCGCCCAATGACTTGGCCCTTCTTTCAGCAGTCTCAGGGTACACCAAGACCTGCCCTTAGCAATGTGGAGACCTTACTTCAAATGCGGTGCACACTCTACCCAGGCACTCCTCACCAGCTTCTCAGGATGCACCGCGACACGCACACTTGGTGTCCGAGACTCGACTCTTCTTTGGTGCTCACGATAACCCAGCGCTCTTTACTAAAGCCTCTGCTTGCACCTCAACACGCACCCTCTGCTTCTGAGGCTCACCTCTTCTCCTGGTGCACACAATGTCCAGGCACTCCTCGCCAATGCCATGGCTGCACCACGACACGCACTCTGCGCGTCTGAGACTCAGATTACTCCTGCGTGCCCACGATCACAAGGCACATCTACTGAGGGTCTCAATCTGCAAAAGCATGTGCACACCGCATTGCTTGTGACTTCTCTGGATACTTTTATTATCCTGTATTTCCAAACAGGGAGCCGGCTCTCCTCGGTCCTTTGGTGTTACAAGACACAACACAAAGAAGGGGGGCCCAGCGCCTCCAAGCACAGACCCAACAGCCTCTCCCTTAGTTAGAACATCAGACTGCAGACCAGCTCCAGATCATGAAGCAAGGATTGATATTTTCACAGTAGTCTCTTCTGTTGCTCCTTCTTTAGCAGAGGTTCCTCTTGACCACAGAATAGTTCCAAGCCTTTTCAGTCTCAATCCATTTCTGTTTAATTTCAACGTTCAGGGGTTCCTGCTCTCATAGTTATACCCCTTACTGTCTTTGAAGTTCATTTGTGCTCAGGGGTCCCTGACCCCTCCCTAAATAAGTTCTAGGTGTGTCCTCCTCCCAGTTTCACCTCTCTCCCTATGATACTGGGGGTCTGGATCCTTAATCACTCAACAGGAGATGGGGCAATTGGTTTATAGCACCAGCCCAGGCCTTTTCACCTCCTGGGCTTTTCCTCCCCCTACTCTCCAGATGCAGGGCAGCCTGGTGCCATCTCAACCCCTCCCTGGGTCAAAACCTCTCCCAGCTCCTCTCACCTTTCAGATCCAGGTAGACGATCCACATTTCAGCAGCGACACACAGAAATGCCTAGAGCACAAAAGTCAACCACTTTCTAAAAGAGTGGTTTCTGAACACACAGTGACAAAACCACCTTCACAGAAAGATGTGTTATGACACTGTGAGTTCATACATACTAAACTTCACCTCTCCATTATAGACCTACATGAAACTAGGCTAACAAACACAACACCCAGCCTCACCCATTTTGTCCTGTGGCAGGATGGCCTTTCAGCAGTGAAAAACGAAATGGAGTGTTTTTCACTGTCAGAACATTACAGACACCTTAGGATATGTCCTGCCTTTTACCTATATTGCACCATGCTCAGGGATTACCCGGGACCCTGGTACAGGGGTGCCCAATGTGTATGTAAAAGGGAAAGTCAGGCCTGACAAGTGGTTGCACTTGTCAGGACAACATGCTTACTTAGCATTCTGCGCGCAGGCCCTACACTGTAGGCCTGAGTTCCCTTCTCCGCACGCCTTGCATTACTAGCCCTGGCACACACAGTGCACATAACTAGGGACTTTACTAGTAAGGCAAGCATACCAATTATGGCCTACCAATTACCATTACATTTTAGATAGGGAACACTTGTATTTTGACACTGATCAGCAGTGGCAAAGTACCCAATGCTTCTAAATTGGCAACTCTGTCAGGAAAATGCCTAGGGGGAAAGCAAAATGTTTAGGGAACTTTAGCCAAAAAGGCCAAGTCCTACAGGTACTCAGATATTTTGCTGCCCCCACCTGTCAATCAGTTCATCAACTCTAGGAATTGCATGTGCATCAGTGTTTGTGACTGATTTGAGGCCCCTATAGTCGACACAAAACCTCCATTCTTTCTTTCCATCCTAGGAGTGAGGCTGGGAGACTAAAACGATTGGAATGGCCCCAGGGCTCTCCCAGGGTTCAATGACACCCAATTCCAGCATCTTACTTACCTCAATGTTGATGCTTTTTGATCAGACTGCCTGTAGACTTTATTTTTGTTAGATAGGCTGTCACAATTGTCCACATCATGGGTACATAAGTTAGTCTGACCAGGGGTCAAAGGGAAGAGCTCAGTAAACTGATCTAGGACTTGCCTGTAACCAGTTTGCTGTTGGTCAGGGAGGGTGATTGAAAAGACTACCCCTTCCACTGAGCCATCTTTAGGGTTGTGAGAGAGGTGGTCATGGAGAAGTTCACTCTCTGCTTTCTGATCCTCATCAGTGATCATGAACATGGTCAGTTCAGCCCTGTCATTATAGGGTTTCAGGCGATTTACGTGTGTGACCCTTTTGAGGTGACCTCCGCTTTTTTTTCTAGGATAGGGCAGGGCCCTGTCCATTTATCCTGGATGGCCCAATGTGCCACAGTCTCCAAAACCCATATCATTTGCCCTGGTTGGAACTCCACCATGGCAGCCTTTTGGTCCTACCAGAGCTTCTGGAGCTCTTGGATGGCCTTAAGATTGTTGCTGACATTTATTCATGTACCCAGCCATCCTGGAACAAAGGCCAAGCACATAAACCACAATATTCTGTGTAGGCTCTTTGAGAGGCCTCTCCTCTCCCATCGTCCTTGGTAAGACAGAGGGGTCCTCCTCTCATAGGGTATCCAAAGAAAAATTAAAAGGCGGGAAAACCCTACTCCCTAATCGTGGCACCTCTTTGTAGGCAAAAAGCAGGTATGGTAGTAAGACAACCCATCTCCTTCTGAATTTTTCAGGGATTCAACCATTCATACCTTTTAGGATCCTGTTAAACCTTTCTACAAGCCCATGTATCTGTGGATGGCAGGGTGTAGTGAACCTATAGTACACTCCACACGTAGACCACATATGTTTCAAGTATGCAGTCATAAAGTTCATGCCTCTGTCTGATGCTACCTCCTTAGGGAACCCAACCCTATTAAAGATACCAAGGAGAGTTTTGGCCATTGCAGGGGCAGTGGTTTTCCTGGGATGAATGGCTTCAGGATACCTAGTGGCATGGTCCACTACCACTAGTCTGTTTCCTGATGCTGTTGGAGGGCCAATAGGACCAATAAAGCTGACCCTAACCCTCTCAAATGGTACCCTAACCAGTGGAATTAAGGGGGTCTTTAGGTGGCTGCTTGTCTTGCTACTGGCTGGACAGGTGGCATATGAGTTGCAAAACTCCTTCAACTTCTGGGACATTCCTGGCTAGTAGAAGTGGTTGACTAACATACTACAGGCTTTGGTCTGGCCACCATGCCCAAATACTGGATTTTCATGGGCCAATGTTAGGAGGAAGTCTCTAAACTGCTGAGGCACCACCACTTTCCTAGCAGCACCAGTTTTGGGGTCTCTGGTCTCAGTGTATAGGAGTCCCTCCTCCCTATAGGTTCTCTGGGAACCACTGACACTTCCTATTTACTGATCAGCAGCTTACTGCCTCAGGCTTTCAAGAATGGGACGAGTTCTCTTTCCATGGCAAAAATATTCCCTAAAGGAACCCCTGGGCACCAACGCTCTAACATGGAAGGCCCAAGTTCCTGGGGCTGAGTTTCTTCTGGGACTGACAAGACTTCTCCCTGAGGAGAGTGGGCTTGATCTGGTGTCTATATCAAAGCTGGCTGTCCAGACTTCTTTCCCTTTCTCTTGGTAGGGTGGTACATAATTTCAGCCTCCAACACTTCTTTCTTACCCTGGGTTCTACTCTGTTCTCTGGATTTCCCATACACCCATTCAGGTATTCCCAGCTTTGCTGCATGGGTTTTTCTTTCTACCCCAGCCAATGCGGAGTACTTCAGATCCTTACCATGCAAACACTGGATTGGGATTGCGGAAGATACCACCACAATTCTGTGGCAGGTAATCCCCTCCCCATTCTAAGGACACCAACGACATTAGATGCACTTTAGCCTGATTGTAAACATTAAGGACTGTGTAAGTCTCTCCAGGCAAATACTGACCTGAGGTCATCAGTTGCTTAACCACCATAGTGTCACTGGCACCATCATCTCACAAAGCATCAACCTTCACCCCATTTATCTGTGGTTCTTTACAGCCAGGGTTACAATGTCCACGCCACCCTCTGTGACTAGTGCTGCCTCAGCAGGCTCTCTGATATGGTCATGTCCCACCTGTCATCCCATCTGGAGACTTGCAAGTGCATATACTGCAGGATTGCTGGAGGCATTCTTTTTATTTTTTCAGCTACGGTCTCCAGTTCGGTGTCTAGTTGCCTTACAATAAAAAAAACCCTAGCCTTTTTGGGATCCCAGTTTGTACCCTTGTACCCACCTTTGGACTGTGAAGGATTTCTGTGCCCTTCCTCCTGAGCAGGTTTGTGGGAGCCAGAAAAAGACAAATTTGTATTTTTATCCTTTTGGTAACCATCTTACCTTGGGGGGAGGGGGTCTTTTGGCCTCTTTCTTTTAGGCATCCCTATCAGTTGTAGCTTTGGTCACCCTTGTTTAACCCAGTGGTCTGCCTTCTTCCTGAACTAAAAAGAAAAAAAGTGGACCTAGGTCTACTACAAGCTGATGTATCTTCCCATTGTGTAACAGTTAATTAAAAAGTGCTCTTTCTTCATTAGATTGCAAAGCCCTTCATAGTCATGCACTTCGTTACCTGTTAACCAGCCATCTAGTGTTTTCAATAAAAAGTTAACAAATACCAACCAGCACTGACTCTGGGCTTTTTGAGTCTCTCTAAATATATTTTGTATTCTTTAGTGTTGATTCCAAAGCTCTCAATCAGAGTACCCTTCATGAGATCATAAAACTAGGCATATTTTGCATTCAATGCCAGGAGTCTATCCCTTCCCTTACCTGAGACTAGTTCCCACATGTGAGGAGACTAATTTCTTCTAGCAGGCAGGCTCTCTCAAAAGCAGTGAACTATTTGGTGAAGGCATCACCGTCTGAGTATTTAGGGACAATCCCTTCGGGAATTTTTGAATCAAAGTGATCTTCTGTCTCCCTATTTATAAACGGCTGCCACAAGATATAGGTCCTAGGCCCATCTCTTTTCTTTGTCATTTTAAGTCCAGAAGTTGAACTTCTAAGTTCAACTTCCTGGTCATTCCGTCTAGCATGAGGTGCTTCTCTGAGAGACTCTCATCTAGTTCTGAGTGGATGAACTCAGCCACCTCCTCAGCTCAATCGTCAGTTATCCCCAGCAGTCTCATCTTCATCACACTGAGCCACTAGTTCTGAACGATCTCTTTCAAACTCTGCTAAAAGCCCTCTAATCTTATCTTTTATAGCATGTTTGCCAGTATTGATACCATAACCCCTACAGTGGGCCCTAAGCTTGGCATACGATAGGCCAATGTAAGGGGTCAAGTCAAGCTCCTGAGCCTGGTTATCGGTATCCAAAATTATTTTTTTACTAGAGTTGGAAACTTTTTAGGAAAAAACATAACACTAAATACTTTGCCCCAACTAGAGTAGTAGTCTTTTTGTACATTTTTAACCACTTAGTTTCAGGGACTTAGAGAAGGCCCCTAATGTTTAATTTTAGAAATGAAGAAAAAAATAGACCAATTAATAAAAAATACAATTAGGCTATAGACAATTTTTGATTGTATTCTTGTGGGTCACTTAATGACATAGTGGTGACAGCAAATGCAAAGTCTTCTATCCTACCACTGAACCACCAAATGTATCAAGCTGGCTTGTTATATAGTCTACTAAAATCAGACCGCACCAGTGCTTGATAGGTTTTCAGGGGACCCTCTAAAGAGTATAATGTGTGTATTTAGCAATAAATGTTTCACTGGCATCATTGAGGACTTATTAAGACAAGATGTGTGTTACCAAACATCTTAGGGTACAGTGAAGCCATCATGGAGCTTGGAAACTCTAAGGACAAGTATCCAGCCCATATACTCTTTATGGCTTTCCTTTGTGCTTACAATATCCAAGAAAGGCTCAGATATTGCAGAGCCATATCTGCTCATGTAGGTATGTCCACACATGGAATATAGTGCACCCTGCCTCAGGGCTGTGAGGCCTGCAACAGGGGTGACTTACTTATATCTCATGCAGTGTGTGTGGGCATGACACACAAGGCTGTGTGCCATGTTGACTCTTTGCTTTTTCCAGCACCAATACACACAGCTTGCATTGGCAGTTTGCATGGTCTTGGTAAGAGTTCTCTGAGGTGGCACAATTCTTGCTGCAGCCCCAGTTAACCGGCTTTAGTACCCATTTCTTAGGTACCAGGCATACCTTTTACTAGGGACTTACAAGGGTGGCTGAAGTTGTGCCAATCGTGGTACAGTTTTGGGAAAGAGCTCTGGCACTGGGAACCTAATTAGCATGGACCCAGTGCACTTACAGTCACCCCAGGCAGCAAGCAAAAAGTAGGAACTAACCATGTCAAAAGATGCACTTTCTAACAGTTACTGCCTAGTTAACAATAGGAAAATGTTTGCTGCTCTACACCTCCAATGACATCATAAAATGTTCGTTTATCATCATCTCTTTTTGCTGCTGCTAGGATTACATTAAAGAAACATTTCATATAATAAAAGTCTCATTCTCTTTTATAACATGTTACACTTCTTCTTCACAGAAGCTCTGAAATGTTCCACCTACTTTCCAATCATTGTCAATTTGCTAAAGGCTGAATTCTAGCTTTTTATTTATGTTTTTGCAGGCCCACACCCACCCTTTTTCCTATAGTGTGTGATTTCCAAACCTCAAAGATTTCAATGGGGCTTTCCCTTCAACATCAGAAAAGGGCACGGGTGACCAAGAGCCAGCACTCTGTTGAACTTGGAGCCATCATAGTGCTGTGGTCACAGTGAAAATAGATTCATGAGCTGGGACAATCAGGCTACAGTCCTACCTTTGTATACCTAGTCTGTTTTGGAAGATCAGAAGCAAAACAATTAGTGTATGAATTTCACTGCCTAAAGAAACCACCAGAATAAACCTATATTAAACTTTAGAGAGACAAGGAACTCAAATCCATTAGGCATCTGTAAGTTGCATGTGGTATAGAAGCCTCAAAACAAAAACAATTTCTCCCATAAGTCACTTTTAAAATGACACAGTATAGAGCTGCGCATGGGAGCGATGCATGATAGCCACCTAAGCCACTTCTCGGAGCCCCTCGGAGTGTTCACACAGAGGAAGTATGGAATAAATATTGTTTTGCCAATGTCTAGAGGTTTGTGGTGGCTGCAGAGGTTATGAGGAGTGGTGGGGTGAATTTGAGACCCTTTTCAAGGTCTTTCTCCACTGATACTGGCATCCGCCCACTACTCCTCATGTCGGCGGGTGGAACTGACATTTTCTTTACAATTCTGTTTACTCTTTGTGGTGCTCCACTTGAAATTGAAGCCAAATGCTCTCAATCTTACACAAACCTACCTCCTCTATGTAAACTGATTAATTTAAAATGTTTCCTTAGCCAGTTGGCGGCATTTGGTGAACTTGATAATTTTCTCAGTGAACTGATGTTTTAGTCATTGTTTTGGCTCCAGAGATTTATTACTTCAAATATTGCCCAGATCCTAAATACTAGCTCATATTTATGTGCAACCAACTTTACCGGTGATGAGTTTTCACAATATATTGTTGGTTTACACCAGAGACTTCTGCTACCGTTATTGTCTGCTCTCTTCATATTAGGCACCCAGTCTTTTTGTTATAAAGGTCCTCCTCTTCCCCTGCTCCCCTTCCTAGTATTCACAAGGAGCCCAATGGGAATCCCAATAAGTGAGTCAAAAACGACCATTAGTCTCTCTCAAAATCACTCTTAACTTTAATGTTGGAAGATGATATGGACGAACTTTAGAATAAAGAAAACATTTATACTGAAGATGAATGCTGTCCTCCAATGAATTGAAGACAAATGGTCTCACTTGGATTCCAGGCTTACAGACGTTGAGCAGAGAATTAGCGATGCCCAGGATGTGATGGTTAATGTAGATTTCAAATCCAATAGTTACTCTATAAAAAAGAGTCAGAGGACTTAGAAACCCACAAAAAACACAACAATGTGAAAATGTATGGCATTCCTGGAAGTATGGAGGGTTCAGATATTTACACATTCCATCAGGCTAACATCACCAAGATTGTTAGCCTCGCAGATTTATCTGAACTTAATATTCAAAGAGCCCATCGTCTTGCCCCCCCCCCCCCCTAATATGTCATCTGCTACATTGGCCAGACCTCATGGAATCATTGCATTTTTTCTTCAGTACTCCTTTTGAAAGTTCTCTCAGCTGCCAACCAACACAAGTAAATGTTGTGGCCAGGACATAAGATTTTCTTCAGTTACGATGTAGCAAGATCTATGGCTGCTCTCAGAAAGGGATTTTTGTACTTTTGTCTGGCTCTCCGCTCCATGCATTAGAGATACGATCTTATTCACCCTTGTTTCTTCAAGGTTATGTATAGAGACAAAACAACCACCTTCAACAGTCCAACGGGTTTGAAGCAATTCATCAACGCACATAAACGTGAAGAGATGGACCTTGGTAAAATCTGAACTTCAACCCCTTGCATGCTCTGGACGGCCCCAGCCATCTAATGTCACGGTGGGTGTGTGCAGAGGACGGCCGGGGGCCATCCGTACCCCGCCCGCTCTTTAATTCGCCCGCACAGCGCAAAAATTAACGCAGTTCGCAAGGGGTTAATTTGTCTTTTTTTGCTTGGGCTTCACAACATGAACACCTGTTTTTTCACTGCTGCATTTTCAGCAACTTTATAGTATACCCTTAGGGCCTGATTATGACTAACCATCATGGGTCAGCGGTTCCGTCATCCCAATTTGGATGAGACCAGGAAACATCCATTTTCCATTGAGAGCTTTGGCGGTGGGATGAAAACACCCACAGCACCAGCTCTCATTGAAAAATGTATGTTTCAAACATCCCTGCACCATGTGACAGGCACCTCATGGCACCTGTCAAATGGTGCCGGGATATTTAGGGGGCACCTATCTCCCAGGCCATGATGCAGAGGGCCAGGGGTGAAGGGCACCATGCAAGGGTCCCCATGTTGATTTCCAACAGCCCTTCCATGTCGGACAAGCTGACATTAAACAGCTGTCAGAAACCAACATCATAATCCTGATGGTAAAGCCGCCGTCACAGAGGGAATATGAGGAGTTTTGATGCTCCTTAAGCCCATTGGAAAGCATTGGTCTGTCCCTCCTTCTGCTGCCTCCGACTAGCAAACAGTGTAATGCGTTGGTCGGACTGCAGCATCAGTCATTCTGTATTCTATATATCGTTCTTCTCCGGGGTTTGGGTTTCATTCTTGGCTTTACTCTGTTTTACGCATCACCCCCTTCCAGCTTTACTACATTGTATTGTAATTGTATTGTATTGTAATTGCATTTATATAGCTCTTACTACCCCTGATGACGCTTCAAAGTCCTTTTTCGGGGAGTAACACACTACTTGGAAACCCATAAAGGATTAGTGGTGAACTAGTATAGTGGAATATGAAATTAAGTTGAGTGGTGGACATGTTAGTCTGTTATTTGGATTGAAAAGACCAGTGGAGGAATAGAAAAAGTAATCTTTAACTTTGCTTCTAATACACATGAATAAGGTCTCCCTGCTTTTTGCCACATTTTCTTTATTGATGATAGGTAATTTCTGTACCACCCTACTCTTTCTTTTGTTTCTTAGTATTTTCCCTACCTCTATACTCTCTTCTCTCCTCTACCCCATACCATAATGCAGTGGTTCCCAAACTCTTTTGACCTGCAGCTCCCTTGACCCATTGGCCTTTGTCCGTGGCTCCCCACTGTTACCTTTTTTGAGGTGAATGTAAGCCCGGCCTCAGGAGTACTTGCATTTTTCTCTCTGAAAATAATTGGGATAAAGCTGATGAAGGTATTATAATCATATACGCAGGGTGTTTCATATTACTAAGGTGGCGCCTCTAATAAAATATTCCCGTTTACACTTCTTTGTCAATGCCTTTTTTTGAGTAAACTCAAACTTTTTTATCCCACAAATAGAGTTAGCACCCCTATGCATGTAGGCCCCATTGGCAAAGTGTTTGTGTGCTTGAAGAATATTTGCATGCACTTCTATTTCTACCCATGTCATAGGTGTCTAAGCAGGGTGACTCACAATTTTTTAAACACATACAGCTTTATTTTTGCTGTCTCCTCCCTAAAATTGCCTCCAAATGAATGCAAGTAAAACTAATTCCTAATTTTTTTTAAACATCCCTCTTTCTTGCTTCCAAATATTGGAATTGTGCTGTATATGGTGTTTAACTTCCCTGTGCTCAAGGAGAGTGCAGGCCTTTCTGGAAATGTGTGTGTACTGAAAGAAATGTGTACTGGAAGGACCTATGATTGAAGTACAAATGTCAATACTTACATATACTTAGTATGTTTATTAGAAAGAACAACTCTACTCTCCTGGTAACTTGCACTGGTGTAAAATGCATTTGGAAAAAAACTAAACTATTAACAAGTGTAACAAAATTAATCAGGCATCTTCTGCTTTCTTCGGGAGTGTTGGGACTTGGGGATCCAGTGTACTATGGAGGTCATCTCCCTAGACATGCCATCAATTAGGCACTTAGTTTACAGCTTTTTTATCTTTGTTTTTTAGATTTATATAGCGCGAACTAGACCAGAGACATCAGGTATCAGAGCGCTTTACATAAGCACCAGTTTTGTTACAGAAGGACACATAATTTTTTTAGGCACAAGCAGATTAAGTGATTTTGCTCAGAATCAGAGGATGTTGACCGTTGTTGCCTAGACTCGAACCCGGTTCCCTAGCTTCGAGGTCGAGTGCTCTAGCCATAAGGCTACATCCTCACCACAAGCTTTAGCATGTCACTTCCTATAATATGTTAAAAATCATCAGAAAGATTCTGCTCTATATTCCAGTTAGTGCAAGGAAAACCGTCATCTCATCATTCATTTTATGTAGAATTGATTATTGTAATTGCCTCTACTCGAACCTGCAGAAACAACATTTAAACAGATTACAGGTGCTGCAGAATTCAGCTGCCAGACTCCTGAAAACTTGCCAAAATATCAGTCCGTTACTTCTGCCATAAAAGAACTACACAGGTTGACAGTCAAAAACCACATTGAATTTAAAACACTCTGTCTCGCGTGAAAGGCCATACATGGCATTGGTCCAGAATTTTTGAGAAACTCAATTTCATGGTACATTCCTAAGAGGAACCTTAGATCTTTGGGTTCATACTCCGTTACTCCTTCCAGGTTCAAGAAAGCTAGATTGGGAGATAGTAGCTTCCAAGTAGGAGCGTCTAAGCTCTGGAAAGCCCTTCCTGTCAACATTAGATCTGCACCCTCTTTGCTGGCTTTTAGAAAGCTCCTCAAGACCTGGCTTTTTAACCTGTAATCTCTCAGCATGTTCTCTTACTTTGCAAATGCTGCGCTGTATAAATCTACGTAACATAACTTACAATCATCGACATCATGCGTTTAAGTCTAATTAGTTTAACTGAAGCCAACAGACCCTTCAACATTAAATTGAAGTAATTGGTGCGCGGCTCCCCTGGCTAGGTTTCACGGCTCCCCAGGGAGCTATGGCACATAGTATGGGAACCACTGCCATAATGCAATGTTTTTTTCCTTAGGCAGCCTTCCTTTGCTTGGTTCACATCTCATATTGAGGTTATTGCATTACTAAATAATTGGTATACTTAAAGTTATAATACCTAATGTTCTTTACCCATGTCTCATGAGCAATTTATGTGTTCTTTCTTGGAATGCTAAAGGCCTAAATAACCCCATTATAAAAGAAAATGTTTCTCATCAATCTTTCCTGACTGAAATGTCAGATTGCGTTGTTACAAAAATCTCACCTTCAAGAACAAGACATTATTTTTCTATGATCTTTCAATAATAAAAATGATGTGATCATTCTCATCCATACAAATTAATATTTTCATATTGAGAAAAAAGCTAAGGATCATAACGGTAGATGGATTATTTTAACTCTCAAGTTAAACCACACACATCTCTCTATTTGTAATGTCTTTGATCCCACAGGTGTAGATCCACAATTCTGGGAACATTTTACAATTACATTTTTATCTTGGCCTTCCGATACCCTTATAGTAGGGGAGGGGGAGCTGTAATCAGCAATAGACCCTTTCATTGATCAAAACTCTCAAGCTTGATATATACCCACCAAAATACAAAACATTATTTTAACAATTCATTGTGCCTTGTGGGATGATTGATACTTGGAGTTCCTCTCACCCTGATGTACAGGAATTTGCTATTTATTCCCCTGTACCCCATTATAAATCTAGACTAGATTACATATTTTTATCAAAAAATGGTTTTCAATCCCTGTTGCACTCAGATATTAGCTCCATTCTAATTTCAAATCATGCCCCAATTTTAGTAGATCTAAATATCTTAACTGACAGTCATTGTTCCAGTAGATGGAAATTTAAAAATGCTCTATTGCTTGATAATAATTTTGTTGAACAATTTGAAGTTTCTTGAAAGATTTTGCTACTACCAAAAAAAGAAAGCCCTTAAAACCTAAGAACTCTCCAGAACTGCTTAAAACAATTAAAAACCCTTGAACATTAATATTGTTCATCCATGCAGGCAACTATTTTGACACAATTGACCAAGCCAAATTTCAGTATAATAAGCAATGTCTAGAAAATGCATGTGACAAGTTACTAAAAATGAATGCCAAATATTACAGTGATCCTTTCAATGTGGGCAGATTACTAGCCAATCATTTCAAACGTAAGTAGCAAAAATCCAAACTTCATACTATTACTGTTAAACATGGAACAAGACTTTGTAGCAACTCAAAGATTCTAGAATGTTTCAGCGACTACTACAATTAGTTATACACCCCATAACTCTCTCAGGGAGGATGATCTGGATGCCTTTTTTATATTATATCCCTAGGAATTCTGAGCATTCACCTGACCTTTCTTTCTTGGAAAATGAAATCTTGGTAGCAGAACTTATGAGCATGATCACAATACTTCCTAAAGACATGGTTCCTGGCCTAGATGGTTTTTTGGTTGAATTTTATTCCCAATGTTCCCATATTTGAATCTCAAAACGATTGCTCTTCTATTCATTTATATCCCAGGACAATGCACTGTACACATTTTGTGAAGGCATGTTATGTTTGCTTACCAAAAAAGATAACGAACTGGCCTTATGCTGGAGTTATAGATCCATCTTTCTTATCAAGTCCAATTGTTAGATTTTTGCAAAACCACTTGCCTTGCATATCAATCATATCCTCCCATATCTCATTTGTATGGAACAGTACAATTTTGTTTGGGAAAGGTTTATCTCGGATAATTTAGAATCCTTTTATATATTCTGCTCTTGGCTTCCAAATATACCTCCCCCGGTGGTGCCATATTACTGGACCCAGGCAAAGCGTTTGATTGTGCCTACTGCTCTTTCATGTTTAGAGCATTAAAATTGCATGACTTCATCCCTCAATTTCTGCAATATATTCACCTTTTATACTCTACACCTTCCACCTCTATATTGGTTAATGGTAAGCAATCACATTACCTTCACTTGCATAGAGGAACTCAAAAGGATTGCCCTGTATGCCTTTCGATTTATTTTAGCTTTTGAGTCCTTTTTGGAAAAAATCCACAGCTCTCAAACATTTTCTGGTTTTATATATAAGGATTTACAAGTTGTATTCACTGCATATGCAGATGACATCTAACTTTTTGTATATGATCCACAACTTATGGTTCCTGAATTTCACTGATTACTCAAGAACTACTCTGCTGTTTCAGGATATAAACTCAACATTGACAAATCAGAAGTCCTCCCGTTGAGCAAATATTTGTTTTCAAGAGATGTTTAAAGTCCAGGTTTTACATTGAAGTCAAAAAGTATTACATGCTTAGGAATGTTGTATTGTAGCTCTATCAGAGATACTAAACTGGTTAACCTCCATGTACGTAAATCAAAATTACAAACATCATTGTCCAATGGGCTCCTGTATCCGTGGAAGCAGACTTGCTATCATTTAAATTATGATGTTGCCAATTATTACTGTTTACCTATCCCTGCTTCCTATCCCTAATATATTCTTTAAATCTCCTAATAGTCTATTGATACAGTTTCTATGGAAGAAGCACAAGGCTTGCATCACCTTAGCCAAGTTACAACAACTTAAAGAAACCAGTGGGGTACATTTTCCCAACTTTTCCACACATCTTTCTGCCTTCAAACTCAAACAGTTCCAAACTTCCCTTTCTAATGAAACTTACTATGAATCCTCTATATAGCAAAAATTTGAATATTTCTTCATTACTCTTTTTACTGTTCAACACTCAACTTATATTTCACAACCTCCCAAATCATGTTACTCCCCGATACCTACTCACTCTGTTTCATTAGCTAAACCCCTGATTACCTGTTTTAAATCTCATATAGAGAATATCAAATTTTTACCTATATGGTATATTAAGCATATAAAATTAAATACTAGGGTCCTGTCTTGGTAAGAATGGGTAAATAAAGGGATTATGACTATTGGTCAACCCTTCTCAAATGGGGATGTTATTGAATTTTCCGCCATGCAACACAAATTTAGTATTTCATCCTACCATGCTACCAGATATGAACACCTCAAGCCAATTCACCTACAACTTTTTTCATCACCACCCCTTACAATCCACAACTAAAACCTCATCCTCTCCTCTTAATTTCAGCATTGATGTAGGCACATCTTACATATATATATAGTCCTAATTGACTCATATGGGGATAGACAAAATCTGCTGTTGAATTACAATGGGAAAAGGATCTTTTACAAGTTTCCCTCCTTTTCAATGGAAAATAAATATGTTCTAAAGTCCACTCCACCTCTGAATCAGCTAGTACGACACAAACATTCTTTTGTTATCCTCAACATTCCATGACCTCACCATGCACCAGCATTCCGCAGCACACATCTTCCCCTTGTACAAAACAACAACAAAGTGAGTATGCTGCTACAAACGTAATAACTAGAGAACACAAAGCATTTCATGGAAAGGCAATCATAAGAAGAAATTAAATGAAACATCACAATATCACAATATGGAAGGAGAAGACCATACAAAAAATGAATAACACATATCTTCCCCTTTGAAATTCCCCCGTTATAGTTAGTTCAGCTAACTATAACTCGCGCGCCCGCAATGCACTGCTGATGACGTCACATATTACATCACTCATGACATGGTCAGTGACATCACTCATGACATCACTGATGACATGATAATTTCTAAATATATTAATTGTTATTTTTTTTATACCAATTTACTACATTGTTTTAAAGTATTTATTTTTAGATATTTAATTTTTTAAATTACATTACATATTTTTTATATACATTGAAAAAAAAAGTTTTTAAAAATATTGAAATTGTAATATTTCATATTTTTATTTCATATTTTTTATTTCATATTTTTTTAATTTATACATATTTTATATTGAAGGCAATGATATCCCATGGAAAGAAATTCAAGTTACTGGTAAGTACAGTTAAATTTACTTTTCAGGAATAGTAGTGAGCTGAAAGATGCAGCTCTGAGGTCTCTCCTGATAACAGGTGAGTGAATCAGAATTCGTAGTTCGGCTGATTTTTGAGAAATTTTTTAAAGTTCCAAAACTCCACACTTAGAAAAATTTCCGAGTAAAACGAGTCAATGTTAGCCTATGGAAGGAAATTCAAGTTACTGTAACTACGATTAGAATTACTTTTCAGGAACAGTAGTGGGCTAAAATATGAAGCACTAAGGTCTCTCCTGATAACAGGGGAGTAAATCGGAATTCGTAGTTCGGCTGATTTTAGAGGAATATTTCGCTCAATAGTGAAGGAAGGGGGCGGGGCCTGAGGTGACATGTGTGCAAACACGCCCTGTGGCGTGTTTTAGGTTGGGGAATATATTCCTCTTCAATCCTGAGGTTACCTGTGGCCCCCCTCCCACCTGTTAAAAACCCGGGCGATGGTGGCCCCCGGAGCTGGGGGGTCTGTCACGGACCCCCCAATTTAAATATTAGTGCCCCGGGGAGGTGGTGGTCCCCAGGGCATGTGGGGGGGACTTGAGCCCCCCCACCACAGGTTTTTTTATTTTAAAAAATGAAGCACCGGGGGTGGCGGTCGCAGGGGCTGTGGGGGGCCTTTGAGGGCCCCACCGTACGAATTGAAGCCCCGGGGGGTGGCGGTCCCCGGGGCTGTGGGGTGCCGTGAGCCCCCGCATACTTAATAATAAAGCTCCGAGGGGGTGGCGGTCCCCGGGGCTTGGGGGGCCTTTGAGGCCCCCACCATACGAATTGAAGCCCGGGGGGGTGACGGTCCCCGGGGCTGTGGGGGGGCTGTGAGCCCCCCGCATATTTAATAATAAAGCCCCGGGGTGGTGGTCCCCGGGGCTCGGGGGGCCTTAGAGGCCCCCAAACATACATATACAAGCCACGGGGGTGGCTGTCCCCGGGACTGTGGGGGGGGCCGTGTGCCCCCACTATTATAATTACTTTGACCCAGGGGGTGGCGGTCCCTGGGGCAGTGTAGGGGTGATTGGGGCCCCCCCACATTTTTTTCACTATGCCCCCGGGGGCTAATTTGAAAAAAAACAGACCAGGTATTTTTGTTTTCATAGGGTACGCGTACCTACTCGTATACCGCGATTTTTAAAAAAGAAATTAAAAATGTTGACCTTGGAGCAGGCCTAGGGGGTCAGGGTGTGTCTATCCTGCCCCCTTTGCATGTTTTTGCATTTCTTTTGCTTCTTTCTTGTGCCTCAGTTCTGCCGAGGCACAAGATGGCTGCCAACACTTCCTGGTTTGAGGTGTTGACAGCCAATTAGCATAAAACTCGTGCTCAGGAAGGTACAGAGTACAGTACAGAGTACGGTACTTCATCTCTAGATATATCTATGATTTTACTTTTGATTTTCTCGGGAACTACTGAACAGATTTACACCATTTAACAAAAAGCGTGGTCTGCGAACGGAACTCTACTCTTTGGCTAAATTTGGTGTAATTCCGTTCAGAAGTTTGGGCTGTGGCCCTGGTTAAAGGTCCTAGGGAAAATTGCATGAGGAAAACACGTTTTGGGTCCCCCTTTTTTCTCAGCCCCCGCTTCACGAATTACCCCCAGACTTTCAGGGAAGGAGTGGAGCGGAGGAGGCCATTTTCTTGGAGAATTTCGCGAAGATTCATCAACCGGCGCCAAAGTTATTCCAAATAGAATGTTGCAGATTTCCTATGGAAACTAGGTCCTAACTATACCTACCTACTGGCGACCGCCAGTAGGTAACATATATATATATACTAGCTTACCCGTCGCGCGTTGCTGCGATCTCCGGAAAAAGGAAATTCCAGGAAACTCGTTATGATAACATTCAATTTACATTGTGTCATTTTTATTGAAACTTATTCATTTTAATATGGAAAACATTTCAAAGTGTCGTTTTAATTCTATTTATTTTTTCGAGTGCTTTTGGATACACGATTTTTTGTTTTTCCGTCTGGTGCGTACATCAGTATTCAAAAGATTATGAGGGCCGTGGGAGGGCCGATATTTAATAAAAAGTTATGCCAGAAACCTTCGCGGGAGTGTACTCAACATCTTCCCAAAGTTTCCTGGCGATCGATTGAATGCTGTTTTAATTTTATTTATTTATTCGAGTGCTTATGGATACACGATTTTTTGTTTTTCCGTCTTGTGTGTACATCAGTATTCGAAAGATTATGAGGGCCCTGGAGGTGCCGATATTTAAAAGATTTGTATGCCAGAAACCTTTGCGGGAGTGTACTCAACAACTTCCTAAAGTTTCCTGGCGATCGGATAAATGCTGTTTTAATTCTATTTATTTATTCGAGTGTTTGTGGAAACACAATTTTTTTTTCCCGTCTTGTGCGTACATCAGTATTCGAAAGATTATGAGGGCCCTGGGGGGCCGATATTTAAAAAATGCTATGCCAGAAACCTTTGCAGGAGTGTACTCAACAACTTCCCAAAGCTTCATGGCGATCGGACGAATGGTGTTTTAATTCTATTTATTTATTCAAGTGCTTGTGGATACACAATTTGTTGTTTTTCCGTCTGGTGCGTACAACAGTATTTGAAAGATTATGAGGGCCGATATTTTAAAAAAATGTATGCCAGAAACCTTCGCGGACATACATTTGTTTTTATTTTATTTATATATATATATATATATATATATATATATATATATATATATATATATCCACACCACAACAAGTTGCACGCTCTCAGCTGCCGCCACAAAACACCAAAACAGGAACAGTCCAAGGGTGTTTATTCACAAGCTACATGTTTCGGCTTCTCACAAGCCTTGTTCACGCAAGTGAAATCTCGAGTGCACAGTGTTTAAATCGTGTTAACATCACACAAGTAGAAAGAGGACTACGGGTATAATCAATGGCAGACATGTTAGGTAGAAAAAATACAGACATAACGAAACCCATTAAACATTGTGTCCACTAAATCAATGTAAGTCCAACTAAATTGATTTCAAAAGCGATAAGCAAATATATTGAAACCAAACGGAAAACATAAATCAAAATACTGGGTAAAAACCAAGCAGCGTAATATGAACGCCTAAATAAGCGCAAAAAATGCAAAACATTTGATATATGCATAGCTACCCAGAACAGGCAAGATTAAGCCGTAAATGCATAAAGCAGACCCCAGGGAAAATCAGACCCGGGAAGAACTGCATGTGCTGTCTCTGCCGTTAAAGAGACAGTACAAAATGCAACACTCAGAACCGAAAACATAGGTTCAGAGGTGGCATAAACAATAAACCTGCTGCAAGATAATACAGCCTAATAGTAAAACAAAGGTACAATACTTGTAGTAGTGGAACAGGTAAAAGTCAAATGTACATCCTGCCCATAACCCGCGAAGAGTTCATGAAGTGTTCAGTGATGCCCGAGTGGGCGTGCTCTTGAAAAGTGACAGGAGCAGAAGAAAAGTGGTAGGATAGATCCTGAAAAGATCAAAAGAAAGAAACAGAATTAAAATGGTACATGACCAATCAAGTGCACATAAAAGTAAACAAGTTCATCAACATGGAGAAAGACATATTACATGTTAGATAGAATGACCAAGAAACCAGACTAAGTATAATCGTCTTTCAGATGAACCGCAAGTTCTTCATCCTGGTTCAATCCTCCAGGGGCCTTAGTCTGGAAGGAGATGATATACTTAGACTCTATCTGTCTCAATTTCAGAAGTCTATTGCCACCCCTAGGATTTTTGGTTATCTGCTCTAAAATGAAAAATTTCATGAGCGCAGGATTGGAAAAATGGTGTTCACTGAAGTGTCTGGCTACGGGGTGTCCTGGGACACCCCCGCGCCGCACGGCCACCAGCTGCTGCAGTGCTTCCCCGCCTTCTGCCTCGCTGCCCCGGCTCCGCCGCGTGACCACGCCCCCTTACATCGAGCGGCGTGGTCTGTGCTCGCTGCTTGCGCTGTATCACTGTTTCTGACTGTATTGTGTCTCTGAGTAGTTTTGTTGTCTATTTAGCACTTTTGTCCCCCAATCTCTGCCTGTTTAGCCTAGTTTCTGCCGCCGTCTCATCCCTCCCGCTTCCTGCCTCCACCACTGACCCCGCCCCTTTTCTTTCTGTACCCTCCCCGCTCCCGCCTCCCAGCTGCTCCGCCCACCCGCGCACTTCGCCATATATGGCGACCGTGCGAACGTGCAGCGTTGACGCGCAGCGGGCGCGCCGATTGTGCGCCGAAGGCGCGCCAAAGGTAAGCCCGTCTGCGCCCGTCCGCGACCGGACCGCGCCCAGTGCCAGGACCCCTGGCCCCCACCGACGGAAGCCGACCCGAAGAACCTACAACGCCGCCGACCTCCTCGCACTCAATACCGGCGGCATCCCGGGATGTCACCGAGCCACCCCAAAGCACACCCACGGACCCTTCAGCTGCCACGCCTGCAAGTTCACCTGCATCCGGACCTGCCCCGCACCAACACCCACCAAGACGAACACCAGCAGCAACCACCTCAAGTGCATCCTGCTCAACACCCGCTCCGTCCACAGACACGCCATCGAACTCTGGAACCTCCTCGACACCACAGCCCCTGACGTCGCCTTCCTCACTGAGACCTGGATGAACGCCTCCTCAGCGCCCGACATCGCCATCGCCATCCCAGAGGGCTACAAGATCACACGGAGGGACCGCACCGCCAACCAGATGGGAGGAGGCATCGCCATCATCCACAGAGACACCATCCGCATCACGACCAACACCGACGACACCCTAACCACCGCCGAACACCTGCACTTCCAGATCCACACGGACCCCAGAACAACCCTCAGAGGCACCCTGATCTACCGACCCCCGGGACCACGCACACGATTCAGCGAAGACATCGCCGACTTCATTAGCCCGCATGCCCTCCCCTCCGTCGACTACATCCTCCTGGGAGACCTCAACTTTCACCTGGAGAACAACAGCGACCGCAACACCAGCACCCTGCTCGACAACCTCGCCAACCTCGGACTCAAGCAGCTGGTATCCACCCCCACCCACCTCGCCGGACACACACTCGACGCCGTCTTCTCATCCAGCAAAGACATCGCCTTCAGCCACGCCACAGGACTCCACTGGATGGACCACAGCTGCGTCCACTTCACCTTCAAAAGAACGACGATCCACCACCACAAGCAACAGGCTGCCCGAAGAAGCTGGAACAAGACCACAGCCGACCAGCTCTCCACCGCCCTGAGCCAGCACCCTCCCGCCGGCTCAACGAACCCCAGCCAGGCCGCCGACAACCTCACGAAGTGGATCAG
Organism: Lissotriton helveticus; assembly: GCF_964261635.1. Lineage (NCBI taxonomy): Eukaryota > Metazoa > Chordata > Amphibia > Caudata > Salamandridae > Lissotriton > Lissotriton helveticus. The sequence goes on along the minus strand of NC_136072.1, from coordinate 875,083,804 downwards.
CAACTGTGCGGACGAACTCGCCCCTCTGAGGACCCCGCCCAGCAGACCCGGCAGCAGAAAAGCCCCATGGTTCACCGACGAACTCAAGAGCTCCAAGAAGAACTGCCGAGCCCTCGAGAAAGTGTGGAGAAGGGAACCAACAATGGACAACATGGCCAACCTCAAGCTCGCCACCCGGAAACACCACCAACTGATCCGCGCCACCAAGAAAAATGCCTACAAGGACCGGCTAGACAACAACGCACACAATTGCAAGGAACTCTTCAACATCGTAAAGGAGCTCTCCAACCCCAACGCCGGAAACAACAACATCACCCCGTCGCAAGACCTCTGCAACTCCCTCGCCTCATTCTTCCACAACAAGATCGCGGACATACACAACAGTTTCAGCACCCAACCGACGCACGCCACGACCACAGCAACACCACCCACACCCACCCTCCGCGCCTGGACCCCGATCAGCACCGAAGACACCATCCGCACTATGAACTCCATCCACTCCGGATCTCCAACCGACCCCTGCCCTCATCACGTCTTCAACAAGGCCGACACTGTCATCGCACCCCACCTGCGAGACATCATCAACACCTCCTTCGACACCGCCACCTTCCCGGAGAGCTGGAAGCACGCGGAACTCAGCGCTCTACTCAAGAAACCCACAGCAGACCCCACCGAACTCAAGAACTACCGTCCCATCTCGCTCCTCCCGTTCCCGGCCAAAGTCATCGAAAAGACCGTCAACAAACAGCTGGCCGCCTTCCTCGAGATGAATGGATCCCTCGACCCATCACAGTCTGGCTTCCGAGCCAACCACAGCACCGAGACCGCCCTCATCGCTGCCACCGATGACATCCGAACCCTGATGGACAACGGAGAAACAGCGGCCCTCATCCTCCTAGACCTCTCCGCGGCGTTCGACACTGTCTGCCACCGCACCCTAGTACAGCGCCTCGGCAACATCGGAATCCAGGAGAAGGCACTGGAATGGATCACCTCCTTCCTAGAAGGAAGAACACAGAGAGTCCGCCTACCACCGTACAAGTCAGAGGCCACCGAAGTCATCTGCGGCGTCCCCCAAGGATCCTCGCTGAGCCCCACCCTCTTCAACGTCTACATGAGCCCCCTCGCGGCCATCGCACGCAAACACAACCTCAAAATAATCTCCGACGACACCCAGCTGATCCTCTCCCTGACCAACGACCCCGCCGCCGCCAGAACCAACCTGCACGAAGGGATGAGAAATGTAGCCGAGTGGATGACGACCAGCCGCCTGAAACTGAACTCAGACAAGACGGAGGTCCTCATCCTGGGCTCCTCGCTCTCCGCCTGGGACGACTCCTGGTGGCCCCCCGCCCTGGGCACCGCACCCAAACCAACGGACCACGCACGCAACCTGGGCTTCATCCTGGACTCCTCCCTCTCCATGACCAGACAAGTCAACGCCGTCTCCTCATCATGCTTCAACATCCTACGCATGCTACGGAAGATCTTCTGGTGGATCCCCACCGAGACCAGGAAGACCGTCACCCAGGCCCTCGTCACCAGCCGACTGGACTACGGCAACGCCCTCTACGCCGGAACCACCGCCAAGCTCCAGAAGAGACTCCAGCGGATACAGAACGCCTCAGCCAGACTCATCCTCGATCTCCCATGAAACAGCCACATCTCCGGACATCTGAGAGACCTGCACTGGCTCCCCGTCAAGAAAAGAATCACCTTCCGTCTCCTCACCCACGCACACAAAGCCCTACACGACCAAGGCCCGAGCTACCTCAACAACCGAATCAACTTCTACGCTCCCAAGCGCCACCTCAGATCAACCAGCACACGCCCTCGCCGATGTCCCGCGCATCCGAAGAGCGACAACAGGAGGAAGGTCCTTCTCCTACCTAGCCGCCAAGACCTGGAACTCCCTCCCGGCCGACCTGCGCCTGACCCAAGACCACCTCGCCTTCAGGAAGAAGCTCAAGACCTGGCTGTTCGAGCAGTAACGGCACCCCCCCTCCTAGCGCCTTGAGACCCTACGGGTGAGCAGTGCGCTATATAAATGTCCTGATTGATTGATTGATTGTTAACAATGGCGCGGTAGTGTTCGAGAATCCTTTTCTTGGCATGTGCAGTCGTACTGCCAATATACCATAATTCGTAGGGGCAAACGATAACGTAAACCACAAAGATGAAATTGGTTCATGATCTTGCTGACCCCATTGTAAGTAACTTGCTTAACAGAGGTACTTGTTTTACAAGCCTTGCAGTGGCTACAAGGGTAAAACCCTTTCAAACCTAAATCTTGGTTGTTGGAGTAATTAGTGATGTCACTGCGAACACAGATATCTCTGATATTCCTCCCTTTTCTGTAAGTGATACTTGGTTTATTGGCAATAATATGACCAATGGTAGCATCACTCTTGAGAATATCCCAATTTTTAGAGACAATCTTATGTATTTGTTGTGACTCCCTGTTAAATGTGAGGATAAGTCTGGTGTTGTCTTCCTCACTGTTGGTCTTTTCAGAGGTTTTGTCACGCAAGGTATCAATGCGTGAAATAGAGTCAGCTCTGTTCTTAGCTTTCTTAAGAACCCAAGCAGGATAATTCCTGAGTTTAAACCGTTCCAGCATTTCAGATGCCACCAGTTGGTAGTTACTATCCGTACTACAGTTTATTTTTGCCCTCAGCAGTTCTCCATACGGAATACTCCATTTCAGGGGTTCTGGATGACTGCTGAGGGCATGGAGAATGCTGTTACCAGGGGTGGGTTTTCTGAACAAGGAGGTGGTAATGTTATTATCCTTGATCTCGATTTTGACATCAAGATACTCCGCCATCTCCTTGTCGATGTTACTAGTAAGTCTGATGTTCTGATTATTGTTGTTCAAGGTCTCAATGAAACTCAACGCCTCATCTTTGGTGCCTCTCCACACCATAAAGAGGTCGTCGATGTACCTCCACCAAGTAACCACCAGTTTGATCGATTCGGTAAGCGATGGGTCCGTGAAGATGCTTTGCTCCCAATGTCACATGAACAAATTCGCTAAACTTGGGGCAAAACACGAACCCATCGCCGTACCAATCTCCTGTTTGAAGATGGCCCCATCAAAGAGAAAGTAGTTGTTTTGGAGACAGTACTTAATCATCTCGAGGAGCATTTTGCTGTGCTCCCTGAAACGTAGAGCACGTCCCTCAAGGAAGTATTGACATGCTTCCAAACCCTGTTTGTGATCTATAATAGTATACAGGGATTGGACATCCATGGTAATGAGGAGGTAATTCTCATCCCATGTGAGATTATTCAGTTTGGAAAGAAAGTCTTTGGCATCCCTGACATAACTATCGAGTCCCTCAACCCAATCTCTTAAGTAGTGATCCACGTATTTGGAAACATGTTCAGCAACGCTGCCGCGTGAGGATACAATGGGCCTGCCAGGAGGCTGGTCCATGCTTTTGTGGATCTTGGGGAGTAAATAGAGTACTGGAAGGGTGGGGTTATCATTTTTCAGGAATCTGTACTCTTCCCACTCTAAGATACCCCTATCTTTCCAAGCAGTTAGTTTGTCCCATAGTTCAATAATACTTTTGTTGTACATTTCAAAAGTGGTGGCGGTGTAAAAGTTGCCTTCCGAAAGTTGTCTATGGGCTTCAGCTACATATTGTTCTCTGTCCATGATGACAATATTGCCACCTTTGTCGGCAGGGCAGATGACAATGGAGCTGTCCTCAGTCAAAGATTTCAACGCTTTCCTCTGTTTAAAGGAGAGGTTATCTTTTTCAGATTTCTGATGCCTATTCTTATGATGTCTGAAACTATTAAGTTCTTTATTGACACATTTGTGAAATGTGTCAATCGCATCATGCGGCATAAGAGGAATGAAAGTAGATCTAGGTTTAAAACCCGATGCAGCACTATAATCAGTAGAGAAATTGGATTCCCTCAAGAGTTGGGTAGTGCTAGGGGTATCTGCCAAAGTTACCTGATCAGAAATACTCGATATCATCAAGTCACTGTCACATTCATTATCCAGTTGTATGATCTCAATGAGAGCGTCTACATCACCTATCATGAAGGGATCTTCAGAGTAAGACGGTGTTTCCAATGTCTGAGGTTTATCTTGCTGGCCTCTCAATTTATGCCATTTTTTGAGTTGTAATTTACGAACATATTTAAAGACATCAATTCTAGATTCACTATAATTGAAGTACATGGAAGGGCAGAAGGAGAGGCCTAACCTGAGAATAGTCAGTTCAGTTTCAGTAATTGTTCGTTTGGAAAGATTAATGACAGTTTCATTTACCATCTTGTCATCCATTATTGGCCTTTTCTGGAGCGTGTATTGGCTCTTCCCATGTCGCCCCTTGCATTGCCTCTTCTCCCAGCGTGGTGAAGCCTCTTGCCCCGGTTCCTGTGTTTCCACGTCCCCTGGGTCGTCCTCGGCCTCTTGATGGAGTTGGTGGTGGAGGTGATGGTGCCGGAGTTCCCTGGTTCATCCGTCTGCTCCGGCGCAGATGACGATACTCGTCTAAAAAATTCGGTTTACGAGCTGGGGTTTTCACTTGAGTATTGTCTTCAATCGATGCATTGGAGACTTCTGAATCGGTCTCGCTCACTGCAATAGACTCGTCTTCCCCCTTGCTCCACCTTCCACCTGTGTAGTTTCAGCAGTATTAGCATAGAGATGATCGTATTTTCGGCTGAAGGTCAAGATCCTCCCCGTATCGTAGTCTTTGTAATCTCGCTCCAGTTTTCTTTCTTTACGTGCCTTGATATCCTCCTCATGGCGCTTGAGGCGTTCTTTCATATCTGCGACCAATTGTTTGACATTATCTTCGTCTGCATGTGTACTAATGTCTTCCATCAGTGCAGCGATTTCTTTCAATAAACTCTCACGATCTAGCCATGCATATTTGACTAGAATTTCCAACATTCTCCTGGAACTGTTGGCAGAGTTAATAGACCATTCAGCCAACATGTCAGGGTTAGGTGCTTCATAGGTGGGAGTAATAAAGATACGTAATCCTCTAGGCACCATTTCTTGATCTATATAGTTCTATAGGGAGGTAGCCTCCCACCATTTGGATATTTCTCCTTTCTTCAGTTTCTCAAGTTTGTTAATTGTATCCTTAATCGTTTGTGGGGGGTCTTTTTTGACAGTACTTCCCGTAGGAGCTCCTTTCTTGGTCCTGGCAAACAGCAAACGTGCTGCTGCCCTTCTCTCATCTTCCTCCTCCATGTGTGAACTCCCTTGGAGAAGATAACTCTCTGTGGCGAAATAGTGGCAACCGCCCTTAGTAAATACCAAGTTCCTAGTGCTAATATATTACTGGAAAGAGTCTGAGGGTAGGAGAAATCGTAGTGGCAACAATGAAAATTCACTGCACGGCGTGTAGTTATCAGATTTCAAAAACGCCCGTGCTGGTAACGGGAGCACTGGAAGAGGGAAAAGGGCGACGCGTCGTTAACCCCTAGAGACGCGGTGCCTGAAAGCGTAAGCCAGCCAACACCCCGCTCCCAGAGGACGGACGCAGGACCCACAGCCCACAACCCAGCACTCACCATACACAATCGCCTTCTCCACTCCGTGAGGTACAACACAGTCCAGTATATAGTATAGCCGGGCCAGATGCAAACTCCCGTAATAGTTCCAACAAAACGCTCAGTCAGAATGCTAGAGGCCCCAAGGGAGGTGGCGTGCGTTCCGGTCGAGCAAGCCAGAAAAATTAATCCACACCACAACAAGTTGCACGCTCTCAGCTGCCGCCACAAAACACCAAAACAGGAACAGTCCAAGGGTGTTTATTCACAAGCTACATGTTTCGGCTTCTCACAAGCCTTGTTCACGCAAGTGAAATCTCGAGTGCACAGTGTTTAAATCGTGTTAACATCACACAAGTAGAAAGAGGACTACGGGTATAATCAATGGCAGACATGTTAGGTAGAAAAAATACAGACATAACGAAACCCATTAAACATTGTGTCCACTAAATCAATGTAAGTCCAACTAAATTGATTTCAAAAGCGATAAGCAAATATATTGAAACCAAACGGAAAACATAAATAAAAATACTGGGTAAAAACCAAGCAGCGTAATATGAACGCCTAAATAAGCGCAAAAAATGCAAAACATTTGATATATGCATAGCTACCCAGAACAGGCAAGATTAAGCCGTAAATGCATAAAGCAGACCCCAGGGAAAATCAGACCCGGGAAGAACTGCATGTGCTGTCTCTGCCGTTAAAGAGACAGTACAAAATGCAACACTCAGAACCGAAAACATAGGTTCGGAGGTGGCATAAACAATAAACCTGCTGCAAGATAATACAGCCTAATAGTAAAACAAAGGTACAATACTTGTAGTAGTGGAACAGGTAAAAGTCAAATGTACATCCTGCCCATAACCCGCGAAGAGTTCATGAAGTGTTCAGTGATGCCCGAGTGGGCGTGCTCTTGAAAAGTGACAGGAGCAGAAGAAAAGTGGTAGGATAGATCCTGAAAAGATCAAAAGAAAGAAACAGAATTAAAATGGTACATGACCAATCAAGTGCACATAAAAGTAAACAAGTTCATCAACATGGAGAAAGACATATTACATGTTAGATAGAATGACCAAGAAACCAGACTAAGTATAATCGTCTTTCAGATGAACCGCAAGTTCTTCATCCTGGTTCAATCCTCCAGGGGCCTTAGTCTGGAAGGAGATGATATACTTAGACTCTATCTGTCTCAATTTCAGAAGTCTATTGCCACCCCTAGGATTTTTGGTTATCTGCTCTAAAATGAAAAATTTCATGAGCGCAGGATTGGAAAAATGGTGTTCACTGAAGTGTCTGGCTACGGGGTGTCCTGGGACACCCCCGCGCCGCACGGCCACCAGCTGCTGCAGTGCTTCCCCGCCTTCTGCCTCGCTGCCCCGGCTCCGCCGCGTGACCACGCCCCCTTACATCGAGCGGCGTGGTCTGTGCTCGCTGCTTGCGCTGTATCACTGTTTCTGACTGTATTGTGTCTCTGAGTAGTTTTGTTGTCTATTTAGCACTTTTGTCCCCCAATCTCTGCCTGTTTAGCCTAGTTTCTGCCGCCGTCTCATCCCTCCCGCTTCCCGCCTCCACCACTGACCCCGCCCCTTTTCTTTCTGTACCCTCCCCGCTCCCGCCTCCCAGCTGCTCCGCCCACCCGCGCACTTCGCCATATATGGCGACCGTGCGAACGTGCAGCGTTGACGCGCAGCGGGCGCGCCGATTGTGCGCCGAAGGCGCGCCAAAGGTAAGCCCGTCTGCGCCCGTCCGCGACCGGACCGCGCCCAGTGCCAGGACCCCTGGCCCCCACCGACGGAAGCCGACCCGAAGAACCTACAACGCCGCCGACCTCCTCGCACTCAATACCGGCGGCATCCCGGGATGTCACCGAGCCACCCCAAAGCACACCCACGGACCCTTCAGCTGCCACGCCTGCAAGTTCACCTGCATCCGGACCTGCCCCGCACCAACACCCACCAAGACGAACACCAGCAGCAACCACCTCAAGTGCATCCTGCTCAACACCCGCTCCGTCCACAGACACGCCATCGAACTCTGGAACCTCCTCGACACCACAGCCCCTGACGTCGCCTTCCTCACTGAGACCTGGATGAACGCCTCCTCAGCGCCCGACATCGCCATCGCCATCCCAGAGGGCTACAAGATCACACGGAGGGACCGCACCGCCAACCAGATGGGAGGAGGCATCGCCATCATCCACAGAGACACCATCCGCATCACGACCAACACCGACGACACCCTAACCACCGCCGAACACCTGCACTTCCAGATCCACACGGACCCCAGAACAACCCTCAGAGGCACCCTGATCTACCGACCCCCGGGACCACGCACACGATTCAGCGAAGACATCGCCGACTTCATTAGCCCGCATGCCCTCCCCTCCGTCGACTACATCCTCCTGGGAGACCTCAACTTTCACCTGGAGAACAACAGCGACCGCAACACCAGCACCCTGCTCGACAACCTCGCCAACCTCGGACTCAAGCAGCTGGTATCCACCCCCACCCACCTCGCCGGACACACACTCGACGCCGTCTTCTCATCCAGCAAAGACATCGCCTTCAGCCACGCCACAGGACTCCACTGGACGGACCACAGCTGCGTCCACTTCACCTTCAAAAGAACGACGATCCACCACCACCAGCAACAGGCTGCCCGAAGAAGCTGGAACAAGACCACAGCCGACCAGCTCTCCACCGCCCTGAGCCAGCACCCTCCCGCCGGCTCAACGAACCCCAGCCAGGCCGCCGACAACCTCACGAAGTGGATCAGCAACTGTGCGGACGAACTCGCCCCTCTGAGGACCCCGCCCAGCAGACCCGGCAGCAGAAAAGCGTCATGGTTCACCGACGAACTCAAGAGCTCCAAGAAGAACTGCCGAGCCCTCGAGAATGTGTGGAGAAGGGAACCAACAATGGACAACATGGCCAACCTCAAGCTCGCCACCCGGAAACACCACCAACTGATCCGCGCCACCAAGAAAAATGCCTACAAGGACCGGCTAGACAACAACGCACACAATTGCAAGGAACTCTTCAACATCGTAAAGGAGCTCTCCAACCCCAACGCCGGAAACAACGACATCACCCCGTCGCAAGACCTCTGCAACTCCCTCGCCTCATTCTTCCACAACAAGATCGCGGACATACACAACAGTTTCAGCACCCAACCGACGCACGCCACGACCACAGCAACACCACCCACCACCACCCTCCGCGCCTGAACCCCGATCAGCACCGAAGACACCATCCGCACTATGAACTCCATCCACTCCGGATCTCCAACCGACCCCTGCCCTCATCACGTCTTCAACAAGGCCGACACTGTCATCGCACCCCACCTGCGAGACATCATCAACACCTCCTTCGACACCGCCACCTTCCCGGAGAGCTGGAAGCACGCGGAACTCAGCGCTCTACTCAAGAAACCCACAGCAGACCCCACCGAACTCAAGAACTACCGTCCCATCTCGCTCCTCCCGTTCCCGGCCAAAGTCATCGAAAAGACCGTCAACAAACAGCTGGCCGCCTTCCTCGAGACGAATGGATCCCTCGACCCATCACAGTCTGGCTTCCGAGCCAACCACAGCACCGAGACCGCCCTCATCGCTGCCACCGATGACATCCGAACCCTGATGGACAACGGAGAAACAGCAGCCCTCATCCTCCTAGACCTCTCCGCGGCGTTCGACACTGTCTGCCACCGCACCCTAGTACAGCGCCTCGGCAACATCGGAATCCAGGAGAAGGCACTGGAATGGATCACCTCCTTCCTAGAAGGAAGAACACAGAGAGTCCGCCTACCACCGTACAAGTCAGAGGCCACCGAAGTCATCTGCGGCGTCCCCCAAGGATCCTCGCTGAGCCCCACCCTCTTCAACGTCTACATGAGCCCCCTCGCGGCCATCGCACGCAAACACAACCTCAAAATAATCTCCTATGCCGACGACACGCAGCTGATCCTCTCCCTGACCAACGACCCCGCCGCCGCCAGAACCAACCTGCACGAAGGGATGAGAAATGTAGCCGAGTGGATGACGACCAGCCGCCTGAAACTGAACTCAGACAAGACGGAGGTCCTCATCCTGGGCTCCTCGCCCTCCGCCTGGGACGACTCCTGGTGGCCCCCCGCCCTGGGCACCGCACCCAAACCAACGGACCACGCACGCAACCTGGGCTTCATCCTGGACTCCTCCCTCTCCATGACCAGACAAGTCAACGCCGTCTCCTCATCATGCTTCAACATCCTACGCATGCTACGGAAGATCTTCTGGTGGATCCCCACCGAGACCAGGAAGACCGTCACCCAGGCCCTCGTCATCAGCCGACTGGACTACGGCAACGCCCTCTACGCCGGAACCACCGCCAAGCTCCAGAAGAGACTCCAGCGGATACAGAACGCCTCAGCCAGACTCATCCTCGATCTCCCATGAAACAGCCACATCTCCGGACATCTGAGAGACCTGCACTGGCTCCCCGTCAAGAAAAGAATCACCTTCCGTCTCCTCACCCACGCACACAAAGCCCTACACGACCAAGGCCCGAGCTACCTCAACAACCGAATCAACTTCTACGCTCCCAAGCGCCACCTCAGATCAACCAGCCACGCCCTCGCCGATGTCCCGCGCATCCGAAGAGCGACAACAGGAGGAAGGTCCTTCTCCTACCTAGCCGCCAAGACCTGGAACTCCCTCCCGGCCGACCTGCGCCTGACCCAAGACCACCTCGCCTTCAGGAAGAAGCTCAAGACCTGGCTGTTCGAGCAGTAACGGCACCCCCCCTCCTAGCGCCTTGAGACCCTACGGGTGAGCAGTGCGCTATATAAATGTCCTGATTGATTGATTGATTGTTAACAATGGCGCGGTAGTGTTCGAGAATCCTTTTCTTGGCATGTGCAGTCGTACTGCCAATATACCATAATTCGTAGGGGCAAACGATAACGTAAACCACAAAGATGAAATTGGTTCATGATCTTGCTGACCCCATTGTAAGTAACTTGCTTAACAGAGGTACTTGTTTTACAAGCCTTGCAGTGGCTACAAGGGTAAAACCCTTTCAAACCTAAATCTTGGTTGTTGGAGTAATTAGTGATGTCACTGCGAACACAGATATCTCTGATATTCCTCCCTTTTCTGTAAGTGATACTTGGTTTATTGGCAATAATATGACCAATGGTAGCATCACTCTTGAGAATATCCCAATTTTTAGAGACAATCTTATGTATTTGTTGTGACTCCCTGTTAAATGTGAGGATAAGTCTGGTGTTGTCTTCCTCACTGTTGGTCTTTTCAGAGGTTTTGTCACGCAAGGTATCAATGCGTGAAATAGAGTCAGCTCTGTTCTTAGCTTTCTTAAGAACCCAAGCAGGATAATTCCTGAGTTTAAACCGTTCCAGCATTTCAGATGCCACCAGTTGGTAGTTACTATCCGTACTACAGTTTATTTTTGCCCTCAGCAGTTCTCCATACGGAATACTCCATTTCAGGGGTTCTGGATGACTGCTGAGGGCATGGAGAATGCTGTTACCAGGGGTGGGTTTTCTGAACAAGGAGGTGGTAATGTTATTATCCTTGATCTCGATTTTGACATCAAGATACTCCGCCATCTCCTTGTCGATGTTACTAGTAAGTCTGATGTTCTGATTATTGTTGTTCAAGGTCTCAATGAAACTCAACGCCTCATCTTTGGTGCCTCTCCACACCATAAAGAGGTCGTCGATGTACCTCCACCAAGTAACCACCAGTTTGATCGATTCGGTAAGCGATGGGTCCGTGAAGATGCTTTGCTCCCAATGTCACATGAACAAATTCGCTAAACTTGGGGCAAAACACGAACCCATCGCCGTACCAATCTCCTGTTTGAAGATGGCCCCATCAAAGAGAAAGTAGTTGTTTTGGAGACAGTACTTAATCATCTCGAGGAGCATTTTGCTGTGCTCCCTGAAACGCAGAGCACGTCCCTCAAGGAAGTATTGACATGCTTCCAAACCCTGTTTGTGATCTATAATAGTATACAGGGATTGGACATCCATGGTAATGAGGAGGTAATTCTCATCCCATGTGAGATTATTCAGTTTGGAAAGAAAGTCTTTGGCATCCCTGACATAACTATCGAGTCCCTCAACCCAATCTCTTAAGTAGTGATCCACGTATTTGGAAACATGTTCAGCAACGCTGCCGCGTGAGGATACAATGGGCCTGCCGGGAGGCTGGTCCATGCTTTTGTGGATCTTGGGGAGTAAATAGAGTACTGGAAGGGTGGGGTTATCATTTTTCAGGAATCTGTACTCTTCCCACTCTAAGATACCCCTATCTTTCCAAGCAGTTAGTTTGTCCCATAGTTCAATAATACTTTTGTTGTACATTTCAAAAGTGGTGGCGGTGTAAAAGTTGCCTTCCGAAAGTTGTCTATGGGCTTCAGCAACATATTGTTCTCTGTCCATGATGACAATATTGCCACCTTTGTCGGCAGGGCAGATGACAATGGAGCTGTCCTCAGTCAAAGATTTCAACGCTTTCCTCTGTTTAAAGGAGAGGTTATCTTTTTCAGATTTCTGATGCCTATTCTTATGATGTCTGAAACTATTAAGTTCTTTATTGACACATTTGTGAAATGTGTCAATCGCATCATGCGGCATAAGAGGAATGAAAGTAGATCTAGGTTTAAAACCCGATGCAGCACTATAATCAGTAGAGAAATTGGATTCCCTCAAGAGTTGGGTAGTGCTAGGGGTATCTGCCAAAGTTACCTGATCAGAAATACTCGATATCATCAAGTCACTGTCACATTCATTATCCAGTTGTATGATCTCAATGAGAGCGTCTACATCACCTATCATGAAGGGATCTTCAGAGTAAGACGGTGTTTCCAATGTCTGAGGTTTATCTTGCTGGCCTCTCAATTTATGCCATTTTTTGAGTTTTAATTTACGAACATATTTAAAGACATCAATTCTAGATTCACTATAATTGAAGTACATGGAAGGGCAGAAGGAGAGGCCCAACCTGAGAATAGTCAGTTCAGTTTCAGTAATTGTTCGTTTGGAAAGATTAATGACAGTTTCATTTACCATCTTGTCATCCATTATTGGCCTTTTCTGGAGCGTGTATTGGCTCTTCCCATGTCGCCCCTTGCATTGCCTCTTCTCCCAGCGTGGTGAAGCCTCTTGCCCCGGTTCCTGCGTTTCCACGTCCCCTGGGTCGTCCTCGGCCTCTTGATGGAGTTGGTGGTGGAGGTGATGGTGCCGGAGTTCCCTGGTTCATCCGTCTGCTCCCGCGCAGATGACGATACTCGTCTAAAAAATTCGGTTTACGAGCTGGGGTTTTCACTTGAGTATTGTCTTCAATCGATGCATTGGAGACTTCTGAATCGGTCTCGCTCACTGCAATAGACTCGTCTTCCCCCTTGCTCCACCTTCCACCTGTGTAGTTTCAGCAGTATTAGCATAGAGATGATCGTATTTTCGGCTGAAGGTCAAGATCCTCCCCGTATCGTAGTCTTTGTAATCTCGCTCCAGTTTTCTTTCTTTACGTGCCTTGATATCCTCCTCATGGCGCTTGAGGCGTTCTTTCATATCTGCGACCAATTGTTTGACATTATCTTCGTCTGCATGTGTACTAATGTCTTCCATCAGTGCAGCGATTTCTTTCAATAAACTCTCACGATCTAGCCATGCATATTTGACTAGAATTTCCAACATTCTCCTGGAACTGTTGGCAGAGTTAATAGACCATTCAGCCAACATGTCAGGGTTAGGTGCTTCATAGGTGGGAGTAATAAAGATACGTAATCCTCTAGGCACCATTTCTTGATCTATATAGTTCTATAGGGAGGTAGCCTCCCACCATTTGGATATTTCTCCTTTCTTCAGTTTCTCAAGTTTGTTAATTGTATCCTTAATCGTTTGTGGGGGGTCTTTTTTGACAGTACTTCCCGTAGGAGCTCCTTTCTTGGTCCTGGCAAACAGCAAACGTGCTGCTGCCCTTCTCTCATCTTCCTCCTCCATGTGTGAACTCCCTTGGAGAAGATAACTCTCTGTGGCGAAATAGTGGCAACCGCCCTTAGTAAATACCAAGTTCCTAGTGCTAATATATTACTGGAAAGAGTCTGAGGGTAGGAGAAATCGTAGTGGCAACAATGAAAATTCACTGCACGGCGTGTAGTTATCAGATTTCAAAAACGCCCGTGCTGGTAACGGGAGCACTGGAAGAGGGAAAAGGGCGACGCGTCGTTAACCCCTAGAGACGCGGTGCCTGAAAGCGTAAGCCAGCCAACACCCCGCTCCCAGAGGACGGACGCAGGACCCACAGCCCACAACCCAGCACTCACCATACACAATCGCCTTCTCCACTCCGTGAGGTACAACACAGTCCAGTATATAGTATAGCCGGGCCAGATGCAAACTCCCATAATAGTTCCAACAAAACGCTCAGTCAGAATGCTAGAGGCCCCAAGGGAGGTGGCGTGCGTTCCGGTCGAGCAAGCCAGAAAAATTAATCCACACCACAACAAGTTGCACGCTCTCAGCTGCCGCCACAAAACACCAAAACAGGAACAGTCCAAGGGTGTTTATTCACAAGCTACATGTTTCGGCTTCTCACAAGCCTTGTTCACGCAAGTGAAATCTCGAGTGCACAGTGTTTAAATCGTGTTAACATCACACAAGTAGAAAGAGGACTACGGGTATAATCAATGGAAGACATGTTAGGTAGAAAAAATACAGACATAACGAAACCCATTAAACATTGTGTCCACTAAATCAATGTAAGTCCAACTAAATTGATTTCAAAAGCGATAAGCAAATATATTGAAACCAAACGGAAAACATAAATCAAAATACTGGGTAAAAACCAAGCAGCGTAATATGAACGCCTAAATAAGCGCAAAAAATGCAAAACATTTGATATATGCATAGCTACCCAGAACAGGCAAGATTAAGCCGTAAATGCATAAAGCAGACCCCAGGGAAAATCAGACCCGGGAAGAACTGCATGTGCTGTCTCTGCCGTTAAAGAGACAGTACAAAATGCAACACTCAGAACCGAAAACATAGGTTCGGAGGTGGCATAAACAATAAACCTGCTGCAAGATAATACAGCCTAATAGTAAAACAAAGGTACAATACTTGTAGTAGTGGAACAGGTCAAAGTCAAATGTACATCCTGCCCATAATCCGCGAAGAGTCCATGAAGTGTTCAGTGGACTCTTCGCGGGTTATGGGCAGGATGTACATTTGACTTTGACCTGTTCCACTACTACAAGTATTGTACCTTTGTTTTACTATTAGGTTGTATTATCTTGCAGCAGGTTTATTGTTTATGCCACCTCTGAACCTATGTTTTCGGTTCTGAGTGTTGCATTTTGTACTGTCTCTTTAACGGCAGAGACAGCACATGCAGTTCTTCCCGGGTCTGATTTTCCCTGGGGTTTGATTTCTGCATTTACGGCTTAATCTTGCCTGTTCTGGGTAGCTATGCATATATCAAATGTTTTGCATTTTTTGCGCTTATTTAGGCGTTCATATTACGCTGCTTGGTTTTTACCCAGTATTTTGATTTATGTTTTCCGTTTGGTTTCAATATATTTGCTTATCGCTTTTGAAATCAATTTAGTTGGACTTACATTGATTTAGTGGACACAATGATTAATGGGTTTCGTTATGTCTGTATTTTTTCTGCCTAACATGTCTGCCATTGATTATACCCGTAGTCCTCTTTCTACTTGTGTGATGTTAACACGATTTAAACACTGTGCAATCGAGATTTCACTTGCATGAACAATGCTTGTGAGAAGCCGAAACATGTAGCTTGTGAATAAACACCCTTGGACTGTTCCTGTTTTGGTGTTTTGTGGCGGCAGCTGAGAGCCTGCAACTTGTTGTGGTGTGGATTAATTTTTCCGGCTTGCTCGACCGGAACGCACGCCACCTCCCTTGGGGCCTCTAGCATTCTGACTGAGCGTTTTGTTGGAACTATTACAGGAGTTTGCATCTGGCCCGGCTATACTATATACTGGACTGTGTTGTACCTCACGGAGAGGAGAAGGCGATTGTGTACGGTGAGTGCTGGGTTGTGGGCTGTGGGTCCTGCGTCCGTCCTCTGGGAGCAGGGTGTTGGCTGGCTTACGCTTTCAGGCACCGGGTCTCTAGGGGTTAACGGCGCGTCGCCCTTTTCCCTCTTCCAGTGCTCCCGTTACCAGCATGGGCGTTTTTGAACTCTGATAACTACACGCTGTGCAGTGAATTTTCATTGTTGCCACTACGATTTCTCCTACCCTCAGACTCTTTCCAGTAATATATTAGCAGGAGGAACTTGGTATTTACTAAGGGCGGTTGCCACTATTTCGCCACAGAGAGTTATCTTCTCCAAGGGAGTTCACACATGGAGGAGGAAGATGAGAGAAGGGCAGCAGCACGTTTGCTGTTTGCCAGGACCAAGAAAGGAGCTCCTACGGGAAGTACTGTCAAAAAAGACCCCCCACAAACGATTAAGGATAAAATTAACAAACTTGAGAAACTGAAGAAAGGAGAAATAAACAAATGGTGGGAGGCTACCTCCCTACAGAACTATATAGATCAAGAAATGGTGCCTAGAGGATTACGTATCTTTATTACTCCCACCTATGAAGCACTTAACCCTGGCATGTTGGCTGAATGGTCTATTAACTCTGCCAACAGTTCCAGGAGAATGTTGGAAATTCTAGTCAAATATGCATGGCTAGATCGTGAGAGTTTATTGAAAGAAATCGCTGCACTGATGGAAGACATTAGTACACATGCAGACGAAGATAATGTCAAACAATTGGTCGCAGATATGAAAGAACGCCTCAAGCGCCATGAGGAGGATATCAAGGCACGTAAAGAAAGAAAACTGGAGCGAGATTACAAAGACTACGATACGGGGAGGATCTTGACCTTCAGCCGAAAATACGATCATCTCTATGCTAATACTGCTGAAACTACACAGGTGGAAGGTGGAGCAAGGGGGGAAGACGAGTCTATTGCAGTGAGCGAGACAGATTCAGAAGTCTCCAATGCATCGATTGAAGACAATACTCAAGTGAAAACCCCAGCTCGTAAACCGAATTTTTTAGACGAGTATCGTCATCTGCGCCGGAGCAGACGGACGAACCAGGGAACTCCGGCACCATCACCTCCACCACCAACTCCATCAAGAGGCCAAGGACGACCCAGGGACGTGGAAACGCAGGAACCGGGGCAAGAGGCTTCGCCAGTGCTGGGAGAAGAGGCAATGCAAAGGGGCGACATGGGAAGAGCCAATACACGCTCCAGAAAAGGCCAATAATGGATGACAAGATGGTAAATGAAACTGTCATAAATTTTTCCAAACGAACAATTACTGAAACTGAACTGACTATTCTCAGGTTGGGCCTCTCCTTCTGCCCTTCCATGTACTTCAATTATAGTGAATCTAGAATTGATGTCTTTAAATATGTTCGTAAATTAAAACTCAAAAAATGGCATAAATTGAGAGGCCGGCAAGATAAACCTCAGACATTGGAACCACGTCTTACTCGGGAGATCCCTTCATGATAGGTGATGTAGACGCTCTCATTGAGATCATACAACTGAATAATGAATGTGACAGTGACTTGATGATATCGAGTATTTCTGATCAGGTATCTTAGGCAGATACCCCTAGCACTACCCAACTCTTGAGGGAATCCAATTTCTCTATTGAATATAGTGCTGCATCGGGTTTTAAACCTAGATCTACGTTCATTCCTCTTATGCCGCATGATGCGATTGACACATTTCACGAATGTGTCAATAAAGAACTTAATATTTTCAGACATCATAAGAATAGGCATCAGAAATCTGAAAAAGATAACCTCTCCTTTAAACAGAGGAAAGCGTTGAAATCTTTGACTGAGGACAGCTCCATTGTCATCTGCCCTGCCGACAAAGGTGGCAATATTGTCATCATGGACAGAGAACAATATGTTGCTGAAGCCCATAGACAACTTTCGGAAGGCAACTTTTACACCGCCACCACTTTTGAAATGTACAACAAACGTATTATTGAACTATGGGACAAACTAACTGCTTGGAAACATAGGGGTATCTTAGAGTGGGAAGAGTACAGATTCCTGAAAAATGATAACCCCACCCATCCAGTACTCTATTTACTCCCCAAGATCCACAAAAGCATGGACCAGCCTCCCGGCAGGCCCATTGTATCCTCACGCGGCAGCGTTGCTGAACATGTTTCCAAATACGTGGATCACTACTTAAGAGATTGGGTTGAGGGACTCGATAGTTATGTCAGGGATACCAAAGACTTTCTTTCCAAACTGAATAATCTCACATGGGATGAGAATTACCTCCTCATTACCATGGATGTCCAATCCCTGTATACTATTATAGATCACAAACAGGGTTTGGAAGCATGTCAATACTTCCTTGAGGGACGTGCTCTACGTTTCAGGGAGCACAGCAAAATGCTCCTCGAGATGATTAAGTACTGTCTCCAAAACAACTACTTTCTCTTTGATGGGGCCATCTTCAAACAGGAGATTGGTACGGCGATGGGTTCGTGTTTTGCCCCAAGTTTCGCGAATTTGTTCATGGGACATTGGGAGCAAACCATCTTCATGGACCCATCGCTTACCGAATCGATCAAACTGGTGGTTACTTGGTGGAGGTACATCGACGACCTCTTTATGGTGTGGAGAGGCACCAAAGATGAGGCGTTGAGTTTCATTGAGACATTGAACAACAATAATCAGAACATCAGACTTACTAGTAACATCGACAAGGAGATGGCGGAGTATCTTGATGTCAAAATCGAGATCAAGGATAATAACATTACCACCTCCTTGTTCAGAAAACCCACCGCTGGTAACAGCATTCTCCATGCCCTCAGCAGTCATCCAGAACCCCTGAAATGGAGTATTCCGTATGGAGAACTGCTGAGGGCAAAAAGAAACTGTAGTACGGATAGTAACTACCAACTGGTGGCATCTGAAATGCTGGAACGGTTTAAACTCAGGAATTATCCTGCTTGGGTTCTTAAGAAAGCTAAGAACAGAGCTGACTCTATTTCACGCATTGATACCTTGCGTGACAAAACCTCTGAAAAGACCAACAGTGAGGAAGACAACACCAGACTTATCCTCACATTTAACAGGGAGTCACAACAAATACATAAGATTGTCTCTAAAAATTGGGATATTCTCAAGAGTGATGCTACCATTGGTCATCTTATTGCCAATAAACCAAGTATCACTTACAGAAAAGGGAGGAATATCAGAGATATCTGTGTTCGCAGTGACATCACTAATTACTCCAACAACCAAGATTTAGGTTTGAAAGGGTTTTACCCTTGTAGCCACTGCAAGGCTTGTAAAACAAGTACCTCTGTTAAGCATGTTACTTACAATGGGGTCAGCAAGATCATGAACCAATTTCTGACATGTACTACCATATTTGTGGTTTACGTTATCGTTTGCCCCTGCGAATTATGGTATATTGGCAGTACGACTGCACATGCCAAGAAAAGGATTCTCGAACACTACCGCGCCATTGTTAACAAAGATGCCAAATACCCCGTAGCCAGACACTTCAGTGAACACCATTTTTCCAATCCTGCGCTCATGAAATTTTTCATTTTAGAGCAGATAACCAAAAATCCTAGGGGTGGCAATAGACTTCTGAAATTGAGACAGATAGAGTCTAAGTATATCATCTCCTTACAGACTAAGGCCCCTGGAGGATTGAACCAGGATGAAGAACTTGCGGTTCATCTGAAAGACGATTATACTTAGTCTGGTTTCTTGGTCATTCTATCTAACATGTAATATGTCTTTCTCCATGTTGATGAACTTGTTTACTTTTATGTGCACTTGATTGGTCATGTACCATTTTGATTCTGTTTCTTTCTTTTGATCTTTTCAGGATCTATCCTACCACTTTTCTTCTGCTCCTGTCACTTTTCAAGAGCACGCCCACTCGGGCATCACTGAACACTTCATGGACTCTTCGCGGGTTATGGGCAGGATGTACATTTGACTTTGACCTGTTCCACTACTACAAGTATTGTACCTTTGTTTTACTATTAGGCTGTATTATCTTGCAGCAGGTTTATTGTTTATGCCACCTCCGAACCTATGTTTTCGGTTCTGAGTGTTGCATTTTGTACTGTCTCTTTAACGGCAGAGACAGCACATGCAGTTCTTCCCGGGTCTGATTTTCCCTGGGGTCTGCTTTATGCATTTACGGCTTAATCTTGCCTGTTCTGGGTAGCTATGCATATATCAAATGTTTTGCATTGTTTGCGCCTATTTAGGCGTTCATATTACGCTGCTTGGTTTTTACCCAGTATTTTGATTTATGTTTTCCGTTTGGTTTCAATATATTTGCTTATCGCTTTTGAAATCAATTTAGTTGGACTTACATTGATTTAGTGGACACAATGTTTAATGGGTTTCGTTATGTCTGTATTTTTTCTACCTAACATGTCTGCCATTGATTATACCCGTAGTCCTCTTTCTACTTGTGTGATGTTAACACGATTTAAACACTGTGCACTCGAGATTTCACGTGCGTGAACAAGGCTTGTGAGAAGCCGAAACATGTAGCTTGTGAATAAACACCCTTGGACTGTTCCTGTTTTGGTGTTTTGTGGCGGCAGCTGAGAGCGTGCAACTTGTTGTGGTGTGGATTAATTTTTCCGGCTTGCTCGACCGGAACGCACGCCACCTCCCTTGGGGCCTCTAGCATTCTGACTGAGCGTTTTGTTGAATATATATATATATATATATATATATATATATATATATATATATATATATATATATAAATCCAGCTCGGTTCCCTGCAGGCTTCTAAAAGTTAAAGTAATATCTTTAACGCGCATATTTGTAATTTCATTTCATAGTGGTAGCTGAGTGCCAGTTAAACTTACATCTAAATCCCTGTATGCAGTAGCTGTGGTACCAAAGCAGTGTTATTATTGCAGCACGTCAAAACAAAACTATTAACGTAAAGAATATTGGCTAAGTAATGCAGACATGAGAAAATGGAAATGTCCTTTTGTAATGCTGCATTTATGAAATGAAATTACAAATATGCGCGTTAAAGATATTACTTTAATTTGTACGAAACCACATATCCCACAATGCATTACGAATGATTGCATACTATAAATAATGGAAAGTAAAGTAGGACAACTGTGAAAAACTGCCATGACAAGGAACCATTCTGGTTCGAAACGCGTAGGCTTTACAGTGCTAAATAAACATCATTTACTCTAACAAGCGGAGTGCTGGAGTATATCTTTTTTCGAGTGGAAACATATATATATATATATATATATATATATATATATATATATATATATATATATATACATATATATATATATACATATATATATACATATACATATATATATATATTGATGGCATTTGTTACCCACCTTATGAATTAAAAATACAGCAACTTTATATCTTTTGCCTCGGAGTGCTGATTTGGCTGTCTGCGTACTTTTCTGTGCAGAAGGCACATTGCGGAAAGTTGGATTCTTATATATATATATATATATATATATATATATATATATATATAAATATATATATATATATATATATAAATCATTGTGTTGTTTATTATATTCATTGTATTATTGTTTATATTATTTAACTTATATTAAGATGGGTTTTTTTCCTGCTTTTTTTCTTACTTTTCCTGGTCTCTATCTTCTCAAAATTATAAAATACTAACTGATTGATTGTATTTATTATAGCACAATTTGTTAATTTGCATTCTTGTTATACACCTATTCATCATTCCATTACTTTTCCTCTTTGTCTTTTATAAGTATCCTATATATGCTCCTATCAATAGTACTATTTGATTATTACTCTTTCAATAAAGCATCATTTAAGCCAAAAAATGTGGCAGTATGCTGCTGAAGCTGTTGCCACATGCACAAAAACAGTTTTCAGAATTACCTTTTGTTAAAACTTCTGTCCATGTACACATATCAACAAACCTGTGTTAGGCTACTCAAACTTAACTCATGTGGTCTACTCTCGGGTAAAGAGCTAATCTCTGTAAATAAAGCCCTTGAGGAAGAGTCAAAGGTGTATGTTTCCAATACAAATGCATTTAAAATAAGCATAGTGAAAGCTAATAGGTCTGGTGCTGTCCACCAGCTAGGCAATTCTTGTTTTGTAATTGTTTTTGAACAACTCTATTTGGGAAGCTACTGGGAGTTTGTCGATCTATATGGAGACAAAAACTGCGACTAATGTCAAAAATGTTTTTTGGTCTCAAAAAAGCACACAATACCATGGTACTCCCTGGGACAGAAAGGAACTACTTTGTGCGTAGATTTGCTCCTTGTAAAAGGCAGCACATCGTAACTCATAATGAGTTCAGCCAGTGGTTGAAGTGGGGTGATGCATTTCTCCTTGATGCATGATGAGTGGGTCTAGAAAAGTGAGAATGATACAATCAAAAACAAATGGATGAAGTGTAGCTGAAAACTCCTCTGAATAAGTATATCATATACATAATGCTAGTAAAATCAAAAGGTATTGTCATGTGAGCAAGTGTAACAAGTGCGCTAGCTTAGTGCTAATGATGATTTCCGGACTCCTTTTAGGTGCCAGCATAGCAATACAGAAGCAGACAGCAGAAAACCGCAGTACCCATGCATCCTTGTGAAACAATGCATGACACCTCAAGGAATCGCCCGTAAAGGAAGTTGCGGTGCTCGCGAACGCATCAGAAATTCTTTGCCTCGCCTTAGACTTCATTGTTTCCTGGTTTGTGAAGAGTTATGGTAAGGGTGCGCAGCACCGTCTCCCTCTTCTCCTGGAAAGTACAGTTGTGTTGTGGAATCCCTTCCCTCCGCCGTTGGTGAGCGCTTTCGCTCATGCGGAGAAAGGTCCTCTTGGGTTCCATACTTTTTGTTCAGCGTTTCCTGGAGGTAGGGTTCAACCTGCCTTGCACATGGCTCGAGACTTCTCTCACATCACGCTGTGAAGTGATTTATTACTCTACCGTGTTGAAACCATTTCCTGGGTGGGTATTCAAAACTTCTTACACTTAGGATATCGTGGTGGGTGCTCATCCTCCCCTCCCATTTCTTGTTTGGTTTGATATTGAGTTAAGGATACTGGTGAATTAACCATGATTTTGGATTGTGACTGAAGGAACTGTGCTATGTACAACATTTAAACTTTGTGGAGTAAAGATTTATATGCTATTTGTTCTGGCTCTATATAACAGGGGTAATATGAATGGTGTGGGACTACGCTCCATCCCTGTGATACATTGAGGAGTCTGGACAAGGGTAGGTTCTGGGTAGTGTTTACTCTTGTGCATAACCTAGGTTGTGCATTCCCCAGTGTTTGTATCTATAGGCACATGTGCCAGATGTTCCATAAATGTGTTTCTTCTATGTTTCCCTCACGGCAGCCATAACAAAGCAATTAGTATTACCGAAGTCACATTCTTTATCGAAACATTTCAAACTACAGGTGTCATTCTTTTTGTTACAGGTCTAAAGGTTGCAGCTTTAAATGCATTGATCTGATATGTATGTATTTTATGGTCAGGAATAGACTTAGTATTAATTGTTGTTGTCATTTCAGGTCTCCCTCCCTGCTGTTCCCGTCCTTTCCTTCCCTCACTTAATCATCCCACTGACCTGTGCCATTACCGCTATCAAGGCTTGGGTATATCAAGAGGTGGACCATTCTGAGCAACAAACCGATCCTGAGGACAGAACAATCTGACAGAATTTCCGACCCACAAATCATTGTCCTCCCGGTCGGGGTGTGCTGGAATGGCCACTCTTAAAGACGTCTTAACTGTTCTTGCAATGTACAGGCTGAGTTAGCTACGTCCTGTCAGGAAGCTGCTGATCTATAAGCCAGGGTTGAAGGTATCCAAAGAAACTCTTTCAACGTGGGGGTTCAGGCGCAGTACCAACTTGTGCGGTAGTGGTAGAAATGCATGTTTCTATACCTATTAGCTACCCCAAAGCGGTTTCATGGGGAATCTGGTAAGGCACAAGTGTTCTTAACGCAGGTTATGCTCCATTTTTCCTGCAAACAAACGTCAGTCCCCCCTAACCAGGCAAGTGTAGCCTTTCTTATGCCGATGCGGCACAGTGGGCCATGCCTTTGGTTAATAGAGATGTCCCCCTCCTACATGATTGGGAGGCATTTAGAACAGAGTTCTTGAAAGTGTTTGATAGACACGCTGAATCTTTTACAGCTGATAGGGAAATTCTGGAGTTGATGCAGGGTAATAAAGACCAGTTGGTTTATCTAAATGCATTTAGAGGTTAGTGGTGGAAACAAAGTGGACAGAGGCTAAACAAGCTGCACTCTTCCATCAAGGGTTAAGGGAAGATCTTAGGTATGTTATGGCTCAGATCAACCCGCAACCTACAACTTGTGAGGATCTGATCAGTCTCGTGCTGCGTCTGGATCACAGGATAAGTGAGCGAAAAGGGGATCACAAAAAGGAGAGAAACATGCTCCCATTTGAACGACAGAGAACCACAGAGTCAAACAATGCCTCTGGGTCTGAACCAATGGATATCTGAACTATATGAGCTGCATTATCTACGGCAGAAAAAGATGTACGATGTAAGCAAAGCCTTTGCTTATATTGTGGCAAGAAAGGCAATTTTGTCAGGGAATTCCCTGTGAAACCCAAGACTAACAGATTTCATAACAGGAAAATGGCAACAGCCACCATGGATACAGCATCGAAAAACTAGCTGTCTCAAAGAAAGAAGAGTAGTTTCTTGGAGTCAAGCATACCTCCCTTTCTGACGTAACAACAACCCACCCGCACATGGACATTTGTTTATTGAGTTATTACTGCTCCTACAAGCAGAGTTGACACCTGCATCTGCCATGATCGATTCTGGAGCCACGGGCATGTTCATGGACTTAGGAGAAGCAAAACGCAGAGGCATATGCTTAGTACCCAAAGACACGTCTGAAGAAGTCTATGCAGTAGATGGAAGGAAACTTGACACAGGACCCATGGGGTATAACTCCGACGAAATAGAGGTTCGGTATGGAGCTACTCACAGGGAGCTTATAAGATTAAACATTATACGAGCCCCCCAATTTGGAATCATTCTAGGTTTACCGTGGTTGCGGAAACACAACCCTGAAATCATTTGGATGACCAGAACAGTGCGAATGAATTCTCCCTACTGTTTGAAGTATTGCCTCGAGATCCTCACAACACCAGAAGGACCTGCTAGAGCTTTGGCCTTTGGGATGAGTATAGTCACCGCAGCCCAAAAGGACATCCAACTGCCCACTGTATATCAGGAATATGTGGAGGTGTTTAATGATGTCCTGGCAGAAGAACTACCACCCCATAGACAGTACAACTGTCAAATCGATCTCCTTCCTGGAGTGGTGGTACCAAGTGGGAGAATATACGCCCTGACGGAGCCCGAAAATCACCACCTCAGAGCCTATTTTGACAAATATTTGGTCCTAGGATTTATCCATCCATCTAAGTCGCTTGCGGATTCCCCACTTTTATTCATACCAAATGCTAATGGCAAAATACGTGACAGTATAGACTTTAGAGTGCTGAAAGTTATCACGGTGAAGAACCGTTTTTCCTTACCGCTGATTCCAGTATTGCTGGATCAATAATAATAAAAAAACAGTTATTAATCTCACAGTTACCCCAACAGGGTGTCCCGGGGCTAAAACAAGTGAAAAAGGCAAAGATATACACCAAACTGGACCACAAAGGTGCCTATCACCTGCTTTGCATAAGGAGTGGCAACGAGTGGAAAACAGCATTTAAGATCAGTTATGGATTATTTGAATATCTAGTAATGTCTTTCAGGCTATGCATCACCCCGCGGCGTTCCAATATTTCCTGAATTACGTTCTACGTGAAATCTTGGACCACGATGTTGTGGTATATATCGATTATATTCTCATCTATTCATAAAAAGAGAGCACAAATACACGACATGTTGAACCCGTATTACAGATCCTGCAAAAACACCACCTATTCTGTAAACTAAGTAAATGTGAATTCCACATTAGTACAGTTGAATACCTCTGTGTTATGCTAACCGCATTCAGACAGGAAATGGCCGAAAGAACGATCACAGCTACAAAAAACTGGCCTCTTGCCCAGAATGTTCGGGACGTTCAGTGCTTCATTGGGTTTGCGAACTTCTCCCGTCGTTTTATAAACCAGTTCTCCAAGACGGTTGCACCCATAACACAACTGTTGAAAAAGGCCCAGAAGTTCGAATAGAATAAGGAGGTACAAGACGCATTCTTTGCTTTGAAAACAGCCTTTGTAACAGCCCCAACTTTAACGCACCCTGATCCAGAGACATCTTACATTGTTTAGGAAGATGCCTCTGATGTTGCATTGGGAGCAGTGTTATCACAAAGACACTCCTCCACGGGACAACTCCATCCAGCGGCGTACATATCAAGAAGACTTAATAACACAGAAAAAAAATACAACATTGCGGAAAAGGAACTTTCGGCCATCAAGGAGGTCTTCATTGAGTGGAGACATTTTCGGATGGGTGCCAAGCATGTGGTTACAGTGTGTGTATACTGATCACAGAAACCTACAGTTCATGACAGCCGCTAGACATCTTGCCCCTTGCCAGCTCAGATGGATGTTGTTCTTCTCTGAATACCATTTCATTATTACCTACCGGCTTGGCGCTGAGAACAAAAAAGTGGACGATCTCTCCCGACAGTCGACTTCCCAGAAAATGGAAATCAAACAGGAGCGATCCATCATAGACCCCATGAAAGTATAAGAGTGCAATACAACCTGATATCTTCCTCAAAGAAGTACAGAAGGGGGTTAACACTTTCTCATTGATAACCTGGCTAAAGAGTCATACAGTATGGCAAGTAAAGAATGGTTTCCCAATAAATAACAACCGCCTCCTAGTTGCTACCAACAAATTGAGGAAGCAAGTGTACCAGTGGTGTCATGAATTACTGAGTGCTGGACATCAGGGGATGGGAAAAACTGTAGACCGCATCAACAGGCAATCCTGGTGTCCGTCCCTCCAGGTGGACATTAAAAACTGGATAAAGTCTTGTGAACCTGTGTGAAAATGAAGTTGGATCACCTGTGTCCACAGGGTTTGTTACAACCTTTCCCTACTTCAAGCCTTTCTAGGGAGAATGTTTTGTTAGACTTCATCACTGTGTTACTGCCAGATTAAGGATGTACTGTGATTCTGGTAGTCATTGACTGTTTAACAAATATGGGACACTTTGTGGCTTGCAAACAGGTACCTTTCGCGGGCCAGTTAGCATGGATGTTGATGAGGCATGTTGTTTGTTTGCATTGTTTACCACAAACCATCGAGTCTGATGGGGTTCTCAGTTCGTGGCCCAGTTCTGGAGGGTATGGTGTTCTTCCCTACACATAACTATGTCCTTGTCTACAAGTTTCCACCCACAAACGGATGGACAGACGTAGCAGCTAAAACAGACGCTCAAACAGTATCTGCGTTGCTATGTGGATGATAGCACTGAGAAATGGGTGGACTATCTCTGGCTAGCCAAAATTACCTATAACAGCACTACACACAGTTCGACACATACATCTCAGTTTTACTGCACCTATGCACACCATCCAATGTTTCTTCCCTTTATACACCCTACGGAGAGTGGCCCATATTCGGGAAACATTGGTAAAAACACAGGAGCCTCTGAAGACAGCCAAGGTCAAGTACAAGGCTGCAGCAGACAAACATAGTAGACCTGGACCATTGTACAAAAAAGGTGACAACGTTTGGTTATCTACCAGGTATGTACGCTTCAGAAAGCACAGTGCGTTCAATGCCAGGTAAATCGGGCCCTACAAAATCAGCAAATGCATCAGTCCAGTGGCAATGAAACTGAACTTACCTTCACACCTATGGATTCACCCCATGTTTGATGCCTCTTTATTAAAGCCCTCCTGTACCCCAGTGAGTAAGCTGCCACCGCCTCTACTTGCCGGCCAAGACACAGAGTATGAAGTACGGGTTTTTTTTAACTCTAAACAGTGTTGCCGTAAGCTATGATACCTGACAGCCTGGAAGGGTTATGGTCCAGAAGAATTCCTGGGGAACAGCCTCCGGTGTGCATGAATCTAAATTGGCGACTTCCTTTCACAGAAAAAACCCAAAGAAACCTGGCCCCTAGTGTGCTCTCGTTAGGGAGGGGATGTATCGTCATGTGCGCAAGAGTATCGAGTGCGCTATCTTAGCGCTAACGATCATTTCCGGAATCTGTTTAGGTGCCAGCACAGCAATATGGAAGCAGACACCAAAAACACTACAGTACTCATGCATCCTTGCGAAACGACGCATGACTCCGCAAGGAACCGACCGTAAAGGAAGTTGCGGTGCTCCAGAAGGCTTCAGAAATTCTTCATCCTCGCCTTAAAGTTCGGCGTCTCCTGGTTGCTGAAAAGGTCCAGTAAGAGTGCTCTGCACCATCTCCCTATTCTCCCGGCAAGTACAGTTGTGTTGTGGCATCCCTTCTCTTCTCCGTTGGTGAGCGTTTTTACTCGTGCGGAGGAATGTCCTTTTGGGTTCCTTCATTTTTGTTCAGTGTTTACTGGAGGTAGGATTCAACCTGCCTTGATCACGGCGGTGACTTCTTTCAAGTCATGCTGTGAAGACCTGCCTTGCTCACAGCGGTGACTTCTCTCACGTCACGCTGTGAAGTGACTTATTATTCTACTGTGCTGAACCCATTTCCTCGGTTGTTAATCAAATCTTCTTACGCTAAGGATATCATGTTGGGTGCTCATCCCCCATCCCATTTCTTGTTTGTTTTGACATTGAGTTAAGGTTACTGGTGAATTAACCATGATTGTGGATTGTAACTGCAGGAACTGTGCAATGAACAACATTAAACCTTTCTGGAGTAAAGATGTATATGCTATTTGTTCTGGCTCTATTTAACAGGGGTAATATGAGTGGTGCGGGACTACGCTCCATCCCTGTGATGCATTGAGAAGTCTGGGCAAGGGTAGTTTCTGGGTATTGTTTACTCTTGTGCATAACCTAGGTTTTGCATTCCCCAGTGTTTGTATCTATTGGCACATGTGCCAGATGTTCCATAATGTGTTTCTTCTATGTTTCCCTCACTGCAGCTATAACAAAGCAATTGGTATTACCGAAGTCACATTCTTTATCGAAACATCTCAAACTACAGGTGTCATTCTTTTTGTTACAGGTATAAAGGTTGCACGTTTAAATCCATCGATTTGATATGTATGTATTCTATGGTCAGGAATAGACTTTATTATTTATTGTTGTTGTTGTTTCAGGTCTCCCACCCTGCTGTTACCATCTTTTCCTTCCCTCACTTGATCCTCCCACTGACATGTGCCATTACCGGTATCAATGCTTGGGTATATCAAGAGGTGGACCATTCTGAGCAACAAACTGATCCTGAGGACAGAACAATCTGACAGAATTTCCGACCCACAAATCATTGTCCCCCCATTTGGGTTGTGCTGGAATGACAACTCTTAAAGACGTCTTAACTGTTCTTGCCAATGTGCAGGCTGAGTTAGCTACGTCCTGTCAGGAAGCTGCTGATTTATAAGCCAGGGTTGGAGGTATCCAAAGAAACTCTTTTAACGTGGGGGTTCAGGCGGCAGTACCTACTAGTGCGGTAGTGGTAGAAATGCCTGATTCTATACCGTTAGCTACCCCAAAGCAGCTTCGTGGGGAATCTGGTAAGGTACAAGTGTTCTTAATGCAGGTTATGCTCCATTATTCCTGCAAACAAGCGTAAGTTCCCATTAACCAGGCAAGAGTAGCCTTTCTTATCTCATACTTAGCCGCTGATGCAGCACAGTTGGCCATGCCTTTGGTTAATAGAGATGTCCCCCTCCTACTTGATTGGCAGGCATTTAGAAAAGAGTTCTTGAAAGTGTTTGATAGACACACTGAATCTTTTACAGCTGATAGGCAATTACTGGAGTTTAGGCAGAGTAATATATCAATTATATTCTCATCTATTCATAAAACGAGAGCACAAATACACGACATGTTAAACCCGTATTACAGATCCTGCAAAAACACCACCTGTTCTGTAAACTAAGTAAATGTGAATTCCACATTAGTACAGTTGAATTCCTAGGTGTTATGCTCACCGCATTCGGACAGGAAATGGCCGAAAGAAACAAAAAAGTGGCCTCCTGCCCTGAATGTTCGGGATGTTCAGTGCTTCACTGGGTTTGCAAACTTCTACCGTCGTTTTATAAACCAGTTCTCCAAGACGGTTGCACCCATAACACAACTGTTGAAAAAAGCCCATATGTTTGAATAGAATAAGGAGGTACAAGACGCATTCCTTGCTTTGAAAATAGCCTTTGTAACAGCGCCAACTTTAATACACCCTGATCCAGAGAAATCTTACATTGTAGAGGCAGATGCCTCTGATGTTGCATTGGGAGCAGTGTTATCACAAAGACACTCCTCCACGGGACAACTCCATCCAGTGGTGTACATGTCAAGAAGACTAAATTACACAGAAAAGAATTACAACATTGCGGAAAAGGAACTTTCGGCCATCAAGGATGTCTTCATGGGGTGGAGACAATTTCTGATGGGTGCCAAGCACGTGGTTACCATGTGTGTATACTGGTCATAGAAACCTACAGTTCATGACAGCCGCTAGACATCTTACCCATCGCCAGCTCAGATGGATGTTGTTCTTCTCTCAATACCATTTCATTATTACCTACCGGCTTGGCGCTGAGAACAAAAAAGAGGACGCTCTCTCCCGACAGTCGACTTCCCAGAAAATGGAAATCAAACAGGAGCAATCCATCATAGACCCCATGAAAGTATAAGAGTGCAATAAAACCTGATATCTTCCTCAAAGAAGTACAGAAGGGGGTTAACACTTTCTCATTGAGAACCTGGCTAAAGAGTCATACAGAACGGCAAGTAAAGAACATTTTCCCAATGAATAACAACCGCATCCTAGTTGCTACCGAAAAATTGAGGAAGCAAGTGTACCAGTGGTGTCATGAATTACCGAGTGCTGGACATCAGGGGAGGAGAAAAACTGTGGACCGCATCAACAGGCAATCCTGGTAGCCGTCCCTCCAGGTGGACATTTTAAAACTGGATAAAGTCTTGTGAAACCTGTGTGAAAATGAAGTTGGATCACCTGTGTCCACAGGGTTTGTTACAACTTCTCCCTACTCCAAGCCTTTCTTGGGAAAATGTTTTGTTAGACTTCATCATTGGGTTACTGCCAGATTAAGGATGTAATGTGATTCTGGTAGTCATTGACTATTTAACAAATATGGGACACTTTGTGGCTTGCAAACAGGTACCTTCCGCGGGCCAGTTAGCATGAATGTTGATGAGGCATGTTGTTTGTTTGCATGGTTTACCACAAACCATCAAGTCTGATGGGGTTCTCAGTTCATGGCCCAGTTCTGGAGGGTATGGTGTTCTTCCCTACACATAACTATGGCCTTGTCTACAAGTTTCCACCCTCAAACGGATGGACAGACAGCGGCTCAACCAGACGCTCAAACAGTATCTGCGTTGCTATGTGGATGATAGCACTGAGAAATGGGTGGACTATCTCTGGCTAGCCGAAATTACCTATTACAGCACCACACACAGTTCCACACATGCTTCTCAGTTTTGCTGCACCTATGGACACCATCCAATGTTTCTTCCCTTTATCCACCCTACGGAGAGTGGCCCATATTCGGGAAACGTTGGTAAAAACACAGGAGCCTCTGAAGACAGCCAGGGTCAAGTACAAGGCTGCAGCAGACAAACATAGAAGACCTGGACCATTGTACAAAAAAGTTGACAACGTTTGGTTATCTACTAGGAATGTACGATTCAGAAAGCACAGTGTGTTCAATGCCAGGTATATCGGGCCCTACAAAATCAGCAAATGCATCAGTCCAGTGGCAATGAAACTGAACTTACCTTTACACCTATGGATTCACCCCGTGTTTCATGTCTCTTTATTAAAGCTCTCCTAAACCCCAGTGAGGAAGGTGCCACCCCCTCTACTTGTCGGCGAAGACACAGAGTATGAAGTATGGGGTTTTCTGGACTCTGGACAGCCTGGAAGGGTTACAGTCCAGAAGAAACTACCTGGGAACCAGCCTCAGGTGTGCATGCATCTAGATTGGCAACTTCCTTTCACAGAAAATACGCAACGAAACCTGGCCCCTAGTGTGCTCTCTTTAGGGAGGGGATGTATCGTCATGTGCGCAAGAGTATCGAGTGCACTATCTTAGCGCTAACGATCATTTCCGGAATCCTGTTTAGGTGCCCGCATAGCAATATGGAAGCAGACACCAGAAAACTACAGTACTCATGCATCCTTGTGAAATGACGCATGACTCCGCAAAGAACCGACCGTAAAGGAAGTTGCAGTGCTCCAGAAGGCCTCAAAAATACTTCATCCTCGCCTTGAACGTCAGCGTCTCCTGGTTCCTGAAAAGGTCCAGTTAGAGTACTCTGCACCATCTCCCTCTTCTCCTGGCAAGTACAGTTCTGTTGTGGCATCCCTTCTCTCCTCCATTGGTGAGCGTTTTCACTCATGCGGAGAAATGTCCTATTGAGTTCCTTCATTTTTGTTCAGTGTTTACTGGAGGTAGGATTCAACCTGCCTTAATCACGGCGGTGACTTCTCTCACGTCATGCTGTGAAGACCTGCCTTTCTCACAGCGGTGACTTCTCTCACGTCACGCTGTGAAGTGACTTATATTCTACCGTGTTGAACCCACTTCCTGGGTGGTTATTTAAATCTTCTTACGCTAAGGATATCATGGTGGGTGCTCATCCCCCCCTCCCATTTCTTGTTTGTTTTGACATTCAGTTAAGGATACTGGTGAATTAACCATGATTGTGGATTGTGACTGAATGAACCGTGCTATGTACAACATTTAACCTTTCTGGAGTAAAGATGTATATTCTATTTGTTCTGGCTTTATTTAACAGGGGTAATATGAGTGGTATGGGACTATGCTCTATCCCTGTGACACATTGAGGAGTCTAGACAAGGGTAGGTTCCAGGTAGTGTTTACTCTTGTGCATAATCTAGGTTGTGCATTGCCCAGTGTTTGTATCTATTGGCACGTGTGCCGGATGTTCCATAAATGTGTTTTTTCTATCTTTCCCTCACTGCTGCCATAACAAATCAATTGGTATTACCAACACAAAAGTTACATTCTTTATAGAAACATCTCAAACTACAGCCGTCATTCTTTTTGTTACAGGTATAATGGTTGTACCTTTAAACCCATTGATCTGATATGTATGTATGCTATGGTGAGGAATAGACTGTAGGTATTATTGTTGTTGTCATTTCAGGTCTTGATCCTCCCACTGACCTGTGCCATTACGGCTACCAAGGCTTGGGTATATCAAGAGGTGGACCATTCTGAGCAACAAACCGATCCTGAGGACAGAAAAATCTGACAGGTATTGGCTAACACAGACCTAAATAAGCCAATTGGCTCTGCCCCTAGAAGGAGGGAGGGAGGGAGCAAGCAAGAAAGAACGGAGGAAGAAAAGAAAGCAAGAAATAGTGATAGAAATAAAAAAAAGCAAGAAAGAAGGCTCAAAACTAGGAAGGAAAGAAAGAAAAAAAGGAAGTACAGAACAAAGGAAAAGGAGAAAGAAAGCAGTAAAGAAATAATCAATGATAGAAGGAAAAAAGGCAATAGATAAAAAATGGGTTACAAGTACTGTAAGCTAGACAAGATGAAGGGTGATTTCTTCCTGGTCAAAGTTTAATAAAGGACTATGGTGGAATTTAGTCCAGAATAAATGCTCTCTTAAGAATCGTTCACTTATGAATTCACATGTATAATATTGAAGCGTTAAGTCTATTTTCCAAGTAAAAAGGGGACAACAATACAGAACAGGTTCAAAGTGGCACAATCTGTTATGCTGTGGAGTAGCAGCAGCCAGCACTCCAAAAGAAATATACAACTGAATTGGCAAGAGACAGGAACTGATATAGCGTGAAATGTGACCTGTTCTCCTGTCTGGTAGAAAACATCCTGCTTTCAACACAAAGGTAGCACAATAGCAATTATGAAGTAAAAACAAAAACACTGGCACTTAAGGGAATAACTTTGTGTGCCAATGTGCTCATTGTGAGATAGCAAATTATAGTCACTCAAGGTTACCAAATGTGGGTGGAAGCAAAATGTGAATGACAATACCTGGCAAGTGGATGAACAGAGGTGGCTAAAATCCACTTTAAGCAAGTCCTTTATACACATCATTTTAGTAAAATCAAAAGGTCTTGGCCAGCGCGACGTAAAGGAGGTGCTAAAAAATGCAAATGATTTGGGGATGCAGGAAAGGTAGATAAGATATTTTAAATGCAAATTTTCGAAAATTGCAGTTTTGTTTGTGCAATATCTGTGCAGGACTTTGTTTGCCCCATTATGAATTCAATTTCGTCTCCTCAAATACAAAGTTGTACTTCTAGAAATGGCTGACTGACACCCTGCTTTCACCAGCTCCTCCCATACTTGCAGCAAACCCAATACAACTTTCGGATTATCTTGAAAGTGAAAATACATGGCAGATACAAGGTCTTTTTTAATTGATCGCCTGACTTTGCATATTTGATTGACATGACACCTTGCCTACCTCATTACTTTCACGCCTTGTGGGATTAAGAAATATCTTTGCTTACTAGGCTTTATTTGACCTGCACATAAAGTACTTTATTATGAATCAACTAAAGGTACTTGCATTAAAAAGCTAACTATTTTGGTGTTCCCTTACTCGAGTGATTACAAATCGGATATGTTTTATTGTTAATGAAATGCGGACTCTTAATAATTAGAAATTATTTATATTGTTTCGGAATATATTTTGTAAAAGCATATTCCTACTGCAAAAAATGTATTATATGACAACACTTTGAACATTTTCACCACCGATCTCATTACACTAAATAGAGCAGAACACCACTCTTCGTACATGAACATCCTAAATACAAATGCACACTCCATTATTGCATTCTGGCTGTGTTTGCCCTGCATACATTTATAGAATGGCACACAGAGAGCTCACTGAAGCTATGCTAGTGGGGAGCCCACTTTCTGATTGTAGGCATTCGGGATCCCTTTAGGGACTCCTTGGGAGAGTGCACATGTAAAGTTATCGGGCATGCAGTCTGGATTTGCATGTGCGTCCTTGGACTTCGCGTGGGGCAGAGGCCAGCACCTGTGATATGTGGCACCAAAGTATCTCTTGCATTCGCCATGCCTACCTAAAACATCGTAACACCATACAAATTCCTTCTAGTTTATTCCTTTCTATATTACTAGACATTCAACCATGAACAGCAAGCAGCACATAAAGCAGGTATAAAAGGTCATATTTTAAATAAAGTAAAAATTACTATAAACAGAGTTTGCAAAAGTCAGTGCAGAATGTATTTATACTATGACGGGTGGGTGAGCCATCGACACATCGAGCCAGGTTCGAGCCTAGAAGCTGGATCTGGCTCAATTCAAGGTGCTGTTAGAACCCAAAGCCCATAACGAGCTGAGCTTTCATATGGCTTGTACCTGCAACCTTTGCTCTATCTTTATGCGCTAAGAGGTAAAAATAAACCATTAACATTTGAGTTAAAAAGGAGAGACAAATGGATACTCATTGAGTGCCAGATTTTTACAAAGTGAAACCAGAAAGTCTGGATTAATTATTGTTCTCCCCCTA
This sequence comes from Lissotriton helveticus, assembly GCF_964261635.1. Lineage (NCBI taxonomy): Eukaryota > Metazoa > Chordata > Amphibia > Caudata > Salamandridae > Lissotriton > Lissotriton helveticus. Next base: position 875,048,523 of record NC_136072.1, on the reverse strand, counting down.
CCAAAATTGTGCAATCCTGGGCAAATATTTAATTTTACAGATACTCCTTTTTCTTTCCTATGGCACACGAAGGCACCGTCAAATATACAGAGTACAGATACCAGCTGTAAAAAAAAACCTATTGTTTTGATCTAATAGACAATAATGTTCCTTTGTCTATAACATTCTGATCCAAATACAGGGTTCACATGACAACTGTCATGCCTCTTTATTCACTAATGGCACTATTCCCCGATTGAGGGCGGTGGCAGAAATGGATCTAAGTTCATGTTTAAAAACTATGACTAAGTAACTTATAATTGCAGTGCTATAATATGACATTTTAATGCATAAGATTCCACATGTTAAAGACATACACTTTTTTGAATTTTGAAGAGATTTGTCCATATTTTATGTGATGATTGCTGCATTATTTACATGACAAATCTTTTAGGGCTCAGCTTGTGCCCAGGCTCTGCGAGCCAATCCAGACCCTTATCACAGCTTTCGCGGTTAATTTTTTCGGTTCAACCACTTCTACTATAACACCAATGCACCAAAATGATACAATTGATCGCTTTAAATTTGATGATTCCTTTAATTCTATTAGCCAGACTCCAAGAAGAGTTCTAAATTATGTACCTCCTAGTTTAATGGTGCCACCACCAGTTACTTTGCCACCGCACTTATTTATTACCTTGTTTATACATTTTCTTTTTTTATGCAGTATGAACTAGATGCAAGGGAAGCAGAAAGGTGTGTAAAGGAGACTAGAGAACATTTATAGTAATGTAACACTAACAATGTCTAGAAAAAATGGCAGTGGCAAAGAAAGAACTAGTCAGCACCTCCGTAAATGTCTTTCCAATGTATTTCAGGGATAAAGAATTGTTTTAAAGTGCTCTATGTAAAACACTGTGCCATTAATCAGTGTTGTCTTATATGAAGAAAACTTCCCCATACATAATATAGCTATATACAAATTACAGAGCACAACCAAATATATGTATTATGACTGACCTTGTAGTCAGTATGATTTTAATAAACTCACATTGGCACAGTATAAGTAATATAGAACAAGTAGTCATAGCAATTTATCACAAAGTTGAACAGTTTTAGGAGTCTTGATTCAGTTGACTCGAAGTACGTATCGTAGACAGCGGACACGAGTTTTGTCATTTAATATGACTTTTTCAAGGCTCACAAAGTATTCCAAGAGCACGGATGAAAATGTTCCTTGAAAGCCTCTAATATTTCAGAGGATCCGCAGTACACAATACCAGAGTAGACGTTTTATAGCGCATCTGACGAGACTTAAAACAATCTCTAATGGCACCATAGAAATGAATGGGAAGAGATTCCTTAATTGAAAAACGCAATTTGCGATTCGCAATTAAGGAATATGCAGGAATCAAAATTATTATTGCGAATCCTAAATACATAGCAATTTGCGAGTCCTTAATAGCAATTTGGAAATAATCGCTATTAAGGACTCGCAAAACAGACCTTTCATACATATGCCCCCATATCAGTAGTCATACACCAATTAAAACCTATAAATGTGGGCTTTCTTGGTCAGCAATTATTTGCACAAAACGCCATTGGAAGAATGCATACAAATAGTCTTATTACTGGCAATCCCTCGGGGTAGCATTATAACCCACTGTTTTTCACTCATTTTGACACTCTAGGCAAAGATTACATAATGGCCAAATTTGGCCAGTGTGTTATGAAAGACACATTAGCTACCTCCTTCTAGTGTTCATTATTGGGTTAGGTGGGGGCAGATGTAAATAGGTCTACAGGAAGAAGGGGGGCTTTCACAACAGAACCAAACAACTTAACATAAATAACTATGCACTGCTTTTTATTCAATTTAAAGACCCGGAGGAAACAAGAAATGCAGACACTTCAAAGTTTTAAAGGATTGCACAAATCCAAATCTTACAGTTGGTAATAGAGATATTTGATACCAGCAAGAGTAATCCGACTATAAAGGGAGGCTTTCTATCAGTGGAACACGCCTCTAGAAGAAGAAAGAGTTAATCAGTCATGCTAAGGACTGAAGGCACATTCCATGTCACGTAGGAAGAGTGAAGCCTTTTCTCACAATAATTCTGATTTGACTTTGCAAAATTTCCCGATCTTCATCGAAGAGCATTCATCTCAAGTCATGATACCTTCTGGGCATTACCCCACTGATCATCATCTCACTAGTCGGTGTGTGAGGGAAGATATTACTAGTCCAAGTGTGTGTAATTAAGGAGAAGAAACCCATTTTGCTCATCCAAATGACCACACGTTTTGTTCTCTATTATTCTTTGCCTTATCTTTGTTTAATAGCAGAAGGGTCAGGTTTATGCCAGTTCCTCTTACAGCAAACTCTAAGGAACCTTCTTATATTCTTTAATGTTTTTTTTAAATGGAACAAGCTCCATGATGCCCTGTTGCTTTGAAAGAAAGATGGATTGTATGGAAATAATAAAAGGAAACAACTTGATCCACAGTTTTATGCTAAGTCTTTTCCGAAGGAAAAACAAAGGACATATTCGCACTCAATTTCAGAAGCTTTTTTCTGGTCACCACTGAATCCCATACTTTAAGCAATTGAGTTATACCAGTAGCTTTCAATTTGCATAACATGGCATTCATTATTTGTTTGGTCTTTAAAAGTGTGGGTTTAGGTAATACATCTATATATTTATAGAATTAGCCCTTATATTTATGATTTAGGCCAGTGTTTCCCAAAGTTTTTAGAACCAAAACCCACCTATTAGTATAACAATCTTTGCGGCCCACCTAGCTTTAATGGACTTGAGGCAGGCAATTTTTTTAATGTAACTAAAGTATCATGTGGTAGAGCATTTACAGACAGCACATCTTCCATTGAAATGTTCACTAAATATGCACAGACATAGAGTTTCATTTGGAAAACTATATTGCATGCAAATGATAATATGTGGAAATCAGGTTTCATGGAATATATCTTATTTATGCATCACCACGTAAAGTGTTTTAATTTGTTCTGCTACTGCTTCCATAATGATTCAGAATTACAAATGAATGTGCTTCATTTTTTGATTTTCTAACTACTAAATGAACACAGTTCCTTTAGAGGTATTTACATTTTGTTGTGTGTTGCGAAGCCCCTATAACCTTTCCTTTCACACTTCATGTACCGTAATAAGATTTTCACATAAGTCACTCTACTTTTCTTTCTCTGACTGCAAAGTGGGAGGCGTTTGTAAACACCTGCTCCCATATTAAAAAATATGCAGCAGAAGATGCAGCCTTACATTTAACCTCTATTTTGAAGCACCGCAGATATGACAAGATAAATCCAGAATTTAAAGGCAATACTATTATTGCTTCGACTATCACACCCACCAAACATCCTCTATTGATTCACCAGAGGGTTGATACCTACAGTTTGGGAAACACTGATTTATGCTGTGTAGTAGATAAAGTTGATTAAAACTTAATTTCACTATTGATAAATACTTGGTGAATGTATAAGATGCAATTTTCTCTTTTAAATGAACAATGTAAGTTATTTTTAATCATGAGTTTTAATATGTTTTTTTATTTAGGACTCTGAATTGTAGAACAAGCAACTACCTTTTTTCTAAAATCCTAGTTACAAATTAGCTACATTTTTCGGTTTTCTCCACCAAAAAGTTAGGATCAAAAGGAGGCTATTGGTTGCCCCAAAATGACCCATTTTACTCTTTATTAGTTGAAAAAAGGACCTAAATTTCAAGAAAGCTGCATTATTCAGAGGGACTGGTTAAAGATCAAACCAAAAACGTTGCTTATGATCCTTTATATGCCCCAGCTAAGTTTAGTTTTTCTTACAATGTTGTTTCTCAGAACGTTTGCCTCTTGGTCCTAAAACATATGGCCTTAGTGGCATGTGGGTTACTAGAAGTCCCTATTCAGCATGCCAGAATTACCTACTCTGCTTTTCTGTTGGTATAAAGATCAGGTCCAAATCCGGTATTTTAAGGATTAGTATTTCTAAACTGATCATTTAAATAAATTGCAATCGAAGAGCGCACATAAATCTATAATATTTATAATGATAGGCAATAATGAAATCTATGGTTCCCAAGAAATAGATCCGTATGTGGCTCATGTGTTCAGGAGGGCTTTTGCTCAACCAGATGATACATTCTTTATATTATATAAGTAAGAGCCTGATATAGACGCAAATAGGCTGGTTCACAGAATGGGACCGTTTGCCACCTCAAGATAGCATTTATGTATGTGTGAGACCTAATCTACAATCAGGTAAAACATTACCGAATCGCAGTTTGGGTTTGTGACCAAACACTTATTAAGTATTTGAGAGGGCGTGTTTAGGGTGCCCCTTCTAAATATCAACTCAAAACAGTAAGTGTTAGACCTGACATCATTGGTGTGAGTCTCCCTTCCATTTTGACGGATTGCCTCCTCTGTTTTGATATGTTTTTGCTGGATTTATGCTTTGGGCACTGTGCCACTGCTAATCAGTGCCACAGTGCAAGTGCTCCATAGGTTAAATTGATATACTGATTGGATTCCATGATTGGGTTATTTGATTTATCTGTCAGCCCCTAGTACAGTGGACCATGTGTGCACAGGGCTTGTAAATCAAATGCTGCTGGTGGGCCTGCAGCACTGGTTGTGCCACCCACAGAAGCAGCTTGCAAAGTGTGTCTCAGGCCTGCCATTGCAAGGCCTGTGTGTAGTCTAGCACTGCCATGTCGACTTGGCCAAGTGCACCCACTTGCCAGTCCCTAAACCTTCCCTTTGCTTCATATTAGACCCCTCTATGGTAGGCCCAAGGGAAGGGTGCATTGTAAGTATAAGGTAGGACATGCTCTGATGTGTGTAGCATGTTCTAATAGTGAATTGCAGCCATTTTTGTTTTTCACTATTGAAGGCTACCTGTTCTCATAGGCCAGAATGGGCCATTAAGATTGTTACATTCCTACAATCCTAACGGACTCAGGGAACATGGTAGAAATTCGAATTTAGTATGCCTCAACTCAGAATAATAAAATACATCTTTTAGTAAAGTTTATTTTAATATTCTGTGTTTGCAAATACCACTTTTAGAAAGTAGGTATTTGCTTGCCTAACCATTTGAGCCTGCCTCTGCTGAGTTGTGTATTCCTTGTCTGGGTTTGTGAGTGACAGGGCTGGGGAATTCCAGGAGACAGGCTGGGGCAGCCCAGTGGTGAATAGAGAGATTTACATCCAGATGGGAGGGAGGAGTGCACCTGGGACCTGAATAGGGCTGGGCCTTCCCTCTACAATGCTGGCTCCACCTCCTGTGGGGCGTCTGATGTCTCTGCCCTGCACAGTGAAAGGAAGAAGAGAGTCATGTAAACAAAGTGCTCAGGAACTGGTTTTGACTAGGCAGAGGCCTCTCTGCCTTCAGAGAACAAAGGATTTTGGGGTATAAATATTGGGACCCTGCTCCCAAGAAATTAGATCACTTCTGGAACAAGAAACCCCTCTGCCAAGGAGAAGAACCAAGTGAGCAGCAGGAGTTTGGACTGCCCCTCTGCCAGTGTGCTGTTTGCTGGGTTGGCCTGCAGTGGTTGATTCATTGCCAAGAGAAAGGAGAAGGAACTTTGTAAGGACTTTCATCTACAGAATATTCTCCAAGGACTTAAACTGTGCTTGCCTCCTGCTGAAGTCTCAGGGACAAAAGACTTCACCTCCAGCTCCCTCCTGAATTTCCTTGCTGGGAATTCTGACTTCAGTCACTTGCATGCCGCTGGGAGCTGGAAGCGCCACGCATCAAGAAGAAGCGTGAAATCATCGCAACGCCGGTGAAGCGGGCCTTCGTCGCATCTCCCTGGAAGCGTGTGTTCATCGAAGCTGCCTGCCGTCGCATCACCGGAGAAGCATGACGCCATCGAGAGAGTCGCCATCGCATCACCGGAGAAGTGCGTCACAGGGCGTGTCGCGGCTCCAAAGTATAGAGTCGTCGCAAGGCTGCCAGGGCGTCATCGCATCACCGCATCAAGGGCGCCATCTTCTCGCATCGCAACTGGATCATCGCATCGCATCAAGGCGCCATCTTGCGCACCGCAACAGGCCCGCAAGCCGAGAATCTATGCATCACCTACGCCAGTAAGGCACACGACGAGTCCCCTACTCTGCGTAAGCATTGAGGCAGGACGCAACCGTTCCCCCGGATCACGGAACCGACGCATCTCCCCTTTTGCGAGCCTTTTTGTTCACTTTGCGTTACACATCAAGGAACTTTGTCGCATTTAACAGCAACTTGATCTAAGAGACTTTAATAATCTTAAATTTAGTATTGTGGATTTTTGTCATTTATGGTCTTGTGTTTAAGCCTATATAAAAGAATACTTTTTTTTATAAAACCTGTGTTGTGTCCATCTGTAGTGTTATCACTGTATTACTGTGTATGTTCACAAATGCTTAACACACTGCCTCTGAGATAAGCCTGTCTGCTCATGCCAAGCTACCAAGGGGGTGAGCAGGGGTTATTACGGAGTGTAATCCCCTTATCCCGACTTAGAAGTAAGGGTCCCTATTTGGACAAAGGTGATAACCATTGCCAACTAGAGACCCCCAGATCTAATAGTAAGCATGAATATTTTGTAGCCAAATTCCAGTTGCAAAATATTAATACGTTACTGACAACAAATATTTTGGGATAACCCATTCACAAATTGGAAGGGGTCCTTTTGGGACCCACTCCCATATGTGAATGGAAACAATAAGGAGTTTAAGCCCTAGGCAGTGGTCCACAAGACTACTGCATCTTCTTAAACAAACAAAACAAAAAAAACTTTTCTTTTTAAACCCAGGCCTGTTTCTTTTAAGGGAAAATTCTTCATTTAAAAAAGATTGCTTTATTAGAAAGCATTCACAGACATAGTGGTCTGCTGACCCTAGCAGGCCACTATCCCTGGGATGGCTGTGACTCTTAGTGGGTCACAATCTGCAAACTGTCTTATTAGTTTTCACGAGGTAGGTCAAATTACGACTCATTACCAATTGGTAATTTGCAAACTGTGCTATTATTACATAGGTTGGTTCACAAATTACCACGCTGATGGCAAAATTACTGGTCGGAAATTGTGACCTGTATTTTGTCATCAGTTGTACCAATAGCTGGCCTAACATCTTGAAAAGAACCATATGGATATCTGTGACAGAATGTTCATGAAGCTGCTTTTACAAATTGTTTTTAAATTAACTATCAGCCCACCAATACACTTATTTCTAGTTTACTGTACTAACAAATCAAAAATAAGAATGTGTGAATCCATGTAAAAAAAAATGTTGCGTAATTTTCACATAAATTTGGCAAAATACGCATGCATGACAAGGGAAAATTCAATTTAACGGCATAATCTGGGTTCAAAAGTCAATCGAGATCACATTATCTGCTCAAACCTGTCTTCCGTATCTTCCTTAGGACATTTTTTGCTTGAACCAGCCCTCTCAAATAAATTGTGTTAACTTTTGTTTGGGTTAATAGCAGACATTTCGACATAATTCGACTGACTCAAAATTATGCAAATTACACAGTATTGGACATTTATTCACATGGCAAAAAACCCATACATTAAGTGGATGTTACTCCTGAAAACAAATGTCTGAAATAGAGCAACTTAGAATAAAACAAAACAGAAAATAGATTAGGTGCCCATTCACATACTACTTCCATCATCGTACAAAAAACACAATTAGATTACAAATGTGATAAATATACTAACCTGCTGCGATGTATTAGCTTACAAAACTGTCAGTCATTTTCTCATTGCGTCTAATGATTTTAAAGCTTGTGAAATATGCTAGCAGCAGATTGATTTTCCAATGATTTCCAAAAATATTTTATCAATTTGGAATGCTCTGTTGCTATTACTATCAGATATGGACATGTGTGAAACAGTAATTTGCATTAAAAAGCTTCAGTTCGAGGTGGGAAACATTGTGCGCCAATATCCCAATAAACTTAGATCAGTTCAATGGCAATATGAGAATTCATCTGCTTGGCCAGACAACATTGGTGTGCCAAGTCCAGAGTCTTTTGTAAAGCTCCACATTCTATCATTTTAATAATGCACCACTTGCGAGGAAATGAGTATCTGTAGTCATGGAAGGACAGCGGTATAGAGCAAATAGGTTTTTGTTTCAAGTCACATGGAAGATCATCTGAGAAATCTGGCTCATAATTAGTGATAAAGTGCTGCCAGTATCGGAATTTTAAACTTAGAAATTTGAATTAATCAAATTCACGAATTCCTTCAAAAGACATGTATGAATGAAAATGGAAAAATATCAATCACTCATTTTATGTAGGGGTATAATCATGTTTAGTTTAACTAAAATATAACTTCCTTTTATGAGGAGGTGAGTGATGGATTGAAAGAAAGAATAATGAAGATTAATGATGAACAATGAGTGATTAGTTTGCTGCAATGTGTTAATCAGGTAAAGATGATATTTTTGCAGGGCTGTAGCTACGGGGGCCTAGAGGGCCAGGCCAGCCTATATTTTTCTCTGGCCCCCCTAAACAGTACAAGCTCTGTACTTGCATTTCGTATGTTATGATTTGTATTATCTGTTTGGGCCTCTTCCTAGATTGCTCACTGTGTCTTGAGTAGGGGGTGGAGGTTGGGTAGGAACTGGTCCTGGGGAGCAAGGAAGGCTTAGTGGAAACATACATGTTTATGTTTGGGCACAGAAAGGAAAATAAATGGCATGAGAATCCTTTCAAGTAAGTCATTAACACATGAAACATGAAAGTGCCCCTTTCTCATTAGAGGTGAGCGAGGAGCAAATAAATGAACAGGGAGCAGTCTGCCAAGCCCTTGCATGAGAAGAGATCAATGAAAATATCTGCAGGGGTGCAGAAATTTGGTAAAACCTCTTCAAGATTAAAAAATGCGCATTTCTTAAACATGCTGAAAGCATAATCGTTTCACTTAAAATTATTAGATTATATCACCGCTTTCAGAGGAATTTCTTAAAACTGATGGTTTTAAATTTCAACCTAGAAACATGCCTGCCTTTACCCCAGACAACAATGTCATTAGTGAACACTAAGTAGCAAGTCGTGTATCATACAAACCCTAGATCATTTTTATATGAGGAGCAACATCTTAGCCTGATATATCAAACACGCACAGTTTTTGTACAGCAAACATCCTAAATGCCAATATTTGAGGGTGTTCTCATATGCGATAATGTAGAAAAGGAGGCATGAGAAAATAAAATCTTTGCCTGGGATCACACATTTTGTTAAGTGGGGAACCTGGGATTGGTTGCATGTTTTATTGTTCCACATTGTGCAACTTCGACAGAAATATTTGGTTACGGAGTTATGGCCCCTGTAATGACAACCTCAAGAGAAGGTTCCAGCCAGGTTTTATTGCTAATTAATGTGATTTTAAAGCAGATGATGTATTTACAGTTGCATCTTTTGATTATAGTATATGCTTTCCTGAGGATTTTTGGAGAAAATGTGCAGGTTAAGTAAAAGTGGAATAACATTTTAAATCATTATTTTATGGGTGAGGCAGGATGGATAGGTTTTCCACAAGGAGCTTTGGAGAATATGAATATGTAGTGATGTACATAGAGCATGTAAGATCAGTAACCCTCATCATAAAGTTTTAAGTCAACTTTGGCATTCCGCCACAGGAGTTTTGACTAAGGTTTGTAGCAGATGAGAAATCATGAAGCTTCTTGAAGCAGTTACAATAGCCAACCCTGGATATAAATAAAACATAATTGTACAGGAGACTCCAGTTAGTGTTCATTGTGTGCAGCTCTCTCTGGCATCTCTGATAGCAGCTTACCATTTCTAAGAATTTTTTAGGGCCCGACCCTCACACTGTTGGTTTCCTCTCTCTTTATGTGTACCTCCATCTTTCTTTGCTGCATTTTTATTTATTTTTTTGAAAAAAAAATTTATTCATCAACATCAAGATTACAATTTCATTTTCATTATGTGATTCATCAAGATAAGGAAATCAGATAACATTCATTATAACAAATTAATTCCTTAAAAAGTTCATAAATTCATACAATCATTTAGTAACTTCTATCCATACTGGTTCTTGATGACTCAACTTAAAGCAAATTATTAAATATCTTACTGTATGCTTACAGCTCCCCCAGCCTTTGCTTCCATTCTATTATTGGAGCCCATATTCGTCTCGCAGCTTCTCTTCTAACCCTTCCCTTTTTTTCATATAAGGCCTGTTCCAAGGTAAAAATCGCCAACAGCCTGGAAACCCATTGTTGTGATGTCGGTGGTCTGGGATCTTTCCATAGCGACGCTATACATAATCTGCTTAGTACCATGGCTATATACAAAAACTCATAATGAGGTACATCCAAGCCATCCTTAGTTACTCCTAAGATCATTACTTCGTCCTTCAATGCTATATTCATTCCCAATGAATTATTAAAAAACTGTTCCAATTCTTGTTTATAACTATCTAAAGCAGGGCATGAAGAAAACATATGAATCGTATCAGCTCGGGTAGATTGACATCTTGGACAGGTTGTTCCGCTTGTTCCACCCCACTGTGCCACCCTGTGGGGTGTATGATACATTTCAAACAATGTTTTATATTGCTGGGTTTGCAAATTTGTTGTTCTCAACACCGTGTTTGACATTTTTAACGATTTCTCAGCCTCATTCCCTGTCAGTCCCAGTTTAGTTCCCCATTTCTCAAACATTTTTTCCAAGTCATCCTCCTTATATTTGCATATTTCGCCATACAACTGCGATATGGAACACCCTGTTTCTTTTCTTATGTCTTCCATCAGATCTATCTTTTGCATGACAACATCCCCACCCCGCTTTCTTGATAGGACTGACCTAATTTGTAGATTTTTATAAAAATCTCTGTGCCTTAAATTATATAGCCGTTGCGCCTTCTCATATGTGATTATTCCCCCTGCCACCCCTATAAGGTCTCCTATAGTTCTTGCCTGTCCCAATCTTTCATTATGGAGTCATGGAATATTCCTGGGAGCGATGCGTTCCCATATAGCGGTGTGTAGTAGTTCATTCTACCCAATTTTAACTTCTTCTTAATGGTAGACCATACTGTTATTGCAGCCCCCAGGGTCTTAAAACGTACCTTCTTGTAATAACTTTTCTCGTCATATTTGAGCAACCATCTATCCGAGTCCTTAACCAAAAGCTCATATACATCCGGAATCATATCCCTCCCTCTCCATTTATCCGTTATATCCCCCCCCAGCATCCCTCTTCTATATTGTAAAACTGTTGCCCAATAATAAGCTTTGAAATCGGGAAGCATCAACCCGCCACGCTCTCGGGCAGCGACAGAAATTTTTGGCTGCGGCGTGTTCTTCCCCCTGCCCATATAAACCTGTTTGTTACCCCTTCTAGCTCCTTAAACCATTTATTATCAAATAACAGGGGAATGGTCCTAAAAAGATAAAGCACTTTAGGCAAAAAAGACATTTTTATCAGGTTGCATCGGCCAGTTGTAGTTAAATGTAGATTGTCTAATCGATTAAAATCATTTTTAGCCTTACGTATTATAGGTTCTAGATTTTTTCCCACTACTGTTGAAATATCAGAGGTGATTAAGACCCCTAAATATACCGCTGCCTCAGTGACTGTATGATCTACCAGCGTTATTTTTTGATTTATTACAACTTGTGTTTTATCTACATTTAGTTTATATCCTGATAGTTTTCCGTATATAGCTGCCTCAACTTCTATCGCCCGTAGTGCCATTTCCGGATCACTAGATGTGACCGCCAAATCGTCCGCATATCCCAGAATTTTTGTTTCATATCCGTTCAAAACAATTGGCCGTATGTCTATATTCTGCTCTATTCTCCTTATAAATGCGTCTATATATAGGGCGAAGAGGAGTGGAGAACAAGGACATCCCTGTCTGGTTCCCCGCCCAATCATTATCGCGTTGCTCATTTCACCCATTATTCTGAGTTTTATTCTTGGATTGATGTATAGTGCCCTTACAGCCTTTATAAAACCGGTCCCAAGGTTTACCTTCCCTAAAACTGCCCAGAGGAATCCCCACGAGACCCTATCAAATGCTTTTTCTGCATCTAATAGTATTGGTGACATAGGGTCTCGTGAGGCTGCCGTTCCATCAAACAGGGTTAGAACTCTCCTTATGTGTTCTGTAGTGCCTCTCCCAGGGATGAACCCATGCTGTCTGGGGGATACAATCTTACCTATTACCCTCCCTAATCTATTTACCATGATTTTTGAATAGATTTTCACATCATTATTCATTAAACTAATTGGTCTATATGACCCAGGATTAGTTGGAGGTTTATTTTTTTTTAACAAACACTATCATAGTTGCTTCACTCCAAGACTCTGGGGGAGGAATACCTTTTTGAATATTAATTATTAAATTATAAAAATCCCCTTCTATTTCAGAAAAAAAGATTTTATAGAATTCTAATGGTATAGAATCTGGACCCACAGCTTTCCCTGCTGGAAGATCCACAATTGCTCTATGCAATTCTCCTCGGCTAAACATCATTTCTAAAACCCCTTTATCAGCAGCATCCAGTTTTTCTAAATTTGCTCCTTCGAGAAATTCCTCTATCTCTTGCTTCTCACCCCCTTGGTCAGGATTATAAAGTATTTGATAGAATTCTTGAAACCTGGCACATATATCCCTTGGTGCTGTCACCATGCTGCCATCTTGAAGCATTACCTCTGCGATATCACCCTTTGTAGCCGCCTGTCTTGTTCGCGAGGCTAATATGCGGCCAATCTGTTCGCTATATTCATACTGTTCCTTCCTCCAAGCCAGATATTTCCCTGCTGCTTTAGATGCGAGTATCTCCCCCACAGCTGCTTTAGCCACTGCTAATCTCTGTGATATTACAGAAATGTCTTGTTTAGACCTTATAGCTACACCAAGTTCTTCCTCAATATTTGCCACCGTTCTTATTCTCCCTGCCATCTCCTCCCTTTCTGCCTTGTTTCGTCTAACTGAGTAGCTGAGTGTCTCCCCCCTTATGCCTGCTTTCATTGTATCCCAGACTATAGCCGGGGAAGCTGTTCCTCTATTAACCTCAAAAAATTCTTTCAACCATCCTCTCATAGAGTCAATATATTTGGTATCTTGTAGCAAGGCCCTCTCAAATGTCCAATTTGAGGTTTGATTATTTTGTGTTGGAATTGTGACGTCTAAAATCAATGGATTATGATCCGACATGACTCGGGGGAGCTTGCTCACTTTGCCCATAGTTGCTATTACAGGGGAAACCAAAAAATAATCTAGTCTTGCTAGTATTTTGTAAGGTGCGGAGAAATATGTGCTGCCCCCCCCAACATTATGCTGTTGTTCCCAAATGTCTATTAAGCCATTGTCTTCCATTAGCCTTATCAAAGCCGTATGACTTCTCTTTTTCCTCCCCCCAAAATTTTTCGGATCGTGCTTCCATAAACCATTCAGTCCGTTAATGTTAAGATCTCCACATACCACCAGGGGTTGGGGCCAGTTAGCCAATTGCGTGTTCAACAAATTAAGCATTTCGGGATCATCAACTGTCGGGGCGTACACTGAACATAAAGTAAAGTTAAATCCCTTCACCTGGCATTCCATCAGCACCCAACGCCCATATGAATCTGCTTTTTGCCTTTTAACATTCACCGTACCTTGCCGTGCTAATACCGCCACCCCTCGTGTCCTTGTCCCTTGTTTTGTGTAAGCAAGCAGTTGAAGACCTAGCTGGCCCAATAATCCCTTCTGGGACACCTCTATGTGGGTCTCCTGTAGACAAAGCAAATCAACATGGATTGTTTTTAAATACTCCCTCAACTCCCTTCGCTTCCTTCTGTCATTCAGTCCACATATATTCAATGTACCTATCCGCATTGGTATTCTTGTTTTATCCTCAGTTCGGCATACAGTTTTTCTACAGTTCTCTCATTTTTTAAAAGATGATACTCCCCTTGTTCTATCTTGTCTTGATGTGATGTTTTTTTTGTTTCCCCCCCCCCTTTCCCCTTCCCCCTCCCCCTCTCCCCCCCTACCCCCCCGCCTGTTAGAGCAAGCAGGCCGCTGGCCTCTGTGATGGAGTCTGGCTATCGACTCCCCTTTGCCGATCTTTATAATTAAATTAAATCACCTGGATTAGTTACTTCACTTTGATTTCTCCTTCAAAACCCTTTTAACCAGATCCCCCGTGAATTTACCATTGGTCTCGCCATTTCATTTCATTTGTCCATATAGTCCATATATTAACCCCAAACAAATTTGCAATTCTTGCCTTCTCTCAATCATATACTATCTCTTGTATACGTTTGACAAGGCTATACCCCTCTTAGACCAACTTGTCTCTTGCTAAGCAAGCGTATTAATTAATGAAAGCATCGCCGCTGACATCTTTATGGTTTGTCACTGGCTTCTCTGCTGGTTTCACCACTGGTACGAATCATATCCATATATTCTTTTGCTTGGATTTCAGAAAAAAAGACCTTAGTAGAGTTCTTGTGAATTATCTTTAGTTTTGCCGGGTTCATTAAATAGGCCTGCAGGCCCATCTTATGGCATGGATCCAGTAATTCTCTCAGTCTCCACCTTCTTTCGACTGTGCTATGGCAGTAATCTGGGGTTGAGAAGAAGGATTGATTTTCAAATGTACGTTTAGCGTTGGGGCGAGCTTTTGCATACACCTCTTCCCTCAGCAAAAAGTTGCCAAAATATACTAACATGGCTCTTGGTCTTGGTGCCCCCTCTGTAGTGGGGGGCCCTTTCTTTTTTGGGATTATTGGGAACCTGTGCACTATTTGAACTTCCCTGTCCCAATCCCAATGATTCAGCTCCGGGAAGGCTCCTTTGAACATTCTCAGGGCATACGCCCTAATATCCCCGCCTTCAGCCCCTTCTTCTATACCCAGAATTCTGAGATTGTTTCGTCTCTGACGATTCTCTAGATCCTCCAGCTTCCACTGGGCATCCACCATCTGTTTTTCATATCCCATCAGTCTAGTCGAATCTTTGGCTTGTTGATCCTCCATCATCCCCGTTCGGTCTTCCAGATGTGTCATCCTCGTATTTGTGGCTGTGCAGATCTTGGCCACCTTCTTTTTAGCTCCTTGCAAGTGTTTAGTAGCTAAGCGGTTTTTTCTCCCCTCAGATTTTGTAGCATCCTGCAGTTGTTTGATTGAGTTTAATATTAGCTGAAGAGTGGGTTCCGCTGAATGTGTCTGTCCGTGTGCCCCCCCAGCTTTAGGATCCTCTTTCTCAGTCTCAATTTCATTGTAAATCTGCTGTGTATATGAGTAATCCCAGTTTAGAGCTGCTTCTGTTTCAGTACTTGCCACACTTATTCGTCTGCGGCTGATGCCTGCTTTCTCTTGTGACTGTGTACTTCTTTGTCGCCGAGAGAGCCTTTTTTTCCTTAGTCCTTGACTTTTCCCCTTTGGTGAGGATCCGCTTCCCCCTCCCAAACTTAATGACAAGCTTGAGTCAGTATTTGTCCCGCCGTTTTCATCCAAGCCTGAGTGTGTCTCCTCGGATGCATCTGACCTATCTGTTACTGAGTAAAAATTATCCGCTGGATCTATGTTATCCTCTAGCCCACTCTGGCCACTATTTACAGTTATTTTCTGTACCAATATTCCAGTTTGTTGTGCTAAGGTAGTTATTGTTTCTGGCATCCCTTTGTTTGTATCCTTACTTGTTGCCGCTGTTGTTTCGTCATCAGGACGTGTGTTTTCCTCTGTATTGTCCATAATGTCATTGAGGTCCATAATGTTACTCCATTGAGTCTCTGCTAGAGGGGTGCTAGGTAGCTCAGAGGTATTGACAGTGCTCTCTTTGGCTGAATTAGCTATGTTTGAAGGGGAAAAGTATCCTGTTATCCCTTTTGATTGACCAGATGGCTGTGTAGCATTTATTACAGCCTGTTTCCTGGTTCTCGTTTTGCTGCTGGTAGCTGCTCCTTCCTCATTCATAACTTGTAGATCCTTGTCTTCCCCTTTATTTTTCATGACTTGCCCTGAAGCTTGTTTCTCAGCCCCTTCAGGCACTTTTGCTTTCCCTCCACGAGTAGTTTTTGGAGCCATTTTAACCCCTTCGGTAGCTGCAGCCACCTCTGCCTCTGCCTCTGTTACCGGATTAAAATGATATTGTTGATTAAACTGTCTCTGCCAGCCTTTCTGCCGTTTTATAGCTGGCAGGTTCCAGTTCAAGCTCAGATTCAGGCACCAGCGTAGTGAGTGACTTCCTGCTACACTTACTACGCCCACAGCCCTGCCTGTTCGAATTGTCAATGCCGGAAAGCTTCTCACACTCCCTCTGGCCCCATGCACCGCTTCTATCTTACCATAGAGAGCCTTGCAGCCCTTTGAATCGGTGGCATGAAAACCCAAGCAGCAATGTAGCTGTGTGTGCCGAGTATGCCTCTGCCGCCGCCGGTTGCACCACCTCCGCTGTCTTCGTCTCTGCCGGCTCTGTAGCGTCTCAGCGGGTGCTCTGCTCTTCTGAGCTCCACTATCCCTCCTACGTCGCCGGCAGCTGCCTTTTTCGAGAACGCCTTGCACTCCACTGGCTCCGCAGATTCCGCCGATTCCGCCTCCACCGCTATGCTGCCGAGAGCGCCATGAGGGTTGCACCTCAGCTATTGCCGTCACAACCGCTGCCAAAGTTGTCACTGCAGCAGAGATCGACTCCAGCACATCCCCGACCTCCATTCAGGTAGTGCTGGAAAGTGACTTTATTTTCGCTAGAAATCAGCATGCTTCTTCTGCCTACTGTGCCGTAACTAATCCATATTCCTCAATGCAAGCTGGACGGCATCGGAGCGTTCTCCTCTAGCCGACTTGCCAGACGCCATCTTGCTCCCTCGCTGCATTTTTTCTTATAACTTAGGCGATTTTTCCTTTCAGCTTTCTCTGACAAGCAAATGACTACCACCTACTGCTCCACTTTCTGTAAAGTCATGGTGTTTATGAGGCAGATTTCTCACTCCTCTTTCCCTTATTCTCTCTTTCAACTCTCCTGTTAAGTGAACCACATTTATACAGCCTTCCTGAAGTTCTATATTAGCCAGCAACATATCATACCACATGTCTCTTGGTCTGTGTGCATAAGAGACTGTTTATCAGTTGGTCTGTGTATATGGGCTACTATAGGTGTATGGACATGGGTGCATGTGTGCCTAGTCTTTAAATATGTATGTTTGTTGCCTCTTTGACTTTTGTGTGTCTGGATGTCTGGAGATATTTTGTTCTAATTACACATTTTTAGGTATGTACACATTTTGCGGATTTGAATCGTAGTGCTGTAAATATCCATACTATTAATCAGTTTAACCATATTCAAATGTTCATGCTCAAAATGATGAAAGATCGAGTTGTCTTTATCAGAGACTCAAACCAATGACCTATATGTTGCAGCAGTCTCAAAGGGTCTTAACAAATACCTGTTTAAAGAAAGGAGAATAAAGACATGAAGCTGCCTACATTAGGGGAATGTTCTGGTATCCTATATTATGAAAGATTAAAAAGTTCAGGTACAGACTGTCTACTAATAGGTATGTCCCCTGTGGTGCAATTGAACCCATACAGAACAACACACATCAACCCTTAGATTGCACTCCTAAACTTGTATCAGCAATCATGTACCTAGTGCTCTTTTTAAGTATCATTTCTTTTTTCTATGTGGTATAATGATACACTAATTTCAAATAAAAGTTTCAAAACACAAAACCTTGCATGTGTTGTACATGAAAAAAGTATTATATCTCTGTTGTGCATATCATAGTTTGTGTAGGCATGCAAGATAGGCATGAATCACATTTACTAGGGCCTTCTTACAGACCTAATACACATGTATACATGTCAATCAATCAATCAGGTGTTTGTTAAGCGTGACTACTCACCCGTAAGGGTCTCAAGGCGCTGGGGGGTGGCGGGGGGTCACAGGTTCCAGTCCATCAAGGAGGGGGTCTGTCGAAGAGCCGGGTTTTGAGGTTTCTTGCGAAGATGGTGAGCAATGTTATCTGTCTGAGTTGGAGCAGAAGGTTTTTCCCGGCTCTGGCCGCATGAAAGGAGAAGGAGCAGCCTCCCGATCTGGTCTTTCTGGTGCGGGGGACCACAGCGTATGAGAGCTGGGCTGATCGTAGGGTCCTTTGAAGTGCATGGAATTTGAGTTTGCTGTTCTGGTGTTGTGAGGGTCTTTTAAGCATGAGTCAGCTTCTTGAAGGTGACTCTAGCTTCGATGGGGAGCCAGCGGAGTGTGCGCAGGTGCTGGGAGATGTGTCAGTGTCTTGGCAGGTTGAGGACCAGTCATGCGGTGGCATTTTGGATGTTCTGTAGCTTGCGGGTGAGGTTTTTGTTTGTTCCGGCATAGAGTGAGTTGCCGTAGTCGAGCCTGCTGGTGACCAGGGCTAGTGACAGTCTTTCTGTATTCAAGGTGGATCTATTTGAAGGTGTTACGTAGGAGGCAGAGGGTGTGGAAGCAGGAAGACAAGACAGAGTTGATCTGGCGGTCCATTTTGAGCTCTGAGTCCAGGATGATTCCCAAGTTGCGTGCGTGCGTGCGTGGGGGTGGGCGGGCTACTGAGGGCTGGGGCCACATGTGGCCCAGCTAGTTACCAGAGTGCAAAATGCATTCATCCCATGACATTAAAAATGACCGAGGAGAAGGAGTTATAGACAAGGAAAGATGGAAGAGATAGAGACAGTGATATAGCTAGACATTTTGCTGCCCTCTGGGGGTGCTGACAGTTTCGGTGATGGGTACCCCGTGACATTCACAGCAAAGAGCAGGGGGGCGCCACCCCAAAACTTGTGCACCCAGGACAGCACCTCTCTTGCTATTCTACTGGATAGAGGGGAAGAGAGTGGGAGAGTTAGAAGGAGTAAAAGAAAAAAAAAAGATATAAAGAGAGATACAGACAGATATATGAAGAGGTAGGGAAAGATGGGAGAGAGAAAACATGGAAAAGCAGAAAGAATGAATGATTACATCTGTTTATTGTTTCTCAACAGGAGCATAGACATGGTAAGGGTTTAACATTTCAGTACTAGTATTTGCCATTTGAGATGTCATCAGTGATGTCACTGGCCATGTCATGAGTGATGTAATATGTGACATCATCAGCAGTGCATTGCTGCTGTGCGAGTTATAGTTAGCTCAGCTAACTATAATGGCTGAATTTCTCTGGTTTAAACGATTGAAAAGTCAGCCTAACTAAAACGTCCCTGAAACTTGTATTTTTTCAGTGAATTTCTAAGTTTTTTTAAATGCCAATTCCTAACTATAACGTCCCAAAACTCTGTTTTTTCAGGGAATTTCTAAGGTTTTTTAAATGGTAATTTCTAACTATGCCAACATAGGTAGGACATGTGTAGAAAGAGGAAAAAAGGCACAGAAACAAGCAAGAGTAGTGCAGAGAGAGGCAAGAAAGGTTCAGAAAGAGGAAGAAAGGTAAGGAAAGAAGCAAGAGAAATGCAGAAAGAACCAACAGAGGTGCAGAAAATGGCCTAATTTGGCTGTACCTTACAATAGACTCATACAAAGTAGCTTAATCACTAATCCTTCTCCCAAGATGTTTTAACCCTCACTTTTCTCTTGAAAGTTCACTATTAATCGACTGCTCAGAATGTTAGGTCTACCAAATATAAAACAGCAATCCTAAGCATATCACTGTTGTACGGCTGACCAGGTTTGTGAAGGTATGCAAGCGTGTCTCAGCTGTTACCTAGTGACATGTTACATAAAAATAAACATACAAATACTTGAATACCTGTGTTTCAAATAGCATACTCTGTATATATGTGTACAAAAAGGTGTATGTATTTCTTTCTGCTCATAACAAAGGGCACATGGGTATTTAATAGTATTTGAGGGCCTCTATAACACCTATGCACAGAAGACATGTCCACCTGCACAACTGAATGACAGAGAAGAACTTAGAACATTTAACCACCCATAGGAAAAGCTACCCACTTTTTAAGCTACCATCTTCAGATGAATAACACATGTGAGAATACATATACAAGTAAACACATACCTCAGTCACAAGATTACGCAGACCTTTATACTTGACAGCTTGCACTTCCCATTTGAGTACAGAAAGAGGTGAGAGAAGTACAAAAAGTAGCAACAGAAGTGCAGAAGGAGGCAGGAGTACTTTAGAAAGAGGCAAGAGAGTTGCAGAAACAGGCAAAAGAGGTACAGAAAGAAGGAAGAGAAAGGGGGTACAGACAGGGGCAAGAGAGGTACAGAAAGAGTTAACAGGATTCAGAAAGAGGCAAGAGGGGTACAGACATTTACAAGAGAGATGCAGAAAGAACCAGCAGAGGAGCCAAAAGAGGCAAGGAGGGTGCAGAAATAAGCAAAAGAGGTACAGAAAGAGGCAAGCAAACTTTAGAAAGAGGTAAGAAATGTGCAGAAAGAGGTGAGAGAGTTGCGCAAAGAGGGAAGATGGGTGCAGAAAGAAGCAAGAGAGGTACAGACAGAAGCAAAAGATGAATAGAAAGAAGCAATAGAGGTAAAGGAAGAGGCAACAAAGGTACAGAAAGAGGCATGCAAGGTGCAGAAACAGGCAGGAGAGGTGCAGAAAGAGGGAATAGGGATGTACAAAGAGGCAAGAGAGGTACAACAAGAGGAAAGAAGGGTGCAGAAAGAGGCAAGAGAGCATAAAAAAGCAAGTGATGTGCAGAAAGAGGCAAAAGAGGCACAGAAAGAGGCAAGTAAGGTGCAGAAACAGGAAGGAGAAGTGCAGGAACAGGCAAGAGAAGTACAAAAAGAGGCAACAAAAGTGCCGAAAGAAGCAAAAGAGGTATTAAAAGAAGCAAGATAAGTAATGAAAGAGACATGAGAGTTGCAGAAAGAAACAAGAGAGGTGCAAGAAAAAGCAAGAGAAGTGCAGAAAGAAGCAAGTGAGGTGCAGAAAGAGGCAAGTGAGGTACAGAAACAGGCAAGAGGGGTACAGAAAGAGGCAAGAGAAGTACATAAATAAGCAACAGAGATACATATGGAGGCAAGAGAACTGCAGAAAGAGAAAAGAGGGGTGCAGAAAGAGGCAAGAGGGATACAGAAAGAAGCAAGAGAGGTACAGAAAAAACAAGAGAAGTGCAGAAAGAATCAACGGACTGCAGAAAGAGGCAAGAGAGGTGCAGAAACAGGAAACAGAGGTACATAAAGAGGGAACAGGGGTTCAGACAGAGCAAGATAAGTGCTAAAAGAGGAAGAGGGGTGCAGAAAGAGGCAAGAGGGATATGTAAAAAAGCAAGTGAGGTGCAGAAATAAGCAAGCGGGGTGCAGAAATAGTCAAACAGGTACAGAATGAGGCAAGTGAGGTGCAGAAACAGGAAAGAGAAGTGCAGAAACAGGCAAGAGAAGTACAGAAAGAGGCAACAAAAGCGCCGAAAGAAGCAACAGAGGTACAGAAAGAAGTAAGATAAGTAAAGAAAGAGACATGAGAGTTGCAAAAAGAAACAAGAGAGGTGCAGGAAAAAGCAAGAGAAGTGCAGAAAGAAGCAAGTGAGTTGCGGAAAGAGGCAAGTGAGGTACAGAAACAGGCAAGAGGGGTACAGAAAGAGGCAAGAGGAGTATAGAAATAAGCAATAGAAATACATATGGAGGCAAGAGAACTGCAGAAAGAGAAAAGAGGGGTGCAGAAAGAGGCACGATGGATACAGAAAGAAGCAAGAGAGGTACAGAAAAAACAAGGGAAATGCAGAAAGAATCAACGGACTGCAAAAAGAGGCAAGAGAGGTGCAGGAAGAGGCAATAGAAGGGTGGAAAGAAGCAACAGAGATGCAGAACGAGGCGAGAGTTGCAGAAACAGGAAACAGAGATACAGAAAGAGGGAACATGGGTTCAGACAGAGCAAGAGAAGTGCTGAAAGAGGAAGAGGGATGCGGAAAAAAGCAAGTAAGGTGCAGAAATAAGCAAGTGAGGTGCAGAAATAGTCAAACAGGTACAGAAAGAGGCAAGAGAAGTGCAGAAGAAACCAACTGAGGTGCAGAAAGAGGCAAGAGATGTGCAGAAAGAGGCAACAGATCTGCAGAAAGAGGCAAGATAACTGCAAAAAACAATAACAGAGGTGCAGAAACGGGCAAGAGTGGTGCATAAAAAGGCAAGAGAAGTGCAGAAAGAAGCAACAGAGGTGATGAAAGAGGCTAGAGAAGTGCATAAAGATGCAAGAGGTGCAGAAACGGGCAGGAGAGATTCAGAAAAAGAGAACAGGGGTACAGAAAGAGGAAAGAGGGTACAGAAAGTAGCTAGGTGTAAAGAAAGAAGCAAGTGAGGTGAAGAAAGAGGTAATAGAGATACAGAAAGAGGCAAGAGAGGTACAGAAAGAGGCAATAGAACTTCAGAAAAAAATAGCAGAGGTGCAGAAAGGGGCAAGAGTGGTGCATAAAGAGGCAACAGAGCTGCAGAAAGAGGCAAGATAACTGCAGAAAAAAATAACAGCGGTGTAGAAAGGGGCAAGAAGGGTGCATAAAGAGGCAAGAGAAGTGCAGAAAGAAGCAACAGAGGGGATGAAAGAGGCTAGAGAAGTGCATAACGATGCAAGAGGTGCAGAAACATGCAGGAAAGATTCAGAAAAAGGGAACAGGGGTACAGAAAGAAGAAAGGTTACATAAAGTTGTGAAGAAAAACGCAAGTGAGGTGAAGAAAGAGATAAGAGAGATAAAGAAAGAGGCCAGAGAGGTACAGAAAGGGACAGAAGAAGTGCAGAAAGAGGCATGAGAAGTGCAGAAAAAGGCAAGAGAAGTACTGAAAGAAGCAAAAGAGGAATAGAAAGAAGCAATAGGAGTAATGAAAGAGACATGAACGTTGCAGAAAGAAACAAGAGGTGCAGAACAAAAGCAAGAGAAGTACAGAAAGAGGCATAAGAGGTACAGAAAGAGGCAAGAGAGTTGCAGAAACAGGCAAAGGAGGTGCAAAAAGAGGGAAGAGGGGTGTAGATAGAGACAGGATGGGTACAGAAAGAGGCAAGAGAGGTGCAGAAAGAAGCAAGAGCAGTGCAGAAATAGCCAAGAGAAGTGCTGAAAGAAGCAACAGAGGTAAAGAAGGAGGCAGGAGAACTTCATAGAGATGCATGAGAGTTGCAGAAAGAGGCAAGAGGGATGCAGAAAGAAGCAAGTGAGACGTGCAAAAAACAAGAAAAGTACAGAAAGAACCAACAAAGTTGCAGAAAACAGCCAGAGGGGTGCAGAAAGAGACAACAGAAGTGCCGAAAGAAGCAACAGAGGTGCAGAAAGAAGCAACACAGGTGCAGAAAGAAGCAAGACACCCGCAGAAAGAGGCAGGAGAAGTACAGAAAGAGGCAGGAGAGGTGCGGGAAGAGGGGTGTACAACAAAACAATAGAGGTACACAAAGAAGAAATAGATGTGCACAAAGAAGCAAGAGCAGTGATAAAAAAAGCAACAGGGGTGCAGAAAGAGGCTAGAGGAGTGCAAAAAGATGCAAGGGAAGTGCAGAAAGAAGCAACAGAGGTGCAGAAGGAGGCAGGAGGGGTGCAAAAATAGGCAAGAGAGAGGGGTGCAGAAAGAGGGAACAAAGGTGCAGAAAGAGGAGAGAGGTACAGAAAGAGGGAAGAGGCGTGAATAAAGAGGCACGAGATGTTAAGAAAGAAGCAATTGAGGTGAAGAAAGAGTCAACAGATGTGCTTAAAGAGGCAAGAGAGGTACAGAAACAGGCGAGAGAAGTACAGAAAGGGGCACGGGAAGTACTGAAAGAAGCAGCAGAAGTATAGAAAGAAGCAATAGAAATGATGAAAGAGACAAGAGATCTGCAGAAAGAAGCCAGAGAGGTGCAGAAAAAAGCAAAAGAAGTACAGAAAGAGGCAAGTGAGGTGCAGAAAGAGGCAGGAAACATGCAGAAAGAGGGAAGTGAGGTGCACAAAGATTCAAGTGAGGTGCAGAAACAGGCAAGAGGGATGTAGAAACAGGCAAGAGGGGTGCAGAAATAGCCAAGAGAAGTAGCAAAAGAAGCAACAGAGGTACAGAAGGAAGAAAGAGAACTTCAGAAAGAGGCAAGAGAAAAAGAGAGTTGCAGAAACAGGTGAGAGAGGTGCAGAAAGAGGAAAGAGACATGTGTAAAGAGGCAAGAGGAGTGCAGAAAGAACCAGGGAGATGCGGCTAAAAACAAGAGAAGTGCAGAAAAAACCAACAGAGGTGCAGAAAGAAGCAAGAGGGATGCAGAAAGAGAAAATCGAAGTACGGGAAGTAGGAACAGAGGTGCAGAAAGAGGCAAGAGAACTGCAGAAAGAAGCAACAGGTGCACAGAAAGAGGTAAGAGAGGTATAGAAAGAAGCAAGAGAGGTGCAGAAATAGGGCAGAGGGGTGCAGAAAGAGGCAAGAGGGGGCACAAAGAAGAAGTAGAGGTGAAGAAAGAAGCAATAGAAGTGCATAAAAAAGCAATGGAGGTGTTGAAAGAAGCAGGAGAAGTGCAGAAAGAAGCAAAAGAGGTGCAGAAAGAGACAAGAGGGCTGCAGAAAGAGGCAAAAGAAGTTTAGAAGAAAGAAGCACTAGAAATGCAGAAAGAGGCAACAGAGGTGCAGAAATAGGGAAGATGGGTGCAACAAGTGGGAAGAAGGGTGCAAAAAGAAGCAAGAGAGGTACAGAAAGAGGTAACAGGGGTACAATAAGAAGCAAGAGTGGTACAGCAAGAGGGAAGAAGGTTGCAGGAAGAGGAAAGAGGGGTACAGAAAGAAGCAAATTAGGAGCAGAAAGGGGCAAGAGAGGTGTAAAAAATAGGCAAGAGAAGTGTAGAAACACACAAGAGAAGTACAGAAAGAGGCAAGAGAAGTACTGAAGAAGCAAGAGAGGTATACAAAGAAGTGATGAAAGAGACAATAGAGGTGCAGAAAGAAACAAGATGTGCAGAAAAAGCAAGAGTACAGAAAGAAGCAAGTGAAGTTCAGAAAGAGGCAGGAGATGTGCAGAAAGATGCGGGAAACGTGCAGAGAGAGGCAAGAGAGGTACAGAAAGAGGCAAGTGGGTTGCAGAAAGAGGCACAGAGGTGCAGAAACAGGCAAGAAGGGCACATA
This sequence comes from Lissotriton helveticus, assembly GCF_964261635.1. Taxonomy (NCBI): domain Eukaryota; kingdom Metazoa; phylum Chordata; class Amphibia; order Caudata; family Salamandridae; genus Lissotriton; species Lissotriton helveticus. The sequence continues at coordinate 875,023,508 of NC_136072.1, read as the reverse complement.
AACAGGCAAGTAGGGTGCAGAAAAAGGCATGAGGGATGCAGAAAGAAGCAATAGAGGTACAGAAATAAGCAAGTGAGGTGCAGAAATAGTCAAAACGGGTACAGAAAGAGACAAGAAAAGGGCAGAAAGAAGCAACAGAGGTGCAGAGGGAGGCAAGAGATCTGTAGAAAAAGACAAGAGATGTGCAGAAAGAGGAAGGGGTCCAGAAAGAAGCAGGAGGGGTGCAGAAAGAAGCAAGCAAGGGTTATAAAAAAGCAAGAGAAGTGCAGAAAGAACCAACGGAGGTGCAGAAGGAGGCAAGAGAAGGGCAGAAAGAGGCAAGATAGAAAGGGGCACCAGGGGAACAGAAACAGGCAAGAGAAGTGCATAAAGAAGCAAGTGAGATGAGGCAAGAGAGGTACATAAGGAGGCAAGAGAGGTGCAGAAAAAGGCAAGAGAAATGCAGAAAGAGGCAAGATATGTGCAGAAAGAGGTAAGAAAAGTACTGAAAGAAGCAAAATAGGTATAGAAATAAGCAATAGCAGTGATGAAAGAGACAAGAGAATTGAAGAAAGAAACAATAGGTGCAGAAAAAAAGCAAGAGAAGTACAGAAAGAGGCAGGAGAAGTGCAGAAAGAGGCAAGGGTGTTACAGAAACAGGCAAATGAGGTGCAAAAAGAGGGAAGAGGGGTGTAGATAGTGGAAAGAGGGGTGCAGAAAGAGGCAAGAGGGATGCAGAAAGAAGCAAGTGAGACGTGCAAAAAACAAGAAAAGTACAGAAAGAACCAACAAAGTTGCAGAAAACAGCCAGAGGGGTGCAGAAAGAGACAACAGAAGTGCCAAAAGAAGCAACAGAGGTGCATAAAGAAGCAACACAGGTGCAGAAAGAAGCAAGACACCCGCAGAAAGAGGCAGGAGAAGTGCAGAAAGAGGCAGGAGAGGTGCGGGAAGAGGGGTGTACAACAAAACAATAGAGGTACACAAAGAAGAAATAGATGTGCACAAAGAAGCAAGAGCAGTGATAAAAAAAGCAACAGGGGTGCAGAAAGAGGCTAGAGGAGTGCAAAAAGATGCAAGGGAAGTGCAGAAAGAAGCAACAGAGGTGCAGAAGGAGGCAGGAGGGGTGCAAAAACAGGCAAGAGAGAGGGGTGCAGAAAGAGGGAACAAAGGTGCAGAAAGAGGAGAGAGGTACAGAAAGAGGGAAGAGGCGTGAATAAAGAGGCACGAGATGTTAAGAAAGAAGCAATTGAGGTGAAGAAAGAGTCAACAGATGTGCTTAAAGAGGCAAGAGAGGTACAGAAACAGGCGAGAGAAGTACAGAAAGGGGCACGGGAAGTACTGAAAGAAGCAGCAGAAGTATAGAAAGAAGCAATAGAAATGATGAAAGAGACAAGAGATCTGCAGAAAGAAGCCAGAGAGGTGCAGAAAAAAGCAAAAGAAGTACAGAAAGAGGCAAGTGAGGTGCAGAAAGAGGCAGGAAACATGCAGAAAGAGGGAAGTGAGGTGCACAAAGATTCAAGTGAGGTGCAGAAACAGGCAAGAGGGATGTAGAAACAGGCAAGAGGGGTGCAGAAATAGCCAAGAGAAGTAGCAAAAGAAGCAACAGAGGTACAGAAGGAAGAAAGAGAACTTCAGAAAGAGGCAAGAGAAAAAGAGAGTTGCAGAAACAGGTGAGAGAGGTGCAGAAAGAGGAAAGAGACATGTGTAAAGAGGCAAGAGGAGTGCAGAAAGAACCAGGGAGATGCGGCTAAAAACAAGAGAAGTGCAGAAAAAACCAACAGAGGTGCAGAAAGAAGCAAGAGGGATGCAGAAAGAGAAAATCGAAGTACGGGAAGTAGGAACAGAGGTGCAGAAAGAGGCAAGAGAACTGCAGAAAGAAGCAACAGGTGCACAGAAAGAGGTAAGAGAGGTATAGAAAGAAGCAAGAGAGGTGCAGAAATAGGGCAGAGGGGTGCAGAAAGAGGCAAGAGGGGGCACAAAGAAGAAGTAGAGGTGAAGAAAGAAGCAATAGAAGTGCATAAAAAAGCAATGGAGGTGTTGAAAGAAGCAGGAGAAGTGCAGAAAGAAGCAAAAGAGGTGCAGAAAGAGACAAGAGGGCTGCAGAAAGAGGCAAAAGAAGTTTAGAAGAAAGAAGCACTAGAAATGCAGAAAGAGGCAACAGAGGTGCAGAAATAGGGAAGATGGGTGCAACAAGTGGGAAGAAGGGTGCAAAAAGAAGCAAGAGAGGTACAGAAAGAGGTAACAGGGGTACAATAAGAAGCAAGAGTGGTACAGCAAGAGGGAAGAAGGTTGCAGGAAGAGGAAAGAGGGGTACAGAAAGAAGCAAATTAGGAGCAGAAAGGGGCAAGAGAGGTGTAAAAAATAGGCAAGAGAAGTGTAGAAACACACAAGAGAAGTACAGAAAGAGGCAAGAGAAGTACTGAAGAAGCAAGAGAGGTATACAAAGAAGTGATGAAAGAGACAATAGAGGTGCAGAAAGAAACAAGATGTGCAGAAAAAGCAAGAGTACAGAAAGAAGCAAGTGAAGTTCAGAAAGAGGCAGGAGATGTGCAGAAAGATGCGGGAAACGTGCAGAGAGAGGCAAGAGAGGTACAGAAAGAGGCAAGTGGGTTGCAGAAAGAGGCACAGAGGTGCAGAAACAGGCAAGAAGGGCACATAAACAGGCAAGTAGGGTGCAGAAAAAGGCATGAGGGATGCAGAAAGAAGCAATAGAGGTACAGAAATAAGCAAGTGAGGTGCAGAAATAGTCAAAACGGGTACAGAAAGAGACAAGAAAAGGGCAGAAAGAAGCAACAGAGGTGCAGAGGGAGGCAAGAGATCTGTAGAAAAAGACAAGAGATGTGCAGAAAGAGGAAGGGGTCCAGAAAGAAGCAGGAGGGGTGCAGAAAGAAGCAAGCAAGGGTTATAAAAAAGCAAGAGAAGTGCAGAAAGAACCAACGGAGGTGCAGAAGGAGGCAAGAGAAGGGCAGAAAGAGGCAAGATAGAAAGGGGCACCAGGGGAACAGAAACAGGCAAGAGAAGTGCATAAAGAAGCAAGTGAGATGAGGCAAGAGAGGTACATAAGGAGGCAAGAGAGGTGCAGAAAAAGGCAAGAGAAATGCAGAAAGAGGCAAGATATGTGCAGAAAGAGGTAAGAAAAGTACTGAAAGAAGCAAAATAGGTATAGAAATAAGCAATAGCAGTGATGAAAGAGACAAGAGAATTGAAGAAAGAAACAATAGGTGCAGAAAAAAAGCAAGAGAAGTACAGAAAGAGGCAGGAGAAGTGCAGAAAGAGGCAAGGGAGTTACAGAAACAGGCAAATGAGGTGCAAAAAGAGGGAAGAGGGGTGTAGATAGTGGAACGAAGGGTGCAGAAAGAGGCAAGAGGGATGCAGAAAGAAGCAAGTGAGACGTGCAAAAAACAAGAAAAGTACAGAAAGAACCAACAAAGTTGCAGAAAACAGCCAGAGGGGTGCAGAAAGAGACAACAGAAGTGCCAAAGGAAGCAACAGAGGTGCATAAAGAAGCAACACAGGTGCAGAAAGAAGCAAGACACCCGCAGAAAGAGGCAGGAGAAGTGCAGAAAGAGGCAGGAGAGGTGCGGGAAGAGGGGTGTACAACAAAACAATAGAGGTACACAAAGAAGAAATAGATGTGCACAAAGAAGCAAGAGCAGTGATAAAAAAAGCAACAGGGGTGCAGAAAGAGGCTAGAGGAGTGCAAAAAGATGCAAGGGAAGTGCAGAAAGAAGCAACAGAGGTGCAGAAGGAGGCAGGAGGGGTGCAAAAACAGGCAAGAGAGAGGGGTGCAGAAAGAGGGAACAAAGGTGCAGAAAGAGGAGAGAGGTACAGAAAGAGGGAAGAGGCGTGAATAAAGAGGCACGAGATGTTAAGAAAGAAGCAATTTAGGTGAAGAAAGAGTCAACAGATGTGCTTAAAGAGGCAAGAGAGGTACAGAAACAGGCGAGAGAAGTACAGAAAGGGGCACGGGAAGTACTGAAAGAAGCAGCAGAAGTATAGAAAGAAGCAATAGAAATGATGAAAGAGACAAGAGATCTGCAGAAAGAAGCCAGAGAGGTGCAGAAAAAAGCAAAAGAAGTACAGAAAGAGGCAAGTGAGGTGCAGAAAGAGGCAGGAAACATGCAGAAAGAGGGAAGTGAGGTGCACAAAGATTCAAGTGAGGTGCAGAAACAGGCAAGAGGGATGTAGAAACAGGCAAGAGGGGTGCAGAAATAGCCAAGAGAAGTAGCAAAAGAAGCAACAGAGGTACAGAAGGAAGAAAGAGAACTTCAGAAAGAGGCAAGAGAAAAAGAGAGTTGCAGAAACAGGTGAGAGAGGTGCAGAAAGAGGAAAGAGACATGTGTAAAGAGGCAAGAGGAGTGCAGAAAGAACCAGGGAGATGCGGCTAAAAACAAGAGAAGTGCAGAAAAAACCAACAGAGGTGCAGAAAGAAGCAAGAGGGATGCAGAAAGAGAAAATCGAAGTACGGGAAGTAGGAACAGAGGTGCAGAAAGAGGCAAGAGAACTGCAGAAAGAAGCAACAGGTGCACAGAAAGAGGTAAGAGAGGTATAGAAAGAAGCAAGAGAGGTGCAGAAATAGGGCAGAGGGGTGCAGAAAGAGGCAAGAGGGGGCACAAAGAAGAAGTAGAGGTGAAGAAAGAAGCAATAGAAGTGCATAAAAAAGCAATGGAGGTGTTGAAAGAAGCAGGAGAAGTGCAGAAAGAAGCAAAAGAGGTGCAGAAAGAGACAAGAGGGCTGCAGAAAGAGGCAAAAGAAGTTTAGAAGAAAGAAGCACTAGAAATGCAGAAAGAGGCAACAGAGGTGCAGAAATAGGGAAGATGGGTGCAACAAGTGGGAAGAAGGGTGCAAAAAGAAGCAAGAGAGGTACAGAAAGAGGTAACAGGGGTACAATAAGAAGCAAGAGTGGTACAGCAAGAGGGAAGAAGGTTGCAGGAAGAGGAAAGAGGGGTACAGAAAGAAGCAAATTAGGAGCAGAAAGGGGCAAGAGAGGTGTAAAAAATAGGCAAGAGAAGTGTAGAAACACACAAGAGAAGTACAGAAAGAGGCAAGAGAAGTACTGAAGAAGCAAGAGAGGTATACAAAGAAGTGATGAAAGAGACAATAGAGGTGCAGAAAGAAACAAGATGTGCAGAAAAAGCAAGAGTACAGAAAGAAGCAAGTGAAGTTCAGAAAGAGGCAGGAGATGTGCAGAAAGATGCGGGAAACGTGCAGAGAGAGGCAAGAGAGGTACAGAAAGAGGCAAGTGGGTTGCAGAAAGAGGCACAGAGGTGCAGAAACAGGCAAGAAGGGCACATAAACAGGCAAGTAGGGTGCAGAAAAAGGCATGAGGGATGCAGAAAGAAGCAATAGAGGTACAGAAATAAGCAAGTGAGGTGCAGAAATAGTCAAAACGGGTACAGAAAGAGACAAGAAAAGGGCAGAAAGAAGCAACAGAGGTGCAGAGGGAGGCAAGAGATCTGTAGAAAAAGACAAGAGATGTGCAGAAAGAGGAAGGGGTCCAGAAAGAAGCAGGAGGGGTGCAGAAAGAAGCAAGCAAGGGTTATAAAAAAGCAAGAGAAGTGCAGAAAGAACCAACGGAGGTGCAGAAGGAGGCAAGAGAAGGGCAGAAAGAGGCAAGATAGAAAGGGGCACCAGGGGAACAGAAACAGGCAAGAGAAGTGCATAAAGAAGCAAGTGAGATGAGGCAAGAGAGGTACATAAGGAGGCAAGAGAGGTGCAGAAAAAGGCAAGAGAAATGCAGAAAGAGGCAAGATATGTGCAGAAAGAGGTAAGAAAAGTACTGAAAGAAGCAAAATAGGTATAGAAATAAGCAATAGCAGTGATGAAAGAGACAAGAGAATTGAAGAAAGAAACAATAGGTGCAGAAAAAAAGCAAGAGAAGTACAGAAAGAGGCAGGAGAAGTGCAGAAAGAGGCAAGGGTGTTACAGAAACAGGCAAATGAGGTGCAAAAAGAGGGAAGAGGGGTGTAGATAGTGGAAAGAGGGGTGCAGAAAGAGGCAAGAGGGATGCAGAAAGAAGCAAGTGAGACGTGCAAAAAACAAGAAAAGTACAGAAAGAACCAACAAAGTTGCAGAAAACAGCCAGAGGGGTGCAGAAAGAGACAACAGAAGTGCCAAAAGAAGCAACAGAGGTGCATAAAGAAGCAACACAGGTGCAGAAAGAAGCAAGACACCCGCAGAAAGAGGCAGGAGAAGTGCAGAAAGAGGCAGGAGAGGTGCGGGAAGAGGGGTGTACAACAAAACAATAGAGGTACACAAAGAAGAAATAGATGTGCACAAAGAAGCAAGAGCAGTGATAAAAAAAGCAACAGGGGTGCAGAAAGAGGCTAGAGGAGTGCAAAAAGATGCAAGGGAAGTGCAGAAAGAAGCAACAGAGGTGCAGAAGGAGGCAGGAGGGGTGCAAAAACAGGCAAGAGAGAGGGGTGCAGAAAGAGGGAACAAAGGTGCAGAAAGAGGAGAGAGGTACAGAAAGAGGGAAGAGGCGTGAATAAAGAGGCACGAGATGTTAAGAAAGAAGCAATTGAGGTGAAGAAAGAGTCAACAGATGTGCTTAAAGAGGCAAGAGAGGTACAGAAACAGGCGAGAGAAGTACAGAAAGGGGCACGGGAAGTACTGAAAGAAGCAGCAGAAGTATAGAAAGAAGCAATAGAAATGATGAAAGAGACAAGAGATCTGCAGAAAGAAGCCAGAGAGGTGCAGAAAAAAGCAAAAGAAGTACAGAAAGAGGCAAGTGAGGTGCAGAAAGAGGCAGGAAACATGCAGAAAGAGGGAAGTGAGGTGCACAAAGATTCAAGTGAGGTGCAGAAACAGGCAAGAGGGATGTAGAAACAGGCAAGAGGGGTGCAGAAATAGCCAAGAGAAGTAGCAAAAGAAGCAACAGAGGTACAGAAGGAAGAAAGAGAACTTCAGAAAGAGGCAAGAGAAAAAGAGAGTTGCAGAAACAGGTGAGAGAGGTGCAGAAAGAGGAAAGAGACATGTGTAAAGAGGCAAGAGGAGTGCAGAAAGAACCAGGGAGATGCGGCTAAAAACAAGAGAAGTGCAGAAAAAACCAACAGAGGTGCAGAAAGAAGCAAGAGGGATGCAGAAAGAGAAAATCGAAGTACGGGAAGTAGGAACAGAGGTGCAGAAAGAGGCAAGAGAACTGCAGAAAGAAGCAACAGGTGCACAGAAAGAGGTAAGAGAGGTATAGAAAGAAGCAAGAGAGGTGCAGAAATAGGGCAGAGGGGTGCAGAAAGAGGCAAGAGGGGGCACAAAGAAGAAGTAGAGGTGAAGAAAGAAGCAATAGAAGTGCATAAAAAAGCAATGGAGGTGTTGAAAGAAGCAGGAGAAGTGCAGAAAGAAGCAAAAGAGGTGCAGAAAGAGACAAGAGGGCTGCAGAAAGAGGCAAAAGAAGTTTAGAAGAAAGAAGCACTAGAAATGCAGAAAGAGGCAACAGAGGTGCAGAAATAGGGAAGATGGGTGCAACAAGTGGGAAGAAGGGTGCAAAAAGAAGCAAGAGAGGTACAGAAAGAGGTAACAGGGGTACAATAAGAAGCAAGAGTGGTACAGCAAGAGGGAAGAAGGTTGCAGGAAGAGGAAAGAGGGGTACAGAAAGAAGCAAATTAGGAGCAGAAAGGGGCAAGAGAGGTGTAAAAAATAGGCAAGAGAAGTGTAGAAACACACAAGAGAAGTACAGAAAGAGGCAAGAGAAGTACTGAAGAAGCAAGAGAGGTATACAAAGAAGTGATGAAAGAGACAATAGAGGTGCAGAAAGAAACAAGATGTGCAGAAAAAGCAAGAGTACAGAAAGAAGCAAGTGAAGTTCAGAAAGAGGCAGGAGATGTGCAGAAAGATGCGGGAAACGTGCAGAGAGAGGCAAGAGAGGTACAGAAAGAGGCAAGTGGGTTGCAGAAAGAGGCACAGAGGTGCAGAAACAGGCAAGAAGGGCACATAAACAGGCAAGTAGGGTGCAGAAAAAGGCATGAGGGATGCAGAAAGAAGCAATAGAGGTACAGAAATAAGCAAGTGAGGTGCAGAAATAGTCAAAACGGGTACAGAAAGAGACAAGAAAAGGGCAGAAAGAAGCAACAGAGGTGCAGAGGGAGGCAAGAGATCTGTAGAAAAAGACAAGAGATGTGCAGAAAGAGGAAGGGGTCCAGAAAGAAGCAGGAGGGGTGCAGAAAGAAGCAAGCAAGGGTTATAAAAAAGCAAGAGAAGTGCAGAAAGAACCAACGGAGGTGCAGAAGGAGGCAAGAGAAGGGCAGAAAGAGGCAAGATAGAAAGGGGCACCAGGGGAACAGAAACAGGCAAGAGAAGTGCATAAAGAAGCAAGTGAGATGAGGCAAGAGAGGTACATAAGGAGGCAAGAGAGGTGCAGAAAAAGGCAAGAGAAATGCAGAAAGAGGCAAGATATGTGCAGAAAGAGGTAAGAAAAGTACTGAAAGAAGCAAAATAGGTATAGAAATAAGCAATAGCAGTGATGAAAGAGACAAGAGAATTGAAGAAAGAAACAATAGGTGCAGAAAAAAAGCAAGAGAAGTACAGAAAGAGGCAGGAGAAGTGCAGAAAGAGGCAAGGGAGTTACAGAAACAGGCAAATGAGGTGCAAAAAGAGGGAAGAGGGGTGTAGATAGTGGAACGAAGGGTGCAGAAAGAGGCAAGAGGGATGCAGAAAGAAGCAAGTGAGACGTGCAAAAAACAAGAAAAGTACAGAAAGAACCAACAAAGTTGCAGAAAACAGCCAGAGGGGTGCAGAAAGAGACAACAGAAGTGCCAAAGGAAGCAACAGAGGTGCATAAAGAAGCAACACAGGTGCAGAAAGAAGCAAGACACCCGCAGAAAGAGGCAGGAGAAGTGCAGAAAGAGGCAGGAGAGGTGCGGGAAGAGGGGTGTACAACAAAACAATAGAGGTACACAAAGAAGAAATAGATGTGCACAAAGAAGCAAGAGCAGTGATAAAAAAAGCAACAGGGGTGCAGAAAGAGGCTAGAGGAGTGCAAAAAGATGCAAGGGAAGTGCAGAAAGAAGCAACAGAGGTGCAGAAGGAGGCAGGAGGGGTGCAAAAACAGGCAAGAGAGAGGGGTGCAGAAAGAGGGAACAAAGGTGCAGAAAGAGGAGAGAGGTACAGAAAGAGGGAAGAGGCGTGAATAAAGAGGCACGAGATGTTAAGAAAGAAGCAATTTAGGTGAAGAAAGAGTCAACAGATGTGCTTAAAGAGGCAAGAGAGGTACAGAAACAGGCGAGAGAAGTACAGAAAGGGGCACGGGAAGTACTGAAAGAAGCAGCAGAAGTATAGAAAGAAGCAATAGAAATGATGAAAGAGACAAGAGATCTGCAGAAAGAAGCCAGAGAGGTGCAGAAAAAAGCAAAAGAAGTACAGAAAGAGGCAAGTGAGGTGCAGAAAGAGGCAGGAAACATGCAGAAAGAGGGAAGTGAGGTGCACAAAGATTCAAGTGAGGTGCAGAAACAGGCAAGAGGGATGTAGAAACAGGCAAGAGGGGTGCAGAAATAGCCAAGAGAAGTAGCAAAAGAAGCAACAGAGGTACAGAAGGAAGAAAGAGAACTTCAGAAAGAGGCAAGAGAAAAAGAGAGTTGCAGAAACAGGTGAGAGAGGTGCAGAAAGAGGAAAGAGACATGTGTAAAGAGGCAAGAGGAGTGCAGAAAGAACCAGGGAGATGCGGCTAAAAACAAGAGAAGTGCAGAAAAAACCAACAGAGGTGCAGAAAGAAGCAAGAGGGATGCAGAAAGAGAAAATCGAAGTACGGGAAGTAGGAACAGAGGTGCAGAAAGAGGCAAGAGAACTGCAGAAAGAAGCAACAGGTGCACAGAAAGAGGTAAGAGAGGTATAGAAAGAAGCAAGAGAGGTGCAGAAATAGGGCAGAGGGGTGCAGAAAGAGGCAAGAGGGGGCACAAAGAAGAAGTAGAGGTGAAGAAAGAAGCAATAGAAGTGCATAAAAAAGCAATGGAGGTGTTGAAAGAAGCAGGAGAAGTGCAGAAAGAAGCAAAAGAGGTGCAGAAAGAGACAAGAGGGCTGCAGAAAGAGGCAAAATAAGTTTAGAAGAAAGAAGCACTAGAAATGCAGAAAGAGGCAACAGAGGTGCAGAAATAGGGAAGATGGGTGCAACAAGTGGGAAGAAGGGTGCAAAAAGAAGCAAGAGAGGTACAGAAAGAGGTAACAGGGGTACAATAAGAAGCAAGAGTGGTACAGCAAGAGGGAAGAAGGTTGCAGGAAGAGGAAAGAGGGGTACAGAAAGAAGCAAATTAGGAGCAGAAAGGGGCAAGAGAGGTGTAAAAAATAGGCAAGAGAAGTGTAGAAACACACAAGAGAAGTACAGAAAGAGGCAAGAGAAGTACTGAAGAAGCAAGAGAGGTATACAAAGAAGTGATGAAAGAGACAATAGATGTGCAGAAAGAAACAAGATGTGCAGAAAAAGCAAGAGTACAGAAAGAAGCAAGTGAAGTTCAGAAAGAGGCAGGAGATGTGCAGAAAGATGCGGGAAACGTGCAGAGAGAGGCAAGAGAGGTACAGAAAGAGGCAAGTGGGTTGCAGAAAGAGGCACAGAGGTGCAGAAACAGGCAAGAAGGGCACAGAAACAGGCAAGTAGGGTGCAGAAAAAGGCATGAGGGATGCAGAAAGAAGCAATAGAGGTACAGAAATAAGCAAGTGAGGTGCAGAAATAGTCAAAACGGGTACAGAAAGAGACAAGAAAAGGGCAGAAAGAAGCAACAGAGGTGCAGAGGGAGGCAAGAGATCTGTAGAAAAAGACAAGAGATGTGCAGAAAGAGGAAGGGGTCCAGAAAGAAGCAGGAGGGGTGCAGAAAGAAGCAAGCAAGGGTTATAAAAAAGCAAGAGAAGTGCAGAAAGAACCAACGGAGGTGCAGAAGGAGGCAAGAGAAGGGCAGAAAGAGGCAAGATAGAAAGGGGCACCAGGGGAACAGAAACAGGCAAGAGAAGTGCATAAAGAAGCAAGTGAGATGAGGCAAGAGAGGTACATAAGGAGGCAAGAGAGGTGCAGAAAAAGGCAAGAGAAATGCAGAAAGAGGCAAGATATGTGCAGAAAGAGGTAAGAAAAGTACTGAAAGAAGCAAAATAGGTATAGAAATAAGCAATAGCAGTGATGAAAGAGACAAGAGAATTGAAGAAAGAAACAATAGGTGCAGAAAAAAAAGCAAGAGAAGTACAGAAAGAGGCAGGAGAAGTGCAGAAAGAGGCAAGGGAGTTACAGAAACAGGCAAATGAGGTGCAAAAAGAGGGAAGAGGGGTGTAGATAGTGGAAAGAGGGGTGCAGAACGATGCAAGATAGGTACAGAAAGAAGCAAGAGCAGTGCAGAAATAGCCAAGACAAGTGCTGAAAGAAGCAACATAGGTGCACAAAGAGGCAAGACAACTGAGAAAGAGGCAAGAGGGGTACAAAAAGAAGCAAATGAGGTGCAGAAAGGGGCAAGAGAGGTGAAGAAAGAGGCAAGAGAAGTGTAGAAACAAACAAGAGAAGTGCAGAAAGAGGCAAGTGAAGTACTGAAGAAGAAAGAGGGGTATACAAAGAAGCAATAGAAGTGATGAAAGAGACAATAGAGTTGCAGAAAGAAACAAGATGTGCAGAAAAAGCAAGAGAAGTACAGAAAGAGGCAAGTGAAGTTCAGATAGAGGCAGGAGATGTGCAGAAAGAGGCAGGAAAAGTACAGAGAGAGGCAAGAGAGGTATAGAAAAAATCAAGAGAAGTGAAGGAAAAAGCAACAGGGGTGCAGAAAGCGGCTGGAGGAGTGCAAAACAAGGAAAGGGAAGTGCAGAAAGAAGCAACGGAGGTACATAAGGAGGCAAGAGGGGTGCAGAAACAGGCAAGAGGGGTGCAGAAAGAGGGAACAAGGGTGCAGAAAGAGATGAGAGGTACAGAAAGAGGGAAGAGGCAGGAAGAAAGAGGCAAGTGGTGTGAAGAAAGAAGCAAGTGAGGTGAAGAAAGAGGCAACATAGGTGCATGAAGAGGCAAGAGAGGCACAGAAACAGGCAAGAGAAGTGAAAAAAGAGACAAGAGAAGTACTGAAATAAGCAACAGTGGTATAGAAAGAAGCAATTTAACTGATGAAAGAGAAAAGAGAATTGAAGAAAGTAACAAGAGGTGCAGAAAAAAAGAAAGAGAAGTACAGAAAGAGGCAGGAGAAGTGCAGAAAGAGTCAAGAGAGTTGCAGAAACAGGCAAAGGAGGTGCAAAAAGAGGGAAGAGGGGTGTAGATAGAGGCAAGAGGGATGCAGAAGGTTGCAAGAGAGGTGCAGAAAGAAGCAAGAGCAGTACAGAAATATCCAAGAGAAGTGCTGAAAGAAGCAACAGAGGTGCAGAAAGATGCAAGAGAACTGCAGAAAGAGGCATGAGAGTTGCAGAAAGAGGCATGAGAGTTGCAGAAAAAGGCAAGAGAAGTGCAGAAAGAGTAAAGAAGGGTGCAGAAAGAGGCAAGAGGGGTGCAGAAAGAGGCAAGTGAGATGTGCAAAAAACACGAGCAGTGCAGAAATAACCAACAAAGTTGCAGCAAGCAGCAAGAGGGTTGCAGAAAGAGGCAAACGAAGTGCAGCAAGAAGCAACAGAGGTGCAGAAAGAGGCAAGACAACTGAGAAAGAGGCAAGAGGGGTTCAGAAAGTGGCAAGAGGGTGCTGAAAGTGGCAAGAGAAGTGCAGAAGAGGCAAGATAGGTACAGAAAAAAGCAAGAGAAGTGAAGAAAAAAGCAACAGGTTTGCGGAAAGAGGCTAAAGGAGTACAAAAAGAGCCAAGGGAAGTCCAGAAAGAAGCAACAGAGGTGTATAAGGAGGCAAGAGGGGTGCAGAAACAGGCAAGAGGAATGCAGAAAGAGGGAACAGGGGTGCAGAAAGAGGCAAGAGGTACAGAAAGAGGGAAGAGACATGTAGAAAGAGGCAAGAGGTGTGAAGAAAGAAGCAAGTGATGTGAAGAAAGAGGCAACATAGGTGCATAAATAGGCAAGATAGGAACAGAAACAGGCAAGAGAAGTGAAAAAGAGGCAAAGGAAGTACTGAAATAAGCAACAGTGTTATAGAAAGAAGCAATATAACTGATGAAAGAGACAAGAGATTTGCAGAAAAAAGCAAGTGAAGTACAGAAAGAGGCGAGTGAGGGACAGAAAGAGGCAGGAGAGATGCAGAAAGAGGCAAGTAAGGTGCACAAAGAGTAAAGTGAGTAACAGAAACAGGCAAGAGGGGTACAGAAAGAGGCAATAGGGGTGTCTATATATCCAAGAAAAGTGGTGAAAGAAGCAACAGAGGTGGTGAAGGAGGCAAGAGAAGTACAGAAAGAGGCACAAGATGTACCGAGAGAGGGTAACAAAGTAGCTAGATGTGAAGAAAGACGCAAGTGAGTTGAAGAAATAGGGAACAGAGGTGGAGAAAGAGAGAAGAGAGGTGCAGAAAGAGGCAAGAGAAGTGCTGAAAGAAGAAAAAAGTATAGAAAAAAGCAATAGAAGTGATGAAAGAGAAGAGTTGCAGAAAGAAACAAAAGAGGTGCAAATAAAAAGCAAGAGAAGTACAGAAAGAAGCAACAGAAAAATGCAGAAAGAGGCAAGAGAGGCGAAAAACAGGCAACATTGGTGCAGAAATAAGGAAGATGGGTGCAAAAAGTGGGAAGATGGGTGCAAAAAGAGGGAAGAGGGGTGCAGAAAGAAGCAAGAGAGGTACAGAAAGAGGGAACAGGGGTACACAAAGAAGCAAGAGCGGTACGGAAAGAGGGAAGAAGGATGCAGGAAGAGGAATGAGGGGTGCAGAAAGAAACATGTGGGATGCATAAAGAGGCAAGAGAGTTGCAGAAACAGGCAAAAGTGGTGCAAAAAGAGGAAACAGGGGTGCAGACAGAGGGAAGAGAGGTGCAGAAAGAGGGAAGAATGATGCAGAAAGAACCAACAGAGGTGCAGAAAAGGCAAGAGAGGTGCAAGATAAGTGTAGAACAGGTAAGAGAAGTGCAGAAAGAGGCAAAAGAGGTGCAGAAACATTTAGGAGAAGTGCAGAGAAGAACTCAAAGAAGGAAGATATATGGAAAGAAGCAATAGAAGTGATGAAAGAGATAAGAGATTTACAGAAAGAAAGTAGAGGTTCAGAAAAAGCAGGAGTAGTACAGAAAGAGGCAAGAGAGGTGCAGAAAGAAGCAGGAGATGTGGAGAAAGAGGCGGGAAAGTGCAGAGAGAGGCAAGAGAGGCGCAGAAAGAGGCAAGTGAGCAAGAGAATTGGCAGAAACAAGTGAGAGAGGTGCACAAGGAAGAAAGGGACATGAAGTCAGAGGCAAGAAGGGTGTAGTAAGAACCAAGTAAGGTGTGGTTGAAAGCAACAGAAGTGCAGAAAGAATTAATAGCGGTGCAGAAAGAGGCATGAGAGCTGCAGAAAGAAGCAACAGAAGTACAGAAAGAGGCAAGAGAGGTGTAGGAAGAGGTGTGCAGAAAGAGGCAAGAGGGGTGCACAAAGGAAAAGTAGAGGTGCAGAAAGAAGCAGTAGAAGTACAGAAAGAAGCAATCAAGGTGCAGAAAGAAGCATGAAAGGTGCAGAAAGAAGCGACATAGGTGCTGAAATAGCATAGGTGGAACAGGGGTGCAAAAAGAGGCAAAAGAGGTACATAAAGAGGGAATAAGGGTGCAGAAAGAGGCAACAGGGGTATAGAAAGATGCAAGTGAGGTGCATAAAGAGGCATGAGAGTTGCAGAAAAAGGCAAAAGAGGTACAAAAAGAAGGAACAGGGGTGCAGACAGAGTCAAGAGATGTACAGAAAGAGGGAAGAGGGATGAATAAAGAGGTAAGAGATGTGCACAAAAAAGCAAGAGAAGTGAAGAAAGAAGCAACAGAGGTGCAGAAAAGCGTAAGAGGGGTGCAGAAAGAGGCAAGAGAAATGCATAAAGAGGCAAGAGAAGTGCATGAAGAGGCAAGAGAAGTGCAGAAAGAAGCAACAGAGATGCAGAAAGGGGCAAGAGGGGTGCATAAAGAGGCAAGAGAAGTGCAGAAAGAAGCAACAGAGGTGGTGAAGGAGGCAGGAGAAGTGCAGAAAGAGGCAGGAGAGGTGCAGAGAGGGAAAAGAGAGGTGCAGAAAGAGGCAAGAGAGGTACTGAAAGAAGGAAGAGGGGTGCACAAAGAAGCAGTAGAGGTGCACAAAGAATCAATAGGGGTGCAGAAAGAAGCAGTAGTGCAGAAAGAAGGAACAGAGGTGCAGAACGAGACAAGAAGGGTGCAGAAAGAGGGAAGTGAGGTACAGAAAGAAGGAACAGAGGTGCAAAAAGAGGCAATAGAGGTACAGAAAGAGTGACTAAGGGGGCAGAAAGAGGCAAGAGGGGTGCAGAAATAAGCAAGTGAGGTGCAGAAAGAAGCAAAACTGCAGAAAGAAGGAACAGAGGTACATAAAGAGACAAGAAGGGTGCAGAAAGAGGCAAGAGAAGTGAAGAAAGCAACAGAGCTGAAGAAATAGGCAACAGAGTTGTAGAACCAGGCAACAGAGGTGAAGAAAGAGGGAAGTGGGGTACAGAAAGAAGCAAGAGAGGTGCAGCAAGAAGGAACACGGGTGCAAAAAGAGGCAAGAGAGGAACAGAAAGATGGAAGAAGGGTGCACAAAGAGGCAGGAGAGGTGCAGAAACAAGCAAGTGAGGTGCATAAAGAGGCCACAGAGCTGCCGAAACAGGCAAGAGAAGTGCTGAAAGAGGCAACAGAGGTGCTTAAAGATGCAACAGAGGTGTTAGAAAGAAGCAAGATAAGATAATTGATGCACGAGGCAGACTTGCAGAAAGAAACAAGATAGGAGCAGAAACAAGCAAGAGAAGTACAGAGAGAAACAACAGAGGTACATGAACAGACTAGATGGGTGCAAAGATAAGCAAGAGAAGTACAGAAAGAAGCAACAGAGGTGCAGAAAGAGGCAAGAGAACTGCAGAAAGAAGCAACAGAAGTGCAGAAAGAGGCAAGAGAGGTGCAGGAAAAGGGGTGTAGAAAGAGGCAAGAGGGGTGCACAAAGAAGAAGTAGAGGTACAGAATGAAGCGATAGAGGTGCAGAAAGAAGCATGAGAAGTGCAAAAAGAAGCAACATAGGTGCAGAAAGAGGAGGGGTATAGAAAGAGGCAACAGAAGTGCAGAGAGAGTGATGGCGGTGCAAAAAGAGGGAAGAGGGGTACAGAAAGAAACAAGATAGGTGCCGAAAAGGGGAACAGGGGTGCAAAAAGAGGCAAGAGAGGTACATAAACAGGGAATAAGGGTGCAGAAAAGGCAAGAGAGGTATAGAAAGAAGCAAGTGAGGTGCATAAAGAGGCAAGAGAGTTGCAGAAAGGCAAAAGAGATGCAAAAAGAGGGAACGGGGTGCAGACAGAGGCAATAGATTTGCAGAAAGAGGGAAGAGGGATGCATAACGAGGCGAGAGATGTGCAGAAAGAAGCAAGAGAAGTGTAGAAAGAAGCAACAGAGTTGCAGAAAGGCGCAAGAGGGGTGCAGAAAGAGGCAAGAGAAGTAGAGAAAGAAGCAACAGGGGTGGTGAAAGAGGCAAGAGAAGTGCAGAAAGAGGCAAGAGAGGTGCAGAAAGAGAAAAGAGAGGTGCAGAAAGAGGCAAGAGAGGTACTGAAAGAGGGAAGAGGGGTGCACAAAGAAACAGTAGAGGTGCAGAACGAAACAGAAGTGCAGAAAGAAGGAACAGATGTGTAGAAAGAGACAAAAAAAGGTGCAGACAGAGGAGAGAGAGGTGCAGAAAGAAGGAATAGGTGTGCAAAAAGAGGCAAGAGAGGTATAGAAAGAGGGAAGAAGGGTGCAGAAAGAGGCAAGAGGGGTGCAGAAAGAAGCAAGTGAGGTGCAGAAAGAAGCAGTAGTGTAGAAAGAAGGAACAAACGTGCAGAAAGAGACAAGAAGGTTGCAGAAAGAGGCAAGAGAAGTGCAGAAAGCAACAGAACTGCAGAAAGAGGCATGAAAGGTATAGAAACAGGCAACAGGGGTGCAGAAAGAGGGAAGAAGGGTGCTGAAAGAGGCAAGAAGGGTGCACAAAGAAGCAAGTGAGGTGCAGAAAGAGGCCACAGAGGTGCGGAAACAAGCAAGAGAAGTGCTGAACGAGGCAACCCAGGTGCTTAAAGATGCAACAGAGGTGTTAGAAACCAGCAAGATAAGATACTTGATGAAAGAGACAAGATAGTTGCAGAAAGACCAAGATAGGAGCAGAAAAAAGCAAGATAAGTACTGAAAGAAACAAGAGAGGTACATGAACAGGCTAGAGGGGTACAAAGATAGGCAAGAGAAGTACAGAAAGAAGTAACAGAGGTGCAGAAAGAGGCAAGAGGGATACAGAAACAGGCAAAAGAAGTGCAGAAAGAAGAAACAGAAATGCTGAAAGAGGCACAAGCAGTGCAGAAAGAGGCAAGTCAAGTGCAGAAAGAGGCAAGAGAAGAGCAGAAACAGGCAAAGGAGGTGCAGGAAAAGGGTGCAGAAAGAGGGAAGAGATGACAGAAAGAAGGAAGAGGGGTGCAGAAAGAAGCAAGTGAGGTGCATAAAGAGGCAAAAGAAGTGCAGAAAGAGGCAAGAAAGGTTCAGAAAGAGGCAAGAGGCTGTAGATAGAGGCACAAGGGTACAGAAAGAGATAAGAGAAGTGCAGAAAGAAGCAACAGAGGTGCAGTAGGAGGCAAGAGAGGTGCAGAAGAAAAAAGCAAGGGAGGTGAAGAAAAATAGCAAGAGAGGTGCAGAAAGAAGGGAGGTGCAGAAAGCAGTAGAGATGTGCAAGCAAGAGGGGTTTCCACACTATTAGCACCAAATTAACACTCACATTTAGCAATAAGTAACAAGTGACCATTCCAGGTTTGCATCAGGCCTTCCACCATGCTGTAACAATTGTCGCTGCCTTTTGGTAACGTTTGAGCCATTTGAGATAGCAACAAGTTATTTTTGGTTTAAATCTGCAGATTATGCAGCAGATGATGGATTATGTGGCAAATGTTGAAAATGTCTAATTATGTGAATATCAGTGCTGCTCATAACTCAGACTAGGTCCAGAAGTGCTCCTCAGTGGTGCCTTCTTTTTTGTCTCATTGAGTTTATCTTTTATCTGCTATGGATCCGAGGAAGACTAAACCTGAGGTTACCACTCCACAACACAGACTACCATACAACATAATTAGTCTCCATAACACATAATTTCACTCTACGTAAATCCTATACACTAAATAACACATACATTCTATTCACATAATTGCAGTGCACAACATACACTTAATTCCACTACACACAATGCACATCCACTCCACTCCAAAAAAATGAGTGAAAAACCTTTACATTTACAACGTCAATAGCCCTAACTTTTGCAAATCCGAGACCTATTACAATGCAAATGCTTCTTTAACTTGTAGTCGCGTTTGCAAAAAGGTGTAGAAATAGTCCTGGACCTCCGACCAGCGCTCAGGAATTCTGCTGCGTAGGACTTACTAGGAGGTCTTCTTGGCACCCAAAGCCCCTCAGGACACCTTCAAACGTGAGTTCAGGATGTGCGCTGTACAAAAGCTTACTTTGTGTGATTTAATAGGGTGTAATGTTACTCCGACTCAATAGCAGCCGCAGCCCGTGGAGAGAGTTGCGGTGGGGCAGGCTGGCGGGGCGGGGGGTGACAAACACCGGAATATGGATGATTGCAGGTAAGTAAACAATTAAATTAATAAAACTAAACTGCATAATATGAAAGTAGGACACACAAGATGAATCCTGACTGCCTCGCTTTACCAAACTATGTATATCTTTTTTCCTTCTGCCACCATTTTCTGCATTAGTGCATATAAGATCACCTTCACATATATGAGTTTAGTATGTGCACAGTACAAAAACCTTTGTTTGGTTTAATTATACATAATGTTGCTCCACCTGTATGAATACAGGTCACACATGACAACTGACTTGCTTCTCAGAGTTCACTAAAGTTAATTTCAAATTGGAGGTGGGCAGGAATGGTTGTCTTAGCTCTAATGCGCAGATGCGAACAGCTTCCCTCCAAAACTGCGAGTACGTCACATGGGTATGACCGATGCATGCGCAGTAGAAATTCCCGCGTAGCAGCAGCCATTTTATTTGCAAGCGTATTAGGATTAGAAAACACATCAGCAAGCTTCACTCGGATACACAAAATGTAAGCGAAAAATAAAGTTTAGTAAGACAAACATGTTGGTTATTTTTTAATACTGTTATTCGAGGTTGATGAATTCAAGCAAATCGCTTTACGTGCAAATCATTGCTCCATCAATTCCCTCTTTGATGATATTTAATATCATCACAATTAATGGAACCAGATGCCAACTTTTCACAATTCACCCATTTCAATCTCTTCAAACTTTCTATTTTGCTTTTTCTCAGTATTTTTATCAGGATGAGAATTTTTCATCTTTTTGTAAATCTGATTATTCAAATCTTCTAATTCGAGCTCTTCGACATTTCTTTTCACTCCTCACCTATTCACAGAATATTTCTTTTTGTGTTTTCGACATTGGCAGCAAATTATTATTATGAATACTAATAACCCTATTCCCGCTATTGGCATCAGTATTTTGCTCACAAGACTCTTGCCTAAATTAGAAAACCAACTGCCTACGGCGTAGAGACCATCAGTAAGTCTCTTCCATGCACTGTCAACCAATAGTGGTTTAAGCTCCTTTTCCAAATTTGTAATATTTCTCACATATCCTTTAATTTCAACACTTTTATCTGGTATGTAAGTGCAACAATGTTGCGCTTTCAACATTCTGCAGACTCCGCCTCTTTTGCCAATAACCTGTCAAGAGCAAGTCGATTTTGTAAAACCATTGATCTGATCGCAACCAACTCGGTATTGACCATCAGGAAACCTCCAGCAATGTCAGTGGATAACCGATCCACTACTGTTGACAATTTGCAGATTCTGTGTGTATTCAGAGCCAATCCCACTGTAGGTATCAATGCACTAAAAATATCACCTACTATTTCACCAACACTTTCTCTTTTACTACGTACTAATTCATTAGTTCTTTCATTGCTTCCAGTGATTTTCCCCACATGGTATATCTTTGGGAAGACAATACCAAAATAACAGCTCCCATACCAATGGTCGGGCATATTTGAAATAAGCCTTGTTCCCACATATATAGTAAATTCCAGGAAACACGGGCTCTGACCCATCTTTGAAACCCCAACCCCCAATTACCTTGTAATTGTGTTTGCACTCACTGGAACCAATGAATATATAGTTATAATAACTGGTTCTTTCTCTGTGAAGACAATGTTTCCCTTTCTTTTCAAAATCCAGCAACATAGCATCATTAGCCCCACCATTTGAGGTGCTCCCTATGCGTTCAGCCCATTTAGGAGGTTTCTGATTCTTGTCATTTGCTTTCTTTTAGGAAACGTTCTCTTCTTTTCTCTACCATGTTCAGAAACATTTTCTCTTTTTCGTGTAATAAACATGTCAGGTTATTCTTGTGTGCATCATCTATATTTATTTTACCTACAGTTAGAAAATATTCACTCATGTATTTCGCTACATCTCTAGTTGTATGTACAGGGTTTAGGTTTCTCCGTACAGGAAGTTCAGAAAATATCACATCTAGATTAGAGTAATAATACTGTAATGGTCCTCTTTTGTAAAATAAGCTGGTTAAAACACTACAGGAAAGTCTATATGTTAGTGGCAGATGGTGGTATGTCACACCCTCAGCTACCGAAGTAGGCAGCTTCATGCATACATAACAGTCGTCTATTTCCATAGCTTCTACATAATGTACTAACAGGTTTGCAAATACATTTAAATGAGTTCTGTTCTTGATTTTATTATAATGTAGTCCTTCCTCATCTGGTGCTTCTAAGTCTACTTTTGTTTGTCTAAGGCTAAGTGCTCTCTCTTGTAGATCTACTCTTTGTGGTGTATTTCTAGTTTGTAACTCTTCTGTGTCTTTTGGCAATTGATTTGTAGGGTACAGGTTTGTGTCTTTACTCATCATGTAAGAAATAGCTATTGATAGTGTGGAAAAGTAAATTTTGCCATGTTCTGTGTCCCTACGTGTCATCCATCATATGTTATGTGTGCATGATTAATATGCATATGTATTCCCTATGTTCGATTCAAGACGCAATTATAGTTGTGTCCACCTCTAGTATGTCAGTTTCCAGTCCTCGTGAATACTACGAATATCAGGCCTATGTAAAGCTACGTTGCCACGTCTCTCAGTGTGCACGTTATTTCATTGTAAAGTCCCCGTTTCTAGGCCTCAAAAGGGCCTGGACACCAGATTCAGCTCCTGTCTCCTGAAGCCTCGCTGAGGAGCGATACAGCCCCCACCTGTATCCTCGACCCTTCACTTACTTCCTGCCTCGCAGTGCCCAGTTCAGCCTGGCTCTGCCTTTGAGTCTGCCAAGAATATGTTATGATTCCAGTTATCAGTTCAGTCCTCCTTCTCTGCATTCCTAAGCTACTGAACTGCATCAATAGTTTCCGTCATTGTCTAGCCTTCACGTCTCCACGTTAGAGAAATACTGCATTTAACGGTCATTTAATATTCTTCATCACGCACTACATGTAGAATAATGCATGGTCCAGTCTTAGAATCAAGTTAGCCTTTCCCCTCCTGACTTCTAGTTTATATCAACATGTTCTCTAAACATCGGATACTAGATACTGTTTAGGTACATGTCGCCCTGACTCCCCAGACTTCAGTCTCTGCTCCTAGCACAGAGTTCATAGCCCCCAGCTTCTCCTAGTAACACGTCATTGCCAGTTTGCGCGCACCATCAGGTTAGAGGTCCCGGCTCCTCAGGTAGCCCCCTCCATGGTTTCCGCCCCATTCATGACATATTCTGTTACGTTTGCATCACATGTCTATGTATACGCCCTGTTACACCCACTTTCACCCTTATCTTTCGCGACTGCTACGCGTCACGCCTTTTGCTCCACCCACTGCTCCGCCTATCATATGTACTGTAATGCAACTGTTTTACTATATATGCTTGTGTATTGTTATTAAATGCTAGCGCGCTCATCCCAGATCCAGCCCCAGCAGCTGCTGGGCCCTGCCATCCTATTCCTATGCAGGTTGTCCTGTTCCTGTCCTTTATGCTGTAATAAACCTGCGAAACTCCTACTACCTCGAATTTTGACTCTTATTTATTGAGCTATCTGTTATTCATTTATACATTCAAAAATAGGGTATTATTTATTTATTTACCACATAATGGTGCCCGAATAGGGACTTGCCCTTTCCCCACGCGCCGGTGAAGCCACGCCGGCCCCCTGACCCTCTGCAGCCGTGACGGAACCATACCGTGCTCGTGCAGATATTTCTGCTTCAAGTATCCCTCAGGCCCACGGAGGAGACGGAGGAGGCGGTCCAGCATCCAGACGAGGCGGTGGAGGAATGCGGCGAGTCCCGACCAGAGCCCAAGCCAAGAGTCCAAGGTCCGAGGTATCCGGAGGTCCACCCGTAACTTAAGTCCGAAGTTCGTTGTCCGTCGTCGAAGCAGTCCAGTCCGAGGCCTTCCGTTCTTGCTGCCCGGTGAGTACCATTACTGGGGTAGTATCTAGACAGGGTCAATCTAATTGACTCTGGTCCGTGGGTTGGTGGTACCCAGACACACAAACGAAGTGTCCACTTCGGTGGATGCGGGTCCTGACGTGTCTCTTTATGAGACCGGTAAGTTTCGTACTGTTTCAGCAGTGCATCTAGTTTCTGTCCTAGTCAGTTCTGTTCTCGAGAAAAGTCATATATTCTGTGTTCCGTATTCCAGGTAGTATTCTGTTCGAACTGTTATTTCTAAATGTTTTTCATGTATTTTAATGTCGTGGTATGAATGGGGAATAAGTATCGTGTTCATTGTGTATTGTATTGTGTCCAGATTATAGTTCAGTCATGCCGCTGTTTTCGAAATTACGTCAGTTAAAAACCAGAAAGGGTCTGCTGGAAGCAGCAGTTCCAGTTCCGCCTAGGGACAGTCCAGGTCATTTTATGTATCAGAAGCATGGCATAAGCGCCGTACTGTATCTAGATTTATGGGTAGAGTATACCAAACAGTTAGAAGAAAAG
Organism: Lissotriton helveticus; assembly: GCF_964261635.1. NCBI lineage: Eukaryota > Metazoa > Chordata > Amphibia > Caudata > Salamandridae > Lissotriton > Lissotriton helveticus. The sequence goes on along the minus strand of NC_136072.1, from coordinate 875,000,534 downwards.
TATAGATGGCCCGTATCGGGTACATGGGATGCCGAATGCATCATGCGAGTAGAAGAAGCATTATGGAAAAAGAAAGCCAGACAGTCACAGAAAGATGCCATCGAGTTATGGCGCAAAGAAGCTCATAAAAGAACTGAAAAGGAAATCAGAAAGTCAGAATTAAGTAGAGAATCCTTAGAACGAGCACAAGAAAAAGAACTAATCGAGATAGGTGAACAAGTCAAAGCCGAACAGTCAGACAGACAGAGGCATGCCCTTATTAGGGGTATGTATCCTCTCTTTGCCGAGGGCTTGCCAAAAGCGACCCCAGAGGCATCCAGTAATTTCCCGCCACCATTAGTTCCGACCAAGCTACGTCACAAACAGACCGCAGCTGATATTTTTATTTCGTCCTATTTGGACGACACAGTCCCAGAATATGCAAATCCTGTTCGCGCTCCGCCAGTCCCTGTAAATCAGGCACTTCCCGCTCCTCCAGACACCGGAGTACCTGTTACGGTACCCCCGGTCCAGCCCGCCATACAAGTCCAGCCTACATTTCCATTTCCCACTCTGCCAGGACGAAGAGCCTCAGTAGATGACTCTAGTTTAGGGGCCGCAGGGGGAGGTACTCCTCAAACCCCGCCGCCACACAAGCGTTTAACGACAGCCGAATTACATGCACAAGCGTCACAGCGTACGCCCAGACATCAGACTGTAGCAGAAATAAGAAAATCCCTTGCCGAATGCGGCTATGATCCAGTCCCAGGCGAGGATAATATGGTTTTATATTCATTCCGCGTAAGAAAGGTGGCCGAGTATCTAGTCACCTTACCGAATATGAAAGAAGATCTAGACAGAATATATCGTTTCATCCGTACAGGGGATGATCCAGAAAGCATTAGCGAGGCCATGTCTCAAAGGAAAGCCGAGATCCAGCTCATGATATTAAAGTTTCTGATTAACTGTCTAATAAGAGAACAAGATTACCCGTCTAAAGATCAAGCCGAAATGAGAACCCTGACAAGGTGGAGTGATAATATAGCCGAGGGTAAGCACAAGACCGTCGGTGCTATGGAGAGTATGTACAAGAAAATCCGTAAAGAAATAATAAAATTACACGAACAGCGTAAAGCAGCACAAGTAAGCGAGAAAGAAAGTAACTCTGATCCTGAAGAGTTAGACGATGAGAATTCCGACAGAATAGCGTATGTAGGAAAATCTAGATTTCCAGATCGCCATTTACGCCTAGAACACAAGTCTATTTTTCATTCTCCAGCACCAGAACAAGGTTCACTAGAACAAGTGTTTCAAGCTACCGATCACATTCTGAAATCACGAATCGGTTACAGTGAGTTAAGTACCATGCATGAACAAGAACTAGCCCGATCAGCAGTCCGATGGATTACTGATTCTACCACTTTTCCAGACGAAATAGTGGCACAAATGTTTCTGAAACTGCCCCCAGCCGAGCAACGACTGGTGGGTATGTATATGATCCAGCACCTCATTACATTGTATGAGGGTCAACACTCTGATCCAGGCCCGTTACATGATATCCTGAACGAGTTACTCCAGTATAGATGGAAAGGTCTAGGTACCGATTTAATTAGTGTCATTCTAGAACAGCGTCACAAATATAGAACGTTTCTGAACCCGCATTTTGTTCATGTCTCACCCCCAGAAGGTAAACCATTTTACATGGAGAGACAGAATCCGTTACGAGAAGTCCACCCAGTTAGAGGAACGGGTGGCGAACTAGAGCGAGTGTTTGTATACACTCCGATTACAAAGATGGAACTCCTCGAGATGAAGAAATTAATTCCCTGTCATGACAAAGATCCAGCAGGGTTCCATAGAGAATTAAAAGACATGCTCCGTATGGGAGAATACACGTATCCAGATATAATTAAAATGTTAAAGGTTCTGCTGCCCGCAGGGGTGTATGAAAAGCTCAAGGAAAAAGAATGGGAGGTGGGAGAGAAAAAGATCGATTGGGCAGTTCTAGAAGCTGAAGATAAGGCACGAGTACCAGGTACCGGTCTCGGGGATAAATGTAAAGAATTACCTGAATTATTAATACAAGTTTTACCCAGATTATTGACAACTAGAAAAGAAGACTGGGATGCAATCTCAGCCTGTAAACAGAAGCAAGACGAAGATATTAGTGATTTTTATTCTAGATTTGAGAAATGTTTTAGCATCAACAGTGGCCTCAAGACAAGTAGTGAGTCATACCCTCACCTTTTTGTTACTAAATTAGTCGAGAATTCAAGTCCACAAATTAAAAATCGAGTTTTGAAAGTCGAAAGTACCTGGCAAGCTAATACCCCGTCCCAGATGTTGCAGATGCTCCAATACCACCAGAACAGAATCAGAGAAGAGCAAGAACACGAGAGAAAACGTATGAAAGACACGAAAATGAAAGTACTAGTTGCACAATCTGTTCCTCAAGACAGTCAGAAGAGGGGTCCAAATCAAGCCAGTCATCCTGCAGCTCCCGTTAAAGGGAATTGCAATTATTGTAAACAGCCAGGTCATTTTATAAATGAGTGTGCAGTTCTGAAACACAACATAGCTACCGGTAAGACTAAAGAAAGACCACGTCCGCCTAGACAAGAACAAGTTTCACAGATTCCTCAGCCACAGAATGCACAACAGACAGTTACAACACCGCAGCCTATTGCTGCAACACAGCATGTCACACAGCAGATGTACCAGTATGCACAGTCTGAGTATCCTGAGTACCAGCAGTATTCATGAAACAGCCTAGAGAGGGAGGTAGGCTTGCCTCTCATCGAGATACCTGTAGATCAAGAAGGTCCCTATGTTCACAGTCAAGTATTAGGGAAAGACAGAAAGTTTTTGATTGATACAGGGGCAAGTAGGACCACAATTAGTCACGCCGAAGTTCCAGGGGCTCCGCTCTCAGGCTCAAGAAATGTTTCCCTTGGATTTTCAGGAAAACCTATCGTAAATGAAATTTCAAAGCCAGTTACTCTAGAAGTAGGTCCATTGTCCCGCACTACTGATCTGTTACTTACTAAGTCATGTCCAGAAAACCTACTAGGCATTAAGACACTGAAAGAGTTAGGTGCAGTTATATGCTGTTCCCCAGAGGGAATACGATTGTTCCTACGTGACTTTAAGGGTCACTATGTATTACGAGATTTTGATCCCAGATTGTCTAATGTTCCGCAGCACTTATGGGCGCAAGGTCCAACTGATGTAGGTTACATGCAAATCACACCCTATCGTGTGACTCTCAAGCCAGGTGTAGTGTTACCACGGATCAGACAGTACAGATTGCCACCAGAGGCTGTAGCAGCCTTATCCAAAATTATTGACGAGCTCATGGCTCAAGGAGTGGTTGTAGAAACTGACTCCAATGTATGTAATTCTCCGATCATTCCAGTCATGAAACGCACTGATCCAAATGCACCCCCAGTATATCGATTAGTGATTGACCTACGAGAACTTAATAAGTGTATTATTCCTCAGTACCCAGTCGTCCCAGACATCTCTTCCCTATTAACAGCCATTGATTCCGAAGCCACGTTCTTTACTGTCATAGACCTCAAGAACGCATTTTTCAGTGTCCCTATTCATCCAGACAGCCAGTTCCTTTTCGGATTTTGTTTAAATGGAAGGAGCTATATGTTTACACGAGCTCCTCAAGGTTTCACAGAAACTCCTAGTATTTACAGTCAAGCACTCAAGAGACAACTAGACAACATTCACATGCCAACTGACACTGCCCTGCTCCAGTATGTCGATGATCTCCTGATCACAGCCCGTTCTGAACGTGCTTGCGAGCGAGCATCCCTTACAGTCTTGTATTTCCTAGCCGAGATGGGGCACAAGGTGTCCCCTTCTAAGCTTCAATTCTGTGTCCAGCAAGTGGTCTACTTAGGACACTTGCTGTCCAAGAGGGGTAGGCAGTTGACACCAGACCGTATCCAGTTAATAGCGAGTCTTCCTCAGCCCAAGACCCAGAAGGAGGTACGTGCTTTTATCGGCCTTACTTCTTATTGCAGACAATGGATTCCTCAGTATGCATTTCTAGCCAAACCACTGATACAGTTAACGACACAGGAGGCAGTCGTATCGACTGTCCTCCCTTGGACATCTGAACATACACTTAGTTTCAATGAGTTAAAGAAAGCCCTATGCCAAGCTCCAGTTCTAGCTACACCGAACTACAGTAAGCCTTTTACACTTTTTGTCACAGAACGTGAAGGTACAGCATTATCTGTTCTCACACAAGATCAAGCAGGACAATACAAGCCCTGTGCTTATTTTTCGAGCACATTAGATCCTGTAGCCCAGGCTCTGCCTGCGTGCCTCAAGTCAGTTGCAGCCACAGCCCTAGCTATCAGACAAAGTGATTCCATAGTCTTAGGACACTCCTTGACAGTACAAGTTCCACATTCCGTGGAAGTTCTTTTAAACCGAACACAGACTCAGCACTTGACAATTGCACGTTTAACAGGTTATGAATTGACACTGTTCCAGCCACACATAGAAATCAGACGCTGCAACATCCTGAACCCTGCTACACTGTTACCATCAGTTACTTCGAATTCTGCCACACATGATTGCGTGGAAGTAGTTAACATTACGACAAAGCCAAGACAAGATCTGACAGATACTCCGTTACCAGATCCCGACCTGACACTTTATGTGGATGGTTCATGCATGAGAACTAGTACAGGAGAACTAGTCGCCGCGTATGCAGTGACTACTGACACTGAAGTTATTGAGACACACCGTATTGACACCCTGTCCGCTCAAGCAGCAGAGCTAGTTGCTCTGACACAAGCCTGCATACACGCCAAGAACTTGAAAGTTAATGTTTACACAGATTCACGCTACGCATTTGGAGTCGTACACGACTTCGGAGTGCTCTGGCAGGAGAGAGGTTTCATGACTTCTCATGGAACCAAGATTCAGCATGGTCTCCTTATTCAAGCTCTGTTAGATGCCATACACTTACCGACATCTATCGCTATCATGAAATGTAAAGCACATATGAAAGTTACTGACATTATTTCCCAAGGTAATGATCTAGCAGATCGCACAGCCAAGCTTACAGCACAGACTCCAGACATTCCAGTTAATCAGACACATACTCCAGATCCGACTACATGCATGACAGTTAAGGACCCTACTCAAGATGTCATAGACATACAGTTACATGCTACTCACGAAGAAATCAAGAAATGGTCCGAACAAGGAGGGGTCCAGACAGATCAAGGATGGTTAACGAAGGGTAGAGCCACATGGTTTCTCCCCGACTCTATGGTTCAAGTCATTATCAATACCGCACATAGTCCAGCACATTTAGGAGAAAAAGCTATGTTAGACAGTATCCAGAACATTTGGTTCAACAAGCATTTACGAGCTGCAGCCAAGCAGAAAGTCCGTACCTGTATGATATGTTGTCAGTTTAATCCAGGTAAAAGTGTCCCGGTGGAACAAGGTGGATTCCAGCCCCCTGACCACCCTTTTGAAGTCCTCCAGATGGATTATATTCAGATGGAGCGATGTCGAGGTTTCAAGTATGTCCTTGTAGTTGTATGCGCTTTGTCCAGGTGGACAGAAGCATATCCAGTCCCAGATTACACAGCCGCGACCACTGCTAAGCAGTTGGTTCGTGAGTTCTTCCCCCGTTATGGACTCCCTAGAGTCGTATATTCTGACAACGGCCAGCCATTCTCATCTGAGTTGATGAAGCATGTTTCCCTTTTGTTGGGGTACCAGTGGAAGTTTCATTGTGTACGCCATCCTGAAGCAGCCGGTCTCGTAGAAAGACATAATCAGACTCTGAAAATCCGTATCGCCAAAGTATGCAAAGAAAAAGGTGTGGACTGGCTAGTAGCTCTACCACTTGCTTTATTTTATATGCGCATGGTCGCACATTCCAGATCAGGTCTGTCCCCGTATGAGGTCGTTTTCGGCCGCCCCCCTAACATGTGGGGTACTCCTAGACCCCGAAGTATTACCGATGTTTCAAGTAATATGCTGACAGATTACCTAGCTTCCTTGATGTCTGCCCTCAACTCATGTCGTTCACAGGTTGCCGCCGCATTTCCAGACAATACCGAGGTGGCACCGCATGAAATCGTTCCAGGATCCATGGTGTTGGTGAGGAATTTTGACAGATCAAGTCCGCTGGAGCCTCGCTGGAAAGAGCCCCGACAGGTCCTCCTCACCACCCGTACAGCCGTGAAGTTGGAAGGTCGCAAAGGCTGGGTGCACCTTTCTCATGTAAAACAATTTAATGGACTGAAACCCGTCTTAAAGAACATTTCCCAGGATTTGAAGGATTGCCAAAATATTGTTCTCAAGGACTGTCCCGCAAAAGACAATGTTACTACACCCCCCCTGTTAGAGAAAACTCCGCAACTCCGGTCTAGTAAAATAAGTCAGTCAGTTTGATTGTCTAAGTCCTCCCCTAGGTGAAACGGTTAGACTGTTTCTGACATGTATAAAATAGACCCCCATAGTGAGAGAGTTAGTCAAAACTCAATCCGATGTATCGTTTTTCTAAGTTTCATATTATTTCTCAGCATTATGATTTCCTGCACCAGTTATGCGTTTTACCTGTACTTTTCAGTTTCTCATGTAAATATGTCTGCTAATGCTACAGTAGAGCACACGTTTAGTGATCTGCCTCCTCATGAACTCTCTTACCGCCTCGCTATGCGAAATAATTCCTTTATCCGCATGTTACATTACTCACACCAGACCAGCAATGCCACTAATTGTTGGGTGTGTGGTCGACTCCCCCCTTTCCAGACACCGAAGGGAGTTCTGCCACTTTTTCCTTATCCATTTTCACATAATGGTTCGTGTGGAGCATGGTCCACGTTAACATCATCCTCAACAGATATGTCTTTTCTTAACAGTACATGTTTCCCAGACAAGCAAGGTCTCCCCCACAGAACAGGGTTAGATCTAGAAAATGAAGTGTATAATTTAGGTAACTATTCTTCGAATTTCATGGTCCTGAATGTCCAGTCTGATACTACTCCAGACTTACCTGCTATTTCAGTACTGCCAGTCAGAGGTGAATTATGTGTCCGGAATAATGGTTCCGTACATGTAGGACATAGTGATTGTACTACTATTGTCAAGTATAGTGACGGTGGGAAATCTATTTTCAAAGCTTCACGTCATTCTTATTTTATTTGTGGTCAAACTGCATATGTTCGTCTGCCCCTCGATTGGGAGGGAACCTGCTACATTGCCTTCCTACTGCCACCTGTTTTCCTAGCCCCATCTGATTATCACAGAAACACACATCTAGTACACATTAGACATAGAAGGGAGTCCCCAATTGTCGATTATACTGAAACTGCTCTAGAACAATATACAGATTTCAATAGAGGTTTCTTCTTCTTTATAGGACCTATCCAGAATAGTAAACTGATCCGTAGGTTAACCAGAACCCTTGAAGCTGTAGTCAATGAGACTGCCTCTGCTCTAGGTAACTTAACCGAAGAGCAATCTGCTATGAGATTTGTCGTTTTACAGAATCGTCTCGTCCTTGACGTCATACTGGCCGATAGGGGCGGGGCCTGTAGAGTCATCGGATCTAGTTGCTGCATTTTCATTCCAAATAACGCGCCGTCTGTTTATTCAGCTATAACCAGACTCCATAAAATTGCCCATCTGATACACCAAGATCCAGGCACCTGGACATGGTCCGGTTGGTTCTGGAATATAATTTCCGCATGGGGATGGAAAATATTGTCCTTCCTAGGTATTGCAGTAGCGATCATATTCAGCTGCTGCCTCTGTATACAATGTGGCCCTGCGATTTGCGGCATTTGTGCTACCTCTTGTATTCCTAGTCCCAAGCCCCGTTCTAAATCCCGTTCCAGGATAATTCGAGACGAGCAAATGATACTGTATGAAATGATAGACGGTATCATGAAAATTGATGTTTCCTGATGGAAACGTAGTGACAAGGAGGGAATGTGGAAAAGTAAATTTTGCCATGTTCTGTGTCCCTACGTGTCATCCATCATATGTTATGTGTGCATGATTAATATGCATATGTATTCCCTATGTTCGATTCAAGACGCAATTATAGTTGTGTCCACCTCTAGTATGTCAGTTTCCAGTCCTCGTGAATACTACGAATATCAGGCCTATGTAAAGCTACGTTGCCACGTCTCTCAGTGTGCACGTTATTTCATTGTAAAGTCCCCGTTTCTAGGCCTCAAAAGGGCCTGGACACCAGATTCAGCTCCTGTCTCCTGAAGCCTCGCTGAGGAGCGATACAGCCCCCACCTGTATCCTCGACCCTTCACTTACTTCCTGCCTCGCAGTGCCCGGTTCAGCCTGGCTCTGCCTTTGAGTCTGCCAAGAATATGTTATGATTCCAGTTATCAGTTCAGTCCTCCTTCTCTGCATTCCTAAGCTACTGAACTGCATCAATAGTTTCCGTCATTGTCTAGCCTTCACGTCTCCACGTTAGAGAAATACTGCATTTAACGGTCATTTAATATTCTTCATCACGCACTACATGTAGAATAATGCATGGTCCAGTCTTAGAATCAAGTTAGCCTTTCCCCTCCTGACTTCTAGTTTATATCAACATGTTCTCTAAACATCGGATACTATATACTGTTTAGGTACATGTCGCCCTGACTCCCCAGACTTCAGTCTCTGCTCCTAGCACAGAGTTCATAGCCCCCAGCTTCTCCTAGTAACACGTCATTGCCAGTTTGCGCGCACCATCAGGTTAGAGGTCCCGGCTCCTCAGGTAGCCCCCTCCATGGTTTCCGCCCCATTCATGACATATTCTGTTACGTTTGCATCACATGTCTATGTATACGCCCTTTTACACCCACTTTCACCCTTATCTTTCGCGACTGCTACGCGTCACGCCTTTTGCTCCACCCACTGCTCCGCCTATCATATGTACTGTAATGCAACTGTTTTACTATATATGCTTGTGTATTGTTATTAAATGCTAGCGCGCTCATCCCAGATCCAGCCCCAGCAGCTGCTGGGCCCTGCCATCCTATTCCTATGCAGGTTGTCCTGTTCCTGTCCTTTATGCTGTAATAAACCTGCGAAACTCCTACTACCTCGAATTTTGACTCTTATTTATTGAGCTATCTGTTATTCATTTATACATTCAAAAATAGGGTATTATTTATTTATTTACCACAATAGTCCTATCCAAAGAATAAGTACTATTGCTATACTACATAAACATACTTTACAGCATGTTGTTAAACAACCTCGTTTCGGTCTTCCATTTACAGAAGAATCAGCCATTTTGACTTAAAGGAGATTCAACCCCTCTTTGTAACTTTACACAGTCTCTTTACCCTTTGTGGATTTTTCAGGTCGGTCTCACTTCTTTGTCAGTCTGGTCAGTAATCAATTCTTCATCACTTTCGTCACTTATTTCCAGGTTTTCAAAGTCCTCCAATACAAGATAAGTCCATTCAGGGCTTTTATATTTATTATTTAGTCTTTTTATTCGGGGACTCCTACTTCTGGTTTTTATCACAGACGGTTCAGCTTGACTTGAGACTTCATTCACCTGCTCAGGTTCTTCGTTGATTGTCTTTAGTCACAGTCTCAGTCTTTTGACATATCTAGGCAGCTTATCTCCTTTTCAGAGTCTTTTAACTGGCACTGTGTCTTGGCCCTCTTCAAAAGCTCTTTTATTTTCATTCAGTTGTGGCACATTTGTTTCAAGATTGTCTTCTGCTTCTCTTCCTAACTGACTAGGTCCAGGTCTTATTTCAGTTTCTTCTGAGAGAAGCGTGGCTCAGTGGTTAGAGGCGGCAGACCCGGAAGCTGAGATCGACCGTGGACCAGGGTTCGATTCCCTGCCTCGGCGGGTCTCGGGCTCAAAAAAATTCCACGGACTCGACAATTCTCGCTCTGGTGCCTACTCAACTCACGGGGTCACACTCTGCGACTCTGGGCAATAGCTTGCTTAATCTCCATTACGGCCCCTCGCGGCGGGATGCCTGGCTTTTACCTTGTGGACACTCTGCCGGGGTTTCTCACAGGGGAATACCAGGACGGGTTCCCTAAGCAAGCGCCGGGACGCTCACGGGCAGCCGTGCGCTTTACAAATCCAGCACATTTACATTTACATTTACATTTACATTTACATTTACATTTACATTCTGCCTGGTCACTAAACTGGCCTTGTTCAGGTATATGCTGGATTTGGCTTTGGTTTGTTTTGGTCTCTTCTTCCTGAACACAATTGTCTATTCCTACCTGGTCCTGTTCAAGCTCTTCGAACTTTTGATTTTCTTCCGCTTGAACCTCTGCCCTAATTTTTATCTGTCCCTCTCTAGGCTCAGGAGTTCTTGGAGGTGTGTCGATTGCCTGTTCTTTCCCTATCTGATCCTCCTCAGCATCAGTTTTGATTTGGATTTCGATGATCTGAGTATCTTCTTCTACACCTGTCTCATCCTCACTCTCCCACTGTCTATCTAAATAGATCTGTCTTCTTGTTTTCACAGGATCTATTGTCAGGTCGATTACTGGGACCCAATCATCCTGACTGGAGCTCGGTTGTTCCTCTTCAGATACTTCTGGCTCAAGTTCTCGAGACCCTTCAGCTGCACAACCTTCAGCCTCAGTTTCCTCAGGTTCAGTCACTTTCTTCGTGTGACTGGCATGGATCCAATGTGGTACTCCTGCACATTTCACAGCTGTGGTGGTAACCAGAATTACTTGTCGTGGTTTTCCCCACCAAGGTGCAATGCAAGTTTTCCGAGTATGTTTCTTTATCACTACCCAATCACCTGGGTTTAAGTCATGTGCTGGTGTTGCTGGTCTGGCGACAGCGTCTTCCCCAGCCTGGTGAGAGATAGAACGCACTTGGTCAGCCAGTTCTTTGCCGTATTCTAGCACCAAATCATCAGAAATGCTTATTAGTTTGTATCCTGGCACCCATGCTTGCCGCATCGCTCTTCCCATCAGTATCTCATGGGGACTCAAGCCTGTGTTCCGGTCTGGAATACTTCTAAGTCCCATCAAAACAAGGGGCAAAGGATATGGCCATTCCATTTGAGTTGATTTACACATTTTTCCCAATCTTGATTTGATTGTGCCATTCAATTGTTCTACCACTCCAGAAGCTTCTGGGCGATATGCACAGTGCAGTTTTTGCGTAATTTTGAATGCTACGCAAATTTGATTTATCACTTCACTATGGAAATGCTTTCCTCTGTCTGACTCAATTGTAACTGGAAAACCGTACCGAGGTATAAGTTCCCTAAGTAACAGTTTAGCTACTGTGATGCTATCATTCCTGCGTGTGGGGTAGGCTTCCACCCATTTTGAAAACAGGCAGACAATGACAAGTATGTACTTCATTCCTCGACAAGGGGGTAATTGAATAAAATCAAGCTGTAATCTTATAAAAGGGCCTTCTGCCTTTCCAATTTTTCCTGGCAACACTACTGTTTTCTTTCCTGGGTCAAATTGTTGACGAACCAGACACCTTTGGCAGAGTGCCTCTGCTATGTTTCTGAATTTCGAGTTGAACCATGCCTGTCTAAATATGCGTATCATAGCATCTCATCCCAAATGTGTGTCTCCATATATCAACCTAGCCATAGGAGCAAGCAGGCAGTCTGGTAACACAGGCATACAATCAAGGTAGACAATGACACCATCTTCAACCCTTCTCTGACAACCAACTTTCTTCCAATTTTCCTTCTCTTTTGGCTCTGCTGTGTCCTGTAAGTCTCTCACCTCTTCCCATGTGTTTATTCCTTCTAACATCATAAGTTGGCAGCTCTTTCCGTTCACCCCAACCTTTTTATTAATAGCCATTTTGTTTTTTGCACAATGTTGGGCTAACTGGTCAGCATGTTGATTACCTGCTGTCACTTTGTCATTGCCAGATTTGTGAACAGCACACTTGACCACAGCCAATTCTTTTGGTAACTGGATTGCTTCCAGTAAATCTTGTACATATTTTCCAATTCTGATTGGAGTACCCGAAGAAGTCAGAAACTCCCTTTGCATGTACAACTCCATAACCATATTGGCTGTCAGTATGTATGGTTACTTTCCAGTCCTTTCCAAATGTACATGCTTTTGCCAATGCAACCAATTCAGCTACATGTGCAGACTTGACTTCAGGTAAGTAGGATGCTTCAACTGGACCTCCCAAAGTGCACACTGAGTAAGCAGCGCTTAGGCCTCCGTCCTCATGTCTCATACAAGAGCCATCTACAAACAGCTCAAATTCTGCATTAGTTAAAGGCTCTTCTTTTATGTCTGGGCTTGGTTTTGTACTAAACTCGGTCAGATCAATGCAGTCATGTTCAACTTCTCCCTTTACTTCTGCTGAGAGTGAATTTGGTAGTAGGGTATTTGGATTCAAAATATTACATCTAGCAATGGTTACGTTTCCTACACCTACAAGGATTCTCTCGTACTTAGTCAGCCGACCAGGTATGAGATACTGAGTTTTTGCTCTTGTCAGCAAAATTACAACTGCATGTGGAACATACACAGTTACAGGTTGTCCCATAATAATGGATTCGCTCTGCTCAAGACCCATGCATGTTGCAGCTACAGCTTTCAGGCATCCAGGTAATGCAGCTGCCACTGGGTCCAATGTGGAAGAAAAATATGCCACTGGACATCTTGTTAAACCATGAATTTGGGTCAGGACTGAAAGTGCACAATTGTCTCATGTGTCACATAACAGTGCAAACTCTTTTGAGTAGTCAGGCATTCCTAATGCAGGAGCTGTACACAGACACTCTCGTAATTTTACAAAAGCAGTCATGCTTTCGTCATCCCACTCCACTGGGTCCTTGGCTCCTTTCTTTGTCATTTTTATCAGTGGTCTTGCTAGGACTGCAAATCCCACAATCCACTGCCTGCAGTATCCAACAACTCCAAGAAACATTCTGATGTCTTTCTGATTGTTGGGCAACTCCATGTTTCGAATTATTCTAATTCTCTTTGTGGTAACTTTCCTGACACCCCTTTCTATCTGGTGCCCCAGATATTTTACTGATGAAGTACAGAACTGTAATTTATCCTGCGACACTTTATGTCCTCCTTCACCTAAGTGGTTCAGCAATGCAATGGTGTCAACAACACAGTCTTTCCGGCTTTTAGACGCCACCAAAAGGTCGTCTCTGTATTGCACCAGGACTGATTTTCCAGGCAATATCAGAGATTCAAGGCATGTTTTCAAAATTTGATTAAAAATCGAAGGACTTTCAGTGTACTCTTGAGGAACACGATTCCAGACGTAGACATGACTGTCGAATTCAAATGAGAAAATAAATTTGCTGTCTGGATGTAATGGAATTGAAAAGAATGATTGACACAGGTCAATGACTGTAAACCATCCAGCATTCCACGGTATTTGGGATAAAATCACTGCAGGATTTGGCATGACTGGGCAGCAATGTACAACAATTTTATTAACCTTGCGCAGGTCCTGTACGACCCTGTACTTACCACTCGGTTTCTTTATGCGAATTATGGGAGAATTACAAGGATTGCTCAACACTTCTTGCAAAATGCCTGCTTCCAGCAATCGTTTTATTTCAACAGCAACCCCTGCTTTTACTTCTGCACTCATTTTGTACTGTCGAGTATTTGGGTAAACTGCATCTTCTTTTATTGCTGTTTTAATTGGGTCAACATTTGCCATTAATCCTACGTCTTTTCCAGTAAAATCCCATACTTCTGGTCTTACTGTCTGTTGGAGTTCTTCTGGTAAGTCTTGAATTGTCAGCTTTTTAATTTCTGTCTCTGGTCTTGCTAACATTAATTTGTAAATTTCGTCTTCATCTGGGGTTTGAATTTCAACACCATTTGGAGTGCAAAAGATGGTACAATTCATTTTGCACAACAAATCCCGTCCTAGTAGGTTAACAGAACTTGAATCACAGACAACGAATCTATGTATTTCTTAAAAAATTGCCAATTCTAACTTCCATAGGTTCTGTAACTGGGGTACTAATTTGTTTATTAGAAACGCCCACTACTTGGATCGCTTCTTCCGAGAGGGGTAGGTTAGGTACGTCTGCTGTTCTCACAGTAGAACGGGTAGCACCAGTGTCCAACAGAATGGTGACATCATTTCCTTCAACCTTTCCTTCAATGTATGGCCCTGACTGGTCCACCGGCAAGGAGGCGCCAAGCACGCACTCCTCGTCCTCCCCCCTCAGGCACCGTCAGTAAGGTTCATCACAGAGGAAGGTGTCGTTTAACAGAAATTGTGAAGTTGCTGTATATCTACTCTCCCTTCCTTCTCAATTTGTGGTATCTACGCCCTGTTGTGCTTTGCTCCTATAATTTGGCATAGGTGCATGAGGCAACTGATTCTGCCTCACCTACCGCTGGGTCTTCCGTCGAATCTCATTCTGCGTCTGTGGATTAAAATCATTAATTTGCACATTACCATTCTGCACAGCCTTACACTCATCCTTGTAGTGTAGCTCCTATTTTCCCAATAGGCTCTGCGCATTGGAATAGTACCTACAGCAGTAAAGGCCTAGGCCAGACGTTAACTAGGTCTACTACTGTCGATGCTAGACTTAATTTTTGGGTTTGCCAGCTAAGCTCAGAGTTCGCTAGAAACTTTCTCGAATGTTCAAGGAAGGATTAACTTCCCTGATTAGACAAGAAGGGATTTAGTTTCTGACAACCATAGAACATGACAACTTTGCTCTCCCCTAATCAAGAGTCAATCTCGAGAGTCGTGTGAGCACAAGGCAATTATTTTACTCAGTCAGTACGTGCATTCTTAGTCTCATCAGAATGTAGAGAAAAGGAAGAGACGGGCGTGTTCAATAAAAGATGTTATTTATTGATCAGTCTCTTTTCTCGTACAAGAGAAATGGATCGATATTATTACAATACTTATAGTTAAGTAAAGTGCATACATTAAAAGCAATAGTATAAAATAATACTGTAAAAACATTGATATGGTTTCTGAGCCATATGATGTTTAAAATGATTAAAATATATTTACATACACATATACATTTGACTAAACGTACTCAACTGGTGTTTCTAAATACGCCTACCCCGTGTACCTGACCTAAGTCTAATGCGTGGGCGGGAATAGAAAGTTACAGTTTAAGTTAAGTTTGTTTTTGCCAAGTGAATAACTAAAGAATTCTCTGTGAGGGGTTATTCAGTTCTGTACCTGGAATTTAGGATGGATGAGGAATGGTATCTCTTTCTCTGCTCTCGATATTCCAGGCTGCCTGCGAGGGCTGCCCAGAAACGCCGGTGCTGGGTCTCTCGGCTTGAGATAGCAGCGCGTCTCTCAGCGCGTCAGGAAGGCGGGGCTGCTGCCAGCGGGGTCTGCTTCTGCTCTCGGCTTCGGCAAGTATGGCTGCTCCGTCTTGTCACCACGCGTGTGTTTGCATAGGGCAAGGTCGGCAATATTTATACCTTAAAGGTGCCGAGATTGACGTAAGGATGGACATAGGTACGTCAATAAAGATGTCATACGACTTGCTCGTTAGCACATTCTTTTGCAAAAGTTCTCTGTGAAATCAAAACAATGGCCGCACGGATTATCCAGGTTGTCATAGGTTTGATTTGTTATGAGAACGTCGTATGCCTTATCAGGGGCTGGAGGAATGTCGCTTGTCTAATTAGATTTAATTTAATTTAATTTAATTTAATTGTGGGTTTATATAGCGCTAGGAATCGACTCCCGGAGGAGTATCTCCACGCTTCGACCGCTGGGGAACCCGTCCTGGCTCACCCTGAGAGATGGTCCCAGATGGGTATCTCTAAGGTGCGACCAAGCATCCCCGGCGATCTGGGGGGGCCGTTGTGAAGATGAGGCAAGCTGATGCCCAGAGTTGCCGCGTGTGGTCTCAGACTAGAGTAGGCACCGAGGCGAGAATTATCGAGTCCGCTGACCCTGGTCCACGACCCTGCCGCGTCGGGAATCGAACCCTGGTCCCGGGCTGTTCTCTGCTTACGGGTCTGCCGCCTCTAACCAGTGAGCCACAGATCTCAAGCGTTATGACCTAATCAGATAACACGTTCCTGTGCCGTAGTGTGACTGCGTCAGATAACGGTATCTGCATCATGGGGGATTTCTTGCCTCATGGGCTGACTGTTAGTTAACTTGATAGTTAGTTTAACCAGAATAGGGTCAGGAATAGGGGGATCGATTCAGAACCTGTAGAAATACACGACACCCACTCCACGCTAACTATGGTCATATCTACTAATCTATGCATAGTATAACATAGTACAACATACTATAGAGTATAGTGTATACCTTACCACCCCAAAATACATAAATGCATTTCGAAATTTTCAAATATACTGAAAAATTGCAGTCATATATATTGTATGCACTTAAGCTATGAATTAAATGCAAAAGTAAACACGCATTGTTATGCATTATTGCTTTTTGGTATATGAGAAATACACATGAAATGGCTCTCAATATGGCTATACAGAAAGGAAGTTCGAGACCATTTCATCACATAATAAAATATTTGTGAACCTACCAGCGGGCAGCTAAAGTCTATATAAAGTATCTAAAAATAGAAATCTTAGTTCTCTAGGAATAGTTTCTTACTTTAAGCAGAAGATCAGTGTCCCGGGAAAAAATATGTAGAAAAATATTTTAAGGGGCATGCTGAAAAAATTGCTGTCCGTGAACTGGATTGTAATTGTTCATGTGACTTTATTTTTAAAGTTGAAGGCCGAATTCAGGGAACGCCGTGTGCGAGTTTACTCAAAAGTCTCTATTTCTGTTCCGGAGAGAACATCATATCATTCAGGCTTTCGAAAAAACTGTCAACAGCTTCATGGGAAAGTTCCACTAAGTCGGAAATAGGGGTAACCATGCATTCATGCGCATGATTGTCTCCATTGACATTCTGATTTGCATTGCTGACAGAAGGTCGTACCTGTTCGATGTTGCTTTCATCTTGAACTTCACTACTCTTCAATCGTAGTGGTGAAGATTCCAGGAATGCCGTCATCAGGATTGGCAGCCTTTGAGGGCAGCACAAAGCGTGAACCTTGGTAGGAACCAACAGTGTATCTGCATCCACTGGCGCATCCGATTGTAGCGTCAGACAGGTGTCTAACACGCATTCTTCTCCGCATAGCAGACACCTTAGTACAGGTAAAACACATCTTTGCCACATTGGTCGAAATGATAGAAACCAAGTCATGTTTAGGTCTCTAAGCCGGGAAAGTCCCAGGATTTTTGATATCCGGTCCCGGTATCCAATGGCTAGGATCGTATCTTCCATTGTCGCGAGAGTTTGATCTGTGACATGGGTTGCCATAACGAAAAATAAGGACTAGGAATAGGATTCCTGCAATTAGTCCCAGGATCAGGGGAAGTCCGCCAAAAATCGAATGGACGAAATCTGGAAAAATACCCAGTATGGCTTTGAATGGTGTTAATGCCATCGAAAATACTGTCTTAAATACCTTTGAGACCCCAGTGGTATCAGAAATATTTAAGATTTCGCTCAGGATTTCCGCGAAATGTACGGGGGAATTAGTTGATAATAATGTATGTATCTCTGCAGTCGTCCTTGCGACTTGTAGATCATACGTTTCTTTTGATGACGTGAGCCTTGTAGGCGTCTGAAGAAGCACTGTTTTCATTCTGCTTAAAGTGTCTATTCGAATAGAAGTAATTTTCAAACTGGGCCATGCCCTTGCCTCCCTGTCTGGAAAGGAGCAGGGGAATAAAGAGCGTCCACAGCACTTGACCTTCGCCGTTGTAGTTACTAGATAAGGAGTCCCGGGCATAAGACTGCAACATCTGCGGTCTACAATAAGAATGTAACTCCCATTATAGAGTCTTTGAAAGAATGGTTCTATTTCAGTTGCAGGTGCGCCTTGCTGGTGACATGAAAGGTTGTATGAATTCCCTTCACAGGCTCCATGCAAACTAATTCCGTTACACAGAAGCGTGCCGCTTAGTGACATAGCACAATTGTTGCCACTAAGAAACACTTTCTGTCCTTTATTACTGACACATGCATGTGAATAGGGCAGGTTCCAAGTTGTTTTAAGGTACCCCTTTCCCAATTTCTCGTACATGCCACCCTGTATATATTTTTGGCAGTATTGAAACCTGAAGGTTGAGATTGGAATATTTATGATTCCGTGTATTATCCATTCACTGACAGGTCGTTCTGACATTGTCATTGGTAATCTTTCTAGTTTTTCAATGCTCAAGATTGTATAATCAGCACCCTTTTGCGCCATACCGATTTGTCTATCAGTAAGGTTAAAGATTTGGAATAGTGACGTTGTGTTGATTAAACGCCAAGGCACATAGCCTGAACGCAGATTTTGTAACGTCCAGCCAAGCTGTACAATGGAACGCAATTGTGACTGACCATGTTGTAATAACAGTAAGTCTTGCGATAATATATCGATTGCTGACGACACAATGCTGTCCAATGAAAAAATTCTGGAGGACAGAGTCATTAACCCATTGTCCACTACAGAAAGTGATTTTTCCAAATTAATACGGTCAATTTCCCGTATTCTTTCTGCTGTTTCAATTTGAGGAACCTTCCAGGCCTCATTGTATGCTGCATATACAGAGGCTGCTATGAAACGCTTTTGACGCTGTTTGCGTGGTCCCAGTATGAAATCACGCAAGTCAGCACCATCAGTAAGTAAAGTTAGGTGTTGCTTAATTTCAGGCAGTGTGGAAGTCTGTAGCCATTGAAGGCATAATTTGCCCACACTGTAGGTTGTTATTATCCCTGGGTGATGTCTTTGGGGATATCTAGGGTCTGGCCTGGTCATTTTGAAACTCTGTGTTTTATTCAGGAATCTATCTTGACAGTTATTTGTATCTGTGGGCCAGATCAACCATTGTTTCCAATCAGGATGTGTTCTGTTTTGGTTTAATATATGGTTTATGTCTATTCCTTCATCTGTATCAGAGCTATTGCTAAACATTGTTGGCTTTGGAATAGACGGATTATTTAAATCTTTGATTTTGGCTAAGCCAAGACAGGTGGTTTGTTGAACAGTGTCATTTAAAAATATCATTTGTTCTGGGATCATGCAGGCTCTAAACAAAGCTTCTAAACCCTGTACTTGCCATTCTTTTGTACCCCAAACACTTTTCAAATCAACATTTTTGTCCCAATAATCAAATCCAAAAGTATTCATTTTTTCAAAGAATGAATCTGAATATATCAATTTTGTGTTAGTTATCATGGTTTTCATCCCTGTCTTGTTTGACAATTTGTAATAAAATGTTTCAGCATTAGTTATGTTAAAACCTGAAAAATATGAATATTTGTCATAAACGGTTCTAGAGCTCCCTTTTGGAGGTGTAGCACAATGTTCCCATTGATTATAATTTAAAACATTTCTAGGTTGTGCAGATTTATGCAAGAAATGGTTACCATAATGGTTATAGCAATACATACTATCATAATTTGTAGAACCTTGCAAATAATCATGTTTTGTAAATTTAGCAGACATTACTAAGTCAGACATCATATTGTTAATACTTTCAAAGTCCCAATCATCAGCAAATGAGTTTGGTTTTGCAAAGTCACTCAAGGAGATCTTGATTTGGTGTGGATATTTCAGGATCTCGGCCGGACCATAAATTTCATAGTCAGTGTTGTCCCAGGCTACCCCACCAGGTATCGGATTGGCTGTGAAGTTGGCTGAAGAAAGTTCTGGAGAAAGTTCTCTTTTCTCGACGTGTGAAGATGTGTGTGGTTTGAGGACCAAGTTGATGTTCTGACTTGCTGTGTCCATTTTAGCATATTTTCCCTCAATGAAGCGTCCCAAAGTAAATACCATGATGAGCCAAAGTATGAGGATAAATGCACCAAAACCCACCCAAAATTCAATCCATGGAGAAACCAGATATGTTTCTTTCAGTTGTTTCAAAAGTTCCTTAGCTTTGTCTTTAAAGGATTTTGATGATGGCTGTGTCTTTGGTTCACTGAAGCCTTCAGAGGAATCATCGAAGTTGATGAAGTAACCAGATGCAGTTCTGTCAATTGTTCCAATTGGTTCAGGATTTTTGTTTTTTGCATTGTCACTTGGTACTTCAGTATAGATTGGTGTGTCTCTGCTAAATGTTTTTATTTGGGTTTTCAGAGGTCTTAGTTCTATTGCATTGTTGCATAGTCCTTGTTGTTCTTCTGTAGGCGTTTCGAATGTGATGAGCCTCTTTGATAGGACCTCTGTACTGGTAGCAAACCTTGGTGTTCTGCTACTTATTGGGAGTCCACTTGGCCTACTGTTTGTTATTGGCCACATGTTGTGGTTTTACCAGGTCGATGGATACAACTCGGTTCTCCTTTTTTCCAGCAAGTGGCGGTAGTACAACTGATCTTGTCCCGTTGACAGACAAGACAGGAACTGCTTTTCTGTAAGAAGGCCCAAATTCCTTCTTTACCGCGATCTTCTCCCTGACTAGATCCCCGACTTTTGGAATCCAGACAGGTCTTGCTGGGACAGGTGGTGATTCTTCAGTGGTTGTTGACTGTTGTTTCAACTGTATGTTGCTCAGGTCTTTTCTTGTTTTGTTTAAGTCCTGCAAAATAGCCAAACGGTCTTTGACATCAAAGGTTTTTTCTATTACCACTGAAGTCTGACTATCAAGGTCAGAGATCAACATCCTAGTTCCGAATAATAATTCGTACGGACTGAATCCCTTCAGAGAATTTCTTGGCAAGTTATTTAGACTACGTTGGACACTTATTAGATGTTTGACCCACCCAGCTCCCGAACCTAATACCTTTGCCGTTATAGATTGCTTTATGTCACGGTTTTTTCTTTCAACAATTCCGTTCCCCTCAGGGTGAAATGGACAAGAGTACCGCAATTGCACGCCCATGCTGACCATGGCCTCCTTATAAGCCCGAGAGCTAAAAGCAGGACCATTGTCCGAATGCAGAATGCCAATTGCGTATGTGCCGATGAAGACCCGCAAATCTTTTATAACAGTTCTGGCGTCAGCCGTTCGCTGGGGCCACATCCATATGAATCTCGTGCATGAGTCCACTGCGACCAAGATATATTTATAGTTGCCATCCCTTTGTAAGGGACCGCAGTGGTCTAGATAAACACAGGCTAATGGTTTATCCGAGATTAGAAGGGGCGTCTGCGCTGGACGTCTCACCGTTGATACTTTCATTTTTTGACATATTTCACATGCTAGAACATAGTTCCTTGTTTGTCTTCTCATCTGTGGCCACCAGTATCTCTGTTTTAATAATGATACTGTGGCTGAGACGCCAGCATGAATAGAAGCAAGCCCTTCGTGTGCCGCTATTATTAGTCCTAACCTATGTTCCATGTTTGGAATTGCCCTATCCCCCACTCCAGGGATTCGAGCAAAAGGAACATTGTTTGCATCAGTTATGTATGAGTATTTTACTGGAAAGCCTTTAGGGAGTGGTTCTATCGAATCCTTTTCTGAAGCGCTGACAGCTTGTAATATTTCGCTGTCTATTTTTGTTTTTGACCGGGTGACGGCAGCTACGGAAGCCGTTTGCACAGCTGCTTTCGCGGCCTCATCAGCCAATGAATTCCCTTCAACGTGAACGCCATCACGTTGATGACTCAGTGTATGTATCACGTGAGTCTTTGGTAGTTCTTTTGTAAAAGAGCTACTTGTTCCCAGAGCATTTTATGCTTGATTGTGCCACCCTTTGCATCCTTGAAACCGTTCTGAAGCCAGATCTGCAAGTATTCATTATAAGACTGAACGCAATAATACGAATCGCACACTATAAGTGTGGGGAATTCTCGATCAGTATTTTCAAGCGCCATCTTGAATGCTAGTAGTTCAGCTCGCTGAGCTGTGCAATCTCCTAGAGATTGTGTTTTAGTGAGGGTTGGTTTAAATTTCCCTTCGTGCCAACGACCTTTAACAATCGCGCACGCAGCACTGTAAGCTTGTTTACCCCCTACTGCGGGTTGTGCTGATCCGTCTGTATATATTATACAGCCGTATTGGTCTAGAGGCAGAATTTCGGTCGGCGGAGGACATTCAAATTCATATTGGAGAAATTCTTGTGTTTTTAAGTAAGGATTAAATTCGTACACCACGTCTGTTGCAGCAAGAGAGTTAGCCCATTGTATCCATCTCGGATCGAGTGCTTTAGCATTTGGAATGCTTGCCTTTGTTACCACCTCTAGGGCTGGTATCGGTGTCACGATTATTATTCGTTTACCTTGTGCCAGGGCTCGTTCTTTTGCTATAGCTGTCTGTGTCGCTGTAAGAATTTTTTCCGTTGGGCTAAATTTCATTTCAGCCTTAGTGTACAAGTGTGATTTGAATGCAATTGGTACCTTTACTCCCTCATTAGAGGTCAGGTATGTGAATCCGCATCTCCCTGGGATGACTCGGATCACAAGGTTGCGTGTATTATCACGGGTTTCTAATTTTGTTTTAATTAGCATGTCTGTTTGTAAGGATCTCAAAATTTCTGTGTGTGTTTGAGTCCAACTGGATCTTTTAAAGTCTGGTTTAATTAGATCGTAAAGGGGTTTGACCCTTTCTGCGTAATTTGCAATGTAAGTTCTTCCGAAATTTAGGAAGCCTAGAATTGACTGTAGGTTTTTTAGTGTTTTAGGAGCTTGGATTACGGCACATTTCTCTAGGAAATTGTCTGCCAGGCTTTTGCCATCACTTGATAACTCATATCCTAAGAATAGGACTGTCAGATGGGCAATTCTGGATTTTTTGAAGTTGAATTTGTAACCCTCTGCAGCGAACCCAAGTATTATGGTGTTCACCCTTTTCAAGTGAGTCTCCAAGTCATCATCTGTTAAGTAAATGTCATCGACATAAGATAATGCTTCATCATCATATAGTTGTAGTAATTCTGTTACTCTCGCTGAGAATACCCCCGGGCTGTTCTTGTACCCCTGGGCTAACCGACAGAATTGTTTTTGAGTGCCATTTACTGAGAATGCAGTTAAAGATCTGCTCTCTGGTGCTATGTTTTGACAAAAGAATCCATTGGAAATGTCCAAGGTAGTTTTGTATTTTTTGCGCACTATGTTATTCATTAGTGCAGCACTGTGTGAGTTTTGCACTGCAAAGGTTTTGCAACATGTGTTAAGGTGTCGGTAATCCAAAACTAGACGGTACGAATTGTCTGGTTTGGAGACCGGAAACAAAGGATTGTTCATTTGTGAGGTGCAAGTTTCAATCACCCCCTGGTATTCTAGCTGATCTAGTATTTCATTTACTTGTTTTTTAGCTTCTTGCTTAATTGGGTACTGCCTTTGTGCAGTTGGTTGTGATTTTAACTGGATTTTGTGAGGAGGAGAATCCTCATCCCATCCTACATGATTTTTATATAAAGCAGGTGTTAAGGCCACTGCCCACTTTCTAGCAAGTGTGTATTTTTTATGAATCGGTATTTGATTCGAGAAGGCAGGCATAATTACTTCTTCGCCATGAGGGCACTCCCTGACAAACTCTGGTGGCCAGTCTTTTTCAGCTAGAAGGATGTCATAGCCTTTGGAGAGGTTATCCCAAAATAGTCCCCTTATTTTCCTAGTCTTATCTCCCTCTATACGTAATGTTATCTCGTATATCTTGTGGGGCTTGCTAACTCTGGTGTCTGCAGTTTCCACTTGAAGGTATTCATTTGTGTCCACTGTCTCCAGATGATTCATAAGGACTTTGCGAGCTATGCTCACCTCTGCTGCGCTGTCTAGCATTGTCTGAGCCCATTCTCCGTTTTTCAGTTGTGTCCTCAGTATTCTCGGCATTTTTAACTACCTTGATACTGGCTACCTTCTTTTTTGGAAATTGTAATTTCTTTTTAAGTTGAGCAGGTTCCTTGTCTTTGGACTTGGCGTGCTCTTCTGATCGTCCTCTTCTTTCCGATTTCTGCGAGGAAGTCTGAAAAGATTGAGAGGGACGTGTATCAATGTCTTGATATCTATCAGGTTTTTTAATATTATCCCTATTTCTAAGGTTATATCTATTCCCAGAGGGGTCACTCTGCGGTGACCTCTGTCTTTGGTTTGGAGATTTCTCTCTTCGCCTAGGAGACCTTCCTCGGGACTGGAATTTCTTTTCTTTAGGATTGGATTGTTTGTTTCCATCCCAGTTCTTTTTTGGTGAATTATTATTATTAAAAAATATTTTTTCTGGACTTGTAGTCAGTTGCGGTTTTACTGGTATTCCACCTAGACTATCTCTGCCTAGTTCCTCATAGGATTTTTCTATGATTCTGGCTATTTCAGCTGGTTGGTCTGCTATATCTGTCTCTTTTAACCTCTGGCGGATCGCCACGTTTGCTGCTTCACCTTTTATGTTGGCTAGTAATATAGCCGAAACCTGTTTGAAGTCTTTTAGTAATTTCATACCAAGAGTTAAAGCAGGTTCTGGACCGTATTCATCTTGAATTTGTTTTAGCACATCTGGTATCACCGAAATGGATGGGACACCGTGCGTTTTTGTGTAGATGGAAGCAAAGACTGTACCCCAAGTGACACAGTCCTCAATGTGTGGTGCGATTCCCATTGGGAGACATATAGTCAGAATCCTGTGTTTTTCCAGCGGGGTGGTGTCAGGAAACACCGCCTCTATTTGGGTGATTTTCTGTGCCAACCAGAATGGTATTTGTTCCCGTTTAGCTGGAACTTTACCTAGGCAGGATTGGATGTTCTGTGGTGTAATTTTATTTGTGTTCCCCTGGTGAGGGGTCAGCTGTGGAAGTTTAATCGCTGGCTGAATTGTTGAAGTCCGCATTACATACTGAACTAATTGTCTATGAATTTTTAGTAGTTGTTTTAGCTGTATTAACAGCTCTGCTGCAGGCATTCTTTCGATGTCTGGATGTGGTGTGTATCCGGCTAAGACCGGCCACGTTGCTCCTGGTCTTCCTAAAGGACCGAGCCTTGTAATGTGATTGTTATGTATTAGGGCGCCATCAAATAAGAGCAAATGCTCTTGGAATTTGAGTGGTACTTCCACCTCCTCGAAAGGAGTGTAAATGTCGGGTGGAACCTCTATTTTGTAATAGTGGAAGTACTTTGTTACAGCATTTGCTGCTGGAAAATGTATCCATGTATAGTATACCTCTGTCTGCCGATATTCATGTGCCTCAATTACGAATATAACTGTGCCACCTCTAGGTGTCAGTCCATTTTCTATAAGTTTTAAGGTTATAGATCTTCTTTTGCTGACCGGAATGAGTATTATATCCGCGTCTGCATCCTTTAGTGCAGTATCTGCTGCTGCTATTTCAGCTGCTAATCTAACTGCCTCTCTTTCTTCATCACTGTCTCCCATTTTACAGACAGGATGATATTATGTCTATTTGCAGATCAGGTTTCTTTATGGAACAAAGATTAGATGCACAATATTATGGAACTGTTTTTATCCTTCAACGTTGACTTGACCAAGAACCATACATAGGAGTTCCCTCCTGCGAGGTTTTGGAGGATATAACCTTTCACCCACTCCAGACGTCTTTGGAGTATTCGGGAAAAGGGGTCTGAGTGAGAAAGCACGACTGAGTTACTCTAAATGTCTTACGTTAGTTTTATCGCCCTTTCCAAACGCGTTGGGCGCCATGTAGTGTAGCTCCTATTTTCCCAATAGGCTCTGCGCATTGGAATAGTACCTACAGCAGTAAAGGCCTAGGCCAGACGTTAACTAGGTCTACTACTGTCGATGCTAGACTTAATTTTTGGGTTTGCCAGCTAAGCTCAGAGTTCGCTAGAAACTTTCTCGAATGTTCAAGGAAGGATTAACTTCCCTGATTAGACAAGAAGGGATTTAGTTTCTGACAACCATAGAACATGACAACTTTGCTCTCCCCTAATCAAGAGTCAATCTCGAGAGTCGTGTGAGCACAAGGCAATTATTTTACTCAGTCAGTACGTGCATTCTTAGTCTCATCAGAATGTAGAGAAAAGGAAGAGACGGGCGTGTTCAATAAAAGATGTTATTTATTGATCAGTCTCTTTTCTCGTACAAGAGAAATGGATCGATATTATTACAATACTTATAGTTAAGTAAAGTGCATACATTAAAAGCAATAGTATAAAATAATACTGTAAGAACATTGATATGGTTTCTGAGCCATATGATGTTTAAAATGATTAAAATATATTTACATACACATATACATTTGACTAAACGTACTCAACTGGTGTTTCTAAATACGCCTACCCCATGTACCTGACCTAAGTCTAATGCGTGGGCGGGAATAGAAAGTTACAGTTTAAGTTAAGTTTGTTTTTGCCAAGTGAATAACTAAAGAATTCTCTGTGAGGGGTTATTCAGTTCTGTACCTGGAATTTAGGATGGATGAGGAATGGTATCTCTTTCTCTGCTCTCGATATTCCAGGCTGCCTGCGAGGGCTGCCCAGAAACGCCGGTGCTGGGTCTCTCGGCTTGAGATAGCAGCGCGTCTCTCAGCGCGTCAGGAAGGCGGGGCTGCTGCCAGCGGGGTCTGCTTCTGCTCTCGGCTTCGGCAAGTATGGCTGCTCCGTCTTGTCACCACGCGTGTGTTTGCATAGGGCAAGGTCGGCAATATTTATACCTTAAAGGTGCCGAGATTGACGTAAGGATGGACATAGGTACGTCAATAAAGATGTCATACGACTTGCTCGTTAGCACATTCTTTTGCAAAAGTTCTCTGTGAAATCAAAACAATGGCCGCACGGATTATCCAGGTTGTCATAGGTTTGATTTGTTATGAGAACGTCGTATGCCTTATCAGGGGCTGGAGGAATGTCGCTTGTCTAATTAGATCTCAAGCGTGATGACCTAATCAGATAACACGTTCCTGTGCCGTAGTGTGACTGCGTCAGATAACGGTATCTGCATCATGGGGGATTTCTTGCCTCATGGGCTGACTGTTAGTTAACTTGATAGTTAGTTTAACCAGAATAGGGTCAGGAATAGGGGGATCGATTCAGAACCTGTAGAAATACACGACATCCTTACAGTGTCCCAACTTTCCGAACCCGTGGCAGGGAAACTTCTTTCTTGCCTCTTCTCTACTTATTTTTCCCCTCGGCTTTCCCCCATTTTCAGGGCCCTGACTCTGGTTACTAGTCATTTTGCTTAACTGCTGTTCCTGGTGCTCTGCTAATTTTACCTGTGCCCACATGATTTTTCTTTCAGCTCTTTACATTTATTTTCTAGCTCATCTTCACAGTACTTAGCATATTTAAGGACTTTGTCAATTGGCTTGGCCTGCCAACAGATTTTATTGTCTTTGATCCACTGCGAGATCTCAGGCCTTAACCCTAACATGAATCAATAAATGAAATGGGTCATGTCTTTCATTTCGATATTGTCTAGCCCACTGTACGTCTTGAACACTTGTAACAGCCGTTCATAGTAGCAATGAACAGTTTCATCTCGGTTCTGAGTGGTTCTATCTATCCTAGTCCAGTCAGTCTCTTTTGCAGGCACCTTTCCTTTCAGGTACAATATCACCTGATTATATTTCTTCATCACATCCTCGGAAGGGGCCCCAGTCTTGGGGTCTCTGGGGTATTCCTCAGTAGGCCAATCAACAGCAATTTTACATTCTGTCCACAAATCTACAGGAACTACAATGTCAAAAAATCCATCTAGATCTTTCAGAAGGCATTTTGAAACCTTCACAAATCTTTCAACCTGCCTGTACCAGTCTACAGGTTTTTCGCTCAATTTTGGGAAGTCCTTCGTAAAGGATACAATATCCTGTCTGGACCATGGCACATGTACATAACCTCCATCTGGCACTTCTCGCATAGGATATCATTTTTCCACCTTTTCTGCTTCTTTTAAGACATATTCAGAAGTCATTTGTTTTGAGCGAGCCCTCCTTATTTCTTTGCCCACCTGGCTTTCCACTTTTCTAAGTCTCCCCATTTTTGTAACAGGTTTAGTAATTCTCTTATCTGCACCTTTCTTCCTGACACATTCATGTTTTCTAAATCTTTGTCAGAGAATTTTGCTCGGTAGGGCTTTTGCAACACTTTAGATTTGCCAATGTCAATTCCCATGCTAGCTGCAGTGTCCATTATTTTCTCATGGTACACTCTTATATTCCTGGTAATACTTTTGCAAATGAATAATAATTAATCTTCACTAAGGGTGTTCAGTCTGTCCAATCCCACATTCCCAGCTATCAATTCTTCCAATTCAATTCTTAACTTATATATGTCTAATGGCTTTGACTGGGCTTTGGGTCTCTCTATTTCTCGGGTCCATCTGTCTATTTCCTCAGGGGTCACTACCGTGGCACTTCTCGTACCAGAAGATGTTTCTATCTGGACTTCTCTTGAATTTAAAGGAGTGTTCTTTCTCATTGAACTACCTTCTGGTTCCCTTATTGGTAAGTCCATTAACGAAATTACAGACTTACATTCGCTTGCCTGGTCATCTATTACCAAGGGCTCTTTTCTCGGCTGCACTACTGATGTAGTTATAACTGGAGCTTTTGGACTACCTTGCTTATCCCCGTACAAAGGAACAACTGGCCCAATAGTTACTGGGATTGTCAAAGCTTCAGGACTTGTATTTAACTGGGAAATTTTCTGAATCAGCTCAGTTCTTTGCTTGACTAAAGCCTCTCGTTCTCTGTCCTGTAGTACCTTTTGTTATGTTATGTTATGTTATGTTATTGCTTATTTGTATAGCGCCTATCACCGCCGGTCTCTAAGCGCTTAGAACCAGAACAACACAACACACTTTTCCATGGACGTTTCATGTACTATTTGTGGAATCAAGGGTGGGTTTAAACTTGGGGCACTTGGATTTACCATACTCGATCCCTCATTGTAATTTGGGTTTACAAATGGGTTCCACAGATTTAGGGATCTAGGTTCCTCATTATAAGGTGGTGGATTCTTTATTAATAAATCCTCCAAATAGTCATCGTCTGAATCACCACTGGTCATTAAATGTTTTGTTTTCTCAGTCCTTTTACCTCCCGTGGGCTCTCCTAATGTTAGTACAGGATATAATCCTTCAACTAACATGTTCTGTCTCCACCTTTTCATTTGTTTGTCTTTAGTTTCTCGTTGAACATTAGGATAGAATTTACTTAACCCTTTGTCAATTCTGGGTCTGTCTCGCTCAAAAGCCTCTATTTCCCATTCCTCTAATGCTTCATATTGTGTTATTCTAGGTCTGGGATGTAAATATTTCATTCGGGTTCTCAGGTTGAACAAAATCCTTCCATTGAAAGTACCTTCTAAGGGAAACGCTAAAATTCCATCATCCTTAGTATATTCCACCCAGTTCTCTAACCATACACAGGAGTGATTACCTCTATCAAACATCATAAATGATGCGGGAGTGTTTAGTGGTGGAATGATGACTCCTCTAGTTTTGATTGGCTTGTCTTTTTTGAAATAATTCTTTACTCTGTTTACAATCGACATCTTTCTCTTACTTCCGTACATAATACGAGGTCTGCCTCTTATCAACTGATCTCTAGCAAACCCTTGGTATCTTGGATCAGGTCGAATCTCTTGATGGCTTGGATACCACATATATTTTTATAAAATTCACAGATCACCTGACTTTTTGTTTACAAATCACTTCCAATACTAGCTCCTCTTTTATTTTTCCTGCAACCAACCATAATGCGATTTTCAAATAATTCCAACCAATGAGTGCGCGGCCTTTCTCGTGAGACGAGTTCTCACGCTCCTGTGCTCACCCCTCCTTTACAGTGCTATCTCAGCTAGCCGCCCACTGTCTCGTCCAATACCAGAGGGGCACTGAGTGACATCAGTGCAGCTCCGCAACTGACTCCCTCCTTCACAAGGTAACATAAAATGAATTCTATAATTTAAAGTGCAAGTTCTCTGTTTTAATTTACACCATTAAACATTTGCCACTGTACTCGAGTGACTAGAAAGGAAAGATTGCTCTCACTGCAAGTAAAACCCTTCCGTTTACTTTTCATATACTGCGGATAGAACTCTTCTGCCTACCCTTCACACAAGCATTAGAGAGCCTGCTACTACTCTGGACTCATCCACTCTGGGATATATACTAAGGCCAAAGTTTCACCAGTGAACCCCTTTGCTATCAAGCAAGCTTAGACGAACCTGCTACTCCTCCCGTGTGACCCTTACTAGTGGATATCACAATAGAAGTTTTGCCAGTGAACTTTTTGCTATCACTTATTCATACATTCATACAGAAAACCCTAAATAGTGCTTCCAGTTCTCCCTAACCATGCACTAACTTCCTGCGAGTAAGTGACCTCACTGCTGTGTGGCTTTCCTTTTACCACCCGCTATTCTGCCCCCGGGGATTCCAGACAACATATAACCGTCACAAACGGGTTTAGTTAATACATAAATCAATACAGTATCAAATCAGCAAAATTTCAAAACATTTCAGAACATTTCATATTTGCATAAACATTTCACATTTGATCGATCAATACTTTAGCAGCAATTTAATTTTTACTTTTAGGAGCAAATTACCTACCTACCTATCTTAACTAATCCCTAACCATTCTCTGCTTACCAGAAAATATACTTATAGAGCGCGCAGGTCACCCGACTATAATTTATCAATGATCACTTGGGCCCATAATTCAGTTCACCATTTTACTTCAACCGGGTAACCTACACTCTACTACCAGTCTATTAAATACTACTGATTCCTATACCATTACCTTACCAATCCTTGTCACTGGTACCTATGACCACAATGGATCAGGGAGTTAGTTGTAAAGATAGGTAAACTGTCAGAAATACCATAATATTTTCACTCATGTAATAACCACAGACTTGAGAAGTTTTGAAAACCTTTATCTAATCTTCTTCGTATGTCATAAGCCAAAGGTTTACAGCAAGCAAACTATCAATAACCAGAATCATGAAAAGTGTACAACTATGCAAAATATAAATTATGCCATCCATTTAGAATTCTAAAGGAAAGGTAAGAACAGGGAACATATTATAACAAACTCACAGAATTTAGACTTGAAATGGTGTTTTCTAAAGGACGGGGTAAATAAGGGACATGCTAGAAGTCACAGTTTAGTCGCTTTCAAAAGGGTGGGTAAGAAAAGGGAACATGAATTATAATGATGAAAATGAAGTAACCATGTAGCTATTGGGAGGGTAAGAAAATGGAACACACTAATAATTCAGAATAGCCACTTTAGTTCTTCTAAGGGAGGGTAAAGAAAAGGAGCATTTATATTTCCATGAACAGTTCTTTATCTTCAATTCTAAAGGATAGGAGGAAAATGGGTCATGCTAAAATAGTAAAAATCACGATTTTAATATTTACCACAAAGGAAGGGGAGAGAAATGGAACATATGCAAGTATGACTTAAGCAAGATTCAGGGAGGGTAAGAAAAGGACGCAAATTTACTATTTGTTTTCCCACGCAGATTTATATTTACCTAGAACGGTTTGAATACCAACCCTGGCCACGTGTCAGTTAAAAGGACAGAAGAAACCCCAAGGAATGCGGTTGCCAGTAGGTCAGCAGGTGCAGTATGGACAATCAGGAAAGGGTAGACCAGATAAGGATCAGAACAGGACCACCGAAAGTTGAGACCATCACCCGCAGTTCAGTTGCAACGCCTGCGCTACTCCCTCTCTGCAGCTATCAGTCAGAACCCCGATTGGGTTATCAATTTCCCCAGCGAATTGCTTCGCCAGCACTTAAGGTCCCAGAACCCCGATTGGGTCAGCGAGTCTTCTGACAGAGTGCTCCGCAGCACCTCTGTTCTCGATCAGCTATTGAGTGCGTTGGGTCAGTGACAGGTCAGCTATTCGGACAAGTTGGACAAATTCTCTAGCTAAACCTACGCTAGTTATACTACTTTCCAGGTCAGTGTACCACCCCCCAATGTTGCAAGTGTAAGGATCCCCAATTTCGATTGGACAAGAGAGGAGGAGAGGTCGACATATCACCTACATTTTTGATACTTCAACTTTGAATATTAATTTTTACATTCCCGCCGATCATTTTCAGGTTCACATTACATCTGCATTTCACTTCACAATGGTCTCTTTATTAATAAATACAATGTAACACAGCAGGTACATTCTGGCTTCTTCGACCAAGGGGAGAGGTCAGCTTCCCAGGCGCATCTTGGCTGTGACCGTGTTGGCTGGGTTTCAATGACAAATGACTTCAGCCCTCCTCTTGTAGAGTGCCGTGTGCAAAAGGATTTTCAAAATGGAGTATTCCCGTCCCTCCGGCCCAAAGATTATGATACAAGAAAAGTAAAAGGAAAACAGTTTTAGAACACAGAATAAATGAATACACTGTATACCATGAATCTCTACACTACTCCCATTACTTTATAATAAACTATAGCATTAGGATTAAGCAGAACAAACAGCTTAGCGAAAGCAGCGGTGCAAGCTTCTCGCATGTGAGAACACAAAGCAGCCATCTTAGTTCTAATGCGTAGATGCGAACAGCTTCCCTCCAAAACTGCGAGTACGTCACGTCACATGGGTATGACCGACGCATGCGCAGTAGAGATTCCCGCGTAGCAGCAGCCATTTTATTTGCAAGCGTATTAGGATTATAAAACACGTAAGCAAGCTTCACTCGGATACACAAAATGTAAGCGAAAAATAAAGTTTAGTTAGACAAACATGTTGGTTATTTTTTTAATACTGTTATTCGAGGTTCATGAATTCAAGCAAGTCGCTTTACGTGCGAATCCTTGCTCCATCAACACCATTAGCTGCTTCACCCTGATAGAACATAACAATGCTCAAAATTCAGCAACGACTGATCTTGCATTTTGTCACATTAAAACAATGTGAAGGGATATACTTACAGAACATAAATGGTCATCTACTAGGGTCAACATCCCAAACAATATCCTGAAATGGACTGCAGCTTTATGAAACAAAATCACATCTCCACATGTTTCACTGTCTGGTAATGCCAGTAAAAAATGATATGATTGCTTACAAAACCATAGATTTCTAAGCCTTAACAATGGTATAAGGATTTTTTTGTTATATATTTTAGAATATTCACAAAAAGAGAGAAACTGTACCATAGTTTGTTTATGCAAGTTAGTATGTGTGGCATTCTCTGGAGTCAAGCTGGGGTTGTTGTTGGAAAACAAAGGAAATATTTTACTATACCTCCTGGAAGCCAAACAGTAGAAGCTGTTCGTAACTCTTAGTATTCTGCAAATAGATGGTGGAAATGGCCCCGAGATTTGGATATAAATAATGTATAACACTTGATTTTTCTCTTTCAGTCCTCACCATCTCTTCTTTAGCTCACTCTACAGGCAATACATGCACATGCTTTCTGGCAGGGGCAGCCCATGATGTTCTGTCTAAAAACAGATCAGCCAATCCAATGGCTTAGAGGGATTTCTTGACATACGCTATCCAATCGATCAAAAAATACTCAGCCATGTGCCTCAACAACTCCTTTCATCCATATCCCTGAATGAAAAGAGCATGATCAATGTGTCTAGTAAGGAGCTGTTTCTGATCTACAAAAGCATGCTGTTGGTGCCCCTCTTATGAAGAGAACACATACAGACACAAGAGCCTGACAGAACAGGCCTGGTTCTAAACTCCTTTATTACACAAGGTCCATAAAAAGTAGGTGATGATATAGCTCCTAGAGTATATGGACCTACGCTCTTCCTCTGTGTTTTATACCCGGGTGTTTAAAAAAATGTAGGTACCCATGTAGCGTGGCATGCTTCATCATTGGCCCCCTTATCTGACCCTGGTAAGATAGTACTAACAGGGTGGACTTAACCCCAGTGATGAGGGAGTTTGTATGATATATTAGAGGCATCCTGCTTAGGTTTAAAATACTTTAAGATATTTCACAGGTGTATCTTTTATTTAGTTGTACCTTAAGTAGGATTACAAAAAATAAAATTATTGTATGGTAGGGGTATCATATTTTTACCATCCTTGGGATGTGGCATCATTTTTCTGTCTTCTCAAAGTCCCAGAAAGTGGTGCTCAAAGTCTCAGAAAGATGATCAGGGACATTCCTCAGGGCTTTCAATGGCTCCCTAGCTAAAGTTATATTAGTGTGTTCATTATCAATCAATCATCAATTCTTTTATTTAGCGCACAAGTACAAGTTTTGAAAACTCATGTTGTGGCGAATAAGGGCACACAGTGATATCAAGATAACACATCAGCATTATGTCTTGCTTGGAGTGGATCTTATTCATAAAACAAGATGTGTTGTTCCCTCAATGTAATTTGGGACATTAAGTGACTCTAGGTGTAAACAGGCTCAGACATACCTATGTTTATTCTCAATTATAAATATTGAAGATGGGTATGTAGAACATTGAAACAAAAGAATTGGTATACAGGTACTAAATATTTCTGCTCACCAGGCATTCATTTGGCCAATGCATCTATTAATTGGATTGTCATCATCATTAAATGATCATACAGCAGAGTGGCTATGCAACATGGAGTATATGTTGATACAAACATATTGGGAAGACTGTGAGATATGATGTCATGGGACTAATTGGGACACTATGAGACTTGTCATCCTTAGGGTGGTCTTCCCCAAAAGGTTTTACCTGCTTACCTAATCTTTTTGCTGATTCTTTCTGTTGGCCTTATGACTCGGAGTAGTTTACCACTGCTGATCAGTGCTAAATTGCACATATTTCTCCCGTAAAGATGATAACAATGATGGATACACAATTTGCATATTTAATTTAATTGTAAGTCGCTTGTAAAGTGGCATTCCATATACCCAGGGCCTGTGAGTTAAATGCTACTTGTGGGCCTGCTGCACTGATTTTGCAGCCCATACAAGTATCCCTTAAAACAGGTCTCATGCCTGCCACTGCAGGCCTGAGACCTGTCTGTCTGTCTGTACAGTACTGTACAGTTTTACTGTCACTTCTACTTGACATGTAAGTAAAAGGTAGAGAATGCACTTTTAATTTTTGCCTGTCCTGATAGAGAAAAACACCAGATTTGTGTTTTCTCCAGGCTGAGGCCTATTCCTCTCATAGGCTAACATTGGGAATTCCTTAATATACTTTAAAACTGTAATTCCTGATTGGAAAGGAGCAGATTTTGCACATTTGATATCTTTGGAATGGTCTTGATAATTCCTCTTTACTGGTAAAGTTGGATTTAACAATATTATTTTTAGAAATGTCACTGTTGGAAAGTGGACACACTTCTCTGCTCATGCAGCTCTGTAAGCCTGCAGACTGTCTCCAATACACATCTTGGGTAGGTGACAGCTACACTTTGTGCACTCCCTCTAGACAGCCACAAATAATGGAGGGTTAGATGTGGCTGAGTACTTTTCTGCATCCTAATGGCTTTTTATGGGCAGGAAGGGGGGGTTGACACACCAGAGTAGTCACCCCAATTTCAAAGGCACAACTTAGTATAAGTACTGGGTCTCTGACCCACCAAACTAGTCTCTCCGGGACATGTAACTGAACTCTGTCAGAAGTACTGCTGTGCTGAATCAATAACTTACACCCTGCTGGACTGCTGACCTGGAAGGCTTGCTTTTCTGCTGTGCTGCCCCATTGCCTACTGTTCTCTGACCCTGCTTCAGGAGAGCCTTGCAACAGATATGAACTTAGAGCACAAAATAGAAAAGAAATCAATCACATCCTTGTTACACCTCATTCTGAGGGGAAACCATACTCTCAGAAACAACAAATAAAAAGCGCAACTCAAACTAGTATAAGCAATATAAACAGAAATAAGAAAAAAGATAAACTAATATAGTATATTCACTTCAAAAGTTAACAGATAACAGTGAGCCAAATACTGTCTCTCTGTTTAATCCAATACATAATCAAAAGAGATGCATCACTGCAGTCTCAGCAACATCTGACATCTACTACAATATCACAAAAAATGAGGATAAGTCAACCTAGAATAAAACTTGAAAATCTTTCCAATTCAAGTTTTCGACCACAAATGAAAAGGTCATGAAAGAGAAGAAAAAGGTGTAACCACAGACTCTCAAAGCAAAAAAAAACAAACAAGATAAAGGTTCCACAACAGCCCTTCTCATTCTAAGATGCACAAGAAGAAGAAAAAAGGTTGAATAAGGAAACATCACCCAATTCTGAGTTCACTCCAGAAGGGTACCAACAAAACAACTGAATCCTCTAGCTACCAATTTTACAAGAATAAACTGCCAACAGGATGATTGTCCATTTGTACAGCTCGTACTCTCACTCAATTGAAATGTTTCAAATACAGAAAAGGGGAAATACAGAGCACATATCTAACTTTAGGGCTATCTGATGTATTTTCAGTAGGAAATTATATTGGAGAAGTGTGGCTCAGGGGTTAGAGGCGGCAGACCCAGAAGCTGAGATCGGTCCTGGACCAGGGTTCAATTCCCCGCCTCGGCGGGTCTTGGGCTAAAAAATTCCACAGACTCGATAATTCTCGTTCCGGTGCCTACTCGACTCACGGGGTCACACTCTGCGACTCTGGGCAATAGCTTGCTTAATCTCCACTATGGCCCCTCGCGGCGGGATGCCTGGCTTTCACCTTGTGGATACCCTGCTGGGGTTATCTCACAGGGGAATACCAGGACGGGTTCCCAAGGCAAGCGCCTTGATGCCTTCGGGTGATACGTGCGCTATATAAATCGCAATACATATTCAATTCAATTCATAAGTCTTTATTTCGATTTAGAAATCATAAAAGACATAACAACAACTAGACACTTACAAATTTAAAATTAACCATTAATAAATCAGAAGTAAAATTTTCACAATACCACATGTTACTTAGAACCACATCAATTGTTGGCCATCCATCAGATAATTAAAACAATAAATAACGTATATATGATAAAATGTTAACTAAATCTGTTTAGAGTCATGAATAAACAAATTCATATCATTGTACAAATACCTTTAAAACATTCCTAAAAATATCAGTTTATAAAACTATAAATTCATCATTTTACAAGGTGTATAATGTAGTGTCAGGTGACATAAAAAACATTAAAAACTTTAAAAAGACCTTAAGATGTCACTGTAGGCTCATTTTCCGTGCTCGAATAATCCACATCCAGTGGAGGAACTTAGCCACCGCTATAACTATGGCCTGAGAATTATTAGTTCAGAGAATCCTAACTGATTCACAACCTGTTTTCAGGCCTAACTGCCAGCAAATAGGTTTTAGCCAAGCTATCCTAGGAACTTTATATTCAGGGCAGACAAAAAGAATGTGCCCAATGCCTTCCTGTTGAGTAGGACAGAAAGGGCAGGCGGAACATTGTCCCCCGCGCCATTTCCCAGTGAAGGCATTGAGTGGTAATGTCCCCACCCTGAACTGGGGATATTTCTTCTTGTCCCCGGGGATGGTAATCCAATCCCAATAACCCTCAAAGGCTGGAGAATGTTTTAGTCCCAAGAACTCCACCGTTAGGGATGGCCCGGTACAACGGCCAAATCTTTTTAGCATAAGCATATTCCAGTACATATCTCTAAATTATTTTCTGGGGGGAAGTGAATTTGCTATTGGGTCATCCCACAAAGGGGATAGGCCCATAGCAATATAAATGTCCCTTACCTTCCACAACCATGATATTTTGTGTGCCCTATCCGCATCTCTAACCTCAAGAAAGGCACAAGCGTACTGGGAGAGTTCTGGGGTAACCACAATCTCCTCCTGTAGGCGACTGATCTATAACGAGCCATATCTTCTATACAATGAGATCCCAAATCATGATGGAGGGGAATCAAGGGGGTTGATACTGGTTAACCTGTAATGCCTCGCAAAAAATGTATTTTGCGCACCCGCCAACTTTTTTAGATTGCTAAGTCCCCACAACTCTGCACCGTAAAGAACAGCTGCTCCGACTTTAGCATCATAAATCTTTAAGACCGGGGTAATTGGCCTAGTGTGTGACAAATAAAATTCTTTAGTAAGGGCTCCCGCCAATTGTGCGTGCTTCGTGACCAGCTGGTTTGAGTGATGTTTCCAATCTAATTTAGATGATAATGTAATGCCCAGATAGGTGAATACTTGGGTCTGTTTGATTTGAACCCCATTCATTACCACCTTCCCGCTAACATACTTTGATTTATGTAAGACCATGAACTTAGTCTTAGATGTATTAATGACAAGTCTATGGTCATAGCAGAAGACTTCAAAAACATCAATGGCCTTCTGTAGGCCCTGTTGAGTCTTTGAAATTAGTAGTGTGTCGTCTGCAAACATCAACAGGGGGATCAGCTTACCACCCAACTTAGGGGCATCGGTTGGTTGCTGTTCAAAGTAACTGATCACCCTGTTGATGTATAGTGAGAAGAGGGTCGGTGCTAGTACGCACCCTTGGCGTACTCCCCCAGCGATTGGAAATTTATCAGTTACACTCCCTTGCTGGTTCCAACGGATTTGGGCAAAATTGTCCTCATGTAATCTGATTAAAAGGGACAATACCTCCAGAGGCATGCCCTGATCCTAAAAAACTGCCCACATTTTTGCGCGTGGCACCAGGTCGAATTTAAGATCGACGAAAGCCGCAAAGAGTGTACCCCCCCTCTAGTAGCACCACCCACCAGTAAATTAAAACAAATCTAAAAACTTGACCAACCGTACTAGTATGGCTGCGGAAGCCTGCCTGGAGAGGCGACAGAACATCATTGGCCTCAATCCACCCCTGGATTCGCTGCAATGCTAGCCTTGCCACCACCTTTTGTATGCAAGCTATGAGGCTGATCGGCCTGTAGTTTCCTGGGTCCGAGCACTCCCCCTTCTTAAAAATTGGGACAATCTGGGCACACTTCCAGGACTCCGGTATAGGTGAGCCCATAGCGATGCCATTAGCTAGCAATTGAATGTAAGAAGCCCAAAGCTCCTTGTCGTGCATAAATAGGTCTGCTGGGACTGAGTCTAAACCTGGGGCTTTGGCCTTTGGGATAATGTTCAAAGTCTTAATAACCTCAGTTCTAGTAAAGGATAGAGGAATGATACCCTGGTTTAAGATGTAAAAAAAACTCACTCTCGTCCCCATCCACATCAGTAGACGCGAATTGGGATGCATAGCGGGAAACCTAAAGATTAGGCGAGACATAATTATTAGGCTCGCCCTTTTTACTCCCCTGTCCCCATTTGACCATATCCCAAAAGGAGCACATTGATCTTTCTCTACTGGCGCTCAACAGTTACCTCCAGTATTCCTCATCCCACTCACGTTTTGCATTATATTGCGTTTTTTTTATACATGACACATGCATTCTTAATCCTAGCCGTATCTCTAGTTTTTACAGCATCTGATAGGGCTTTGTGCGCGACCCTGCATGACTTGCCATACCATTGGTCTTCCTTTCTAATAGGCCTGGTCTGCTTTTTTTTCACCTTTTTAACAAAAAAACACCTTAACTGGCTAAAAACATTTTCGTGGATCAGGCCAACATTTGATATAACTTCCTTCTCAGTGGTATTTTTCAGAAGTTCCGCTATGGCCTGGACAGTCAAATCCCTCATAGCGGCAATACTATCTTCTTTCGTTAGACAATTAACTCACCTTATTCGTCTATAGTCATTAGAAAGGGCTATTTCCACACAATCCTGTGGGCCCTCACTGTGATAAAATTTAAACAGCCTAAATGATAAAATTAATGGATCATGATCGCTCTCTACTCGTTCTAATATCAGCATATCCTCAATACTAGCCCAATTCTCTTTATTAATAAGAATATAATCAATACGGCTGTGGGATATACCATTATTAAAGGTAGAAGCGCCATGTTTATCAGAAGTTGATCTTCCATTAGTAGCACGTAAGCCGTGCTCTACACATAAAACTTTAAGTTGGAGCACGGCCTCTGACCATTTTTTGATGGGTGCTAGTGTCAACTGAGGGATATTCCAGATATGATCTTCTTCCAGAGTAAGATCTATATCATAACTGTCCAAGGGTTCAAAACAACAGTTAAAATCTCCTGCTACTATAATATTCACCTTTTTACTGTAGGACTCAAGGAGAACGTCTAATTGATCAATTACTACAGAGGATTTGCCTCCCGGCAGTCCCCTGGAATAAATGTTAAAAACAAACAAGTCCTTACGATCAGGGCATTTAACTTGAATTAACAAAATGTCTGCACTTTTAGAATCCAACTGATGAATGGGGTATCTACTATCTTGCTTTACCCATGTCAATAAGCCTCCTTTTGGTCTCCCCCGCAAACTAGGAATAGCTGGAACATAAAAGTTTAAATAACCATGTTTGAATTCAGGTGTCACCAACCATGTTTCCTGGAGAAGAATTAAGTCTCTGGTATCTATGAAAGATAACCAATCCAAAGATGTTACCTTGCTTCTCAACCCTGCCACATTCCATGAAACCAGAGTCATTACATGGGGAAGAATGGCACTATTAGTAGATACATGGCCACCAATGTCAACCTGACCCTCCTTTGGTGTTATGCCATGTAGTTGACTCTCCCTGGGTAGCTCGTGGATTAAGTCAGTTCCACTCATTGGAGAGATGCTAATCCCGAGGTTAGCGTTGGATTTTGATAGAATGTTTCCAACGTAGGAAGGTACTCCATCATTACTAAATGGCCACAATTCCTCATGGTGTCTACCCTCTTCTTGGTAAAGTCAATCATTACTATCCAGTGAATTAAAAATCTCAAATCTATTGCTAAGTGATAGGGTACTACTTGGGGGAACAACCAGTGGTAAACCCTGACTCGTAGCCTGAATTCCCGGATAGGATGATGGAAGGTAGAAATAACCCAGTGGTAACACGTTAACAAAGTCATGGTGGATCCTGACTGATCCAGCCTGTTTTTTAAATAAGTCTGCCCAGTTCCGGGGAGCTGAAATTTACAACAACACAGTCCCCCTGCATTACCTTGCTTAAATATCCCACCCATGATACTCTACGAACCATCTTAAAGTTTGCATGTAGATGTTCTCCTAGTACTGTTTTGTTACTCAGAAAGTGTCAGACCTTATTTTTGAGCGCTAACCAGTGCTCCACCTCACCTTCTGGGAGCTTGGGTAAATTCGCCAAAATGATAGTATAGGGGCAAGCTTCTGGTGGTAAGTGAAGAAAAACTTCCCTTTTGGAATTATTTACCAGTGGGAATAATCTCCCACTCGGACCCTTGGGAGCTGGCTTTGCTGGGGGATTGGTATTTTGTCTCACTGCTGGTAGCTCTGGGGCTGTGGTAGCTTTAGCAATAGTGGACTGTAAACTTCCCTGCACATTAGCTGTTGGGGCAATAGGGACAGCGATGCTGGGAGTCAATGCTATTGTTTTCTGAGCCCCCCTGTCAAGTAGACAACCATTTTTAAAATGTTTTTCCATAGAATCTAGCCTGCGTTCTATAGACTCAAGCTTCTTCATAACTGGGTGAACAAGTACTCCAAATAGTTCCTCCATGTGCCTAATCAACTCCGGCAAGATTCCTTCATTAAGGCCATTTGGAGGAGGTGGCTGTATGTTAATCCTGGCATTGGGCAATGGATGAAATATTAGGGGAGTAGAGTTTTCTAATTGCGGACCCAACCCAGAAGTGGAATTTTTGTTCTTAGCTAACTTAGCTTGTTGATGACTACCTTTTGGAGAACCATTAGCTTTTCTCTTTAGTGGATGTTCTTTCTTTCTAGCCCCAGGAGGTAGCCTTGACTGCCTAATGCGTGTGCTGGGGGGGGGGGGGGTGTTAGGGACTAGGCATGGGGGAGCAGATTTAATTAGAAATCTGTAGTACTGGCACGATGTCGTTCTCTGAGGGCAGTACCAGCGCCTGTGGGGAATCGGGATAAGGACATATACTACAAGAGGCCTCAGAGGCCAGGACCTGATCAGAGTTTAGGTTCGAACGATGTAATGGCTCTAACGAGAGCCTCCTCCTCTCTACTAGTTCTATCTCCTTGTTGAGCTTGTTTCCGGTCTAGGGAAGGCATGGCTTGGCAGTTCGGGCTGGACTGTTCCCATGACTGATTTGCATATAGCCATGTCTGAACTGGGGTGGCAGAGTGGGCTAAAGAACGGTGATGGATCAAACCCAGATCTTTTGACTGGGTGTGAGTGTTTGTTTGGTTCAGATGCTCCGTCCATCACCACCCCCTTTCGTACCGCAGAAGAAGAAGAAAGCCGTTCCCCTCACGGCGTGCAGGATACAAAGTGCGCAAGCCGTTCCCCTCACGGCAGGAATGCAGATTGGGTAAGTGAGTCCTCCAGCGCCTAGGAAAAAGTCTCCCAAATCAACAAAGGGTTCTTAATCTTCTACATAATGTTCCTCCTCTCCAATCGATAATATCCTCGAAAAACAAATTAGTATCTTATCCAGACATGCTTGATGTATCTATGGCGAGAGTAGAATGTTGGTCCAGTGTGATTCCAAGAATTGTTCTCAATAAAAGTAAGACTGCACAAATTTGGATTTGACATAATTGGAGTCAAATCTAAAACCTTATCTGATTTATCCAGGACACTATCAGTCTTATCAAGGGAGATGCAACAACACCCCTTAACCACCCATACAGATTTCTCTAAAGAAGGCTTATCACAAGCACATATTGCTAAATTAACAATTTGCATCGCCAACAGAGAGAGGCACATTTGGAATCACAGTCTACCCAAACCAATATTAACACAAAATTACAACACTTGGTTGTGGCTTTTAGGCAACTTAAATGGCACTAGACAGGGGAGAGGATCAAAAATCCCTTTATAGCAAGAACATCTCAAGCATGAACATAGTTGTCGTCTCCTGGAATCTTGCAGGACTTGAACCGTAAAAATGTTCCCGCCTTCTGGTAAACTCTTGCAATTTCTTGTTTCCAAGAAATCTGGTCTCTTGAAAAATTTGACCAAAATGCCCGATATGAGGGTAAGACGAGGTCATGCAAAGTGTGTACTGTCAATGTTGCTATTGGAAGAAATAAAGAGGGACTTTGAAATAAATCATTTGTCTAGCTAAAACAGCCAATGCATGAAGATACCTATCCTGAAAGAGAGATCTGACTCAGTTAAATCACTATTTTGCTTTAATATTTATGTTCCACCTGGCCCTGAATTTAATTTTATGTTAGTAAAACTATGCAATTACATAGAATCAACCCTTGAAGCAAGTGTAAATTCTCAAGTCATCTTAATGGGGGATTTTAATGCAAAAATCCTTAATGCCTCAATAAAAATATGTAGGACTAAGGACGTAGGAGAATTCTGGTCCATTCCAAATCCAGTCTTTGCCGATTCCATAGGAGCTGATAAAAGAGGGTAAACGCCACTAGAATTAACCAATGGAAGGATCCTGAATGGCAGATTGGAAGGAGATGTACTGGCAACCTTCACAAGAACGGGAGTCTAAGGCCTTTCCATAATAGACTACATAATTTGTAGTCTAGATCTATTTCAGAAATGTCATAAATGTAATACTCAGTTCACAAAGGGGAATGATCACACAATAATCCATTGAATCTTGAATTAAATCTTGAGTCCACTTCATCATGGACCCTATCACACATAAATGGTAAAACCCTCGCAGAACAAAAACAGAGACAAACTATGAAGCAATAATTTGTCAACAGTTGTGTACAACAAACAATAAAATCAACTCAATCTTAAACTTTCAGCAAACTCTTTCATCAATAGGTCATAAACTACAGAAGATGTTAATTCCCTTTAACTCCTCCTCAGGGCACCATGCATTTTCCAGGTGGGCAGGAAGGTTGAAAACTGTTTTTTGTACAGGGGGCCGTTTTACAACAGTGCTGCAATATCGGCCTTCTGTAACAAAAGCAGCAGCAGTGTTTTCCACAAGCAGCCCCCCCACCACCCCACTCCCACGGCCTGTGCAACTCATTTGCCAGGTCTGGCTTGTGTTCCCAGTCCAGCCCTGCTCCTCCTCTATGGAAGAAGAAGGAATGAGCTAATCAGACAGCAACTTCATACCTTTTCAGCTTCCAGGAGGAATGAAATTATTGCCTTGCAAAAAACATGAAAAAGAATTAAGAAGAAAAACAGCAGAGAAACAATTGACAAAAATGTGATTGACTTACATACGCCAGCTTTGCAAAAAAACAGCTAGCAATTCTGGCAAACTAATCACAAAAGCAATCAGAAGTAGGAATTCTCCTCAGGCTGCGCCGGTTTTCCTGAAAGATTGAGAAAATTATCTGCTTGAGCTCTATAAAGCAAATGCTGATCATCTCAGCTGCACAGAATTCTGCTAACAGAAGTCTCCAAATGATCATGACCATCAGATAACACCACCCTCAGAGAAGCACATTGAATCATGCATAAAGAAGGCGAACCTCTGTAGCAATGGGTCCAGATATGATCCCAGTAAATATTCTCCAAAGTAATCCGGAAGGATGGAGCAAGATATTAATACCTCTTACTACTTAATGTTATGACTCTGGCCATATTCCCATCAGATGGACAGGAAGAATTGCCATGCTTGGCCACATGGCCCATAGGAACATGGACATTGTTATGCATTTTCCTGCTTATTGTGGCACATATACTGCATATTAGTGAAAATAAATTTTTAAAATTGTTCATGTACCTGTCAGATCTTATTGTGGACAAGTACAAGAGTGGGAGCGAAAGGGTGTGTCGTGCAACAGCGATTCCTGAAAGTCAGGAGTGTTGTGTTCTAAGGGTGTCCAATCATTTGTCGCTCTGTGAGTGAGTAGGAGAGCAAGTGAGACATTATACATAATCGGTCCTGGGCTCATGGGTACTAAGGTGGTAGTAAGACCCAGTCCCTATGCACTAAGGTCCCATAATCCTATGCATAGTTCCGTGCAACATGGTACCACTAATGTTTGCTCTGGTACTTATACACGAGACCTCTGTTTAGCACTTGTGCTTGTCCAGGATACCATCTCAGCAGTTCCCTGAGATGTCTGTGGTGGGGAGGCCTCACCTACTGCATTTGTAGGGTATACCTATTTCTGTAGGTTATTCACACTTGAAGTGTAAAAGGTTTTTCAACCCATTTGTGCT
Source organism: Lissotriton helveticus (assembly GCF_964261635.1). Taxonomy (NCBI): domain Eukaryota; kingdom Metazoa; phylum Chordata; class Amphibia; order Caudata; family Salamandridae; genus Lissotriton; species Lissotriton helveticus. The sequence continues at coordinate 874,955,622 of NC_136072.1, read as the reverse complement.
ACTATTTTCATTTCTACATAGCACAACTGGTCGCTATTCTGGCACATAGCCTGGCGGTGGTTACAGCTCACTTGAATCAGCACGATAAATGTGAATGATAATTTGATTTACACTTACACACTAACTGCTCCTCCAGCAGTGTTTCATCCTTATGCATTATTTGAAGTACCGTTGACGTCCTGGGAGCATACTATTTGGTTTAATGGTGCCCTTCCTCACACTGTCTCTTTTATTCAAATAGGCCCTTTGTCTATCGTTGGGGCTACTTGGTCGGTTTTGGCTGGTTTTATACCACATCCTAACCCTTTCGATGGGTCAGTCGGCCAACGGCTGTTGTGAGCACTACCTCCGTAGTGCTGCATACGTCCGTTGGCCGATGCGGCCCTGCTTACTCAATTAAACCGCTGCACCGCTGCGGAATTGCCGCCGCGGTTAAGCGGCTAATTATTTCAATGTTACTATCGTGGAGCTAGGTCTACTCTGTACGCAATTGGTTCATCTTCATAGACGAGTCATACAGTTTATGTTTCAATCACTTCCGGCAGTACCAGCTCGAGCTGCTTCTACGGCACAGGGTCAGAGCAGAGGACTTGTGATCAGTCCCGTCATGATCAACTCTGTGATAGGAAAACATCCTCAAAATCATGAGGACTTACCATTGTGGATACCACAAAACATTGAGCAGCTTGAGGCTATATTTCCACATGCGTCTCTGTGTTGAAAAAAACGGATCCTTACAATGAGTTTGCAGAGTGGTTTGATTCCTCCTTTAGCGGACTGCGCTTTGTAATCCCCTCCATGAGCGTTCTGCCGAGAATCCTGAGGTACAGGATGAACATGGGACTGGTCCAAGCCTGGATTTGGGGATGAAGTTAGTGGGCATGTTCCCAATTGTCTCCAATATGATTCTGGCCAACATTAAAGGTGAAGCAATTTGCTTATAAGTGCCTCAGCGCCTGGTAGCGGATGTCGATCGGGAGCGACAATTACCAATTATTACTGTAGATGTGTATACATACTTGGGTTGCAGTAGTTTAGGGTTTCAGCCATTTATCCTAGCACAGAGTAAACCCCCTCCTGGGAAGGAGGGTTTTTCAGTCTTTCCTAAAAAGGCTTGGAATAAAAATGTGCGGCAGCAACAACAGAAGCCTGGTTCTTGTCCTAGATAGCTGCCAACTGAACATAGATTTGATATGAGTGATTGCTCTAAAATCAAGACACCTGAGAGTTTAGAGGAGAGGAGGTAATACTACCATGTTTTTCACAATATGTCCCAGAGGAGACTAAAAATGCTTATGATACAGATTGGGCCTTAGCCTTAGCTCCAGCATTAAATTGCAATCAGTTGTGTTGGGACAAGGATTCGCCAGTGTGTGTTATTCCTTTGAGTCTAAGCCGCATTCCCAAAGAATCCAGTGGTGACATTCTGACTGTTGGAATATCAGGGTGTTATTAAACCCTGTGTTTTGTCAATGATTACTCCTCTTTTTCCAATATTGAAACCGTATGGTTTGTATCATATAGTTTTAGATTACAGACACTTGAGCAGTCATGTTTGTAGCTTTGCGCTACAGAACACACATAGCTCTGCATTAGTAAAACAACATTGTTTGAAAGAAATATAAAACTACGTTGGACATTTCCAATGGTTTTTTCAGTCACATGTTGGCTCCTGAAAGCTATAACTTGACTGCATCCTGCGTTCTTGGCAATCAAAGACTATATACACGATTGCCTATGGGATATAAGAATAGCCCGCGAGTGTTTGTGGCATGCATTGGGTCAATCTTACATGAAAATTATCCCGATGCCTTTTGAAACGTCGATGATATATACTTGACGAATGATGAAATGAATCCGCATCCTCAGCGTGTGGATCGTACAATCACACACATTTTGCGACTTTGGATTACAAATTTAATTGAGAAAATTAATATAGTGTCTTCTTGGCAGTTCTTTTCTTGGTTAGAAGCTCAATAATGAAGGTAGGCAGTTGGCCCCCACTTTTTGAAGAAATGTGCTCAATTGAAACCTCCATCTACCGTCAAAAAATTGCAATCATTGCTGGGTTTGAATTTCAGCAGGACTTACATTCCTGATTATGCCCAGAATATCAAACCTCTATATGCATTGATACAACCTTCTTTTTGCCTTCCAGTTGGACTTCTGGAACATACCACAGTACTTAGGTCTTTGGGGTCTGCTCTCATTGCAATTCTTGGTAAGAGATAATACCACAAATGTGGTCATACGGATTGCACCAGGAGCATTAGGATTCACCTGCGTGACTTTTAATGAAGGAGACACAGTTCCCATAGCTTATAAATCACATTTATACACTGCAGCAGAGATGTGTTTTTGTTCGCCAGAAAAGTTTTTGACGGCAGTACAGATGGCAATTTTTGAAGGAACGGTCTCTGGCTCAGTGCAAACACAATTTCATGGTTTCACCGGTGCGCGCTTTAGAAGCGGTCATGAAGGCGAGTGTACCAAATTCTAAAGTTCTCCATGCCAGGTGGACACAATGGGGCGGTTCATTGCTGTCAGCGGATGGCAATTTTATTATTGATCCTTCTTTGCAAACACAAGAATTTTTACAATATGGATATGTTCATCCTCCTCCTTTGTCAATACTCCATCTTTATCAGTACAAATGCATTACGTAAACTGATGGGTCTGCACAGCCTGCCCTTGGTTGTACACATGCTTATTCTGCAGCCTATGTGATTGTTGGTGGCACAATAGTGGACGATGATTTTAAATCCTCCTTAGTTCACCCACAATCCCTTGGGGACTGCATGGCACAATTGGTCGAATTACGAGCTTTGGTTGTGGCTCTAGAGTTTGTTGATATCGAAGTGCCTACACTTGTGGTGTGTGAATCCTTTTACTGTGTACAGTCCTTTAATGACAACTTGTTCTTTTAGCAACAAAATTACTTTTGTGATTCAAAGGGTACCGCAATTAAGCATAAAATGCTTTGGGTCCAATTGGCCACTTTTAAGGAACATTTGCCACCCACACATGTTATCCATACGTTGGGCCATTATCTTGTGGGAGCACATATCGTTTGATAATTCCTTGGCTAGACTTGGGCCCTCGGCAGTCTTGAGTACCTGTGCTCGTGCACAGCGCCTCTTGGATAGGAGTTTCATCAAAGTTAATGCAGGTTGCCCAGAAATGCTCCCAACTGCCTCTGAATATGAGGAGCATGTCTGCTCAATCGAATTGCTTAATTGAATGGCATTCCTTTTGAATAGTGAAGGTTCTGACAGCTTGGTGGAGCTTATGGCATTCCACTTAAACCACAAAGTTTTGGGTCCAGAAGATACACTGTGAATGGATATCCAATTAAATACTGAATATTTTTTTTCCTTCTCACTCTACATTTGGCTTTGATTTATCAGTCCACCATGATTTTACTTTGAATTTGTCTCTTTGGCCTTTCACCGAGACGATTTCCCTCTGCTTTCCTCTGATTTTATTTTTGTCCAGGGCTAACGACCTGACCAAGGGGAGGGTGTCACATGGCCCATAGGAACATTGTTGTCTTCTCTTTTGCCATTTTCACATGAGAACCTATTTCTGTGCTCACACTCTACAGGTTCCTGAGATTTAGTCTGAAAATTGTGAGCAAGGTCAATCAACAATGTAACTTTTTGTTCTGTTCTGGTCAGGCCCTAGCAACTCGACAAAACATACCAATGCAGCTGTTGTTTGGGAATATGTACTTTGGTACTATTGGAATACACAAATAGGTAGCACACATTTGGAGAGGGACCTTTCCAGGGAGAAGAGCAGGACAGCACTCTTGATCTACCATCTATAGACTGAGGTACGGGGTCTGCAGATAACGTCCAGAGATCTTCTGACATACAATCATTTTGCTTTCATACAAGAGGAGAGAGATTAGGCTACACTGTCTTTTTATAATGACAGCTCCTTTCATGATTTATGGACTAATTGCTATGCTTACCATATTTGTGTTATACATTTTCCTGCTTATTGTGGCACGTATACTGCATATAAGAGCAGGTTAGTTCAAATAAATATAACGTGTTTGTGTCCCCGTCAGATCTTATTGTGGACAAGTACAAGAGTGGGAGTGAAATGGTGGGTCTTGCAGCCGCTATTCCTGATAGAGTTGGAAGTGTTGTGTTGTGTTGGGGGGTGTCTAATCATTTGTCTCTCTGTGAGTGAGTAGGAGAGCAAGTGAGACACTATAGCTAGTCAGTCCTGGGCTCACGGGTACTAAGGTGGTAGGATGACACAGTCCCTATGCACTAAGGTCCCATATTCTTACGCATAGTTCTGTGTTTGCGCACAATCCCTGCAACATCTTCTTCTAAAAAAAGGATCTCACCTCAATCCCAGCAATTATTGCCAAATTGCACTCTTTGATGCAACTTGGAATTTTTTAGGGCAAACATTTTAGATTATCTAATAAACTGGGTCTTCACCTGAGATGCAATTCCGATGGTCCCAGCCAGATTTTGCCCTAAACAGTCTGTGACCAACAACTTCGAAATCTCACTGACAATTATTGACAAGTATGCAATAAGTAAATCGTAGGTGGTCTATAGTTTGTTTGTCAATTTCACATTAGCATTCAACAGGATCAATAGACCTACCCTGTGGTTGAGATTAATGAAAATAGAAATACCTGATGCTCTCTTAAGGTTAATAGTCACCCTTCATTCATATACATGGTGCAGAATTCAGATGGGAAGGGATAATGGTCTGACACATATGATACCCATCTCAAATGGCCTAATGCAGGGATGCCTTTTACCCTACTCCTTTACTCATTGTTCCTAAGCAACTTATTAGACTGTTTTACAAAAATAAAGAATTTCCCTCCAAACATAGCTTCATCAAATATATATATGTTCATGTATGCTGATGACGTAGTCCTCTTTGACCTTACTCCAAATCGGTCTATAGTGAAGCATAGACACCCTTTCTAGGTACACTGAAGCAAATTTCTTAAAAATAAGTATCTCCAAAACAAAATTGGTACCAATTAGGTGGAGGAAACATTATATCCATTTTCATTGGTAACTAGATGGGACACCAGTAGAGATGGTAAAAGCATACACCTATTTGGGGCAAATATTTACACAGTCGCTCAAAACCACTTCCATCATATGGATCTCAAACTGTAGCCTATATAAACAACACCCTACAGAGAATGTATTCCTCCTCAGGTAAGAGACACTTCCATTCCCTCTGTGAAATATATTGAGCAAATATTCCCTCTACCTTGATATACACATTAGAATATATTTCTTTTAACTAATGGTATACTCTGAACACAAATGAAGGGAAATTACTCCGCAAAGTAACGTTAATGAGCCAAATCACACAGGTTCATGTACTTCGCCAAGATTTTTCAATAGCTAGTGCCTACACAAGAGCTCCAGCCAATGTAATCAGATGGGACTAAGATTAGTTTAAGTTATTACATGCGGAAGAAGGCTCTTTAAGGACCCTTTTAAAACATTAAAATGTAAAGGTTGGAACAAGCCAGTATACTTTTAATAAAAATCTCACAATAGTCCTAGAATATCTTCCATGTACTGTAATAAGTTTCCAGTCCTGGTCTTCAGCAAATCTTAAGCTATTTAAAAGAAAATATGACTCCACAGCTAAGCTAGCCTTAGATATGGCACATGTTTCTTGATTATCACACTATAAGCCTTTTGTTTTCATTATGAAGTATAAGATTTACCAAAAATATTTGAGATATACTCTTGAACATAGTGTTTGAAGAGGCATTATTATGCTTCGTCTAGGGATTTTACTTTTAAATGCCTATTCAAAAAGCTGTAGCGACAAGCGATAAGACAGGATTATATGGAAAATGTAAATGTTCCATATCTAAATCACATGTTATTCATTTGTCTAAATAAAGTATCAATAGAAGCTAGGAATAGCTTTTTAAAACCCAGCTGTTTTAGATTTAACCTTTCAACTATTAATGACATGATTGTCCTAATTAAATCACCTCTGAATTAATTTATTACAATTTGTATACATTCTTGAAATCTTGATCTATATTTTAGTAAAATGCTTTCGTGTTTTAAAGATGAACATTTTACAAAAATGTATGCATTTCATATTTATTACAAATTGTCGATCTCTGACGAGGTCTAAATCAATAAAATGTAATTGAACCATGGGCTTGTTGGTTGGCCTACTGTTGCTTGAGACTCAGAGCTACCAAAGCTTCTACACTTACTCCTGTGCCTGGTTAATTGAAGGTGGACCCAGATACTTATGCCTGAGAAATAAATGCATCTCCAGTCTGCATGTAGCAGAAATGGTGCATCGACCCTGTTGCTGCAGTAGAGCAAGTTCATCACCCTCAGAACTGCTGCATGGCATTAGGAAACAGCACTGTAAAACCAACGCATCGCTGCTATTACATGGGAGAAGATTGATACATTGCTCCTCCTGTGTGGACTAATCCAGCACAATGCCTTTAAAACCACAGCACCTGGAACTGGTGCTTCGCTCAACAGTCTAATACTTTGCTGCCACTGCATAAAAAAAGAAATCAACGCATTACCTTAACTGCTGGCTCTACATCGACGTATATCTCACCTGCACCCTGCATCTCGCTGTTGCGACTAGGATCAAGGGACTCTGGTAACCAGGCTTGCGTGGCTCTGCGCTTCATTGTGGTCAGCCTGAACTGTTGATTTCTCCCCAGTCTAGCGTGACCAGATTACCCCTTATAACTCCTTTTATTCTTTAAAAATTCATATCTCGACATCTGTTTATTGGATTTTTATTGTTTTGGGCATGATATATTTCTGAAATTACTGTCTATTTTTCTAACCTGGTGTGTAATTATTTTGTGCCATTTTAAATTGTGTTACCCTGTGTGTGTGTTGCAGAAATGCTTTCACATTGCCTCTTTAGATAAGCCTGACTGCTCTGTGCCAAGCTACCAGAGGGTGAGCACAGGTTATCTTTCAGTGTGTATATGACTTACCAGGACTAGGATTGTGGTTCCTGATTTGACATGGTGCATATCTCTTCAACCAGAACCCCTGTTTCAACGAGACACCATTTGCATGGCTGTGTGAGACATGCATTGCACATTCTGGGTATGTGAATGTCACTCAGAAGGAGATGTTCATGCCTATAATAAACCAATGATGTAGTTTGATATTTTTAGGCATTATTGGCAATGCTCATAAAGCTCTCTTATTCATCAAGTCTGTCTGGCTATTTTAGATGACACAGCAGAATGGGAAACTCCAGTGGAGGTGGTGGCAGATGGGGTAATCAACCTTTACTCCGCATCTTTTTTCCACTGACTTTCAGTCCACATACCATTACTCCGCAAGGTCATTGACCTCGCATACCATCACGCCGCATTTTTTCACAACGCATGTGCATTTACCACGCATGCCTTTATAACGAATTACGTTGTAAAGGCATGTATGGTAAATGCACTTGCGCTGTGAAAAAAAACAGACTTCATGAAGATGGAACCAGGAGGTGTGTGGAACCACGATGACGAGAGAGGTAAGGGGGTTTGGGTTATTTTTTAGGGGTGGGGGTCGTGCTGGGGTAGTGATTGTGTAGTGTAGTGTAGTGTTAGTGTAGTGTAGAGTTGTGGTGGTTGTGTAGTGTAGGGTCCTGCTGGGGGAAGTGTTATAGGGTTTAGGGTAGTGTTGTAGTGTATGTGTAGTGTAGGGTCATGCTGGGGGTAGTGTTGTAGGGTTTAGGGTAGTGTTGAAGTGTTTGTGTAGTGTAGGGTCATGCTGGGGGTAGTGTATTAGGGTTTTGGGTAGTGTTGTAGTGTTTGTGTAGTGTAGGGTCATGCTGGGGGTAGTGTATTGGGTTTTGGGTAGTGTTGTAGTGTTTGTGTAGAGTAGGGTCATACTGGGGGTAGTTATGTAGGGTTTAGGGTAGTGTTGTAATGTTTGTGTAGTGTAGGGTCATGCTGGGGGTAGTGTATTAGGGTTTAGGGTAGTGTTGTAGTGTTTGTGTAGTTTCGGGTCATGCTGGGGGTAGTGTATTAGGGTTTTGGGTAGTGTTGTAGTGTTTGTGTAGTGTAGGGTCATGCAGGGGGTAGTTATTTAGGGCTTAGGGTAGTGTTGTAATGTTTGTGTAGTGTAGGGTCATGCTGCGGGTAGTGTATTAGGGTTTAGGGTAGTGTTGTAGTGTTTGTGTAGTGTCGGGTCATGCTGGGGGTAGTGTATTAGGGTTTAGGGTAGTTTTGTAGTGTCTGTGTAGTGTAGGGACATGCTGGGGGTAGTGTTTTAGGGTTTAGGGTAGTGTTGTAGAGTAGAGTCATGCTGGGGGAAGTTTTATAGGGTTTAGGGTAGTGTTGTAGTGTAAGGTCATGCAGAGGTAGTGTTTTAGGGTATAGGGTAGTGTTGTAGTGTTTGTGTAGTGTAGGGTCATGCTGGGGTGTAGTGTTTTAGGGTTTAGAATAGTGTTGTAGTGTTTGTGTAGTGTAGGGTCATGCTGGGGGTAGTGTTTTAGGGTTTAGGGTAGTGTTGTAGTGTTTGTGTAGTATAGGGTCATTCAGTTGTAGTGTTTTAGAGTTTAGGGTAGTGTTGTAGTGTTTTTGTAGGGTAGGGTCATGCTGGGTGAAGTGTTTTAGGGTTTAGGGTAGTGTTGTAGTGTTTGTGTAGTGTAGGGTCATGCTGGGGTGTAGTGTTTTAGGGTTTAGGGTAGTGTTGTAGTGTTTGTGTAGTGTAGGGTCATGTTGGGTGAAGTGTTTTAGGGTTTAGGGTAGTGTTGTAGTGTTTGTGTAGGGTCATGCTGGGGGTAGTGTATTAAGGTAGTGTTGTAGCGTTTGTGTAGGGAAGTAAAGTGCTTTATGGTAATGTTGGGGGGTCGTGCTGTGTAGTGTAAATGTAGGAAAAGGACTGTGTGTCAAGGTTGGGTGGTGCAATGGTACTACATTAGAGTGTAGGGTAGGGTAGGGTAGGGTAGGGTACTCTTACTTACCTTTACAACTTTTACAACGAGTATACCTTTAACATGCATGCCTTTGCGTTGTAAAGGCATGCGTGGTAAAGGCATATTCGTTGTAAAATTTTCGTTCTCTTAATTTGCAGAGTAATAGTACTTGCGGTATTGTTTTTTGCGGAGTGATGGTATGCGGGGTATTTGTGTGCGGAATAACGTCACATATTCTGCAGATGGACTTACAACTCATGCTCTGCAATTATGATAATATTGGGCAACATATAGTACAATCAACACATGCAGTTGTGTAGTGTTTCCCACTCTCAGATAGTGTATGATGTAGAAAGAATGACATGGAATGTATGCCCACATGCATCATTGAGAATTGCATTCGCAAACGGTGCGAATCGCAATTTTTGGCCGTTTGCGAATGCAATTCTCAAATTTTGGATGCATCATGCTTTTCGCAATTTTAGGAATCGCAACCATGTTGCGATTTCTAAAATTGCGTTTGCATTTAAGAAATCGCAATTTGAGATTTCTTAAATGCAATGCATGATAATTTTTAAATTGCGAATTCGCAAATTGGAAGGGGTAAATTAGCATGAAGTTGAACTTCATGCTAATTTACCGAAAACTTTCAAACATGCACAAGTTACATATTTGAAAGTTTTAATTTACACACACACATGTCCTTGGGGCATGTGTGTGTGTAAATTGCATTTAAAGTTAAATTTCAGGGGTGCAGGGAGGGGTTCTTTGGACCCCCCCTGCACCCTTGAAATTGCATTCACATTTTGCGAATTTGCAAATTGAAAATCGCAAAATGTGAATGCCTTCCCATTCATTCCTATGGGCCTTTTGGCCCATAGGAATCAATGGGAAGGTTTTCCTTAATTGTGATTCACAAATTGTGAATCGCAATTAAGGAAAAATAAGGAATCGCAAAAAAAGTTGCGATTTTTTCATGCATTGCCGTTTGCGATTTCTAAATTGCGATTCCTTAATTTTCGCAATTTAGGAATCGCAAACAGCAACAATGATGCATGTGGCCGTTAGTAACTATCAAGAAGATGTGTACATTAAATATTTCCCAGAGATGAGCGTCAGAACTAGTCATGTTTGAACCCTTGTTTGTTAGCCCTTCGTATGACAAAAGCACTTGGCATAGGGGAAGGAATAAAGGTCACCGATGGCATTTTCAATTGGTAACTCTGTGTGCATAAGTGGCTTCACAGTGAAATACACTGCTATTTTTCCCATTAGTTACTTGGCAGTTGTTTTGCTTGATTGAGATTTGGCCCTGTATATCTGACTGAATAATTGTAAAGATTGAGACATTTGCTGGGGCTCAGGTATGTTGATGCCATCACTTATGAATTAACCTTCCAGCCATACGAACAGCAGTTTCTAGAAAAGTCAGCGCTGACTGAGAAGTCTGGGACATTCAAAGTATCCAGATAGGGACCCCAGTAGAATGAGGTCTGTTATTTTGTTTTTAAAAAGTCATTCAAATTTCAGTTTTCTTGTATAGAAAAATAATATTTTGAATGGAAGATTCAATTCATATCCTAATCATCATTGCAATACCTACACTTCATCCTGCAACAGCGATAACCCATGGCAAAAAGCAATGCAAAATTATAACAACAACCATTTGCAATGCCCAACCAGCTCTTCCCACTTCAGCAACGTTCATCCGTGACAGTCAGACTCCTTCTTTAATATGAATATAACTTTTGCTGCTTAATTGAGCTGGCAATTTTTCACCTGACCTAACCGGGTCTGTGCAACTGACCCACAGTTCATTGTAATTGCCTGAACTTGTAACTTTCCTCCAGTTTGATGCAACCAGATGCCCACGAGTGGCGCTTTGTGCATTTAGGCATTATTTCCACTAAAAACTTTAAGGTTGAATATGTCTGGCTTGACTGATTGTATTGTCATTGTTCTGGTATCATTTTTTTTTTTTAATTAACTCTATTTTTCTAAATTTTTAAGTTTTCACTTTATTACGGAGAGTGTGCTGCATAAATACTTTACACATTGACTCTAAGTTAAGACTCACTGCTTTCGTGCCAAGCTATCAGAGGGTTAAGCATAGGCTGATTAAGTGAATTTTGTGGGTCACTCTAACAAGGATTGTGGTTGTTCCTTGAGAAGGACTTCCACCCCTCTTAACCAGTAACCAGAGTTACAGTGCTATAATCTCCAATGCATTTTGGGCCATGCCCTTCTTCAGGGAGAATCATCCCTTTGCAAATTGAAACGCACAAACACAATGGCTACAAAAACATTACTAAACGTAACAGCAGTATCAGTTATGTTCTCACTAGGCTTGGGTGAAATTTTAATTATGCCGAAGTAATCAGAGTAATTTTGGGTTAATCTCTTTTGACTCGAATTTACCAAAAATGACACTTGGTTGTGAACTTATGAGTAATTTGCTTGAAAAAATTTGTAGAGCAGAAATACAGGAAAAACGAACTTGACGAACTCGAGTTGCTGCTGCTGCTCATCTTCTGTTGCATTTCGCACTATATATACCTTGGTGTAGCATTGGGTAACTAATGAAAGAAGGAACTCTTTTGGTTCCGAAGGACTCCGTAGACCTATGATGAAGTGTTGGAGAGTAATGAAGTTAATGCAGGTTTAGAAAGTTAACTTCTTGCTTACACACTGAAGCATAAAGATGTGTATAGCTACTCTCTCTTTGTGGCATAGTCACTGGCGAGTACCCAGCTATACTGACAACGAGAGTGAGACGAGTAACTCATAAATTGACAGCGCTCTCCCAGGGAGTTTTCTATGGTCCAGCAAACTACTTGTGCATGCCACATGTACTGCAGTCAAAGTGAAGAATCAATGCTGGCACCTGTGTAGTCTCAGCACAACACCAGCCTGTGTGAAGATTTTGCATGGACAGAAAGCATCACTCAAAATCGACACATCAGTTAGGGAGAATCGAATGAAAAGGTGGCACACAGAGGTATATCACTACTATAAACATTTATGCTGTATTTCATACGGAATGATAATGCTGAAGGTGGATGCAACTAGGTCTTGAAAAAACAATGTACTGTAGCAATCCAGTGCAAGTTAAACCTTTCTCTGATGTGCTATGAATCAGAGATCTACCAGGCCGTTCAAAGAGTCATTTAAGCACAAAGGCAATTGAATATCATAACATTGTCTGTTTATCAAATCATTTGAATACGGAAGACTTGCCTACTTGCCAAAACAAGTAAAGAAAGTCATTAAATCACCCCCTGCTGTGGAGTGGCCTCAGAGAGAGGGCAAAGGTTATGCGTATGGAGAAGTTCATAAAAGAAGCGGCTCACTACCAAAGGCGGCTGAGTAGGGGCTCAGAACAGCTCCACATATATCCATCAAAATAAAGAGCTCCAATGGAGAGCATGGTTGCGGCCAAAGATCCTCCAACTGTGAAAGTTAACCCCAAAGCCAGCACATCACAAGGCTCTAAAAATAGAATGCATGAGCAAGTTCACCAAGAAGCATTAGAGAGACCACTGTTCTCCACAGATTTATATAATGCTGCTGCCTTCTTAAAACCACTCATCATTTAATCCTGCCAAAAACCCAATATTGGCAATAGATAGACTGCTTGGACAGAGACTTTAAAGATTTTATAGACACAAACAAGGAAACATAACAAAAATATTATCGAATATCTGAAGCACATGGCTGGTGAACGTGTATAGAGGCCAAACAAGATAACACAGGATGGTGAAATGGCATACAATCACATCAAATCAGCCTTGAATATCAAGTTCAATTGAGTACCAAATGTAAATTATGAACTATACATCTTCGTTAAAGAACACCAGAAAGTATGTGAAACCATTGATGAATTAGTTGAGATACTGGATCTCCTCATAACACACTGCAAGTTCAATTAATATACTGATGAGGAAGCTACATGCCTCAGAGTGAGAGATGGATTTCTGTCAGATTTGTTTTGTAGAGCAAGTCATCATGGCTACATGAACTGAAGAGCGTGATAATCGACAAGCGGCTAACATGGAGGCTGGCGGTGCCCACAGTGCGTCAGTCATGAATGTTAAAAGTAAGTCAAAGCATTATGCTGATGGATGCAAAGTGATGTTTCCAAAGAAAAAGTACTTGTGGATTGTCATTGCTACGTGACGGTAGATATCCTGCCATTCGATAGATTTGTAATGGCTGTGGCAAAGCAAACTACTTTGTGACAGTTTTCAAGGTGAAGGGAAAAGCAAGTGCATCACAGCATGAAGAGAAAAAGGATGACTGAGCGTTGCATCACCGGCGTTCGATGCTCTCCCACAAAGCGAATTTGTCACACCAACTGAGGCAAACCAACATCAAACAAATACAATCATCATCAAAATCATCATCACAAAGTTCCTCAGTGTTGATGCCAATTGAAAGTGACAATGATTACTGCACGATGTCGATGTTTACTTCAGACAGAATTGCACTTGTGGACTAGTCGAAATGTGAGAAAAAACACAGACAAAAAAGAAAAAAAACAACATGAAAAAGCACCAAAGAACTTCAAACATTGTCGGAACACTACCTTGAAGATAAATGGGTGTTCGATACCTCTTATTATTGATGGCATTGCATTGATCAATCTTATGCCGAAGGAGAAATATTGTGAATTGTCTTCATTACCACATTTACGCAATTGATAACTAAAGTATATACATCAGGAGCGTCAATTCTTTTAAAAAGTCAAGGCTCCTTTGTAGGTACTATGAAGCACTAGAAAACAGTGGTGCAAGGGACTATTCATGTACTTCGAGGTACATCTTTGAGGGCCTGTCTTTTCAGGTTCAACACTGCTGCTATGGAACTAATTATCCATTTATCACAATATGAATGCTCATCATAATATAGTTCCACCCTTATTTCGTGGATTGGGAAAACTCAAGACTATGAAAGTACAGTTCATGTTTATCCTATTGAAAAATTACATTTTTACTTCCCAGAAGCTGTTGTAAGAGAACTTAATTCATTGTTCAAACACAATATCATTGAACGCCCTTCTAGTCCAACTCAATGGGTTTCTCCCATAGTGGTAGTGCCTAGTAGAGACAGAGAAGGAGCAGTACACATTTGGGTTGATATGAACAGGCCAACAAGGCAACTGAAAGAGAACGGCATCCAGGACTGCACATTGCTGATACGATAACTCAATTAAATGGTGCCAAGCTATTCTCTTGACTTAACTTAAACAAAGGATATCACCAGTTGGAACTTGAAGAGAATTCCAAGTATATTACAATCTTTTCTACACAAATTGGTCTATTTCACTATAAACAACTGAGTTTTTGTGTATCCTCTGCTGCAGAACTTGTCCAATACATCATACAACGTAACTTACAACCTCTTGTACATGTCTTCAACTATATAGATGACTTATTAGTCTTCTGAGCTACTGAGAAAGAGAATGACAAAGCTATCATACAAGTATGTCATTTGCTAAAGGATGCTGGTTTGACTTTGAATGCTGACAAATGTGAAATCTATAAGACAAAATTGAAATTATTTGGCCATTTCTTTGCTGAAGGGTTATGACACCCGATCCAGCCAATGTTCAAGCGCTATCTACTGCTAATTTCTCGCAACATTTCTATGTTACGCTAATGTATTGGGTTGGGAAGATTATATATTGCCTACTGGCGGCTGCCAGTAGGTATTTATAGTTAGAACCTAGTTTCTACAGGAGCAGCATTTTTTGATTTGCTAATAACTTTGGAGTTGTTTGACGAATCTTCGTGAAATTCTCCAAAAACAGTTCTATCCAGGTCAGCTTCTATCCTGAAAGTTAGGGGGTGATTTGTCAAGTGGCGACTGAGAATAAAGGGGGTCCCAAAAAGTGTTTTCTCCATGTTAATTTCATAGGCAAACAGTTCTATCCAGGTCAGCTTCTATCCTGAAAGTTAGGGGGTGATTCGTCATAGGCAAACAGTTCTATCCAGGTCAGCTTCTATCCTGAAAGTTAGGGGATGATTCGTCAAGTGGCGGCTGAGAAAAAAGGGGGTCCCAAAAAGTGTTTTCTCCATGTTAATTTCATAGGCAACATTTTCCAAGGCTACAGCCCGATCTGCTGAACGGAATTACAGCAAATTTGGCAAAAATGTAGCTCTTGTTTCAGAAAGCAAACTTTTTTTTAAATGGTGTATATCTGTTCAGTAGTTGCTGACAAAATAAAATAATAAAAATATCGATATCTAGGGGCGCGGTGGATTCGCGAACCCTCCCGACCACAAGCGTCATTCTAATTGGCTGCCAACACTTTACACCAGGAATTGTTGGCAGCCATCTTGTGACTCGTAGAACCGAGTCACAAGAAAACAGTTAAAGAAAGTGAACAATTAAGAAAAGGAGGCAGGGTAGAAACCACCTGACCCCCTAGGCATGCTCAGGGAGACCCACAAGGACCCCCAAATGTTTTTTTTTTTTTAAAACATCCGAATGTGAGCTGGGTGCACAAAACCGGACAAAAAAATGAAAAAGAAATGAAGCGGAGGCTCCCCCACTTCATTTAAAAGAGCCCCCAAGTGGGCCAGGTCCTGGGGGAATTGTATATTTACAGTGCCACCTCCTCGGGGCTATGTAAATTAGGTGCGGGAGGGCACACGGCCATGGGGCTTTGAAAATAGAGGGAGGGGGGCCACGTGGCCCCCCTCCATGAGCGCTTGATGGCCCTGGGGACCATCATCCCCCAGGGCCGGCTCCTGCAATGTCCTGGGGTGTCCACCCCGGGACATTGCCGTTTGCTATGACAGGGCGGGAGCTTGACTTCCACACTGTGACAGCAAACCCAGGCTTGATTTGTTGAAGTGAGAGGAGGAAAACCTCCTCGTGCTTCAATAAAGGAAGGGAGAATTGCTTCTGGGCCACGGAAGCTGCATGTTAGCAGCTCCCATTGCATAAAAGTAATGCCGGCTCCCGCAGGAGGCGGGGGGCCAGCAGGACCGTGGGGGCATTGGGTCTCCCCCAACGGGCTCCAACAGAGAGGCCAGACCCCGGGGGATGGGGTCCCGGGGGCCAGAAGTGGCCTGGGAGGGAGCCACGCGGCACCCCTCCCCTTTAAAAATAAATAAAAAATTATGTAGATGTGTGCTTACCTCGGGGGATGGGGTCCCGAGGCGAATGTAGATTAATGAAAGTGAGCGCGTTTTTAAAAAAAAAGTTTGGAGTCGCGACCCTAGCGCGGCCCCCTAGTGTGAACACGAAGGGTGCGCGGCTATCAGCGTGGCCCCCTAATGTGAATACAAAGGGTGCGTGTCTCTCAGCACGGTCCCCTGGGTGAATGTGCTGGGTGTGCAGCTCTCAGAGCAACACTCGAGTACTTCTCAGGTCTTTAAAACACAGAGGGGCATATTCTCAAGGACACATCGCCAAGTTAACGGCACTTTATCACAGCCAAAATGGCAATAAATTTAACGCTGGTGCAAACAGCCCATATCACCAGTTTACCAGCAATAGCACCTTCAACAAACATTGTCACAGATGACCCTAGCAAGTATCGCTAATGAGATGCAGAGTAGGCTTTCCCGTGCAAAAAGCAGCAAACACTCCACTTCGCAACATTCTCAACTACTAGCAAGATCGGCGAAGAGAACACAAAAAAGGCTATACGGTGCGTTAGCACCAGGAAGTTTACACCTGCTCTGGCTTGGTTTAAAGTCAGACTACAACCTGCAACATGAAAGGGAGCCCAGCCCACAGCCACACCTGAACCCCAACAGAGCCAACGATCATGCAGCTAAGACATTCAACAGTACCCGATACCCCCCGACACCACCCCTTTGTCCGTCATCCCCCCGACCCCTCTGACAAACAAATGTGGCAGCAACCTTCTAAAATCTGGAACGTAACAAATAGGCTGATGTTGCACAATTATAACAATCAAGATGCATGTGAGGTTCGACAAATGAGAATCACAGCCATCTATGGATTTACATATAAAACATTTTATTTAAACAAAAAGAACAAAATAAAAGTAGGTACATGACATGTCATCCCTCGACAATCTGTGAATCACAGCCTGCAAGACAAAAAGCAAGATAATATTGTGCGTCATGCGCCCATCAAAGGAGAGAGAGAAAGAAAGAAGGAGTGAGGTGAGAGAGAGGAAGAGAGTGAGAAATAGAGAAAGAGTGGGAGAGAGAGGAAGACAGAGAGAAAGAGTGACAGAGAGAGGAAGATGGAGAGAAAGAGAGTGAGATAGAGAAAGGAAGAGATGGAGAGGGAGAGTGAGTGCCGACACTGCAGACAAAACCCTCGCATCTCACCTTTCCGCCACGGATGTGTCTCCAACCACATGCCAGGACATAGTGCAGCCCTCAAGCTTACACATCTGAAGCATAGTATAGAATCAGTAATGCCAGAATACATACAACTGCACACACCTTCATCGCTGTCCCACCCCTGCGCATCCAGGCTGCTGTACCCCATCAAATCCCACGGCCCAGAGGTGCCTGCCTGCCCCTGCATACCCAGGCTGCTGCACCCCATCCACTCCCATCGCCCAGAGGGGACTGCCCGCACCTGCACACCATCCACTCCCAGTGCCCAGAGGTGTCTGCCTGCCCCTGTGCACCCAGGCTGCTGCACACCATCCACTCCCACTGCCTAGAGGTGATTGCCTGCTGCTGCGCAAACACGCCTGTCTGCTCACCTTCCACCACCGGCGGGTGTCAAAGAGGGCCCACCACGTGCTGAAGCGAGCGCCAAGGCTGGGTCCGCGTCCTTGGCAGGCAGAAGGTCGCACATTTGATTCTGGTTCTTCATATCACAATGGCTGAGAACATATCAATGCAGCCCACCGAGGAGTAGTCTTTGTGTGGCATACACGCAGTCCAGCCGAGCTCACAATTCAAATCAGGTCTTGAAAACAAAGAGGACATTGTCAAGTTTTCTGAGTGTTGCATCACTTTACACAACAAACAGGTCAAAGTTTATGCAGACTCATGTTCACCGTACATTCTACTGGAAGGTAAAGCTTTTAAAGTAATATTCCCTAACAGAGTAAGTACACTTCAAGCCACTGACATTGGACCAGGAGGATACAATGGCGATCCCATTCCCCTAGTAGGCATGACCACCATGTTGTTTGGATATAAAGGTAGGAGCACAGTGGGTAAAGTGTATATCACAGAAAAGGGATCCAAAAGCTCCCATTGTCATGATATCCCAACCAGCTAGCAAGGATGTCAGTCTCTGCATTGACCTCAGAGACCTAAAAAGAATATCTGGGTAGATAGGCATCCTCTACCAAGGATACATGAGATCTGAACTCTAATCAAGGATGCCATTTTTTTGTGTGTCCTTGACCTTTCCTTGTCATACCACCAGGTGGAACTGCATCCTGAGTGTCGCCATCTACACCTCATTTATCACTCACCTAGGGGCGTTCCAGTATCTTCTCATGCCCTTTGGATTGGCCATGGCTGCTGTCGCATTCCAAAGAAAAATGCAACAGGTTCTCAAAGATGTCCCGGGCACTATGTGCTTCCAAGATGATATCCTCATAGATGGGAAAGACATAAAAAAGCATGATGACATGTTGAGACAAGTTTTATTTATTTATTTATTTATGCCATTTGTAGAGCGCACTGTAACCTGTGGGCATCCTGGCGTTAAGACAGCAAGGGGACCGGAATACTAGACAGCTGAGCTAGGTGGGAGCAGCTGATATAGATTTTGAAAACTCAGGGATCAGACTTTAGGAAAGAGCCAGGTCTTTACTTTCTTACGGAACGGCATTAAGTTCTGAGTGCTCCTGATTTCCAGGGGAAGGCTGGTCCAGAGGTGGGCAGCCGCCCACTAAAGGCTCTTCCCCCCATGGTTGCTCTCTTTGTCCTCGGTATCCTGACAGAGTAGGCAGAAGCAGAGCAAAGGTTACGAGTGGGTACGTACCATTGGAATTTGACTTGGATCAGCTTGGGCCCATGCCCATAAAGTGCTTTAAACATTATGCACAAAGATTTGAACAGAATCCTTTGCGCCACCGGGAGCCAATGTAGCTTCGCTAAAGCCTGTGTTGTCGAGGAGCGACGTGGACGGCTCAGTGCAAGCTTGGCTGCTGTTGTCTGGACACTCTGAAGTCTGGCAATCAGATACCCCAGGGATTCCAGAAGCAGGGCATTGCAGTAATCTATGCGGCTTAAAATAATGCTCCTGACTACTGTCGTTCTTGCCTGGACTGGCAGTAATGGTAATATTTTACGCAGTCCTCGAATGAGGGTGAAACACCCTCCCACTATTTTATTAACGTGGGACTCCAAGTTCATTTTCTCATTAAAGCTGACCCCCAGATTGCATACTGAGCTTACTGGTGTCAGCGAGCCGTTTATGTTTGTTGGCCAGAAATCATTTGGCAATCCTCGAGAGATCTTTCCCACTTTACAGTGTAGAATCTCTGTCTTCTCGCTATTGAATTGAAGCGAGTTGCCCCTCAGCCATCTTGCCATTTCAGACATACAGGCGTGAAAACTTTCCAGTGAGTCTGCCTGCTCACTATCCAGGGACACCATGAGCTGGGTGTCATCAGCGTAGTTGATCACACTGATATCATACATTTTAACCCCCCACCAAACCATATAGACACTCATACTGATACTCTAAAAACCAACTAATAACCCAAATTGACACTCATGTAGCTAGTCACCAACCCATGCAGCCGCTTATACGCAAAGTGAGACACTGATACAGATATTTACATATTTAAACATTACTCGCTAATGCATGTATTCACTAAGATACAATTAATAAGTCACATATGCAATCATTTAGATAAAAAAACTTCAATTTCGACACTTATTTACCCATTTATTCTACCGTCGACCTTTAGATATATATATATAAAAAATATTTATTTTTCAGAAAGTCACATATTCACTGGATGATGTCATCAGTGATGTCATCAGTTATGTAATTTGAGATGTCATCAGTGATGTCATGAGTGATGTCATGAGTGATGTCACTGACCATGTCATGAGTTATGTAATATGTGACGTCATCAGCAGTGCATTGCGGGCGCGTGAGTTATAGTTAGCTGAACTAACTATAACGGGGGAATTTCAATGGTTTTGTATGAGTGAAATGTTCAGCTAACTATAACATGTGTGAAACCTATGCTTTTTTTGTGAATTTCTAAGGTTTTTTAAATGCTAATTCCTAACTATAACGTGGCTGAAACCTATGGTTTTTTAGTGAATTTCAAAGGTTTTTTAAATTATAATTTTTAAATGTATTACTTGTTATATTTTTTATACTGATTTACTACATTATTTTACATTATTTATTATTAGATATTTTATTTTTTAAATTACATTACATATTTTTATATCATTTGAAAAATATATATTTTTTAAATATTGAAATTGTAATATTTTTTTTATTTAATATTTTTTTAATTTATATATATTTTATATATCAGGCAATGATATCCTATGGAAGGAAATTCAACTTACTGTAAGGATGGTTAGAATTACTTTTCAGGATCAGTAGTGCGCTCAAAAATGCAGCACTGACGTTTCTTGTGATAACAGGTGAGTAAATCGGTATTCGTAGTTCGGCAGAATTTACAGGAATATTTTGCTCAATAGTGAAGGAAGGGGGCGGGGCCTGAGGTAACATGTGTGCTAACACGCCCTGTGACGCGTTTTAGATTGGGGAATTAATTCCACTTCAATCCTGAGGTACCCTGTGAGCCAACTAGCCCACCAGGTGCCTCCAGTATGCGCAAGGCAGCTGTGTTGCAGAGAGGTGTTCAAAAGGCACGCCCCCTTTTTACAACACTCTACAACACAGCTCCGTGGCGCTTACTGGAGATACCTGTTGGACTAGTTGCTGCCTAGGGGACCTCTGGATTGAACAGGAATTAATTCCCCAACTTAAAACGCGCCACAGGGCATGTTTGCACTCACATCACCTCAAGCCCCGCCCCCTACCTTCACCACTGTGCAAACGCACCCTGTAGCGTGTTCTAAGTTGGGGGATTTAGTCCCCTTGCATACTGGGGTCCCTGGGGGCCAACTAGCCCACCAGGAACCTCCAGTATGCGCCATGTGGCTGCATTGCAGAGAGGTGTGATGAGGCCATGCCCCTTTCTACACCTCTCTACAACGCAGCCCCCTGGCGCGTTTGCAGAGGGGGAACTAATTCCCCTTGCATACTGGGGGTCCCTGGGGGCCAACTAGCCCACCAGGAACCTCCAGTATGCGCCAGGGGGCTGCATTGCAGAGAGGTGTAATGAGGCCACGCCCCTTTTTACACCTCTCTACAACGCAGCCCCCTGGCACGTTTGCAGAGGGGGAACTAATTCCCCTTGCATGCTGGGGGT
The DNA here is from genome assembly GCF_964261635.1 of Lissotriton helveticus. NCBI lineage: Eukaryota > Metazoa > Chordata > Amphibia > Caudata > Salamandridae > Lissotriton > Lissotriton helveticus. The sequence goes on along the minus strand of NC_136072.1, from coordinate 874,934,324 downwards.
CCCTGGGGGCCAACTAGCCCACCAGGAACCTCCATTATGCGCCAGGGGGCTGCATTGCAGAGAGGTGTAATGAGGCCACACCCCTTTTTACACCTCTCTGCAAAGCAGCCCCCTGGCATGTTTGCAGAGGGGAAACTAATTCCCCTTGCATACTGGGTGACCCTGGGGGCCAACTAGCCCACCAGGAACCTCCAGTATGCACCAGGGGAATGCGTTGCAGAGAGGTGTAATGAGGCCATGCCCCTTTTTACGCCTCTCTGCAATGCAGCCCCCTGGTGCTTTTCCAGAGGGGGAACTAATTCCCCTTGTATACTGGTGGTCCCTGGGGGCCAACTAACCTACCAGGAGCCTCTAGTATGCGCAAGGGGGCTGCGTTGCAGAGAGGTGTAAAAAGGGGCATGGCCTCATCACACCTCTCTGTTATTGTTACAATGTAGCTTTTTCTTCTTGTGCATTTGCATTGCCTTAATTACTTTGTTCATATCTGTTGTGATAATGTGCCACTGATATTTTGCTATTTTGATAGACTTGTGTGTACAATACTGGTCTAAATACCCATTGTAAACATAGCATTAATATTATTCACAATAAAAAAATTCTATAAATTGCGAATATTAAATATTAAAACTCGGTTAAAAACACATAAAAAGTCTTAATAAAGTGCAAAATGCAATTTGTGCTAAATAGGCAAATTACAGTACATACAGCCTTTGATTATATTGCCACTGATTTGATCCTTAATCAAAATGCTTTTTTTACAACAGTTCTTCTTTGTTGCTGTCTTCTATGTAAGCATAAGCCACTGGTGCAAAAAATGTGCATAGATGTCTAAAAAAGTGCAAGTGCTAACATATCACCTATGTGTTAAAAGAAATAGAAGAGAGATAAAATTGATTGTTGTGCAATTGAGAACCTAAATGTTCTAACTATCTGATATTGGTATTATGCGCAGCTCTTGAGTTTTCTTACTCTGCTGATTTCTAAAATTTCGATATAAATATCTTCAGTTTACAAATTGCATTTCTTTTATACTGTCCCTTCAAAATCCTTCATAAACATGTGTACAAGTCCTCAGTCATATTCAGACCCCCAGTGTGTTTGGAATCTAACTCAAGAATGTATGTAGTTCCTAATCTGCGTAGAGCCTTATCTCTGTTGCCCCCCCTTTTTGTTAATGGGTACTGTATAGATTAGAAAGTATTTCAGGTGGCTCGGATTGGAATCATGTTTGTCACCGAAATGTCGAGCCACTGGGTACATTTGATCTTTATTTTTTATGGCTCTTATATGTTGCAATATTCTTTTGTGCCTCTGCAGTTTGGTACTTCCCACATACCTAAACCCACAGGGGCACTCAAGAACATTTACAACATAATCGGTTTTGCATGTTAATGCTTTTGTGATGGGTTTCTACTCTTTGCTGAAAGGGGTTGTATAAGACGATTTGGAAATTCCCTGTTGGCATGCCTAACAGGATTTACATTTCCAAAATCCTTTTCTCTGAACCAGCCATGTTGTTGGTGTTTTGTTATTCGGGTTGTTCTGTACTAAATCATCCTTCATGGAGGGTGTCTTGCTATATGTAATAGCAGGTTTGGTGGGCAACGTGTGGCCTATAATGGGATAATTAAGTATAATTGGCCAATATCTACGTATAATTTTGTAAATTTCCTTATGTTGTCCACTGAATCTCATTATTAATGTGAAAGTTTCACCCTCTCTTTCCATTTTATCGATATTTGTTAATTGTGTACGTGAAGGTTTCTGCGTTTCATTAGATTTAAGTAGGTTAACCCTAGATAATTTCTGGCTCTTGACTATAGCTGTATCAATGCATTTGCTGGTATAACCCCTCTCCAGGAACCTAGTTCTACTCGCCTGTTGTGCTAATTTTAGGTCTTCTGGGTTTCTGCATATATGTTTCAGTCTTATCATTTCCCCGTATGGAATGCTGTTAATTAGATGTTGAGGATGAGCACTGGTTGCCTGCAATACGGAGTTACCCGCCGTGGGTTTTCTGTGTGCTCTAGTCTCAATCTTTCCATTCTGGATACATATTTTTACATCCAAAAAAACAACTGTAATGGTGCTAATAATTGCAGTAAATTCAAAGTTCAAGTCATTGTTGTTCAAACTGATAACAAAATTCTCTGCATCTGACACGTTCCCGTGCCAGATTAAAAACAAATCGTCGATATACCACAACCAAGTTATAACATTACTTTTTAAAACTGATTCATGTTCTTTCTGTAGGACCAGCTCCTCCCACCAACCCATGTGGAGGCAGGCATAGCTGGGGGAGAAGCTGGCCCCCACAGCTACTCCACAAAGTTGTTGGTTCAATGCACTCTGAAATAAAAATATATTGTTATTCAAGCAACATTCAATCATACTGGTTAGCATTCTATTGTGTTGTTCAAACACTACTGGTCTCTTCCTAAGGTAATCTTGAACTGCTCTTATGTCTTCACTATGGTTGATGCTTGTATAGAGTGCAGTAATGTCAATTGTTATTAAAAGGAAGTCTTCTTGTCACTCAAAATCTTAAATCTTTGACAAGAAATCGCTGGTGTCTCTTATGTAGTATGGCAATTGTTGAACGTACCCCTGCAAATGGTAGTCTATATATTGTGACGTCTTCTCTGTTAGACTATTACATGCTGGTATAATGGGCTGTCCTGGGGGCTTAGTGGGATTCTTATGTAGTTTAGGGATGAAATAGGTTACTGGGTCATTGGAGTTTCATTTTTCAAGAATTTATATTCATCCATTGTCAGTAACCTGGCACTCTTCCATGCTACAAGTTTGCTGTAAAACATGTTATATGTTGCTTTTAGGGACAACGTATCAGTTTTGCGGTAACATTTGCGATCTGGCAATTGCTTGTTTGCCTCTTCCACATATTCTTTATTTCCCCAGATTACCAAATTGCCTTCTGTATCCGTGTTCCTTATTATTAGCTGTGTGTCTTTCTTCAGTTTTTCCATAAGTTGATGGCATAGGTCATCTTATCTGCTGTGTTTGGATTTTTTCTCAGATCTTATTTTGTGATTTAGTTCTTTTATTCCAACAATGACTTGCTCATGGAAAATATCTATTGAGTCTCTGACCATGATCGGGGTAAATGTAGATTGTGATTTGAATCTAGCCTTTGTCATTAGCTCATATTTCTCTGTACTTGTGGTTTGTTCAACCGGTATTATTGGCATGGTATGTGGCACTGAATGTTCTTTTGCCAGTGTTTCTAGATCTCTTAATACTGGTAGTTCTGAGGCTGTTAGGTTGAAAGGAGGTGACGTTTGTAAGGTTTCTGTTACCACGCTACTTTGTATTTCCTCATTTGTTATTTGTTTCAACGTGTGAAATTTCTTGAGTTTTAATTTGCGTATTTCCTTAAATATTTCCATCCTGGTTGATGCATAGTTAAAGGTCTTTTTGGGGCAATAAGATAAACCCAACATCAGAATGTGTTTCTCTTTCTCACTTAGTGCCACATTGGCAAGGTTTATCACATTATAACATTATAGTTTTTTTTTATTAATCTTTATTAATTTTATACTTAAAAACAATATACAGCTGTAAATACGGCATGATAAGGTACATTTTCGTTTGTATTGTTGTGCTCTGTAGGTGTGGGAGCAAATCGCCATTTCCAACATTACAGGTACTCAATCCCAACATTAATTTACTACAAAGTTTATCAATACATGTTGCTGTACGAAGCCGTAAATAAACGTAATTTAAAAAAAACATTATACCACCCAACTAGTGTGCCTGTCCTATTTTTGTCGTAATTTATTACCGTAAGATGTGTCCTTTATGTGTAGTGAGGGTGACTAAGATCTTGCTATGATGAGTGCTATAATGGGAGTAGAATAGTGGAGTAATCATGCAGTGCATATGTCATTTTATGTGTACGTTCAGTTGGACCAGCTGAACGTGTGAGTCAGCTATGTCTGCTCGCCACCCCCTCGAATATATATTGCCCAGTGCTCCACACATGTGTAGATCTTAATGTGGGTACTCAGGGTGTCTAAGGAATGGCGACCAATTGCGATGCCGGTGCTACTGGTGCATCACCCAAGATCCTGTGTGTCGCCGAGGCTAGCTTCTACAGTAGTTACGTATTGTTGCCAGTCTACTGGTTGTGTTCTGGATGTTGTGCGTGGGGGTTGAGATGTCAGTGTCTTGTGTTCGGCTATCAGGGCACATCAAAGAGCAGGGGCCTGTTAGGGACCTCCAGGCAATATCCAAGGAGTATTTGGCCAGAACCAACGGCACGTCTAGGAATTTGTTGAGATTCTTATGTTGTGCATTCTGTTTGGTGATGCCTAGTAAGTAACGTGCGAACTGGGTTGTGATTGTAGTTCCTGTTGCAGCCATCAATATATCAGTATGTTTTGATGCGAGAGCATGTCCATACCATATGCATAAAATCAGTGCCCGAATCATGGCACTTGGGACTGACAACAATGGAAGTCGGATACATTTGCGACAGCATCTGTGTGGAGTTAAGTATGTGAGATGCAAAAAATTGAATTGCATGAATTTCAGGCTGACATTCATGGAGATGATTTTGGGGATTTGCACGCATTGTTTCCATTGCCTGTCTAATTTCAATGGAGAGCGCCGGTGTCCAATATTCACGTAATGGGGGTTATGAGAGGGCTGTGTCTGCTCTAATGTTGGTGACATCTCGATAGGGAGATCTGGGTCATACGGTGGGGGGCAGTGTTTGGCTATTACATAATGCAACCAGGCATTACGAGCTGCCTGTAATAAAATTCAGTCTATAGCTTTCTTGATTTGAGTTTTGGTGCCTGACAGCCACTCTATCAGATCTGATTGCGACAGCGTCACTGCCCAGGTATCTACTTCACCAAAGTTCTTTCTTGCAAGCCAGCGGATAGGCCACTGGACCTGAGCAGCTGCATAATATAGCTTGTAGTTGGATGCACCTAAGCCACCCTTTGAGATAGGAAGATGGATCTTCAATAGTGCAACCCTTGCTCTGGAGTTGCCCCATATTAAGGTTACTAGCAATGATCAAAACTCTTTAAATAATTTATGAGGCGGTCTATAAGGAAGAACGGTAAAGAAGTACAGGAGCTGGGGGAGGAGGAGCATGTTGGATAAAGCTATCCAGCCCATGGGTTATAGCGGGAGGATTGTCCAGAAATGAAGAGACGCTCTGGCACTGGAAATTGCCTTCCCCAGATTACTGTCTATCAAATCAAACAGGGAATGGTTGACCTGGACTCCCAAGTACTTAAATGAGATGCACATTCTAGTAAGTGGTGCATGAGGTTGCCACTGTTGCCGGGATAGGTGACATTGGGAATAAGACAGACTTATCCCAGTTGACTTTCAAGCCCAATAGTCGTGCATGGGCTTCTAGTAGCACCACTAGGCTTCGGAGCACCTCATCCTGATTTCAGAGATACATTAGTGCATCATCCGCATACAGAGACACTATGTGCCACTGCGTATGTACCTGTATACCCCATTCCAGTATGTGACCACAAAGTGCACAAGCCAGGGGCTCTATGGCCAGGGCAAAAAGAATTGGTGAGAGTGGGCACCCCTGTCTGGTGCTGCACTTGATGCCAAAGGATGGTCGTTGGACTTAACCCTTTTGGCACATTCACCCCTGAACTTTTTGCTTTTAAATGTGACCTGATGTTAGTTTTTTTTGGCTTCTGGGCACTTTAACACTGTGCCCCACTGTAAAGTGCGTGCGCAATCTGAGTGCGTGTTGTGAGATTGGCCTGACCTCCCCTAGGAATGCATGGAAGATATACGTGTCCATTGTAATTCCTGGTGTAAGAGGAGTGCAGGGGCGAGTTTGGTATGTGTGAACCCATGAGAATAAATGCTGCGCAATGGTGTGCGCAGATTTATTGTGTCTAGTGGAGAAGTGCCACTTTTAGAAGTTGACATTTCTGTGTGCAGTGAATGTGAATTGCCTGTCTGGCTTGTGAGTGACAGGGGCTGTCTGGTGTGCCTGGCTCCAGGAGCCAGGATGGGTCTGCCCGGTGGTGAATAGGGAGATCTGCATGTAGATGGGAGGGAGGAGTTGCACCTGGGACCTGAATAGGGCTGTGACTATCCTACACAATGCCGGCTTCACCTCCTGTGGTGCATCTGATGTCCCTAGCCTATCCTGTGAATAGAAGAAGAGGAGCTGAGCAAAATAAAGTGCTCAAGTGCTCCCAAACCAGTTGCATCTGGTTTTCACTAAACCCTGTGCTAGGGGACAAAGGAAATGTGTGTATAAGAAGGGACTTTGACCCCATGTATGTTGTTCTCTCTTGCTCCTAACTTGAGGGGGTCCTGCTGCTGCTGCCCGGCGCCAGGAGGTACCGCCACTGGGGACTGCCTACCTGCTTGAGGGCACTGTGAGCTGGCCTCTCACCTTCATTCTGACAGACTTTCTTTAGATTTTGCTGTAACGCCGGGGAAGGATTTATTTCTCATCCTAAAAAAAGCGCTTTTTTTTTTGTCCTAAGGAGCGACGTCATCGTGGGCTGCAGCGCCGAGCTGCGAGCATCTGCATGGGGGAATCCCCAGCGTGGAGATTCCTCTGCCATCCGACTGATTTCGGCGCGGGTGCCCACCCCGCATAATTGCTGCTTTATTATTTATTTTGCTGATGCCCACCCCTCTCTGTATTGGTACTTTTCAGTGGGACCCTACCCCTTATTGCCTGCATTACGTTATTTCTGCGAGCGGGTGCCCACCCCGCACTGGTGAAGGAAAGGTATCACCTCCGTTGGCCCGAGATCGAAATAGTACCATGAGGGCCGGCCCCCGATTTCCAGGAGTGCTGCCTTGGAGTAGTGGCTCCCATCGCTCCTTGAAACAGCCTGCCAGAGGCTGGGTCCGGGAGCTAGGAGGATCTGCGTTGCCGACTTGCCGGAAGGTTGCCTAACAACTGGGACTCTTGCGGCTGTTTCCCTTGGAGTGGAAGCAGGAAGTCCTGTCTCCACAGTTGCCGGGATGGAAGAGAGGGAATCCTGCCAGAGGTCGCATCACCGAGAGGAAAAAGGCAACCGTGAGCGGGAAGCAAAGCGGGACTCCCATGTGGTGAGGAGAGACCTGCATACTGTCTACAGCCGCCAGAAAAGCCCAGCTGAGGAGGTCTCCCATGAGCAGCACACGCACCAGGAGCAGCGCCAGAAGGGGAGTCCCCTAAACAGTCCGGTGAGTGGGGCTCCATGTCAGGTGGTTGGGGGGGTGTCGGGGCACACTTTTGGTGCCCGTCCCCGTGACCGGATGCTCCTTTCTCCTTCCTGCTGCCCAGCGGGACAATGGGCAGTGGCAGCCCCTTGGGAGCATTTTTGCTGCATCTTCCTATTGGCAGTTAGGAGCCCCAGAGTGGGGCTCCAAAGGCACAGTGGTGTCCCGGAGTGGGACGGAGAGGCACATTGGTGCCAGTGTCTTTTAGGTGGTGCCTTCAGCTGCCTCACGAAGGAGGGGGCAGCTGTAACATTTTTGGCCACATCTTTTAGAAAGCCCCGGTGGAGGCCCAGAAGGCACTGAGGTGCCAGTGCCCCCAAGTTGTGTCTACAGGTGCCCATGCTCCCTGCCACAGCTGCCCAGCACTTAGTGAGCAGCTGCCAGGTTTAGGCCCGCGCGGATTGCGCACCTGTGACCTTTGCTGCCTCGGCAGCACGCCCTGACACTTTTGAACAAAGGGCATTTGAGCCCCACGGAAGGCCAGTTGGCCTGGGGTCAGTATCTAAGGTGACTCTTACACAAGGTGATTGGTGATTTAGGTTTATGTTGGTAATTACCTGATGCCTAATGTGATTTATGCGTAATGTATTTATGCATCCTGCCTGATACCTCTACCAATGTCTTATGATTAGGAGGTTGTTTTGCCTAGTATGGTTTATGCTAGCGAGTTTATGTTTCCCTGCGTGATCTATGCCTAAGGTGAATAGTATTGCGTAGTGGGTTTCTACCTTTTACCAGTGGTTACTGGTTGTGTTCTACCATTATTATTTTGTGCCACAGTTATTCCATGGTCTACATCTACCATTTCTACTAAGTGCTGATTCTGACAGTGGCCCCATTGGCCCTGTCATGTGTAAATAATCCCCTGTAAATACTGCCCAGTGCCAGTTGGCTCAGTGTATATGTGTGATTATGATCTAATTTGTTCATGGTAATACAAAGGCTATTTGTATATATAACCTTCTGTAGAGTTCATTTTTGTGGTGTGCGTAGTGTTTTGCTGCTGTGTGTGTGTTGCGCAAAAGCTTTACACATTGCCTCCGAGATAAGCCTGACTGCTCGTGCCAAGCTACCAAGGGGGTGAGCAGGGGTTATCTTGGCGTGTAACTCCCTTGCCCTGACTAGAGTGGTGGTCTCTTCCTGGCTTTGGCGCAAGCCTTAGCCAACCAGAGATCCCATTTCTAACAATTGTGATATCTCGTGACCCATTTTTACTCTGGCTCGTGGGTTAGTGTATAATATTTTCACTCGGCATAAAAACTTGGGACAAATGCCAAATCTAACCAGCACCGCCAGTAAGTAGTCCCACCCCAGATATCGAAGGCTTTTTCTAAATCTAGGGCTGCTATCCAGTATTGCTCAGGTGTTGTTTGGGCCCATACTAGGAGTTTGAACAAACAGCGAATGTTCAGTCCAGTGCTCCTGCCCACTACAAACCCGTGTTGCTTTGTGTGGACCAGTAGTGGAACCACCTCCATGAGCCGGTTTGTCAACAATTTTCCCAGGTTCTTATAGTCCGAGGTGAGCAATGACAGCAGATGATACAAGCTCATTAGGAGGGGGGTCTCAACCAGGCTTTGGGAGGACCACGAGCACCACCTCACAAAGAGAAGGAGGTAATACGCCTCTATCAAAAGATTCTTTAAATATAGTTAGCAGAACAGAAGCCAACTCGGTTGAGTATGTTGCGTACAATTCTGTGAACCAGCCATCCATTCCGGGTTTTTTCCTCTTGCTAGCTGTTTGATGGTGTCTGAAATTTCAGCCACTGTGAGCGAGGCCTCTAGGTCTGTGTATTGGTCCTGCGTTACTTGTGTAAGAGCAGCCGGTTCTAAAAACTGTTGCATTGCCTGAGGGGCACCCGTTTCCTGGGCCTTGTAAAATGTTGTGTAATATTTATGAAAGGATTTGTTGATTTGCTCCTGTGTATTGACTAGATTGCCTTTCAATGTGTATATCACCATGATGGGTGGTTGCGTAAGGTTGCTTTTCAACAACCAGACAAGTGTGCTGCCTGCCTTGTCACCCTCCACGTGGCATCTAGCCGTGTACTGTTTATAATCTAGGTTGCATAATTTATCCATTGCTTCCTTATGTGCTAATCTGGCTTTGGATAATGCTTGTTGTATGTGAGATTCCCTGGTGGCCGTATGTTCCTGCTGTTTTATTACATCCTCTAGCCCATGTATCTCCTTAGTTAATGTCATACGAGTTCCATATACTGCCTGTATAACCTGCCTGTGCAGTACAACCTTGAGGGTGTCCCATTCTATGCCGACGTGTGTGGCAGTTCCCTTTTTAGTTTGAAAGTATGAGGTTATGGACTGTGATATGGTTGCATTCAGAGCAGGGTCACGGAATGCCAGCAATGGGAGGCACCAAGTCGGTATGCTAGGTCTGGACACCATCCAAATCAGATGAATTTGCAGGGGGCTGTGGTCCGATATCGTGCTGCCTAAATTTTCAGCATGAACCACAAGTTCTAGCCCTGTTTCCATACAGTATATGGCATCTATTCGCATGTACAGGTCATGGAGAGTAGAATAGTGTGAGTGCACCCAGTCTGTGAGGTGCTTTGGACGCCAACCATCTATCAATTGCATCTGTGTAGCCCAGGTGGACATATTATGTGCAAGCCTGACAGTCTGCGGTCAAGATTTAAGTCAGGTACACCATTATAATCGCCCCCACAGTAAGTGGGTTCCGAAGGGTCCCTAAGGAGTGCTGGAATTAGTGTCACAAGAAATGTGGCTTGTCCGGAATTAGGAGCATAAAGTGAAACCATGGATAATGGATGACCGTCTAGGGAGCCTTCTAGTATCACGTAGCTGTCCTGTGGGTCGACTCACGTATGTGCTATTTGTAATGGAGGGCCTGGTGCCACCTATATCAGAGTCCCTCTGGCATAGCCTGAATAAGTTGTGCCTATTACCATGCTGCTCCATCGTTTCCTGAAGGACTGCAGTGTTTTTTGTGTTAAATGTGTCTCTTGAAGAACAGCTATGGTGATGTTATGTCTGCATAAGTATTGGTAAACTTTGTGTCGCTTAACACAACCAGCCAGACGTGCATATTCTAGGTCAGCAACACATAATTATTTCTATGCATTTATACCAAAAAGAAAGAAAGAAAGTGCATATACATTCCTCGAATTCAGCAAAGTGGTAAATTGCATATATATTACCTACTGGCGGTCGCCAGTAGGTATATATAGTTAGGATTTTTTCTCTATGGGATTTTAGAAAATTCTATGTCTAATAACTTTGGCGTTTGTGGACGGAATTGGCTGAAATTTTCTGGAAAATGGAACATTTTGTTTCTGAGCAGCCCCTGGAAATTTGGGGGGGGGGGTTCGTCCAGGGGGGGTCGAGAAAAAAGGGGGGTCCCAAAACGTGTTTTTAACATTGAGTTTTCCATAGGGCGGTTGGCCTCACTTTTAGCCCGAACGGCTGAATGGATTTGCATGAAACTTGGCAAAATTGTAGGGACTGGTAGCCCGATGTGCCTTTTGTAGGTCTCAATATATGTGCTCCAGTGGATTTTGAGAAATTAACGTTTAAAAAAAGATATATATCTGTAAGCGCGCTCTGGGCAGCGCTCCGGTCCGCGGACCTTAAGCGTACCGGAACTTCGCGTAGCTAAGCTGATTGGCTCTCCGGTGTCTGTCAACATTCTAAACAGTCCGGAGCGGCCGCCATCTTGTCTCTCGGTAGGATTGAGAGACAAGAGGAGGCCAAAACAAAGGGGGAAATAACCATAAGGGGGCATACTAGATCCTCCCTGACCCCCTAGGTTTAATGTGGAGGTTTTAAAAGGGCCCCGCGGGACAAAAAAAACAAAAAAATTTTTTTGTTTTTTTGCGTGGGGAGCGCCCGGTCCGCGAACCGGGAAGCGTTCTGGGCAGCGTACTGCAATGAAAAATGAATGATAGACTTTTCAAATGCTGTATGTTAATTGATTGTTGGTTTTGTTGATTATTTTTTATTTTCTTTATTTTTTAAGCATTTTTTTTTATTGTGATTGTGTTTCATAATTTATTAAACCTTCTAACATTTCATTGTCAGAAATTTCATAATTATCATTGAATATACATTGTAGTCTCTGAGGGTGTAAAATGTCCTCATTTTCAAGGAGGTTATCTACTGCTTGTACACATTGCAGTAGTTCTTTGTCTAAAGTTTCATCGAAAAATTCAATATCATTTTCATCATTGATTTCTTGGCTGCTCTCTTGCAGGACAATTTGAAATTCAACTTTCTGTTCGCCTTCCATTTTGCCTGAAATTTAGATTAAAAAAATATATATTAGTAGAGATAGGGCACTGTTGGGATTAATTTTGGGCAGTGTATAGTATCAGAGTGGAAGTAGGAATATAAAAAAGTGTATGTGATTTAACGTAAGTAAATTCATAATTATACAAGAGAAGCCTAACTCCATCCATAACTATAACAGAGAAGTCTATCTAAATCTATAACTACTACAGAGGGATAGTATATAACTATCAGAAAAAGTTTACCATATTAACTTATAGTGCACAATATACTTCAGTTTTAAAAATAAAAACTTACCTTTAGAAAGAAGTTGAAGGAATTAGTGAAAATCCTATTGAAAATATATATTAGTAGAGATAGGGCACTGTTGGGATTAATTTTGGGCAGTGTATAGTATCAGAGTGGAAGTAGGAATATAAAAAAGTGTATGTGATTTAACGTAAGTAAATTCATAATTATACAAGAGAAGCCTAACTCCATCCATAACTATAACAGAGAAGTCTATCTAAATCTATAACTACTACAGAGGGATAGTATATAACTATCAGAAAAAGTTTACCATATTAACTTATAGTGCACAATATACTTCAGTTTTAAAAATAAAAACTTACCTTTAGAAAGAAGTTGAAGGAATTAGTGAAAATCCTATTGAAATGTACACCAAGAAGTAGTAGTCAAAATGGCTGTGTTTTCTTCTCTTCCTTTATATATATTCAGGTATATAACCAATCAAATGTCAGGTAAAAAAAGTAGAAAATGAAAGTAACATTTTAATTGGTTGTCAATTCCAACACTTCAGATGTGTTTTGTGAAGTAATTTACCTCACGGTATTTAGAGAGGTCTACAGGCTAAATGGCTAAATGGAATTCCAATCAAATTTGTGAAAATGGTAGGGATTGGTATGTAGTATGAGCTAGTCTATATTTGGTGAAATTGTCTCCAGTGTCTTTTCTGTGAACTACTTTCCCACCTTTTTTGATGGTGCGCTTCCCAGGGAGCGACCCGGTACGCGAACCGTTGAGCGCCCCGGTTCGCGAACCTTAAGCGTAACGGGAGTCCACCATTTTGTGTTTCGGTCGAATTAAGATACAAGATGGAGGGCAAATAATGTTCAGAATGGGTAGAAGGGGGCACGGTAGACTTATCTTGACCCCCTAGGTTTTGTGAGGGTGGCTGAGGAGGCTTATATGTGCGAAAAAAAAACATTTTTTTTAAAAAATTTCGCGAGGTTAGCTCCCGGTTCGCGTACCGGGTAGCGCCCCAGGGAGCGTACTTTGTTGAAAATTAGTGAAAAATTTTAGAGTAAAATAATAATTGTGAGTGATCAGATGTAGGGTAGCTCTGAGAAGAGCTTTTGGGTTTATGGTACATTTAGGTACTTATAAGTAGGTACCAATGCACATTCTTAAATTCAGAGTGAAAATTCTGTTGCCCTCATCTGAGAAGTGAACTCCATCTCCTCTGTAGATATCTTGCATGTAGTAACGCAAGTTATTGTTGTACAGGGAGCCCATTCCATGGTCTCTCATGTAAGCTGAAACAGATTTGTTTACATGCTTCCTCGACTTCTCAATTTGTGGACAAAATTGGTTTGACCACCTCCATTTCTGTCATTGGCATATATTTGAATATACCAAGGCAGTCTGAGGAAAAAGTGCCATTAATTGCTCAAAGGTGTCCTTTAAAAGCATTTCCAGACCTACACCAGTCAAAGTGCCCAAGTCATTACCTCCACAGTGCACAATTAACAGGTCAGGTTTGGGCAAATGCATAAAGGTTTTCACCAATGGTATCAATTGGTGACATTTTAATCCTCTGTGGCCAAACCACTTAATTTCCACATCTTGTAAATTGAGGTTAGGTAAATTCCTGTTTTCAGCGTACCTTTGAGCCCAGTGAATATAACTATGTCCAACAATCCAGACAGAAAACATGGTGTGAGAAGGTTCTCCTGCAGTCAGATGAAGTGTGGCAATGAAATGGCAGTTGAAAAAATGAGAGTTTAAAATGAAAAAAACTGTGGAGTTTCTGTGTTCATGAAGCAGTAACAGTGATTGGTGGATTTTGATTGCTGAAAACAGAAAGTTAGGGTGCACGGATGAGTTATTTGAAAGATGTATTTTGAATGGTCAATAAAAAATCATTAAATGAAAGAATGCACTGGATATGCAGGTGCACTGAGAGTTCAGAGTTCAATTGCAACATTGTTGTGTGAACTTGCAAACACCAGAAGTCTTCCAAGAGGTGGTTGCCATGCAGAAAAGGCAGAAAGGGCAGAGGGGGGAAGGGTTTTCATTTGAAAAAAAGTGAGGGAAGAGTTTTGATTGGGTGACATGAGAGATATGTGTGAAGAATTACAGCATTTCTGTGCTTTTGATAGCTGCAGACTCTGGAGTGCATACCTTTTGCTCTGCTGAAGACAAATTGGTGTGTTTCTGAGACTGTTTTCAAACTCAAAGTATTTGCTAAGGTGAGAAAATATTTCTTTAATTTAGATAGAGAATAGTCTGCTTTAAGGAGAAAATTATGAATTATGTGGCGCAAATTGCTTGTAAATATGCTCCCACCTGTGCATGGAAAATTTATATTTTGAATGTTTGTGTTACATAGCCATGTTAAAAGTGATACAAACATGCTGCAAAGGCAATTAAAAAACGCTTTTATGTGTCTTAAGGACATTTTAAGTAATTTTCCCATGTGCAGTGTTTTGAAATTATGATTTGAAAATCGTTTTTGGGGAAAAGGAATTGTTTTTAAATTTATGACAAGGACATAATGGTGTATGCTTCTTTATAAGGCAATTGACTGTCCCTGATGTTATTTTTCCCATTTTAATGTAAGACCTTTCTCTGTGGCGCAAATTGCTTGTAAATATGCTCCCACCTGTGCATGGCAAATTTAGATTTTAAATGTTTGTGTTACATAGCCATGTTAAAAGTGACCCAACCATGCTGGAAAGGCAATAAAAAAACACTTTCATGTGTCTTAAGGACATTTTAAGTAATTTCCCTGTGGGCAGTGTTTTCAAATTATGAATTGAAAATCGTTTTTGAGGTAAAGGAATGTTGTTAAAATGTATGTGCGCCATATGCCCCCAAATTTCTTTTTCAAGGGTGCAGCAGGGTGTTATTGAGACACCCCTGCACCTTTGGAAAAATTCCTAATTTGCGATGAGCTAATTGCTAATCGCAAATTGCACCTTCTTTCATATGGGCATCCTGGCGCATGGAAATGAATGGGTAATTTGCAATTAGCAATTTGCTCATCGCAAATTTGGAATGGTAAAGAATCGCTATTTATTCCTTAAAATTCGCTATTTTGGAAATGCAAAATAGTTATATGATACATATGGCGGTTGATGTCTAACAAGATAAGAAGCTTAGGGATACATTTATGATGACTGGCGCAATGAAGTGGACATCACTTACTTCATTGGTTGAGCTTTACATGTATTATGTCCTCTGTATTCTTCATCAAGCGTAACTTTAATCTGCAATCCTGAGTAGGCCTCACCTTAAACAAACCTCTGGATAGGCCACATCTTATTGTCATCCTGAATTAATCATTTAAAATGCTAGGGACAGATTTATGATAGGTGTATGCTTCTTTTGCGCCACTTACAAAACACTGTCCATGGGGAAATGACTTAAAATGTCCTTAAGACACATGAATGTGTTTTTTTAAAGCGTTTGCAATTTTTTGGGGTCACTTTTAACATGGCTATGTGACTCAAACAGTCAAAATCTAAATTCACCATGCACAGGTGGGAGCATATTTACAAGGAATGTGCTCCATGGGGAAAGGTCTTATAATGTAATATGGGAAAAATGACATCAGAGACACTGAAATGCCTTATAGAGAAGCATACACCATTATGTCCTTGTCATAAATTTGCAAACCATTACTTTTCCCCAAAAACGATTTTCAAATCATAATTTGAAAACACTGCACATGTGGAAATGACTTAAAATGTCCTTAATTCAAAATTTGCTATTCCTTATTTTGCGATTGCACTGAAGGATTTGCAAAATCAAGCGTAACTTTAATCTGCAATCCTGAGTAGGCCTCACCTTAAACAAACCTCTGGATAGGCCACACCTTATCGTCATCCTGGATTAATCATTTAAAATGCTAGGGACAGATTTATGATAGGTGTATGCCTCTTTTGCGCCACTGTGCGTCATTTTTATGATGCAGCGGCGGTGCAAAAGATTTGCTATGAGGCGACAAAATTACAAATTGATGCATTTAGGCAGATATGTCATGGTGTAAAAAAAACGTACCACATGAAACCGATGCAGCAGTGATGCAAAAGATGCACCATGTTGCAAGACAGGCCTCACTTGGGGCCATATGTATCAAGCTAATTAGCATTCGCAAAGATCAAAATTCTGCGAATTTCGGCCTTTGCGAATGCTAATTAGACAAATGGTATGTATCAAACAAGTTTGATGCAAAATAAGGAATAGCAAAATTTGCTATTCCTTATTTTGCGATTGCACTGAAGGATTTGCAAATTTTGCGATTACTTAAATGCAATGTATCAAACAAAAAATATGTAAAAAAATGACATTAAGGATTTGGAAACTACCACCAACTTCTAGTTGGTGGTAATTTGTGAATTCTTTTCAAAAAGCTTTTTTTCCAAAAAACAAAAGGTGCCATATGACGCCCATACATGCCCTTAGGGCATGTATGTGCGCCATATGCCCCCAAATTTCTTTTTCAGGGGGTGCAGCAGGGTGTTCTTGAGACACCCCTGCACCCTTGGAAAAATTCCTATTTTGTGATGAGCTAATTGCTAATCGCAAATTGCACCTTCATTCCTATGAGCCTCCTAGCCCATGGAAATGAATGGGTAATTTGCAATTAGCAAATTGCTCATTGCAAATTAGGAATGGTAAAGAATTGCTATTTATTCCTTAAAATTCGCTATTTAGGAAATGCAAAATAGTTTGATGGTACATATGGTGGTTCATCTGTAACAAGATAAGAAGCTTAGGGATACATTTATGATGACTGGCGAAATAAAGTGCAAATCACTTACTTCATTGGTAGGGATTTACATGTATTATCTCCTCTGTATTCTTCATCAAGCGTAACTTTAATCTGCAATCCTGAGTAGGCCTCACCTTAAACAAACCTCACCTTATCGTCATCCTGGATTCATCATTTAAAATGCTAGGGACAGATTTATGATAGGTGTATGCCTCTTTTGCGCCACTGTGCGTCACTTTTATGATGCAGCGGCGGTGCAAAAGATTTGCTATGAGGCGACAAAATTACAAATTGATGCATTTAGGCAGATATGTCATGGTGTAAAAAAAACATACCACATGAAACCAATGCAGCAGTGATGCAAAAGATGCACCATGTTGCAAGACAGGCCTCACTTGGGGCCATATGTATCAAGCTAATTAGCATTCGCAAAGATCAAAATTCTGCGAATTTCGGCCTTTGCGAATGTTAATTAGACAAATGGTATGTATCAAACAAGTTTGATGCAAAATAAGGAGTAGCAAAATTTGCTATTCCTTATTTTGCGATTGCACTGAAGGATTTGCACATTTTACGATTACTTAAATGCAATGTATCAAACAAAAAATATGTAAAAAATGACATTAAGGATTTGGAAACTATTGTGGTAAATTGGTGGTAATTTGTGAATTCTTTTCAAAAAGCTTTTTTTCAAAAAAACAAAAGGTCCCATATGACGCCAACACATGCCCTTAGGGCATGTATGTGTGCCATATGCCCCCAAATTTCTTTTTCAGGGGTGCAGCAGGGTGTTCTTGAGACACCCCTGCACCCTTGGAAAAATTCCTAATTTGTGATGAGCAAATTGCTAATCGCAAATTAAACCTTCATTCCTATGAGGCTCCTAGCCCATGGAAATGAATGGGTAACTTGCAATTAGCAATTTGCTCATTGCAAATTAGGAATGGTAAAGAATTGCTATTTATTCCTTAAAATTCGCTATTTAGGAAATGCAAAATAGTTTGATGGTACATATGGCGGTTCATCTGTAACAAGATAAGAAGCTTAGGGATAGATTTATGATGACTGGTGCATCACCAGGGATGTGTCAGTCATCCTGCACCGCTGTTCCATCACCCATGGTGTGCTGCATTTACAATGCGGGGCATCATGGGGCAAAAATGGCACAGATGCGTGATGTATCTGTGCTGTAAAGGTAGTGATTGCTGGAGTTGTATCGCAAGTGCGATGCAGCTCAAGCAAGGCTCAGGGGTGCCCCATCTCCACAATGTTGCATCAAGACCTATGCCTGCTTAAAGCAGGCGCAGGGTTTTGACGCAGCTTTCTCCTATCTGATTGTAAATACGGCACACCATGGGTGGCAGAGCAGCGGTGCACGTTAACTGGTGCATGCCTGGGGATGTGCCATTTAACATAAATCTGCCCCTTTACATTTAAGTATGTGCAGGACACACAGAGTCGGTGAGGCTTATCCAAGGTTAAGAAGAGATGAGTCCTGTTCACTGAAAAATTAGACATAGGCTTCACCTGCTCAGCATCGCTGGACATGGCTAAATAATAGCTGCAAAATATTACTCTTGTTAAACAATTTTACTATTATAATCTCTGAGATTTGTCTCTTACTCTGCAACATCTCATTGTTGTTATCTTTCTTTAAAGATAAAGACAACATCAACATGAGCGACAATCTGCAATCAGTTGATTTTGACCTCATCCTTGAACTTGTAATTGAAACATCAGTGGATGTTGATCCCTTGGATGATTTAAATCCTGAGGATGAAGAAGAGCGTGATGAGGATGCAGATTTGTCCGAATTATATGACATAGGGTGGGAAGCTGACCTGCTTGAGCCTATGGAACTATAAACATTTATTTTTAAAATTTATAATAAATAAAAAGTAAAAGTGTAAACCGTTTAATTTAAAAATAAAGACACCTTCAAAAATAGGTTATGTGTAGTGTCTTCAATAAAATATTAAAATATGCTCATAAAATTAGATCAGATTCACATATAAAATAGCACAGGTAACATAAATATAAATGTCATTTCTTTTCTGCTATTTCTGTATTGTAATTTTGCCAAGGATTAAAAAATCTTCTATTTAAAATGTCAAGTAGTGTGTTAAGTTTTTGATCACTGTTATTGATTTACTGTTTGGTAATAATGGGTAATAACATTTTTTATTATATTTTACCACAGATTCAACTGCAGATCATTTCAAGATTTCACCATGCCAACAATAGAAAGACAGAGAAAGGCTGCAAAACGTCAAAGACAGCAGGTGAAACAAAATAAGCAGCAGTCCTCTAACAAAAAGATTTGTCAAGTCACGAAGAAAGCACCGGGTAAGAGCACAAAATATTTCATAAGAAATATGTGTAGTAAAAAAAATATTACTACAGAAAATGTTTCAGTCCATAAAAAGAGAACCAATTCAAATGGAAAGGAAAGGCCAATCAAAAATGTTACTGCTAGAGCAAGAGATAACTCTGTGCATGATAGTAGAAGGAAACAACAGTTTAGGGACATTCGTAAACGAATGTTCCGCAACAGGATAATTGGCAATTTGTTAAAAAATATTAAGAAAGGTCAACAGAAAGTGCTTTTTTATAAGAGAAAAAAAAAGTTGAGAAAGTTATTGATCAGGCATTTGAAATTAAACGTAAGTTATTTATTTTGATAATCAATAGAATTAGGAAGCTAGACAAGGCAATTTATGATTTCAAAAGAAATAGTAGATGGAAGAGAATAGTTAATCGTAGTAATTTTTGTGAAGTTTTTTCTGGAGAATGGATGCATAGTTCAAGCTGTGAGGCATTTTTTAATGAGGAGAGTTATTTCCAGGATAATGATTTGGTGCATGCAGTTGACACCAGTGGTCGTGCTTATGAAGTGAAAGATGGTTGTCCAGTTGAAAAAGAAAAACTTGTGACAACAGAGACAGAAGAGGTGTTAGGTAATGAGGTTTTAGGAAGACGTGCTAAGGGTCCTGTGTACACCTGGAAGTGTAGTAGTATTTGCAGTGTGCGACAGGATTCCATCAATTTGCTTTGTGATTTTGTACGGTCATTTAATAAGAAAAGTTTGAAGCAGAAAATAAGGTTGTTGCAAGAATTAGATCCTTGCAGAGTGAGAGAAGTGACAGGTTTGTATGGTCATTCACTGGCTTGTCTTTCCAGGAGAGTATGCCAGAGTGTTTTTCATCATTTCAGGATGCTAGCAGTGCATCATAATAAAGTGAGGAAATTAGTTAGAATGTTGTATTATGCTAAGAGTCCAGCAATTATGCTTAAAAATTATGCGCTGCTCTTTTGCATGGTTCTGAAATAGATGTGAAGAACATATGTGAAGAAATTGAGTTTTGTTACTTTGGAAGTAAAGAGGAGAATGTTGAAATTGACCCAGAAGAAGATGGTAATGTGGAAGATAGTGTACAGGTTTCCAGTACAGATAATTTCCAGAGGGAAATTGCGACGTTTCAGGTGAAATCAAGTGAGAGGCCTAATTTCACTTGTGTGTGTTGTCGACGCACTTATTATAAGAATCAGACTAAGTTAGTGGATTTATATGCAAAAAGTGAAAGGGAAAATAATAGTGAATGGAAGGATTTTGCAACATACTTGATGGTAGAAAATTGTTTTGATTTGGGATTCGATCAACGTGTGTGTACTTATTGTTGTTGCAAATTAAATCAAAACCAGATGCCTGCTAGAGCAGTTCATAATAATCTGGAATTGGTTGAGATTCCTTCTGAATTGAAGGATTTAAATACTTATGAATCTATTTTGATTCAAAGTATCCATCCCTTTCAGGCTATTGTAAGAATGGAGCCAAAGACAGGGAAATTGCCTCCATCAGATTTACAGAGAGGATTAAAGGGAAGAGTTGTTTATTTGCCTCTAGATTTGAAGAAAAACATTAACACAATTGGAGTAGAAAAAGTGGAAGAGGAACCTCTGGTTATCTTAGTTAATGGGGTTCCGACAAAGAATAAGAAAATATGGCAAGATTTAGTAGATGTTAGGAAAGTTAAAAAGGCAACATTGTATTTGAAAAAAAATAATAAATACTATAAGAATGTATATGTTGCAGAAGAGGAAGTAAGTGAGGAAGAGGATAGCGATTTGTGTGCTGGTCAAATTGAGAAAGTAGAACCCTCTACTAGTGAAGAAATATATGAACATTATAGTGTTCATCCTTTGCATTCCAAGGAAGTCATGGGGAATGCTATTGAGTTGTTTCAAATGAAACAAGCCAAAGGGAGTCCCATTAGTGTTTGGGAGGAAAGTTTGGAAGCTCGGTGTTTCCCACAGCTTTTTCCAACAGGTCAGGGAGGAAGATATGATGAGCGACCTCATCAAATTCCTGCTTCTGAATACCGGACTTTGCGATTGTATGCAGGAGATGCTAGGTTTCGACAATGCATTCCTTATTTGTTTCATCTCCTGTTTGAAAGCGATCTGTCTGGACTGTCATATGCAGTGAACCACATCTTGAAAAGTGGTATACACATGCAAAACATCTCGGCAAGTGACTTTATGGATAAAGTCAATGTCCAAGACAGTATTTTGGATTCTCACCTGATTAATCTCATGGCGTGTCAGCGTGGTACTAATGAGTACTGGTACCGTCGTCATGGTGATTTAAAATGTATGCTGAGGAACTTAGGTACTCCCACATGGTTCCTCACTCTGATCTGTGCCGAGTATGGCTGGGAAGACTTACTTGAATTTCTACGAGAGGCAAATGCTAACGTAGATAACATCGAATTCAAGACACCCGGAGAACTGTGCTCTTTGGATCCAGTCAATGTATGTAGGTACTTCAATCATAGATTTGAAGCTATGATGTCTTTCATCATGAATAAGAAGAATCCACCTCTTGGAGAGGTGTTGGATTTCTTCTGGAGAAAGGAGTACCAAGCAAGAGGTGCTCCTCATATACATATGTTGCTGTGGATCAAGGATGCACCTAAATTTGGAACGGATCCAGAAGACTCAGTGATGAGTTTCATCCAACAGTATTCTACGTGTGCTGTTCCAAACGCAAAGGAGAAGAAAAGCCTAAGAGAAAAAGTTCTGCGTTTCCAAAGCCATCGATGTGGAAAGTACTGCCGTCGTAAATTCCGAAACAAGGACAAGTTCTACACCAAATGTCGTTTCGGCTTTCCACGACCGGTGATTTCTAAAGGAAGAGTAAACAGTTTGATGTCTTTGCTGCGACACAATGTCATGAAGAAATCACCTAAAAACACATACAATTTGAAGAGGAACGAAGAGTCCAAGAACATCAATGACTACAACCCGGTGATTTTGTCCATGTGGAATGCTAACATGGATATACAGTTTGTGGCTGATAACTGTATGGCTGTGGCTCGGTATGTGACGTCTTACATCACCAAAAAAGAAAAGACAGAATTGAAGGATATGTGGGAGGACATTTCCCATGAAAAGAGCCTCAGTAAAAAGTTGTACAGTTTCAGTCTGAAGATGTTGTCGCATCGAGAAATCGGAGCGTACGAATGTTCTGACCGGTTGTCTTCAGCAAGTCTCTATGCCAAGTCCAGGAGTATCGTTTGGGCGAGTCTTGGTCTTGCTGCAACGCGTAATCGAGTTCTCAAACCTGTCCGGGAAATTGAGTATTTGGCGGAAAAGGAGCCAAACAGTACCGACATTTTGAAGACCAACATGTTGGATACATATTATCCAAATCGAAGCATTCACCTCGAGAATGTTTGTCTGTATGAGGTTCTTCAAAATTACATATTCAAGAGGAACATCAAAGAAGATACTGAGAAAGGAGTGTATGCTGTAATAGGAAGTGAGGGATGTCTGGTCAAGCAAAGAAAATGCCACTTGATAAACCATCGAAAATTGAGTGGCGAATCTCCTGAAAAAAAGGAGTTTTTCTATTTAGCACTTTTGCAACTTTTCAAGCCTTGGCGTGCAGAAGAGGAACTGCTTGGAGATTTTCTCTGTTACGAAGACTCTTTCAATGCCGCCAAGGAGACCATAGAATGTCCTGCTTTTCCCAAATATGTAGAAATGTTGAATGCGGAAATTGAGCAGGAAGCAACGATTGCAGCCGAGATTGCCAGAGACAGTTCTCAGGACAGTCAGAGTTCTGCTTCATTGAGTCAGGATCCACTAGGAGGACCTGTTATTGAAAATGAAGCTGCCACTGCTATGAATGAAGTGGAAAGAGCCATGGCACATGCTCAAGAGGATGCGGTTAACTTAGAAGAGTTGGAAAGACAACTCAACGTTGAGCAGAGGAAAATATATGACGAAGTTACCATGCAAATTGATCATGGATTAAGTCATGATAAGAAAGAGTGCTCATGTACGTCGTTGAAGCCTGTCCGACTGTACGTGAGTGGAGAAGCGGGAACTGGAAAAAGTTTCCTCATTAAAGCAATTTCATGCTATTTGCAGGAAAGGACAGAGTCATCGCTGTCTTGTGTTGTCACTGCTCCAACTGGACTGGCAGCACATAATATTAAAGGGATTACTTTACATCGTTTACTGATGCTGCCAGTGGAGCATGACAACAAATTACAATATCACAAGCTATCTGAAGATGCTTGTTTTGAAGTTTCAAGAATCTTGAGGAAAATGAAACTTCTTATCATTGACGAAGTAAGCATGGTTTCCAATGTCATGCTTGCCTTTGTGCATTTGAGAATGCAAGAAGTTCTCAAAACAGAGTATGATGTGTTATTTGGTGGCAAACACATCATTGTTTTCGGAGATCTTCTGCAGCTGACACCAGTGAAAGGGCAACCTGTGTTCAAAATGCTCACGCATGAAGATACCAGGAAGTGCCTAGGCAGCATTGGCAACGTCAATATATGGTTAAACTTCAATTATGCTGAACTGCATGAAAATATGCGTCAGGCGAAGGATGAAGTTTACAAGACTATTCTACAAGATGTTAGAATTGGAAAAGTGACCGAGCATGGGAAAGAAGCTTTACATGCACGATTACTGTCAAATTTATATCCAGAACAAGATGTTGTGCCTGAGAATATTTTTCAGAAAATTACTGAGAAGAAATCTGGAATATGTTTGATGCCAACTCTTGCAGAATGTGCCAAATTTAACAACAAAATGTTGCATTTAGAAAAGCAAGAGATTGTGAAACTGGAAGCTATTGACAGAGTAGAGCATATGGGATCAACAATTATTTTGTCTGAGAATCTGAAAACAAAATTGGATTCATTAGAGAAGAGTATATCTAAAACTGCAGGTTTTGAAAAGACTCTGAATGTGTGCTTAAACTGCCGTATAATTTTAAGAAGGAATTTACATGTTGAAAGAGGTCTGGTAAATGGATCAATGGGTAATGTTGTTGATTTTGTGAAATACAGAAATAGAGATGGAATTGAATTTTTAAAAATTAAATTTGATGGCATTGAGGAAGTACATCTAATTGGTCGTTGCTCTGCTAGATTTTTGCTTGTAAAAGACTTATATGTTCGCCGTAAGCAGTTTCCTGTTTGCTTGGCATATGCGGTGACAATCCATAAATCGCAAGGTTTAAGTGTAGACTGTGCATTGGTGAATATTGGCAGTTCTGTGTTCAAGGAGGGTATGGCATATGTGGCATTGTCACGAGTTAGAACTTTATCGGGATTGTACTTGATTGAGTGTGATGTCACAAACATTTGTGCGGATCTAGATTGTGTTAAGGAATACAATAGGTTAAGAAGAGAGTATGCGCCACATTTGCCTCAGTATCCTTTGTTTGAGAAACGTGTGGTAGGCCGGAAACGAAGAAATGTGACCAATACTGGGGAGGTTGTACAAAAAGACGAAAAGTCGATGAACCTAAAATTACAAGCAGAAACAAAAAGGATTCTGTTGAAGATGTTGTTGGTTTTCAATTTGAAAACAGTTCTGGTGTCAACTGCTATGCTAATGTAGTGGTTAATGTTTTGTTTTCTCTAGAAAATGTCAAAGAAGAGATTGTGGTCAATTCTGATCAAAGATTTTGCAGTTTGTTAAATTCTGTGTTAGAGAAATGTAGCACTGATAGAAGAAACATAGAAAGTGTGTCTGAAATTCGAAATCTGTTAGACAGATGTTCAGGCCAAACACAATTCTCTCAAAATATTCAGCAAGATTGTCAGGAGTTTTTAATGTATATGCTTGATGTATTGCATGCTGAAGGTGTAGATGTAGATCAGCTGTTTGGGCTTTCTTATCAATGGCAGCATGACTGCGAGAACTGTATGGTATCAAGTACTACTAGTGTAGACTCAGAAAGATTTATATATTTAACTTTGCCAGACAGTAAATCAGTCTCCTTTAATAAGCTAGTAAAAGCAGCTGATCACAACATGGAGTGTAGCCAATGTAAATCTGAAATGATGTCCACATTATTTATACGAACATATGGCCAGTATGTCATTTTAATGTTCCAACGATGTAGGCCTGATGGAACAAAATTGACAACTTTAATTAAAAAATTTTTAGCTTTGCAGTTGTCAATATCAGGAAGGACTTTTGTAACTGCAGCAATTATATATCATGACGGCCCTTCAATAACATCAGGACATTACACAGCTTATTTAAAGTCTAGAAATGGCTGGTCATTCTGCAACGATTCTGTTTTAATTTTCACAAAAAAATTGCCGTATGACCTTAAAAACTCTTACCTGGTGTTTTTAAAACCAAAATTTTAGGGAAATAATCTCGGGATGTGCTCTGTGGAATTTCAAGAAGTTCTAATGGCTCCTACACAATTTGGCCTTGAGGATAAGTGTAGTTCAGAGACATAACTTCTAACCATAAGACTGGACGTCATGGAGAAATTAGTGCACTTTGAATGAGTTCAGAAAAACTATTTCTTTTTATAAGCTAATTGAAGCAGCCAATCAAAACATAGAGTAGAGGGAATGTAAGTCTGCAACGCTGTCTACTGTTTTACATTGCTTTGTGATTGAAAGTGATGTAGAGAATTAAATCATTGTAGTAGTCATAGAGTTAGTGTAAGTCTGCTTCATAGTAAGCAGTATCAGTGTCATAGGAAATGTAGAACATGACTGAGCAAGAAGGGGAAGATATTACTATTCCAGGATTGTGAAAATGATCTTCAACATTTTAATTCTGAAAGTTGCGGAAATGCCAAATGACGGGATTGGCTTACAAGAAATCCAAGAGTTATAAATGGGTCTGACAAGATTTGGCCTTGTGGAAACTTGTGGTAGAGAGCAAGAAGTCATTTATTGCATGTAACATGTTTTTAAAAACGATGGAGATTTTCTTTCAGAAAGTGGCGGGCTGAAAGTAATAACAGCACAAAAGAGTGTAAGCTGTTCATAGGACATCCTTTGACGTCATGGAAAGTAAGTTAACTTTAAGGAGTTCTGAATTCTGATTTCTTATGTTGTATGGGTTTTTTAAACACAATCATTTTGATTGTGTTTTTTTTTCCCCGCTGTTATATGATGAATACCTTCAAGTCACTGTTTTTAGTGAATTTTGATACATTCTGAGAACAGCAAAAATAAACCATTTAACATGTATAATTAATTCTGTACTGTTTGCATTTATGATGTATATGTAGAACTGTGTAGGAGGCATGGAGAAGGTGAGGCTTCTGTAAGTGTCAAAGCTGTTGCATGCAGTGCTGCACTTCTGCGTATTCTTTCATATGCTAGACTACATCTGCACAATGAGATACCTAAGCAAAGGAAACACAAGTGATGTGATTGTGAAATGAGCAAAAGAAATTGCACGTATTTCAATTACATCACCTGTGTTTCCTATCATTACGAATCACATTGTGCAGATCAAGTTTAGGTCTGTCCAGGGAAACATAGGAGGTTTGGACTTTGTTCAAGAGTGCAGTGGACATGACTCACTTCATTGGTAGACCTTCACATGTATTATGTCCTCTATTCTCTTCAACAACTCGAAATTTCATCTGCAACCCTGAGTAGGCCTCACCTCAAACAAACCTCTGGATAGGACACATCTTATTGGCATCCTCAAGCAATTATTTAAAATGTTAGTGTCTTGCGACACTTTTCTGAGACAACAGCAATGCAAAAGATGCACCATGTTTTAAGATAGGCCTCACTTCATCTGCATCAAGATACTGTTAGTTTAAAATGTATATCTTTATGACTGTTTTGGGGGCCTGGAGAAGCAGAAGCTTCTGTAAGTGTCAAAGTTGTTGAAAAACTGTTTGTCCTTCAATCTTTTCCCTTGTCTTTTGTAATTTTTAAATACATGTTTTAATATTTTTGAAATGTTTGTTCTCTCTTTCACAGATTGAAAGTATAAAAACAAAAAGTGAGTAATTTAACGACAATTATAAGGTAAATGCTTTGTACTCTTTTCGTTACATTTCTATCACATTCACCTACTATTAGTTCCACTGCTTCATTTCTTTAACCCTCAGTTTCCTGCCTTTGCTACTTCCATCATTCCTTTCTCTATTACCTACTTACTCAACTCCTTCCATTCTTTTTCTCAGTCCCTCTCTTCTCATAGTTCCTCACTCTTGTTCACTCACTCCGTCTCTATTACTCTTAGTGTCTTTGACTGATCACTCTATCACTACTTGTTCATAATGCTTTCTCTGTGTAGTTGAAGCACACTAAGGGGCATATTATGAACACAGCCAATAAAATTATTGCTCTTTTTATTGGCAGAAAACTGGTGCAAAAGTGGTTTTAGCGGCAGTTTTCTGCCGCAAAAGCAGCTTTAGCGACACATTTCTGCCAATAAAAGCTGCAAAACTTTTATTGCCTATGTTGATGATATGGCTCTATGTTACTTACATTTCTTTGCTGTTTCAATTAATCTTTTTCTGTTATTTTTTGTTTTCTGTTTTCTATTTTTTCTCTCTGTTATTCCTCATGTTTTAATCTTATTTTGAACATTCACTCACATTCTCCAAGAAACTCTTCTTTGTTAATGTTATACTCTCTATTTTTTTCTTTCACTTCGTTATCTATTTTGTTTTTCACAATTATACCCTCTTCCGTCTTTTCTTCGGTAAATAGATCTATTAAACAGTATGTCTTCTTTACTCCCTATAGCTGTCTTTCTTTTAACATCACTCTCTGTTTACTTTCCTTATACTTACTCTTTTTTTTTTTTTTTTTTTTTTGGTTAGCTCCCAGTCCGCGTACCGGGAAGCTAACCCGGGAGCGAACCAAAAGAAATAGAGCTTGCCAGAGTGCTAAACATTCTAGCAATTTTTTTTGAAAGGGAAGGTAGTTCTGAAAAGAACTTTTTTTTAAATATTTTTGTTGTTTTATATATTTTTTTTATTTTTTGAACATTTTTTGTTTTTTTTGTATTTTTTGAACGATTTTATATTTTTTTGGTTTTTTTGGGGGGGGGGAAACAACAAAAAACAGGCGTTGAAAAGGGCTCAACAGGAGCAAAAAAAAAATTACTGGGGGCGGTTAGGGCAATCATGGTGTTCATACGCCAGGTTGAGTGCATTGATGCTCATGTTGCCACACGCTAACAACGCACGACAGTGCATACAAGAGTGTATCAAGTGGCCAAAATTTTCTTGTATATTTGGCACAGTTTCCCGTGCCTCTTCTGGTGTTAATGAAATTGGTAATCTTGGTCTGGCCACAGGAGTTGGTCTTGGATTGTCCTGCATATCCCTTATTTCCGCCCGGCTGTAATTGAGCGGATGCTTCCTTGTCATGTGCCTGTGCATTGTGTGATTTCCGTAACTATATTTCTTGTCCGTCCCTCTGGATAATTGTTCTTTGCATATGAGGCAGGTGACATACCTCGCATTGACTTTTTTTTGGCCACTAGGGATCGAATAAAACTGCCAGATGAAACTGGCTTTCTTTCTGGAAACCCGGGGCACCTCTTCTAAGAACTGTGGTTCTTCTCCCTCCTCATCCATTTCTTCCTCTTCCTCCTCAGTGTTGGTCATGACCTGGGGAGGTGGTCCTCTCTTCCCATGAGGAGGTGGTGGTGGTGGTGGGGGTCCACCAGCTGAAGCTACCAATGAAGCCATTTCTCATATAGTAGTAAAGGTCTTCCTCTCACAATGATGAAAGTCAGAGTGAGGAAAGAAGGAGGGGTTTTCACCATTTGGGAAAAACAATACTTCTCAACCAATGAAAAGTGTTATTTTTAGGTCACCTGACCTAGCCTTACATCATTATGAAACCAAAAGTGAAATGAACCAATGAAAAGTTTTATTAACAAGTCACATGACCTCTCACGCTCATGTTACGCGCTCCGGTCCGCGCCCCGGATAGCTTCCGGGTCGCTGCGCTTCGCGCCTCGGTCCGCGCCCCGGGACACTTCCGGGTGCGCTAACGCGGTACGTCACAAGACGCATTACGCGGCAACGCGATACGTCGCGCTTTCGCGACGCGCCGCGGATCGCTTCCGGGGAGCTGCGTTTCGCGCCTCGGTCCGCGCCCCGGGGCACTTCCGGGTGCGCTAACGCAGTACGTCATAAGACGCATTACGCGGCAACGCGATACCGTCACTATGTTGATTTCTTACCGGTTCGCGGACCGGGTCGCGGCATTAAATTGAGCTAACGGGAAGCTTCCCGGTTCGCGGACCGGGAGCGAAACAAAAAAATATTTTAAAAAAATTATTAATAAACATATAAAATATATTTTTGGATTTAAAGAAGAATACATTTTACAGCTATAGATATTAGCTTTTAAAAAACCAATGAAATTCACTGAAAAAACCATAGGTTATAGACCATATATAGTTAGGAATTAGCATTTACAAAACCTTGAAAATTCACTGAAAAAACCATAGGTTATACACCATATATAGTTAGGAATTAGCATTTAAAAAACCTTATTTTACTCACACAAAACCATTGAAATTCCATATATAGTTAGTTGTACTAACTATATATCGCGCACCCGCAATCCACTGCTGATCATGTCACATATTACATCATTCATGACATGGTCAGTGACATCACTGATGACATCACTGATGACATCTCAAATGACATCACTGATGACATCACTGATGACTACATCCAGTGACTGTATGTTTCTGTAAAGTTAAAATATGTCTTACATATTGAAGAATGAGTGGATTTATAAGTGTCTGGATGAAGGATTTAGTAGGTGCATGACTGACTGTATGAGTGAGTGATTAAATGTGTCTCACTGAGTGCATGGGTTAGTGACTAAACTGTCTTAATTTGTGCATCATTATGTCTGTTGTTCTGTAAACTGCTGCATGTGTTAATCATTAGCTATATGATTAACTATATGGGTTATTGATTGGTTGCCCAAGTATTTGTATGGGAGAGTGTATGGGTGGCTGGGAGGTGTATGACTCTCTGCATAGATGTGTGAGCAGTTGATTCACTAGGTGTATGGGTTCAAAAGTGCATGTGGAAACATCTGTATGGGCGGTTGACTGTGTGCATGAGTGTAATGGTGAGTGAATGGATATCTCAGTGCTACATGTCAAAGTAAGTACATATGTACAACACAGTACATGTGAGAGTTGACATATATAAATAACTATGCATAAGAGCCAGTGAATGTGTGAGTGGCTGTATGGATCATTGTGAACTTGTATCAGGGATTGTATGAGAGAGTAAATATGTGTTAGTATATGTTTCAATAAGTAAGGTGTGTATAACTGTATAGTTGAGGAAATTGAGGTGTGATTGATTCTTTGCATGACTGACTAGGTGTGTGAGTAACTCCATGGATGAGTGACAGTCTGTGAGTGTCTGTTTACACTGAGTGTATCTAAGTTTTTATTAGAGTCTGAAGAGATTCATCGTATTATCACATGAATAATGTCATCAGTGATCTCATCAGTGATGTCTTTTGAGATGTGATCAGTGATGTCATCAGTGATGTCATCGGTGATGTCATTTGAGATGTCATCAATGATGTCATCAGTGATGTCATCAGTGATATCATCAATGATGTCATTTGAGATGTCATCAGTGATGTCATCAGTGATGTCATTTGAGATGTCATCAGTGATGTCATCAGTGATGTCATTTGAGATGTCATCAGTGATGTCATCAGTGATGTCACTGACCATGTCATGAATGATGTAATATGTGACATGATCAGCAGTGGATTGCGGGTGCGCGATATATAGTTAGTACAACTAACTATATATGGAATTTCAATGGTTTTGTGTGAGTAAAATAAGGTTTTTTAAATGCTAATTCCTAACTATATATGGTGTATAACCTATGGTTTTTTCAGTGAATATATATATATATATATAGTACAACTCCGCCCTACAGCATAGCTCGCGGACATATGTTATACACTGGCAGTTTGTGGTATATTATAAACCAACACCTCTCTCCCAGGCCTAATTGGCAACGGGCAAGAGGCCTTATGCACTTATTTGCAAACATGATGAATTAAAAAAAAACACAAAATATAAACACAAAAAATCACTGAACTCAAAAAGAAATTCTATTACAGACACTTCTCGTTCACTCACGTCTTGACCTCCTGACCACTGTAGTAAAGCGTTTCTAGGCGAGCTGATCAGGGGATGAAACAAATAGTTTTATCCGGCAGTCACTTCTTGCTTAAATGTAGTGTTTCACAAGGGTGAATTACACAGTTCCGATGAGTCTCAGTGTCTCGAATGGTTAACCCAGTTTATCTGAGGTTTGCGGTGTCACGGTGGGGTCGTCACCCAGCATCAGTTGTTGCTGTGAGTCTGTCAGTGAACACACCAGGTCCAGGGAGGCCTCCATTTCAGAGTCTGAGCGGAGAGGGGAAGTGGTAGTTCCATGTTGTGTGGCATGTTTGAGAGCTTGTTCCCTTTCCTATGCTACCTGTGCCTTGGTAGGGCGCTGTCGGTGGGGTGGGACTTGGCGTCCACAAGTGTGGCCTTTTCCCATTGCTGGCTTGAGTCCCTCATGGATTTCAGAGTAAGCATGGGCGAATTTTGCGAATTCGCGGTTCGCAAATTTGCGCATTTGTGAACTCGCGATTCGCAAATTTGTGCGAATTTGCTGTTTTTGCCAAATCGCGAGGGTTTTGTACAAATTCGGGAACGCGAACTTACTTGTGTGGTCGGAACGGTCGCGACCATGTTGTTTCTACGTGTCCAGCCTGTTAGCGACCCTGTGGTTCCTCCCTGCCACCCTCCGGTTCATCACTGCCATCCTCTGGTTCTCTAATGCCACCCTCTGGATCATCACTGTCCCCCTATGGTTTATCACAGCACCCTCTGGTTCATCACTGCCACCCTCTGGTTGATCACTGCCATCCTCTGGTTCATCCCTGCCACCCTCTTGTTCATCACTGCCACCCTCTCGTTTGCCACTGCCACCCTCTGGATCATCACTGTCCCCCTCTGGTTTATCACAGCACCCTCTGGTTCATCCCTGCCACCCTCTGGTTGATCACTGCCACCCTCTGGTTTGCCACTGCCACCCTCTGGATCATCACTGTCCCCCTCTGGTTCAAGGCTGCCACCCTCTGGTTCATCACTGCCATCTTCTGGTTCATCCCTGCACCCTCTAGTTCATCCCTGCCACCCTCTGGTTCATCACTCCCACCCTCTCGTTTGCCACTGACACCCTCTGGATCATCACTGTGGTGGGACTTGGCGTCCGCAAGTGTGGCCTTTTCCCATTGCTGGCTTGAGTCCCTCATGGATTTCAGAGTAAGCATGGGCGAATTTTGCGAATTTGCGAACTCGCGATTTGCAAAATTCACAAATTCGTGCGAATTTGCTGTTTTTGCCAGTTCGCGAGGGTTTTGTACAAGTTCGGGAACGCGAACTTACTTGTGTGGTCGTAACGGTCGCGACCATGTTGTTTCTACGTGTCCAGCCTGTTAGCGACCCTGTGGTTCCTCCCTGCCACCCTCCGGTTCATCACTGCCATCCTCTGGTTCTCCACTGCCACCCTCTGGATCATCACTGTCCCCCTCTGGTTTATCACAGCACCCTCTGGTTCATCACTGCCACCCTCTGGTTGATCACTGCCATCCTCTGGTTCATCCATGCCACCCTCTGGTTCATCACTGCCACCCTCTCGTTTGCCACTGCCACCCTCTGGATCATCACTGTCCCCCTCTGGTTTATCACAGCACCCTCTGGTTCGTCCATGCCACCCTCTGGTTCATCACTGCCACCCTCTGGATCATCACTGTCCCCCTCTGGTTTATCACAGCACCCTCTCGTTCATCACTGCCACCCTCTGGTTGATCACTGCCACCCTCTGGTTGATCACTGCCACCCTCTGGTTTGCCACTGCCACACTCTGGATCATCACTGTCCCCTCTGGTTCAAGGCTGCCACCCTCTGGTTCATCACTGCCATCTTCTGGTTCATCCCTGCACCCTCTAGTTCATCCCTGCCACCCTCTGGTTCATCACTCCCACCCTCTCGTTTGCCACTGCCACCCTCTGGATCATCACTGTGGTGGGACTTGGCGTCCGCAAGTGTGGCCTTTTCCCATTGCTGGCTTGAGTCCCTCCTGGATTTCAGAGTAAGCATGGGCGAATTTTGCGAATTTGCGAACTCGCGATTCGCAAAATTCACGAATTCGTGCGAATTTGCGAATTTGCTGTTTTTGCCAGTTCGCGAGGGTTTTTGTCAAGTTCGGTAACGCGAACTTACTTGTGTGGTCGTAACGGTCGCGACCATGTTGTTTCTACGTGTCCAGCCTGTTAGCGACCCTGTGGTTCCTCCCTGCCACCCTCCGGTTCATCACTGCCATCCTCTGGTTCTCCACTGCCACCCTCTGGATCATCACTGTCCCCCTCTGGTTTATCACAGCACCCTCTGGTTCATCACTGCCACCCTCTGGTTGATCACTGCCATCCTCTGGTTCATCCCTGCCACCCTCTGGTTCATCATTGCCACCCTCTCGTTTGCCACTGCCACCCTCTGGATCATCACTGTCCCCCTCTGGTTTATCACAGCACCCTCTGGTTCATCCCTGCCACCCTCTGGTTCATCACTGCCACCCTCTGGATCATCACTGTCCCCCTCTGGTTTATCACAGCACCCTCTCGTTCATCACTGCCACCCTCTGGTTGATCACTGCCACCCTCTGGTTGATCACTGCCACCCTTTGGTTTGCCACTGCCATCCTCTGGTTCATCCCTGCCACCCTCTGGTTCAAGGCTGCCACCCTCTGGTTTATCACAGCACCCTCTGGTTCATCACTGCCACCCTCTGGTTCATCACTGCCACCCTCTCATTTGCCACTGCCGCTCTCTGGATCATCACTGTCCCCCTCTGGTTTATCACAGCACCCTCTGGTTCATCCCTGCCACCCTCTGGTTCATCACTGCCACGCTCTGGATCATCACTGTCCCCCTCTGGTTTATCACAGCACCCTCTCGTTCATCACTGCCACCCTCTGGTTGATCACTGCCACCCTCTGGTTCATCACTGCCACCCTTTGGTTTGCCACTGCCATCCTCTGGTTCATCCCTGCCACCCTCTGGTTCAAGGCTGCCACCCTCTGGTTTATCACAGCACCCTCTGGTTCATCACTGCCACCCTCTGGTTCATCACTGCCACCCTCTCATTTGCCACTGCCACTCTCTGGATCATCACTGTCCCCCTCTGGTTTATCACAGCACCGTCTGGTTCATCACTGCCACCCTCTGGTTGATCACTGCCACCCTCTGGTTCATCAATGCCACCCTCTGGTTGATCGCTGCCATCCTCTGGTTCCTCCCTGCCACCCTTTGGTTCATCACTGCCACCCTCTGGTTTGCCACTGCCACCCTCTGGATCATCACTGTCCCCCTCTGGTTTATCACAGCACCCTCTGGTTCACCACTACCACCCTCTTGTTCACCACTGTAGATTATGGGGGGAACGCAAAGCACACCTTCCCAGCCTCAACTGAGATGAATTAATTTGGGGCTGGTTAATGTGTCACTGAATTTGTGCTTCAAGTCTGGCACCTGCTTCCTTAGCTGTAAGACCTTCCTGTTGCAGTTATTTTTTTTACAGGAGCAATGTGCCATACTTGTAACTATTCTCTGACCCTGCTTTGAGGGTCAGAGCAGGGTTAGAGAATAGTTGAAAGTAGGCAACTGAACTCTGGAGGGGCCCCTCAGGAAGCACTACAGGGAATGGTTACAAATTAGTTTGAACTTTTGCACCCG
This sequence comes from Lissotriton helveticus, assembly GCF_964261635.1. Classification (NCBI taxonomy): domain Eukaryota; kingdom Metazoa; phylum Chordata; class Amphibia; order Caudata; family Salamandridae; genus Lissotriton; species Lissotriton helveticus. The sequence goes on along the minus strand of NC_136072.1, from coordinate 874,899,708 downwards.
CTAAGTGCTTTCAGTTTTCCAAAATTTGTTTTTCTTCCATTTCGCGAGATTTGCGGGACGCAAAATCGAACTTGCAATCCGCAAATTCGTGCGAATTTGCCGATTTCTCTTTTTTTTGCATGTTCGTGCGGTTTTTCTTTTTTTTGCGTGTTCGGGCGGTTTTTTGCTTTTTTGCTGGCCGCTTGCAGCACACCGACTCCGAGGTTGCCCATGAGGTCATGTACGGGCGCGGCCATCTTGTTTGCGTGACGTGTTTCCGTTTCCGGCCGCTCGTTGCAAGTTTGCGTCGTATGCGGCGCGCGATTACGTATTCGTGGGCGTTTTTGCGTGCTCGCGGGGGAAATATCTTGCGATCTTACCCACGCGGTCCTCTATGGGCGCGGCCATCCTGTTTTTCATTCACTGCTATGGTTTTGGGCATGCTTCCTTTCTATCCACCTTACATCTTTGCAATCCTATGTTTTTCTGAACTTTTTTTGTTTTTTTTTGCTTATTATCTCTCTCTTCAATTTCCTACAGCTATATTTTGTTTTGTTTTTTTAACTTTTTGTTACTTTATTACCTACTTTATTTCTTTTGCTCTCTCTCTTATTTTTTTCACACCTATTCTTCTTTCCTTCTTCTTGTGCCCAGGACCATGGCTAAGGGAGGCAACAAGGGCAAGGGGAAGGGCCCAGCCCCACGTACCCGACTCCCTTGCGGGCTTTGGAGGGGGGAGGAAGTGCAGCCCAGGGAGATCTTTTCTGCGGTGGAGGTGGCCGCCTTGCTGGTTTTTGTCCAGGTCCACCTCCCTAAGACGGTGGCAGCAGGTGGGCGGATTGCTTCCGGTTACGGCCTCCGGGAGCGTCGCCAGCTGTGGGACACGGTGTGCCGGCGCATGCATAAGTACCACCAAGTGACGCACCGGTGGAGTGACATCTTGGACCGGGAGCATGACCTGGTCGACCTGCTTGGTGTGGAGATCCCTGGACTTGGTAAGTAGCTATTTAATAACTACTTTTTTTCCTTCTGCTCTGGTATATTGCTAATCTATTTTTTTCTTGAAGAGTACGAATGCTGCTGATTAGATTACATTGCAGGTAAATTAATGTTTAAATAGCTTCTGTTATTGCAGGTGCTTGCCTGGTTATTGGCGTTGCTACTATGCTTACTTGTTTGTAACTTTTTAGTCATTTGAGAGCATTACTACATAATGCTAAAGACAGTAGACTCAAGTCTAGTCCTTCTTTGTACTCCTGCTGCTGCCACTTTGAAGAGATAGTGGTGGATTGATACGTTGAGTATACTATGTATTACTTGTTCTAGGACATTTGTTAGTGGTCTGCAATCATGATGACGGACTGTGTCTGTCACGCGACGTCTCATGCTGCTGAGTGATGGCAGTCATAGTAGAACCTTTTTGTTGTTGATGTAGTTAGTGAATTACTTAACTTTCCTATTAGACGGTCTGCGAATCCTGCTATACTGTACTACTATCCTCTTAGTTGACCAGATCAGATGCAATTGATGTTAATTTGTTTCCCCGACATAATTTTAGATTGAGTACAAAGAAATCAAATATTTCCCAAAAAACAATCATCCATGTTGTGTTTCTTTATTTCATGATCACCAGAAGCAACTCCCAGGGGCAAGGCGACGGCGGTGACAGAGACTCCGGTGGCAGAAGTTGGACAGGAGCAGTCCCTTCCAGGCTCTTCTGCTGGCCCCAGTAAGTTGTCTTATTGTTATCTTAATACTTAAACTTCCCTAACTTTTACAGCCCCTATTTATTATAAACTGGTTCCTAATAATTCTATGTTTTACAAAATAGTCTTGGATCTTCTTCTAATGTAGACTACTTTCTACATTCTTATCCTGCCTCTACCATCACTGTCTGTGCTACTACTATTTACAATTATGAGTTGGTCTGTGTAGGTAGCTAAGCTTGCCCATTCGGCAAACGGTGAGAAACAAAACTCTGATACAGCAATAGCTCTAGGCACTGAGTGTAGTCCTCTGGGTTGCCCTTGCTGTCTATTCCAGTCTTCTTAATGTAAGTGCTTTGACAATTTGCAACAACAAAATGTAATTGTTTACACCAAGTAAAAGGTAGCAGTGCCCTTTTTGATTTGAGAGGAGCACATCCCATACCGCTAGTGTTTCAGGGACTATTCTGCACACAAAGAAGTATGGACAAGATGATAGGTGCAGTTCGTCTTTCGACATACCTCAGTCCGAACAGAAGTTGAAACCCCAATCCCCTGACCGACTATCTAGAATGTCTGACCAATGATTTTTACGACCCAGAAGAACAGAAGAAGACTACCTCCGAGTCCCGGCCTATCTGAGTCACTGAAACATGACTGCCAAGTGCAGTAGTTCAAACCTTTCCACTCACTCATTCGTAAACAAAAACCACACAGTGTTTGTTAGTTTTAAAGTTTTATTTTCAATTAAGAAATGAAAGCACAGTACTGCTGGTGATGACTTGCTAGTAGTAGGAGAATTGTCTGGCAGAAGGGCAATGGAATCTTCTTTCTGTAATGAGAAAAATGGTGCCCGTTAAGCAAGCATTCATCATTTGTCATAAGAACAAGTGTAGCATTTAAAGGAATAAGCATATAAAAGGTTAACACCCTCCCCAAAACCGTTACTTTTTTTCAATCCCAGTTATAAAAAAAATGTGTTATGTAACATTTTCTTCCGTTACGAGACAAAATAGGGGGTTGTGTATGGCATCTGAAAATATGACATGTTTTTCCTAGACGTCACAACATCTGACGCGGCAGAGATGACAACCAGTGCCGGGGCCAGCAGTGCGGAGGGGTCCACTCAGGATGGGGCGGCGCCAACAGGAGGAGCTGGGGGGAAGACTCAGTGGCGGTGGACGGTGGTAAGTTATTATACTCCTTACTTATTGAAATTTTTTTGAGTAGCCTCGCAAAGGAGTGTATGATGTACTGTACAGTAGTACACAGTACACTAGTATAAGTACACTGTACTGTCAAGAACATTTACTAATTTAGAACTACTTTTTGGACTATCACGTAGAAGACAGTCAACCTTGACTTTTAATAGCATTAGCTGCGGTACTTCTCTGGTAACCAATTGCCCCCTCTATTTCACTTCAACTCAGCTGGCCAATTTTTATTGTGATTTGTGAAGCCAAGTCATATCAGATGAAGTTTAGGGATGTGAAGAACGAAAAGTTAAAGAAGGGTGAAACGAAGGACGAGCTAGTCTTAATATTTATGACTGTAAAGAATGGTTTTGTTGAATGCAATTCAACATAAGAAGACAGCGCTTTCCAAAATATAATGAAAAGGGTGTTAGTTGGTTTTTGATAAAAAGAAATGTTGGTACATTTGAGACATCAAGAAGAATCATAGACGTACTTTCAAAGCCTGGATGTTATCTTCTTTATCCTCCTCGTCGATAGCAGAGGTGTATGATGTAGTAGAGCAGACGCTGAGTGGAAGAAGTATGGCCAGTGGCAGTGCCACCCCTATAGAAAAGTAAGACATTCAGATCCCCACTTGCATGTACTGCTTAACCCCTTCGACGCTCATGACGAGCTGGGCTCGTCATGGCGTAGCCTCCTCGCACGCTCATGACGAGCCAAGCTCGTCACGTAAAGTGCGGTTTCGCAAAACCCAGCATACGGGCGGAATTCCCCCCGCACGCATGCGGTTAAAGTACTGCGAGTCTGCATCATCATGGCCTGTGTCTGTATTTCTTGGGTGAAATCAGAGTGAGCTGCCATTATGGCGGCGAGCACAAGTTCACGTACCAGTGATTTCTTTTACAACCCAAGGGAAAAAAAGTAAAAAAAAGGCCTTTTTTTAGTACTCTCTGACTATGTATGTAGTAGTGAGTCCACCCATAGTGCTGCTAGTGGAATTCCTGAAACTCCCAGTAATGTCACAGGCTTACAAAGACGGCTGAAAGATACATTCCAAAATGTTATACTGTTACAACAGGTATCTGTGCACACGTCGCCTTTTACAGAGTAAATGCTGTAGGTAATCAAACAACACAACCAATAGACAAACAATGTGGAAGTAGTCTTGATAGAAGTGTTTCTTCATTTCAGATTTTATCCACCACGCCCAGCCAAAACGTGTTTTGTCAGGGCTAGTAGCCCGTGACTTCATCAGGGCTCCCGCGGGCAGCGGTTCCAAAGCTATTGCCACAATGGCTAGGTGCTCTCAACCGCTTCCAATTCCGACCCGGCTACCGGGTACTGTGGAGATTGTCGCTGATTCGTCTCGGCCGTCTCAGCTTTACAGCGTCTCCGCGTGTAAATTGTAAATGACTTCCGCATTTACACGCGGAGACGCTAGAAAGCAGTACGTCTTAACCTGCCGCTCACACGGATACTCCTATGGTGTGTCGCATCTTTGGTATTAACCATCACACGGACGGCTGAGATGAATCAGCTAGAACCTCGACAGTACCCGGTAGCCGGGTCGGAATTAGAACCGGCTGAGAGCACCTAGCCATTGTGGCAATAGCTTTGGAACCGCTGCCCGCGGGAGCCCTGATGAAGTCGTGGGCTACTAGCCCTGATGAAACACGTGTTGGCTGGGCGTGGTGGATAAAATCTGAATTGAAGAAAAACTTCTATCAAGACTACTTTCACATTGTTTGTCTGGTTGTGTTGTTTGATTACCAACAGCATTTACTCTGTAAAAGGCGACGTGTGCACAGATACCTGCTGTAGTAATTATGTTTGGATCTTGGTCCTATTTGGAGGTTTAGGTTCTTCCTCCTATCTGGGGCACCCTCAAAATAATGGTTAGAAATTATAAATAACGTCACATACGGGAGGCGCCAGTTGTGGATCGACAATCAAAAAAAACCTGGTCCGTTATCTTAAAAATGTTATACTGTGTTTGCTACTTGCTGGTGTTACTTATGCTGGTGTTTCTGAGTGTCAACTTTCTGTTGAATTATTTTGACTTTATGTTAAAGACTATTGGCTACAGTATTTTTCTTTCTTTTTTCATAGATGCTACTCCCAAAAAGCTCACGCGTAAGGAGATGGCTGTCCGGGCCAGGGCCCGTAAGCTGGAGGCTATTTGTGTCGAGTATCGACGGTTGTGGGCTCGGGAGCATGAGGAGGAAACTACAACAACCTCCACATCCTCCTCCACTGCACCCGGGTCCACCAGCCACAAGCCTCCAGCCAAACGGAGCCATGGCCCGCCAGCCTCCCGCCGCCGCCGCACAGCAGCAAAAACAACAGCTGTCCCCCCCAGAGCCTAGATGGTACGCCAGCGCCGCCTCCGAAAGCGAGTGGACTACCTGGAGCGCCAGGTCCGGGACCTCCGCAAAGAGCTGCGGGACGTGCAGCACCAGCTCTCTAAACGCCACCGGAGGAAGTGACTGTCCCTTGTCCCTTTTTTAAAGACTGTTGGGGGGGTGGGAATTGGGTTTTTGGGAAAGGGTACTTTTTGATTTTTGGACATTGGTTTCTTTAGGGAGGGGGGTGAGTTGGGGTAATTCTATTTTTGTGACGACAACAACATCCATAATTTATATTTCTCAATAATTATATTTTTCATTCAAAAACACAGTATACGCGCTCATATTATTTTGTGTGGGGGTTGGCGGTGGTTACTGGACGTTTGGTTTTTCAAACTTACCAGCATGAATGAAACATCTTGTGCTAAATGTACCAAAATGCAAGTAACCGAGTAAGTCAATTCAGTAGCCCTACTACTGTACTTTACTAGTAGTACTGTTAGTTTCTGCTCTCCTCCAAACTTAGTCCTAGCCCATTATTCTACTACCTCCCCAATATGCTTATCTTACCTGTGATTTGCGAATCACGGTTGGTGAATAAGGTTGGTTGTTGACTTGAATCCTCGACGGATATAATATCATTGTTGTGCTGGTAGCAGTAGTGGTACACACTGGCAGTATCACCATATGAAAAAAATAGGAAATTAAACATGGAGTGGCCTGAGCGTAGCATTAGAAACAGTACAATAGATAGTACGGTACAGAACAGTGCCCTAAATTGTAGCCTAAGCAGTGGCAACGTAAGGTAAGCATTAAGCATTAGATTGTTCACGTCGTGTAGGAGGAGGATGTTCTTATTATCAATCCAGGATGGCGCACATGAACTTCTGGTTGCTTTGACCTTATCCTCCCCAGCAAGTGTGTGGAATTTATTGTTGTTGTCAGTCACACATCAATGAAATACCACACAGCCAGGGGGAAGAGGGTTAGAGTTTGAAAATTGGATGGGCATGGTTTTTTTTGGGAGAAAGTTTGGTAGAGAGAAAAAAAAACACAACATGGTCAGTAAAACAACAAATGAAGAGAAACAAATCTTTGTATTTGAAGATATCGATAAACCTTTAAAGGGACATACAGAAAGTGCACTACTGCATGCGAGAAGTTGTTTGGTAAATGGATGGTTAGCTTACTGAAAAGTAGTACTACTACTTACTCAACTTACTAGTAACTATGAAGGAACAAGTTGGCAAACTTGGCAGCACAGGGCTGCAGTCATTACGCAATTTCACTTGCCTCTCTGCCCTCAGACAATAAACACTTAGAACATTAAATTAGTGTTAAACATAGCAAAGACGTATCAAATAGCTGGAGGGATGAATTTGAAGCAGAGATCAAACAAACGCACAGAGTCACACTCGTAGAAGTAAGTTCAAGTTCACAAGAATATCATTGAAAAGATAAGGAGAATTTTGGATACTGTTACTGTTTTTTGTAGTGGTCCCGTTGAATTTGTGAAGTCGATGCATCCAGCCATTCCTCTTACTCGCGGTACTCCTTCATTCCATCGGATGCTCCGTCGATCAATCTTGGTGACCAGACACACTGTCCACTGCCTGCCTGATGCGGATTTGTGGATCGCTAATTGTACGCCTGAGTAGTACATCGATGGCATAGGGTAAAAGCCTGCCTGTAATTGATGATGGAAAAATACAACAGTAAGTGTTAAAGACACCTCGGAGAACAAAATATGTAAGGCACGCTGTGTAGTGCAAAAATTATACTGTCACTTTCAGAGATGACAATCCCCAAAATCTAGAACACCCCCCATTTACCCTCCCAAAAACGTGCAGAATACTGCTGCTACCTCACAGAGGCCTAATTTCAAATCGTGTCAAAACGCACTCAGGAAGTATGGCCAAAACCCCCCTTTCCCACCATGGATTATGTTCAAACGACTTGCAATCAAAATTAGACATTACAACAAGTTTTCCAAGACCCCACCCAGTCGTAAAAATCTATAACCCCCGCCCAAACACATGCAATACAATACTGCTAACCCTAACGAGCCCTAAGTTAAGAATAGTGGCAAACGCTTTCTTTCACTAGGCAAAATCCACCCTTTCCCACCATGGATTTTCTTCAAACCACTAGTTGCAACCAAGATTACACATTCCCACGAGTGCTGTAAGACCCCAGAACCCAGTTGCAAAAATCTAGAACACCCCCAAACACATGGAATACTGCTGCTAGTGCTAACCCTAACGAACCCTAAGTTACAAAAAATGCCACCATGGATTTTCTTCTTCATCAACTTGCAACCAAGATTACACATTCCCACGAGTGCTGTAAGACCCCAGAACCCAGTTGCAAAAATCTAGAACACCCCAAAACACATGGAATACTGCTGCTAGTGCTAACCCTAACGAACCCCAAGTTACAAAAAATGCCAAAAGGCTTTTCAGCATGGATTTAGTCCAAACCACTTTTATCCAGTATTAGACCTTCCCAGCAATGCCCTAAGACCCGCCAACCCACCCGCAAAAAGCACAACACCCCCAAACAGGCAAAAAGCAAAAATGGAAAATCTCATACTTACAATATTTTTCGGCCTTCTTTCAATTCTGTCCAAACGCGCTGTGCAGCTAGGCCATAACTCCCGTTTTCCACCATGAATTTCCTGAAAAACAAATGCAATCAAAATAAATGCAATCAAAATTAGACTGTGCCAGCAGTGCTCCCAGACCCCAAAACCCACCCACAAACACCCGGAACCCCCCCAAAGAGCACCTCAAAGACAAGCAAGTCAGCAAAAACGCAAAAAAGTTTTCGCCTCCAATTTGGTCCAAACCAGTTTTATCCGGTATTAGAGCTTCCCAGCAATGGCCCCAGAGCCGTCAACCCAGACGAAAACAAGTAGAAGACCCCCAAACAGCCAAAAAGCAAAAGTACAAAAATGGGCACTTAGTCATTTTCTGGGCAATTTCCAAAATCACTCCGCGCGCGCTCTGCAGCTAGGCCCTAACTCCCCTCTGCCACCATGGATTTTCTTCAAACCTCTTGCTATCAAAACTATCCATACCCAGCAGTGCTCCCAGACCCCGAAACCCACCCACAAACACCAGGAAGCCCCCCAAACAGGCCCCCGAAAACGCTAAATTGACCGAAATGTCAGAAAAAGCAAAAGCTTTTTCCTCATGGATTTGGTCCAAACCAGTTTTATCCGGTATTAGAGCTTCCCAGCAATGGCCCCAGAGCCGTCAACCCAGGCGAAAACAAGTAGAAGACCCCCAAACAACCAAAAACCAAAAATGGAAAATCTCATACTTACAATATTTTTCGGTCTTCTGTCCAAACGCGCTGTGCAGCTAGGCCATAACTCCCATTTTCCACCAAGGATTTACTGAAAAACAAATGCAATCAAAATTAGACTGTGCCAGCAGTGCTCCCAGACCCCAAAACCCACCCACAAACACCCAGAACCCCCCAAAGAGCACCTCAAAGACAAGCAAGTCAGCAAAAACGCAAAAAAGTTTTCGCCTCCGATTTGGTCCAAACCAGTTTTATCGGTATTAGAGCTTCCCAGCAATGGCCCAGAGCTGTCAACCCAAGCGAAAACAAGTAGAAGACCCCCAAACAGCCAAAAAGCAAAAGTACAAACATGGGCACTTAGTCATTTTCTGGGCAATTTCCAAAATCAATCCGCCGCGCTCTACAGCTAGGCCCTAACTCCCCTCTGCCACCATGGATTTTCTTCAAACCTCTTGCTATCAAAACTATCCATACCCAGCAGTGCTCCCAGACCCCGAAACCCACCCACAAACACCAGGAAGCCCCCAAACAGGCCCCCGAAAATGCTAAATTGACCGAAATGTCAGAAAAAGCAAAAACTTTTTCCTCATGGATTTGGTCCAAACCAGTTTTATCCGGTATTAGATCTTCCCAGCAATGCCCCAAGACCCGCCAGCCCACCCGCAAAAAAGCACAACACCCCCAAACAGCCAAAAACCAAAAATGGAAAATCTCATACTTACAATATTTTTCGGCCTTCTGTCCAAACGCGCTGTGCAACTAGGTCATATCTTCCATTTTCCACCATAGATTTACTGAAAAACAAATGCAATCAAAATTAGACTGTGCCAGCAGTGCTCCCAGACCACAAAACCCACCCACAAACAACCGGAACACCCCCAAACAGCACCTCAAAGACAAGCAAGTCAGCAAAAACGCAAAGAAAATTTTGCCTCCGATTTTGTCTAAACCACTTTTATCCGGTATTAGACCTTCCCAGCAATGGCCCCAGAGCCGTCAACTCACCCGCAAAGAAGTAGAACACCCCCACAAGTGCAGAGTCTTTCTTCATTGGCCGTAATCCAGCCCTCTGCTTTGAGGGAAATAGGAGTCTGGAGGAGGAGGATAGAGGAGCATGTTCTTGTGAACTTGTGAACTTGTGAACCTGAGGAATGCAGACTGCGGCACCTTCAAATCAATAAGTAAATAAGTGAAGACAGTTCTGCTGATGGGCTTGTTTTGGTGATTAGGTGATTACATTTTTTTGTTATATTGACTTTGCAAAACAAAGAAAGACATACACACAGGAATAAAAGTGAATAAGGACGAAAAAGAAAGTTATTGATTCATTGGCTCATTTTCAGGGCTCGGTGTCAGGGAAGCAGAGTTCGTCCTCATACTCTGCGAATTCAGGCGGGAGTAGGTCACCTAACAGAGAAGAAGTTCCCTCATCTAAGTCGTGTCCTCCTCGTCTTCTTCCGGCGTGTATTCTCGTACTTTGTAATCTGGTGGTATGAGGTGCTGATTCATCTTTATCATTGTTATCCTCTCCACATTTTTGGGCGAGAGGCGGGTCCTTTTGCAAGTTACAATGCCACCAGCAGCACTGAAAACACGTTCAGAAGACACGCTTGCGAGTGGGCAAGACAAGTAATTTATAGCTAGGTTGGTGATCTCTGGCCACAATTCTCTTTTCCCATGCCAATACGCCAATGTGTCATCATGAATATAGACCTCTGTTGGGTCATTCAGATAGTCCTGCACCATCGACTCAAGGTTCTGCAGGGTTCCTCCACTTTGCTTACTTTTTGCTGGGACCTTTTCAGAAGCAAACCCAAGCTGAGTTAGCCAATCGTCTTCTTCACACAATGGTACTGTTGTGTCTGGTGCAGATAATCCGGTTGCTGGTGTCTTTAACGGCTGAGAGGTCACTTCTGCCACAGCCACAGGTGCAGGAGTGGATTCTTTGGACTCCGGATGGCCTGCTGATGCTGATGTACTGCTTTTTCCTTCAATTTCCTGCCGTTCTCTTTCAAACCTCATGGCTGACAGAGATAGCCAACGTTTGTACTTTGAAACTTCTGCGTCACCAAAAGCAAACAATGCTCTGCCTGCCAGTGCCTTTTTGTAGTGTGGATACAGAATAGTAGCACAAATGTAATGCTGTTCTGTGTAGATCTTTCGAAAACGTTCATCGCAAAGTAGGCGCTGTAATAATTTCTCCGCCATATCAAAAGCTTCTTGCTTTTCTTAATCTTTTTGAAACGTAGAAGACACCGCCTTCAGTTGGTGCTCTAGCATGCGCAACATTAGGATAGCTTTTCCCAAACTACAGTCCTCCCTGCTGACTGCACGCGTGAAGACCTCAAAAGGACGAAGCATGTCTGTCAGGCTTTTAACTAGCTCCCATTGCTCCGCATGTAACCTCAGGTCCTTCACAGCTGTACCCAGTGTAAGGAAATACTGATCGAGTACCGTATACTGCTCATACAGACGCTCAAGCATGTAGAAGGTTGAGTTCCAACGTGTTGCCACCTCCTGGATGAGTGCTTTCACTGGCAGTCGACGTTCATGTAGCAGGCCCCTCAGATGCTTCCGGGCCTTAAAAGAATGGCTGAAATGTGTGCACATTCTTCGGCAGGTGGTCAGTAACTCGCACGCTGGACTTTCTTCACTCAAGAATTTTTTAACAACCAGGTTTATACAGTGCGCCAAACACGGCACTCTGAAATAGTTACCCTTATCCACATAACCAATCATGCGTTTTTTGGGGGACAGCCATCGAAAGACCTTTGTGTTAAACTCCTGCAAAATGTTTTCTGCTGTATGACTTGACTCCATGCCAAACATGGCTAGTGTTGCATGTTTCCGAGCAGATTTAAAAACGTTGTCCGTGTCAACACCTGCCCTTAGCTTTGCTGTAACTCCTGAAAAAGAGACCCAGTGTGCAGTGATGCACATGTAATCAGTGCCTGCGCCACTGGTCAACATGTCTGTTGTCAGATGTATAGTGTGAACAGCACTCTTCTTCAAAGCTGCCCCAATCGCCTCCAGCACATCTGCATGTAGTGCTGGAACCGCAACTCTGGCAAAATAGAACCGGCTAGGAACCTTCCATTTTGGGGCAGAGCGTTGCCACTAATTCAAGAAAACCAACCCCTTCCACAAAAGAAAAAGGGAGAAGGTCCAGCGCTAGCATTTTAGCCAGCTTAGTGTTATACAGACGCACCATTGGGTGGTTGCGTTCAAATGGCGCATCTGAAAACAACATGCTTCTAATGGTGGGCTGGACCATTTTTTTACGGGAAGATGATGACTTCTTCGACCCAGTTACGCTCGGTGATGAAGTTTTTCGCATTGGTGTCTCACTCTCTCCCACACTCTTAGTGTGGCGCACAGGGGGTGTGCTGCTGACAGGGGTACTGGGTGTAGGTGAAGAAATGTTTGACGCTTCTTCCTCCTCGTCATCATCAGATGAAACATCAACGGATACAGTTTGTTTACTTACAATTCGGGCTTCCTTGATCTCCTTTAGGTGCGCAAGCCATTGGACGGTGTGCTGTCTCTTAAGATGAAACTGCAAGCTTACAAATGCTACAAATGGCTATGTTTTCCCTTTTTGGGCAAACACTAAAGAAGTCCCAAACTGCGGACTTCAAATTTCTGTGGGGGGCGGAGGAGGCGATACTGGTGGTCATGCTGCTAATGGCAGATGAAGTGGAGGATGTGTGTTGCCGAACTTTACTACGTTGTGCACTTACACCACCACTAATTGAGGTGGAGGAGGATGGAGGTCCCTTATGGCGAGAAAAAAATATAGAAGCAGTAGGTGGTGGTGTACAAGTTAACTCCAATGATGGTGTTCCCATTGCCTCCTCGTCGACAACATGACGCTCAGCAGCTTTTCGGGCTAGGGTCAAAATGTCTGTTTGCTGCATGCCGCTGAGGCTGGAGTGACGTGTATGATGACTGCGTCCTCGTCGTGAGAGTCTCCATCAGCAGTAGTGTACGCCACTTCTTCTTCAGCACCACACTCCATAAGTACGAGAGTTTTGGGGACCTTCCTTTTACACTTAGCTACCTTTGTCAGATCATGGTGTGCCTCACTCTCAGACGGCAGTGGTGGTTTCCAAGTTTCATCCATATCATCAGAAGGAAGGGGGCTTGAAGAAGATGTAGACACCATCCTTGATCTTTTCCTTGCTGGGGATCTGGAAGACAATGAATCATCAGGAGGAGTGGCTTCCTCATGTGATACCTCGGCTTGAATGTCGTTTTCCTGATGTAACCCTACTTCGGGAGGAACAACTATTGTGGGCACTTGTGCCGCTCCATGCACCTCTGCTTGCGCATCTGCTTGCGCTGCCTCTCCTTCCACATGTACTTGGGCTTGTACATGCACATGTGGTTGTTGTTGCGGCTGTGAATGTTGAACACTCGTCAGATGAGTTACAAAAACCTGTGGTTTTTTTTTGTTTGTTTTTTTCAATAATAATTTCTTTATTTAGATATATAAAAACATATCTTTAAAAGATTCTTCCAACACATTAGGTACAATTTTACAGATAAAAAAAAAAAAAAATTGAAAAAACAAAATAAAATTTGGCCTTTCTTATCAGTGCTTACTGCGACGTATCAATTTAAAAATTAACACTCCCGGACAAAGCAGATGAGGTTAAAATACTTATCTTTCTACATAGTTATCAGCGAAGCCTTAGCCGTTTCCAATTTTTCTAAAATGCTGTAAACTTGCTGAACGAATTTGGCCAATTTTATATTTAAAACAGTGTTCTCTAAAGACAGAGCAGCAATAAGGGCGTGCCTGCATGTCCGGACTCCCAACCTGTTCCATTCTGGCCTGAGTAGGCGTCTGCGTTGAAGAGTAAAGAGAGGGTATATGCAAAGCACGTGCAGAATGGTTTCATTTGCTGCCCCACACCCTCTGCACATTAGATCGTCCGTTTTCGACGCCATGCTGGGAGATTTTGAAGGAAACGCCAGTCTCCCAATCTAAGGGCGATCAGACATCGCTTTAGATAATGAGAAAATGTTGCCGAAAGGTAGTTGGCCGGGGATAGTCGTTTGTAAGAGTTGGCTACTGCCCAAGCATGACTGCCTTTTGCAAGAAGGGTTTTGTCCATGATCAGGGATTTCAATCTTATAAATTTTTTGATTGTATTTTTAAAGACAGTCTGGCTTGGATTAAGAGCCCAGAGATCCGCAGCAGACATTCGTTGAATGTGGTCATTTAGGAGGCGGCCAAATGATCCCCCCGGGTTGTTCACACTGATTTCCTTCCAAACTAGGAATTTCAGGGTACCTGCTTCTGCCTGTCTTAATTTGTGGATCAGCTTAAGATATGAGCCAACTTTGGAGGCTTCATAATTAATTAACCCCAACTCTAGTCTGACCTGTGCTGGCGAGGAGGAGCTCGGCAAGTGAAGCAATTTCTTGTAGAGTTTGGTTGTAAGTTTGTTTAAGGTAATGTTCATTTTACCCTTGAAAATCTCTATTCCATACGAGAGTGTAGGGCCGATCCTTGCTCTAAGCACTTCCAGTAAGGGCAAGACAGTGGGGCCTGAGAGTCTCCTCGATAACTTAGCCAAGGATACCAATAAGGCTGTAGCCTTGGCTGCAATCGCAGTGTTCTGTTTAGTAAAACTGCCCCTGGAGTCATGATGGACTCCTAAGTATTTGTAAGATTGCAGATTGAAAGGCTTTCTTTATCTATCGACCAGCCTCCACTGCTGTAGCGTTTTTTGCCAAACGGGACAATCATAGTTTTTTTCATGTTAATTTCTAACTGGTTGTTAGCCGTGTATTGCATTAAGGCATCAAGGAGTCTTTGTAGCCCCACTCTGGTGAGACTGAACAGTGCCAGGTCATCGGCATATAAGAGATTGCATAATGCCGTACCTCCTACTTTGGGTGGGTGGCTGATTACCTGCTTTGGGTGGGTGGCTGATTACCTGTGTTGATTAAGGGACATTGCTGCTACTTTCTTGCGATGAGCCAACATCACTGGTCGATGGTGATTGAACAACTATACTGGCGGCCTCTAAAGCACTCAAGTGCTTGGACCTAAGTCGGCGTGGTGGTGGTGGCACTGAGCCCAATGGAGCGGGGGTGCTGCTCCCGGCAGCTTGGTCCCCAGCAGACCCCGCTGCTGCTGCAGGCGTACTTATTTTTTTCCCCAAAAATGTGGCGGTCGGCACACCAGTCTCCTTGGTAAGTGGCGCCACTTGCTTCTTCTGCTCCTTACTGGCAACTTTCTTGCTAGAGGGGCTACGGGGAACTTTTTTTGGGGCCATCTTCTTCAGAGGTCAGAACAGCAGGCCGCAGTTGCACGAGTTGCAGAGTTGTCTTGTCTGTGGCCACACGTGACGTCGCGTGACGTTATGCTGCACACACACCGCTGCAGGACTTCTTCCTGGCACTGGTGGTTCTCTTGTGCACCTAAAAGCAATGGAAGACAGAGGAACATCAGTTATACACCCCAAAAAGTCGAAAAACACATAAAAATCAGCACAATCCCATGCCATCCATGCCCTCAATGATGTTTAAATTCAAGAAGACACCCCACAGAAAGACTAGGCCCATGCACCTCTCACTACCCCTGGGCATAATGGATGAAAGCTAGGCAAAATGGGTGCAGGCCTGACAACACTGCCTGCATTCAAAATGGCCCCTTGCACCCCAAGCACATGGCCAGGGCCTGCCTGTACCAGCACTCAAAATGGCCCCCACCCACATGGCCAGTCCCCATCAACAGTACACCGCAAAAAACAAAAAACACACAAAAATCACCCCAATCCAATGCCATCCATGATGTTTACATTAAAGAGACCCCACAGACAGACTCAGTCCATACACCACTCACTACCCCTGGGCATAATGGATGAAAGCTAGGCAAAATGGGTGCAGGCCTGACAACACTGCCTGCATTAAAAATGGCCCCTTGCACCCCAAACACATGGCCAGGACCTGCCTGTACCAGCACTAAAAATGGCCCCCACCCACATGGCCAGTCCCCATCAACAGTACACCCCAAAAAAACGAAAAACACACAAAATCACCACAATCCAATGCCATCCATGATGTTTACATTAAAGAGACCCCACAGACAGACTCAGTCCATGCACCACTCACTACCCCTGGGCATAATGGATGAAAGCTAGGCAAAATGGGTGCAGGCCTGACAACACTGCCTGCATTCAAAATGGCCCCTTGCACCCCAAGCACATGGCCAGGGCCGCTCTGTACCAGCACTAAAAATGGCCCCCACCCACATGGCCAGTCCCCATCAACAGTACACCCCAACCCCCAAAAACGAAAAACACACAAAAATCACCACAATCCAATGCCATCCATGCCCTCCATGATGTTTACATTAAAGAGACCCCACAGAAAGACTCAGTCCATGCTCCACTGAGTACCCCTGGGCAAAAGGCCCCAAGAACAGCAAAAAAATCAAAAAACACACAAAAATCACCACAATCCAATGCCATCCATACCCTAAATGATGTTGAAATTCAACAAAACAGTAGCATCATGCACCCATAACTAACCCTGGTCCTACTGGATACTGTGGCTATCCACAATATATTTTATTTATTGTTCTGAAAAAGTTCCAAAATTGTAGTTGCAGCAACTGTAATGCCCCAAACAAACTTACTTGTGAAAGTTGATTTCTAATCCAAAAGTGATCCAAAGAAAGTCAAAAAAGCCTCAAATCCAAATATCCAGCAGCATCCACAAAAAGTAATCCCTCCAGGTCAAGATCCAAATGAAAGTGACCAGCACATGAAGAAGCACTGGGAGGAGCCTGCTGGACAGGAACAGAAAATGGAGACTGTGGGCACTTCCTTCCTCCCCCCCCCCCAAATGGACTCCTTGCAAAAAAAAGCAGGATAATGTCAACCGTAGGAGTTATTCTGATAAAAATCATCATTTTTGGAAGGTTTATGCTGCTTGGTGGTGGATGTCTTGTGCAGAATTGCAAATTTTGCAATTTCGCGAGTGCGAGATTGTTGCTGCCCGCCGCATCTACGTGTTCGCAATTGTTTACTCCCGCGATGCGTGATTATGAGCCTTTATGACGTACTCGCGTTGACAAACTCATGCAGCAAGATCCAAAATGGTGCAGCACACGCAAACATGGAGAAAAACAACTCTTCAACCGCTGAATAACGTTAAGCGAACGCCGGGCGCCGCAATATTGCATTTGTCAAGCGCGACCAAGCAAAAAAATCCGCTGCGTGCAAATTTACGAATTTTCGACAAATTTGCGAGAATTCGCGGATCGCGAATTTACCGAAAATCCTCAAATTCCGCGAGCGGAATGGATTTTACGCCCATGCTTATTTCAGAGTATACGCCATTCCGTTCGGTTCCACCCAGTTCCAGGTGTCATCAGGGGAATGGAAGAAGACTGTGGTTCCTTTGTGTTGTATTCGCAATGAGGCTGGATATTGCAACGCATATTTATCTCATGCTCCCGGAGGCAGCGTTTAACGTCCATAAATGATGCCTTGCAGCTCTGTACTGATAATGTGTAGTCCGGATACAGATGCACCTCTACATTCTTGATCACCCATGTACCAAGGGATCCTGTGACTTGCAGGATATGGTCCCTTTCCTGGTAGTTGAAAAGGCATGCAACCAATGGCCTAGGAGGAGCACCCAGTCGAGAAGGGCCTCCTATGAGCTCATTCCATAGAGAAGAACTTAGAATGTTTGCCTTTCAGGATGGCATCTGAGACCCAGGTCTGCAGCTATAACTCCATACTCTGTCCCTTGACGCATTCTGGCAGAGCCACCAGGCACACGTTCTTCCGATGTGACTTGCCTTCTTGGTCTTCAACACCACCTTTAAGGTAGTTCACCTCCTCCTGCAGAGTCTTAATTTGGGTCACCGTTGTGGTCACTGAGGGCTTCACAGCTGCAATTGTGGACTCCACGTCTTTGTAAAAAAAATGTAATTATATTTTCACAGAACACGCCTCCTGGAAGGGAGGATAAAGCAGTAAGTAAGTGCACATCATTACACACATGAAGGGTAACAGCATACAAAATAAAATCAAGGTGTACATAGCGGTTTTCTTGTGATAGGCAGTAATAGCCCTTATCTCCTTAACCGTTAAATTATGTGTCAATAGAGGTGTATGTGAGTACCGTCTCCGTGTGCCTCGTCATAGTCATGTATTACCGTGATGGATGCTGGCGGTGGACTCCACGTCTTTGACTCTGTCTTGTAACTTTTTATGGACTTCTCGCAGAAAAATGAGCTCTGTGCACAGCGTGTCTATTTTGGGAACCAGTATGGATTTAATGTCCATCACCATCACTGGCATTAGCTCATTGAGGTGGTGTGAAAGGTCACCCTGTGGCACAGGTTGTCCCATTGTTGACTGGTCGGCACTCGCAGCGCCAGATGATGGGTCCTGCGGATCAGTGGTCGGCGGTTGTTGCCTGCCGGTTCTTGTGTTGCCCATTTTGCTCATAGTGGCACTTTGTTGATATCAAAGAGGGGAGGAGGAGAAAGGTGTGCTGGCTAAGACGCCCGTGACTCACTGCCAGGTGGACCCTGGTCAAGGGTGAGAAGCTGCCGGACCCTGTCCCTCGACTGGACCTAGCATCCAGGCCGATGCGTTGATTAGTGGTAGCGGCTGTAGTGCATGGTGGAGCAAGGCAGGAAGAGCGGCGATTGACCAGGGGGGAGGCCAATCACAGGGCGGTGAAGAGGTGCGTTGCCTCATCCAGGTTCTCACCACTTATGCAGGCACTAACGATGATCGCTGTTTATTGGGAGGACACAGTCCACTTGTTGAGTAGTCACTGTGTGGTCTCTACCCCCTCCACTTTACTGATGCAGGATTAGGCGAAGGGAGGCCTCACCAGCCTAATGATGTCAATGAGAAGCTGTTGTGCAGTGAGAGGCCATTAAGTACTTGCCCCCGAGGGTATTGTCGGTGCCCAAGTAGAATATTTCCCTTGAACTGGAAAGGGTCCCACAAATTTAGAGGCAGCCAGGGATGTGGCCACATCAGCGGGGTGCTGGGGGGTCGCAGGTCCTCTCCTCCCACCACTTTGCTGCAGATGCAGTGAGCGACAATGTGTGGTCAGCATCGAAGGCCTCAGTGAGTCAGCGGGTGTGTAGTTCAATTGGCGATGTCCCAGTCCTCAGTGGAATAGTCCCATTGGCCCGTTGTAATGGGGGAGGGGTGTCCTTTGGTGCAGATCAACCCTCCAGGTATCTTTGTCAGTGAGAGGCCAGGTTTAAAGGTTTTCCCAAGAGGTGCTAGTCGCGAACGGCCCACTTATGTCCACGGCCATGCTCGTCCTCGGCGTGGCATCCTCAAATGCTCACAGTGTCAGGTCTGCTGGGCGGTGCCTGCAGGTGCAATGTTACCCACGAGCTTGAAGGGGTCCCACCAGCCCAAAGGCTGCCAGGGACTCAGTTGGCCCAGTACAGCGAGGATGCCGCTGGTCTCTGGCCCCCGTCACCCTGTGCCCAGTCCGGTGAGCCCTCAGGCATGATCAGGCCTCGTAGGCGGGATGCGCAATACAATTGCTAATGGCCCGGTCCACCGTGTGGCAGTCCCATATACGTGTTGTTATGGGGGGATGCCCACTGGTGTAAATCCTACTCCCAGATGTCTTTGCTGATGGGAGGGCAGGCTCAAAGGTATTCCCAGGGGGTGCCAGCAGCTCGCGGCCTACCTATGTTTGTGATCAGGCACGGCACTGTGTGTTGCACTGGAACCTCTGCGGCGTCGGAGGCTCAGCAGGGCGCTCTAGTTGACCGCGCCTCCCTAAGTTCCTCTCCGTACACTGTCGCTGGCATGTGGGCATGCTTCAGTGTTAGGGAGGGCGGTCCTCAGAAAGTCAGGTGTCCTCGGCCGGGTGTACTCACAGCAGAGAGCCGGTGGGGGATGGGCCGCAAGACTGTGCTCAGATCTCTTCTTCTTTGTCACAGTGTCCCACAGCCACAGCTGCCAACGAAGGGCGCCACTGGGTCATGGGACGCCCAGGGTCCGTCCAGCAGTATTTTCTAGGAGTAGTGGGTGATTTATGGTGGCTAAATTCAGGATAGTTGGTGGTCTTGACCGAGCGAACTGAATATGCTTCCCCTCATGTCGCCATCTTAGCCACACCTCCAAAAGTAACATTATAGTTAAGTGAATTTGTCAGGGATAACATTAATAATTTGAACTCAAAAAATCACAGAAATTCACCAGTTATAGTTAGAAAAGCTAACTATAACCTGCGCTCCACCATACACTGCTTATGGGCTCATACATTCATAGGGCCTGGAGACTCCATTCCCCTAGGGCTTTTCTTGTTTTAAAGAGGAGGAGAAGGTGCACCCCTCACCGAGCCTTATTAATCTCTGAGAACCCCAATTCCCAGGGCTGAATAATTGTTATAAAAGGGAGGAGGGGTGCGTGGCCCCCTCTCTGAGCCAAATAAGGCCCAATGGACCCCAACCCTAGGGCCCTACCTTTTTTAAAAGGGGATAGGAGAGCGTGCCCCAAGCCTAATTTGGCCCCGGGGACCCCATTCCAGAGAGCCTGTATCAGTTATTGGTGGGTGCCCTGTTGCCCACCTGGGGTGCTCACTGCCCAGCACTTAGTGTGCCATAGGTAGAGATCTAACAACCTCCATGGCCCAGCCAGCTCCTCGCATGGTGTTGGAGCTGGCATTGCTTCCTACCAGAGGGAACATTAGCATTTATGCTGTTCCATATGGGCGGGAGCAGTAGGTGTTCTGGGGTGCTCCCCAATTCTAGCCTTTTTCATTTATCCCTAATATGACATCTTTTAATTTTTCCAAAGTATTTTTGCCCAAGTCCCATTTTCCTCTCCTTCTGTGGTTCTACCTGCCAAGATGGAATTCAAGCTGGCCAACGTAGAAGCATACATAGTGGCTCAGCTCAAGGGGTTCTGCCAGGAGAAAGGGATGTTCAACAATGGAAGTGCCAAGAGCCAAAAACCTTGAGAGCATGGGCAGAGGCTCACCCATGAGGAAAAGTGGATATAGAGGGATCTGTGTCCGAGGAAGGATCAGATCAGTACTCAACAGAGGGTCTTGACATGCAGCCTAAAGAGGGGGGTGCAATTGCCTCCCAGGACCAATAGTCCATTCTAGAGCAGGCAGCAGTGTGGTTCCAAAGAGCCTCTCTTCAGACATCTTACCACTACTGCATCCCTTTTGACTGCATTGTTTGCTCTAAATAGTTGGTTTTTACAGGTGGCACTTTCTTTCTTTTTCTATTGTCATACCATCCTAGGTCTGATTTGAATCTCACATGAAGTTTAGAAGTTTATACCTGGAACCCCAGTAGCCCTGAAGAACTTGCACAACCATATTGCAAGGAAACATGATGGCTCAAGGAAATTGAATATGGTTTGATTGAAACCATTTTTCATTGGGAAAACTTACAGCACTCTTTTACATTCTCACAGGGGTCCAATGGGCACTTGCAATGACACTATGCATTGACAGTTCATTTACGTTCAGGTTTCACTGTTTACTCTATTCTTCATTGGTTTTGAGATTTTCACGAAAGAACACACACTTTTCTTTTTCCGAATGGAGAGAAAGTAACCTATGATTATAAGTGGGTGTGCTGGTGAGTACCAGGCAGCAACCCCCTTGGTGTTACGACCGTGAGGTGCTTTCTCTCCTTTCTCATACTTTTCTATCTTTGGTTGGGAATGGCTCTTTGATGGTAATTTGACGTCTCTTGTTTTAAACTGATACACCACAACACTTTGACTAGTGATAGAGAACACTTGTGTGAGGGAGTTGAAAAGTATGGGAAACCCCTCCAGTGTCAAATTTGCAGTGCTAGTTGTACATTTCTGGTCAGGCCAATTGTTGTTTATAGCGCATTGAGTGGGGACGGCCTGGCTTTTTCTCCCCCTGTAGCTCCTACTGTGTTGATGAGCATACCTGCAGTGTCTGCAAATGAGTCCAGATTCCATATCCCAAAAGATATTGCGCCCAGTTACAACGTCGGGGAAGACATAGATAAATGGTTGGCAACCTATGAAGTGGCTTTGAAAGTGCGCAGGATCTGGAGGGGTAGTCATTGGAGCTACATGCCCATGGTGGTGAGGAACACACACCTTACTCTGGAGGTGGGGGGCTGGACCAACTACACTATCATGAAGACCATTGCAGTAATAAAGTTTGGGTTGACACCTGAGAAATACAGGCAACAGTTCAGGGCTAGTCACAAACTCTCTACACAAACGTGGGTGGATTTTCTATATTATACTGGTAAGGCACTGAAGGGCTGGGTGAGGGGCAGCAAAGCTAATGATTATGAAGGGTTGTACAACTTTTTTGTGAAGGAGCACATTCTTGATACTTGTTTTTCAGAGCTATGCTAACACCTGGTTGATGGCGAGCTTTTTGACACCAGAAGGATCAGCACCAGAGTGCCCAAAATGGTATCTGGAGAGGACTCCAAAAGGGGTGGCCAGGGTCCCAACCAAAAGAAGGAGGTAGGAGATAAAAAAGACCCTCAAAACAACTCACAGGGCAAAGGTCTAGTTCACATTCCAAATCTGGTCACCAGAAGAAAGCTTACCTTGACAAATGTCAGCAGCCAAAGCCCATCAAGTGCTATCAGTGGTACGATTATGAACACTGCAAAGAGATACCAGGTGTTCAAAGGGAGCACCACCTCCCACTGGAGGAAGGATTACAGGGGTGTCAAGTATAGTGCTGAGGGAGGAGTTTGTCCCAGTTAATGGGAGGAGTTTACAGGGATTATTCTATTGTTCCTGGTTCCTTAGATGGTTCCTAAGATCTATGTGCTCTCAAATACTACTAAGTATAGGCAATGGGTCACTATCAATGGACAAGGTGTGGAGTCTCTGTGGGATGCAGGAGGTAGTATGACAATGGTAAGGAGTCAGCTGGTGTCTCACAAGAAGGTAATTCCTAATGCATTCCAGCTGGTTTTGGTGGCTGACAATAGAGAGGGTCACTATCATGTGCCCTTGTTTCCATTTAAATGGGGCGGTTTCAGGTCAAGTCTTCTGAAAGTAGCAGTGAGCCCTGCCATGCCTGCAAACTGTTTGTTAGATAATGACATGTAGCACACTACTTAGAAGAAAGTGGAGCTCAAGACTCATGTGGATATGATAAGGTTACCTGAGTGGATTTGTGCCACAACAAGGTCCAGGGCTGCCAAGGAAGAGAGTCAGAAGGGATGGAGCCTGGAACAATGGCTAGCCACTTGCTAAGAAGAGGAAAGACATAGCCTGCGGTAAACCAGGCCCTGAATGTACTTCCAGTGAAATTGATGGGCTACCTGCAATGGCCACCCAGGAGTCCACTGTGGAGGACATTTCTTCCCTTGGTGACCTGTCTGATCTTGTTGGATGCCCTGTGATAAAAGGATCCACCAAGGAGGAGTCCTGTAGGGCACAAAGGGAGTGCCCAACCCTCGTGGGAATAAGGCAACACACATAGACCCAAGCAGCAGGTGATGCCTCTGGTAGTCACCACAGTTACTGGAAGACAACCTCCTGTCCAGTGAGCCCAAGGATCCTGGGCATGGGATAGGAAGGCTCCTTTAATGCTACAGCGCCTTCCTACAGAACCTGACTGACAAGATTTCCCTGGCAGGACACCTGGGCCAAGACACAACCTTTTCAAGACATATCCCCCACTTCTACTGGCATAGGATCAAAAATTCTTCAGATGTGTTCTGTAGGACTTGTGTGCTTTGCCCGGCTAGTGGGGAAGACAGGGCAGAGGCTTAAAGCCCCCCTTAATCCCTTGCCTGTCATTAGCATCCCCCTTTGAATGGGTTAGAACTTGACCTTGTTGGACCTATGGATCCCCAAACTTCATCGGGCAACAGGCTCATTTTGGTTCGTGGGGATCATGCCACTAGGTACCCAGAGATAATCCCTCTGAGGACTAATACAATACCTGCAGTGGCAAAGGACCTAATGGGGATTTTTACCCAAGTGGGTTTTCTGAAGGAAGTTGTATCTGACAGGGAAAAAACAACTGTCTGCTTATATGCAATGTGTTAGGATTGTGGGATAACATACAGTATCTCCATCCCTTAGCATCTACAAAAGAAAGGGCTTGTTGAGAGGTTCAAGAAGCCCCTTAAAGGCATAATCAGAGGCCTGCCTGTGGTGATGAGGAAAAAGTGGGCTATCCTCTTACCATGCCTGTTGTTTGCTTACAGAGAGGTGCCAAAAAGAGGAGTGAGTTTCAGCCCATTTGAACTGTTGTATAGGCACCCAGTAAGAGGATCTCTCAGTCTGGTGAAAGAAGGATGGGAGCAAGCTCCCAGGAAGGAACCCTAGGATGTACTGAGCTACATGCTGGCCTCCAGAAGCCAGGAGGCTATGCTACCGAAGAAAGCGTCCAGTAGCCGTAAAGCCAGCCAGGAAGTAATGATGGTGTGCTATGACAAAATGTCTACCACTGTGGAATTAGAACCTGGTCAGAAAGTGTGGGTGATGGAGCCAGTAGATCCCAGGACCCTCCAGGACATTTTAAATGGGCTATAAGAGGTGAGTGAAAGAAAGTGTGAGGCCACATACCTGGTGGACCTCAAGTCCCCTAGGGAATCACACAGGGTGCTGCATGTAAATCAACTCAAATAACACTTTGAGAGATTTGGGCTCACCATGCTGTTGGTGACTGAGGGAGAAGAGGAAGAGGAGAGTGAACATCTCTCTGATCTCTTGGACTGCAAAGAGAAGAATGGGTCTGTGGTAGAAGTAATCCTTACCCCCACTCTAACTCCTGAACAACAGAGAGACTGTCACCAAGCGTTGGGGCAATACTCTTCTCTGGTCTCCCTTATCCCTGGGACTACCCACCTGTGGAACCATGACATGGACAAAGGGGATGACCTTCCTACTAAGAATAAATCTTACAGGCTGTCAGATAAGGTAATGTCCAGCATCAATGCTATTGTGTCCAAAATGCTGGAGTTGAGGGTGATAGAACCCTCCAGTAGCCCCTGGTCCAGTCCTGTTGTTGTGGTACTAAAAGGTTCAACTGGCAGAACTTAGGTTCTGTGTGGATTGCAGTGGGCTCAATTCTGCAATCAAGACTGATGCTCACCCCATCCATGGGGCTGATGAGCTTATTGATCGGTTAGGCGCTGCCCAGTATCTGGGTACCTTTGATCTCACATCAGGGTTCTGGCATATCACCCTAACAGAGAGAGAAAAGGAGAGGTCAGCCTTCTCCACTTTAGAGGACTACTACCAGTTTAGGGTGATGCCCTTTGTCTTAAAGAATGCCCCTACCGCCTTCCACAGGCTGGTGAACCAAGTCCTTGCTGGTATGGAGGACCACATTTTTCACCTCCAGGGAGTGCTTTAGGCTCCGCAACAGGCAGACCTGGCTATCAATTGGGCAGTGGTCTGTGGTGTACTTGAATCCCTTGGTGGGCAGGGGAAGGTGCAACCCCTTTAGGCCAAGATAAAAACCATCATGGCCTGGCTGTCCCACAAAACCCAGACTGAGGTCAGAGCATTATTGGGCCTCAATGGATACTATAGGAGGTTTGTTAAGGGATATGGCACCATTGTTGACTCCTTGACTGAGCTGATTTTCGAGAAGCAGCCCAGAAATATGATTTGGACAGTGTCATGCCAAATTGCATTAGACACCCTGAAGCAAGCCATATGCACAGCTCCTGTGCTTAAGGCCCCTGATTTCTCCCAGAAGTTTATCAACCAGAAATATACCTCAAAGAATGTCATGGGGCAGTGCTATCCCAATTTAATGAGAATAGCCTATATCAACATGTAGCCTTCATCTCCTGGAGGTTACTCCCTTGGGAACAGAGGAGGAGGGAGAAGCTTTTGATGTAGTATGGGCACTGAAGAAATTGAGGCCATACCTGTTTGGCTCTCACTTTCTGGTTCAGACAGACCATAGGCACTTCAGGTGGCTCATGAAAATGAGGGGTAGAATTCTAAAATTGCTGAGGTGATCAATTTCCCTACAGGGTATGGACTTCGTGGTGGAACGCAGACCTGGGGTAGACCATGCCAATGCTGATGTTCTATCTATATTTTTCCGCCTTAGCGATGAGAACTCCCTGGAGGTTAAATAGATTGCCCCACTTTCAGCAGGAGGGTACACATGTTAGACATGACATCCTTAAGGTATTCTCCCCCTGGACTGTTTGCCTGCTTCCTCCATGTTTTGCTTATCCGTTTTGATGGCCTTAGGACTCTGAGCACTTTACCACTGCTAACCAGTGCTAAAGTGCATGTGCTACTCCCCTAAACATGACGATATTGGTGTATATCTAATTGGCATATTTGTTTTACTAGTACGTCTCTTGTAAATTGGTATACCATATACCCAGGGCTTGTACTTCAAATGCTATTAGTGGGCTGCAACGCGGATTGGGTCAACCACTGGAGTAGCATTTAAAAACTATCTCAGGCCAGCCACTGCAGTGCCTATGTGTGCAGCTTACTGCCACTTCGACTTGGCATTTTGAACTACTTGCAAAGTCTAAACTCCCCTTAAATTACATATATGTTACCCCAAAAGTATGCTCTAACAGCATGTACTTATATGTTTGGCATGTCCGGATAGTGGTAAACAGCCTATTTTTTTTAAGTACTGTGAGGCCTCTCCCTCATAGGCCAGCATTGGGAATTCCTTAATATACTTTTAAGGTGTAATTCCTGATAACAGAGGAGTAGCTTTTTCATGTTTCATATGTTTGGCATGGTAATGATAAATCCTCTTTACTCGTGAAGTTGGATTTACCATTACTGTTTTAGAAAAGCCACTTTTAGAAAGTGGACATTTGTCTGTACTTACTGCTCTTTGTGCCTGGCAACCTGTCTCCACTAAACATCTGGGTTGGGTGACAACTAGACTTTGTGCATTCCCTCTAGACAACCACAAACACAGGAAGGTGAAGCTCATCTGCATTCTGAACACTCATCTCATTCATCTGCATATTGATGGTCTTCCTCGACAGGTAGGACTGGGAGGGGTTGACACTTACACTTCAAAAGGTAGTGTCTTGCCTAGGCCTGGGCGATAAACTCCGCTTCATGGGCATAGTTCACAGAGTTTTTGTCACTCCTCGCTCTGCTTGGAACGCAGATTTCATCAAAAACTCTGCCTTACGCAGCTTGGTGGAATATACCAGTAATCGCCGCCCAGAGCACTGCTCACCCCTAGCACGGACAAACCAGAAGTCAGGTATATCTAAGCAAGACTGCAATGCTTGTGGCTTGTATTTGCTGATGCATATAGGGCTGCAATCTGCTAATGTCCGGAGGCACATGTCCACTCTTTGATCAAAGACAAAGCACACTGTGCTTGTGCTAAGCCACTGACTATATTACTGATGCAGCGTAAGATACTTTTGCACTCATAACGGACTCAGCGAATGCAGCCATTATCTACTAATCACTTACAAGGTGTCCCATGGGCTGCAGTAAAGTCTGGGATACAGCTGTGTGGCAAAGAGGGTGCATTCCTTGCTGCCATTCATGCTCCATTATGCAAAGATAAATATAATACGTTAGCTTCCATTCACATATTTCCTTTCTCCTCCAGTGGCAAAAAGTCTCAGGCAAGAAATCTGAACAGCAGCGAAAAAGAGCATAGAAAAATGTATTGGTGTGTGGAATGTGTGCAATATATGAGTCACACCTCACTGAGCTCCTGTGCTGTCTTTCTTCTGTTTCCATTCTGATGGGTTAACTTGTATTCTAGTATTTTGTCTGCGCTTCCAGGTAGTATTTTCTATTCCAGCATGCCCACATTCAGTGCATTACAATAAAACGGTGTTGTTACTGCAAGCATGCATATTAATTGTTCTCCAAATATGTACTCAAAGCCTGCTCAACCTTATTAGAGGGACCTGGGGTTCTCTATTATCACTATAACTACAGCTGTTTCTGCAGGGATCACTGACACAGGGAACTGTATGTAAACAAAAGGAGACATTTTCAAAAAGGCTTAATAATTAATGACACAAAGGAACGCTGTATCCATATGAATATTGAAACCGACTTTGGTTGAGAGTCAAGTGGAATTTTGAGAGCGCATGGAAACTAAAATGGGTGGCCATGAATGTATAGAAAACAAGTGCGAGCAGGCTATCTCACAGCCACAGCTTTTACCTGAAGGTTGCTGAACCTGCCCTCAGTAGTCTTTCAAGCAGCACTCGTCCGAAACAATATTACAGTGCATTACAATGATGGAAAAAAACAATGAGAAGTGAAAAAAAACTAAAAGACCCATAAGAGGCCCTAGATTCCAACAGGGAATTGCCAGTAGTGTCCCAATAGGAGAGCAGCAATATAACAGACCTGCTGTCAGGTGCAAGAAAAAACAGCATTGCAGAGATGTCCCTCTGTCACGCACCTTTGTATCATGTGGCATCTACAGCAATTTCAGCTTTTTGGACAAGTTTTAGTTACATCAACCTTGTTTTGTTCCTACAATCATGGTCCTCTAAGTAGTGCCCAAGGTTGCCACTCGCTGGCCCATGTGACAGCTAGCTAGCTATTCCGGTTCATGAAACAGAATTATCTACCTGATTAAAAGCGCCGGTTCCCGAAACTGCACTTGGTAAATTTAATCTCCAAAGAGTAGGACGAGGCATATCTAATGTGCCACAGGCAAGCGTTTCTCAGCACCGAAGTCTTATCAAATCAAGTATTGGGTGCAATCATGTCACAGCTCTTTAGATTGTCGTGTGACAGAGCTCCTGAGGCACAAACGTCGTGCTGGCCTTCTGAAAAGCTGCTGTGCTATGGCAGATGGAACTCCGCAGTGTTATGCATAGTTTGTTTGTTACTCCATGGAATTCCGTGGAGCGAAACTATGCTTGCTCCGCTTGGAAGATAGGGCTGAGTTTAAAGGGACCCTTGTGCACTTCAGAGAGTTCCTTTGAAGTCAGCCCCTACATCAAAGGCACTTTTCAGTATACATACTGGGTCTGTGACCCCCTATAATCAGACATGTCTGGATTATGAACTGATCCTCTGTCAGAAGGACTGCTATGCTGCATAAAGGATTCAACTGAACTGATTTTCTGGAAGGACTGCATTTCTGCTTGTTGCCCTGCAGCCTGCTGCTACCTTACTATGTTGGAAGGACACTGCCTTCCCTCCAAGTGATCTCCAAGGGCTTGCTTGCTTACCTCCTGTTATCAGGGACACAAAAGACTTCTTACAATTCTGCTAAGAACCTGTGGTCTCTGCATTCTGTGAGTCCTACCCACACAGAAGAAGGACAATGAAAGGGGTGGGGGCGACCAGCTGAGAGCAGCGTCATGTGGCCGTACTTCTTCCTCTTCTCTTTTTGAGAGGCGGCGCGAAATTCCAATGGGAACGAGTGATACCACCACAGAAAGCCGCAGCACACGAAGCGGGAGCAAGTCAATGCTAATAATGCTAATAACCCTCGCTCTGCACATTTGACAACCAGTGCTTTAAGAGGGGCGTAAAGGTGGTGGTGTTCCATAAGGGGCAACCTATAGGAATCCTTTCCAGAAACGTGATCGGCGATGAAGTGTGTGGATTAAATATGTGAAGTAAAATCTTGTGCTTAACCAGTGCTCTGACCATTGTTTAGGTGTCTGAGTTTTCGGAAAATGCAGCTACGAATGCCACGTACCAAAGAGCATGCAATTACAACAGACCAGACCCATCGGCTTTGAAACAGCTTGTAGCTGCGGACTTTGTTGCGCTTTGGGAAAACCACAACACCCAGGAGATACAGAACCAGCCTCACCTGAGGATTCCAGTGCCCCGCCCTCCCGCTCCACTTAGCAGCTTGCGGCCCCCGCTTTGCGGGTGCTGCTTGTAGCTGCGGACTTTGTTGCACTTTGGGGAACCACAACGCCCAGGAGACACAGAACCAGCCTCACCTGAGGATTCCAGTGCCCCGCCCTCCCGCTCCACTTACCAGCTCGCGGCCCCCGCTTCACGGAACGCGCGCCGGGCAAAGTCCGGGCCAAGGGTGGGCCCGTTTGAGCCTGTTCGTGCACGGTCAAGGACGGGACGGGCCTCCCCCCTAACAATCACAGTATAAGGTCAGTGAACTTCCAAACCCATCTTGTTAATTTACAGTGAACTATATTCATTTCCTATCTGGAGGTATAGGTGACTCCCTTTTTTTCATCATGACCACTCTTAAGGTCAAAAATGGTAGGAAATTGGTACCGTGGACCAATTCCTTATAAGGGCATCCTCTGTCTTAGCTCATGAAATCGAGCTGACTGAAAAGAGATTATCGCTAGACATTGCCTTTGATAAACGCTCTTCTATGGGAAGTTTGGCCCTGGCACGCTCTCCAAATCACCAACAAGTTATTATTCCCACCGTACTAGGTAGCACTGGCGAGAGAGAGGAGAACCATTTATTGCAATCCACAGGGAATTTGCCTTGCCATCCTACAAGCGAAGAGGGTTCATTGGTGCAAGAAATGCTGCTAACCCCCACAACATGGATCCTGGATCACCGGCACCATGTGTCAAGACTCGATCTGCACATAACCGCAAAGCGGGATCTTCACAACTACCGGCAAGCCCATGTACAAAAAGGAAGTGAGGGGTTGCCCATGCGAAAGGAAGGAAGGCTAAAATACAGAAAGCCAATCCAGTAGTAGAGAGTGGGAAACCAATGCCTCCCCATAGTCCTGCTACATGCCAAACCATTGGGTATGAGATAACATTGTCTTCAAGTCCCGGCGCTGTGCTGCCATCTGAGCTGGGACCGGACTTCTGGACCAAATTGGAATTCATCTTTAAAAAGACATGTCTCTCTATTTATGATAAACTTGACATTATGGAAAATAGACTTGCGTGCCTTGAATTATCGTTTACGTCGGCTCAGGCAAAGGCTGGTAACTGGAGTAAAGGGCCAGTTCTTAATCCATCGACTTAGATTGGGCTCGCTAATGAAGTGGCTCACCCCATTGTCCCGCCGACTGCGAATGATATTATTAATAATTCTGTACCTGCTGTGATGTCGTATTCTCCAGATCTGCCCTCTTCCAGTAATTTAGGAGTGACCAATCATATTGAACCGAGTGGAAGGGTAGAGATGGAGGTAGTTAGTAAGTCAGCAACCCAACAATCCCAAGCGAATAATAATTTCCCCCGTGCCCCACTAACAAAGAGTTTTCAGTGTATAGATCTTCCCCCCGAATCTATCCCCTATGTGGTGGTCCTTGCGGGGGTTCCTTCTTTGTGCCAGGACAAAAGGGAGGGTTATATGGAGCTTAAGAATAAATGCATCCATTGGCTCAATTTTAATCGCCCACTCCCCCCCATGGTGTCTGCTGAAATTTTGTTCGCTAGACGTATAGATTGGGTGGGGCTTTGAAAAAAGTCTATTGAGGGAGACTGTGGAATCATTAACTTTAAGGATAGAAGGGCTGCAGAGCACATTTGTAGTTGGGCTCTGGCAAACTCAGCCACGTTAATACAATCCCTATATTTAACTTACTTCTACCATCACCATATATTGCCCCCAGAAATACAGTACCAGTTGGGGGGGCCCACAACTGGTGTAAAACAGGGGGAATAAGGTTGAATAACAGATATGATATACTGTCTGGTCTGGAAGATTGCGATTGACCATCATTTGACATTAGACAGAGGGCAAATTTGGTAGAGCTTAACGATGGCAAACTAGAGAGGAATTTGAACTCAGCTGCTGGTAAGGTCAGCCACCAGGTTGGGGCATTGGCTACTCAGCCTAATGGAATCCAAACAAGTGTAGTTAGTATTGTTTTGGATCATCATTCGATTTGTGAGGCCTTAGTTCCCCGTTCACTGAGAGATCCCAATTCAACCCCAGCTCCAGGGCCACATACGGAATTTAGTTGTCATCGCCTAATTTGTAAGGAGGTCAAAGCTGGTGGCTTGCCCAATTCATATTGTCTTATGACGATGCTATCTTGGAACATAGCGGGTTTAAAATCTAAACTAGCCTCGCCCGAACGGTCTGGTTTTATTGAAAAATCTGACATTTGTCTCTTTCAAGAGACATGGTCGGTGGACGCTGTCTTTCGGCCAGGCTACCTTAATTTTTATGCCCCAGCAGTAAAGAAGGATAAAGGTCGCCTTGTGATCTTGGCTAGACAGGTGTTAAGCTGTAATATTCAACAACTTCCTGTATCCAATAATGATATTCTGGCAGTGAGGCTCATCTTTCCCTCAGGTAAACACGTCGACATTTTTAATATCTAGGTAAGAGTAAGCATGGGCGAATTTTGCGAATCAGTGATTCGCGAATTCGCAAAAAAATCCACGAATTCGCAAATTTCCCCACGAAATTGCGGATTCTTTTGCGATTTTGCAATATACTTAACTGGAGTACTTTCAACTGGCTAATCAGTAAGTGCTACCTCGTTGGGTAAATGTATAGTGCTTTTCCTGCACTACAGCTGCCTAAAGTGCCAGAAGAGTTGTCTCCAGTGACCATGTGTGTGTTGCTATGCCATCGGGCCGAAGGGCGCAGTGAGCTGTCCACATTAGTGGGTAAATGGCGGGAAGACGATGCACACCACTAGTGTGTGGGCAGGACCAAACGGGCGAAGCTTCCATGCGAGTTCACATGCTTCTTGTGTGTATAAAAGGTCAGGCACTGATCAGAGCAGCAGATGGGGAGAATGAAGCTCCAGTGACCATGTGTGTGTTACTATGCGATCGCGTCGAAGGGCGCAGGGATCCCTTGAGTGAGCTGTCCACATTAGTGGGTAAATGGTGGGAAGAGGATGCACACCACTAGTGTGTGGGCGGGGCCAAACGGGCGAAGCTTCCATGCGAGTTCACATGCCTCTTGTGTGTATCAAAGGTCAGGCACCGATCAGAGCAGCAGATGGGGAGAATGAAGCTCCAGTGACCATGTGTGTGTTACTATGCGATCGTGCCGAAGGGCGCAGGGGTCCCTTGAGTGAGCTGTCCACATTAGTGGGTAAATGGCGGGAAGTCGGTGCACACCACTAGTGTGTGGGCGGGGCCAAACGGGCGAAGCTTCCATGCGAGTTCACATGCCTCTTGTGTGTATAAAAGGTCAGGCACCGATCAGAGCAGCATATGGGGAGAATTAAGCTCCAGTGACCATGTGTGTGTTACTATGCCATTGCGCCGAAGGGCGCAGGGGTCCCTTGAGTGAGCTGTCCACATTAGTGGGTAAATGACGGGAAGACGGTGCACATCACTAGTGTGTGGGCGGGGCCAAACAGGCGAAGCTTCCACGCGAGTTAACATGCCACTTGTGTGTATAAAAGGTCAGGCACCGATCAGAGCAGCAGATGGGGAGAATGAAGCTCCACTGATTTTTTTGGGGCTGATTACTGAATTTGACCTTAAACTCGAGCACCTGCTTTATCTGTAAGTGCTTCCTGTTCACGGAGCCTCATTGTCTACTATTCTCTGACCCTGCTTCGAGGGTCATAGCAGGGTCAGAGAATAGTTGCAAGTAGGCAACGAGGTGCCAGGAAGCACTTACAGGGTTACAGCAGGTGCCCAAGTTGAAGTTAATTTGTTTGCAACCATTTTGTAAATGGTTACAAAGAAATTAGCTTCAACTTGGGCACCTGCTGTAACCCTGTAAGTGCTCTCTGAGCCAAATTCGTCCCACTCACGAATTCGCGGATTTTGCCGCGATTTCGCGTGATTCGCGAAATAGCGGAAAATCCACAAATTCCACGAGCTGAACGAATTTTCCACCCATACTTACGCAAGAGGCCATCCAGAGGGGAAAAAGTCTGAAGTAACATCAGCCTTGGACTATTTGATAGAGACCATGCCATGCAATTCTCTGCTTCTTGTAGCGGGGGATTTTAACACGACGTTCGAGCCGTTGGGTCATGAAGATCGGAGCCTTACAGAGGAGGAAGACTCCAGGTGGGGTATTCCCTACCTGGAGCTGGCTCCCATAACCAAATGGACCGAGGCGGCTATTCGAATGAAGGGGTTATGCATGGGGAACCATCTGAGAGTAGCCAATGGCCGTACACCATCTGATGGGCTGGGCGCTAGGACATACGATAATGGCCATAGGTCTAGTCGTATAGACTATTTGCTTGTCCATCTAAAATTGTGTCATAACCTTAACTCCTTCGCTGCGACGGCTATTCTGCCGCAGCGCTAAGGGGGCGGGGCCGCGCAGCGCTCACACGCTGGTGACGGAACCGCTCCATCACCTGCCTCGGGTGAGCTGTGCTGATGACGGAGCGGTTCCGTCATGGCCCCGCCCGCTCGATAGAACGCGCCACGCAGGCGCGTCGGGCGGGCCATGACAGAACCGCTCCGTCATCAGCACAGCGCCACCGCGACTGATGACGGAGCGGTTCCGTCATCAGCATCAGTGTGGTTAAGGACATGGCAGTAACGGGTCGCATCGAAAGTGACCATAATCCACTTACCTCTTCATTCAATTTGTACACAGATGAAGTTGTATTACCCGCACAAGATGCCATTGGTCCAGATCTTATCCTTGCTAATGATATGCGCCATCTTAAATGGAGTAAGGTTATTGAACAACCCGAAACCCTGGGTGCCATTAAAAATGACGTATATAATTCATTAATAGAATTGGGGTCTAGAGATATTACTGATGATTTTCATACTCATATGATTGTTGTCCATAACAAACTTTTTGCTCAGCTAACATCTTATTTTTGTAAGTCGGGTACCGGCAGACGCAAAATATCCAATAAACCTGATGGTTGGATCAATGAGGTTTGTCGGGAAGCATGGGCTAAGTTACGGTTAACCCTAGGAACGGGGGTTCCAAGTGATGTTAGAGCAGCATGGGGCTGCTATAGGAAAACCCAGTTGGAGGCAAAAAAGCAATGGGATGATTGTAAGTGACAGGAACTTAAAGAAGCATGTTTGGCCAAGAACCCAAAATCCTTTTGGGATATATTCAAATGGGATAGGGGAGGATGCCCGGAATGCCCCCAAAATAATGTTGCTCAGCATCAATGGGTCGAGTACTTCAAACCACAGTATGCCAGCACAAGCAGGGAAGTGAGCCATGAAAGATTTTCTTGCACATATTATGTAGAGGTGGCTTTTAATTTAGAAGCAGTTGACAAGGCGTTAGATGCAATAATTGAGGGTAGAGCTCCGAGAATGGATTGTATTCCTGCTGACGTTTTTGTAAATGATAAGCAATCTTGGCGATTATATATTGCCTACCTAGCAAATGCAATTGCCCGAGGTGCTGCTATTCCACCTTCTTGGAAGGGGGCGGAAATCATCCTGGTGTTCAAAAAGGGAGACAAGTCTGTTGCAGGTAATTACAGGCCAATTAGCTTCATCGATTCGATGCAGAAGATCATGGGTAGATTGGTCTTGGGTAAGTAGCATACTTGGATTGAAGACAACAATATTTGAAGTCCACTGCAGGCTGGTTTTTGCCAACTAACAAGTACGAGCGATCAAGTATTTTGCTGTGTTCGTTGATCTGAGGGCAGCTTTTGACCTAGTACCGCGTGGTAAATTATGGCAGGTCCTGGGTGAGTTGGGGATGGACCCGGAGTTGTTGACCTTGTTCCTTCACTTGCATGAGGATAATTTTGCCAGGGTCCGTTGGGGGTCATATGGTGAGGTGACAGAAACCTTCCCCGTTGATAGGGGAGTGCGCCAGGGATGTGTTATGGCCCCCACCCTGTTCTCGCTCTTCATCAACGGGGTGGCAGATTACCTTGCCATGGCCCCCACGGATGCTCCGTTGCTGGCAGGCAATCGTATTCCAATCCTCATGCTTGCGGACGATACGCTGATTATCTCTAAAACTCCGAGTGGCCTCCAGAAGGCCCTTCAGCGGTTTGAAGAATTCTATCTTCTATGCGGTCTGGAAATAAATGCTGCCAAGACCAAATTTATGTCCTTTAACGAACATAAAACGTTTAGAGGTAATATACGCATGAATAACGGCAGGTTAACGCCTTTACTTATTTATGCATTACCCTGCAAAAGGGTATGCGCCGGAATAGCCAACTTGACTTGCAATCAGGGTTCGTTCCAACTAAATTCAAAACCTTTTTAACTAAACCGGTTAGCCCTGTACTTGACATTTATGGCTTGAAGGTATTGAATTGGGCCCTTTATGGTGCCGAACTGTGGGGGTTTGAAAACCTAAAGTGCTTGACTATGGTGGAGAACGCGTTTTTACGCAAAATTACTAGTGTTCCGCAAAGTACCCCTCTGAGACCACTTGTAGTAGACCTTGGCAGGAAATCAGTGGAAGACTTGGCTAAACTTCGCCCTTTGTTGTATTGGCGTAGAGTATGGTGTACAGAGGAACTCTCACATTACGCCCAGGGTCTCTCGGATACTATCAAAATTGACTCCTTTCATAAAATCAAATGGTTGAAGGAGATCAGATCCTTGTTAGAGAAGTTGGGCTTGACAGAACTATGGGATAATCCATTAAACGCAGACTTCCCTTCTAAAAAAATCTTGAAGGGAAGATATTGGGAAATGGTTCAATCAGCAGCATGTTCGGCAGGTCTTTCCACCCACCTTACCGGACGATTCCTTGACTTTAACTCCCGGCCCGAGCTAGAGAAGTTCTGGGATTGCATTGAAAAGCCCCATGATCGCAAACTGTACTTTCAACTCAGGGTGGGCACACTCTCAACAAGGTCATATACTGGTAAATGGGTCAGAGTAGCTAACAATAGATGTTCTAGGTGCCTGGACCAGCAGGAATCAGTAAGTCATATATTGTTCTTTTGCCCATTATATGCCGCACCACGAAGTAGGTGGATCAAGCCAATCTGCAAATTAATTGGCATTAGAAGGCATGCTGAGGCCTTGCAAATTCTAAGCTCAGATCCTACCCCACCCATTGCTATAGCTGTAGTGAAGTTCCTGAATTGGGCATGGTCAATTCGCTCAAAAACGTTGTCTCAAGATGGTTAGTAGCGCGCCCTCTGTGATATTTTTAAGCACCATGATGCTTTTTTGTGATTCCAGGGTTATGTATCCACAGAGGTGCATGGGCTCACCTGTCATTGGTAGCCTCTTAGTAGTTTCTCCCTTTTTTCCTTTTAATTACATCCCATTGCACTAATTGATTTACTGAATTGAGGTAGTAATGTTCTTGTAAACTATGTAAATGATTTTACTTGTAACTATTTTATTCTAAAATTCTTAAAATAGTATTCGATAGTTGTCAATGGAATTTAATTGAATTTTAGATATTTTTACAATTGGTCTTAAATGTAATTTTAGATTAGGATTGAATTTTACTGTATGTTTTTTAATGTATATACTTTTATGACTTAAATGTCGAATAAAGTTTTTTGATTGATTGAGTCCTACCCTTGCTTGAGGTGCCCCCTCCAAGTTCTGTGCCTCAGAAGTGGGTTCTGCAGCTATTTTAATCAAAAACCAACTTACTGCATAGACTGCATCAGAAATTGAGCTACATCACCCTTTGACCCGAAGGCTGCCTGATAACTTCAATTCCACAGCCTGCCTGGCTCGACGACTACACTCTCTGTGAATCGACGAGGAAGCATTGCGTTCACTTCAATGGAGCTCAACGATAATGCCGGACCCCCTTTGAGCTGCTCCCCGACAACGGAGTAGACTGTCGTTGTTGACCAATGCTCCATCTGAGGAATTTCTTCAATGGGACCTATATGGATCCTGTAGCCAGCCTGTCATCGATCGTGGTCAGCCTGAACTTTGGATTTGCACCGGGTCCTCGTAACCTCAAGTAACCTTTTGGCCGCTAGTGACTACTAAGTACAATTTTTTAATTAATCTTTAAAAAATCAGCTTCTTCTGATTGTTTTTTGTCATTTTGGTAGGTATTATTATACTCAGGTAAATATTCTGTGATTTCATGGTGTATTAATTGTGTTACTGTGCATGTTGCACAAATACTTAACACATTGCCTTTGAAGATAAGCCTGACTGCTCTTTGGCAAGCTGCCAGAGGGTGAGAACAGGTTATCTTAATGAATATTTAGCCTACCCTGGTTAGATTGGTGGTTGTTGATTGCCCTGGGTGAACATCTCAGCCAACCAGGAATCCCTTTATTAACAGGATAAAAATATGCAACGTACGCTGTAATTTAGTGATCGTAGCCTGAGCTGAAAATTAACAGCAGAATTTGTTACGCAGGAGCGCCTGGTCATTCAGTTGATTTTGCAGCCGCTCAAGTAGAAAATCTACTTGAGTGGCAGCAAATCTACTGGAATGGCAGCCCTCTGTCTGCACCTGCTCATAAATGCCGGTGACTGCCTGCGTTAGAAAGTCGTGCTGGGAGACGCGAAGTCTGGCTCAAACTCGCACATTATACAGATTTGGTGGAAGAAAACTTCCACCACTTGAATTTGGCCAGAACTATATGTTAAAGAGTAAGGGGATTGGACAAAATTCCACCAATGCCCACCTCTACCTCATATGGGATGCTCCACAACTGACACTAAAACTGCTCACTTCAACTAGCTGCCTTACTAGCAGGGTTTTCAAGCATAGGATTAGCATACTGCTATCCACACTGAGATAGAAAAGTGACAAAAGTCTTTTATCACTCCCGGCACAGGAATTCCTAGGAGCTACTCAGAGATCCCTACTTTTGCATAATATATGCAGTACTCTATGTCTGGTATAGATATATATCTATATATATATATATATATATATATATATATATATATATATATATATATATATATATATATATATATATATAAATATATATTACCTACTGGCGGTCGCCAGTAGGTATATATAGTTAGGATTTTTTCTCTATGGGATTTTTGAAAATTCTATGTCTAATAACTTTGGCGTTTGTGGACGGAATTGGCTGAAATTTTCAGGAAAATGGCACATTTTGTTTCTGAGCAGCCCCTGAAAATTGGGGGGGGTTCGTCCAGGGGGGGTCGAGAAAAAAGGGGGGTCCCAAAACGTGTTTTTAACATTGAGTTTTCCATAGGGCGGTTGGCCTCACTTTTAGCCCGTACGGCTGAATGGATTTGCACGAAACTTGGCAAAATTGTAGGGACTGGTAGCCCGATGTGCCTTTTGTAGGTCTCAATATATGTGCTACAGTGGATTTTGAGAAATTAACGTTTAAAAAAAGATATATATCTGTAACAGCGGACCGGGCAGCGCTCCAGTACGCGTACTTTTCGCGCAACGGAGCTTTGTGAAGCGAAGCTGATTGGTTCTCCGGCGTCTGTAAACATTCCAAACAGTCCGTAGCGGCCGCCATCTTGTCTCTCGGTAGGATCGAGAGACAAGAGGAGGCCAAAGCGAAGGGGCAAATGACCATAAGGGGGCATAGTAGATCCTCGCTGACCCCCTAGGTTTGATGTGGAGGTTTTAAAAGGGCCCCGCGGGGCAAAAAAAAATAATATTAATAATAATCGAACGGCTGAATGGATTTGCACGAAACTTGGTAAAATATTAGGGACTGGTAGCCCGATGTGCCTTTGCTAGGTCTCAATATATGTGCTCCAGTGGATTTTGAGAAATTTACGTTCAAAAAAAGATATATATCTGTAACAGCGCTCCGCTTCGCGTAACGGAGGTTTGCGAAGCTGATTGGTCATTCTGTCACTGGGCTATAGTTGGGCTACATCTGGCTGATATTTGGGCTACATTTGTTTTTTTTGTCTCTGGCGGCCATCTTTGGGCTACATTGGGCTACATTGGGCTTCATTGGGCTTCATTGGGCTACATTGGGCTACATTTGGGCTCCAACATATATATAGGCCAATGTAGCCCAATATATATTTTTCAAAGTTAATTTTCGTAGAAACCACTGGAGCATATATCTTGAGACATAGCAAAGGCACATCGGGCTACCAGTCCCTACAGTTTTGCCAAGTTTCGTGGAAATCCATTCAGCCGTTCGAGCTAAAAGTGAGTCCAACCGCCCTATGGAAATGAAGGAAATGAATGGGTAATTTGTAATTAGCAAATAGCTCATCGCAAAGTAGGAATGGTAAAGAATCGCTATTTATTCCTTAAAGTTCGCTATTTAGGAAATGCAAAAAACTTTGATGATACATATGGCGGTTCATCTCTAACAAGATAAGAAGCATAGGGATAGATTTATGATGACTGGCGCATCACCAGGGATGTGTTAGTCATTCTGTGCCGCTGTTCCGTCACCTATGGTGTGCTGCATTTACAATGCGGCGCATCATGGGGCAAAAACAGCACAGATGCGTGATGTATCTGTGCCGTAAAGGTGGCGCATTGCTGGAGTTGTATCGCAAGTGTGATGAAGCTCCAGCAAGGGTCGGGGGTGCCCCTGTCGCAGGGTTTCTGTTCTCACACAGAACTGTGGACAGAGGATTGGAACCTCGGCGAATTAGGGTGTCCCAAAACTCACCTTAGTAATCAAAAACCCCTTAGCAAGCTAGGTACAGTGTCACATTGGATATAACAAACTCTCAATGTTTAGACAATCCAGAATATGAACTTATAGTACCTCAGGATACGTGGAACTCATGAACAGTCGGTTGTTATATATTTCTTAGAAACCAGAACATGGAGTTAAGAAGAACACATGTGTATTTGAAATGTTTATTTACTAATGCCGTCTTCTCAGGCGTAGTATCTTAGATAATACTAGTACACATATTATCAGTAGCAAAATTACCAGCATAGTTACTAGTACATAAAAAGCGAATGGTGACAGTATGTTAACATGCTGTAAATGAATAAGAGTTAGCAACACTTATAAGCAGCCACGGGCCGTGGAGGGAGTTACGGTGGGGCAGGGAGGCGGGGAGGGGGAGGGGCAGGGTGGAGAGGGCTCCACCCTGCCCTTCCCCCTCCCCGCCTCCCTGCCCCACCGTAACTCCCTCCACGGCCCGTGGCTGCTTATATCTCACCCTCCCTAATACACATATTATATTATTTGCTAAGAAGGTCTGTTTGTGTTGGTTTAGGGCGTGCCCATACTTTAGTGTCTTAGATTTGAAGGAATCACATCAGCATACACCAGCTCTCTCTTCATGTGAACCGCATCAACTGTTGTGTATGTGTGTTCGGCAAAGCAATATAAAACCCGCCTCATGCCCAGAATTGGCAGAAGCTGCACTTATGTTATGAGTATGAAGTCGTGGAGATCAGACCTCATAACAATTCTGTATCGTGTTGTTCTTGAAACTTCAGCACTCGCTGTACAGATATAGTTTAACAAGCAAAGCAGATAGTAGAGCAATAACATATTATTCTCATGTAAACCACGATGAACTACTAGGTTGAAAGCTAAAGCAACAACTAAGTGTCGTGTGCAGAAGTTGCAAAAAAGGAAAAATGGCGTTTAAACCGGTAATGAGCCCATGCTAACTTAACACGGTGTAAAGATATCCAGGACCTAGATGACACCTCCCCATGATCCGGAAACGAACTGAATAAGATAATAGAAGTGCCATCTCATGAGAGCAGATTGCAACTTTATATGTGGACGGTCCGCAAGGTAAAACATTAAAAACTAGGAAAATTTAATGCTAAAGAAAAATAAAACAGCCAAGTACTTTATCGAGTCTTAAGCCAATAGGCAAGCTAAATAATAAAAACTTGACAAATAAGTCAATGAATTGTCAATGAAATGCTAGTACTCAGCATATCAAACATGAAAAAGGTCTATGACATAACTGTGTATGCAAAATAAGCTGCAACAGCCTCCAATAGGAAGTCACCGTCTTCATCCGAAAAGAGTTCAGCCATCCAATTTAAAAGCGGAAAAGAACATACGTGCTCTCCCAGCACCGGATCCTCTATCACCATCAGAGGACAGCTCGGTGGGTTTTCAAGAAAGCTCTGTTCCAAGAAAGACTGTGTTGCCGCCAGTAAATTCCAGGGACCAATTAGTCCATGCATCAATGCCACAGCCATAATCCTTTCGCCAGGACAAACCAACTCGTGAGTAATGATAGGAGTCATCAGCTGATTAAAGTCGACGTCAGGAGAAACCGGTCCGCAGAGACACAAATCAATGGCCCAATCGAAATCACAGGTCAGGCAGTGAAATACAGGCTGGACACAGGTGAAGTAGGAGAATCGAAAAGATAATCCATATGCCGTGCTTAATATCGCCAACGGCATTGTGCCATAATATTCTAGCATGCGATTGCGGAACAGTGTCAGCAGCTGCAGGGCGGGAGCTTGCACAGGAGGGACATCCATATTTAAAAATGTAAAAAAGCACAAGAGCGTCCGCTGGTAATGCAAGTAAAAATGGGAATCCACGAAGCAGAGTGGAAAAAATAGAATGAAAGAAAGCAGGGATGACTCCAAAGATTTTCTCAAATGAAGTCACGAGACCACTGGTAACAACTTTAAAAAAGTGCGCCAGGGCCTTTGTGGAGGACG
This sequence comes from Lissotriton helveticus, assembly GCF_964261635.1. Lineage (NCBI taxonomy): Eukaryota > Metazoa > Chordata > Amphibia > Caudata > Salamandridae > Lissotriton > Lissotriton helveticus. The sequence goes on along the minus strand of NC_136072.1, from coordinate 874,857,832 downwards.
CGTCAAAGATAGTCCGAACCATGTCGCTGAAATGCAAAGGCGAATCAGTATTTAAAAGGGTCTGCACCTCTGTACGGGTGTTCGCTATGTGAAGCACGAAAGTTTCACGGGCCGAACTCAAGGCCACCTCTCTCTGAGACAAAAGAGCTCTTATTCTTGCCATGCCGTTGAAATGTGCTCCCAAGGTTGGTATTTGTGGCCAGATTGAAAACTCCCTATGTTCATGTGTGGGAGGAAATAGAAAATTTCTGCAGCAAATAACCCGTTCACTTACTGTTACGATAAAAGGAATACTTTTAATGAACCCAGAACAATCTTCATTATTGAGCATCAAATAACTACCATTTTCCAACAACTTGAACGTGGGGATGATAGCAGGAACTGGCGTGCCTTGCAACACGCAAGCCATATTTGGTCGGTGTTTGTTGCATGAACCGTGTAACTGTATGTGCCTACACATTAGTGAATGATCTGGCGTCTCAGTGCATTCCTCTCCATTCAGATAAACTTCTTGATCATCTTTGAAACATCTGTATGTGTATGGAAGCGACCAGACCTCATGAAGAAAAGCACTACGTAAAGGTTCATAACGACCTATTGGTATATATTTCATACAATTTGAAAACTTATATAAAGCAAAAGGCAGCGTTATTAAACCGTGGATAAGGCACATTGCCAAAAAACCCGCAATCCTCTGCTGATGATGTCACTGAGCATGTCATGAATGATGTAATATGTGACATCATCAGCAGTGGATTACGGGTAATAGTATCTCTAGTTTACTCCCCTATAGCTGTCTTTCTTTTAACATAAGTGTCTGTTTCCTTCCCTTATACTTACTGTTTTTTTAAATTTTTGGTTCACTTCCGGTTCGCGTACCGGCGAGCGAACTGGGAAGCGAACTACGAGAAATAGAGGTTGGCACAGTTCCAAATATTGTACCAATTTTTTAATAACGGGGAGGTAGTTCTGAAAAGAATTTTTTTTTTATTGTTTTTGTTGTTTTATATTTTTTTATTATTTTTCTGAACATTTTTTTACTTTTTTTGAATTTTTCTGAACAGTTTTATATTTTTTTGGCTTTTTCTTGCAGGGGGCAATGAAAACGATTCATTGTAAAGGGCTCAACAGGAGCAACAAAACAAAAAAAAAGTATTTATTATTTGGGGCGTTTCGTACAAACTTGCATATGATAGTCAATAGCTCTGTTGATCAGAGTGATGCTTCTTTCTCCGTAGCAAATGAATCCATTGCAATGTACGCAGACGTGTTTTACTTCATGAAATCTCGTTTGAATATTTGGCACCATCTCCCTGCCCTCTGGTCCCGTTACTTCCGGTACAACAGATCTTCTGGCCATAATAGGGAGATTATCTAGGTCGTTACGAAACTGTGCAGCACTGTAGTTGTTAGGATGCCACCTAGTCATATGGCGATGCATTGTGTAGTTTCCGAAACTGTATTTTTTGTCGGTCCCTCTGGACAGTCTATCTTGACATATAAGGCAAGTTACGTATCTTGCATTTACTTTTTTCTGACCTTTGGGAATTTTAAAAAATTGCCAAATGAAGTTTTCTTTCCGGTGAGACGTCCTGGGCTCCTCAGGCAAAAAGTGCCTCTCTTCGTGCTCGTCGTCCTGTTCTTCTTCTTCCTCTTCTTGCTGAATTATAACTTGAGCAGGTGGTCCACTCTTCCTTGGATGTGGTGGAGGTGGTGGGGAAGCACCAGCTGAAGCTACTAAAGAAGCCATTGCTCACTGGTAACAAAGGGTCTTTCTCTCACAAAGATGAAAGTCAGAGTGAGGAAAGAAGGAGGGGTTTTCATCATTTGGGAAAAACAATAGTTCTCAACCAATGAAAAGTGTTCATTTTAGATTATATGACCTAGTCTTACATCATTAGGAAACCAAAAGCGAAATGAACCAATGAAAAGTGTTATTACCAAGTCACATGACCTGCTGTGTTTACGTTAAGCGCTTTGCAGGGCCTCCAGGTTTGCTTCCAGAAACCTGTGCTTTGCGACTCGGTAAGCGTACCAGTTCGCTAACGTAGCACGTCATATGACGTATCACGCGACAACGCGAAACGTCATGCGGACGGGAGGCGTCACGATGTTGTTTTCTAACGCGGCAGTTGCGGTAAAGAAACGTTTACCGGCTCGCGATCTATTTCGCGGCATCAAGGTCAGCTAACGGGAAGCTTCCCGATTCGCGAAGCGGGAACGAAGAAAAAAAAATATTAAAAAAAAAAATTATTAATAAACATATAAAATATATTTTTGGATATAAAGAAGAATACATTTTACAGCTACAGATATTAGCTGTTAAAAAACCAATGAAATTCACTGAAAAAACCATAGGTTATAGACCATATATAGTTAGGAATTAGCATTTACAAAACCTTGAAAATTCACTGAAAAAACCATAGGTTATAGACCATATATAGTTAGGAATTAGCATTTAGAAAACCTTATTTTACTCACACAAAACCATTGAAATTCCATATATAGTTAGTTGCACTAACTATATATCGCGCACCCGCAATCCACTGCTGATGATGTCACATATTACATCATTCATGACATGGTCAGTGACATCACTGATGACATCACTGATGACATCTCAAATGACATCACTGATGACATCACTGATGACATCTCAAATGACATCACTGATGACATCATGACACACCAATACCAGTTACTACATACGCACTCACTGATTCCTACGTCTACACACACATTCACTCATTCACCCATACAATCACTCATACATACAGTCACTCATTATTACAACACTATCATATGCACTCATACACCTATGCAGACAGTCACACACTGCCACTCATCCATGGAGTTACTCACACACCAAGTCAGTCCTGTAAAGAATCAATCACACTTCCGTTTCTTCATCTATACAGTTAAACACAGAACACCATACTTCAGTGACATCACTGATGACATCACTAATGACATCTGAAATGACATCACTGATGACATCTCAAATGACATCACTGATGACATCATGACACACCAATACCAGTTACTACATACGCACTCACTGATTCGTACGTCTACACACACATTCACTCATTCACCCATACAATTACTCATACATACAGTCAGTTATTATTAGAACACTATCATATGCACTCATACACCTAGTCAGTCCTGTGAAGAATCAATCACACTTCGATTTCCTCATCTATAGTTAAACACAGAACACCATACTTTTCACACATATACTAACACATACTTACTCTCTTATACAATCACTGATACAAGTACACATTGATATGCACAGCGTCACACACCTCCCAGCCAGCCACACACACACTCAGTCTTCCATCCATCCAGTCATTCTTCAATATGTAAAACGTATTTAAACTTTACAAAAACACACAGACACTAGATGATGTCATCAGTGATGTCATCAGTGATGTCACTGACCATGTCATGAATGATGTAATATGTGACATCATCAGCAGTGGATTGCGGGTGCGCGATATATAGTTAGTGCAACTAACTATATATGGAATTTCAATGGTTTTGTGTGAGTAAAATAAGGTTTTCTAAATGCTAATTCCTAACTATATATGGTCTATAACCTATGGTTTTTTCAGTGAATTTTCAAGGTTTTGTAAATGCTAATTCCTAACTATATATGGTCTATAACCTATGGTTTTTTCAGTGAATATATATATATATATATATTAATCATGGGCGGATTTCACGGATCCACGATCCGCGAATTTTGCGGATTTGCGGATTGTTGATCCGCAAAATCCGCGGATTTGCTGATTTTTTTTTTGCGGATTGCGCTCGTGAAAGTCAAGGATGCAAAGGCCTCTATCCAGCATCACAGCTGATTTTCGACTGTAGATTTGGGAAGAAAGCACACCTGCCCAGCCTCGACAATGCTCACGATTGTTTTTGGGCTGATGAATGCGTCACTGAATTTGAGCTTCAACTGTCCATCATAGTAGGTAAATGCCGGTAAGACGGTTCACACCGCAAGTGTGTGGGCGGGGCCAAACAGACGGGACTTACATGCGAGCACACATGCCTCTGGTGTGTATAAAAGGTCAGAGACCGATCAGAGCAGCAGATGAAGAGAAAGAAGCTCCTGGTCACAGGAACAGCCAGGGGATTGCGCTCGTGAAAGTCAAGGATGCAAAGACCTCTATCCAGCATCACAGCTGATTTTCGACGGTAGATTTGGGAAGAAAGCACACCTGCCCAGCCTCGACAATGCTCACGATTGTTTTTGGGCTGATTTATGCATCACTGAATTTGAGCTTCAACTGTCCATCATAGTGGGTAAATGGCGGGAAGACGGTTCACACCGCAAGTGTGTGGGCGGGGCCAAACAGACGGGACTTACATGCGAGCACACATGCCTCTGGTGTGTATAAAAGGTCAGAGACCGATCAGAGCAGCAGATGAAGAGAAAGAAGCTACTGGTCACAGGAACAGCCAGGGGATTGCGCTGTGAAAGTCAAGGATGCAAAGGCCTCTGTCCAGCATCACAGCTGATTTTCGACTGTAGATTTGGGAAGAAAGCACACCTGCCCAGCCTCGACAATGCTCACGATTGTTTTTGGGCTGATGAATGCGTCACTGAATTTGAGCTTCAACTAGGGCACATGCTTTTTTGATATCTGTAAGTGCTTCCTGTTGAGGTTTAATTTTTGTGACAGGACCATCATGCCAGAATGAACCCTGCCCTTCATATCCCTTGAGTGAGCTGTCCATCATCCTGTAACTATTTTAGGATGGCGCCGGCAAGCTGCCAGCGCCATCCTGAAATAGTTACTAAGTTAGCTTCAACAGGAAGCACTAATAGATAAAATAAAGCAGGTGCTCGAGCACCAGCTTTATTTTATCTATTTGTGCTTCCTGTTGAAGCTAACTTAGTAACTATTTTAGGATGGCGCTGGCAGTTTGCCGGCGCCATCCTAAAATAGTTACAACAACTGCAAGCTTGAAGGCTTGAACTTTTGCCCCCCGGAACGCCGCTCACGGATTTGCGGATTTTTGGTAAATTCGTGGGAGTTCGCGGATCGCGAATTTACCGAAAATCTGCAAAATCCGATTTTGTGCTCATGCTTAATATATATATATATATATATATATGTATATATATATATATATATATATATATTCACTGAAAAAAACATAGGTTTCAGGGGTATTATAGTTAGCTGGACATTTCACTCATATAAAACCATTGAATTTCCCCCGTTATAGTTAGTTGTACTAACTATAACCCTCGCGCCTGCAATCCACTGCTAATGATGTCACATATTACATCATTCATGACATGGTCAGTGACATCACTGATGACATTACTGATGAAATCTCAAATGACATCACTGATGGCATCATCCAGTGAATGCGGTTTAGTTTGATATTTAAATAAGTATTTTATATATATATATATATATACATATATATATATATATAAATATATTCACTGAAAAAACCATATGTTATAGACCATATATAGTTAGGAATTAGCATTTACAAAACCTTATTTTACTCACACAAAACCATTGAAATTCGCATATATAGTTAGTTGCACTAACTATATATCGCGCACCCGCAATCCACTGCTGATCATGTCACACATTACATCATTCATGACATGGTCAGTGACATCACTGATGACATCACTGATGACATCTCAAATGACATCACTGATGACATCACTGATGACATCTCAAATGACATCACTGATGACAACATCCAGTGACTGTATGTTTCTGTAAAGTTAAAATATGTCTTACATATTGAAGAATGAGTGGATTTATAAGTGTCTGGATGAAGGATTTAGTAGGTGCATGACTGACTGTGTGAGTGAGTGATTAAATGTGTCTCACTGAGTGCATGGGTTAGTGACTAAACTGTCTTAATTTGTGCATCATTATATCTGTTGTTCTGTAAACTGCTGCATGTGTTGATCAGTAGCTATATGAGTAACTATATGGGTTATTGATTGGTTGCCCAAGTATTTGTATGGGAGACTGAGTGTGTGTGTGGGAGGCTGGGAGGTGTATGACTCTGTGCATAGATGTGTGAGCAGTTGATTCACTAGATGTATGGGTTCAAAAGTGCATGTAGAAACAGCTACATGGGCGGTTGACTGTGTGCATGAGTGTATTGGTAAATGAATGGATATCTCAGTGCTACATGTCAAAGTAAGTACATATGTAAAACACAGTACATTTGAGAGTTGACATATATAAATAACTGTGCATAAGAGCCAGTGAATGTGTGAGTGGCTGTATGGATCATTGTGAACTTGTATCCGGGATTGTATAAGAGAGTAAATATGTGTTAGTATATGTTTGAATAAGTAAGGTGTGTATAACTGTATAGTTGAGAAAATGGAGGTGTGATTGATTCTTTGCATGACTGACTAGGTGTGTGTGTAACTCCATGGATGAGTGACAGTCTGTGAGTGTCTGTTTACACTGAGTGTATCTAAGGTTATATTAGAGTCTGAAGAGGTTCATCGTATTATCACATGAATGATGTCATCAATGATGTGATCAGTAATGTCAAATGAGATGTCATCAGTGATGTCATCAGTGATGTCATTTGATATGTCATCAGTGATGTCATCAGTGATGTAATTTGAGATGTCATCAGTGATGTCATCAGTGATGTCAATGACCATGTCATGAATGATGTAATATGTGACATGATCAGCAGTGGATTGCGGGTGTGCGATATATAGTTAGTGCAACTAACTATATATGCGAATTTCAATGGTTTTGGTAAAATAAGGTTTTGTAAATGCTAATTCCTAACTATATATGGTGTATAACCTATGGTTTTTTCAGTGAATTTTGAAGGTTTTGTAAATGCTAATTCCTAACTATATATGGTCTATAACCTATGGTTTTTTCAGTGAATTTCAATGGTTTTTTAATAGCAAATATCAAAAGCTTTAAAATGTATTCTTCTTTAAATTATAAAATATATTTTATATGTTTTTAATACAAATTTTATATGTATATATTTAATTTATTTTTTTTGTTTCGCTACCGGTCCGCGCACCGGGTAGCTTCCCGTTAGCTCAATTTGGTGCCGCGACCCGGTCCGCGAACCGGTAAACGTTCCGTTTGCGCAACTGCCGCGTTAGAAAACAACATCGTGACGCGTCGCGTAAGGGCGACGTATTGCGTTGTCGCGTAATGCGTCTTATGACGCGCCGCGTTAGCGCACCCGAAAGTGCTCCAGTGCGCGAACCGAGGCGCGAAGCGCAGCGCCCCGGAAACGATCCGGGGCGCGGCGCGGAGCGCATAACGTAAGCGTAACATGTCATGTGACTTGTTAATAAAACTTTTCATTGGTTCATTTCACTTTTGGTTTCCTAAAGATGTAAGGCTAGGTCATGTGACCTAAAAATAACACTTTTCATTGGTTTAGAACATTTTTTTTCCCAAATGAAGAAAGACCCCACATCTTTTTTCTCACTCTGACTTTCAACTTTGTGAGAGGAAGACCTATTTTGATTGATAAGAAATGGCTTCATTAGTAGCTGCAGCTGATGCACCCCCACCACCACCACCACCTCCTAGGAAGAGAGGACCACCTCCTCAGGTCATCATTAATGAAGAGGAGGAAGAAGAGGAAGAAAAGGAAGAGGAGCAAGGGAGGAGACAGTTTTTGCGTGAGGAGCCAAGGAGGTCCCCTGTAAAGGATAGTTACATCTGGCAATTCTTTACATTTCCCCGGGGCCAAAAAAAAGTAAATGCCCGGTACGTCACATGTCTCATCTGTGACAAATCTCTGTCCAGAGGGACTGATAAGAAGTACAGCTATGGTAATTACACCATGCATCGACACATGGAGAGGTGGCACCCTATAAATTATAGTGCTGCGCAGGTACGTGACCTGCAGGAAAACCCCCCTCCTGTGGCCAGTACATCAACAGAAGAGGCAGTGACGGGACCAGAGGCGAGGGAGACGGTCCCAAACATTCAGATGAAGTTCGGGGTCGTGAAGCAAGTGTGCATTTTTTGTGGCAAATTAATTTGCTATAGAGAGAGTAGCATCACTTTGATCAACAGAGCTATTGACAATCATAAATGTCCAAAACGCCCCAGAAACGAAATTATCTTTTTTTTGTTGCTCCTGTTGAGCCCTTTATAACGAATGGTTTTTGTTTCCCCCCCAAAAAAACAAAAAAAATATAAAACCGTTCAAAAAATACAAATGAAGTAAAAAATTGTTCAGAAAAATAAAAATAATATATAAAACAACAAAAACAATTTAAAAAAAAGTTATTTTCAGAACTACCTCCCATTTATGAAAAATTGCTAGAATGTTTAGCACTCTGGCAACCTCTATTTCTTTTGATTCGCTTCCCGGTTCGCTACCCGGTACGCGAACCGGAAGCGAAACAAAAAAAAACATTTTTTTAAAAAGGAAGAGTGAGTATAAGGGAAGGAAACAGAGAGTAATGTGAAAAAAAGACAGCTAGAGGGAGTAACACAGAGATACTATTTAATAGATCTATTTACCAAAGAAAAGATGTAAGAGTGTATAATTGAGAAAAACAACATAGATAAGGAAGTGAAAGAAAAAAAGGAGAGTAGAAGAATAATAAACAAGAGTTTCTTAGAGAATGTGAGGGAATGTTCAAATTAAGAAGAAAAACAGTAGAGGATGTGGAATGAGAGGTAGGGATAGAACCGGAGTAAAAGAACAACCCTGAGGGAAAGTGTTAAGAAAACAATGAGCAAATGTAAATAGGAATAAAACAAGATGTATGACAGTGACTAAGGTTAAAACATGTGGAATAACAGAGAGAAAAAACAGAAAGCAGAAAAGAAGAAGTGACAGAAAAGGAATAATTGAAACAGCAAAGAAATGTAGATAACATAGTGTGCTTGAACTACAGGGAGAAAGCATAATGAAGAAGTAGTGAAAGAGTGATGAGTGAGAGACAGTGACAGTAATAGAGACGGAGTGAGTGAACAGGAGTGAGGAACTATGAGAACAGAGGGACTGAGAAAAGGAGTGGAAGGAGTAGAGTAAGTAAGTAATAGAAAAAGGAATGAGGGAAGTAGCAAAGGCAGGAAACTGAGGGTTAAAGAAATGAAGCAGTGGAACTAATAGAAGTTAAATGTGATAGAAATGTAACGAAAAGAGTACAAAACACTTACCTTATAATTGTCGTTAACTTAGTCACTTGTCATTTTTATACTTTCAATCTGTGAAAGAAAGAACAAAAATTTGAAAAATATTAAAACATGTATTTAAAAATTAGAAAAGACAAGGGAAAAGATTGAAAATCATCCAATTTTACAAAGAAATAAAGTTAGAGATAAACATGCAGAAAAAAAGAGAAAAAAACGGTGATAGACAGTCAGAGACAAAAAGAAATTGTAATTGAGTAAATTACTAATAGAAAAAAAAGGAAGATACTTTCAGTGACAGAAAAGAAGGATAGAAGAGAAAACTAAATTGAAGTTGTGGAAGCTACTAAAAGAAAGTGAGTAAGGTAAACTATATAAAGAAAGGGTGAATAAGGAAAAGAGAGTGAGGGAGAGAGGAGACAGAGGAAGTGAAGGAAAGAGTGTCAGATACAGACTGAGTGAGGCAACAAAGAAAGATAAATGAGTAAGGGTGAGTTATACTAACTGATTGCACCAAAAAAGGAGAACCCAAAAATATTTAATTTAGAAAACAAAGGGAGGAAAGATGGAAAAGACAAGCGAAGCAGAAGGTTTAAAAGCTGGAAAATGGTGCAAGGGAGAAAAGAAAAAAGCAGAGTTGGAATAGGGAAACAAAGGTTGAAAGATAAGTTGAGTTAGAGAACAAGGGTGAAAGAGAATAAAACAAAAGGCAATGTGAGTATGTAAAGAGGATTGATAGAAGGTAGTAAAAGACGAGTGAGCATGAGACAAGATGAGTACAAATTAAAATTCACTATACAAAGTACAGAATTAATTATACATGTTAAATGGTTTATTTTTGCTGTTCTCAGAATATATCAAATTTCACTAAAAACAGTGAGTTGAAGGTATTCATCATATAACAGCGGGGCAAAAAAAACCACAATCAAAATGATTGTGTTTAAAAAACCCATAAAACATAACCAATCAGAAATCAGAACTCCTCAAAAGTAACTTACTTTCCATGACGTCGAAGGATGTCCTATGAACAGCTTATACTCTGTTGTGCTGTTATTATTTTCTGCCCGCCACTTTCTGAAAGAAAAGCTCCATCGTTTTGACAAATATGTTACATACAATAAATGACTTTTCGCTCTCTACCGCACTTCTCCTCAAGGCCAAATAGTGTAAGAGCCATTTATAACTCCTGGAATTCTTCTAAGCAAATCCCGTCATTTTCTTTTTCCACAACTTTCAGAAAGAAAACGTTCAAGATCACTTTCACAATCCTGTACTAGTAATATCTCACCCTTCTTGCTCACTCATGTTCCACATTTCCTATGACACTGATACTGCTTACTATGAGGCACATTACACTACCTCTATGACTACTACAATTATTTAATTCTCTTGATCACTGTTAATCACAAAGCAATTTAAAACAGTACATAAAATTATATCAATTCCTAGAATCATTATAGGCCAGTTACCTACCCTAAATTCTCTCTTCTGAAAACACAAAGTAAGAATATTTTAAGTCAAAAGGCAACATTGTTTCATAGTCAAATGGGAATCATTTCCGAAACACCAGCTATTTTTACATTTTAAATAAGCTGTGTAATAAGCGGATGTTGTCAAAGGACCATCATGTCATATAATAACTGCAGTTACAAATGTTCTTCCTAAAATCAACGACTGTGTAGCCACAACATTTGTAATTAAAGTTGGAAACTTACTTTCATCAGGTTTATATAGTTGGAATTTTAAAATGACATTATAACCAAAAGTTTGTACAAATAATGTGGACAACATTGCAGACTTACATTACCTCTACTCCATGTTTTGATTGGCTGCTTGAATTAGCTTATTAAAAGAAACAGTTTTTCTGAACTCATTCAAAGTGCAGTTATTTTTCCATGACGTCAAGTGTTATGGTAAGAACACCGTTTGCTTTGGGAAATACTCTGTTGTCCTTTAACTAATCCGTGCCCACCACTTTCTGTAAGAAAACCTTCTTTTTTTTCAGGAATTACTTAAAACTCAAAAATAACTTTTCACTCTGTACTACACTTATACTCAAGGCCAAATAGTGTAGGAGCCATTAGAACCTCTTGAAATTCCTCAGAACAAATCCCGAGATTCTTTCCCTAAAATTTTGGTTGTAAAAACACCAGGTAAGAATTTTTAAGGTCAAAAGGCAATTTTTTTTTTAAAGTTAAAACAGAATCATTGCAGAATGACCAGCCGTTTCTAGACTTCAAATAAGCTGTGTAATGTCCTGATGTTGTTGAAGGACCTTAAGTAATCAAAGGGATAGGGAGGAGGAATGAGTGTCCATTTGCTTCCCCTGGGTACGTATTAAGGTTATCAAAAGCAAAAACAGGATTTTCGCAAAAATTATGCAAAAAAAGGATTTTCGCAAAAAAGTGGACACTTGTAACAAATCTAAACCATTGGATAGATAAATTATGGTATTCTCAAAAACGCAATGTGTAAGATGTTATTGCGGTGTATATTTTTCTTCCGCCCCTACATTGCAGTTGTGGCAGTTATCATCGAATACCATAAAGTGTAAGGTGCCTGCCTCATCCAGAGGCTCCTCTGGTCTAGGTTCGCAGTATCCAGAGATCCGTAAGTGAGGTAAAACATGAAAAAATGGTGACCCCAACAAAATCTTAATTCATTTAAAAATTAGACCAACACCCAAGACTTTAATGGTGGTGAAGATCTACAATTTTTTTTTAAAAAAGGTAGGTACTTCTGCTAGATCGAGTAACTGGATCTAGAAGTGTAATATACAAAGAGGTGTCGACATGTTTCAGCCCCCTATGGCTCAACGGAGTCTGTAGGGCTTTCGTCAGGACTAAACAAACAAACATAACACGGATAGTTACTCACACCATTTGTGTAGTTACTGCGATGGCTTACTGGTTCAATTTAATCAGTTGCCAAACGTTCTCTTTTAACCTGCAAAAGAGGGACATGAAAATAGAAATATAGAAATATACAATACATATAATGATGTATTAGTGTGGGTTTACGGAGGCACCAGAGTATATATTAATCTCTAGAGGCTATTGTGACATTTTGTAAAACTTTTACTGTAATGGAGTGTAAGAAACAGGGAGGCTGAGGACTGAGTGACTGGTAGGGCGAATAGTCTTGTGATGCTGGTGTACATTTAAGTGGTATGGTCGTTATGATCTTGCATGGTAATATCATAGTTAACTCGATGGTTGTATGGTATATAAGGTACAGCTTTCAAGATGTTTTAGAGAGCTTATGCAGATAAAGCTCCTGTATAACTGGTTATATGGAACAGGGAGCTGTCATATCGCATAGGCGGCATGGGTCGTTTTATCGTCAAAGCCATATGTTGTAGAAATACACGAGTACACAGTGCTGGGACTTCCTTGTAGTACTAAGTGGAAGTATTAGCCCAGTGCCCCAAGCGAGGCTAAACCTTTCAGAATGACCCACAATATAGCCTGTTGAAACATAAATGTAACGGTGGGTATCCCTGACTCACGGCGTTCTTACCTCGTGTACAGTTACGAGAGGCTCCGTCAGGGGATACCGGCCTAGTTATTGCCACAGAGCTAAAGAAGGGGAGAGAAATACAATGGAATCACTCGCCTTACCTAAAATTCGTAGAAGGAAAGCAAAACACGTACTCCTGCCGCCATTACCCGCGAGGGAGGAGACTGCCGCCGCTTGTGCTGACTCTGCCCCTGGACGCTGGGTGGACGTCACAGTGCGTCTTTTGAAGGGGAAAATTCCGACGTTTGTGCTGACTCTGCCCCTGGCCTCTGGGTAGACGTCACAGTGTGATATTTAAAGGGAAACAAGTGTTTTTCTTAAAAAAGGGAATACTTTCACTTGGTCGAAGCCAGCTGTGCTCAAGGGGAAACTGTGTATGTGTATAACTGACTCACATGTCTCAATAAAAATCAAGATTCTCAATGTATTGCAAACTGGTGCCAAGGTGGATTGTCATTAAGCCCCCCCGATATGGGTTTTCAGACGATTTACCCATCTCTGCTCCTTTTCATACAGCTTTTTTTCCAGCGTTGTGTGTTTTTTCAGTGAGCATCTCAATGACAGTCCAATGTATTTCTTCACATGTGTGTCCTGACTCAAGGTAATGGGCACAGAGTTTGGTAGTGATTTTTTTGAGTCTGATATTGCTCCTGTGTTCGCCAATGCGGATTTTCACTTTTCGGCAGGTCATCCCGATATAGATTTTGTTGCAGGGGCACTTGACCATATAAATTACATAGGTAGAATTGCAATTTGTATGCTGTTTTTGGGTCCATGTGAGATTTTCTGAAAGTTGCAATTGTTTTGAGGGAGTTGTGTACCTGCATGAAATACAGTTGCCACATGGATAATGGCCTGTCACTGGAGCCATCGAGATGTCTCTTGGTAAATCAATTTGTTGTTTTCTCTTGGGTCGTGTGTGTACCAAGGTGTCTCGTAGATTTTTTGTTCTTCTGTTGGCAAACCGTGGTTTAGGCCATTCAAATTTGCCAGTTGTCAAAATTTTCCAATTCTTGTTTACCAATTTCTGCATATCATAAGTTGCAGGGCTGAAAGTTGTAACACATTTGACTAAATCCGCTGGGGGATTTTTAGGATGGACCTGTAATAGGCACGCTCTTGGTTGGTTGTTTGCGCGTTTCATACACCTGTGGATAGTAGTTTTGGTGTAGTCGCGTGCCTTCAATTTGTCACTTAGTACCAGCGCTTGCTCTTTGTAATCTTCATTTTTTGTACAGTTCCGTTTGATTCTCAGAAATTGACTGTATGGAAGATTGTCTCTTAATGGTTTAGGATGGAAACTTTTATAAGAGAGTAACCTGTTTTTCGCAGTGGGTTTTGTGTATGTCTTACTTTGTAGGCTGTTGTTTTCAGCAAAGATGGTCAAATCTAAGAAATCGATACTCGAATTGTTTGCTGTATGTGTGAATTTCAGCCAGGGATCACAATTATTCAACCAGTTGGTGAAAAGTTCGAGATCATTCTTGGTGTCCCATATTAGGAGAATATCGTCTATGTACCTCTTCCAGTATAATATACTGAAAGAGTATGGATTTGAATCGTTGAGAACATGCAGGGTTTCAAAATGACTGACATAGAGTCCAGCCACCGACGGAGCAAAGGCACTGCCCATGGAAGTGCCATGATTTTGCAGATATAAAGTTCCTTCGTATTCAAAGAAGTTTTCTTTGAGCGCAAGTTGACAGCATTGAAGGACGAAGTGTCGTGGGGTCTGATGACTCCAATTTTCATGAAATAGGACGTCCTCGAGCATTTGGAGGGTGTCGTCTTGGGGCAGGCTTGTATACAGTGATTCCACATCAAGGCCCACCAAAAGCATGGAGTCCTGATCAAAGTAAATGTCATTGAGCTGTAGCAGTAGGTCTCTGGTATCCTTTAAATAGGTCGGGGTTTTTTGAACCAAAGGCTTCAAATATTCATCCGCAAATTTAGACAGGGGTTCAAGGAGAGATCCGATGCCAGCAACTATCGGTCGTCCTGGTGGAGGGACTTTGTTTTTATGTGTTTTTGGAAGCGAATAAAAATATGGTATCTTTGGTTCATTTGTCATCAAGTAGTCTGCTTCTTTTTTTGATATCCATCCATTAGTTTCTGCTTCGTAAACCATCATGGCAATAGTATTGCGGAGTCTCTCGGTTGGGTCTTCAATGATCTTTTTGTAGTACTTGGTATCTGAAAGGAGGGTTAGGCATTGTTGATTATACCCTTCCTTACTCAGGATAACAAGGCCTCCCCCCTTGTCCGCAGGTTTGATAACTATGTCCTCATTTTCCTCTAGATTTTTGAGTGCTTTGCGTTCCTTGTTACTCAAGTTCTGGAATGGGGTCTTCTTCCTCTTTTGTTCCATGGCATCCACGCCTTTGAATAACGCTTGTTCGAAAGTTTGTATCTCAGGCGGGACACTCCCAGTTGGTGGATTAAAGGTGGATTTTCTCTTGAGATTAGTGTCTCCTTCAGTAGGTGGTAAGGGCATGCCTGCAAAAAATGCTTTTAGTTTTAGTACACGGCAGAATTCTGCTAATTCGCATTTTAGTTTGAAGGAGTCGAAAGGGGGGGTTGGGACAAATCCTAAGCCTTTATTGAGAACACGTACTTGGTCATCTGTAAGTTCTATCTGAGCAAGGTTCACTATTAGTGTGTGTTGTTCTTGCTGGTGCTCGGCCTGGTTAGGATGTTTCTTTGTTGGTCTTGCCATGCCAAGGTCTTTTTTCTCCCTCTGGATTGGTTCTGGCCCCGGCCTAAAAAAGGCTGTGCTCGTTGCTGTTGATTTTGGTGTGCCTCTGGTTGTTCATTTTCTATTGGCGGCATTTGTTGCATTTGTTGCATTCCGTAGTTAAATGGTGCCATCCAGCCTCCATATTGTGGCATGTAAGGTTGGAAAAAGGGGGGCACATTCATGTTGGGATAGTAAGGTCTTTGCCATCTGTTGCCCCTTATAGGGCGTTGGTATCGATTAGTATTCCCCCCTCTTCTGGGGTTGTAGTCTTCTGAGCTGTTAACCGAACTGTTGGAAGAACTTTTACCCATGGATTCATTGTCCGAGCCAAGATCATTCGTACTGTAGTCTTCTTTGGAATATGGGTGCATTTTTTCTTGGCTGAATTTTTTGAGATCCTTACCAAGTTTTTCTAGCTTACTTTGCATTAAGAATTCTTTGGTTTCATCCATCTCTTTGTTTATTTCTTCTAATTTCTTTTTATGTGTCTGTGGAATATACAACTGGATCTAGAAGTGTAATATACAAAGAGGTGTCGACATGTTTCAGCCCCCAAGTGTCCACTTTTTTGCGAAAATCCTTTTTTTGCATAATTTTTGCGAAAATCCTGTTTTTGCTTTTGATAACCTTAATACGTACCCAGGGGAAGCAAATGGACACTCATTCCTCCTCCCTATCCCTTTGATTACTTCAGCATATAAAGCAGCGTGCAGCTGCGGGAGATTCATAACATACAAAGAAGACACACTTCTTTGTTCTGATTGGAGCTGAACAATGGAGGGCAACCCAGGACTGAGTTTTGACGAAAATGACATCGACGAAATACTCGCAGCACAGCCACTGCTACAGAACACTGATTTAACTGAAGCATTGGCCCAAACTGACAACTGGGACTCATTATCAGAAAAGAAAAGAGAGCAAATACGAACGGCAATCCACGGCATCATTATGACCGAATACTTGCGGTATAAAATAGCACCAAGGGGCCTCTGGGTGAATAATGCGCCAAGGATTTTTCTACACGATCTAGCATTCCGCAAAGATTGGTCTTCCATTTCTTGGAAATGTACTTTGGACTATCTAGTACTGATCATTAAAACAGCCAAAAGATTGTCAGAAGCTTTATTACAAGAAATCCAAACTTTAGAAACAGAGCTGAAAAAAGGCATCAATCCACAGACACATAAAAAGAAATTAGAAGAAATAAACAAAGAGATGGATGAAACCAAAGAATTCTTAATGCAAAGTAAGCTAGAAAAACTTGGTAAGGATCTCAAAAAATTCAGCCAAGAAAAAATGCACCCATATTCCAAAGAAGACTACAGTACGAATGATCTTGGCTCGGACAATGAATCCATGGGTAAAAGTTCTTCCAACAGTTCGGTTAACAGCTCAGAAGACTACAACCCCAGAAGAGGGGGGAATACTAATCGATACCAACGCCCTAGAAGGGGCAACAGATAGCAAAGACCTTACTATCCCAACATGAATGTGCCCCCCTTTTTCCAACCTTACATGCCACAATATGGAGGCTGGATGGCACCATTTAACTACGGAATGCAACAAATGCAACAAATGCCGCCAATAGAAAATGAACAACCAGAGGCACACCAAAATCAACAGCAACGAGCACAGCCTTTTTTAGGCCGGGGCCAGAACCAATCCAGAGGGAGAAAAAAGACCTTGGCATGGCAAGACCAACAAAGAAACATCCTAACCAGGAGTATGTCAACGGGCCAGCCGAGCACCAGCAAGAACAACACACACTAATAGTGAACCTTGCTCAGATAGAACTTACAGATGACCAAGTGCGTGTTCTCAATAAAGGCTTAGGATTTGTCCCAACCCCCCCTTTCGACTCCTTCAAACTAAAATGCGAATTAGCAGAATTCTGCCGTGTACTAAAACTAAAAGCATTTTTTGCAGGCATGCCCTTACCACCTACTGAAGGAGACACTAATCTCAAGAGAAAATCCACCTTTAATCCACCAACTGGGAGTGTCCCGCCTGAGATACAAACTTTTGAACAAGCGTTATTCAAAGGCGTGGATGCCATGGAACAAAAGAGGAAGAAGACCCCATTCCAGAACTTGAGTAACAAGGAACGCAAAGCACTCAAAAATCTAGAGGAAAATGAGGACATAGTTATCAAACCTGCGGACAAGGGGGGAGGCCTTGTTATCCTGAGTAAGGAAGGGTATAATCAACAATGCCTAACCCTCCTTTCAGATACCAAGTACTACAAAAAGATCATTGAAGACCCAACCGAGAGACTCCGCAATACTATTGCCATGATGGTTTACGAAGCAGAAACTAATGGATGGATATCAAAAAAAGAAGCAGACTACTTGATGACAAATGAACCAAAGATACCATATTTTTATTCGCTTCCAAAAACACATAAAAACAAAGTCCCTCCACCAGGACGACCGATAGTTGCTGGCATCGGATCTCTCCTTGAACCCCTGTCTAAATTTGCGGACGAATATTTGAAGCCTTTGGTTCAAAAAACCCCGACCTATTTAAAGGATACCAGAGATCTACTGCTACAGCTCAATGACATTTACTTTGATCAGGACTCCATGCTTTTGGTGGGCCTTGATGTGGAATCACTGTATACAAGCCTGCCCCAAGACGACACCCTCCAAATGCTCGAGGACGGCCTATTTCATGAAAATTGGAGTCATCAGACCCCACGACACTTCGTCCTTCAATGCTGTCAACTTGCGCTCAAAGAAAACGTCTTTGAATACGAAGGAACTTTATATCTGCAAAATCATGGCACTTCCATGGGCAGTGCCTTTGCTCCGTCGGTGGCTGGACTCTATGTCAGTCATTTTGAAACACTGCATGTTCTCAACGATTCAAATCCATACTCTTCCAGTATATTATACTGGAAGAGGTACATAGACGATATTCTCCTAATATGGGACACCAAGAATGATCTCGAACTTTTCACCAACTGGTTGAATAATTGTGATCCCTGGCTGAAATTCACACATACAGCAAACAATTTGAGTATCGATTTCTTAGATTTGACCATCTTTGCTGAAAACAACAGCCTACAAAGTAAGACATACACAAAACCCACTGCGAAAAACAGTTTACTCTCTTATAAAAGTTTCCATCCTAAACCATTAAGAGACAATCTTCCATCCAGTCAATTTCTGAGAATCAAACGGAACTGTACAAAAAATGAAGATTACAAAGAGCAAGCGCTGGTACTAAGTGACAAATTGAAGGCACGCGACTACACCAAAACTACTATCCGCAGGTGTATGAAACGCGCAAACAACCAACCAAGAGCGTGCCTATTACAGGTCCATCCTAAAAATCCCCCAGCGGATTTAGTCACATGTGTTACAACTTTCAGCCCTGCAACCTATGATATGCAGAAATTGGTAAACAAGAATTGGAAAATTTTGACAACTGGCAAATTTGAATGGCCTAAACCACGGTTTGCCAACAGAAGAACAAAAAATCTACGAGACACCTTGGTATACACACGACCCAAGAGAAAACTTCAAATTGATTTACCAAGAGACATCTCGATGGCTCCAGTGACAGGCCATTATCCATGTGGCAACTGTATTTCATGCAGGTACACAACTCCCTCAAAACAATTGCAACTTTCAGAAAATCTCACATGGACCCAAAAACAGCATAGAAATTGCAATTCTACCTATGTAATTTATATGGTCAAGTGCCCCTGCAACAAAATCTATATCGGGATGACCTGCCGAAAAGTGAAAATCCGCATTGGCGAACACAGGAGCAATATCAGACTCAAAAAAATCACTACCAAACTCTGTGCCTATTACCTTGAGTCAGGACACACATGTGAAGAAATACATTGGACTGTCATTGAGATGCTCACTGAAAAAACACACAACGCTGAAAAAAAGCTGTATGAAAAGGAGCAGAGATGGGTAAATCGTCTGAAAACCCATATCGGGGGGCTTAATGACAATCCACCTTGGCACCAGTTTGCAATACATTGAGAATCTTGATTTTTATTGAGACATGCGAGTCAGTTATACACATACACAGTTTCCCCTTGAGCACAGCTGGCTTCGACCAAGTGAAAGTATCCCCTTTTTTAAGAAAAACACTTGTTTCCCTTTAAATATCACACTGTGACGTCTACCCAGAGGCCAGGGGCAGAGTCAGCACAAATGTCGGAATTTTCCCCTTCAAAAGACGCACTGTGACGTCCACCCAGCGTCCAGGGGCAGAGTCAGCACAAGCTGCGGCAGTCTCCTCCCTCGCGGGTAATGGCGGCAGGAGTACGTGTTTTGCTTTCCTTCTACGAATTTTAGGTAAGGCGAGTGATTCCATTGTATTTCTCTCCCCTTCTTTAGCTCTGTGGCAATAACTAGGCCGGTATCCCCTGACGGAGCCTCTCGTAACTGTACACGAGGTAAGAACGCCGTGAGTCAGTGATACCCGCCGTTACATTTATGTTTCAACAGGCTATATTGCGGGTCATTCTGAAAGGTTTAGCCTCGCTTGGGGCACTGGGCTAATACTTCCACTTAGTACTACAAGGAAGTCCCAGCACTGTGTACTCGTGTATTTCTACAACATATGGCTTTGACGATAAAACGACCCATGCCGCCTATGCGATATGACAGCTCCCTGTTCCATATAACCAGTTATACAGGAGCTTTATCTGCATAAGCTCTCTAAAACATCTTGAAAGCTGTACCTTATATACCATACAACCATCGAGTTAACTATGATATTACCATGCAAGATCATAACGACCATACCACTTAAATGTACACCAGCATCACAAGACTATTCGCCCTACCAGTCACTCAGTCCTCAGCCTCCCTGTTTCTTACACTCCATTACAGTAAAAGTTTTACAAAATGTCACAATAGCCTCTAGAGATTAATATATACTCTGGTGCCTCCGTAAACCCACACTAATACATCATTATATGTATTGTATATTTCTATATTTCTATTTTCATGTCCCTCTTTTGCAGGTTAAAAGAGAACGTTTGGCAACTGATTAAATTGAACCAGTAAGCCATCGCAGTAACTACACAAATGGTGTGAGAAACTATCCGTGTTATGTTTGTTTGTTTAGTCCTGACGAAAGCCCTACAGACTCCGTTGAGCCATAGGGGGCTGAAACATGTCGACACCTCTTTGTATATTACACTTCTAGATCCAGTTACTCGATCTAGCAGAAGTACCTACCTTTTTTAAAAAAAAATTGTAGATCTTCACCACCATTAAAAATCTTGGGTGTTGGTCTAATTTTTAAATGAATTAAGATTTTGTTGGGGTCACCATTTTTTCATGTTTTACCTCACTTACGGATCTCTGGATACTGCGAACCTAGACCAGAGGAGCCTCTGGATGAGGCAGGCACCTTACACTTTATGGTATTCGATGATAACTGCCACAACTGCAATGTAGGGGCGGAAGAAAAATATACACCGCAATAACATCTTACACATTGCGTTTTTGAGAATACCATAATTTATCTTTCCAATGGTTTAGATTTGTTACAAGTGTCCACTTTTTTGTGAAAATCCTTTTTTTGCATAGTTGTTGAAGGACCGTCATGATATATAATTGCTGCAGTTACAAAAGTCCTTCCTGATATTGACAACTGCGAAGCCACAACATTTTTAATTAAAGTTGTCAATTTTGTTCCATCAGGCCTACATCGTTGGAACATTAAAATGACATACTGGCCATATCTACGTATAAATAATGTGGACAGCATTGCAGACTTACATTGGCTACACTCCATGTTGTGATCGGCTGCTTTTACTAGCTTATTAAAGGACACTGATTTACTGTCTGGCAAAGTTAAATATATAAATCTTTCTGAGTCTACACTAATAGTACTTGATACCCTACAGTTCTCGCAGTCATGCTGCCATTTATAAGAAAGGCCAAACAGATGATCTACATCTACACCTTCATCTTGCAATACATCAAGCATATACATTAAAAACTCCTGACAATCTTGCTGAATATTTTGAGAGAATTGCGTTTGACCTGAACATTTGTCTAACAGATTTCGAATTTCAGACACACTTTCTATTTTTGTTCTATCAGTGCTACATTTCTCTAACACAGAATTCAATAAACAGCAAAAACTTTGATCTGAATTGATCACAATCTCTTCTTTTAAAGTTTCTAGAAAAAAGACAACATTAACCACTACATTAGCATAGCAGTTGACACCAGAACTATTTTCAAATTGAAAACCAACAACATCTTCAACAGAATCCATTTTCTTTCTGCTTATAATTTTGGGTTCATCGACTTTTCGTCTTTTTGCTACAACCTCCCTACTACTGGTCACATTTCTTCGTTTCCGGCCTACCACACGTTTCTCAAACAAAGGATATTGAGGCAAATGTGGCGCATACTCTCTTCTTAACCTATTGTATTCCTTAACACAATCTAGATCCGCACAAATGTTTGTGACATCACACTCAATCAAGTACAATCCCGATAAAGTTCTGACTCGTGACAATGCCACATATGCCATACCCTCCTTGAACACAGAACTGCCAATGTTCACCAATGCTCGAGAACGGGCGGATCCAAAATGGCGGAGTGAGGGTCCTTGCCGGCTGACTCTCCTGTGAGCTCCACTCACCTCTCCTTCTCAGTTTACAGGAGAAATAAGAAAATGTAGATGAGACTATTTCGGAGCTGAGCTGTGCGTACTCCGAAACCACACTCTTGGGAAAAGAAAGACATTTGCCGATGGTTTTTCACTTTTTGACAAGCCGACAAGCTGATGCTTTTGCTTTCGGATGCTGCTTGGTTGCTCCGGCAGCTGCTTGGAGGACGGATCGGTAACTCTGGGATCAGCTGGCTCGGTCCCAGCCGGCGATTGACTGCCGACGTACACTGGCTACGAAGGATGTCAATGAAAAAACCAAAAAACCCAACTCCAATGCCGCCACGCCAGACAAGGAATAGCAAACAGGCGGTAATGGCAGCGGGGACAGCAACATCGGTGACGCCCCCCCCCCCGGCAACCTCTGCTGCTATCACCATGATGTCCTCAGCAGGAACATCGACGTCCATCGCGGTAGCGGTTCTTCACTCCCAGACCTTAGAAGCGCTCACTGAGGACGCCGCACGGGGGAGCGGCGAGGTTCCTGCTCCATCAGGGGAAAAGAAATCTTCAGCCGTTACGGCAAAGCAGGTACTGAGACCGCCCGTTCTCTTAGCGGGGTTACAGACTAAGGATATGACCCCTAGGGCAGACAAAATAGGGTCAAAAACATCAGCAAAACCGGGGGGAGTAGCGGTAGAGACTATTGTACAACTTACAAAAAAAGCTCTTACAAACCAAGATGTCTACACTAACCCTAATTCTAACGCAAAAATTAATATGGATGTGGCTGTGGTCAATTCTACTGATCTCTCATGTATACAGCCAGTGGCATCGGTGGATATCATTAGTAATACTGTACAACCACCACTTAAACCAGCCTCTAGTGACTTTACTTCAAACAATCTAGAGGGGATACCAGAAGCCCAGGACAGCGAAGGCGAGATACAAAATGAGATACAAAATGAGATACTAAATGAAATACAAAACGAAATTTCAATACACACACTGACTTCAAAGGATACTGAGCAGGACTCTTATGAGGATTATGAGGCTGTATCAGAGACGGAAGATGATATGTCCGCTAATCTATCAAGGGGGGGTACACCTCCTAGAATAAAACCAAGGGTAAACAAAAGGCAAAGAAGAGTAATAAGGCGGGTGCTATCTCTAAACGGCTAAGGTTAAAGTCAAGTAACAATCCAGCCATGAGGAAGAATATCGCAGAAAAAAGCCCACTCAGAAAGTGGATCGAAGCAAAAGGACTGGTTAAAACAATGACACTAATGCTCTCAGGAGGAAGTCCCACAGACTCTATACCAACAATGACCTCCCCTGACAAGAGCATTTTGATTGATACTGATAATGTCCCTCTGTCGGATCATTTAGACGAACCTCAACCTCAAGAGCAGGGTGACGGGTCGCTTAACAACTTAGAGCCAACATCAATGTCTGAAGACAACGCTTTGCGCTCAGTCATACAATCACCCGCCCACGCAGCAGCCAGTCCTCTCTCTTCAATCGAGGTGCCTCCAGGCTCCGCTACGGTCTCTCCTACAGCTGATTTAAGAAGAGCGGGGGCTAACACCTCCTCCCTGGACGAAATACTTCTGATCTTGAGTAAACAACTGAGTAACCAACGGGTGGAAGCTCAGGAATACTATCTTCAACTTAGGGAGGATAACAACAAGATGCAATCCTCTCTATTGGACCTTACTACTAAAATCGGGGGGATATCACTAGAAACTATGGAACTACAGGAACGGGTGCTCCAGGTGGAGGAGACAAACACCAAAATGGGAGGAACAGTGGAAAGGCATGACGATCAGCTGAAGGCACTACAGCTGAAGGTTGAGGATTTGGAGAATCGGCAAAGGCGATCCAATCTAAGACTTTTTGGTATCCCGGAGAAATTAGAGGGCTCAGACCCTAGAGCCTATATCGTAGGGGTGCTCCAGAAGGCCTTTCCTGATTTGGCAGATTGGGACTGGGACTCGCAAATCCAGAGAGCCCATCGTTTGCCTCTGTTTCAGAGGAATAGAGAAAATCAATTCCCACGACCCTTTCTAATATATTTTGGTAACTTTCTTTTACGCCAAGCGGTTTGGCAGAGAGCCCGTCCTAACTCTCCAATAGCTATTGGAGAGTTTTCGTTCTTTGCGCGATCCGATCTTAGTAGGGACACCATGGATAGGAGGTGGCAATTCCGTAAATTGATGGATCCTATTAAGGCCTGCGGTGGGCAGGTATCCCTCCAAGAACCCGCCCGCCTTAAAGTTACGAGAAACGGACGAACCCACACTTACAACGATGTCAAGGAAGCAGAGAACTTTCTCTCCAGCATCAGCTCTAACCAGAGCCAGACTAAAGAATAATTAGCATCAACATCGAGGCAGACAAACAAGTTATCTAAAAGGGGCTGGGGAATACAAACTCACTAAATTCACCAAGATAGAGGGTGGGGGGGGGGGAAAAGGGAAAAAAAAAATACTTATGCTATTTTGTTTGGTATACACAATGAATTGCTTAAGAAAGGGGAGGTGGGTAGGAGTGTCTCAGGGTGCGTCAGCACACGTGCTGCCTCACCAACGGCAGCTATCCCTGGAGGGTGGTTCTTCCCCGGCTGGGGAGAGAGCCAGGGGGGTGGGAGGGGGGAGGGATCTCTTCTCCGCAGGTTGTGGGCAAGGGGAGCTAGGGGGGGGTGAAATGTAATAAAAACTGTTTGCAGGCTGGCAGGGGAAAACAATTTGATAAAGAGTGTAAATCACTGCTTCTTGATGGTATTATTGTTTGTTATAGACGCTTGAGAGAACAAGATTTATTTTCTGATCGTATAAAGAGGGGCTTAGTACCTTTATTAACATTAAAATGCATCTAATAAAATGTTTAGCCTGGAACGTGGCAGGGCTTAATAGTAAAAACAAAAGATCTCTAGTATCAGAAGAGCTGAAACTACATAACCCTCACTTTTGTTTACTATCAGAAACCCATATCATATGGAAAGATAGGAAAATCTTAAATCAAATGGGGTATGAAGTCTTGGTTTGTTCTACCTTCGGGAAACCCACAAGAGGAGTTGCCATCCTTAAAGATAAGCGATTTAGAGCTGAAGTACTTCAAACTGCCCACGATAAGGATGGTAGATGGGCTATAGTGCAAATTAACTATGCAAACACCAAATATGTTTTATGTGTAATTTATGGCTCAAATTTAGATGAACCAAAGTATTTTGATCAATTAAACATGAAACTTTTGGATTGGGAAGGGGAAATCATTATAATGGGGGATTTTAATTGTATCATGGATTACAAAATTGACACAACCAAGCCGTATGCTCATCGCAGGATGCACAAGACCAGGATATCAATATTAGATTTATGTCGGACACACAACATTAAAGACGCATGGAGACATTTATATCCAGATGTATCAGGTTATACGTATTACTCAGCACCCCACAAGATGTGCACTAGATTAGACATGGCTCTAGTTAGCGACAATCTATTGCAGGCCGGCTCTATGATTCTTTGCCCCCGGATAACTTTCGACCATAACGCACTAATAATGATATTCGACACACAAAGTACCAGGATACCTCCTAGATCATTCTCTTTCCCCAGACACCTAATTTCAGACCCAAATTATGTGGTGCAGCTTAAAACCCATCTAAATGAATTTATAAATATTAATAAAAACTCAACCGGGTGTTGTATGGTATGGGATTCTTGCAAGGCAAGTATTAGGGGCTTTACTCAAGCCTATGTGTACAGGCAAAACGCAGAACAGAGGCAACACAAGATCATACTATTAGAAAATATAACCAAACAAGAAGAGCTATTAGTTAAAGCTTTACGGCTTAATTCCTCAGCAGTCACAGACATTAATTTAAAACTGACCACACTGAAAACCGACATAAAATCTAACTTTATTCGAAAAGTCAGTGCAAGGATTCACAAATTCAAAATTGCACAATACGAGGGTGGGGACAAAATTGGTAGAATTTTAGCCTATAAAGTTGCAGAAGATAGAGCGGATACCCTAATCTCTAATATTCGAGGACAAGGGAATAAACTATATAGCCAGCCACAAGACATACTTGATCAATTTGCAGAATACTATGAAAATGTATATACTCCAGATAGCCCTGTAGATAAAGACTTAATTCAGGAATATGTTGATGAATACCTAGTTAACACAGAGAATTTATTAGGCCTGGGCGCATTGTCTAACGACATATCACTGACCGAATTACATCAGGCCATTAACTCCCTACCAACCGGAAAAGCAGCAGGAGAGGATACGATACCTTTGGAGCTCTATAAAATTTGCAGTCCAGAATTAGAACAGCTACTACTAGAAGTTATACAATCGATCGGATTAAATGGAACGGCTCCTAAATCCTGGAATAGGACAAAAATAATCTTTTTTCTAAAAAAAGGCAAGCCTAAGGAGGAGAGAGGGTCATACAGACCCATTACTCTGATAAACACCGACGCGAAAATATTCGCCAAAATCATGGCACTCAGACTAGCCCCATATATGCCCGAAATTGTTAACCCGCAACAACACGGCTTTATCTCTGGGAGAGATACAACAACACACGTAAATATGGCTATTACGGCGTTCGATATCGCGGAGACTGAATCCACCCCACCCGGCATGATTCTATTAGATGCTGAGAAGGCTTTCGACCGAGTGGGGTGGGTCTACCTCTGGAATGTGCTGTCCAAAATGGGTTTTGGGGGGAATTTTTTGAAGGGCATAAAAGCACTCTACGACAAACCCACCGCCCGCATTAGCTATGGGGGCTTGACCTCATCAGAATTTCCTATTATGCGCGGGACCAGGCAAGGATGTCCTCTTTCACCTCTTTTATTTGCCCTCTCACTTGAACCCTTTCTACTTGCCCTCCACTCTCAAAACTTGATTGTCCCCTTCAGCTCCGGTTCACAGGAGCTGAAAATGACAGCATACGCTGACGACATTGCAATATACACCACCGATATCGCCAAAGCGTTGAAAGGAATATATATAGAGGCTGGGAAATTCGGGAAGGTGTCAGGGTATAAACTCAATCGTCAAAAGACGCAAGTTATAGCTAATCACTCTCCAACTGTGGCTATTCCCGAGATCTGTAAAGAGGCAACCTACCTAGGGGTTAAACTAACAGCTAGACTACAAGATATTAATAATATAAACTACAATGACCTGACCAAGAAAACTACTCTCCTTTTGAATAAATGGAATAAACTGCCACTGAATATGATTAGCAGAATAAACCTTATTAAAATGAAAGTTTTACCAAAGTTTGTTTACCTATTCCGATCTATTCCACTCGCATTAAACAATACATTTTTCCAACACTTAGATGGGCTTCTGAGCAGCTTTATTTGGAGCTACAAAAGGCTAGAAGGTCATTAAAAATGCTTAAAAATAATATAAATAGGGGAGGGCTGAATTTTCCAGACTTTAAACTATATTTTTGGTCCTCGTTTTTTACACGACTACGTTCCTTACTACATGGAGATAGAGCTCTTTTTTTTCATTCCTTTATGTTGAAACAAGATTCACTATTCTTTTTATTTAGAATCAATGACCCGAATTACTACAAAAGGGTGAGATTTAAGACTGCTAGAGACATTGCTAGGATCTGGGTTAATATACTGAAATTTTGCAATACAACTTTTTTTCACTCAAAATTACCGCTGTGGGG
The DNA here is from genome assembly GCF_964261635.1 of Lissotriton helveticus. Classification (NCBI taxonomy): domain Eukaryota; kingdom Metazoa; phylum Chordata; class Amphibia; order Caudata; family Salamandridae; genus Lissotriton; species Lissotriton helveticus. The sequence continues at coordinate 874,830,114 of NC_136072.1, read as the reverse complement.
CAACCCAGGTCTTCCGGCAATTTTTACAGACTCTATCACTCATAGTTGGGCTTCTTTTGGGATTAAGACTCTGGCGGATTTATACGGCTCACAGGGGTTTTTAGAATTTAGCACGCTTAAACAGCTATATGATTTACCGGAAGCCACAAGATTCAAATACATGCAAATACACGACTATTTGATTAATAAGAAAAAGATACAAAACATCTCTGAATGCGATATATGGACCTGTCTTTATTCAAATAAGAATAAATCAACTATTAGCGAAGCCTATGAAACACTTAGCACATTTAAAACAACTGACGGTGATAAACTGGCCGTGAAGTGGAGTACTCAACTAAGAGTAAATATTACTTCTAATCAGATAGAGCACTCTCTGGTTAATATTAACAATCTTGTACGATCATCTAGCCTTCGGTTACAACAATACAGAACGACTTGCATGCTATACTATACACCCGAAAGAATCTCCAGATGGTCCCAGAACCCTTCTTATAGCAGCCGTACAAAATGCCCTAAATGTTCGACCGAAGCAGCCGATATAGTACATATACTGTATTCCTGCCCCAAACTTAAGACCTTCTGGGGCGATATAGTGAGAGTCCTCAGATTAAAAAATATCTTGTTCCCCACTATCACGGCAGCCTCGGTCCTACTAGATCTTAATCTCTCTTCATCGTCACATTCAGCTCTAACCACTATACTTATCTCATGCGCTAAATTAACTCTGGCAAGGGCCTGGATAGACCCAGAACCACCGACGGTATGGAAGTGGTGGACACTAGTAATCGAGATACACGCCATGGAGCTAGCCCTAGCAAACCTTAGGGGAACACGCTCACTGACCAAATTTAATAGAAATTGGGGTACTTTTCTAGATTAACATTTCACTCAAATTCTGTATAATTGTCAAGTTATTTCAGTCTGACTCTGTAATAGGAATCCTTCTACTACGTTTATATATCAAATTATTTTGTCCATAACATGTATACTTTAAAAATGTCTCTCAGTATTTGTACATGTACGAAATTTTCTATGTATTTTTGTTGTTTTCTTTTGTGTTTTTTTTTTGTTTTTGTTTTGTCAGCCTGCTAACATCAATAAAACAAGTAAAAAAAAAATAAGAAATCAGAACTCCTCAAAAGTAACTTACTTTCCATGACGTCGAAGGATGTCCTATGAACAGCTTATACTCTGTTGTGCTGTTATTATTTTCTGCCCGCCACTTTCTGAAAGAAAAGCTCCATCGTTTTGACAAATATGTTACATACAATAAATGACTTTTCGCTCTCTACCGCACTTCTCCTCAAGGCCAAATAGTGTAAGAGCCATTTATAACTCTTGGAATTCTTCTAAGCAAATCCCGTCATTTTCTTTTTCCACAACTTTCAGAAAGAAAACGTTCAAGATCACTTTCACAATCCTGTACTAGTAATATCTCACCCTTCTTGCTCACTCATGTTCCACATTTCCTATGACACTGATACTGCTTACTATGAGGCACATTACACTACCTCTATGACTACTACAATTATTTAATTCTCTTGATCACTGTTAATCACAAAGCAATTTAAAACAGTACATAAAATTATATCAATTCCTAGAATCATTATAGGCCAGTTACCTACCCTAAATTCTCTCTTCTGAAAACACAAAGTAAGAATATTTTAAGTCAAAAGGCAACATTGTTTCATAGTCAAATGGGAATCATTTCCGAAACACCAGCTTTTTTTACATTTTAAATAAGCTGTGTAATAATCGGATGTTGTCAAAGGACCATCATGTCATATAATAACTGCAGTTACAAATGTTCTTCCTAAAATCAACGACTGTGTAGCCACAACATTTGTAATTAAAGTTGGAAACTTACTTTCATCAGGTTTATATAGTTGGAATTTTAAAATGACATTATAACCAAAAGTTTGTACAAATAATGTGGACAACATTGCAGACTTACATTACCTCTACTCCATGTTTTGATTGGCTGCTTGAATTAGCTTATTAAAAGAAACAGTTTTTCTGAACTCATTCAAAGTGCAGTTATTTTTCCATGACGTCAAGTGTTATGGTAAGAACACCGTTTGCTTTGGGAAATACTCTGTTGTCCTTTAACTAATCCGTGCCCACCACTTTCTGTAAGAAAACCTTCTTTTTTTTCAGGAATTACTTAAAACTCAAAAATAACTTTTCACTCTGTACTACACTTATCCTCAAGGCCAAATAGTGTAGGAGCCATTAGAACCTCTTGAAATTCCTCAGAACAAATCCCGAGATTCTTTCCCTAAAATTTTGGTTGTAAAAACACCAGGTAAGAATTTTTAAGGTCAAAAGGCAATTTTTTTTTTAAAGTTAAAACAGAATCATTGCAGAATGACCAGCCGTTTCTAGACTTCAAATAAGCTGTGTAATGTCCTGATGTTGTTGAAGGACCGTCATGATATATAATTGCTGCAGTTACAAAAGTCCTTCCTGATATTGACAACTGCGAAGCCACAACATTTTTAATTAAAGTTGTCAATTTTGTTCCATCAGGCCTACATCGTTGGAACATTAAAATGACATACTGGCCATATCTACGTATAAATAATGTGGACAGCATTGCAGACTTACATTGGCTACACTCCATGTTGTGATCGGCTGCTTTTACTAGCTTATTAAAGGACACTGATTTACTGTCTGGCAAAGTTAAATATATAAATCTTTCTGAGTCTACACTAATAGTACTTGATACCCTACAGTTCTCGCAGTCATGCTGCCATTTATAAGAAAGGCCAAACAGATGATCTACATCTACACCTTCATCTTGCAATACATCAAGCATATACATTAAAAACTCCTGACAATCTTGCTGAATATTTTGAGAGAATTGCGTTTGACCTGAACATTTGTCTAACAGATTTCGAATTTCAGACACACTTTCTATTTTTGTTCTATCAGTGCTACATTTCTCTAACACAGAATTCAATAAACAGCAAAAACTTTGATCTGAATTGATCACAATCTCTTCTTTTAAAGTTTCTAGAGAAAAGACAACATTAACCACTACATTAGCATAGCAGTTGACACCATAACTATTTTCAAATTGAAAACCAACAACATCTTCAACAGAATCCATTTTCTTTCTGCTTATAATTTCGGGTTCATCGACTTTTCGTCTTTTTGCTACAACCTCCCTACTACTGGTCACATTTCTTCGTTTCCGGCCTACCACACGTTTCTCAAACAAAGGATATTGAGGCAAATGTGGCGCATACTCTCTTCTTAACCTATTGTATTCCTTAACACAATCTAGATCCGCACAAATGTTTGTGACATCACACTCAATCAAGTACAATCCCGATAAAGTTCTGACTCGTGACAATGCCACATATGCCATACCCTCCTTGAACACAGAACTGCCAATGTTCACCAATGCACTGTCTACACTTAAACCTTGCGATTTATGGATTGTCACCGCATATGCCAAGCAAACAGGAAACTGCTTACGGAGAACATATAAGTCTTTTACAAGCACAAACCTAGCAGAGCAACGACCAATTAGCTGTACTTCCTCAATGCCATCAAATTTAATTTTTAAAAATTCAATTCCATCTCTATTTCTGTATTTCTCAAAATCAACAACATTACCCATTGATCCATTTACCAGACCTCTTTCAACATGTAAATTCCTTCTCAAAATGATACGGCAATTTAAGCACACATTCAGAGTCTTTTCAAAACCAGCAGTTTTAGATATAGTCTTCTCTAATGAATCCAATTTAGATTTCAAATTCTCAGACAAAATAATTGTTGCTCCCACATGTTCTATTCTGTCAATAGCTTCCAGTTTCACAATCTCTTGGTTTTCTAAATTCAACATTTTCTTGTTGAAGATGGCACATTCTGCAAGAGTTGGCCTCAAACATATTCCAGATTTCTTCTCAGTAATTTTCCGAAAAATATTCTCTGGCAGAACGTCTTCTTCTGGATACAAATTTGACAGTAATCGTGCATGTAAAGCTTCTTTTCCATGCTCGGTCACTTTTCCGATTCTAACTTCTTGTAGAATATTCTTGTAATCTTCATCCTTCGCTTGACGCATATTTTCACGCAGTTCAGCATAATTGAAGTTTAACCATATATTAACATTGCCAATGCTCCCTAGGCACTTCCTGGTGTCTTCATGTGTAAGTAGTTTAAACACTGGTTGTCCTTTCACTGGTGTCAGCTGCAGAAGATCACCGAAAACAATGATGTGTTTGCCACCAAATAACACATCATACTCTGTTTTAAGAACTTCTTGCATTCTCAGCTGCACAAAGGCAAGCATGACATTGGAAACCATGCTTACTTCGTCAATGATAAGAAGTTTAATTTTCCTCAAGACTCTTGAAACTTCACAACAAGCATCTGCAGATAACTTGTGATATTGTAATTTGTTATCATGCTCCACTGGCAGCATCAGTAGACGATGCAAAGTAATACCTTTAATGTTATGTGCTGCCAGTCCAGTTGGAGCGGTGACAACACAAGACAGCGATGACTCAGTCCTTTTCTGCAAATAACATGAAATTGCTTTAATGAGGAAACTTTTTCCAGTTCCTGCTTCTCCACTCACGTACAGTCGGACAGGCTTCAACGACGTACATGAGCACTCTTTCTTCTCATGACTTAATTCATGATCAATTTGGTTGGTAACTTCGTCATATATTTTCCTCTGCTCAACGTTGAGTTGTCTTTCCAAATCTTCTAAGTTGACCGCATCCTCCTGAGCATGTGTCATGGCTCTTTCCACTTCAATCATGGCAGTGGCAGCTTCATTTTCGATAACTGGTCCTCCTAGTGGATCCTGACTCAATGAAACAGAACTCTGACTGTCCTGAGAACTGTCTCTAGCAATCTCGGCTGCAATTGTTGCTTCCTGCTCGATTTCCGCATTCAACATTTCTAGATATTTTGGAAAAACAGGACATTCTATGGTCTCCTTGGCTGCATTGAAAGAGTCTTCGTAACAGAGGAAATCTCCAAGCAGTTCCTCTTCTGCACGCCAAGGCTTGAAAAGTTGCAAAAAAAGCTAAATAGAAAAACTCTTTTCTTTCAGGAGATTCGCCACTCAATTTTCGATGATTTACCAATTGGCATTTTCTTTGCTTGACCAGACATCCCTCACTTCCAATTACAGCATACACTCCTTTATCAATATCTTCTTTGATGTTCCTCTTGAATATGTAATTTTGTAGAACCTCATACAGACAAACATTCTCGAGGTGACTGCTTCTATTTGGATAATATGTATCCAACATGTTGGTCTTCAAAATATCTGTACTGTTTGGCTCCTTTTCCATCAAATACTCAATTTTCCGTGCAGGTTTCAGAACTCGATTACGCGTTGCAGCAAGACCAAGACTCGCCCAAATGATACTCCTAGATTTGGCATAGAGACTTGCAGAAGATAACCGGTCAGAACATTCGTAAGCTCCGATTTCACGATGCGACAACATCTTCAGACTGAAACTGTACAACTTCTTAATGAGGCTCTTTTCATGGGAAATGTCCTCCCACATATCCTTCAATTCTGTCTTTTCTTTTTTTGTGATGTAAGATGTCACATACCGAGCCACAGCCATACAGTTATCAGCCACAAACTGTATATCCATGTTAGCATTCCACATGGACAAAATCACTGGGTTGTAGTCGTTGATGTACTTGGACTCTTCGTTTCTTTTCAAATTGTATGTATTTTTGGGTGATTTACCCGTCACATTATGTCGCAGCGAATACATCAAACTGTTCACTCTTCCTTTAGAAATCACCGGTCGTGGAAAGCTGAAACGACATTTTGTGTAGAACTTGTCCTTGTTTCTGAATTTACAACGACAATACTTTCCACAACGATGGCTTTGAAAGCGCAAAACTTGTTCTCTTAGGCTTTTGTCTTCCTTTGTCTTTGGAGCAGCACATGTAGAATACTGTTCTATGAAACTCATCACTAAGTCATCCGGATCTGTTCCAAATTTGGGTGCATCTTGGATCCATAGCAGCATATGTATATGAGGAGCACCTCTTGCTTGATACTCCTTTCTCCAGAAGAAATCCAACACCTCTCCAAGAGGTGGATTTTTCTTGTTCATGATGAAAGACATCATAGCTTCAAATCTATGATTGAAGTACCTGCATACATTCACTGGATCCAAAGAGCACAGTTCTCCGGGTGTCTTGAATTCGATATTTTCAATGTTTCTATTTGCCTCTCGTAGAAATTCAAGTAAGTCTTCCCAGCCATACTGGGCACAGCTGAGAGTGAGGAACCATGTGGGAGTTCCTAAGTTCCTCGGCATACATTTTAAATCACCATGACGACGGTACCAGTACTAATTAGTACCACGCTGACATGCCATGAGATTAATTAGGTGAGAATCCAAAATACTGTCTTGCACATTGACTTTATCCATAAAGTCCCTTGCCGAGATATTTTGCATCTGTACACCACTTTTCAAGATGTGATTCACTGCATATGACACTCCAGACAGATCACTTTCAAACAGTAGATGGAACAAATAGGGAATGCATTGACGAAACCTAGGATCTTCTGCATACAATCGTAAAGTCCGGTATTCAGAAGCAGGAATTTGATCAGGTCGCTCATCATATCTTCCTCCTTGACCTGTTGGAAATAGCTGTGGGAAACACCGAGCTTCCAAACTTTCCTCCCAAACACTAATGAGACTCCCTTTGGCTTGTTTCATTTGAAACAATACAATAGCATTCCCCATGACTTCCTTGGAATGCAAAGGATGAACACTATAATGTTTATATATTTCTTCATTTTTAGAGGCTTCTACTTTCTCAATTTGTCCAGCACACAAATCGCTGTCCTCTTCTTCACTTACTTCCTCTTCTGCAACACATACATTCTTGTAGTACTCATTGTTTTTCATCAAATACAATGTTGCCTTTTTGACTTTCCTAACATCCACTAAATCTTGCCAGATTTTCTTACTCTTTGTCGGAACCCCATTAACTAAGATAACCAGAGGTTCCTCTTCCACTTTCTCTACTCCAATTGTATTCATGTTTTTCTTCAAATCTAGAGGCAAATAAACAACTCTTCCCTTTAATCCTCTCTGTAAATCTGATGGAGGCAATTTCCCTGTCTTTGGCTCCATTCGTACAATAGCCTGAAAGGGATGGTCACTTTGAATCAAAATAGATTCATAAGTATTTAAATCCTTCAATTCAGAAGGAATGTCAACCAATTCCAGATTATTATGAACCGCTCTAGCAGGCATCCGATTTTTATTTAATTTGTTACAACAATAAGTACACACACGTTGATCCAATCCCAAATCAAAACAATTTTCTACCATCAAGTATGTTGCAAAATCCTTCCATTCACTATTATTTTCCCTTTCACTTTTTGCATATAAATCCACTAACTTAGTCTGATTCTTATAATAAGTGCGTCGACAACACACACAAGTGAAATTAGGCCTCTCACTTGATTTCACCTGAAACGTGGCAATTTCTTTCTGAAAATTATCTGTACTGGAAACCTGTACACTCTCTTCCACATTACCTTCTTCTTCTGGGTCAATTTCAACATTCTCCTCTTTACTTGCAAAGTAACAAAACTCAATTTCTTCACAAATATTCTTCACATCTACATCAGAACCATGCAAAAGAGCACTGCTTAATTGTTTAAGCTTAATTGCTGGACTCTTAGCAAAATACAACATTCTCACTAATTTTCTCACTTTATTATGATGGACTGCTAGCATCCTGAAATGATAAAAAACACTCTGGCATACTCTCCTGGAAAGACAAGCCAATGAATGACCATGCAAACCTGTCACTTCTCTCATTCTGCATGGATCTAATTCCTGCAACAACTTCATTTTCTGTTTTAAACTTTTCTTGTTAAATGTCCGTACAAAATCACAAAGCAAATTGATGGAATCCTGTTGCACACTGCAAATACTACTACACTTCCAGGTGTACACTGGACCCTTAGCACGTCTCCCTAAAACTTCATCACCTAACACCTCTTCTGCCTCTGTTGACACAAGTTTTTCTTTTTCAACCGGACAACCATCTTTCACCTCATATGCTCGACCACTGGTGTCAACTGCATGCACCAAATCATTATCTTGAAAATAACTCTCCTCATTAAAAAATGCCTCACAACTTGAACTATGCATCCATTCTCCAGAAAAAACTTCACAAAAATTACTACGATTAACTGTTCTCTTCCATCTACTATTTGATTTGAAATCATAAATTGCCTTGCTTAGTTTCCTAATTCTATTGATTATCAAAATAAATACCTTTCGCTAAATTTCGAAAGCCTGATCAATAATTTTCTCTACATTTTTTTTCTCTTATAAAAAGCCACTTTCTGTTGACCTTTCTTAATATTTTTTAACAAATTGCCAATTATCCTGTTGCGGAACATTCGTCTACGAATGTCCCTAAACAGATTTTTCCTTCTACTACCATGCACAGAGTTATCTCCTGCTCTAGCAGTAACATTTTTGAGTGGCCTTTCCTTCCCATTTAAATTGGCTCTCTTCTTCTGGACTAAAACATGTTCTGTAGTGATACTTTTTCGTCTGCAAATGTTTCTTAAAAAAGATTGTGTTGTCTTACCCGGAGTTTTTCTGGTGACTTGACAAGTTTTTATTGTAGAGGACTTCTGCAAAGGTTTACCAAGGTGGGGTGTAATTCGTTTTGCTTCTTTTCTTTTTCTTTGCCTTGAGGGCATTTTTGAATTTTTCAAAAGATCTTCAGTTGAATCTGTGGTAAATATTTTTTTAAAAAGGTATTAACCACTATTACCAAACAATAAATCAATAACAGTCGTCAAAAAATTAACCCACTAGTTGTCAATTCTACATACAATAATTTTTAGTGCATTGACAAATTTAAAACTCACAAATAGTAGCAAAGAAATGGAATGCTTCTACATTTGACCTGTGCTCTTTTATATGTGAATCTGAACTAATTTTATTAGCATATTTCACTGTTTTATTAAAAACACTTCACACAAGCTGTTTTTGAAGTTGTATTTAATTTTAAATAAAACGGTTAATATGGTTACTTTTCATTTTCAGTAACTTTTAAAAATAAGTCTTTATAGTTCCATAGGCTCGAGCAGGTCAGCTTCCCACCCTATGTCATACAATTCTGACAAATCGGCATCCTCATCATATTCTTCATCATCCACAGGATATAAATCATCCAAGGGATCTACTTCCACTGACGTTTCAATGACAAGTTCAATGATAAGATCAAGATCAACAGATTGCTCATTATCACTCATGGTTGATGTTGTCGTTATCTTTAAAGAAAGAGAACAACAATGAGATGTTGCAGAGTAAGAGACAAATCTCAGAGACTATAATAGTAAAATTGTTTAACAAGAGTAACATTTTGCAGATATTATTTAGCCATGTCCAGCGATGCTGAGGAGGTAAGGCCTATGTCCAAGTTTTCAGTGAACAGGACTCATCTCTTCTTAACCTTGGATAAGCCTCACCGACTCTGTGTCCCCTGCTCATACTTAAATGTAAAGGGGCAGATTTATGTTAACTGGCGCATCCCCAGGGATGCACCAGTTAACGTGCGCCGCTGCTCTGCCACCCATGGTGTGCCGCATTTACAATGCGGAGCACCATGGGGTAAAAACAGCACAGATGCGTTACGCATCTGTACCGCAAAAGCGGCGCATTGCAGAAATCACGTCGCAAGCGCGACATGACTACTGCAATGCACAGTGGTAAGCCACACATTGCATGGTGCATCACTCCTTATTCCTGTTTCAAACAGGCGTAAGGATTTGATTCAGCAATGCCATAAAGCTGACTCAGTGAAATCTTGTAAATTTCACTGTGTTAGTTTTACAGGGCTTTCATGCAAGTGAACGCCCATCCTGCAACAAAACGCCCACATGAAACCTGACGCAGGTTTCATGTGGCACAGGACTTTACAGTGTAACGCATTTGCCTAGATGCATCAAGTTGTAAATATGTCGTAACATAGCGCATCTTTTGCGCCGCTGCTGCGACACAAAAGTGACGCAACGGCGGCGCAAAAGAGGCACACGGCCATCATAAATCTGCCCCTAACATTTTAAATGATTGGTTCAGGATGCTGATAAGGTGTGGCCTATCCACAGGTTTGTTTGAGGTGAGGCCTACTCAGGGTTGCAGATGAAATTTAGGCTTGTTGAAGAGTACAGAGGACATAAAACATGTGCAGGCCTACCAATGAAGTGAGTCATGTCCACTGCACTCTTGAACAAAGGCCAGACCTCCTCTGTCTCCCTGGACAGGCCTAAACCTCATCTGCACAATGTGATTCGTAATGTTAGGAAACACAGGTGATATAATTGAAAAACGTGCAAATATTTTTGCTCATTTCACAATCACATCACCTGTATTTCCTCAGCTTAGGTATCTCATTGTGCAGATGTAGTCTAGCATATCCAAGAGTACGCAGAAGATGAGGACTGTATGCAACAGAGCAATGTACATTACTCACCTCCCTTGATATTTATTTAAAGAAGCAGACACCTTTTTGTCATTGTCATAAATGTAAAAACAATTCCTTTTCTTTATGAACCATTTTCATGTCATAATTTGAAAACACAGCACAAATCCTATGTACAAGTACACCCTGTCAGTACTTAAATTTGCCAAGCACACATGCGGGCGTATTTACAAGAGCCTTGCACCACGGAGAAATGACTTAAATTTACCAAGCACTCATGAGGGCTTATTTACAAGGACCTTGCACCACCTTTAAAGTCACTTTTAACGTGGGGAAAATAACGTGAATGTGGCTCATAAGCTTTGTAAATTTACCCCCATGTTGACTATGAAACTCTTGCTGAACATTTTGTGAAACCTTAATGACTTCAAGAAACGTGTTTTTAAACCGGCAAACAAGGAAATAATTCTCCCATATTCATGGTGGAAAGTGAAATATTTATTTAAAGAAGCAGACACCATTTTGACCTTCTCATAAATGTAAAAAGCATTTTTTTTTTTTTTAAAACGATTTTCTGGTCATAATTTGAAAACACAACACAGCAACTATATACAAGTACACCCTGTCAGTACTTAAATTTGCCAAGCACACATGGGGGCGTATTTACAAGGACCTTGCACCACGGGGAAATGACTTAAATTTGCAAAGCACTCATGAGGGCGTATTTACAAGGACCTTGCACCACCTTTAAAGTCACTTTTAACGTGGGGAAAATACCGTGAACGTGGCTCAAAGGACTTGTAAATATGGTCCATGCTGACTATGAAACTCTATCAGTACATATCAAGTAACCTAAATGATTTCAAGAAACGTTCTTAAACACATCAAGTAAGCAAATTATTCACCCAGATTCATGGTGAAGTGACTTAAAATGCCCTAACAGACATGGGGGCGTATTTACTAGGCCCTTGCACCACTTTTGCGTCACTATTAACATGGGGAAAATGACATGAAAGTGACTCAAAGGCCTTGTAAATATGCCCCAAGCAGGCTATGAAACTCTAGCAGTACATATCAAGTAGCCTAAATGATTTCAAGAAACGTTCTTAAACACATCAAGTAAGCAAATTATTCACCCAGATTCATGGTGAAGTGACTTAAAATGCCCTAACACACATGAGGGCATATTTTACAATGCCCCTTGCACCACTTTTGCGTCACTTTTAACATAGGGAAAATGACATGAAAGTGGCTCAAACATGAGAGTGTATTTACAAGGCCCTTTCATCACTTTAGCGTCACCTTTAACATAGGGAAAATAAGTTGAAAGTGGCTCAAAGTCCTTCTAAATATGACCCATGCTGGCTATGAAACTCTAGCAGCACATATCAAGAAACCTAATTGACTTCTAGAAACGTTTTTAAACACATCAAGTAAGCAAATTATTCACCCAGATTCATGGGGAAGTGACTTAAAATGCCCTAACACACATGAAAGCGTTTGTTTAAGGCCCTTGCACCACGTTTGCGTCACTTTTAACATGGCTATGAAACTCAAAGAAACTAAATCTATTTGTAAAACACTTGACACAAAGCAACATTTTAAATACACAACTTTCTTCATAATTTTCTCCCTAAAGCATACTATTCTCTATCTAAATTAAATGAATCTTTTCTCCCCTTAGCAAATACTTTTTGAGTTTCAAAACAGTCTCAGACACACACCAATTTTTCTTTAGCAGAGCAAAGGGTATGCACTCCAGAGGCTGCAACCAACAAAGGCACAGAAATGCTGTAATTCATCACACATATCTCTCATGTCACCCAATCAAAACTCTTCCCTCACTTTTTTCAAATCAACACCCTTCCCCCCTCTGCCCTTTCTGCCTTTTTTCCATAGCAACCACCTCCTGAAAGACCTCTCATGTTTACAAGTTCACACAACAATGTTTCAATTGAACTCTGAACTCTCAGTACACCTGCGTATCCAGTGCAATCTTTCATAAAATGATTTTTTCTTGACCATTCAAATTACATCTTTCAAAGAACTCATCCATGCACCCTAACTTTCTGTTTTCAGCAATCAAAATCCACCAATCACTGCTACTGAATCATTAGCACAGAAACTCCACAGTTTTTTTCATTACAAACTCCTACTGTTTCAACTGCCATTTCATTCCCACACTTTGGGGTCGATCAGGATGGCGGACGGAAGAGCCACCGCGGCCCTGGAGTAGGCGGAAACAGCCTTTTCCGTGTCCGCCTGCCGCGGATACTCCGTCCGCCATATCAGGATAGGAAAACGTGTCAAATTTCCGTCCGCGACGGAAAAACACGCTCCGCCGGCCAACTACACACGACCACGCGGCGGACGGAACACATCCAAATGCTCCGCCGTACGCACTGACGTCGAAGACCGTCCCCCAAATCAAGATGGCGGAAAACACACATAAAACCGCTGCGGAAAAACAACCTGTCTTAACACGGCGGAATCCCCACAGCGAACATAGGTGACACAGCCGAGATACCCACCGCAAGCTGACCACCACCATGGACCCGGCGCTACACGCTTTCCCGATGCTCTTCGCGATCCACCACGTCCTAGTCATGGCCTACTATGGACGACGACGCAGGTAAGGTACAAACCATTGGCAGTCTGGAGGGGAATACCAGCAAGGGACGTGACGTAGGGAGGGGGAGTGTCATGTTACCGAAACCACTGATGAGAAGCATATACGAATACACATTAGCAGTACGCAAGCAGGAATGACAACGACAGACCACGAGACTTGATAGACTACCTTTATTGTCAAATAATAGGGGTCAAATCACAGTGTATGCGTGAACATGGGCAAAGTGGGCACCAGAGCAGGTACAACATAGCAGGTAACGAGAGGGCAGCATGCAGTATCAGAGCATCAACAGGGCATTGTGCATTACAGAGCAGGTACATCAGAGGCAGGTAACGAGAGGCCAGTATGCAGTATCAGAGCATCAACAGGGCATTGTGCATTACAGAGCAGGTACATCAGAGGCAGGTAACGAGAGGGCAGTATCAGAGCATCAACAGGGCATTGTGCATTACAGAGCAGGTACATCAGAGGCAGGTAACGAGAGGGCAGTATCAGAGCATCAACAGGGCATTGTAGAGTACAGAGCAGGTACATCATAGGCAGCACGTGAGAGGGGCAAAGTGCATCAACAGTCCATTGCACAGAACAGGCCCATCATAGGCAGCACGTGAGAGGGGCTAAGTGCATCAACAGTCCATTGCACAGAACAGGCCCATCAGAGGCAGCACGTGAGAGGGGCTAAGTGCATCAACAGTCCATTGCACAGAACAGGCCCATCAGAGGCAGCACGTGAGAGGGGCTAAGTGCATCAACAGTCCATTGCACAGAACAGGTTGATAAAAGGCAGCACATGAGAGTGCAGAATGCAGCATCAGAGCATCAACAGGGCATTGTAGAGTACAGAGCAGGTACATCATAGGCAGGTAACGAGAGGCCAGTATGCAGTATCAGAGCATCAACAGGGCATTGTGCATTACAGAGCAGGTACATCAGAGGCAGGTAACGAGAGGGCAGTATCAGAGCATCAACAGGGCATTGTAGAGTACAGAGCAGGTACATCATAGGCAGCACGTGAGAGGGGCAAAGTGCATCAACAGTCCATTGCACAGAACAGGCCCATCAGAGGCAGCACGTGAGAGGGGCTAACTGCATCAACAGTCCATTGCACAGAACAGGCCCATCAGAGGCAGCACGTGAGAGGGGCAGCATGCAGTATCAGAGCATCAACAGGGCATTGTGCATTACAGAGCAGGTACATCAGAGGCAGGTAACGAGAGGCCAGCATGCAGTATCAGAGCATCAACAGGGCATTGTGCATTACAGAGCAGGTACATCAGAGGCAGGTAACGAGAGGGCAGCATGCAGTATCAGAGCATCAACAGGGCATTGTGCATTACAGAGCAGGTACATCAGAGGCAGGTAACGAGAGGCCAGTATGCAGTATCAGAGCATCAACAGGGCATTGTGCATTACAGAGCAGGTACATCAGAGGCAGGTAACGAGAGGGCAGGTTGCAGTATCAGAGCATCAACAGGGCATTGTAGAGTACAGAGCAGGTACATCAGAGGCAGCACAACTACGTGTCCCTACCAACCCGTCACAGGGACCACAAGAGTGCCACGCAGTTCTCAATGGACACACCATGTGAATTAACATTTGAGTGAAGTGTACAGCACGTCACATCACAGAATCAGGGGGGACTGCGTGAACTACCTGCCTCGGACACACTGGCAGCACCAGCAACAGGAGTGTGAGACACAGCCACAGCCCGAGTGACACACACATGGGCCACGGACCCAGACACACTGGCAGCACCAGCAACAGGAGTGTGAGACACAGCCACAGCCCGAGTGACACACACATGGGCCACGGACCCGGACACACTGGCAGCACCAGCAACAGGAGTGTGAGACACAGCCACAGCCCGAGTGACACACACATGGGCCACGGACCCAGACACACTGGCAGCACCAGCAACAGGAGTGTGAGACACAGCCACAGCCCGAGTGACACACACATGTGCCACGGACCCAGACACACTGGCAGCACCAGCAACAGGAGTGTGAGACACAGCCACAGATGTAGTCACTGACACGTGAGCCACTGACCCAGACAGACTGCCAGCACCAGAAACAGGAGTGTGCAACACAGCCACAGATCTTCTAACTGACACGTGAGCCATAGACCCAGATACACTGCCAGGACCTGCAACAGGAGAGGGCACAACTGACACTGTGCCACCATCTGATACATGAGAGTCAACTGCACCGGCGCCACTGGGACAACTGAAATGATGAGCCACAGGGCTGTATGGGCCAGGAGGCAGGGTGGGCCTGGGAGCTGGGGATAGCTCACCTAGAGCCAAATCGGGGTTTGCAGGTGTCAATGGTGTGTGTCTGCGTTTCTTAGGGAGGTGTGAGTGCACCCTGGACAGGACAGGACTGCCAAGTGGTGGGGACTCCAAAGAATCACCACCCAGTATAGGTGGAGCAACTGCTGCCGGGGATCTGGTTTCGGGGGACGTGCTGGAGCCTGCTTGTCGTTTGCTCTGTGCCTGCCGCCTGGACTCGGAATGATGTGTAATGGGGGATGCAACAACAGGGGACACCCTCCTCTGCTTCTGACTGGCCTGGATGGGAGTGGAGGTATGGGGGGACTCCGCCGCGGAGACATCAGTTTGGCGTTTAGTAGAAAACATCAGCCTCAGTGCAGCCAGGGGTGAAGTATGCCTGTCCTTGATTGCGCCATTGTCCATGCTAGATGCCTTGTCCGTAGGATGTGCCTTATCCTTAGGTGGAGTGTTGTCTCTGGATGTAGCCTGTGCCCTGCTCGCCGCCCTGTTCCTGCCAGCAGACTTGTCGTCTGTGGTGCACCTGCCTCCAGCAGACACCTGCTCCCTGTGTGTGTCGCTGCCCTTGGGAGTGTTCCTATCCACTGCTGTGGGCCTGCTCTTGGGGGTCTCCCTGCTCTCAGTAGGTGCCTTAGTCTTCTCACTGTCCTTGGGAGTGTTCCTATCCACTGCTGTGGGCCTGCTCTTGGGAGTCTCCCTGCTCTTAGTAGGTGCCTTAGTCTTCTCACTGTCCTTGGGAGTGTTCCTATCCACTGCTGTGGGCCTGCTCTTGGGGGTCTCCCTGCTCTCAGTAGGTGCCTTAGTCTTCTCACTGTCCTTGGGAGTGTTCCTATCCACTGATGTGGGCCTGCTCTTGGGAGTCTCCCTGCTCTTAGTAGGTGCCTTAGTCTTCTCACTGTCCTTGGGAGTGTTCCTATCCACTGATGTGGGCCTGCTCTTGGGAGTCTCCCTGCTCTTAGTAGGTGCCTTAGTCTTCTCACTGTCCTTGGGAGTGTTCCTATCCACTGCTGTGGGCCTGCTCTTGGGGGTCTCCCTGCTCTCAGTAGGTGCCTTAGTCTTCTCACTGTCCTTGGGAGTGTTCCTATCCACTGCTGTGGGCCTGCTCTTGGGGGTCTTCCTGCTCTCAGTAGGTGCCTTAGTCTTCTCACTGTCCTTGGGAGTGTCCCTTACCTCTGCTGTGGGCCTGCTCTTGGGAGTCTCCCTGCTCTCAGTAGGTGCCTTTGTCTTCTGACTGGCCTTGTCCAAGGAATAGTCCATGGACATGTGAGTATCCCTTGCCTTCGGAGTACCTTTCGTGTTGAATGCCTGTGTAGCTCCGGAAGGCATGTCCCCCAACAACACTTGTGGATCCTGTGTGTGTACTCCAGTGCATCTGACGTCGTCTACGTGAACAGATTTAGCTGATCTAGGGGATGGGGTCTGTGCCCTGCGTGCCCTGACGTGCTGTCTGACGCTGCTTCTAGTGCAATAACCTGTATTTGAGTCCTGCTCTGAATAATCACTACCCCCTGAGACATCCAGCGGTGTAGATGGGGAAACAGAAGTAGCACCCTGTTCATTCGACTGTACTATTGCAGACGACACACTGCTTGCCAATGACTGCACTGTCCTGTGTAGACCTGCAAGATCGCCATGCATCCCTTCCATGAATGCCACCACCTGCCCCAACTTCCTATCATGATCCTGGAAAGCATTTGTCATATTGGTCTGACCCACACACAGCTGTCGCAGCAGATCAACGGCCTCAGCACACAGTGCATTTTG
The DNA here is from genome assembly GCF_964261635.1 of Lissotriton helveticus. Taxonomy (NCBI): domain Eukaryota; kingdom Metazoa; phylum Chordata; class Amphibia; order Caudata; family Salamandridae; genus Lissotriton; species Lissotriton helveticus. The sequence continues at coordinate 874,812,961 of NC_136072.1, read as the reverse complement.
GCTCACCGTGGCAGGGGCAGCGGTGCCTGCACCGAACGCCACTCTGCTCCCCCTACTCCTCCGGCCACGAACAGTACATGGTGCAGTTGGCGGAAGTGTGGGCCCTGTGTGCTGTCTTCCGACAGAAGGTGATGAGTGCCCACTCCCAGTCTGTGACAACAGTGCAGGCTCACCAAGAGTGTCCGACGAGGAGGACGATGGTGTCTCCACATGCGAGTCCTCAGGGACGGTCCTGTCCCCCTCTCCGGCGCTGGCCTCCTCCGTGTCAGTCTGCGTGTGTGCGAAGTCTGAGCCGGACTCATTTCCTCGGCTACTCTCCACCGTCTGTGGCTGAGTGTCCTCTGTCAAAGCTGAAATGCACAGAAAAGATGTGTGAGTCATGGGCACACTCACGTACAGAAGGAACAGGATAGCCAAATCACATAGCAGACAAAGGTTCATGAGCCCTCAGCCTGCACATGGCCCACCCCTACCAGTCATCCTCACATTTTCTGCCATGGGGACATGGACCACTAGGGGATGTGCTTTAACACTCAACTACTAAGCAAGTGGCGTGTCAACATGGCGGACCTGGATGTCAAATGAGTACCACCCAATGGGACCAAAATGCCATCACAGGCATACATACGCAACACGGAACTCAATAGTGTGTCTGTGCACCAATACATGCATAGCACTCACAAGTTTCCTACACAGACAGTATGCTCACCGCTAGTTTGCTGTTGATCGGCACTCAGACTTTCGGCCAGTTCAGGATGCGTCACTGCAATGATACGGTGCATGAGAGGGGTCATGGAGCGTCGGGCCAGACGGGGCGTCCTTGGAATCAGGCCCAGTGTTACTTCCGCTACATTCTTGCTCAGCCTGGAAATGTCGTCCCAGCGTTTGTGGCAGTGTGTATGTCGTCTGTTGCACACCCCCAATGCCCGTACTTCCCGTGCTATGGTCCTCCACAGGTCCTTGCGAAGGTGCAGCTTGACCTACCATGATGGGAGACAAAAGGGTTTAAGTCATTGGACAGGTGGCCTGTCACACACATAGGGGCAAGACGTTACTGTCAGCAGCCATGCACAATCAGGAACATATGTCTAGCCCACACTACACAGCTAAGATATAAATAGGCCTGATCATTTGGCCCCCTCATGCACACCAACATGTCCCACACTGCACTTACCACCCGTCCCGGTGCGCCGTAGAGGCGTCCATAGTTGCGGAGTACACCGTCCACGAGGACATCAAGCTCCGCGGCGGTGAAGGGTCGAGACCGGATCTCTTTGCCTCTCGACATGGCAAGATCACGGAGTATGGCACTAGAGCAGCAGTCGGTGGTCAGCTCAGCAGCAGCAGCAGCAGGTCGAGGTGATGGTCACAGGCAGCAGTCGGTGGTCAGCTCAGCAGCAGCAGCAGCAGGTCGAGGTGATGGTCACAGGCAGCAGTCGGTGGTCAGCTCAGCAGCAGCAGCAGCAGGTCGAGGTGATGGTCACAGGCAGCAGTCGGTGGTCAGCTCAGCAGCAGCAGCAGCAGGTCGAGGTGATGGTCACAGGCAGCAGTCGGTGGTCAGCTCAGCAGCAGCAGCAGCAGGTCGAGGTGATGGTCACAGGCAGCAGTCGGTGGTCAGCTCAGCAGCAGCAGCAGGTCGAGGTGATGGTCACAGGCAGCACTGGTCCCCAGGGTAGGAAGTTTCATGTTGGCCAAGACACATATATAGGGCCCTCAGCACGTGTCAGTGGCATACGTCGCCAGCAATTGGTCAGCCCTGGAAGCGTGATCGTGAAATGGGCCAATGACTGGCCCTGTTGTTGCGGTGCACAGCTTCCGCTACTTGCGATTGGCCGTATGCGGCCAGCGTCCCTCTTCCCATTGGCTGCATGTGCAGGGACCGTGACGGGCACACATCGGCAACCGCACGTGCAAGCTTCAGGCACGGATGCTTCAGTTGCAACAATGTACTATCACTGGCGCCTCCATGGCGGTGCACGTACACAGCGGGGGAGGTGCAGGCCTATACACCCTGCAGATGTACTCAATGGACATGCCAGTTCATGACCCCCCTTACAGTCACCTTGCATCATCCACCGTACACCGGCCGGAGCGGCCGGCCCATGAACATCCGCCGTGCCCGGCCATGAACACAACCGCCATGGCCGGGACCGGCGGTTGTTCATGGCCGGGCACGGCCATGGCGGTTGTGTTCATGGCCGGGCACGGCGGTTGTTCATGGCCGGGACCGGCCATGGCGGTTGTGTTCATGGCCGGGCACGGCGGTTGTTCATGGCCGGGCACGGCCATGGCGGTTGTGTTCATGGCCGGGCACGGCGGTTGTTCATGGCCGGGCACGGCCATGGCGGTTGTGTTCATGGCCGGGCACGGCGGTTGTTCATGGCCGGGCACGGCCATGGCGGTTGTGTTCATGGCCGGGCACGGCGGTTGTTCATGGCCGGGCACGGCCATGGCGGTTGTGTTCATGGCCGGGCACGGCGGTTGTTCATGGCCGGGCACGGCCATGGCGGTTGTGTTCATGGCCGGGCACGGCGGTTGTTCATGGCCGGGCACGGCGGTTGTTCATGGCCGGGCACGGCGGTTGTTCATGGCCAGGCACGGCGGTTGTTCATGGGCCGGCCGCTCCGGCCGGTGTACGGTGGATGATGCAAGGTGACTGTAAGGGGGGTCATGAACTGGCATGTCCATTGAGTACATCTGCAGGGTGTATAGGCCTGCACCTCCCCCGCTGTGTACGTGCCCCGCCATGGAGGCGCCAGTGATAGTACATTGTTGCAACTGAAGCATCCGTGCCTGAAGCTTGCACGTGCGGTTGCCGATGTGTGCCCGTCACGGTCCCTGCACATGCAGCCAATGGGAAGAGGGACGCAGGCCGCATTCTGCCTTTGGGAAGTAGCGGAAGTTGAGCACCGCCATGGCGGCGCCAAATATGTGATCTTGTCAGACGCTGCACCGTGATGTGTTGTGTGCAGTTGCGTCATGAGGGATGTGAGCGTGATTGTGAAAGGTCATATGTCATACAATATAGCATGTGTGTCCATACAATGGACATCGGTCGGCACACAATGGCCAACAGATGTGCATTCGTACGTGTTGACGTCGGGTTTGACCCTACAGACGTTGTTACATCTTCACAACTACACAGTACATCACGGCTGTGTGGCCAATTCATGCATCTGTTGTCGGTTTATTGTTGTGTCGAGGTGACTACAGTGGTGGTGGTACACATGCATTCCGTGTATGTGATTTATACGTTCTGTCACCATGCATGTCATTACCGTATGCACATCATCATTGGTGGTGGCATTTGTGCTTGATGACATGGCGTGTGTAAACTTATCGTTTGTGTGCATGCAGTTGCATGAGTGTCTGTGATGTGTCTACGATACATTAGGGTGACGACTGGAGTTATGTCAGTAAGGTACACATGTGATGGAGTTGTACACGTATGCGTCGTTTGTACGTTGACCTAAGTTACATCTCTCTCCCACACAGGAGGGCTCCAAATGTGCATCGCCCATACACTCAGCTGGAGGATATGGTAGACGAGGAGGTGATTCGGAAATTCAGGCTGGATCGACGTCGGTTGCTGGAGCTTGTGGCTCAATTGGCTCCTCATCTGCAGCCACGTAGAACGTATCCTGGCTCGTTTACACCCACTGCAAAGGTCATGGCGGTACTACATTTCTTCGCTACTGGCACATTTCAGTATACAGTTGGAGGTGCCGGGGGTATGTCACAGGCAATGTTCAGCACGGTTCTTCGGGATGTGTTAACAGCTATGATGCTGTACAAGGATGAGTACATACATTTCCCACGTCCGGAAGAGTTGCCAGCTGTCAAAGCTGGTTTCTATGCACTGGGCCACATACCTCACGTTGTGGGCTCAATTGATGGCACGCACATCGCGCTCATTCCACCACGGGCACGCGAACAAGTGTTCAGGAATCGCAAACACTTTCATTCGCTGAACGTGCAGGTGGTGTGCCTGGCGAGCAACATCATCTCCCATGTGTGTGCAAGATTTCCTGGATCCGCACATGACGCCCACATCATGCGAACCAGCAATGTCCCACGACTCATGGCAAATCTGCCACCCGGTCAAGCGTGGCTTGTTGGTGAGTGTGCAGTGGGGACTCTTGTGATCTCTGTGTTGCATGGGGTACCCACCATATCTTGTTCTGATGTTTGTGTCTGTCATCCCCCTACATAGGCGACTCGGCTTACCCAAACCGGCCCTGGCTCCTCAGTCCCCTACGTAATCCGAGGACGGCGGGTGAAATGCGGTACAATGAGGCACATGGAAGGACACGGAGAGTCATCGAACTTACCTTTGGACTGCTGAAGTCTAGGTTTCGGTGCCTCGATAAGACCGGAGGGGCACTGCCTTACTCACCAGGAAAAGTATGCAAGATCGTGATTGCCTGCTGCATGCTCCACAACCTGGCAGTACGCAATGACATTGAACTGCTGTTGGACCCTGAAGACGAAGGAGTTCCTCGGCCTCCCATCCCACCCATGTCGACTGATGAGGATAGTGGTGAGGAGGAAGGTGTGGACCAGAGGCGCCAGCTCATTGATCGCTACTTCCCTTGAATGTGAGTATCTACCTCTAGTGGCGGTTGACAATGCCTCATGTATGTTTTCTGGTGTTGTGTGGATATGGGGTTATTCAGCTGGGTGTGGTTTGTGATGGTTGCACATGTGTGTCTTCATGTCTTTGGACATAGGAGTGTCCATGATGTGTGTGCTCCCATCCCATGCTTGTGTGATGGTTGTCGTTTGTGTAATGTTGCTGTGCATTGTGTTGTGATGTGTGTGAATCTCTTTACTGACGTGTGTTTGCTGTCTCTGGTTTTCTCTAGGTCACTCCCGCAGCGCCATGATCATGTGCGACTATGATCCCTGTACCTGTTTACGTCTGTATCTGATGGCAATCATGTGAATAAACATGGAGGCAAAACATCATTGTGTGAGTAAATGCAATTTATTGACAGGTTGTGCTTTTGTGCTGGTGAATATTTACAAGTAAGTGGGAGGGAGGGAGTTGGAGTTGTAGGTAATGGCAGATGAAATGTCCGTGCTGACACCACATTGGGGGGTGTCAGGCTAGTCCAGCAGACCAGTGGCAATGATTGTCTATGTGGGACAGGATGGTTTGCAGGGTGAATGTCTGGCACAGGCAGTGGCATTGTCAAGGTCGTCCCCTCTTGGAGCGTGTGCCTGGCGCTCCAACACTGCTCTCAGCAACTTCCTGCCTCGGCCGCCCCCTCCGTCTCGGAGGTGGTACAGAGGCAGCTGGGAGGGCAGGTTGGTGATGGGCCACATCCGTCGCCAGGGGCTCAGGTGGTGGTGGCGGCGGTGGAGGCGGAGGCGGAGGTGACGGGGGAGGCGGAGGTGACGGTGGCGGTGGCGCTGACACACATGGTGGAGGGGGGGGGGGTTGTTCCGGGCAACCCATTCCCTCCACATCGTTGCCTGCTGGCCCATGATCACCAACATCTGGCCAAGGATGCCAGAGATCTCGCGCAGGCTGTTGGTGTTGTCCACTGAGTCCTCGTGAACACGATCAGCGTTTGCCTGGGACCGGTCGTATGAGGCCTGGCACCTGGCAAGAGCTTGTAGGGACTGTGCCACTGGCTCGGGTAGCTGTCCCTCCTCTGACCGGCGGTGTGTGGGTCGCCTGATTGGCAGTTGTCCCGTTGCCTGTGTTTGTGGCCCACTCACCCTGCTTGTGTGTGGGGCCGTTGGACCAGCGTTGCGCGCTGGGTCATGCTGGGTGGCACCGGCAGGAGTCGTGGTGCTCGTGGTAGTGGTGGTAGTGGTGGTACTGGTGGTACTGGTGGTACTGGTGGTGGTGGGGACTGTGCAGATCACAGAGACGGGTGCCGCGGGAGTCACACATGCGACGTTGGTCGGTCCCGAGAGTCCCTGTGAGCCAGATGGCCTGGCTGCGTGCTTGGTCCCGCTCCATCCTCCGCCCCGGAGCTGCCTGTGTCGTCGTCGGCAGAGAGTCCTGTAGGTGTGGGAGGCGAGGCTGGCGGCCGGGTACTGCTTTCCCCAGTCAGTTGACGATCACCTGAGGGACAAGATCGAGCAGGTCAGTAATGTGGACAGTACATGGTTACATTGATTTGTAGACATTTCTGTTTCCTGTCGCACACACCCCACCCTCCACCACCACCGCCACCCTCCCCGTGCACATGGGGGCCTGTTGGGAGTTGTAGTTTGGGCCTCTCACACACCCCACCCTCCACCACCGCCACCCTCCCCGTGCACATGGGGGCCTGTTGGGAATTGTAGTTTGGGCCTCTCACACACCCCACCCTCCACCACCGCCACCCTCCCCGTGCACATGGGGGCCTGTTGGGAGTTGTAGTTTGGGCCTCTCACACACCCCACCCTCCACCACCGCCACCACCACCACCACCCTCCCCGTGAACATGGGGGCCTGTTGGGAGTTGTAGTTTGGGCCTCTCACACACCCCACCCTCCACCACCGCCACCCTCCCCGTGCACATGGGGGCCTGTTGGGAGTTGTAGTTTGGGCCTCTCACACACCCCACCCTCCACCACCGCCACCACCACCACCACCCTCCCCGTGAACATGGGGGCCTGTTGGGAGTTGTAGTTTGGGCCTCTCACACACCCCACCCTCCACCACCGCCACCCTCCCCGTGCACATGGGGGCCTGTTGGGAGTTGTAGTTTGGGCCTCTCACACACCCCACCCTCCACCACCGCCACCCTCCCCGTGCACATGGGGGCCTGTTGGGAGTTGTAGTTTGGGCCTCTCACACACCCCACCCTCCACCACCGCCACCACCACCACCACCCTCCCCGTGAACATGGGGGCCTGTTGGGAGTTGTAGTTTGGGCCTCTCACACACCCCACCCTCCACCACCGCCACCCTCCCCGTGCACATGGGGGCCTGTTGGGAGTTGTAGTTTGGGCCTCTCACACACCCCACCCTCCACCACCGCCACCCTCCCCGTGCACATGGGGGCCTGTTGGGAGTTGTAGTTTGGGCCTCTCACACACCCCACCCTCCACCACCGCCACCCTCCCCGTGCACATGGGGGCCTGTTGGGAGTTGTAGTTTGGGCCTCTCACACACCCCACCCTCCACCACCGCCACCACCACCACCACCCTCCCCGTGAACATGGGGGCCTGTTGGGAGCCATGGACATGTTAGTGTGTTGGTGTCCGACGTGCATGGGTTGGGGCGTGGGGGATGTTTCTTCTCAGTTGTGTGAGCCTGACCATGTCGTGCTGATCGTGGTGCTTGGTTTGTACTCACCAGTCTCTTCTCCTTCGTCAAGGCCGTCTAGGCTCTCTGGGTGTAGTATCACCAGCACCTTCTCCTCCCAATCGGTGTAGGGTATGGGCTCCGGGGGTGTGCCACCGCCAGTAAGATTGGCTCTGGCGTGGTTTTTCGCTCGGATGCCCTTGACCCTGGTCTTAAGGTCATGCCACCGCCTCTGAATGTCGTGCTTGGTCCTCGGCACAGTCCCCGACGCATTCACACGAGTGACGGTCCTGTCCCACATGTGGTTCTTTTGCGCCACGGTCGTCTGCTGGACTTGGGCCCCGAAGATGTTGGGCTCCACACGGATAATTTCATCTACCATTACCCGCAACTCTGTCTCCGTGAATTTGGGGTTTTTTTTGGGTGCCATGGTGTGTGGTGCTCAGTGTGTGAGTTGAGTGAGTTGGGAGGTGCAGGTGTGTGGTGTGTGATGTGTAGGATTTGTGTGGTGGGTGTTTGTGTGGTAGGGTGGTGGGTGGGTGTCTTCTATGTGATTTTATGTGAGTTAGCAGTGTCTCGAATGGCCCTCTTGCTGGCAGCAATGCTGTGGTGCAAGGGATTGTGGTTGTGTGGGGGTGTCTTTTTATAGTCGTGTCTCGATGGTTGTTGGCAGTCAGGTGGTAGGTGGGCGTGTTGACTTGTGTGCATTATTGGATAATTGGGACGTGTCATGGTGGCTTGTGCTGGGGGGGGGGGCCTTGTCAATGTTCGTATGTTTGCTTAGGACTTGCGGTGCACTTTCATACATTTGTTAGGCGCTAGGGATGTTGTGCGTGTTGGCCTTCCGCCCTGATGCTGTGGTTCTCGTTGCATTGTTTCCGCCGCGGACGTGGATGGCTGTGAGTTCCGTTGTACGGGCGGATTTATCCTAATTGCGGCCACGGAGTATTCTCAGGGATGGCGGTACATGTTTTATTTTCCGCGGTCATTTCCGTCCGCGGCAGTGGTTGTTCATTGGACTCCGTCCGCCGCGGACGGACTTGGTTGTGTTCCGTCCACCGCGGACGGTGTTGGTTGTGTTCCGTCCGCCGCGGTCGGAGTTTCGTGACATGAATATCCTAATCCCAACCGCGGTTTCTCCGCGGCGCAGCCGGGAGTAAAATTTCCCCCACCATGGCGGACAGTACCCATTTCCGTCCGCCATCCTAATCGGCCCCTTAATTTGACTGCAGCAGAACCTCCTCTCACCATGTTTTCTGTCTGGATTGTTGGAAATAGTTACATCCACTGGGCTCAAAGGTATGCTGATAACAGAAATTTACACAACCTCAATTTACAAAATGTGGAAATCAACTGGATTGGTCACAGAGGATTAAGATGTCACCAATTGATACCATTGGTGAAAACCTATTTGCATTTGCCAAAACCTGACCTGTTAATTGTGCACTGTGGAGGAAATGACTTGGGCACTTTGACTGGGGTAGGTCTGGAAATGCTTTTAAAGGACACCTTTGAGCAATTGATGGCACTTTTTCCTCAAACTGCCTTGGTATATTCAAATATATGCCAAAGACAGAAATGGAGGTGGTCCAACCAATTTTGTCCACAAATTGAGAAATCGAGGAAGCATGTAAATAAGTCTGTTTCAGCTTACATGAGAGACCATGGAATGGGCTCCATCTACAACAATAACTTGTGTTACTACATGCAAGATATCTACAGAGGAGATGGAGTTCACTTCTCAGATGAGGGGAACATAATTTTTATCCTGAATTTAAGACTATGTATTGGTACCTACTTATAAGTACCTAGAACTTACACAGAACCCAAAAGCTCTTTTCAGAGCTACCTTAACTATGATTACTCTTTTAAAATTTCAAATGTACCTTTTTTCACTAATTTTCACTTTTGTTCGCTTCCCGGTTCGCTCCCCGGTTCGCGTACCGGCAGCTAACCTCGCGAAAAATTCAATTTTTTTTCTTTTTCGACATATATGAGCCTCCTCAGCCACCCTTAGAAAACCTAGGGGATCAGGATACGTCTCTCGTGCCCCCTTATACCCTTTCCCAACATTCTTTATCCTCCATCTTGTGTCTAAATTCATCCGAAACACAAGATGGCGGACTCCCGTTACGCTATCGGTCAGCTACCCGGTTCGCGTACCGGGTAGCGCCTCTACCGCGAAAAAACAATTTTTTATTTTTTTTGCCTTGCGGGACCCTTTAATAGACCCCTCATCAATCCTAGGGGGTCAGGAGGGGTCTACCTTGCCCCCTTTCATTAATTTCCCCCTTCGTTTTTCTTCACCTCTTGTCTCTCGATCCTACCGAGAGACAAGATGGCGGCCGCTCCGGACTGTTTAGAATGTTGACAGACACCGGAGAGCCAATCAGCTTTGCTTCACGTTCGCGTCAGGTACGCGAACCGGGGCGCTAACCGGAAGTTCCGTTACGCGTCAAGTACGCGAACCGGGGCGCTAACCGGAGCGCTGTTACAGATATATATATTTTTTTGAACGTTAATTTATCAAAATCCACTGGAGCACATATATTGAGACCTAGCAAAGGCACATCAGGCAAACGATATCTACAATTTTGCCAAGTTTCGTGGAAATCCATTCAGCCGTTCGAGCTAAAAGTTAGTCCAACCGCCCTATGGAAAATTGCATGGGAAAAACGCGTTTTGGGACCCCCCTTTTTTCTCGGCCCCCCCTTGATGGAACCCCCCCAAATTTTCAGTGGCTGCTCAAAACAAAATGTTCCATTTTCCTGAAAAATTTCAGCCAATTCCGTCCTCAAACGCCAAAGTTATTCGACATAGAATTTTCAAAAATCCCATAGGAAAAAAATCCTAACTATATATACCTATATATACCTACTGGCGGTCGCCAGTAGGTATATATAGTTATAGTAAACTGCCCTGAAGAATGAGTGGATGTATAAGTATCTGAATGGAGGATGTAGTAGCAATGTGATTGACTGTCTAAGTGATGAATTTAAAGTGTCTCACTAAATATATGGGATAATAATTAAACTGTGTGAATACCTGTATCACTCTATCTCTTGTTGTGTAAACTACTACATAAGTTTGTTACTAGCTAGGTGAAAGTCTATATTAGTTAATACTTAGTTGAGTGAGTATTTGTATGGGATAGGGAATGAATGTGTGTGTGGTTGGGTGGGAGGTGTGTGACTGTTCTAAGTTGTGTGAATAGTTGATTTAGTAGGTATATGAGGTTAACACTGTATGTGAAAACAGTTGTTTGGGTGAGTGAATCTCTTTATTGGTGTGGAGATGAGTACATATATTTCTCAATGATACATGTCCAACAAACTAAAAATATAGAAGTCAGTGTATGTGACTGTTATTGTATATAACTAAGTATACATAATACTCAGTGATTGTATGATTGATGTATGGATAACTGTATACTTGTAATTCTAATTTTATAACACACTAAGGGGCCGATTATGATGGAGGATTTTTCGCATCCTCCGGGCCGGTGGATGCCACCGCCGGCCCAGAGGATGCGGAAAATCCTCTGCGGAGCCTCAGAAGACCCACCGCCACATTAGGATGGCGGTGGGTCTAGAAATCTGTCCGCAGCTTTTCCGCCGCTGTCGCCTTCTGACTGCGGCGGAAAAGCTTTAACATGGCTGGCGGTGTCTATCAGACACCGCCAGCCATATTAGGATGGTGTAGAAAGTATGCTTTTCCACGGCTGCTTTTCCGCCGTGGAAAAGCCTACGGACCTTCACTTCGGGGGCCCGTTGCGGGCCCCCTGGGTGAAGGGGGGTGGGGGGTGCACATGGGGGGCACCTATGGTACCCCCCTGCATTTGCGTGCACAAAGCAGCAGGCACCGCGCGGTGCCTGCCGCTTTGTGCATGCAAATGCACAACTTACATTTTTAACATTGCGGCGGGTGCTGCTTCAAGCAGCACCCGCCGCAATGTTAAAAATACAGGATGTGACCGCAAGGGTGGCGGTCACATCCTAATTTGCACTGAGGGACCACCGCTGCCCCTGCGGACGGTCCCTCCTACTCTATGTTGGCGGACGGACTCAGGTCCGTCCGCCATCATAATCGGCCCCTTAGTATGAGTTACTAATAGTAACTTACTATCTATATGAATAAATAAAGTGGTGTTTGTATAAGTGTGTAGCTTAGTAAATATAAGTATAATCAATTGTTTGCATAAGTAAGTAGGATGTTTGCATAAAGGAATAGGATATGTGCTGGTGTGTAATGTTGATATAGGTGTATAAGTATATTTAATAGTGATCTTTGTTAGCATGTATGAGTGAATCTATAGGTAAGTGTTTAGATGTGTGTAGATGTAGGAATTACTGAGTGGGTTGTTAAAAACTTGAACTGGTGAGTCAATGGTTTCAAATATGGTACTTCGTATTGTATAATGAGTTTTGAACGGTTTTGCTACTGTATGATGAGGTGTATTAGTTTGTCACATGGATGATGCCATCAGTGATGTCATCAGTGATGTCATTTGAGATATCATCAGTGATGTCATCAGTGACGTCACTGACCATGTCATGAATGATGTAATATGTGACATCATCAGCAGTGGAATGCGGGTGCGCGAGTTATAGTTATTACAACTAACTATAACAGGGGAATTTCAATGGTTTTATACTAGTGAAATAATACCCCTGAAACCTATGGTTTTTTTGGTGAATTTCTAAGGTTTTTTAAATGCTAATTCCTAACTATAACTTGTCTGAAACCTATGTTTTTATCAGTGAATTTCAAAGGTTTTCTAAATGATAATTCCTAACTATAACATGTCTGAAACATATTTTTTCAGTGAATTTCAAAGGTTTTTTTAAATGCTAATTCCTAACTATAACTTGTCTGAAACCTATGTTTTTCAGTGAATTTCAAAGATTTTGTAAATGCTAATTCGTAACTATAACATTTGAAAAACCTATGTTCTTTTAGTGAATTTGAAAGATTTTTTAAATCATAATTGTAAAATATATTTATTGTGTCTTTAAAATATTTTCTAACTATATTTTTTTAATCATTCTATTTTTAGATGTTATTTTTTAAATTACATTACACATTTTGTTAATTGAATTTTTATACATAACAATATTATTTTTTCATTATTATATATTGTTCATAATATACTTGAATTGTTTTTATTTATTTTTTTCTTTTTATATGGAGTTGCACACCGTACGAACACCCTGCTCGTTTACTGCGCAAAACATGTCTGCCATTTTAAGGTCGTTGTGTAGGATCCGAGTAGGGTGCGCTACGGGTACCACTTTTCCAATGCGGTTGCTATGTGACCTGTGCGCGATGCCTGGCGCATAAGCGACATGTATGTATATAACGTGACGTGACGGACGCGCGGCAGCGCGTGACGTCATATTCATATCGGAAGCGATGGGTGTGCTGCTGCCGCGATTTTTTTAATGATGGAAAACTTATTTCTATATATTTAATATAAATATTAAGAGAAGAGATTTTCTGAGGCTATTATAAAAATAATATTCCTTAACTTTCTTAAAAAGTACATAACTTTTTATTGCAATTTTGCCAACTTGCGATGGACGCAAGCACGATGCAAGCAGGGTGCGTATTGACTGTCCACATCCTACACGCATCCTACGCGCACCCCATGTGACATTAAAAACAGATTTGATTGGTTCATTACACTTCCTATTGAAGCTAATATAGGACCCCACCCATTTCAATCACTCTTATTACAATTTTTCTGAGGAAAAGACCTCCTGTGAAAATCTGCTGCTCTTTCTATGTTGAAGAAGAGATTCATTTAAAGATACTGTGGCTGCTAATCCACCATCATCCTCTTATTCAGAGGACTCATCACAGAAAGAATTTGTTTCTGAACCTCCACTAAAGTAAAAATATACCAGCATTGTCTCGAAACTTTTCACCTGTCCACCAGGCTTAAAAAAGAAGACTGCAACAAACGTTACTTGCCGAATATGCAATGAATTGCTTTCAAGAGGAGACCCCCAATAGAAAGTACTCATGCGGATCTGCAAGTATGCAGAAGCACTTGCAATCTAAGCATCCGGTCAACTTTGCAAAGGAGGAGTTAAGGAGATTGAGAGAGGCTCTTCCTGCTTCATCAGAAGGCCTGAGTACGAGTGGACCAACACCATCAAACTCTACCGCACACCCTGATATTCGTCCTCAATTTGGGAAACTTAGAATGACCTGTGTAAAATGTGGATGGCTGATAGCTTATGGACAGTAGTCGGTGGATCTGGTGTGTCGAGCTGTTCACCACCACCATTGTTAGAATTCTTTTCTCCTCTCCTATCAGTTTTTAGTTCTCTTTTCCCAGTTCTCATGTTTTCCCGTTTTAAAAAAACAAAAAAAATACAAATTTGTTCAAAAATCCCCAACAAAAAACAAACCAACAAAAAAAAAAAAAGTTATTTTCAGAACAAACTACTCTGGTTAAAGAAAGATCTAAACTAGTATGCTAGTATGTGAAAGTTGAGATGAATGAATGTGTAGTGCATAATTCACTATTAAAATATATTTCTGATGTGTGGTGAATCCATAAGTGCAGAATTATAAGAAAGTGCTGCAGCATGACACTGTAAACGGTTTAACTACAGCGAACTGTGGTACTTTCGAAGCACACGGATGTAACAGATGTACATAAATATGTTGAAACGTTGTGCTTCTCTCTGCACAGCAGCAGAAACTGCAGGCATGTGGTGACACAGGTACCCTTCCACCATGGAGCAAAGATATCCGTGTCATGTGGAGATTGTTTTTGTGCAAGAAAGGACACCTTCCTGCACAAAAACAATCAGTAAAGGTAGTTTTCTCCTTCAATATATGCTGTACATTCCAGCATATATTGAAAGTGAAAAAATGAGAATTGAAAACAATTTGCCTCTTTGTGCTTTGCTATACCAATACAAGGATGGTGTAGCATTCACAAACATGTCCAGGTTTATGATTTCTGATAAATCTGGAAATGTGTCTTCTTTTATGAGTGCTCTGTGCAAACACGCACAACAAAACCTATAGAACACCTTTTCAACGCAAAGTAGTGTGTATAATGAGATTATAGTTACTTGGAAAAGAAAATGTATACAGAATGCCTTTTCCTCACCTTATAAATAAGAAAGAGAGTTAATGGCTAGGCCATTTGTTATTATAGTAGTAAATGTCGGTACTGATAACAGAGAACACGATACATTTACAATTATTTATGTTTTAGGGAACTAATAGCACATGTTTATATATTACTGAAGGGAAGAGATGCGACCTAATATGACATTTGCAAAAACACTGACTGATGTGGTTTAAATTAAACAGTTTCATTTCTTTTATTTCTAAATTACCAAGACCTGCAAAAGAACCATATGAGTCTATTCTGTAGTATACCATATATCCTGCACACAGGTGTTCGGAAGCTGTCCCCTATTTTATACCTTTTTGCAATCCAATTTTCTGACAGAAATCTAGTCCATCCATGTTCCTTTTCTTCCACTGTGAGGAAACACAGTTCATTCTCCATTTTAAGACTTACTAAAACTTACCTCAACAGTAATACATGTAAAAAACGGTAGACATTTTATTCATTTTTTTTTGTCAAAGATATTTTTATTGATTTTCCAACATGAAATCAAAACAAAATCCGCACAATATTCCACGCAGGGGAAAAGCATACAGTAGCAAGTACACAAATACATGGCAGAGAACATTGTCTTGCATATTGGCAGTCCCGATTATACCAAGTAGCTTAACTGAGGGGTACAGCTTCTAATACGTACGGGTTCATAATACAGAGGGATAGAGAAGGAATGTCAATAGTGGCTTATGGTAAACCGACTTCTTCTCTGTCGAGCTTAATCCTCTTGACATCCCCACCGGTGGGTCGTATCCACAGCGGGTGCTGTCATAGCATGACCCTCCCCTTAGGGGACAGAAAGATTTTTTTATTTTTTTTTAAAATACACCAAGGAACCAACTGAATTCCCCCCTGATTCCCACCCCCCTACCCTACCATGGTGGTGGCAATATGAAAGCTAGAACTAGCCTACAACAGTGGGGTCTACTCAAAATTGAGAGATGAAGAGCCCTAACCGTAGCAGGGCAGACGGACGATTGAAGACCTTGTGAAAGGAAGGAGACCAGCGGACCCCACCTAAACTCAAAATTCTTAATATCATTTTTAAATATATCAGACATGCGCTCCAGGCTAAGCAATTTCCAGAGGCGGGAATGCCACAAAGAGATTGCCGGGGCAAGAAAGGAGGTTTGGGTCCTGTATCTGAACTGGCTTGCACCACTCAATAATACTCAACAAACACAATAGCCAGACAGATTTGTTTTTTTCCCAAAAAAATTGATACCACCCAGCCTATCAGTTCTGGGGGATCACCTATTTTATTTTAGTATTTTTAAGTATTTTTAGAAAAACATTTTACCATTTAATTTGTATATGTCATCAAACAGACAGTCAGCAAACAGTGAAAAAGAGATTGCCGGCGCTTCCTTCCTCTTCCATGCCACTGCTAAAGTAATCTTAGCCGCTCCAATGCTAAGCTACATTATCCTTTTATCTGCTCTGGTCTGGTGTTCTAGAGAAGGGTCTCGGAGGCCCAGAAGGACCTCTGCCATAGATGTGGGGATGGGGTACCCAAGCATGTCTTTTACCTGTGCCAGAATTTCCTCCCAGAAGGGCCGAATAGTTGGGCAATCCCACCATATATGCTGGAAGTCTCCAAGCAGACCACACCCCCACCAGCATCTGTCTGAAGTGCCGGGAAAGATCTGAGAAAGTTTTGAGGGGTGTAGATACCAGTCCATCATTGTCTTCATATGTGCCTTGCGTAGGTCCGTGGATTGATTAAATTTGAGGATATCGGACCACAAATGTGACCATTCCTCGTAAGTAATGTCTCGCTGAACCAGCCCCTCCCACATGGACATATACCTCTGACGAGGAGAGAGTGTAGTGGAGAGAAGAAATTTGTACAGGAATGAAATTACTCCCTTAATAGAGAAAGTCTTGGTAAGAAAGGCTTCGAATTTAGTAAGGGGACAAGTGGCTCCTTCGCACACCTGAGGTGTAAGTGCCCAATGCATTAATTGGGTGTAATGGCATTGTTCCGTATCCCTAACTCCATATTCTCTCTTTACAATTATCAAAAGTAAGGGGGTCATAGTTGTGGAATAGGTGAGTCAGAGCAAGACATCCCCCCTCCCTCCAAGCATCAAAGGGCCTCTCCTGTAAAGCCGGGGGGAAAGCCGTGGTAAAGTGGAGTGGTGTAAATGGTGAAGGGAAGGTAGTCCAGCTATCATCTCCGCCACGGAGTCCCAGACTCATAAGGTGGTGCACGTAGGAGTACTAACGTAGACGTTTTTGGGTCTATCGTTTTTCGGGCGCCAAATTAAGTCCCATATGGTCCTGCCAGCCACACTATGATCCATATGGAGCCAGTGCCTTTCACATTCCTTTTGGGACCATTCAACCAACACTCGGAGTTGTGCCGCTTTGTAGTATAGATGGATATCAGGTAGACCAACTCCCCCCTCCTGATGGGAGCAGCGCAACAGAGAAAAGAAAAAACGGGCACGCCCCCTTGCCAAATAAAGCGCAGGATCATAGCTTTCACACGCCTAAAACAGTCCCCCTCTAGTTCTATCGGTATGGCCTGGAATAAATATAGCAGTTTAGGGAGAAGAGGCATTTTTATTGCATGTTCGCGGCCCAGCCATGACAAAAAGAGAGGCTTCCATTTCGTAAGGTCTATTTGAATGCAAGTGAGGATGGGTGGAAAGTTGGCCGAATATAATTTCCCTACTGTTGATGTCTGCTGGATACCTAAGTATTGGATGGAGGAAGTGGCCCACGGCAAGGGTGTATGGGACTGGAGTCGAAGGACCTCCTTCTGTGAGAGGGTGAGGTAGAGTATGTAGGATTTATCTAAATTCATTTTGAAGTCCTCCACTGCCTCAAAGCGTTCCAGTTCCCCTTGCAGTTGTGGGAGGGACGCATCTGGGTCAGAAATGGACAGTAGGTCATCGTCCACAAATAGAGAGATCTTATGGGATTCTCTGAAAGGCAGGTCCTTAATCCCAGGGTTCGCTCTGACCGCTAGTGCTAGTGGTTCAATACTGAGAGCAAGGAGCAGGGGAGATAAAGGGCATCCCAGCCTAGTACCTCTGGAGTGAATAAAGGTGGAGGATTGCACTCCATTTACCGACACTCTAGAGCGGGGGTGCTGGTAGTTGGCCCGAATCATATTCAGAAATTGGGGTGAAAAGCCAAATGCCGTGAGTGTGTGGAATAAAAATGCCCAATCGAACTCGGTCAAAGGCCTTTTTGGCGTCCAACCCAAATAAAACAGCTGGCATCTTAAATCTATTAGCCTTCTCTATCAAGTGAATAATGCGGTGGGTGTTGTCATGTGTCTGGCGACCCACAATAAAGCCAGATTGGTCCGGATGAATAAGGATCGGCATGAGGTCGTTCAACCTCTTAGCGAGGATAGAGGAATACAATTTCGCGTCCAGGTTCAGGAGGGCAATAGGCCTATAGGAGGCGCAGCGTAGGGGGTCCTACCCTGGTTTGGGAATCACCGATATCACGGCTTCAGACATAGAGCCAGAAGTTTCCCTGTCAGCTGCCATTCTATTAAAAAGCCTAACTAGGTGAGGGCTGATATCAGCGGAAACGTCTTATCAAAAATAGCGGTATACCCATCATTGCCAGGGGCTTTATGGGGGTCAAGGCCTTAATAGCCGAAGTGACCTCGTCTAGAGTGATTGGGGTTGTTAGCGCCTCATTCCATGCAGGGGAGACCTGAGGTATGGGCAGCGTTCGAAGGAAGTCTTGCTGCATGTCTGAATCTAGGGAGTCCCCAGAGTATAAAGTTGTATAAAAAGCGCCCACAATCTCTGCTTTATCCTCGTCTCTATAAGCAATGTCTCCGGCTGTATACTCCCTCTCCCGCTTATCTTTTAATTGCCTAACAAGATGTCTCCCAATTTATTACCTTGTGTATAGGACAAGTGACAAAGTTTAAGAAGCGTGAACTCCGCCCTATTGGTATTGATAGCCCGAAGTTTACCTCTGGTCGCCGTGAGTTTGTGCAAGGTCTGTCTAGTGGGGTTAAGTTTATGGGTATGTTCAAGGGCCGATAGTTCCGCCTCTAGCTGTTCCCTCTCCCTAGCACGCTGTCTGTTCAAGGCCGTATTGAGAGCGATACATTTACCTCGCAGCACAGCCTTCAATGAGTCCCAAGTCCCAAGTAGTGTATTCTGAAGTGTCCTCCGGCTGATTAAAAGCAAAAAATTATTTGATAGCTTCGCGGAGCTGGGTACACGAATCCTTGTCCCAAGCCAACGATGCCCGGAAGTACCATCTAGGGGCAGTCGGGGTGTTCCCATACCAATTAAGACAGATAGAATATAGACTATGATCTGAGACTGACTAGGGGAATATCTTGGCCTCTCGGAGGCCACCCTGCAGGGATTGGCTGGCAAAGATGTAGTCCAATCGGAAGTAGGAATGATGGACGTGGGAGAAGAAGGCATAATCCCGAGTTTGGGGATAAAGAGCACGCCAAGTGTCCAACAAGCTCAGATCCTGAATACATCTTTGTGTGTCACTAGTAAAAGAGCCTAGTTCAGAGCGGTATGTGTGTGTACTATCTCGGTCTGTCTGCTATACCAAGTTGAAATCCCCCATAAGGAACATAGGCCCCTCAGCGAAGTCTGTTATTTTCCCCAGCAAAGCATGCAGGAAGCCCGTCTGTCCAGAGTTAGGGGTGTAGAGTGCTACAAAAGTACATATCCTCCCCTTCAGACGTTCCTTGACCATAATCCAGCGACCATCCCTATCGCTCTGTACCCCCAGGGGCTGAAATTGTATAGTGGATCGTAATATAAGTGCCACCCCCATATGTTTTGTGGGAGCTGAGGACTTATAAATGAGGGGTAGTGTTTGTGTTTAAGACGTGTATCCTCAGCCCTAGCTAGGTGGGTTTCCTGAAGGGCCACTATGTCTAAGTGGTGATCGACTATATACTTCCATATTTTCTGACGTTTTTAGGGTAATTTAGACCTTTAACGTTCCAGGTGCCAACGGTTATCGGCATTGTATTATGGTAACCTTTTACTTCTCACCCAGCGCATCATCAACCGCATCCCATCCCCCTACCGTGCCTTCCTTCCAACCGCCCTGCCAAAGGAATGTGGAACTACTGAACCGATATAAGGAGCAGGAAACCCCCCAATTGTCACCATTGCAAAGGCCACAAACATGTCCCTCCCTCCCCCCCAACCCAGTACAAAACCAAAAACCAAGATGAACAAAAAAGCAACACAGAGACCATTTCCAGATCTCCCCGCAAAAATAGAGAGAAACAAAAATGGCGATCTCAAAACAGAGTCGGTAGGACCCCCGTGAGATCATCGAGGACTTCGGGTCCGAAGACCTGGTCTACGCCCGCTCCAGCGGGCTAGTTAGTCAGAAGCCATGCATGGCGGTAACTAAGAATGTAGCAATTAAATGGTCAATCATCAGATGGGCACATTATAACTTCCCTTACCTACTTGAAAACCTTTCCTGAACGCCGATATTCGCCGACGCCTTGAACCTGGGAACCGCCACTCGCTCCTGCAGCCTCCCTGTGTCCCAGGAGGGATTGACCGCCTGAGCCCCGCGTTAACAGCTTGCAGCACCCGCTTCGCGGGTGCCGCTGCGCAGGGCTCTGGTGTGGGGTCGAGGCAGCAGGTCTACACCCAGCATCCAGCACCCAGGAGGAAGAAAGAACTGTGCAAGGTAACTGGGGGCGCGTGAGGCAGGGACTCCATAGACCAGGAGTCCCTGCGCTGCACAGGTGTGCACGGCCGCGCCCCCAGCAAGCCACGCCCCCGGCTGTCCAAGCTCTGCTTAAGAGCGGAGCTTCCTTGAGAGCAGTGGGACCTACTTGAAGGTGAAAACCTTTCCTGAACGCCGATATTCGCCGACGCCTTGAACCTGGGAACCGCCACTCGCTCCTGCAGCCTCCCTGTGTCCCAGGAGGGATTGACCGCCTGAGCCCCGCGTTAACAGCTTGCAGCACCCGCTTCGCGGGTGCCGCTGCGCAGGGCTCTGGTGTGGGGTCGAGGCAGCAGGTCTACACCCAGCATCCAGCACCTGGGAGGAAGAAAGAACTGTGCAAGGTAACTGGGGGCGCGTGAGGCAGGGACTCCATAGACCAGGAGTCCCTGCGCTGCACAGGTGTGCACGGCCGCGCCCCCAGCAAGCCACGCCCCCAGCTGTCCAAGCTCTGCTTAAGAGCGGAGCTTCCTTGAGAGCAGTGGGACCTACTTGACGGTGAAAACCTTTCCTGAACGCCGATATTCGCCGACGCCTTGAACCTGGGAACCGCCACTCGCTCCTGCAGCCTCCCTGTGTCCCAGGAGGGATTGACCGCCTGAGCCCCGCGTTAACAGCTTGCAGCACCCGCTTCGCGGGTGCCGCTGCGCAGGGCTCTGGTGTGGGGTCGAGGCAGCAGGTCTACACCCAGCATCCAGCACCCGGGAGGAAGAAAGAACTGTGCAAGGTAACTGGGGGCGCGTGAGGCAGGGACTCCATAGACCAGGAGTCCCTGCGCTGCACAGGTGTGCACGGCCGTGCCCCCAGCAAGCCACGCCCCCGGCTGCAACACCCCCTTTAAACGTAGCAAGATAACGCTTAGCGGGACGCGAGCGGGACGCCGAGCGAAGCCCGGGCAAAGGGCGGGCCCTCTGTGGCCCTCAGGGGCCAGAAGAGGCCGGGCTGGGCCAGCCCCCTAAAATTGCCCTTTGATTTCATCGGACTTAGTCTCACAGCAACCAGCTTGACATTAGGTCTCCTTTATTGAGACAAGTTATAACTATCGGGTACCTTCTAACCCCGCATCCCTGGCAATGAGGAAAACTGCCAAAAAGACCAGGATGCCTACCCTGAGATCGAGCACAAAGGCTAATTCGGATTATCCACCTCCCTTGCCAACCCTTACTGCCATTGATAAAATGCTCAAACAGACTATAGGGGCGGTATCCAATGCCATAGCTAACACCGAGAGAAGATTGTCCTTACCACCCGTGACCATCATCCAAGAAACTCAGGAATCCCGGATCAATCTATCAGAAGCCTCCCGAGACTTGGCAGAGGAGATCGATACTAGCCGGCCCCTAACCTCCTCCTCCTTTGCCGACCTTCCTTGCGCCCAGGCGCCCGCCGAAATGAGTAGGGATAGACCTGGCGCACAAATGAATATTCATGACATAAATGTACCACCAGCGGAGAAAATGCCGCACAAGGAAGGCCATAAACAAGGGAGAAAAAAAGGATCTTCAAAAACAAGTAACCACAATCTGATCACGCCCATCAATCCACCCACATCAGGAATACCATGTTGGATAACCAACATGGTGGCTGATCTTAAACTTGACCTTGAGCACTCCATCACGGTGCTGTTAAAACCCCTTATAGCAAAAATAGATAGACTGACATCACTGGTTAACAACAAGGGGATCAGCCCGAAAATTCATTCAGCGCAGGAATGTGACTCGACAAAATCAAAGGACCCTACACCAACAAGTGCACCTAAAGATAAGGCCTCTTTAACATCTGACGGGATGGCAAAACCTAATAACAACAATGTCACACAGAAAGGAGTTAAGGATAAACAAAAGGCTGCCTCTACCTCGCCCGTAGGCAAAAATAAAAAACAAACATCGACTGACAACAAAAAACTTCCACCCGGATCTTCTCAAACGCTAGAAGGAAATAACGCCCAAACCCCTAAAGCGGATCCCAAGTCTTCCCGGATTCCCACTGCGACAACCACTAATGAAAAGAAAACGGCAACTCGCTTCAGGACAATTAATCTCCCGCCTGAAGCACTGCCCTTCGTGGTTGTCCTAACAGGAGTTCCACCTTTAAGGGAGGGCCAACGGGAATCACAAATTGAACTAAAAAACAAATGTGCACAGTGGCTGCAAATACACAGACCTTTGCCCCCTAACATTCACGGGGAAATTCTCTCAGTAAGAAGGGGTGAGTGGATTGGCAAAGGTACCAAGACTATAGCAGGGGACATCATCACGGTGAACTTTAGAGATATGGCGGCAGTTAATTTTATCTGCAATACCCCCCCTAGCTATACTCGATCACAAATTCACCCGGTTCACCTATCCTATTTTTACCCCTTGGCACCTCAAAGGCCCAGGCAGACCATTAGGCCGAATAGAACACCGCAATTGGGCTTCCAATATGGCCCACCCCAATGGCAAAGGCCAAATTCTGTATTTCCAACCTATGACTCTTCCTTGATGCAGTATGCACATTGGAATAGGTTCAGCACACTTGATGGGGTGGACTGACAAAGATTGGGCTATCAACTTTCAAAGGCCAAAGGTATGAATGAGCCAAGTTTTTCACCAACATGTATAAGCAAGGGGGCAGACCAGGGCCAAGACGACGTTCCGGAACTCGAGCATACCATAGGAGGCAGTATTACATCATCGATCACTACCCGGGGAAAAGGAGAGGGGACAAACCCCGTAATTGATAACTCCCGCTCTGCTCAGAGAAGAATCGCTATCCCCCACAGGTCGCAACTAAGCCTCGTTGCCGTACCTGAAACGGGTAAACAAGTAAAGCCTCCATTAGGCGAGGAAAAAAGGACATCAAAGGACATGACCCATGAAAATCTATTAATAGCATCATGGAACATCGCAGGGATAGCGGCCAAATTCGAATCTCAGGACTGGCTCAGCTACATAAATAAATTCCATATCTTATGCCTGCAAGAAACCTGGGCCATTGAACCATATGTCTACAGTCTGGAAGGCTACAAAAGCTTTTTTGTCCCTGCAAAAAAAGCAACCTCAGGGAGAGCAAGTGGGGGGCTCGCGGTCTACGTTAATCTAGACATCAAGGGTACTTGGTCCGACACTAAATGGGCCACACACAACCTTCAAGTATTAAGGTTCACTTCGCCAAGTCTAACCTTTCTTCTAATGAACTGGTACAATGCACCGGCCACGACGGAGAAGGGAATAGCCATAAATGAACTAGAAAATTGTTTGAACTTTTTATCCAAGACACCAAATCCCACGAGTCTGATACTAATGGTAGATTTTAACTGCCACCTTTGTGAGAAACTAATACCTTTCAACAACGACTGGTCAAGATGCACGACTATGAAAGGTCCACACTTCACTCACTCAAAAGAGGGCTGGGATCTAGAAAGACTAATGAAAAGGCACAATTTAACCCAAACTCTAGACCTTGTCACACTAAGTGAGAAAGGAGAACTAACCCCGACATATAAAGGTAGAGGCTGCCACTCCTACATTGACTTTGTATTAGTCTCTCCTAATTTAAAAAGAAGCATCAGCAAAACCATTATAGAGGCCAGTAGCTTTAGTGATCACAATCCGGTGATCATTAAAATGGAAGGTTTTGTTTACTCACGCCCAAAAAGACCTGTTATCATGGAAAGAGCAGTGGACCAGGGAAGAAGAATCAAATGGGCCAAAATTGACGGGGACAGCTTTTACAAAAAACTATTACTCGAAGCCTCAGCAGCAATTGATAAATGTCTTGACCCCTGTGTGATTGGAGCTGAGGTGGTGAAGGCGTTCGAAGAAATTGCGCAGTTCGTAAACAATTCCCTACAAACCACAGGACCTAACAAAATGCCCTCAAACCCCAGTTGGTTTGATTCGAACTGCACAAAGGCATTGAAAAATCTGAAGGATAGCCTCCATGCCCAACCCAGGGACAAAACAAAGGTTGCACAGAACAGAGTAGAATATAAAAAAGCGCTGAAGGCACGAAAGCAAAGTATACAAAGCCAAGCCTGGGAAGACTTAAGGGAGGCTGCAGAAGGAAAAGACTCTATTACTTTCTGGAAAGTGATTAATTCCCCATGCTTCCAGGATCAAGGGGCACCAAAAATTATGAACACCATCCTGCCGGAGCAATGGCAGAAACATTTCCAGAGCCTATACAATCACTCAAGCCAGGCATTCACGGAGGAGGTACCGGAGACTCACCGGCCTGTCAAGCCAAACTTCACTTTGAAAGAGGTCGAATTAGGAATAGCCGGGCTCAGCAAAAACAAAGCGCCGGGTCCGGACGGAATTCCACCAGACCTATTCCTAAGCAGACCTGAACTATGGGCTCCGTTACTCACCAGGGTGCTAAACGAGGCAGTGGAGGCAGGACTTCCCCAGTCCTGGTCAACGGCGACTATAGTGCCCATATATAAAAAAGGCAACCGTGATGACCCCCAATGTTACCGACCCATTTCCCTCATCGACGTGACAGCTAAGGTTCTGGGGCGAGTCATCTTACTGAGATTGCAAGACTGGGCCGAGGAGCAACAAGTCCTCTCTGAAATCCAATACGGCTTCAGGAAAGGTAGATCTACCACCGATCAATGCCTACATTTATACCTCCTGATAGCAAAATATACCATCGCCGGGAAGGGGTCCATCCATATGGGGTTTATGGACCTCTCAGCGGCCTTTGATCGCGTAAACAGGAGAAAGCTCTGAGCCATGTTAAAGGAACTAGGAGTGGACCAATCACTAGTTGACACCCTACAAAATCTCCACCGGAACACCTCTGCAAGTGTAAGGTACAGCCATGAGGGCAAAAAGACCGATCCCTTCACTTGCAACAGTGGAGTAAGGCAGGGATGCATCCTTGCGCCCTTTCTCTTTTCTATCTATATTAATTCATTGGAAAAGGATCTCCTCAAACTTAAGGTAGACTCCCCCCAAATTGGTCATCGAGCAGTGCCCGTACTACTCTACGCCGATGACGCGGTTTTGCTCGCTAGAACACCTTTGGGACTGCAGAAACTAATTGACGGGTTTGTCAAATTCATGGACAAATTGGACTTGGCAACAAACCTGGAAAAGTCCTATATTATGTCATCTGGGAAACCTATTAAAGGAACCTTCACTTATCACATTGGGTCACACAAAATAGATCAGGTCAAGTCTTTTACGTATTTGGGGGTATTATTTGATCACGACCTAACGTTCAAACCCTTGATTGAAAAGCACTCCACAAAACTGGCAGCCTCAGTAGGAGCTATCATGGGGTATGGGCAAAGACTAGGGAAATGGTCCCCAGAACAAATATTGAACTTATACAGATCAATCTGCTGTGCGAAAGTAAGCTACGGTGCAGAAGTGTGGGGCTTCCTGGACAAAACAGCACAGCCGCTTCAGACTGAAGAGAATAAATTCTTGAGAAGAATATTAAAAGTTCCACAGAGCGTATCGGCCCACATAATACATGAAGAGGTAGGAGAACCCTTCATAGAGGATAAAATTAAATCCAAACCTCTTCTGGCATGGGTGAAAGTATGGACCAACCCAGAGGCGGCCCTTACAAGACAAATTATTGAGGACTGCCTCAAAAGAGACAAAGGCCATGCGATCCCCTGGCTGAAATATGTCAAGAAGTCCCTAACGGAGATTGGTTGCTCTAATTTCTTCTCATCCCCTGACTCTCTTACCCCGGAGAGCAAGACCCTGGTGAAAAAACTTTTTCTAACACAGCTGAAGACATCAAGGGCAGCAAAAGAGAAGCACAAACCCACCAATCTCCTCTACAATGAGCTCACTGTGAAACAAGGCATGGAACCTTACCTGAGGGTTATGTACAACGCGCAGGATCGCTACCTCATGACCCGCTTCAGAATTAATATGCTACACCATCTCCTTGCGGTGCCATCTGGGTTTACCCACACAGTGGAAGAGAAGGGTACCTGCGGCTGCGATCTCAGATCTCCGCAGGATACCCTTCATTTTGTTCTATTGTGCCCATTTTATACTATGCCAAGACGCAAGTTCCTGGTGGGGATCCTGAACGAGTTAAAATTTAAACATGCAAAACGGGCGCTGAGATTCCTACAGGAAGCTGAGGACGCTTATACCCTGTTCTGCACGATAAACTTTATCCGGTTAGCAACAAGACTGAGGAATACTAGAGAAATTGGCCCCTAACCTGATTTGAACATTTAAGGAGAAAAATCCCCTGGCCCATTCCCTGAGGACAGACAATCTTAACATTTATACTTTTTATATTGAATACCACTTTTTAAAAAAATAATTTGTGTGTGTATTTTGTATCTGTGCTTTTATGGTGTCTTTTTAAGAACCGAATAAAGATTATAAATTGAACTTCCCTTCAGACCATCGGTAAGTGACCAAGTGAAAACCACAAACTAGTCAGTCAAAAGCACGATCAGCGCTAACAATCTTATTATACATGCCTGCCCTTGGAAGGTCCACAAAAGTAAAGTTCAGCCTGTGCAACGTCCATCCATTAAGGCTGGACCCGTGGTAACGGGGGACCAGCTGTAGACGTGGAGTCCCAAAGTCGGAGAGGCAGGGGCTGCAGCGGGGCTTAAGGGAGCGGTCCACTCGACTCACCCGGTAGATGCAGGCCCCCACCAAGATCAACTTGTAGGAGGAGACACCTTAGGACATGGTGCCCGGCTGTAGGGGGGCAGAATTGCCTCTCAGTGAGCATGAAGAGCATATCAGCATCTCGAGCGGCGAGACCAGGCAGAGGCGGAGTGCCCGCCTGTAGACGGGCCGTCAGCAGTGCTCGACGATGGTGACTCTGTAGGCACAGAGATGCCAAGCAGATCCAGCCCCTCCTGAAGATCGGCATATGGCAGTGTCCCCCGGGGAGCGTTGCAGTGAGCCAAAGCATGAGAGGTACAAGATGTCGCTTATGGGAGCAGGTGTGAGAGGTGGCAACCAGTAGAGCTCCCCTCCAGCGCGGGCCCCCTCACCGCACCTCAGCCTTGTGGTGTGGTGAAACAGCCGATCTGGTAAGCCCGCAGGCGCCCTCACACTACAGGAGAGCCAATAATGCATACCACCGGGGGACCGTCACCCAGGGACAGACATGTTAAGAGAGGAGGTGGGTGGCACCGCAGGAACTATAGTTGGATGCCCTCAGCGTCAGCTCAGGAGGTAAGATCAGGTGGCCTCAGAGGCAGAGTACTTATCTTCCCATGTCATCTGTGGTGGAATAGCCTGCAGACGGGACCAGCCAGTCGAGTGAAACAGTGCGTGGCTCGAAACAATCAGCAGGCCTCATCGCAGGGGTCTTCAGCACCGCAATCTTCTCTTCCAGGGAAAGACGGCCGCCATGTTAGGGTCAGGAACAGGTGGCTGATTGCTGCAACACAGTGTGAAGGCTCCCCTGGACGTCTGCCCCTACATCTGGAGCCTGTGTCCGTCACGGATGTTCAAGTCAGCGCTGCTAGTGGAGCCGTCGGGTCCCGGGGAAAGATGAGGGATTCAGCGCGGCCGTCACTTGTCCGCCATTTCGAGGCCAGCCGCAGGCGGGCTCCGCACCAGTATCGGAGCGCGTTAGTCAAACTCCACCGGTACTGTGCAGGGGAAAAGGCACACTCTCATTCAGCCCCGCATCCAGCACACCATGTACCCACTCGAAAGGACCGTGGGTTAGCAAAATCGCCCAAAAGCGCTGCAAGAGCCAAGCTTGGACTGGGACCCGACACAGATCACGTCTGTTCGGACATCTTGCCCGGCCACGCCCCCATTCACTTGTTTTTTATACTCTAAATCACGGCCCGGGGGCCGGCAGTGGCCCGGAAAGCCTTCCGTGGAGGCCCGCGGACCATGAGACATCGTACCCGTGTTTTCAAAGAGTGTCTGCAAACACTCTGCTGCTCTGTGGAGGCCGGGCGATTAATTCCAGCGAGGCCAGAGTGGAGCTGCAGGGGCGCTAAGAGGATGTGAAATACAGCAAAGCCCCATTCACATGCAAATGGTCTTTTTAGAGACCTGTGAAGTGCTCGGGTGGGGCTGTGTGTCTGTGCGCGCTGGGGAAGCAGGCTGGGGAAGCTGTCTCAGCCCAGGTGACACACAGGCAGGGTGAGATGACAGAGGGTGACAGAGGGAGGGAGGGAGGGAAAGGGAGGGAAGACAGAGACAGAGGGAGGGAAAGGGAGACCAAGAAATGGAGACAGAGAAAGGGAGACAGACAGAGGGAGGAGGGTGACAGAGGGAGGAGGGCTACAGACGGAGACAGAGTGAGGGAGATGGAGTGAGGGAGATGGAGTGAGGGAAGGGAGGGAGGGAAGGAAGTGAGAGAAGGGAGTGAGGGAAGGGGAGTGAGGGAGTGAGGGAAGGGGAGTGAGGGAAGGGGAGTGAGGGAAGGAGAGTGAGGGAGGGAGTGAGCGAGGGAGTGAGGGAAAGGGAGTGAGGGAGGGAGTGAGGGAAAGGGAGTGAGGGAGGTGGTGAGGGAAGGGTAGTGAGGGGGTAAGGGAAGTGGAGTGAGGGAAGAGGAGTGAGGGAGTAAGGGAAGAGGAGTGAGGGAAGGGGAGTGAGGTAAGGGGAGGGAGGGAGAGAGGGGAGGGAGACTGGGGAGTGTGGGAAGGGAGTGAGGGATTGAGGGAAGGGGAGTAAGGGAGGTAGAGAGGGAAGGGGAGGGAGGGAGAGAGGGAATAGGGGGTAAGGGAAGGGCAGTGCGGGTGAGGGAGGGAAGGAGAGGAAAGGAGAGGGAAGGGAGAGGGAAGGAGAGGGAGAGGGAGTAAGACAGTCAGAATGAGGGAGAGATAGGGAGAGAGAGGGAGTGAGAAGGAGTGAGACAGTCAGAGTGAGACAGAGGGAGACTGGAGGAGGGAGAGAGAGGGATAGAGGGAGGGAGGCAGAGAGAGAGAGATAGAGGGAGGGAGACACCGAGAGGGGGAGAGAGAGAGAGAGGTGTGTATGCCGGGTCTGGTAGCTCAGTGGACGAAGGTGTCTGCTGCAGGGACCTGTGTGCAACCTCATGGTCACAGTTTTTTTGTTGCTCTAGCCCCGCCCCCTCCCCCACTGACCCAGCCCCCACCGGTGCAGCCCTCGGACACAAACCACACTGTAAATTTGGCCCCAGAGAGAAAGTTTGTGAATACCCATGCTCTAAATGGTGGTAATTATGATAAGATCTGTAAAAAAAAGGAAAAATAGTTATAACATGTATTAATACATTTTTAACATCACAGCATAATTTGAACATTTTACAAAGTCATTTCTTTGCCTTTTTTGCTGTCTCAGAATATATTGAATTTCACTAGAAACAGTGATTTCAATTGTTCTCATCACATAACAGTGGGCAAAAAAAAACAATCAATTAGCTTGTTTTAAAAAACCAATAATACATCTATAGTAAAATACTAGATAATACAAATCTAATATAGTATATAAAATGAATACTGCTAAGAAAAGGTTATAACTTAAAGTTATAAACACTATAAATAATGCCACTTAAAATTATACATCGAGACAATGTGCAACAAAAAGTCCATAATTCAAATAAATACATTTCCTTGAGGCCAAATTGTATTTTTGCAGTCATTTTTACGTAAATTGTCCAATGATAATCCTATAAAATGATAACAATAAATTCATCAGAGGCTGAATTATCTTCTCAAAACTTTGGCTTAAAAAATATTAGATAGGAATTTGGCAATTCGAAAGGCAAACATTGTTTGAAAACCAACTCAGCATCATTACAAAGACTCCAGCCTTTCTCACTTTTGAGATATGCAGTGTAATGTCCTGATGTTAATGAAGGACCACTGTGGAAAATTTTTGCTACTGCTACAGAAGTCCTTCCAGATATTGATAGTCGTGCAGCAACTAAATGTTTTATTAAAGTGTCCAATTTTCTTCCATCAGCTATACAACGTTGCATCGTTAAAATTATATATTTTCCATATCTTTGGATAAATAATGTTGATAACATTTCTGATTTGCATTGCCTACACCCCATGTTTTGGTTTGCAGCTTTAACTAGTTTACTGAAAGACACTGATTTACAGTCCAGTAATGTAAAATATAAAAATCTTTCAGTGTCTACATTAGTGCTATATGTATACGTACAATTTTCAAATGGATGTTCCCATTCATAACAAAGGCCAAAAATATTCTCACTGTCTACACCCTCATTTTCCAATTCTGTAAGCATATACATTAGAAACTCCTGAGCATCTTGTTGGACATTTTGTGTAAATTGTGTAGAACCAGAACATACATCCAAAAGATTACGAACATCAGAAACACTTTGTATTTTACTTTTATCTGTTCTCAATTTTTCATAAAAGGAATGTAACAAAGAACAAAATCTTTTTTCCCGATTCTCCATAATGTGCTGTTGCAAACCTTCAAGAAAAAAACAACATTGACCACTATACTAGCATAGCAGTTGACACCAGAACTGTTTTCAAACTGAAAACCAACAATCTCTTCAACAGTGTCCTTTTTCTTTATGCTTGCAATCACAACATTTTCTTGTTTTTTTACCTTCTCTACACCTTCAGTATAGATATTTTCATACCTTATTTTTCGAGCAACCACACGCTTTTCAAATACAGGATATTGACCTAAATTAGGAGCATATGTTCTTCTTAACCTATTGTATTCTTTGACACAGTTGGCATCTGCAGTAATCTTGGTATCATCAAAATCAATCAAAAACAAACCAGATAATGTTCTGACTCTGGACAAAGCAACATATGCCATACCTTCTTTAAACACAGAATTTCCAATGTTCACCAAAGCACTGTCAACACTTAAACCTTGAGATTTATGAATAGTCACTGCATATGCCAGAGAAAATGGAAACTGTTTTCTACGGACATATAAATCTTTAACAAGCAAGAAACGAACAGAACAACAACCAATTTGTTTCACTTCTTCAATCTGGTCAAATATACTCTTTAAGAATTCAATACCATCTTTATTTTGATAATTAACAAAATCCACAACTTTGCCCATTGCTCCTTTAACTAAACCTTTTTCTACATCCAAATTACGCCTTAAAAATACCTGACAGTTCCTACATGCATAAAGATTCTTTTCTAAACCAGCAGTTTTAGATATTGTTTTTTCTAAAGAATCCTATTTTGTCTTCAATTTTTCGTTCAAAATAATAGTGATTCCTTCATGTTCTATTTTATGGCTTCCAATATTATTATTTCTTCATTTTCCAGTTTCAAAAGTTGTTCGTTGAATATAGAACACTCACGCAGTGTTGGCATTAAGCATATTACAGATTTCTTATCTGCAATTTCCATGTATATTTTCTCAGGAACTATATTTTCATTTGGAAACAAATTGGAAAGTAATCGAGTCTGTAAAGCTTGTTTGCCATGTTCTGTCACTAATCCAATTCTTATATCTTGGAGAATAGTTCCATAATCAACATCATTTGCCTGTCGCATATTTGTAATGAGTTCTTTGTATTCAAAATATGACCAAATGTTCACGTTTCCAATACTACCCAGAGACTTTCTGGTGTCTTCATGCGCAAGTGTTTTAAAAACTGGTTGTCCTTTTACAGGAGTCAGTTGCAGTAGATCTCCAAAAACTATGACGTCTTTTCCTCCAAATAATTCGTCATACTCTGTTTTAAGAATTTGATGCATTCTTAAATGCACAAAGGCAAGCATTAAGTTTGAGACCATGCTTATCTCATCAATAATGAGAAGTTTCATTTTCTTCAAGACTCTTGAAACTTCACAGGAAGTTTCTCCAGATAGCTTGTGACATTCCAATTTGTTTTCATGCTCTACTGGTAGCATTAGTAAACGATGTAAAGTAATTCCTTTAATGTTGTGTGCTGCCAACCCAGTTGGAGCAGTGACAACACAAGACAAATGCGACTCAAGTGTTTTCTGTAGATAACTTGAAATTACTGTAATAAAAAAACGTTTTCCTGTTCCAGCTTGTCCACTCACGTACATTTGGATAGGTTGAAATGACATAAATGAGAACTCTTTCTTTTCATGAAGTAATCCATGGCCAATCTTTTGTCTCACTTGCTCATATATTTCTTTTTGCTCAATATTTAGGGGCAGATTTACAAGCTCCTTGACCACTTTTGTGTCACTTTTCCCATGTTAAAAGTGATGCAAGAAGCTTGTAAATCTGCCCCTTAGTTGTTCTTTCAAATTTCCTAACTTTGTTACATCTTCTTGAGCTTGATACTTGCTGTTTCCACCTCATTCATGGCGATTGCTGCTTCGTTTTCAACAATTGGTTGTCCTAGGGGATCTTGACTCTGCACAGCAGAACTTTGACTGTCTTGAGAACTGTCTCTAGCAATCTCAGCTGCAATTGTAGCTTCTTGATCAATTTCATCGTTCAACATTTTCACATAATTTGCAAAAGCACTGCATTGTATGCTATATTTACAAGCATTAAAGGAATCTTCATAGCTCTGGAAATCTCCAAGTAATTCCAGTTCTGAACGCCATGGTTTAAATAGTTGTAAAAGAGCTAAATAATAAAATGCCCTTTTATCAGCAGTGTCACAACTCAGCTTCCTGTGATTAATCAAATTTCCTTTTGTTTGTTTCACCAAACATCCTTCGGAACCAATGACTCTTTATTTTCCATCATTGATGTTCTCTGTAGTATTCAATTTAAAAGTGTCGTTTTGAAGCAATTCATAGAGACACATGTTCTCAAGATGATGACTTCTGTTTGGGTAATATGTGTCCAACATATTAGTTTTCAAAATATCTGTTCTTTCTAGATCTTTCTCTGCTAAATATGCAATTTCTTGAACAGATTTCAGTACCCGATTTCTCATTGCAGCAAGACTTAGACTCACATAAAGGATTCTTCTAGATTTGGAGTATAGACCTGCCGATGATAACTGATCTGAGCATTCATATGGTCCGATTTCTCGATGCGATAACATCTTCAAACTGAAACTGTATAACTTCTTACTTAGAGTCTTCTTGTGAGAAATCTCTTCCCACATTTCTTTCAATTCTGTCTTTTCTGATTTTATAATATAAGATACTACATATCGAGCAACAGCAATGGAATTGTCCACAACATATTGAATATCCATGTTAGCATTCCACATGGACAAAATGACTGGGTTGTAGTCATTTATCTATTTTGACTCTTCATTTCTTGTTAAGTTGTAGGTATTTTTTGGAGACTTTCTTGTGATAGTATCTCGCAAAGATGACATAAAACTATTCACTCTTCATTTCGATAATACATGATGTGGAAATGCAAAACGACATTTGGTGTAGAACTTGTCCTTAGATTTGTACTTTAGTCAACAGTATTTTCCACATCGGTGGCTTTGGAATCGTAACACTTGTGCTCTTCTGTGCTTTTGGGTACAGCACATGTTGCATATTCTTCAATAAAACTCAAAAGAGTATCATCCGCATGTGTTCCAAATCCGGGAATGTCCTTAATCCATCACAGCATATGTATATGAGGAACACCTCTTGCTTGATACTCCTTTCTCCAGAAGAAATCCACAACTTCTCCAAGAGGAGAATTTTTTTATTGCAGATAACATACATCATATCCTCAAATCTATTAACAGGATCCAAAGAGCACAATTCTCCAGGTGTCTTGTATTCAATGTTTTTTATATTCGAAGAAATTCTACTAAATCATCCGAAGCGTACTCAACACAGCTTAGGGTAAGGCACCATGTTGGAGTTCCTGAATTCCGCAGCATACATTTCAGGTCTCCATGACGACGGTACCAATATTCATTAGTCCCACGCTGACATGCCATCAGATTAATGAGCTGAGATTCTAGATGATCATCTCTCTGGTGCACTTTATCCATAAAATATTTTGCAGATACATTGTGCAGATGTATTCCAGATTTTAGAATGTGGTTGACTGCATATGAAAGTCCAGACAAGTCAGTTTCAAACAAAAGATGAAATATATAAGGGATACATTGTCGAAATCTTGGATCTTCTGCATATAATCTTGTTGTCCGATATTCAGATGCAGGAATCTGTACAGGACGTTCATCATATCGTCTTCCTTTTCCAGATGGGAACAACTGTGGAAAACAACGAGCTTCCAAGCTCTCTTCCCATACACTCATGGGACTTCCTTTTGCCTTTTTTATTTGGAACAAATCAAGTGTGTTTCCCATCACTTCTTTTGAATGAAGTGGATGCACACTATATTGTTCATAGATTTCTTCACATCTTAACATGTCCACTTATTCAATTTGTCCACTTGACGTTTCAGTATCTTCTTCTCCTATATAAACATTCTTATAGTATGCATTATTTTTTATCAAATACAATGTTGCCTTTTGTACTTTTGTACTTTCCTAACATCCACTAACTCCTGCCAGATTTTCTTATTCTTAGTTGGCACACCATTAACAAGAATAACTAGAGGTTCACTTTCTACACTGTCGACACCAATAGTTTCAATAATTTTCTTTAAATCTAACTCTTCCTTTTAATGCTCTTTGTAAATCTGAAGGAGGCAATTTACCTGTTTTAGGCTCCATAAGAACAATAGCCTGAAATGGGTGCACACACTGAATGAGAATGGACTCATAGGTATTGAGATCTGTCAGCTGTGGAGGAATAGCAACTAACTCTAAATTTTTATGCACAGCTCTAGCAGGCATTCTATTCTCATCTAACTTGTTATAACAATATTTACAAATACACTGATCAGAACCCAAATCAAAACAATTCTCTACCAACAAATAAGTTGCACATTCCTTCCACTTATTATTATTTTCTTTTTCACTTTTTAAATACAGATCAACACTCCTAGTCTGATTTTTGTAGTGAGTTCGGCAACAACAAATACAAGAAAAGTTTGGCCTTTTACCTAAAATCACCTTGAACTTTGTAATTTAAATTTAATGTTTTGATACAACTATGTTCAACATTCTCTGCAACATTTTCTTCTATTAATGTTTGAGTTTCTTCACTCTCTTCTTCAGGACCAAAGTAACAAAAATCAATATCATCACAAACCTTTTGCACATCTGATACTGACCCTCGCAAAAGAGCACTGTTTAACTCACTTAACTTTAGTGCTGGACATTTTGCATAATACAATCTTCTCACTAACTTCCGCATTTGAGTATGATGTACTGCCAACATCCTGAAATGGTGAAAAACACTTTGGCATACTTTCCTTGAAAGACAAGCCAGAGAATGACCTTGCAAACCACCAGTATGTTTTCTCCCTCTGCAAGGGTCTAGTCCTTGCAACAGCTTAATCTTTTGTTTAACACTTTTTTTACAATATGCTTGTAAGAAATACGTAATTTATCAATAGATTCTTGCCGTACACTACAAATACTACTAGAATCCCAAGTGTACACTGGGGCTTTAGGACATCTGACTAGAACTTTATCAGCTATCACTTCTTCTGCATTTCTAGGAACCATTTGCTCTTTCCCAATTGGACAACCATCTGTAACCTCATAAGCTCGACCACTGGTGTCAACTGCATGCAACAAATCATTGCTCTGTAAATAACTCTCTTTGTTAAAAAAAGGCTCAGACCTTGAACTGTGTTTCCATTGTCTTAAAAAAAATCACAAAAATTAGTTTTTTTAATTACTCTTTTCCTCTTACTTTTGGCCTTCATTAAATGTATTGGTTTATCTAATGATCGAATTCTCTTCAGTACTAAAATGAAGAGTTTTCTTTTTACTTCAAAAGCCTTTTCAACAATGCATCCAATATGCTTCTTCTTTTTATAAAATTGTGTTCTCTTTCTATATTTTTTTTTGTCTTTCAGTAAGTTATTCACAACTCTGTTGTAAAATAATTTTTGGCGGATTTCTTTATATTGATTTTCTCTTCTTTTACTATAAGTTGTATCCTTTGTTTTTACATTGCCTTTTTTGCCTTTCCTATTCTTTTCACTTTTTCTTGTGCTTGGAACATTTTCACTGCTTTCCACATTTTTTTTTCTCAGTCTAGTAATCTTTTTTATAAAGTCTTTTGAAGTCCTACCAGAAATTATTTTCTTTTTCGCCACATTATGTTGGTCTTCCAAGAGTTGTGGTTGAGTTTTTTCAAATAAG
This sequence comes from Lissotriton helveticus, assembly GCF_964261635.1. Lineage (NCBI taxonomy): Eukaryota > Metazoa > Chordata > Amphibia > Caudata > Salamandridae > Lissotriton > Lissotriton helveticus. The sequence continues at coordinate 874,776,811 of NC_136072.1, read as the reverse complement.
TGTCCTATTTCTGACTTTTCATTCGTCTTTCTTTGTGCGGCATGATAATTTATTTTAAGAATGATAAACAGTATCTGTAAAAAATAAACATATATAAGTATTTATTAAAAACTTGAAAAAATGATTCATTTTTATTACTATACAAACACATTTCATACAAATTCTAACAAAACAATTGTAGGCCTGAAGCAGAACTGTGAAAGTTGTAAGAGCACTACACACATAGTGCATACCAGTTCGAAGCTGTAGTGTAGTTCCTATATTCCCAATAGGCTCTGCGAATTGGAATAATATAAACAGCAGTGTAGACGTAGGACTGAGGTCGACTAGGTCTCTACTGACTATATTAGACTTAATTAGTTTTTCCAGCTAGCTCAGAGGTCACTAGAAACTTTCTCGAATAAACAAGGAGGAGTTTACCTTCCCTGGATAGACAAGAATGGATTAGGTTCTGACAACCATAAAACATGACAACTTTGCTCCCTCAGAATAAGAGTGTATCTCTAGAGTCGTGTGAAAACAATAGACAGCTATTTTACTCAGTCAATCGTGCATACTTAGTTTCACCAAAGTGCAGAGAAATAGAGAGACGGGCGTTTTCAATAAAAGTTGTTATTTATTGAGCAGTCTTCTTTCTCATGCAAGAGAAATGAATTGCCACAATTGCAATACTTAACATGAAGTAAAGTGCATACAGTAAAAGGAGTATTATGAAATAATACTGTAAAAGCATTGATATGGTTTCTTAGCCATATGATACTTTAAAATGGATAAAATATATACATACATAAATACACTGACTAACGTACTCAACTGGTGCTTCTAATCTACGCAAACCCCGGTGTACCTGACCTAAGCCTAATACGTGGGAAGGAGTAAGTAAGTAGCAGTTTTAGTTAAGTTGGTCTTTGCCAAGAATCTGAATCAAGAATTCTCTCAAGGGTTTAGTCAGCTCCGTACCTGGGTAATAGAAAGCAGGAGGTCTGGTATCTCTCTTTCAGGACTCGATATCCCAGCAACCCACAAGGGCGGCTGGAAACACCAGAGCTGGATTTTCTCTGCTGGAGAAAAATACAGCATCTTTCTCAGTGCGTCAAAAGGGAGGGGCGGCGTCCGTGGGCTCTTGCATCAGCTGGGCTCTCGGGCAAGTAGATAGAAGCTCTGCTCCAAACCACCGTGTGTTTGCATAAGGCAACGTTGGTATATTTATACCTGAAAGGTGCCGAGTTTGACGGAAGGTTGGACATAAGACGTCAATAAAAGATGTCACTAAGAACTGCCCATTCTTTCAGTGCTCGCAGGAGTTCTAGGACAAATCAAAACAAAAGCATGGGGAATTCCCAGGTTGCTGGATGTTTGGTTTGTTTAAAGAACGCGTTGTACTTTCTAGGAGTCTAGGGGAGTAGCCTTGCCGTATTTGGACTGCATGGGCTATTACTAAATATGGATATGATTCCTATGCATTTATAAGGATATTATTTATTATAACCATATAAGGGCATAAATCGGGAATATCGAATTAGGGTCCTAGATAGAAACACAACACCCACTCCACGAATTGATGTCCATCATTACTAAAAACTAAGCAATATTAAACATATCGATGTATGTGTGTTTTCCAACCCACCCCAAAATACATAAATCACATTTGAAATGGTATATGGTAAATACACGAAAATAAGTATTGGTACTGTACGCTTATTAAGCAGTGTCATCATTCAGTTAAATGCATATATATATCAGCTGAATGAATTGCGAAAATTACACATGAAATGGCTCTGAATACAGAAAAGAAGGTCGAGACCATTCCATCACATATTTATACAAATCCGGGAATGTCCTTAATCCATAACAGCATATGTAAATGAGGAACACCTCTTGCTTGATACTCCTTTCTCCAGAAGAAATCCACAACTTCTCCAAGAGGAGAATTTTTTTATTGTAGATAACATACATCATATCCTCAAATCTATTAACAGGATCCAGAGAGCACAATTCTCCAGGTGTCTTGTATTCAATGTTTTTTATATTCGAAGAAATTCTACTAAATCATCCGAAGCGTACTCAACACAGCTTAGGGTAAGGCACCATGTTGGAGTTCCTGAATTCCGTAGCATACATTTCAGGTCTCCATGACGACGGTACCAATATTCATTAGTCCCACGCTGACATGCCATCAGATTAATGAGCTGAGATTCTAGATGATCATCTCTCTGGTGCACTTTATCCATAAAATATTTTGCAGATACATTGTGCAGATGTATTCCAGATTTTAGAATGTGGTTGACTGCATATGAAAGTCCAGACAAGTCAGTTTCAAACAAAAGATGAAATATATAAGGGATGCATTATCGAAATCTTGGATCTTCTGCATATAATCTTGTTGTCCGATATTCAGATGCAGGAATCTGTACAGGACGTTCATCATATCGTCTTCCTTTTCCAGATGGGAACAACTGTGGAAAACAACGAGCTTCCAAGCTCTCTTCCCATACACTCATGGGACTTCCTTTTGCCTTTTTTATTTGGAACAAATCAAGTGTGTTTCCCATCACTTCTTTTGAATGAAGTGGATGCACACTATATTGTTCATAGATTTCTTCACATCTTAACATGTCCACTTATTCAATTTGTCCACTTGACGTTTCACTATCTTCTTCTCCTATATAAACATTCTTATAGTATGCATTATTTTTTATCAAATACAATGTTGCCTTTTGTACTTTTGTACTTTCCTAACATCCACTAACTCCTGCCAGATTTTCTTATTCTTCGTTGGCACACCATTAACAAGAATAACTAGAGGTTCACTTTCTACACTGTCGACACCAATAGTTTCAATAATTTTCTTTAAATCTAACTCTTCCTTTTAATGCTCTTTGTAAATCTGAAGGAGGCAATTTACCTGTTTTAGGCTCCATAAGAACAAGAGCCTGAAATGGGTGGACACACTGAATGAGAATGGACTCATAGGTATTGAGATCTGTCAGCTGTGGAGGAATAGCAACTAATTCTAAATTTTTATGCACAGCTCTAGCAGGCATTCTATTCTCATCTAACTTGTTATAACAATATTTACAAATACGCTGATCAGAACCCAAATCAAAACAATTCTCTACCAACAAATAAGTTGCACATTCCTTCCACTTATTATTATTTTCTTTTTCACTTTTTAAATACAGATCAACACTCCTAGTCTGATTTTTGTAGTGAGTTCGGCAACAACAAATACAAGAAAAGTTTGGCCTTTTACCTAAAATCACCTTGAACTTTGTAATTTAAATTTCAAATTTTTTGCTACAACTATGTTCAACATTCTCTGCAACATTTTCTTCTATTAATGTTTGAGTTTTTTCACTCTCTTCTTCAGGACCAAAGTAACAAAACTCAATATCATCACAAACCTTTTACACATCTGATACTGACCCTCGCAAAAGAGCACTGTTTAACTCACTTAACTTTAGTGCTGGACATTTTGCATAATACAATCTTCTCACTAACTTCCGCATTTGAGTATGATGTACTGCCAACATCCTGAAACGGTGAAAAACACTTTGGCATACTTTCCTTGAAAGACAAGCCAGAGAATGACCTTGCAAACCAGTATGTTTTCTCCCTCTGCAAGGGTCTAGTCCTTGCAACAGCTTAATCTTTTGTTTAACACTTTTTTTACAATATGCTTGTAAGAAATACGTAATTTATCAATAGATTCTTGCCGTACACTACAAATACTACTAGAATCCCAAGTGTACACTGGGGCTTTAGGACATCTGACTAGAACTTTATCAGCTATCACTTCTTCTGCATTTCTAGGAACCATTTGCTCTTTCCCAATTGGACAACCATCTGTAACCTCATAAGCTCGACCACTGGTGTCAACTGCATGCAACAAATCATTGCTCTGTAAATAACTCTCTTCGTTAAAAAAAGGCTCAGACCTTGAACTGTGTTTCCATTGTCTTAAAAAAAATCACAAAAATTAGTTTTTTTAATTACTCTTTTCCTCTTACTTTTGGCCTTCATTAAATGTATTGGTTTATCTAATGATCGAATTCTCTTCAGTAATAAAATGAAGAGTTTTCTTTTTACTTCAAAAGCCTTTTCAATAATGCATCCAATATGCTTCTTCTTTTTATAAAATTGTGTTCTCTTTCTATATATTTTTTTGTCTTTCAGTAAGTTATTCACAACTCTGTTGTAAAATAATTTTTGGCGGATTTCTTTATATTGATTTTCTCTTCTTTTACTATAAGTTGTATCCTTTGTTTTTACATTGCCTTTTTTGCTTTTCCTATTCTTTTCACTTTTTCTTGTGCTTGGAACATTTTCACTGCTTTTCACATTTTTTTTTTCTCAGTCTAGTAATCTTTTTTATAAAGTCTTTTGAAGTCCTACCAGAAATTATTTTCTTTTTCGCCACATTATGTTGGTCTTCCAAGAGTTGTGGTTGAGTTTTTTCAAATAAGTGTCCTTTTTCTGACTTTTCATTCGTCTTTCTTTGTGCGGCATGATAATTTATTTTAAGAATGATAAACAGTATCTGTAAAAAATAAACATATATAAGTATTTATTAAAAACTTGAAAAAATGATTCATTTTTATTACTATACAAACACATTTCATACAAATTCTAACAAAACAATTGTAGGCCTGAAGCAGAACTGTGAAAGTTGTAAGAGCACTACACACATAGTGCATACCAGTTCGAAGCTGTAGTGTAGTTCCTATATTCACAATAGGCTCTGCGAATTGGAATAATATAAACAGCAGTGTAGACGTAGGACTGAGGTCGACTAGGTCTCTACTGACTATATTAGACTTAATTAGTTTTTCCAGCTAGCTCAGAGGTCACTAGAAACTTTCTCGAATAAACAAGGAGGAGTTTACCTTCCCTGGATAGACAAGAAGGGATTAGGTTCTGACAACCATAAAACATGACAACTTTGCTCCCTCAGAATAAGAGTGTATCTCTAGAGTCGTGTGAAAACAATAGACAGCTATTTTACTCAGTCAATCGTGCATACTTAGTTTCACCAAAGTGCAGAGAAATAGAGAGACGGGCGTTTTCAATAAAAGTTGTTATTTATTGAGCAGTCTTCTTTCTCATGCAAGAGAAATTAATTGCCACAATTGCAATACTTAACATGAAGTAAAGTGCGTACAGTAAAAGGAGTATTATGAAATAATACTGTAAAAGCATTGATATGGTTTCTTAGCCATATGATACTTTAAAATGGATAAAATATATACATACATAAATACACTGACTAACGTACTCAACTGGTGCTTCTAATCTACGCCTACCCCGGTGTACCTGACCTAAGCCTAATACGTGGGAAGGAGTAAGTAAGTAGCAGTTTTAGTTAAGTTGGTTTTTGCCAAGAATCTGAATCAAGAATTCTCTCAAGGGTTTAGTCAGCTCCGTACCTGGGTAATAGAAAGCAGGAGGTCTGGTATCTCTCTTTCAGGACTCGATATCCCAGCAACCCACAAGGGCGGCTGGAAACACCAGAGCTGGATTTTCTCGGCTGGAGAAAAATACAGCGTCTTTCTCAGTGCGTCAAAAGGGAGGGGCGGCGTCCGTGGGCTCTTGCATCAGCTGGGCTCTCCGGAAAGTAGATAGAAGCTCTGCTCCAAACCACCGTGTGTTTGCATAAGGCAACGTTGGTATATTTATACCTGAAAGGTGCCGAGTTTGACGTAAGGTTGGACATAAGACGTCAATAAAAGATGTCACTAAGACCTGCCCATTCTTTCAGTGCTCGCAGGAGTTCTAGGACACATCAAAACAAAAGCATGGGGAATTCCCAGGTTGCTGGATGTTTGGTTTGTTTAAAGAACGCGTTGTACTTTCTAGGAGTCTAGGGGAGTAGCCTTGCCGTATTTGGACTGCAAGGGCTATTACTAAATATGGATATGATTCCTATGCATTTATAAGGATATTATTTATTATAACCATATAAGGGCATAAATCGGGAATATCGAATTAGGGACCTAGATAGAAACACAACACCCACTCCATGAATTGATGTCCATCATTACTAAAAACTAAGCAATATTAAACATATCGATGTATGTGTGTTTTCCAACCCACCCCAAAATACATAAATCACATTTGAAATGGTATATGGTAAATACACGAAAATGAGTATTGGTACTGTACGCTTATTAAGCAGTGTCATCATTCAGTTAAATGCATATATATATCAGCTGAATGAATTGCGAAAATTACACATGAAATGGCTCTGAATACAGAAAAGAAGGTCGAGACCATTCCATCACATATTTATACAAATGATGTACATGTGCTAGAGGCTGAGGTAAAATATTGTCTCTCGAGTTCCTAAAATTGAAGCTCTGTTCTCTAAGAATAGTTCTACTTTAAGCAGAGTACTTTGTGCCAGAAAAAGGGTAAATATTTTGGAAGTGAAAAAAAATAATAATTCGCTTTCAGGGGGAAAAATAGTTTCAATTGTTTTCAGTAGCTGTATTTATCAAAAACTGAAGGCCGAAATCAGAGTTCGGAGAACGCTGTGTGCTCGTTGTTTTAAAAAGTTATTCTTTCTGTTCAGGGGAGAACATCATATCAGACAGGCTTGCAAAAAATTGGTCTACGACATCAGGTGAAAGTTCGACCAAGTTTAAAAATGCTGTAACAGTGCATGTGTGAGAATGATTGCTATCATCGATGTCAGGATCAGCAATGCTCACAGAAGGTTGTACCTGTGTGGTGCTGCTTTCATCTCGTACGTCACCGCCACATACTCGTAGTGGTGAAGTCTCAACGAATGCCGTCATCAGAATAGGTAGCCGCTGGGGACAACACGATGCATGAGTCGTTACCGGACCTAGCAAGGTATCTGTATCCATTGGTACTGCTGATGGTTGTGTAAGACAGACGTCCAACACACATTCTTCTCCGCATAGCATACATCGAAGCACAGGTAAGATGCAATTTTGCCAGATTGGTCTGAATGAAAAAATACAGGTCATATTCAGATCTCTTAGCCGGGCTAATCCGAGGACTTTAGTTATGCGGTCCTGGTAGCGTATTGTTAGGATCATTTCTTGCATCGTTGCTATAGTCTTGTCTGTGGCTTGGCTTCCCATATCGGAGCAGAAGAATCAAAAATAAAATTCCTGCTACGAGTCCCAAAAGACGAGGCAGACCGCCAAAAAATGAATGGACAAAACTCGGGATAATGCCCAGAACTGTTTCAGAGGGTGTTAATAGTCCCGAAAACTTTTCTTAAATACATGTGCGATGCCACTGGTATCAGACATGTTTAAGATTTGACTTAACATTTCTGCGAAATGCACGGGGCAATTTGTTGATAATAGGGAATGTATCTCTGCCGCTGTCCTTGCAACTTGCAGATCATACGTTTCCTTGGACGAGGTCAAAGGCACAGTTGTTTGTAAAAGAATGGATTTAATTCTGCTTAAAGTATCAATTCTAATAGAAGAGATATTCAAATAAGGCCATATCTGGATTGCTGTTTGGATACAATACTTGCATACAGCAAGTGACCATGGAACTAACGCTCATGAGATAGGCCCTTCCTGGCACCATGCCACAACAGCTGTGGTCACTTATTAGAGCATAACTGCCGTTGGAAAGTTATCTAAAGAATGGCTCTATCTGAGTCGTAGGAGTGCCGTGCAGATGACATGAAAGGTTATTCGAAGACCCTTCGCAGGCTCCATGCAAGTTAATACCTTGACACAGAAGTGTACCACTTAGTGATTTTTTACAATTACTACCACTAAGAAATACCTCCTTATTGTTTTCAATATAACATTTGTGTGTATAAGGTAATTCCCATGTTGACTTGATGTATCCTTTACCCAACCTTTCATACTGGCCCGCTGGTATATACTCTTGGCAATATTTAAACTGGAAAGTTGTTATCGGAATTGTGAATATTCCGTGTATTATCCATTCAATGACAGGTCTTTCTGACATTGTCAATGGTAATCGCTCAAGTTTTTCAATGCTCAGAATCGTATAGTCTGCTCCTTTTTGTGCCAAACTGATTTGTTTATTAGTAAGGTTAAAGATAGAGAATAATGAAGTTGTGTTGATTAAACGCCATGGCACGTAGCCTGAGCGCAGATTTTGCAACGTCCAGCCAAGCTGTACAATAGAACGTAATTGGGACTGACCATGTTGTAACATTAGTAGGTCCTGCTCTATTATATCAATAGCAGATGATACAATGCTGTCCAGTGAATATATTCTGGACGACAGAGTCGTTAACCCATTTCAACAACAGAAAGTGATTTTTCCAAACTAATACGACCAATTTCTCTTATTTTTTCTGCTGTTTCAATTTGTGTTTCTTTCCAAGCCTCGTTGTATGCAGCGTATATACCGGCCGCTATGAAACATTTTTGACGCTGTTTGCATGGTTCCAGTATGAAATCACGCAAGTCAGCACCGTCTTTAAGTAAAGTCAAGTGTTACTTAATTTCAGCCAGTGTGGATTTCTGTAGCCATTCGAGGCATAGTTTCCATACACTGTATGTTGTAACTATCCCTGGATGTTGTCTATGGGAGTATCTAGGGTCTGGCCTGTTCAGTTTTAACCCCTGTATTTTGTTCAAGAATCTATCTTGACAGTTATTTATGTCTGTGGGCCAGATCAACCATTTTTTCCAATCAGGATGTGTTCTGTTTTGGTGTAAAATATGGGATACGTCTATCTCCACATCTGTAGTGCTAGTACTATCAGGTATGGGCTTCAGAATAGACGGTTTATTTAAGTCTTTAATCTTGGCTAGGCCAAGACAGGTTGTTTGCTGAATGGTGTCATTCAGGAATATTATTTGTTCTGGAATCATGCAGGCTCTAAATAATGCTTCTAAACCTTGGACCTGCCATTCTTTTGTACTCCAGATGTTTTTTGTTTCAATGTTGTTTTTCCAAAATTCAAAACCAAATGTAGTCATTTTTTCATAATATGTTTCAGAATAAATCAATTTAGTATTTGTCAACATTGTTTTCATTCCTGTCTTATTTACCATTTTAAAATAAAAAGTTTCTGCATCACTTGTGTTAAACCCTGAGAAGTATGGAAATTTCTCATAAAATGTTTGTGAGCTGCTTTTAGGCGGTGTTGCACAATGTTCCCATTGGTTATAATTAAAAACATTTCTAGGCTGTGCAGATTTATGCAAATAGTGATGACCAAAGTGATTATAGCAGTACATAATTTGATGAACCCTGTAAATAATCATGTTCTGTCAATTTTGCTGACATTACTAAATCTGACATCATATTATTAATATTTTCAAAGTCCCAATCATCAGAGAAAGTACTTGGTTTTACAAAGTCACTTAATGAAACTTTAAACTGGTGTGGATATTTCAAGAGCTAAATCGGGCCATAAATTTCATAATCCGTTTTGTCCCATGCTACCCCACCGGGTATTGGATTGGCTGTGATGTTCACTGATGATAGTTCTCTTTTCTCGATGTGAGATGACTTGTGAGGCTTTAGGACCACGTTGATGTTCTGACTTGCTGTGTCCATTGTACTGTATTTTCCTTCAATGAATTTTCCCAAACAAAGAACCATGATGAGCCAAAGCAGGAGGAAAAGTACACCTAACAAAATCCAAAATTCAATCCACGGAGAAATCAGATAGGTTTCTTTGAGTTGATGAAAGAGTTCAGTTACTTTGTCTTTGAAAGTTTTTGTTGCTGGCGTTTCTTCATGTTCACTTGGATCATCAGAAAAGTAATCGAAATTGATGAAGTAGCCAGATGCAGTTCTGTCAATTGTTGGAATTGCTTCCGGATTTTCTTTAGTCTTTGGATCTTTCTTTGAGACATTAGTATAGTCCGATGCTACATCATTGTAGACAGGTGTTTCTTGACACACTGTTGCAATTTGGGTTTCAAGAGGCACAAGTTCCATGGCTTTGTTGCATAGTCCTTTTGTATTCGCTGCAGGTTTATCAAATGTGATTAGTCTCTCAGTTTGAACCTCTTGGATTGTAGCAAATTTTGGTATTCTGCTATTTCTTGGGAGTCCACTGGGCCTACTACTGATTATTGATACAGAAAAGGGGGTGGTGATGAACAGAGTGTCTGAATTAAGCAGACCACTCTTACCCAGTCCAAAGATCAGGGCTTGATCCATCACCGTTATTTATCTCACTGCCCCATCCCAGCTCAGAACCTGGCTATATGCAAATTAGTCTGTCCCTGGCCCAGTGCATCATGGGAACAGGGCAGACCAAACTACCAAGCCAATTCTTCACCAGAAAGGAGACAAGCTACCGGGGACCGGTTTCTGGCATTTCAGCCTCTTCGGCCCGGCTTGCTTGAATCCTGATGGAGCAGTGAGAAAGGGACTCATGTCTGAGTATACCCTGCCACACCTATAGTGGCCAAAATCGATACAGAAAAGGGGGTGGTGATGAACAGAGTGTCTGAATTAAGCAGACCACTCTTACCCAGTCCAAAGATCAGGGCTTGATCCATCACCGTTATTTATCTCACTGCCCCATCCCAGCTCAGAACCTGGCTATATGCAAATTAGTCTGTCCCTGGCCCAGTGCATCATGGGAACAGGGCAGACCAAACTACCAAGCCAATTCTTCACCAGAAAGGAGACAAGCTACCGGGGACCGGTTTCTGGCATTTCAGCCTCTTCGGCCCGGCTGAAGACGGCTGTAATGCCAGAAACCGGTCCCCGGAAGCTTGTTTTCTTTCCAGTAAAGAATTGGCTTGGTAGTTTGGTCTGCCCTGTTCCCATGATGCACTGGGCCAGGGTCAGACTAATTTGCATGTAGCCAGGTTCTGAGCTGGGATGGTGCATTGAGCTAAAAAACGGTGATGGATCAAGCCCTGATCTTTTGACTGGGTAGGAGTGTACTGCTTAATTCAGATACTCTGTCCATCACCACCCCCTTTATGAATTGTTTTGGCCACCACAAGTGTGGAAGGGTATGCTCAGATGTGAGTCCCTTGCTCACTGCACCATCAGGATTCAAGCAAGCCGGGCCGAAGACGGCTGTAATGCCAGAAACCGGTCCCCGGAAGCTTGTTTTCTTTCCAGTAAAGAATTGGCTTGGTAGTTTGGTCTGCCCTGTTCCCATGATGCACTGGGCCAGGGTCAGACTAATTTGCATGTAGCCAGGTTCTGAGCTGGGATGGTGCAGTGAGCTAAAAAACGGTGATGGATCAAGCCCTGATCTTTTGACTGGGTAGGAGTGTACTGCTTAATTCAGATACTCTGTCCATCACCACCCCCTTTATGAATTGTTTTGGCCACCACAAGTGTGGAAGGGTATGCTCAGATGTGAGTCCCTTGCTCACTGCACCATCAGGATTCAAGCAAGCCGGGCCGAAGACGGCTGTAATGCCAGAAACTGGTCCCCGGAAGCTTGTTTTCTTTCCAGTAAAGAATTGGCTTGGTAGTTTGGTCTGCCCTGTTCCCATGATGCACTGGGCCAGGGTCAGACTAATTTGCATGTAGCCAGGTTCTGAGCTGGGATGGTGCAGTGAGCTAAAAAACGGTGATGGATCAAGCCCTGATCTTTTGACTGGGTAGGAGTGTACTGCTTAATTCAGATACTCTGTCCATCACCACCCCCTTTATGAATCGTTTTGGCCACCACAAGTGTGGAAGGGTATGCTCAGATGTGAGTCCCTTGCTCACTGCACCATCAGGATTCAAGCAAGCCGGGCCGAAGACGGCTGTAATGCCAGAAACCGGTCCCCGGAAGCTTGTTTTCTTTCCAGTAAAGAATTGGCTTGGTAGTTTGGTCTGCCCTGTTCCCATGATGCACTGGGCCAGGGTCAGACTAATTTGCATGTAGCCAGGTTCTGAGCTGGGATGGTGCAGTGAGCTAAAAAAAGGTGATGGATCAAGCCCTGATCTTTTGACTGGGTAGGAGTGTACTGCTTAATTCAGATACTCTGTCCATCACCACCCCCTTTATGAATCGTTTTGGCCACCACAAGTGTGGAAGGGTATGCTCAGATGTGAGTCCCTTGCTCACTGCACCATCAGGATTCAAGCAAGCCGGGCCGAAGACGGCTGTAATGCCAGAAACCGGTCCCCGGAAGCTTGTTTTCTTTCCAGTAAAGAATTGGCTTGGTAGTTTGGTCTGCCCTGTTCCCATGATGCACTGGGCCAGGGTCAGACTAATTTGCATGTAGCCAGGTTCTGAGCTGGGATGGTGCAGTGAGCTAAAAAACGGTGATGGATCAAGCCCTGATCTTTTGACTGGGTAGGAGTGTACTGCTTAATTCAGATACTCTGTCCATCACCACCCCCTTTATGAATCGTTTTGGGCACCACAAGTGTGGAAGGGTATGCTCAGATGTGAGTCCCTTGCTCACTGCACCATCAGGATTCAAGCAAGCCGGGCCGAAGACGGCTGTAATGCCAGAAACCGGTCCCCGGAAGCTTGTTTTCTTTCCAGTAAAGAATTGGCTTGATAGTTTGGTCTGCCCTGTTCCCATGATGCACTGGGCCAGGGTCAGACTAATTTGCATGTAGCCAGGTTCTGAGCTGGGATGGTGCAGTGAGCTAAAAAACGGTGATGGATCAAGCCCTGATCTTTTGACTGGGTAGGAGTGTACTGCTTAATTCAGATACTCTGTCCATCACCACCCCCTTTATGAATCGTTTTGGCCACCACAAGTGTGGAAGGGTATGCTCAGATGTGAGTCCCTTGCTCACTGCACCATCAGGATTCAAGCAAGCCGGGCCGAAGACGGCTGTAATGCCAGAAACCGGTCCCCGGAAGCTTGTTTTCTTTCCAGTAAAGAATTGGCTTGGTAGTTTGGTCTGCCCTGTTCCCATGATGCACTGGGCCAGGGTCAGACTAATTTGCATGTAGCCAGGTTCTGAGCTGGGATGGTGCAGTGAGCTAAATAACGGTGATGGATCAAGCCCTGATCTTTTGACTGGGTAGGAGTGTACTGCTTAATTCAGATACTCTGTCCATCACCACCCCCTTTATGAATCGTTTTGGCCACCACAAGTGTGGAAGGGTATGCTCAGATGTGAGTCCCTTGCTCACTGCACCATCAGGATTCAAGCAAGCCGGGCCGAAGAGGGCTGTAATGCCAGAAACCGGTCCCCGGAAGCTTGTTTTCTTTCCAGTAAAGAATTGGCTTGGTAGTTTGGTCTGCCCTGTTCCCATGATGCACTGGGCCAGGGTCAGACTAATTTGCATGTAGCCAGGTTCTGAGCTGGGATGGTGCAGTGAGCTAAAAAACGGTGATGGATCAAGCCCTGATCTTTTGACTGGGTAGGAGTGTACTGCTTAATTCAGATACTCTGTCCATCACCACCCCCTTTATGAATCGTTTTGGCCACCACAAGTGTGGAAGGGTATGCTCAGATGTGAGTCCCTTGCTCACTGCACCATCAGGATTCAAGCAAGCCGGGCCGAAGACGGCTGTAATGCCAGAAACCGGTCCCCGGAAGCTTGTTTTCTTTCCAGTAAAGAATTGGCTTGGTAGTTTGGTCTGCCCTGTTCCCATGATGCACTGGGCCAGGGTCAGACTAATTTGCATGTAGCCAGGTTCTGAGCTGGGTTGGTGCAGTGAGCTAAAAAACGGTGATGGATCAAGCCCTGATCTTTTGACTGGGTAGGAGTGTACTGCTTAATTCAGATACTCTGTCCATCACCACCCCCTTTATGAATCGTTTTGGCCACCACAAGTGTGGAAGGGTATGCTCAGATGTAAGTCCCTTGCTCACTGCACCATCAGGATTCAAGCAAGCCGGGCCGAAGACGGCTGTAATGCCAGAAACCGGTCCCCGGAAGCTTGTTTTCTTTCCAGTAAAGAATTTGCTTGGTAGTTTGGTCTGCCCTGTTCCCATGATGCACTGGGCCAGGGTCAGACTAATTTGCATGTAGCCAGGTTCTGAGCTGGGATGGTGCAGTGAGCTAAAAAACGGTGATGGATCAAGCCCTGATCTTTTGACTGGGTAGGAGTGTACTGCTTAATTCAGATACTCTGTCCATCACCACCCCCTTTATGAATCGTTTTGGCCACCACAAGTGTGGAAGGGTATGCTCAGATGTGAGTCCCTTGCTCACTGCACCATCAGGATTCAAGCAAGCCGGGCCGAAGACGGCTGTAATGCCAGAAACCGGTCCCCGGAAGCTTGTTTTCTTTCCAGTAAAGAATTGGCTTGGTAGTTTGGTCTTCCCTGTTCCCATGATGCACTGGGCCAGGGTCAGACTAATTTGCATGTAGCCAGGTTCTGAGCTGGGATGGTGCAGTGAGCTAAAAAACGGTGATGGATCAAGCCCTGATCTTTTGACTGGGTAGGAGTGTACTGCTTAATTCAGATACTCTGTCCATCACCACCCCCTTTATGAATCGTACTACTTATTATTGGCCACATGATTGTGGTTTTACCAGGTCGATGGATACAACTCGGTTCTCCTTTTTACCAGCAAGGGGCGGTAGTACAACTGATCTTGTTCCGCTGACAGCTAAGACAGGTACTGCTTTTCTGTAAGAAGGCCCAAATTCCTTCTTCACCGCGATCTTCCCTCTGACCAGATCCCCAATCTTTGGAATCCAGACAGGTCTTGCTGGGACAGGTGGTTTTTCTTCAGTGGCTGTTGGCTGCTGCTTTAATTTTATGTTACTCAGGTTTCTTCTTGTTTCATTTAAGTCCTGTAAAACAGCCAAACGGTCTTTGATATCAAAGCATTTTTCTTCTACCACTGAAGTGTGACTATCAAGATCCTGAATGTACATTCTAGTACCGAACAATAGTTCGTACGGAGTGAGACATTTTAGAGAATTTCTTGGCAGATTATTGAGACTACGTTGGACACTTGTTAAATGTTTGACCCACCCATCACCCGAAACTAATACCCTCGCCGTTATAGATTGCTTTATGTCACGGTTTTTTCTTTCCTCTACCGCATTTCCCTCAGGATGGAATGGAGAAGAGTACCGCAATGCAATGCCCATGCTGGTCATGGCCTCTTTGTAAGCTCGAGAGCTAAACGCTGGACCCTGGTCAGAATGTAGCATGCCAATTGAGTATATGCCGATAAAGACTCGCAAATCTTTTATAACAGTTCTGGCATCAGCCGAGCGCTGGTGTCTGCATTTTAAGTGAATCTAGACTTAAATATTTTGGGGACGCGTTTCTCCTGCTGTATTTTTGCATATAGATAGCCTGATGCTTTCTAAAAAAGGGGTCCTGGCAATACTCCGGTCCGTTCACGACTGCGATCTCTGTTGCAGTTTGGACAGCTCTTTGCAAATTTGTAATGTTGCAGGCTCATCCCCAGCCACCAGTATTCTGATTGTAATTCTTTTAGAGATTTCATGATCTCTCGATGCCCTAGACCCTCTCCCATGTGTGCGTCTGCTATTATTAAGACTCTCCTGTTGGTGTTTGGAATTACTCTATCCCCCACTCCAGGGATTTGAGCAAAAGGAACGGAGTTTGCATCTATTATGTATGTATAATTGAGTGGATAGTTCAGAGGTAATGCTGCATAGTCGCCTTTTAAAGACGCTTTTACCGCTAACATGGTTTCTCCGTCTATTGATTTTTTAGAACGCTTTTTTGTGGCTACGGAAGCCGGTTGAACCGCTTCCGCTGTGGCTCTGAGAGCCAATGAATTCCCTGCAACGTGAACGCCATCACGTTGATGACTCAGTGTATGTATCACGTGAGTCTTTCGTAGTTCTTTCTGCAAAAGAACTACTTGTTCCCAAAGCTTTTTATGCTTTATTGTGGCACCTGTGTCATCTTTGTAATCGTTTTGAATCCAGGTCTGTATGTCATTATTGTAAGACTTGACGCAGTAATGCGAATCGCACACTATTAGTGTGAAGAATTCGCGATCTGCATTTTCAAGCGCCATCTTTAAAGATCTTATTTCAGCTCGCTGAGTTGAACAGTTTCTGAGTGATTCAGTTTTGGTAATTAATGGTCTGAATTTACCAAAGCGCCAGCGACCTTTAACAATCGCGCACACTGTGTTGTAGGATTTTTCCTCTACATCATAGTGTTGTGCAAATCTGTCCATGTAGATTACACATGTGTACTGTTCGAGAGGCAGAATTTCGATCGGCAGAGGATATTCTTCTTCATATTCTAGATTTTCTAGTTTTTTTAATTTCGGGTCAAAATAGTATTTCACGTCTTCTGCAGCAAGAGAATCTTCCCATTGTATCCATTTTGGATCTAATGCCACAGCATTCAAATTGCGTGGGCTTGTCAATGCCTCAAGGGCTGATTCTGCTGTTAAAACAGTTATCCTTCTGCCTTGGGCTTGGGCTCTTTCTTTTGCTACAGCAGTTTGAACCGCTATTAGAATTTTTTCAGTAGAACTGAATTTCATTTCAGCTTGTGTGTACAAGTGTGATTTGTAAGCTATAGGTACCGTTTCTCCCTCATTAGAGGTCAGGTACGTGAATCCGCATCTTCCTGGGATGACTCGGATTACAAGGTCGCGTACGTTTTCGCGAGTTGGCAATTTTGTTTTAGCAAACATGTCTGTTTGCAATGATCTTAAAATTTCTGTATGTTTCTGAGTCCAATTGATTGGTTTGAAATCAGGTTTTATTAATTCATAGAGAGGTTTAACCCTCTCTGCTTAATTTAGAATGTATGTTCTTCTGAAATTCAGGAAACCTAGTATTGATTGTAAGTTCTTCAGTGTTTTAGGTGCTTGGAGTACAGCACACTTCTCTAAGAAGTTGTCTGCTAGGCTTTTGCCTTCACTTGATAATTCATATCCTAAAAACAGGACAGTTAGATGGGCAATTCTTGACTTTTTAAAGTTGAATTTGTAACCCTCAGCTGCGAACCCAAGTATTATAGTGTTCACCCTTTTCAAGTGTGTCTCCAGGTCATCATCCGTAAGATAGATGTCATCGACATAAGATAATGCCTCATCATCATATATTTGTAGTAACTCTGTTCCTCTTGCTCAGAATAATCCTGGGCTATTCTTGAATCCCTGTGGGAGTCGACAGAAGTGTTTTGCGACCCCATTATTGAGAAAGCGGTCAAATACCTGCTTTCAGGTGCAATGTTTTGACAAAAGAATCCATTAGAGATGTCTAATGTCGTTTTATATTTTTTGCGCACGATGTTAGTCATTAGTGCTGCACTGTGTGAGTTTTGTACTGCAAATGTTTTGCAACAGGAGTGTCTGTAGTCCAAAACTAGACGATATGAATCGTTTGGCTTGTAGACAGGAAACAAAGGATTGTTCATTTGTGAGGTGCATGTTTCAATCACCCCCTGATATTCAAGTTGATCTAAGATCTCCCTGACTTGCTTTTTAGCTTCTTGTTTAACTGGGTACTGCCTTTGTGCAGTGGGTTGATTTCTTAACTGGATTTTATGGTGAGGAGAATCCTCATCCCATCCTACATGATTTTTATATAATGCAGGAGCTTGGGCCACTGCCCGTTTTCTTGCATATATGGATTTTTTATGAGTTGAAATATGATTTGAGAAGGCAGGCATAATAATTTCTTCGCCATGAGGGCACCACCTGACAAACTCTGGTGGCCAGTATTTCTCAGCTTAACAGGATGTCATAGCCTTTCAAAAGGTTATCCCAAAAGAGACCCCTTACTTTCCTAGTCTTGTCCCCCTCTATACGCAGTGTTATTTCGTATATTTTATGAGGTTTGCTAACTCTGGTATCTGCAGTTTCCACCTGAATGTATTCATTCGTGTCCACTGTCTCCAGAAGATTCATCAAGATCTTGCGAGCTATTGCCACTTCTGCTGCGCTGTCTAGCATTGTCTGGGCCCACTCTCCGTTTTTCAGTTGGGTCCTCAGTATCCTCTGCATGTTTTATTATTTTAATACTGGCTACATTCTTTCTTGGCAATTGTAATTTTTTACTTTGATGAGCAGGTTCTTTGTCTTTGGACTTGACGTGTTCTTCATTGTGTTCTGACTGTCCTCTTCAAAACAAAAGCATGGTGAATTCCCAGGTTGCTGGAGGTTTGGTTTGTTTAAAGAACGCGTTGTACTTTCTAGGAGTCTAGGGGAGTAGCCTTGCCGTATTTGGACTGCATGGGCTATTACTAAATATGGGTATGATTCTTATGCCTTTATAAGGATATTATTTATTATAACCATATAAGGGCATAAATAGCGAATATCGAATTAGGGTCCTAGATAGAAACACAACAAAGCACTCCATAACACTAAAACCTGAAGCAGTCTATGAATACATACTTATTATCTAAATGATCACAATCCTATAAGGAAAGACACTGAGTTAATTGTTAATTAATAATTGGTTCACTTTTACTTTAGTAAATCGATTACTACATGGTACATAAACAGTCACTATGCTTTTGGAACACTACAGATTTCGAATTTAGAGTAGTGCAGTGTTTTTTGTCTAGTGTAAGGACTCCTGCTGGGGTAGTGTTCTAGGGTAGCGCAGTGGTATTTGGGTAGTGTACGAGATAGTGCTGGGTTAATGTATTAGAATTTAGGGAACAGCACTGGTGATTGCATAGTATAGGTGATCATACTAGGGGTAGATCTAGGGTTTAGAGTAGTGCAGTGGTCTTTGTGTAGTGTAGGGGAGTCCTGCTGGAGTAGTGTTGTAGGATAGTGCAGTTGTGATTGGGTAGTGTAGGATGTCATGCTGAGATTGATTTAATGTTTAGGGTAGTGCAATGGTGTTTGGGTAGTGTAGGAGGTTGTACTGGGGGTAGATTAAGGGTTTACGGTAGTGCAGTGGACTTTGGGTACTGTAGAGTGTCCTGCTAGGACAGTGCTGTAGGACACTGCAGTGGTCTTTATATAATGTACAGAGTCATGCTAGAGATAGTGTTTTAGGATAAGATAGTGCAGTGGTGTTTGTATACTGTAGGTGGTGATGATGAGTACTGCAATGATGTTTGACTAGTGTAGAAGATTGTGGTGAGGTACTGTTCTAGGATAGTGCAGTGGTGTTTATGTAATGTATGGGGTCATAATAGGGATAGAGTTTACAGTTTAAGATACTGTAGTGGTGTTTGTGTAGTGTATGGCGTCGTACTGCAGTAGTGTTTTACATTAGTACAGTAGTGTTTCAGTAGTGTACGGGGTTATACTGGAGTAGTGTTCTACAATAGTACAGTCGTGATTGGGTAGTGTAGGAGGTGGTGGTGAGATAGACTTAGGGGCCGATTATGATGGCGGACGGACCTGAGTCCATCCACCACCTGGCGGTCGCATCCTGTATTTTTATCATTGCGGCGGGTGCTGCTTCAGGCAGCACCCACCGCAATGATAAAAATGTAAATTGTGCATTTGCATGCACAAAGCGGCAGGCACCGTGCGGTGCCTGCCGCTTTGTGCAGGCAAATGCAGGGGGGTACCTATGGTACCCCCCCATGTGCACCCATGTGCACCCCCAGCGCCCCTTCACCCCTGGGGGCCCGCAAACAAAAATCCGTATGCCTTTGCACGGCGGAAATGCCGCCGTGTAAAGGCATGTTCCTCCAGACATCCTAATATGGCTGGCGGTGTCTGATAGACACCGCCAGCCATGTTAGTGCTTTTCCGCCGCGGACGGGAGGCGACCGCGGCGGAAAAGCTGCGGATTGAAAAACGATCCCCCAGCCATCCTAATCTGGCGGGGGGTCTTTTTCAGTCCGCTGCGGTTTTCCCGCATCCTCCGGCCGGCGGTGGCTTCCGCCGGCCCGGAGGATGCGGGAAAACCGCCATCATAATCGGGCCCTAAATGTTTAGAGTAATGCAATTGTATTTGAGTAGTGTCCAGGGTCGTGCTGTGTAGTGTTTTATTATGCAGGGTAGTACACCGATGTTTATACAGTGTAGGGGGTCATACTAGGGGTAGATTTAGAGTTTAGAGTACTGCACTGGTCTTTCTGTAGTATAGAGGGTCGTGTTGTGGTAATGTTCTAGAAAATATACTGGTGTTTGGGTAGTGTCGAAGGTTCTGCAAACTATATTTAAGATTTAGGGTAGGAAAACCAAACATTCTATTGCCAATAACTTTGGCGTTGATTGATGAATCGTCTTGAAATTTTCCAAACTTTTGGCCAGCTCAGTTCCTCTCTTTCCCTGAAGGTTTGGGGGTGATTGGTGAAGCGGGGGGCGAGAAAAAAGGGGGGTCCCAAAACACATTTTCCCCATGCAATTTCCCATAGGACCTTTAGCTACGCCTACAGCCCGAATGGCTGAACGGAATTACACCAAATTGGGCAGAGAGGTCATCCTCAGTTCTGACTTGTGCCTTTGGCATATCTGGTGTCAATCTGTTCAGTAGTTTCTTTCAAAAGTACGGTTAAAGTCATTTATATATCTATGGGGGCGAAGGATCCGCGGATTGTGCGAGGATTGGCCTCGTAGGATTAGCGCACCGTCCCGATTACGCGCTGAATTCTAAGTGGCTGTCAAGCGGTTGTAATCATTCGAAATCAACAACTGTTGGCAGCCATTTTGGGCCTCCGTAGAAGCAAGGCTCAGGAAGGCAGTGAAATATGTGTGCAAAATGTGAAAAGGGGACAGAGTTGACACACCCTGGCACTCTAATCCTGCTCAGGGGGTCACATAAGGACGCATGAACTACCAAAATACTTCTCTAAGACTGAATCCCAAATGCACAGACTCACTGTGTGATTCTAGACAAATAACAATAATCCTTATAAATACAGTAGTAAGATACTGTAGTAGTGTTTGGGTAGTGTAAGGAATCCTGATGTGATAGATTTAAGCTTTAGAGAACTGAAATGGTGATTAGGTAGTATAAGGACTCATACTGGGGTAGTGTTCTAGCATAGTGCAGTGGTATTTATGTACCATAAGAGATCATGCTAGGGATCGCGTTTCAGGCTTTAAGATAATGCTGTGGTGGTTTTGTAGTGTAGGCGGTCGTGGTAGGGGAATGTTCTAGGAAATAAACTGGTGTTTGGCTAGTGTAGGGGGCTCTACTGGTGTAGATGTAAAGTTTAGGGTAGTAAAGTGGTGAATAATTAGTGTAGGTGGTCATGCTGCAGGTAGATTAAGGGTTTACAAAAGTGTAGTGATGTTTGGGTAGTGTAGGAAATCATACTAGTGGAAGTGTCAGTGGAAGACTACATGTACTTATCTGTCGGCAAAAACATCAAACATACATTATACATATTTCAGAACTGCATTTTACTATTAATACTAAACTCATTATGGAAACACATAACCAACGACTATTTTCTAATTCTACCAAAATGTGACAACACGATTCGTTTTGAACTAATAACATATCGGAAAACACATGAAGGGGCATATTATCAATCAGAGCGTTAAAATTACCACTGTTTTAGCGACAGAAAAGTGCAGCAAAAGCAGCGATAATAGCCTTGATAATATGTCGTCAAGAATTCCAATAGAAACCCTTGTTCACACTAGAACATAGGTTTCTATTAGAATTCACATGTCCATATTGACAAGCCCATTATTGTCGCTTTAGCTGCCGTTTTCTGCCGCTAAAACGGCGATAATTTTTAACGTCCTGCTTCATAATATGCCCCGAAGTACCAAAAATGCTTATCTCAGAATACTTTCTAAATGCACACATACTCACAATAGAATTCTAGAGAAAAAAAAATATTGCCTTCACTGTAGCAGAACAAACACAGTACTCTAATTAAAACCAAAATGCACCACGTACATTCCCTCACAAGTTAATAACTCACCTTTCCAATTGTTTTGTAGAATAACAAGTATGTCAGTCACACAGCAGATTTTATTATTCAAAATCTCTGTTTTCAACACCTCTCACCAGAAACAAGAATGGCAGAGTTTCCCCCTCATTTTCAACACATATACACCTGAACATCAAATCATATTCCTTACCACATTAATACAAAACCAAACACACATTTCTATTGGTTAGACATTTTAATCCTTTCCAAATGACATACATTTGAACCCTACCCCCATTCTGCCTTCTGCCTGTTACCATAGAAACACTCCATGGAACACTTCACTGAGCACACAGGTCAAAAGTTCATCACACAATGTTACTAATCAAATCAGCAAGCGTGCTTGACTTCTCAATATGCCAGCTTATCTTATGTAATGTTGATTTCTATAAATTTTTGTTAACAGAATGGGGTCCATATACCACAACAATCTGCGTTTCAATATGCATGGCATCTATAGGCATCTATAGGACAGATGGTGTACATTTTACAGATGAGGGAAACAGAGTCTTCCTCTTGAACGTTAGACTCTGCATCGGTACTTACTTGTAGGTACCAAAATCTCTCAATAAACACAAGGGCTCTTTTTAGAGCCACCCAAGATCTAAACACATAAGCTTGATGTATATCTCAAAAATACATGCTTCTTTTATTTTCGGCGGCAAAATGAGCGGATCCTATGTGGATCCCGCAACTTTTTAAAAAAAGATAAAATACTATTTTATTTGTTTGGCCCTACGGGTCCCTATGTCACCCCCTAAGCAGGCCTAGGGAGTCAGGGTGTGTCTAACTTGCCCTGGTTAACGTTTTGCCAACATATTCCACAGACTTCCTCAGCCTCCCTTCTACAGAGACACAAAATGGCTACCAACAGTTCCTGGTTTTGAATGTTTACAACCGCTTGACAGCCAATTAGAATTGAGCGCGTCATCGGGACGGTGCGCTTATCCTATGAGGCGAATCCTCGCACAATCCGCTGATCCTCCGCGCCCTTAGATATATAAATGACTTTAACCGCAATTTTCTCAAAAACTACTGAACAGATTGACACCAGATAGGCCAAAGGCACAAGTCGGAACTGAGGACTACCTCTCTGCCAAATCTGTTGGAATTCCGTTCACTCGTTCGGGCTGTAGCCGTGGCTAAATGTCCTATGGAAAATTGCATGGGGGAAAACACATTTTGGGACCCCCTTTTTCCTCAGCCCCTGCTGGACCGATCACCCCCAAATTTTCAGGGAAGGAGTGGAACTGAGCTGGCCAACAGTTCAATCGAAGCCAAAGTTATTGCAATAGAATGTTGCGGTTTTCCTATGGATAATAGATCCTACCTATAACTATCTACTGGCGACCGATTGTGAACAAGGCTACAGTGACGTAGCCGAAACGCGTCATGCTGGAGACGAGGGGACAATAAAACCACCTTTGCATTTATTTAAGCGTATTTTTGTGGTCTGTACCTGTGTCGACATTGGCATCCAGGGCCAATAAGCAGGAGCTGGAAACAATATATATATATATATATATATGAAAAACAAATAGCTTTTAAAAAGGTTACATTCAAAATACTGAAAATTACTTGGGAAATTCAAAAACATTAACAAAAACATATATCATACTGAAAATAAAACAAAACATTATTCTTAAAATTACAAATGTATTCTGAGTAAAATATATAAATGTAATCTAAAATTAATAACATCTAAATAAAAAATACAATTTATTTTTACTAATACTATAAACACTGAAGAAAAAGAAGAAACAAAACAATAATACAAATATAGCAACAATACAAATTAAAAAGCAGTAGCAAAAGTGTTGGATTTTAAATCACATTTCTATTCAGCTTCAACTTAAGCAAAAATATAGAAAGTGTTGGACTTTGGAGGGATTAGATTTACTCTAAGAAACAGTAGGGAGCATGATGGACTTTGGACGGGGTTAGAATTAGTATCCCCACTCCAACATAAACAACTATGAAAAGGGTAGCTTTATTATCTACACTCCAATCCAAGCAACAGTAGGGAAATTGTTTAACTTTGGAGGGGTTATATTTACTATTCCCATTCCAACGTAAGCAAACTCAGCCAACAAATTGGACTTTGAAAGGGTTAAATTAACTAATCACACTCACTCCAATGTAAGCAACTGCTTGGAAAATTTTGGTCTTTGAAGTGATTTGAATTACTATTCCCACACCAACCTTAGTAGTAGTTGGGAAAATCTTTAACTTTGAAGGGGGTTGATTTACTATTCACATTCTGACTTAAGTGACAGGGAAAGGTTCGTACTTTGGAGGAGGTAGATTTACTAACCCCACTCCAATATCAGAAACAGTAGGGAAAGAGTTTGCACACTGACGAAGATACATTTATTATTCCATCTCCAAAGTAAGCAAAGTCAGGGAAAGTGTTGGACTTTGGATGGGTTAGATTGACTATTTCCACTCCAATATAAGCACTAATAAGCAAACGGTGGCATTTGGAGGGGTTAGATTTATTATTTCCACTCCATCGTAACCAAAAGCAGGGAATGTATTGGACCTTTGAACGGTTTGATATACCATTTCTATTGCTAATTGTTTATTTCAATGTAATATGTTACAAGATAAAAATATTAAGATATGATTAAAAATTAAAATATACATGTACTATACATAAACACAAATTAATTCCAAATTAATAATGAAATAAATATTTAAGAGGGTGGCAAGATGGGGGCAGCCTAGTTGGCCGAGTGAGCACTTTCGAATGATCCCCACATCTTATCTGAGCACAGCAGGATGCTTTGGATCGGCTGCCAACCTCAATAAACAAAAATAACACTCTACCCCCATTGATGCAGTGAGGAATGCTGTGGTACTTACATGTATTTTGTTGGTGTATGGTCCCGCTTTCCCGGCTGGCGCTGAGCCTTCCTCGAGGTTGTTATCATCTCCTGGCTGAAATTTAGCGTGTTTCGACAGGGGCCAAGACGTGCACAGCTGGAGACTCTTCCGGGTTAGGGAATGCCCTGGAAGAGAATCAGGACAAAGAACGACATGGAGCGGCAGCTGTTGGTGAAAATGGGGTTGGTTACGAGAAAATCCAGACAACGAGGCCGGTAAAGAAAATGACCCCCGCTATCTTCCTCCCTTCCAGGAAAGGAACGAGCGCTAAGCAAGAGGGACAGCTGCGCGAAGAGGCTGACTCGGCTGCTCAGCAGGATGAGGTGAGGCACTATAACCCGGGTGACTTTGGCCTAAATGCAGGTGTCAAAGGTGCATCCAAGAGTGATGCTGGGCAGGAGATGGGACGGGGGGCAGGAATCAACCACTGGTAGTCCCTCAGTGTTCACTCTAGGGGGGATTGGCACTTTTGAGGGGGCAAACACATCGGGTACAGATAGCACCCAGGAAGAAAGTACAAAAAATTAACAGCTGAGAATTCAATGGTGGAGACTACCAAGTCAGATGGAGGCAGGTATCAGTCATTGGATGGGTAAGACATTAACCCTATAGATCAGGCTGAGGTAGAGGATGGTGAACACTTCTTTTCCTTATCAGACCCCTCTAACTCATCCAAAATTGAGTCACTGAAAATACCAGAGCTATTCTCAAGGGAGCATCAACAAATAGTCTAGGGAGTGAGACCAGCAGCATACAACTGGATTCCACGCGGCAACTGGTGGTTCAGGCCTCCATCTTGTCGCGATTGGACTACGGGAGCGCTTTGCTACTTGGAGTGAACCAGGCTGAGGCTTCTAGGCTTCAGATTGTGCAGAATGCTGCTGCACGTGCCATTGTGGGCCTTCCGAGGCGGTGTTCTGTTTCCACTGTTCTGACTTCCCTTCATTGGCTTCCGGTCAGACAGAGAATCAAATTTAAGGCTCTCTGTCTGACATTTAAGATTCTGAAGCTTTCCTCCCCTCCTGCCCTTGCGGGCCTTATTGCTCCGTATCTGCCCACACGTTCCCTCAGGTCTGAATCTCACCACCTGGCGATTAAGCCTAGGTTCAGACTGAGTAGGATGGGAGGGCGCTCCTTTCGCGTTCTGGCAGTTGACCTATGGAATTCTCTCCCTGTACACATCCGTGCCCTGGATAGTCTTATTCTTTTCAGGCGCGCTATTAAAACCCACCTGTTCGCTTCTGGCAATTGATCTCCTCTTTCCCCGGCTCTGATCTGTTGTGTTGTGGTATCTGGACAGGCGCCAGGACGCCCCTTCGCTGGGGCAGCTGTGCGCCGAATAAAAGTTATTAACATAACATAACATAACATGAGGAGGGGCCAGAAAATCTAACTGTGGCATCCGGTGCTGGTACTGTACGGAAAGAGATACCAACATCTGACCCCGGAGAGCAAGGGGATCCAACTGCGGCACTTGTATGGGACTATTCCTTCTCTTCCAATCTGTTGACAGACCCAGGGGATACTACGAGATGCGCCATGCATAACCCATCAGAGCACCCGGAAGATATCCCCTCTCTGGTTTATATGAGACCATAATGACACACAGAGACAAAACCTGTGTGGAAAGCCAAAAAACACAAGGTGCTTGCCGCAAACTTCAAAACTCACTATGTTTAGTAGCTAAATCTTGCTCTGAATTTGCTGAGAGGATATCTGAAGCAGAAAATAGAATTTCCACATCAGAGGATGAGATGATTGCTCATAGAGCTACCACTGATACTCTGGCACTTCAGAAGAATGATATTGCATGGAAGCATAAGGACATGGAAAATTGACTCTGCCATAATAATTTTAGAGTGCTTGGTCTACTGGAAGGTGCAGAAGGCTCTGATCACTGGAAATGAATTGTGAAACTTTTTGCAGAAGCCTTTCCTGAACTTACGCAATGGACCTGGGATATGGAGGTGCAACCGGCTCACCGGTTTCCTTTCCGGCAGAACACTTACTCAGGATTTGACCACTCTATCCCCAGACCCAGAGCAGTACAATCTAGCATGGCCATATAGGAAGAGAAGGGGGAAAGGTTGTGAGTTTTCTGTTTAGCCAGCTAAATACTCCATATCAGACCAAAGAATCGCAAGCTTTTCTTCACAACCCTGCCAAACTTAAGATCATATACAAAGATAAAACCCAAATTTTCAGCTCTGAGGCCAAGGCCAAAGAATGTCTACAAGGTATTAAGTCTTGGGAAAATGATTAGTATTGATTAAGATGGGGGGGGCACAGGTAGTCCAAATGAGGTTGGGCGTAGTATTACAGTGTGGGATTGTAGCTCTGTTCTCTTTTTTGCCCACAGGTCGTTTTGCCACAATGATTGGGGTAGAAGGGGGGCTCCCGCTGGCAGAGGAAGTGCTGGGATGGGTTTGGGTGGGACCTTTGAGAGGGGCGGCGTGCCGTGGGACTTTGGGGGGGACTGAAAATAAAGCCAATAAATGAAGTAGAACAAACAGAAGTAAAGGATTGTGTTCACTATGCTGTGTTTATGTGGATGGGGGAGAGTGTATCGACAGAGCAATTTAAGGTGGGCTGATGGTGGATAAATTGTCTATTTGCTTGTTTAATGTATGTGGTCTCAATGATAGGGCTAAACGGCAAAGAGTGGCGCAGGAAATAAGAAGAATATGTCCACATGTGGTGTGCCTCCAAGAGACACATATACTTTGGGGGAAACACAAGGTGATAACTGATTTAGGGTATATGCGTCTAGCTTGCACAATGCAAGGTTCTACTATAAAATGTGTGGCCATTCTCGCTATATCTAACATACAATCCACCGGAAAAGTTCTTGCCGACAAATATGGCTGGTAGGCGATAGTTGAATGCTTAGCTGGCAATAGGAAACTCACAATATGTTCTGTGTACAGATCAAATTTTGAAGAAGCTCTGATATTAGACTATCTTAATGTAGAGCTGGATTCCTGCCCATCCCCATTGATACAGTGTGGGGATTTGTAACATCCAGCTAGAAGAGGTTACTCTACATGCCTGTGGAGACAAATATATTGGTCAAAAACTCAAGTTCTTCAAGACCTTGCAGCAGGTTCTATATGATCATTGCCTAACTGACACCTGATTCAAATTAAAACATCCACATCCGGGGCACACACATTATTCATGTCCACATCAAAAGCTCGCTAGACTAGATTATTTTTTGTAACTAAAATATATTTAGTGGGGGACAAATACAGGTTTTCCCCAGGGTCACATCAGATCATAGTCCATTGCTGGTAAAATTTGTAATGTATTGTCTGATATGACCCCGTGGGTTGTTTTAATTTGATAGGAAGCTACTACTTAAAGAACAGTTTATATGTTCATTCAGCAGTGGTTGAATCACTTTCGTTCTATTAATTGGAACTCCACCACCCATAATATAGTCCAGGATTCTTCAAAAGCAGGGCTCCACGGGGGAAATTCTCAGTTTTGGAGTATATGTTCAAAAACAGCAGAGGCAATTTATACAGGGTCTGTATGAGGATCTTCAGAATGCTGAGTATAGCCTTAAGCAAAGTCTGCAGGGAAACCTAGATATAACTAGGGGCAAACTAAGGTGGCCCGCTGTTAGGCCAGAATAAATGCACAACGGACTAAGGATAATGCGAAAAAATACCATCTTTTTAGAAGGGAATGTAATGAATATGGGGAGGCAATGGTCAGATGATTGGCAAAAAGGATTAGATGTAAGGAGGCCAAATGTGCAATTATTACGGTTGAAGATCCAGCTGGGAGATTAGTCGAAACACCAGCTGAGATCATTGAAGTTGTCAGGGCTTTCCATGAAGAAATGTATACTGAGGACCAAAGTGGGCATGAGAGAAGTGAACCCTTCTTGAAAGACCCAGATAGAAGGATGCTGGATCTAAAAGACCAGAGTTATTTGGAGGAGCCCATAATGCTAGAAGAGCTTGTGGAGGCTGTCAATTCTTTAGCAGCAGGCAGGGCTGCCGGGCCAGATAAACTCTCAAAAGAATTTTATAAAACCTTCCTGCCGGAGTTAAAATTAGATATGCTCAATATGTTTCAGGAACCACAAAAAAGGGATGCCCTGCTTCCTGGGATGTAGCTAACAACATAATAAAAAAAATAGATGAACCTCCCACTCTACCTGGGTATTATAGACCGATTTCGCTTTTAAATAGCGATGGGAAAATAAATGGAAACATTTTAGCTATGTGACTCTCAACAGTGATTACCTCCTTAGTCTCTGCCCATCAACATGGTTTTATCCCAGTAAGAGGCATGGTCAACCAAAGCAGCCGGGTAGTTGCCTTTCTAGACTCAGCCAATTCTCAACAAGCTCCATGTGGAGTAGTGCTACTCAATGCTGAAAAGGCGTTTGACTGTGTCTCTTGGGAATTCTTATGGACAACTATGCACTGGCAAAGTTTTGGATCTGGCTTTGTCAGTGCAATTAGAACCATGTATAAGTCACCTGTGGCTCAAATATGTGTGCTCACCCTCGAATCTGATTTAGTGGCAATATCATGAGGGACCAGACAAGGCTGTCCATGCTCCCTTTTCATTTTCTCTCTGTATATTAACCCTTTTTTTAATCAATGGAGAATAGCTTAAGTATTCAACCGTTGCGGTTTGGACGTGAGAAGTTTAAAGTCCTAGCATACGCGGACGATGTAGCTATAGTCTCTACGGACCAAGCTCTTGCATTGTTAAAGATTAAACGGTTAGCAAGTCTATTTGGGCAAAACTCTGCCTATAAATTAAACATAGCTAAGACCCAAATTATATGCACAAACCAAACATCTTTATCGATCCTAGGATTACAGGGGGTCCGAATTAGTGCATGCCTGGACAAAATGCTACTTGCCCACTAGGATCCCTCGTTGTGGAAAATTAAAAGTGAGCTGGATAGAATAGAAGGCTTGCATCTCTCAATGGTCGGAAGATGCAATGTTTTAAAGATGAACATTTTGCCCAAGGTCCTGTAATACTTTAGATGGGTATCCCTGGAACTCACTAGGAAGCAACTCCAGAAATTGCAATCCATTTGTAGCAGCTTCATGTGGCCTCAAGGTAAACCCCAGCCGAGCAATGAAAATATGAACCTACCACGATTTTGCGGAGACTCGGCAGTACCTAACGTTATGTTTTTCTATTGGGTATGCTTACTTCAGCATATGGAAATTTTACTGGTTGGTGGAGGCGAAACGGAGGTAGCTGAGACCCCACACATTGTTCAAATGTTGGTCTGTGTAGAGGCGGAGAGGGGCTTTTCCAAAATCTAGAACCCAACTACTATAAAAAATCTCGCTCCAAGGTGGTCCATGCTGCTCACAAGGTATAGCAGCAGGTTCGGAGGAGCTTGCAGATTGGTAGGCTTAACCATTATACACCCACCCTTTCTCCAGCGCTAATGCCATCCTTTTTTTTGTATGCCACTATGGCTAGATGGAGACGACAAGGTATTGTCATCTGGGGAATTTAGTGGAGAATAGTGGTGTCCGCTCTTATTCCTCTCTGGTCTCGGAGTTTAATCTGCCAAAAACAGATTTCTTTCAACATTTTTTGATTTGGGATTATTTACTAAAGAAAGTTGATGTAGAATGTTTTGTCCCAAAAAATAACCTGATAGAGGTGGTTAGGGGGCACCGGAAGATCGGTGTCTTATATCAAGCTCTCATTGAAATACAGCCAGATGATCTGGAGGCACAAAATCTAAACTGGGAGGGGATATCCTACGAGACTCCATCGCTCTGGGTGAAAAGATCCTGATATCCTCCAGTCTCAAAACACAGCACTACAAGGCCATTTTCACTTTATAATACACTCCTGCTAAAATCTCACAATGGGGTGGGCTAAATGATGGAAAGTGCACACAATGCAGGGCGGACCAGGCTGACAGTATGCATAAGTTCTTTGCATGCCCAGAGCTGAGGCAACTGATCAGTGGGATGGAGGTCTTTTTGACGGAAATTACGGGGGCACAAACCATGATTACACCAAGGGTTATGTTACTGGGAGTTCTGGAAGATTTAATGATTAATCAAGAGATATACCAATACAGATATTTAATCTTCATAGCAGTGGCTGTGTCCCGATTATGTATAGCGTCACTATGGAGGCAAAAGGAACCACAGTCCTTTGAAATGTGGAGAGGAAGGTTATATGCCATATGTAATTTAGAGTACAGCCTTTATGCTCTTAAGGGGTTCGTAAAAACGCAGACTCATTATAAAGATATGGGGTGCCATGGTTAATCATTTGGCACTCTCTACAGGATAATTCTTTTTCTCTGGGCTTTATCTTTTCTATCCCTTTGTGTAACCTATTTATTGATACCCTTGTTGGACTTAATTAGAGTAATGCATTTCGTTCTAGGATACAATAAATTGTTAGACAACAATGATTGTACACAATTCTAATGTATTTTTCCCTTCTATAATATGACATTGTTTAAATGTCGAAATGCCATATTTTTTTATGAGCATATTATTATTTATTGGCTTATCCCAAAAAAATGTTTAAGATATCCAAAACTAAATAAGTAAATGTGAAATTAATACACTTGCCTCCCAGCAACCTAAAAAACACCAACCAACATATAAATCATAATGAAACATTAATAACATTAAATTCTTAATTAAAAGAAACAAATACAAATAAAATAAAGAATATGTATAAAATTAATGTTAAACGTTTAAAATGAAGTATATTTATTGATGAATCAACAATATTTAATAATTAAAATATAACAAATAGTTTACATAACACATATTAAATTAAATATTTTACATATTATTTACCAAGTAGTTATTTACTACCATAATGATTATGTAATTACAACTATGTTAAAGAAAATTATATTTCATATCACAATATTTCTTTACCATAGATACCTAAAGAAAAGATATTCTTATCTTCAATATTCTCTTCCACAATATTTTGATGTGACTGTAGTTTTGATACAATATTCTTGTACCATG
Organism: Lissotriton helveticus; assembly: GCF_964261635.1. Lineage (NCBI taxonomy): Eukaryota > Metazoa > Chordata > Amphibia > Caudata > Salamandridae > Lissotriton > Lissotriton helveticus. The sequence continues at coordinate 874,745,240 of NC_136072.1, read as the reverse complement.
ATCTTTTTTTAGTCCCCTTGCCATGAGTACCTCCGGTCGGGGGTCCCACACATGGCCCCTGCACATTGAGGAATAAATTAACGAAGATGTGCTGATCCACAGGGGCCTGGCCCTCACCTGGTGAACATTTCCTTCTTGTGCCAGAGCACCACTTGCTCAGTTTCACATTCAGTCACTCTCTGGGGCCCATTTTTCTGACTTTGGGCTAATTTTGCTTCAGTGAGCAAACCCTAGCCTCCATGAGTATTTTCTTAAAGACACCTAACCTCTAATACTATACTTTTGTTTCTGGAAGTTTTGGAAGGTATTCTTTGCTGTTTCCTTGTCAGACATGTCATCTGCCTGCTCTCTACATGCATCTGGAGTGTCTTCCATGGCCCCTCCACAGTCAACCAGCATAATGCTCTCCCTACCACACTACCCAGATCACACAGCACCTTGCTGGTTGAAAAGCACCTGTGTGTTAGTGGAGTCTAGGGCCGGTCCACATACATTTCAGAGGAACTATTCAGGGTCCCCTGGTGTGCCCATTCCTCTAACTGTTCTTCGTAAGGCATACCATGCCAGTGCCACTGACCCTTGAGAGATCCACACTAGTCTTGAGTGCCACCTGAAGTCAAAGTCCCAACGTCCATCCTCCAGATCCAGTATCTTTTAAATAATTGTCAATTTTGCAGGGGTTTTTAAGTGGACATGGATAGTTCAAGAAGCCAGGCCCACCTGACCAGTATTAGGGTGTCACATCATCACTCCACCCCTGCCCCAAACCCTCCTGCACAGCATTTCAGGACATTTCAAAATAACAATTTCATAACATGCTGCAGAAAGACCTTTTCTAGAAGCCTCAGCTCCACCCCTAACTAACACAGCTACCTGGTTGCTTCCCACCACAACTTTATTGGGCTCCAGAGGTTTAGTATTCCTCCTTTGTTCCTGTAGGCTTGGACTTTACCAGAGCAGGTACAGTAAGTACAGTTAATTAACACATGCAGATTTCATTCCCACTTCTTCCTTTTCGGGGGACTGGGCTAAGTACTGTTAGTGGTTCTATTGTGTGAAGAGTCCTTTCATCCTCCTGCTGCTTAGCAGCTCAGTTAATTTGACATAGTAGGGAGGACGTAGGCCTGTAAGCTGATTATGGTTGAGCAAGGAAAACATGACAACCATTAAAGTGCCATAAAGAGAGTAGATATGACAAACGTGACTATGGATCTATACCGTGAATGCAAGTTTACCCTAAGTTTAATACCTCACTGGCCCGTGCATCCATAAGTGGGGCATTACTGTACTTTGGTGCAGATTTTGCCTATAATGTGTAATTCAGTTAAGTAGTACAGACTTTCAGTAAGCACTACAGACATTCACTACAAACACTTACTCACGTTAGAAGGCCTTTGCCAGGTCAGCACCAATACTTGAAGGGTCCCCTCTGTGACAGGGTTCCTGTGTGCAGATATCAGGAGGGTAGTCTCACATGTTCAGTTGTGCACTCACCTGTCCTCGCGTGTATGTGCGTTACCAGTCTAGAGTCTCTTACTCTAGCAGTTCAGCAGTGGCCTTATCTTAGATTGTGGTGGACACTGGTAGTAGCACCCTTAATCTATTGCCACAAAATATACCATGAGTGAGATTCAGTCGGTGATACTTGTTCACAGTACAATTGCAAAATCCCATCAAAAGTGAAAAACCTACAGGGATTAAATGAGTGGAACTATTAGCTACAAAATTACTATTTGAATCTGTTCTTTAGGCTCACTCAAACAATTCAGTTTCTATTGTCTGTATTATTATGGATCGATGGTGTATTAACCGTACGTAATAGATGGAGTAATGCAGAATTTCTTTAACTCTCTTAACACAATTTCCTAATCACACAATACTTTTGAAGCTGATTTAAATTCTGCATCTGAATTACAAACCTCATGGATGGATATGCGAGCTAAAATATCAATTTACATACTAGGAGAAATTGTGTCATCTTGGATAGACAACTTTATGTCATTTTCACTGCCCTTAAATTCAACCTTTAGGAGAAACTACACTTAAGCAGCCTATAGCTTTTCCTATACAAATGTATTTACTTATTAAACTATCTTACTAGAATACAAACCTGTTCCCTGGAGGTTACGAGTTATGTTTTGCAGTAACATCCACACTCCGAGCTATTTTACCGTGACTTAAATGTGTGAACAGAGATTACACACAGATATCTGCAGCAAGTGCAATATTCACGATCACTATTTTACCGGTATTATAGCTTGAGACTTCTTGGTTCCACATAGGTATCTAGAGAAGCCTATCCTAAAATTATTTTTGTTTATGTCAATAAAGTAAGCCTGAATAACCTTGCTATTAATGTTTTATTGTCTTTTTTCGTGGAATAGTTTCTGTAAATAAAGCCATATTTTGGCAGACCATAGACTGTCAAGCAATTCATACGTGGAAAACGTAGATTTTTGGCCAAATTAATGGCGTGCAGTGTTTGGCCAGTAAGAAAAATAAATTATGCTTGGAGGGTAGAGGGATAGGAGACACCTCTCACCCTAAACTGTTATATGAATATTTCAAACTTGCTGTCTCTTAGGCATTCATGTATGTTGTTAAAGGTGGGGGGTATTGTTTTTTTTCTAGACACTCACCTGAACTAGAGATAGTATATATTGTTAGAATCCTTTGCCATTATTAAGATTTGACAGTAAAACTGTCACCAGACAATTATGTGAGCAATATTGGAGAGAATATTTGGCTATTCCCACATGTTGGGGACCAGGAGTACATGTTTTGATTGAGTAGAAGTGTGTGCTTCTACAAAAAAAGTGCTTAACTTCCATACAGCTGTGATCTTTTTGTTGATGTATCCAGCTGCCTAAGACTGAACTTGCAGGGGCACACGCATGACATTGGAATGCTATTAAAGTGTCTTAGATAACTACATTATTTTTGTTGCTTTTCTCTGGCGGAGGACAGTGATTAACGTACAAAAAATATTTCTAGTTCTGGATTGACAGTACAACTGTCACTTACCTTTTAATCTACACCAATATTATTCTATAGTTCTCTACTTCTACACAAATACATAACTATTCACATAACATTTTACTTGTAATGCTTCACATTACCATATAGTAGTCCTTTAGAGCCAGACCTATTAGCATTGCCAATGCTTGTTAATTTTAAACACTGAAACACGGCAATACACTGCCAGTTTGTGCTTTTCAATTGCCACTCTTCCCAAAATGTATTCTTGCTTTTCTTGGACGTTTTTAATTTCCATTGGGCACAGCTTCTGGATACACGTGAAATAAAAGCACTCTGGATTTCACAATATCTATTATTCAGACAAAATTGAAGTCAGGCACCTGCTGTACGGCTCCTGTCTCGCAGGGTGCCTAGGGACTTGTCGCTAAACAAAAACACCCTGTCATGCCAGACTATTTGCTTGCACTAATCATTTAATACCTCTCTGGGTAAGACAGTATTATGTGCTCAGTGGCCCAAGAGTGATTTTGGAAAAAGGGGCAGACTGCCTCCAGCGAATCTATTGTTCAAGTTAAACACATTTCCAAACCTGATCAAATAAAATGAATACAACGGAACAAAATGCTTTCAATTATCTTGTTTCATTTTCGACTGGTGCAATGGGTACGTTTCATTTCAAAGCCTTTGTGAATAAATGACTTGGATCTATTTCAAAAGAACCTATTCAGATAAGGATATTTTTCTACCAGATACCAGTGCATTTATAGAAAATATGTTTGCTCATGATCAGAATCTCATCGGAGTGCTAAATGATGCAGGTGATAGATAAACGCGAGAGATGGGCCTGAATATCCTGCAAATTTTCGAGTCATTTAATGGTAAAAGAGTTCTGAAGCCACAAAAAGAAAGTTGAGTTCATTTGGAGTCAGAAGATAACATTATGCTGTGAAGCTGTTACTTAAAGAAGGGCGAAAGTGACAAAAGTAATAACATTGCTTAAAATGCGCTTAAAGAGATTAACATGCGTTTAAACACAACTGTGTTATTTTACGTAGTGTAGCTTTTGTCAGAAAATGTTTATTAATTTGAGGGGGTGGTGTATCTAAATACAAATTCATCACAATCTTAGTAAGTTCTATCAGTACCAAACAACATTAAGGTTATGAAGAAAATACATTACAATTCCCAAACTAATTTGGAAAAATCAATCAAAATTGAATAAGCAAAAAGACAAAGAAAATGAAAAAGAATCAATGTTTAGAATAGACTTGGACTGAGTAGTAACTTTAGGTCAAACTCAATATAGAGGTGGCAAATAAACCTTGTAGAACAATAGTGAAAGGGCCTTATGAAGACTACGACACTCCATGGGACTGCGGTAGTCGTGGTGGTAGTTCGACCACCTCTACACTGTGGGACCACCTTCAATATTATAAGTGTGGTGGCTGGACTACTACTGAACCACTGCTATCAAGCATCCAGCCAAAAAACACAAAGGGCCTTGACTCCAAACTCAGCAAGGCTGAGTCAACTTAGAATATTCAAAAACAAAAACAATTGCCAGTGCTGAGAGCCTAAATGGACGGCAACCAAGAACGATTAGTGTTTATGAATATAACAAAAAACACCTGCTTTATAAATTGCAACAAATGAGTTTTAATTCTTTTCTCAGAATTCTTATAATTTTTATAAGAACCAACTGGTTTGGTACATGGGAATACAATAAAACATTTATATACACAATATATACATGAAAAAGTGAAAAAATGAACTTACTCCAGAACAATATTTACATTCCAGACACTCTTGGCCAATCCAATCACACATCAAATCATTCAAACCGACAAACAAACAAACACTGATAGGTCTCGGCGTCAATAGGGCTTTTAGAGATAGACCAATAATGCAATGCTCGAGCGAATGAGCCAGGGAGACACAGCGAGCCGACCCGCCAGAAGCACCTAACCTGCACACCAAGCGGCCGCGACCATGCCGCCGTCTGGATTTAAACTTGGAACAAGAGGTTTTGAAATCTAACATAGCGGCCCCAGCTCACCAATCCTGTTGGGAATACAATACAGTCTTAGTAGGAGCTTCATACGAAGACCATAAGTTGCATTATTGGTCCTGAGGAGAACCCCGGCAATCGCGGGGTTCGAAACGCGTCGACCCACCTGGTCTCGGGTCATTGGATTAATATCGTCAGTTTGGACGTGTATGAAGTTAATAAGGGATGCTTTTTGTGCCCATTTTTCATCTTCTAAAAAAAGACTTTGACAGAGCCATATTTCACCTGGGATTCTATCTCTAAAAGCCCTACATATACATATACTATTATGTCTCTCTAAAGCCTTTTTTTTATAGCAAAACGTTTCAAGTTGGATTCACCTGTAAATGTTGCCCTCAAGGAGACAGCTTCCTCTGGTAGCATTGACACCTTCTCCTGGTCTTCCAGATGCCAATAAAATGATTATCCAGTTTTTTCTTGATGCTTGAAAAATCTATCAGATGCCAAGGACAGGCTTTTAGGAACCTGCTCTTTCTCCAAATAGGGATCTGTCAAGGTTCATTGCAGTCCAATTATAACTGGCCAGCTAGATGGTCATCAGATGAAGGAGCCCTTCAACATTTTGCGTGCTATTGTCAATGAATGGAAGTTCAGTCAGGTCTTCCTTGAACTGCACCTCCAGTCCCTGGGTGCAAGTAGAGATCAAGGTGGTCAGACCATTTCCTCATCCCGTTCAGCTGGGGGACTCCTGTTACTCACCGTCCTAGACCAGTTGTAAGCACACCCACACGCCCATGGTCAAAACTGGAACCGGAAAAATGGAGACACATCCTGGAGCTCTCCTCTCCGACCTGTGATTCTGATCCTGTATCAGCAGACATCATGTTCTCCACATGGCTGGAAAACTCATTAGACATAGTTCTCCCAAACAAACCTGCCCTTAAACCACGGGGTAAGACCACCTCGCCCTGGTTTACTGAGGAGGTTTGTCTCCTAAAAAAACTCTGTAAAAGGACTGAAAGGGTATGGAGGAAAAACTTTGATCCTCAAAGAAAGCAGGACTATAAACTTACGATCCTAAACTATAAAAAGGCCCTTAAATCTGCGCATGCTGTTTTTTTAAAGAAAAAATTAGATCCTCTTCAAATTTGTCAAGAGAAACCTTTTACATAGTGAAAAAGCTCCTTAAAGCCCCTGATCCCCCCTGTCCCGTGGACCCTTCCGATAACCGCTGTAATGAGCTAGCTGAGTTCTTCGACCATAAGATTCAAAACATTTTGAAGCAACTCCCTATGTATAATCCCGACGACCCATTAGAACTGCCCCCGTCAGCACCACAACAAACCGAGCCCAGACTAGATACGTTAGCCCCATCACAAAAAACATACTCTCCCCTATTTTTCACTCAATTAAAATCGGTTCTGCACGAGATTCGGTCCCATTTAACATCTTAAAATCAGTCGCACCTACCATCCTTGCTCCTATGGTGAATCTGATTAACACCTCCCTGTCTCAGGGCATCGTCCCCCCAAGCTGGAAAAAGGCCATAGTCAAAGCCCTACTCAAAAAAGCCAACCTTGAACCCCTGGAATTGAACAACTATCGGCCTATTTCCCTATTGCCAGGTATCAGCAAGGTTGCAGAAAAATTTATCAACCGCCAGTTATCCGACTACCTTGAATCAAGGGAACTTCTCAAGCCCTCACAGACAGGCTTTCGTCCGGGCCAGGGTACGGAAACTACTATGATCGCGGTGGTTGAAGAGGCTAGAAAGATCATAGACTCAGGAGGATCAGTGGCAGTGATCCTCCTGGATCTGAGTGCAGCCTTTGACACCGTGAATCATCTTACACTGGTCCACCGGCTCAGAGATCTGGGGATTTCTGGACTTGCCCTGTCCTGGCTGAAATCTTTTCTCCATAGCCCTTCCTTTCAGGTGGCTGAGGGCAATTTCATCTCTAAGATAACTCCTGTACACTGTGGCGTTCCCCAGGGCTCATCTTTGAGCCGTACGCTTTTTAATGTGTACATGTCTCCCCTTGAAAAAATTGTTACTCAATATGGTGTCAAACTTCTGACCTATGCTGATGACACCAAGCTTGTTGTATCATTGAGCCAACAGAACCATCCCTCCATCGACCTCTACTCCTGACTTAAGGAAATAACTATTTGGATGGACAGATCCCACCTTAAGCTTAATAGCGACAAAACAGAGATTAGGGTTATAGGTAACCAGTCACACTATCGCCCAGAGTCTCTGTGGCCCCCTTGCATAGGCCCGCCTCTGACCCCAAAGTCAGCCATCAAAAGCCTGGGAATTTGGCTGGACCAAGGCCTTACGCTCAACACCCAAGCAGGAAAAACCGCGGGAACCTGTTATGGCCTCCTTCGCACTTCCCGTAAAATTCTACCTTTGCTCCCCATCCAGTCGAGGAAGCTTATGATCCAGGGCCTTATATTGTCCAGACTGGACTATGGTAATGCCCTCTACCTCGGTGCCCCAAAGAAAGTCACGGCCAAACTGCAGGTCGCGCAAAACACAGCTGCCAGACTCCTTACTGGCACTAACAATCGATGCTCAGCGAAACCGGCCCTTAGCTCACTTCACTGGTTACCGATACTGGAAAGAGTACATTTTAAAGCCCTCTGTCCTACCCATAAAATCCTCCATGGCAAGGCCCCCCTATTTTAAAAGACCTTATTCTCCCTTATAAAACTAATTGAACTCTTCGGTCCACACACCTTCATCTGGCCTTGACGCCCAGGATCAAAAAGGCGCGATCAGGGGGTCGCCTTTCTGCTTACAATGCCTCCCAATTGTGGAATTCACTTCCAATGGACATCCGCGCTCAGACTAACCTTCTCTCTTTTCGTAAACTTTTGAAAACCAGGCTGTTCCCTTAATCTCCCTCTCTTGCTTGCTCTATCTCTCTCATTAGTGCTGGGACACTCACGGGCAGCCATGCGCTCTATAAATCTATAAAAAAAAAAGGTCCTTCAGTTCTTTTCCCTCAGCATTTTTTGTGGAAACTTCAGTCTTAATTCAGGTATTCTTCCCGGTCCAGGAATACTGGGGACAAGACAGGAAGGTTAAAGGGTATGCTGTATATGTTACATTGTGCCTTTGTGAGTAGTTAGGGAATTCCCTCACTGTTGGAAATGGCCCTTTTTGTAGGGTTATCCCCAAACTTTTTGCTTCTTCCTCCGTTATTTTTTCGTCACTGTGGTTGTTGGCACTAGGACTCTGGGCACTTTACCAATGATGTTCAGTGCTAAAGTGCATATGCTCTCTGTGTAAATTGTTATTGTGATTGGTTATCCATGATTGAAATATTTGTATCACCAAAAAGTCCCTAGTAAAGTGCACTGAGTGTGCCAGGGCTGGTGATACAAATGCTACAAGTGGGCCTGCAGCACTGATTGTGCCACCCACACGAGTAGCCCTAAAATGGTGTCTCAGGCCTGCCACCACAGTGCCTGTTTGCAGTCTGTGAACTGCCTTGTCCTCCTGGTCAGTGTCCCCACTGACCAGGCCTAACTCTTCCCTTTCTGTGCACATTGGTCACCCCTATAGAAGGCACAAGTTAGCCCCTTGGGCCGGGTGCAGTGTATGTTAAAGGTAGAGCATGTACTGGTGCAGGTAACATGCTCTGGTAGTGAATTACAGCCATTTTTGTTTTTCACTATCTTGCCCATAGGCTATCATGGGGAATACTGGCTACAGTGGCTACCAGCATATCTTCCCAAGGAGCAAGATGGGACATAAAAGTCTGGTATCCCTGAACTCAGAATTTAATAACACATCTTTTAGGAAAGGTGGTTTTTAAATCCTGTGTTTGAGAACAGCACTTTTAGAAAGTAGCTGTTCTCTTGACTGACCTTTCTGTGAGCCTTAGCTTGTTTGTGAATTGACTGTCTGGTTTGTGATTGACAGGGCTGGGCGATTCCATTAGACAGAATGAGTCCGCCCAGTGGTGAATAGAGAGATCTGCATCTAGATGGGAGGGAGGAGGTGCACCTGGGACCTGAATAGGACTATGCCCGCCCCCCACAGTGCTGGCTCCACCCCCTGTGGTATGTCTGATGTCTCTGCCCTGCACTGTGCATGAGAGAAGAAATCATGTCAACAAAGTGCTCAAGGAACACCCAGAACTGATTCAGACCGGGCTCAGAGCCCTCCTGCACAAAGGGAACAAAGACTTTTAGGGGTATAAGTACAGGACCCCTGACTACAGAAAATTAGATCATCCTGGTACCAAGAAGGAAACTCTGCCAAGGAGAAAGCTGGAAGACTGAAGAAGGAAGACTGTCCTGCTATGTGATGCTGGACTGGCCTGCATTTGCTTTGCTGCCAAGGAGAGGGGAAGGACTTTGCTTTGTGCTGTGTCCCCTTGCTTGAAGGAATCTCCAAGGGCCTGAGAAGAGCTGACTCCCTGTTTTGAAGTCCCAGGAACAAAAGGACTTCACACCCATCTTCCCTGAGCTCTGCTGAGAGAGCTCCGTCCTTCCTAGAGTGCTCCGCCAGTTGTGGTGCCTCTGGAAGTTATATCTGTGTTGGGGAGCTGGAAATCACGCTTTTAAAGAACTTTCTGCAAGTTTTGTCACAAACCCGGCTGGGCGGGAAAATTCCCGCTGCTACGAAGACCGAGATCGTCGCAGTGCCTGTCACCGCTGCCTGAAGACGTCGCACCCTTCGTTAGCGGGAAGATTTCCGCAGCTGGGAACAATGTCGCAGAGCCTGTCGCCGCTGGGTGAGATCACCGCATCACGTCGCTGCGAGAATCATTGCAGAGCCATCGCATCGGGGAACTGCAAGAGGAAGATCGCCGCTGGACAGCGCATCATCACACCGGAGATCGTTGGCGCCCCCGAGAATCATCGCATCGTGCATTTGCGGGAGAAAACTTCCTACGGAACCTACGCACTGGAATCCATACAAGTCATCGCCTTCCTTCCCATACAGACCGGATTCGTCGCAACACGTCCGCTGCTGCAGCGGAGCTGTCGCTAACGCCTCCCCAGGGTCTCAGGAGCAACCCATCGGTTGTTTTCCACCACTACAGCTTCTGTGCTTGGAACTTTTTATGGCTAACAAAGATACTGTTGCTAAACGTGACGCAACTGTGAACTTTTCACGCAATTGTGGATTATTTCAACGCTAACATTAAGAACTCTTTTGCAACCATATTCTTGAACTGTGTATGTTGGATTTTTGTCGTTTTGGTCTTGTGCAGTTTAGATTAAATACCTTTATTTTTCTAAACTGTTGTAGAGTCAGTTTGTGGTGTTTTCACTGTGTTACTGTGAGTTTTGGTACAAATAATTTACACATTGCCTTTGATAAGCCTGAGTGCTTGTGCCAAGCTACCAAGGGGGTGAGCAGAGGTTATCTAAAGAGTGTTTCCTCCTTACCCTGACTAGAAGCAAGGGTCCCTATTTTGACAGTGGTACCTACCTCTGCCAACTAGAGACCCCCAGTTCTAACATTGTTGGTCAGCGGTGGGATTTATACTTGTATTTGTACTAGACCCACAGTGACTGGTGTACATCACTAGTGAGTGCAGACCACTACGCCACCGCATAGTACGGTTGAGTTTTTTTGTTTTGGTTCTATTTTTGATCGTAAACCTGAAAGTACCCACGCATCATATCTTACAATAGCAAACCAGCAAGTGAGGTTGCAGAACTGGAGGTTTATATTGAAATGTTAAGTGATTACAAAATAGGTCAACTCAGGCAGTTCTGCGGAAGCCTTGGATGTCCCAAAGAGAGCAGCTTCAGGAAGGAGGAGCTATGGAAGGCCTTAAGGGCCTGGTGGGAGGCCAAAGAAGCCGGGAAGACAGATGATGCAGAGGTGGAGGAAGATGCACAAGTGGATGGTTTCAGGGAACAGGATCTGCCTGTGTCCAGAGCAGCCTCAAGGGCTGACAGCAACCATTTTGCTAGAAGTTTTTCCCCAGAGGAGTTGGAGGAAAACCAAAGGGTTAGAGATTATGAATTGGAAGTCATGAGAAACACAATGAAGCAAATGGAGAGAGAAAGGGCTGCGGAGGAGAGCAAGAATGCCCGTGCCCTGGAGGAATTGAAATTGGTCTTGGCCCATGAATTAAGAATGTGGGAGCTTGAGTTGGAGCTCGAGAGTCTTGAGGCCATGAGTGTCTCAGCTGAAGAAGAAACATGGGTAGCTCAAGAGGTGAGCTTTGCTGAGTTGGAGGTGGAGTCCAGCTCAGATGGTGGTAGCAAGATTATAGTTTCCAGTGCTGAGAGAAAGGTACAAACACCCAGAGGTGTGGTGCCTGACTTGAGGGAGGGGGTTGACATACACCAGGGGGTTCAGGTTTATGATGTGGTTCAAGTGGAGTGCAGTGTCCATGAAGTAGATTGGGGGGCTGGCACAGGGGACCATATTCCTAGTGGTGGGAGGGACACTCTACTGACTCTAGATGAGAGGTACAGGGAAACTGTAGAAACCTTGGTGTATGAGTGTAAAAACCAGCCAGTGTGGGTTGTGTGACAGAGACTGTAGTACACTGTCTTGCCAATCTCAGGAGAGTGGTGTGGGGTAATTATGTGAGGCACTGGAGGGTGAGGCAAAGGGTAGCTTGGTTAACAACTGTGGGGGCCTCTGTGATTCATTTGTTGGAGAGCATATTTTAAGTCCCTGTTTTACAGAGCTATGCCAATACTCGGTGTAGTGTGAGTTCTCTGACCCCAGAGAGCTTGCGTTGGATGCAGACCTCTTGGTGGATTCCAGAGAGTCTGAGGAGGCATTGGGGAGTGATCCCAAAAGGAGTGGCACAGATATCTTCTGGACCTGTGAGGTGGAAGAAGTTCAGTGTAGCCCAGTTAGGTCCCAGAGAAGTGGGAGGGGTGTAGGGGCTCATGTCTGGTCTCAGTTGAGAAGGAGTAAGTGCAGGACGGTATGTCTCATGGTGCCCAAAACACAGTCTCAGGGCCTGGAGGGTTCCTTAATGGAACACCAGGTTGGGGGCCTAGGAGGTGCTTGTAGGCCTTTTGAGGGGGAGCTCCTAGTGTCTGGTGAACGGGGAGTTCCTGTAACCAGGCCTCCATCAGTTCTGAGTTCTGGTGTCTGGCAGTACCACTCCAGTTGGGAGGGTGCAGAAGTCTAGACTGAGGGGTGAGAGGGGGAAGGAGTCCCCAGTGGGAGAACCAGTGGGTCAGAGACCAGCCAGAAACGCTGAGTCTCCCAGGAGTGACCATGGTGACACCACTTATGTCCTTGGGGATCTTCGCACACTGTCAGTTGAACAGGGGCCGGGAGATCTGCGCCAGGCAGACTGTCACAGGACACATGAGTCATGTGTCACCCTCGGGGAGGTACTGTGTGAGTCCCCAGAAGTCTTGGCGTGCCAGGCAAGTGCACAACCGCAGGTATTGGTCCCTGGGTTGGGAGACCAGGTTCAGGATTTACCTGACCTGGAAGGAAGGGCATCTGTAACCAGTGTCCTGACCAGTTTGGCTTCCATGGGTACCCCTCCAGTAGGTAGGGTGCAGCGTTGTGCAAGGGGGTGCAGAGGGAGGGAGCCCTCGCCTCTGACCCCGGTGCAACCTGAGGGTTTAAACCCTAGGTTGGGAGACCAGTTGGTGGAGAGAGGTCTGAACTGGTAAGAGAGTTGTGTTCTGTTGGTGATTCTCCTGGGAGGAGAGGGCAGGACCCCAGAAGGAGAGGTAGGGGAGGAGAGCCTCACCCGTGACCTCTGGTCAGTCTGAGTGTACAGGCCCTGGGCTGACGGACCAGTATCAGGATGCCCTACCTGACTTGGCAAGAGGGAGAGTGGAAGAAAGGTGCCTGGCACCTGGGGTTACTGCCCCGACTCTCTGAAGCCACAGAGGTTAGAGAGGCCTGACAGGCATGCGGCCTGGCTCTCATCACTGACTGCTGTCAGTGGCCCCTGTGGCTGGTTGTCCTGGTGGACAGGGTTGCCACTTGAAGGAGGGCAGGAGTCTCACCCTGGAGGTGGACTGGGCCACACCGTTGTGTTGGCCAGGTGGGTACTGTGTACCAGTGTGGGCATATCTGTGAATGAGGTCCTGGTGCGCTGGGCAAGTGTTCAACTGCAGGGGTTGGCCCCTGGTTTGGGAAGCCAGGTTCAGGTGTTGCCTGACCTGGAGGCTTTGGAGCCTAGGTTGAAGGGCCAGGGCCGGGGTGTCCCCCCTTCCCTGAGATCCCAGTTGCAGGATAGAATCCCTGAACTGGACGGTGAATGGTGCAGGGTCCCTGCCACAGATGCCCTGACTATTCTAGAAGGGGGTACCGCTCCAGGTGGGAGGGTACAGAGCCCCAAGGACGAGGAGGACCGGGTGTGGGGAAGCCCACCCCAACCTCCTATCCAGCCGCCGGATACAGGTCAGGGACTGGTGGGTCAGTGCCAGGATGTCAGACCTGACCTGACAGGAGGGAACGTGGACAAAGGGTGCCGAGCACCTGGGGCTACTGCCCCCCACCCTTGGACGCCACAAGGGTTTGAGAGACCTGAGAAGCATAAGGCCTGGGTCTCATCCATGACCACTGTTGGTGGCCACTGTGGCTTGTTGTCAGTTTGTTGGGACACACCTGTGTGCAAGTTAAGTTTAGGTGCTGCACAGATGGTGTCCACAGGTGAGGAGAAGGGTTCCACATGGATTGGCGTGGTGGACCTTGAGAGTATGGATAGAGTGACCCAACTGGGTTCAGGATGGCTCAGAACCGGAATAGTGCCCTGCTGTTTGGGCCAGTTTCCATGTTCTATCGCCTTAAGCAAGAAATCACACTGAGGTATGGTTTGGTCTACCCTGGCTTTAGGCTGGTAGGGGGTTGTGTTAGAAATGGCCCTTTTTGCAGGCTTGTCCACAAACTTTTTGCTTCTTCCTCCCTTATTTTTCCTGACCTGTGGTTGTTGGCAATAGGACTCTTGGCACTTTACCACTGCTGTTCAGTGCTAAAGTGCATATGCTCTCTGAATAAATTGTTATTGTGATTGGTTATCCATGATTGGCATATTTGTATCACCAAGAAGTCCCTGGTAAAGTGCACTGAGTGTGCCAGGGCTGGTGATACAAATGCTACTAGTGGGCCTGCAGCACTGATTGTGCCACCCACATGAGTAGCCCTAAAATGGTGTCTCAGGCCTGCCACCACAGTGCCTGTGTGCAGTCTGTGAACTGCCATGTCCTCCTGGTCGGTGTCCCCACTTACCTGGCCTAACCCTTCCCTTTCTGTGCACATTGGTCACTCCTACGGAAGGCCCAAGGTACCACCTTGGACAGGGTGCAGTGTATGTGAAAGGTAGAGCATGTACTGGTGCAGGTGACATGCTCTGATAGTGAATTACAGCCAATTTTGTTTTTAACTATTGTAAGCCTATCTTGCCCATAGGCTATCATGGGGAATGCTGGCTACAGTGGCTACCAGCATATCTTCCCATAGGAGCAAGATAGGACGCAGAAGTCTGGTATCCCTGAACTCAGAATTTAATAACACATATTTTAGGAAAGGTAGTTTTTAAATCCTGTGTTTGAGAACAGCACTTTTAGAAATTAGCTGTTCTCTTGTCTGACCTTTCTGTGTGCCTTGGCTGGTTTGTGAATTGACTGTCTGGTTTGTGAGTGACAGGGCTGGGCGGCTCCAGGAGACAGAATAAGTCCGCCCAGTGGTGAATAGAGAGATCTGCATAGATGGGAGAGAGGAGTTGCACCTGGGACCTGAATAGGACTGTGCCTGCCCCCCACAGTGCTGACTCCACCCCCTGTGGTGCGTCTGATGTCTCGGCCCTGCACTGTGAAAGAAGAGAAGAAATCATGTCAACAAAGTGCTCAAGGAACACCCAGAACTGGTTCAGACCGGGCTCAGAGCCCTCCTGCACAAAGGGAACAAAGACGTTTAGGGGTATAAGTACAGGACACCTGACTACAGAAAATTAGATCATCCTGGAACCAAGAAGGAACCTCTGCAAAGGATAAAGCTGGAAGACTGTCCTGCTGTGTTATGCTGGACTGACCTGCATTTGCTTTGCTGCCAAGGAGAGGGGAAGGACTTTGCTTTGTGCTGTGTCCCCTTGCTTGAAGTAATCTCCAAGGGCCTGAGAAGAGCTGGCTCCCTGTTTTGAAGTCCCAGGAACAAAAGAACTTCACCCCCAGCTTCCCTGAGCTCTGCTGAGAGAGCTCTGTCCTTCCTAGAGTGCTTCGGTCAGTTCTGGGGCCTCTGGAAGTTGTACCTGTGTTGGGCAGCTGGAAATCATGCTTTTAAAAACTATCTGCAAGTTTTGTCGCAAACCCGGCTGAGCGAGAGAATTCCGGCTGCTACGAAGACCGAGATCGTCGCAGTGCCTGTCGCCGCTGCCTGAAGACGCCAACCCTTCGTTAGCGGGAAGATTTCTGCCGCTGCGAACATCCTCGCAGAGCCTGTCACCGCTGGGTGAGATCACCGCATGACGTAGCTGCGATAATCATCGCAGAGCCATCACATCGATGAACTGCGAGAGGAAGATCGCCGCTGGACCGCGCATCATCACCCCGGAGATCGTCGGCGCCCCCGAGAATCATCGCATCGTGCCTTTGCAGGAGACAATTTTCTACTCAACCTACGCACTGGAATCCATACAAGTCATCGCCTTCCTTCCCATACAGACCGGATTCGTCGCAACACGTCCGCTGCTGCAGCGGGGCTGTCGCTAATGCCTCCCCAGGGTCTCAGGAGCAACGCATCGCTTGTTTTCCACCGCTACAGCTTCTGTGCTTGGAACTTTTTATCGCTAACAAAGGTACTGTGGCTAAACGTGACGCATCTGTGAACTTTTTATGTAACTGTGGATTATTTCAACGCTAACATTAAGTACTCTTTTGCAACCATATTCTTGAACTGTGTATGTTGGATTTTTGTCGTTTTGGTCTTGTGTAGTTTAGATTAAATACCTTTATTTTCCTAAACTGTTGTGGAGTCCAAAAAACACACTTTTATATAAATTACTTTTCTACTAAACTATTCAAGAATCTACTTTCTCTACATTTACCAAGTAATTATATTGTTGTCATGGGGTAAAAAAGAATCTATAAGCAAGTTTTTGTCGTTTCAGCAAATTGCATTGTAGCACTCAACTTTTATTCAGAATCAGCCATTTTCAATGCAACATGTAACATTACCTTCACTGATATTTATGAACATCTTTGCACAGCTTTTATCACTGGGGAAATATTGTTATTTAGTATTTAAATTTCTTAATTTTATACAGACCAGATCTGGCACTAGGCACTCCATAGCACACAGAGGCCCTCATTACAAGTTACGCAGAATAGGTGAGTTATTTACCACATGACGTAAATGCCATAATCCCAGTTTGGGATGCCGCTCGCAGTGGAACTTTTAAGGATCCCTTTCTTTGCTGCCCGTGAGGCTTAATTAATTTGTGCATCTGACTTGGGAGCCCGTGTGCTCAGTCACCCTTCGGACCCGGGAAACTACGTCCTGCGACTGGGAGCGGGACTGCGAGGACCAGGAGCGCTTGCAGCAAGATCATTCTGCGCACCTGGTGCCTCTTCCCGCCCCCTCCTCCCTGTGTGCTCAAAACACCTCGCGGCCCCCGCTCCGCGGGTGCCGCTCGCAGTGGAACTTTTAAGGATCCCTTTCTTTGCTGCCCGTGAGGCTTAATTAATTTGTGCATCTGACTTGGGAGCCCGTGTGCTCAGTCACCCTTCGGACCCGGGAAACTACGTCCTGCGACTGGGAGCGGGACTGCGAGGACCAGGAGCGCTTGCAGCAAGATCATTCTGCGCACCTGGTGCCTCTTCCCGCCCCCTCTTCCTACTTAGCCCAGCCTCCTGACGCGTACGCGGGACGCGCGCGGACGGAGGCGTGGGCGAAGACCGGGCAAAGAGCGGGCCGTTTGAGGCCGTTCGAGACTGTGAGAGTCTGGACTGGGCCACCCCATATACATCAGGTACTTCCCTCACATCTATCCTTGGCCATAGTGATTTTTGTAACATCTTTGGCCGCCCTTGAGCCATACTGATCACTATGAGTAAAATGGAGACAAGGAGTAAAGCAAGCCTGGCAGCTAACGGATCCAGTACAACCGCCCCAAATCAAGGCAAAATAGATAACTATTTTACGAAGGCTGGTTCCCTTTTGATAGATGATATTACCCTCCTGGAAAGGCGAATTTCGCAGGAAATAGATTGGATCAGGAGATCATCGATGGGGGCCATAGCAACGGCAAAAACTCCTGAGTCCATGCGGGCCACAGTTAATTCACAGCTCGGTGCCAGTGGGGGGGTGCAGCGAACCATTAGCGTTGATCTCTCTGAAGGATCACTAAGCGATCTAGATGATATGAGTCTTCTCTCACTCCCTCTAACGCAAATCACCCAACCACCAGTCTCTATAGAATTGGGGGAGGATACTAGTAGAATTATCCCAAGCCCTACCTCTTGTGGGGAAGAATCTACCCAAACCACAGCTGATACCCCAAAATCATTAGTGTTAGTTAGCACAGATCGAGGGATAAGGGAGGGAGCCATCCAAAAGAGGAGAACTGGGAAACAAGGTACTAAAGAAAGAAAATTAAAAAAAACGGACCTACAGGTAGGGCCAACACATAATATAACTAACATAGATCATAATTCCCAGGAAAGAACATCACCTGTGTTATTAATTGACCCTTCTCAGGAATTTCCTAGTGACACCCTCACTGCTCCGATACCCCCTTCCATCGAACATAATTCTGAGATAGCTGAAGAGGAAATAACATTAGCTGATATAGGACACCTTCTCAAGTCAATAATAAGCCCCCTGGAAGCCCGATTAATAAAAATGGAGGCGAGACTAATTAAAATTGAGAAGACTGCCTTACAAGTTATGGAGGGTTGGAAATCGGGGGCTCCTTTCCCCATACCCTCCATCATTGACCCAAAACACAACATTAACATGGGTCCCCCCAAACCTACAAAAGTCAACGCGGCCGGAACAACACCTGCTATGGCCAAAAATACTGCATTGAATAGCAACCATCTGTCTAAATCAATAGCTAAACCAGCAAACCCGGTGACTTCTGGGGGTGTCTCCAACAAACAACCCCATACCTTGCAACATCTTCCACAGACAATTAATGAGAATACGCAGGCTAATTCACAACGTAAAAGTCCCCCCAAACCTCTGTTGAACACCAACCAAAATTCGTCTGACTCGAACATTCCACGGGTAAAACCACCAAGAACAGTCACTGTCAATCTCCCACCCGAGGTAGCTCAATACACTGCTATTTTGGTAGGGGTACCCGAATTAAAATCAGACTCACATGAGACAGGGGAGTCACTAAAAAACAAAGTAATCAATTTGCTCTCAACACACAGACCGCTTCCCAGTGGTAAGACCAGCGATATTCGCATGGTAAGAAGAGTCTCGTGGGTAGGTAGGAGACCTAAAACAATTAGCGGTGACTGCATATTAGTGAGCTTCAAGGAACCAGGAACAGTCGCATTCATCTGCAGTTCTTTCCTGGAGGACGGAGGAAGCACCATTTATCCAGTCCCTCTGTCGTTTTTTTACCCAGCCAACGACCATGTAAATAACGTACAGAGGAGAGGATACCATCAGGACTTATTAGGAAATTGGGAGGGCAACAGGGGAATGAGGAGAACCCCCTTTAATCAACCACGAATGCCCCCTAGCCTTCCGTCTTCTTACAGCGACTTCCAGGGATGGGAGATCGCACAGAGAGGGCGAAGGGGAAGGGGTGCATCTGATAGAGAGGAGCCATGGCCCCCAAGATTTCACCAGCCACCACCATTTCTAACACTGTCTAACCGTTATGACTGTCTAGAAATGGTGGACAGACAGATGGCCTCTGTGGAAGGGGCAATTGAGACTCCACTAGGTCTTGTTCAGGGTAACCACGTTTCACCCAATCTCAATTTTGGAGAGAAGAAATCCACTAATGGGCCTCTAGATCAGACCTCAGTCTTAAGTAAAGGGGATATTATCTTAGAAGTCCCTCTGATGGATGAAGGGCAAATAGATAGTGCCCTACGTCCAGGCTTTACCAGCCTGAGAACTAGCCAATTTGGTACACAGCATGCCTCCCAAATTTTAAAACTACTTTCGTGGAATGTAGCCGGCCTCACTAACAAAATAGACTCGGATTCATGGGCTGAGTTAATACACTCAAAAGGAGTTTGTCTTTTCCAAGAGACCTGGACAAGGGATGAGACGACTTCTATGGGATTTCAGACCTTTTCAATCCCCGCTTTATGGGGGGGGGGAGAGGTCGTCCATCTGGGGGCCTAGCAACCTGGGTCGCCTCGGATCTAGGTTGTGTAGCCTCAAGATATCCAGCAGACTCAGACGACATATTGGCAGTTTTACTTGAATGGCCAGGTCACTTTAAATTATTAGTCATAAACATCTATTCCAGGCCAGTTCCAATAACGGCTATTTCTAAAACTATAGAAACACTGTCGACCATCTTAGAATCCATCCCTGGGGATATGCCCTACCTAGTAGGGGGCGACCTCAATTCACATTTTGAGCCACTACCTGGTCTACTTGATGGACCCTCCCTAGAGGAGGATTCAAGTTGGCAGGTCCCTCAGACGGAAGCACCCCCTCCTAGAGCATGGACACCTCTGGCCATCCAAATAAACACTTTAAATCTCACCTTTGGTTTGAGAGCCTGTAACGGCCGCACTAGGTCTGACATTCCATCCAAATGTACATTTAATAAAGTAGGGAGGCAATCTAGATTAGATTACTTCCTGGTACAAATGCAGGCATGGAAAAGGGTAGTGGATTTTAAAATAATAGATAGATACGACAGTGATCACAATGCCTTGGAGCTAGATTACACCGTCCCTTCTTCGGGGGAGACGGAGTTATGTGCCTCGGAACCGATAGGAGGACACCTCTTGGAGAACAACAGGAGGCGGATAAGATGAGAAAGGCTCGCATCAAGTGGAGAGAAGCTATCCGCCCTCTACGCAGGGATTATTCCTTTGCTTGAGAAGGCTTTTGACCTAGGGAGCCTTGACTCCACGAAAGCGGTTAGTGAGGATCTAGCTCAGTTACATCTACACCTAAGTAAGAAACTTGAGGATCACCTCTTCAGTGCAGGGCAAACAAGAACACAGGGTTCAACAAAAAACACCTGGTATAACAGTACTTGTAGATTGGCAAAGCGGGACCTTCTATCTACTCTAAAAGAAGGAGGCACCAGGGAGGAGATCCGCTCCAAAAGGAGTGCTTACAAATCACTTATAGCTAACGCTAAAATAGAGTGGGACGTACGGCACTGGGAGAATTTATCGGAGTCACTAGCCGAAAGGGACTCCCGTAGATTCTGGAGAACAATCAATCATGGAAGTGGGGATCTTCCCTCGGCTATCGAACCAAACATTGCGGCAAATGTTTGGCAAGATCACTTCCAGCAGCTATATTCTTCTGAAAATGAGGAGTCAGTAATAACAATTACCTACAACACATGTACTTCTGCCCCTTTTACCATCAAAGAAATTAGGGTGGCAATAGCAGGGCTTTCCTCCGGAAAAGCACCGGGTCTGGATGGGATGCCTGGGGACCTGTTCAAACAGGAACCTGGGATTTGGGCACCCTATCTGATGGTGTTGTTCAATGCAGTGTTGGGGGGAATGAAAATACCGGATAGTTGGCTGGGAGCGGAGGTGGTCCCGATATTTAAAAAGGGGTCGCCTCTGCTCCCAGTCAACTATCGCCCAATCAGCCTCATTGATATAACCCAAAAACTGTTTGGTAGATTAATCCTGGACAGGCTTCAAAGCTGGATGGAGGAGACCGACATTTTAAGCCCTCTTCAGGCGGGATTTAGAAAGGGTGTCTCAACAGTTGACCAAATACTTAGATTAAACATCCTGTATTGGAAGACGACGCATTTAGAAGGTGGATCACTGTATGCGGTCTTTGTGGACCTCCGTGCCGCCTTCGACTTGGTCCCTCGGGCCAAGTTGTGGGCGGTACTGGCAGATCTAGGCGTACCCGGGGACATACTCCAGATTCTAATTAGGCTACATACAGACAACTACGCCCGTGTAAGATATGGAAAGGGCGGTCGGCTGACAGATAGGTTCCCTGTCCAACGAGGAGTAAGGCAGGGTTGTGTGTTGGCCCCGACCCTTTTCTGTCTATTTACGAATGGGGTGATAGAGCATCTAAGCAGGATCCCTAATGTTGATGCACCACAACTAAACAACAGCAGGGTGCCTGCGATTATGTTCGCGGACGACACCCTGCTGTTGTCAAAAACACCAATGGGACTGCAGAGGATTTTGAATGGGTTCTTGGAGTTTTGTGTTGAAAGGGGACTAGAAATAAACCCCTCCAAGACCAAATTCATGATTCTAAGCAAAAAACCTAAAAGTTGCCCAAATCCCCGCCTGGGATCCGTATCCCTAGAAAGAGTTTCTGTAATTGAGTACCTGGGTATAACTCTGAACCAGAATTTAACTTGGCTACCACACAAAACAAAGGCAACCACCAAACTAATTCAGAGGGCTGGCGCTATTATGAGAATTGCCAATAAGTCCTATTTGCGCCCTCTGACTCCTGCAATACACATTTACAAAGCACAAGCTCGAGGAGGTATTACCTATGGGGCTGAGTTATGGGGACATACACCGCTCCAGACTATACAGGTCGCAGAAAACAATTTTATTAGACAACTAGCGGCCCTCCCACCGAGTAGCCCTCTCCTTCCCTTAAGAATGGACCTGGCACTTCGTCCAATTACTGAAGAACTGGGCCTCAAACCTTTGGCATACTGGAGACGTCTGTGGAACAGTCAGGACCTGGGACACTACAGAAGTGAACTACAGGAGCTACTTAGGTCAATACATGTGTCCAAAATTCCATGGCTGAAATACATCAGGGACATGTGTACGACCCTCGGAGTCCCTGAACTATGGTGTAATCCGGAGGTGATGTCCACTAGACTTCCGAGGAGAGAACTCTCCAGACTGTTTTATAACTTTATGCTTCAGAGATCTCTGAGCTTAATCCGGGAAGGTTCTCTAATGGACATATTTACTAAAGCAAAAGACTCCTATAGCCCTGAGTATGTCTTTGATGCCATGTGCCCTGTGTATGTAAGAAAGATTTTTTTGCAATGGAGATATGGCTCGCTTCCGCTGAGGTCCTTTACTAAATCCTGGGATGGTAACTCGGGGCTGGCTAACTGTCCAGCATGCAACTATAAACTGGAAAGTGACCTTCACGTGGTCTTGTTTTGCAGAGCCTACAGTAAGATCAGGAGCTACTGGCTGGTCCCCTATTTAAGGAATCTGGGTTTTCGAACTTATGCCCCAGCCTACAGAGTGCTTAAAACGGACACAACAGCTCCAACAGTGTTTGTTATGGCGAAATTTTTGGCGGCAATGTGGAGAGTACGCACAGGAATCATAAAGGATTCTAATGAGCCACGTTTTATTAACTCTTAATTTTAACCTAATATGTACTTACTTGTTTAGACTGTAATTACGAACTTTTAAACTTTCAAACACGGAATCCCTTTTATAAATTTTATGATGTGATTTTGTGTATATCTTTTATGATCTGCAACGATCGAAATAAAGATTATTTGGATATTGGATAATCCCAGTTTGAGGTATTTACCATCTGTGGTAAATACCTCCTATTCTGATTTAAACTTACGTAGGTCCCACCGACTGCTGCCTTTGACTGCACGCATCGTAGTGCGTAGGTCGGACCAAAACAGTAGATGCCGGTCAGACCGCAACCGACGAGATGTCGGTTGCAGTCCGACTTGCATCATAATCAGGCCCTACGTCTCAATTTTAGTTTTCCTTAGCATATTTTTAGGATGGTGGTTTCAACTTGTTTCTCACTAATGCAAGGAAATTCCAAACACACATTTATTTTTGGTAGACATTGTTGTTCTGTTGCCTGCATTGTTAGTTTGAGGGACACATGCTTGAATTAGATGTTCCTCTTTATTTTGTGCTCGTAAAAGATGACTCTTTTGCTCAGAGTAAGTTAAGTAGATTTTCTATGTCTCTGGCAGAATGAGATAAGACCATTTTTTTTATTATTTAAGCTGCATCTGTTTTGAATTTGGTGAAAGTCACTTCACACCGGAGTTATCATGAAAGCTAAGAGCTGTGAATGTCAGGCAGCTCCTCAGACCCCAACAATTGTCCTAAGAAGGAAGATAGCTACACAGGAAAATGTGTGTAGGCTTCAAATTCAGATGGAGTGCATTTGTTAATGCACTGAGGCCGGCTCCCTGAGACATTACACAAAGCTGTGGGTTAGATCATTCCAACTGGTTCTGGCAGAAGGGAACTCCTAGCATGCTCTCACTAGTGTAGGGGGTTAGTAATAGCTAGGAGTAACATTACGAACAATTGTTTGAGTTTTTCACTATTCAAATAATGCTTATAACAATGATGTGACTCAGCTGTCTAATAATTGCAGTTCATGTTTACTTACAAGGATTAGATCTTTTTAATAAATATTTGAAAATGTATTATTGTCTCTTCTCTTTGTAAAACCTTGGGCATACTAAAATGACAAACGAAACGATTAGATTTGTTTCCATGAATTCCTTAGGAATAAGACTGGTCATTTCTGAGGTTGGCGACTAAATCTATAACTCTGGAGCTTTAGGAGTTTAAGTGTGGTACTTGAACTAGCCATACCAACATTTACTGGTGCTATAAGAAGAAGAATTTCCTATACTAAGACGTTTTATTGATCTAATACACAGTCCTACTAAATTAGTACAAACCGTATAACAAAGTTCCTTTTGCCAACTAATTTGCCACATCACCACCTCTGTCATCCAGTTGCACCAGTTCAATCACCTGCCACTGAACACCTTCAGCTTTATAGAGAAGGGGTGGGAGCACACTGCTTCACCTCCTAGCACAGTTCACCCCTTAGTATTATGGTAAATTCAGTTCATGGTAAATGCTTACTCGAATATTCCATAGAATATTTCAAGAAAGTTGATGCAGGTTAGTTCTGTAAATCTCTACACACATGTTTCTGGATATCATATTTCATCAGGGGAGATAAAAACGAATTTAATCTGGAGTTGCTGAGCAAGCTGCCACAATCCTTTCAGGTCTCAGTACCTCCCACAGGCACACAGGTGCATCTCCAAAAGCTCGTCAACTGAATGGCTCAAAGGAGCTTTTTCAAACAGAAGGGGGTGGGAGCACACAGCTTCACCTCCCAGCACAGTTCCCCCTTAGCATTATGGTAAATGTAGTTCAGCTTTATGTTGAGTATACTGATAGTGGGGCCCCTATGACACCATATACTATGCGACTTCTGTGTTGCAGAATGTGACTCTATGCTTTTTGAGTTGTTTCCCAATGTACAACTTATAACAAGAACACCATATGCAGTAAATAACATATGTAGGATTACAGTTTGTGTAACACAATCTTGCAGCCCAAATGGGAAAACACTTTAGTATCAGAATGTAATTACATGCTAAGCAGTGACCACATCTGTAATGTCCTTCAATAAAGGCTAAACCCCAATAGGAACATAATGTTGGCACCTTAGTTCTTGGAAGATTAGCTCCAATGCATCCTGGAGATTAGGGCCCATTTAGGAAGCACTGGGTGAAAGTTCCTATTACTGTTATGGCAATTTTGATTCAATCTATGATGTCTATATTTTAGCATATTGTTAATGGTTACACAATGTAATTTGGACACAGCCTTAAGGTAAGATGGCTTCTCCATTTGACACTGTTGATCCTCACTGAAATGTACTAGTTTGTAACTGGTTTCTCTTGTTTTTAATCCCATTGACAGTATGTTGCTACCATTGATCCTATGTCCTTATGAAGCCCCATAGCTATTAGGGGTGAAAATGTTGATACATTCCACTGTTGTTTGTCATAAGGTTGTTATTTTGTACAGCAAAATTCATGGATATGAGTTCTGTCTTTGTAGAAATGTAACAATTGTCAACAGTAGTTAATCCTTTCTAAATATTGTTTTGCACACCTGTGATCCGCTTTATGTCACAAACCACTTGCACTATGCCATTTTTCTTTTTGGAGCACCTATTTAACTTTAAATGTAAGAAATCAGTAAAAACAATGATTTAACGTACAACAAGGAGAGTATGTAAGCTCTCCTTCTTTATGAAATTGCTAAGGGAGCATAGGATGTAAGCTCTCTCTCATGGGAGCCTTGTGTTTGTACTACTGTGAAACCACATCACAGCATGGAAAAGTCCTTCCTGTTAGTAGTAGGTAACTCAAACTGGTACCAAATTTATGCCATTAAATACAGAAAATATAATCAGCACAGTATTCACATGCTATATATCAAGTAATGATGAAGTCTTAGTACATGGTTACCGTAGGTGTTATAGAATTACTAAATTGTGGGGTTCCTCCCAAAACATCTAACATTATATAAATGACCGACAGTGCATGCATCTACACCATGTCATGCTCACAAACTTCCTTCTGAAAAGCTCACTAAAAATGTCAAACTTTATTGGATCTTGACTTGAACTCAAAATGACCCTCATTTGATTTGTAAGCAGCATAAGTGCTTTCCCAGGACTCTGTTCCATCATTGTCAGTAACATTACATATCTGCAAAGCTTGACACCTGAAAATGAGGAACGTTCAATCACCAGTGCGGAGGATGTCATCTGGCAATACAATGAACTGTTATTTGGTAAGGTCTTCTGATTATTAATGCACACTCATTTTAAATATGAGAACCACCATATACTTCTCAGAAGAGCTGCTATTTTTTTAAACGTGAAAGTAGAAGCAAACAGGCTGCTTTAATAAAGTTTACTTTTAAATACACAATACCAATACTTCTCAGGAGGGCTACAATCCATGTAATGTTAAAGTACCACCATGACTAAATAGGGCTTTAATAGTTTCAATGATCTTATTAGTTACTAGGAATATTCAATACATTGGCCCTCTCAATTAGAGCAATACATATACTGGGCTACTGTCCATTTATTGCATTCTGTCATTAAAGTAATGAAGTACAACTGCATTATACTGTAATATTATGTATTGCTCTCATAGAGAGCCTCTATTGTTTATTTGAGTTTCTGAATCTCATAACCCACAGCTGTAACATAGCAACAGTTGATTACAAAACTGGTTACCCACTGTTGTGATATCATACAGGTCTGCCAGGCCAGGCTGGCAGGCCTTACTCAGAGACTGTCAGTGCAGCACAGTGCAGCTTGAATGTTTTGACTGAAAGCAGAAACAATAGTTGCAGGAGGGAGAAAGAAGGGTAAGAGGGTGGTCAGGGTTTCGGTAAAGGATGGCAGGTAAGTTTTCTTTTTAACCTTTGGAACAGGGATACATAAGAGAAGCCATGTTATGTATGGTTCCCCCATTACTCCTCTGCCACTGCGTAGGAGCTGAAAGCTAGTGCAGAATATTTTGAGGGGCATACAGAACATAAAATTATAGATGGGTAAAAAGGAAATTATGGGGATGTTTTTCACCTCCGTGTTCTGAGTGACATCATAGACAACTCTCGCTCCGCTCTCGTTGTCTATTTAATGCCAATCAGAACCCCTCAGTGAAACAACATCCCTATAATTCACTGTTACCCATCTATAATGCTATATGTGGTAATAGCACATTATATCACAAAACACTTGCATTGAATACAGGTACCCCTTTCACTCTAGTTGTAGGTGTGCCTACATTAGTGCATTAGTATCAGTCTTGATATTCAAACAGCTACAGGTGGTGCCTTAATAGTGACAATGATGAGAATCATTAGAAGAAACGTGTCTACTACTAGATCTTCTGTAGATAATTGGCCTCATTAAGATGGATTGATTCAATGGATAGATGTGGACTATCAAGACTTAGCTCAAAGCAAGTTGTGTGTAGTGTGAGTTGGCTACACTAGCATCACAGTTTTCACAGTTGCAATAATTGGGAAACCAGTAATAACACTAAACTTAAATATGTTAATAAATGAACAGGTTTAAAATATAAATGATAGGTTCAAGGAGAAATTATATATGGTACAATAAACAGCAAAATGTTGAAAGAACCTAGTAGCTCACAAATAATTGTATTGTGTAAATCATTAAAAACATAGTAAGTTGTACCAATGTTGGCAATTCCCAGCAAAATAGCACAGAAAGGCTCAAAGAGACCAATAATGGCCATATGGCAACTGAAAAGAACTTCAGGAAGAATATTTGATGTTACAACGCAAACAATTACAATGCAGTTTTTACATTGCAACTACCATTACATCGCACGATTTTACAACACATGCCTTTACAACACATTTTTGAAAAGTACCATTAAAACACATTCCATTACAATGCATGCCATTACAATGCATACCAACACAACACATAATACTTTTATGGCAACAGTAGGGTAAGTGTTGGAGAGTGTAGGGATAGGAATTATTATTCCCACTCCAGTGAGTGCGACAGGATGGAAAGTGTTGAAGTGTAGGGGTACAAATTATTATTCCAATGTACCCCAAAACCCATACCCACCCTAATACTAAAACATCTCCATTACTTACCTTATAATGCGTTGTAATGGCATGCGTTGTAATGGTATGCGTTGTAACGGCATGCATTGTAGTGACATGCATTGTAATGGCGTGAGTTGTAATGGCATGCAATGTAAAGGCAGTTGCGTTATAATGATTGTGTTTCAAAAGAGCTTTGTAATGACTGTGTTGTAATGGATGTTTCCCCTTCAGGATTAGAGATACGTGGGGAACCACAGGATCCAAATTCCCTCACACAAGAACGTGATGCTTTTCCACAGTGTAAGGTACAAATAAAAAATACATTGTTTTGGAAGCAAAATATTCTTTCAGCAGAAATAAAATCCACCAAGCAAAAGACCATTCAAAAAGCTGACACCTAAATAGTGTAAAAAAACATTGAATGAAAAATGTAAGAAGTTCGCAATTTCTTCATGTCGAAGATAAAAACCTAGAACATTCCATATTGATCAAGCCAAATGATGAAACATTTCAAACTCTAACTTAGAAAACTATCTTGAGTTGGTCAACCTGCAGAGAAATGTCACAGGAGAAAATGTCCAAAACAGTTGCCAAGACCAAGCTGTCATCCCATGACTTGCATCCAATCCTGCCTGTTATCCTAAAAGACATGAACCAGGCAGTAATCCCCTTCTCTTAAAACCTCATGTAAAATAAAGTACAACAATTCAAATTCTGTGTTGCCACATTTGTCAGTGCTTCAAAGATAGAAAACAAATGTCAGGCCATGTCTTCTAAACAATTGCTACTTATTCATTCAACATGGGGATTGGTGTTTACTTTCCTTTATTTGAGTGCAAAGTAAGAGCAGTTTTTTAAAATGTGATGATCTTGCTAGAGTAGAGGGAGTGTGAAAGCAAAGGATGTGAAACGTAAGTTGAATGGCAACACACAACAACATGTTAATACCAGGGAATGAACTGTATGTATCCAGCAGTTAGAAAAGAAAGGAAGCAATTGTTTTTGTAATTCTGAAGGGTGCTGGAAAAAGATTTTAGAATGATAAAAATGAATCAAGACACTTTACTTAGTGATGCACAAATGATATATATCACAGATAACTATTTCCACACATTATCATTTGTGTGATATATAGTTTTATCAATAAATCGGTATCTCTGTGCAAATATAGTGCTTTTTCAATGTAAATTGAGCTGTTTGAAAAGGACATTGAGCTACCAAATTATACTTTAATTACATCCAAAATTGCCCACCTCGTGTCAATTAAAGGTAGGTAGGTCTCAAATGTTTGTGGTTCCAAAAACTGTGTCATAGTTCTAAAAGGTTTAGGAAGCACTGCTTCAGATGCCTAAAAGTCTAACACTCATTTAATAATAAAATAGCCATCATGCAAGCAAAGGAATGCTCAGCAAGTGCCTTTTTAATGCGCACAATATCCACCCAAATCAGTTGAAGCATCAACTCTATATGTTACACACTCATTTGTATACACTTTTTCTCAATACAAGTGAATAAAATCAAAGCCTTGTAATTGTAACTTTAAGCAAAACCAATGAGAAAAACTAACAAGCAGATGTTAGTTTTTCATGAGAAAGACAGTGAGAAGTACTTGTGAAAAATAAAATACTAGAAACAGATGCTGAGTTCATCAGTCTTTTCAAATCCATGTATTGCAGTGCAAGCTTTAAATAAGGAAACACTTAAAGGAATCAGAAAAGGTGCAAATGTGTGACACTATATAAAACGCCTTCTAATGTTCATGAAACTTAACAGTCATGTTAAGATTAATATACTCTTTCCGTTAATATAAAATGTGTTGAAATTCAAGAGTAAAGTGCATCAGTATATGTTATGGCACATTCAGAGATTGGTATTTTTATAATAAAGTACTACTATGAAGGCACAGAGATGCCCGATTATACTTTCACACTCATCAATACCTCTCTGACTTCAGGTTCAGTCCCTGACTGTCTAAAAGTAAGACAAGTCAAACCGCTCCCATAAAAAGAAGGAGCAGACCCACTTGACCACAACAGCTACTGTCTGTTTTCTCATCTCTACTGTTCCTTTTCAAATTGCTAGCGAGCTGTAGAAATTGAATTTGTGTATGATGGCTCACACTTTCTTGTTGATGGAAGCTCTCATTTATTTAGTGTTTTATAGAGCACAAATGTGACCCTTTAAAATATCAGAGCACTTTACAGGGATAACATGTTGCATGCAAGTATGACATAGTCAAGAAAAATAAAATCATAAGTAGGGGTAAAAGTAGTGAAACATTTGGGGAACAACAATGTGCAGATCATAATGCAGAGTAATTCAGCAATTACATTTGTGGGAGTACAAGGTTAGTACAAGATGGATAGCAGCCAGTCAGTCCAAACTCTAGCAGCAACAAAACAATAAGCAAAGCTGCTAAGTGGTGTGTGCAATGCATGATTTATGGGCGAAACCTGCCCATTAGGAAGGTTTTGGCTTCCTTTTTCAATATTGACAGAGAGAGAATTCATCTGATGAAAGAGGGCAGAAAGTTCCAGATTCCCAGAGAAAGCATGATTGTAAGATTTTTCCTTTCGGAAGCAGGATGACTGGAGCAAGAAGTCACTGATGGACCGGGAGTTTCTGGCTCCTCCAGAAATCATGATTTTCTGGGCGAGGTATGCAGGGGATTTCGTGGGTAGTGCTTTGTGGGTGATACATGCCAGTTTGAGTTGGATTCTGGCTTCAAGAAGAAGACAGTTCAGTGCCTTCAGATGCAGTGAGCTGTTGTTGAATTTTTTTGAGCCTGTTAAGACTCTGGCGGTGGCGTTGAGGCAAGCTTTGTCTTGTGGGTGCCAGGCAATAGGAAGGGATAGCGTGGTGGTCAGACCAGTAGCATGGATCTATTGAGTTAAGCCAGACTGCTGTTGCCTTAGCAATGATCCAATCCATTTGTCTATTTGCCAGTCAATGCTATAATTTGAAGGGAGCAATACATCTAGGTACGGTGATGATGATTCCTTGAGCCCTGATTCAGTAAGGATTACTATGTCAGATTTTTGGCTCAGGATAAGAGCGGCGATATCGGAGGCATGCTTTGCTGCTGATCGGCATTTAATTAGGAGGCTGGTAGAGAGGAGGGTTGGGCTTGTCTTGTGCGTAGGGAGGATAAATGTACTTGCACTAAGTTGTTGCTGTTCACTTCTCTGTTATGGAGAGTTGATGGTCTATTTAGGTTGATTGCAACCGTGTCAATGAAGCATTCATCTTTCTTGTCTGGAGGACTGGGGGCGTCAGGAGAGGACATATAGGCTAAGAGGAGGTTTTGAATTTCGCCCTCCAAGAGGTAGTTGGGATGCTTGCGAGGGCGTAGGTGTCTAAAGGCTAGCAGTAAGGGTTGAAGGAACAAACTGAGTTCCGGGAGAGCTTGATATTCAAGATAGATTCCGTGAAGTTAAGCATGATTTTCAGTTCAAGAACGGAGTTATGGATGCTCTGAACTATGTTGGCTTCTCTGAGGTTCAGAGTAAGTGAAGGTTGATTTTGCGGGAAGGGAACCAGTGGGTCAGGACTTGTTCTACTGGCATGGTCGGTTAGCCTGGTAGAGAGCTCAACCACCCTGTGTCTAGGTTTCTGAGAGGAGTATTGTGCGAAGGGCTAGGTACGCTCAGCAGGATGGTCACAGGGCTATTGGGGCAGGTGTCCACTGTGCTGTGAGTGACTAGTGTATTAGTCACTATGAGTGTAGTGTCTTATTGTGAGATGATGGAGGTTGGGGGGAGTGGAAGGAGGTTAACTAGTAGATATAGGGGAGATGCTGCCCAGTCTGAACCTTAGGAGAAGGTGAGGGGGTACAAGGGGGAGTGGCTGTCGCTTTGGTGTATATTAATTGGAAGCCCTTAGCCTTGTCCTTACAGCTTCATTGACCGGAGCTATGAGAAGAGTCAGATGGCGACAGCAGGCGCTGGGGGAGCATAGAGGGATAGGATGTATTCACATGTTTTTTAAGGAAGGTGAAAAAGTCCGTGAATTTGTTGAGATCTGTGTTTTGCGCTTGGATAGAACAGTGCAGTTTTTGTATAGGGTAATAGTAAGGTCAGCTATTAGATTATGGGAGGGCACGATTGTAAGTTTGCTGCTGTACGGAATGTTTCTGGGTTCATGTACGTTAAGTAGGTTAGATATGCCTGCCCGCCATAGTGCAGTTTTTCTTGAGCAGAAAATAAGGTCATTGATAATTGCAACTTTGTCGGCATTAAAGTACAGGGTCGAGATCAGAGTCTCAGGGTGTCTTCTCTGGAGGGTATGTTTGAAGGTTTTAGCAGCAGTCCTAGAGAGGTTAGGAGGGTGTATGATGGTGTAGGAGTTGCTCTCTGTTGCATTCTGGCAAGAGCCTGCCATACAAGAGAGAGAAAGGGATCGGTGAGCCCAGGAGGCAGCCGCGGCCGGCAGTGGGAGTACCTGAAGGGTGGTGACGTGATGAGGGGGAGGGGCAGGGTAGGGGCTAGTAATATATGGATTACGGAGCTTCCCAAGTAAGTAAACATTTAAATAAATAAAATCAATTTCGTTGAGTGCACTGCATCCCCAAATGCGATGCAGTGCGCGCAACGAAATTCGTTTTATTTCTTTAAATGTTTACTTACCTGTAAAACCATACATTACTACCCCCCACCCTGCCCCTACCCCTCCCCACGTCACCGCCCTGCAGGTACTCCCACTGCCGGCTGTGGCTGCCAGGAGGGTGAACTTTGATAGGCTGCAGGAGTGGTTCAAGCTTTAATTCTGAGAGATTGCTACTCCAGGGCACAGTCAGGGATGGCCGCTGAGTTGCAGGGCATCAGGAAGAGGGAGAACTTACATTAGATTCTGAGCCCAGGTAGCATGGGTGATGCCCATTCATGGTGCTGGTAGATCATAAGGATATCAGGGGTCAGTCAGTGAAAGGCCCTTTGTAATCCATTAGGTAAACCACAATGCTGACCTTGTGAGGCTGACCTTGGCTAAGGCAGTCCATGGGTCATCATCAGAGGAGGGCGGGGGAAGCCCAAAAGCTCAATAGCCCATAGGTTTATGGCTGGGCAGCTGGCAGCCCGGTCAGTCAGGAACTCCAGATAGCAGGGAGATCACAGTGAGTAGGACAGTGCGATCTGGCTATGTGCAGATGAGTTAAATCCAGTAATTACATTAAGATGTATTCAGACAGTATATCAGTGGGGCAAGCGGATGGTAGGCATTCCTCCTGGCCTTTCAATGAAGGTTCCGCAATGCCTCGAATGCAACTTTGCTCCTGTGTTTATATACATCAGAAGCAGTCAAAAAGTATTCAGTAACTGGCGGGGGCAGGAATGAGAATTAGAATTGGGTGCTGGGCTCCTCCTCACCTCAGTGGCAACAGAGGCCCCAGCACCTTCTCTCATAGTTATAAGGCCAGGTGGAAAGGGGGGCAAGTAGGGGGGTAGAAACTCCTCCTGGCTGTGCCAGGAAGGCTAATGTACCTTTTTGGCCAGAAAGACGGCAAAGGCAGGCAGGGAGATATCCCAGTCAGATGTTGGGTTACTTCTAGTATCCCTAGTAGTATTTTGGCTATGTTGGTGGTAACAGATGTCTTAGCGTCTGTTCCTCCAGCTGTACTCCCAGTGAAAAAGGGGGCAAAAAGAGGGTAGACACTTTCTCTGGCCTCCCCAGGGGGGCTGAAGAGCAGCGGCAGTTGTACTCCAATGTCTCGGGCCCCCTACTCCTCACCTCTGATTGGGAGTATGCTGCACCAGCGCTAGATCTGGCTCTGGTGCGCTGCAGTTATGGCCACATCATCTCCTCCAAGGGGCTACATAAGACTGTAGAATGCTGACTTACTGCCCGGGGCTACTGATAAGTATCCACTGGAGCTGGCATCCGAAACCAACTGCCACAAGCCCCAGGCACTCTTCCTGCAACCAAAGCTCCCAGAGAACCAGTACGGGTGACACGGGGAAGCAGGTCTATGAGCAACAAACAGGCCAGATCAACCGGAACCTGGACGTCAAAGGGGTAAGTAGAATCTTTCTCACTGCAGTTGCTCACACCAGGGCCAGGCTAATACAGGGATTTCCAGGGAGAGTTATCCGAAGCTCAGGATCCTCAGGGTCAAGACTGATTTGCATATAGCTGTATCTGAACTGAGGTGGCAAAGTGAGCTAAAGAACGATGATGGATTCAACCCAGATCTGTGACAGGGTGAGTGTCTGAAAAGATTCAGCGCTCCGTCCATCATCTCCTTGTGTTTGCTTTCTTCACTCTAAGGTGGCAGGGTATGCCCAGACATGGGTCCCTTGCTCACTTTGCCACTGGATTCAACCTAGCCTGGCTGATAAGGGCTGTTAGCCCGAAACCGGTCCCAGGATGCTTGTTTCTGGT
Organism: Lissotriton helveticus; assembly: GCF_964261635.1. Classification (NCBI taxonomy): domain Eukaryota; kingdom Metazoa; phylum Chordata; class Amphibia; order Caudata; family Salamandridae; genus Lissotriton; species Lissotriton helveticus. The sequence goes on along the minus strand of NC_136072.1, from coordinate 874,711,378 downwards.
CCTGGGAAGACATGCCTTGGCAGTTCGGTCTGGACTGTTCCCATGACGCACAGGGTCAAAACTGGTTTGTATATAGCTGTGTCTGAACTGGGGTGGCGAGGTGAGCTAAAGAACTATATTGGATTAAACCCAGATCTGTGACTAGGGGTGAGTGTCTGAAAAGTTTCAGCGCTCCGTTCATCATCTCCTTGTGTTTGCTTTGTTCGCCCTTAGTTGGCAAGGTATGCCCAGACATGGGTCCCTTGCTCACTTTGCCACTGTATTCAAGCTAGCCTGGCTGATGAAGGCTGTTAGCCTGAAACCAGTCCCAGGATGTTTGTTTCCAGTCCATGGAAGACATGGTTTGGCAGTTCGGTTTGGACCGTTCCCAGGAGGCACAGGGTCAGGACTGATTTGTATATAGCTGTGTCTGAACTGGGGTTGCGAAGTGAGCCAAAGAATGATGATGGATTCAACCCAGATATGTGACTGGGGGTGAGTGTGTGAAAAGTGTCAGCGCTCCGTCGATCCTCTCCTTGTGTTTGCTTTATAGTGATTGGTTTACGAAAAAGAATAGTAAATGAACAATCATAGAAGTACTCCTTGAATGGGTGTTAATTTAGTACTTTTAGGACTACGCAAACATTTGCAGCAGTGGTCTTGAAAAGCTGCTCCAGTACCAGGTTTCGAGGCATACTACTGGCAATCAAACATCCAAAAGGTGATGGGATGAATGCTTGCTAATATTCTAATCACTGGCAATAGTTATGAACTGCATCGTTTTCACCCACTGTGTCTCTCGTAACAAAGGCCCACCTCTTGGAATTCATTACTGACCTTGCTCCTCATTGAAATAGCCAAGTCCAAAATTTGGTCATCTCACCCCTGCAACCTTCTTTTTTTTGTTGGAAATTTGAGACTCACCCCAGATTCTCATTAAATAAGATACACCCTTGTCTGGGTACCGTCCTTCACATGTGACCTGGCTCAATGCTGAGGAATTGTTAATTTAACGTTATATTAACAGCTATTTTATTGAATTTGGTTAAATGTAAACTTGATCAACAATAGGTTCAGATCACATCTTCAAACTATTATAAATGATACATATATGTTACCACCTGCATTTATTTTAGTTGTGTGCACAAGATGATAATAGCCTATTATATAATAAATATTAAAAGCATAGCCAACAGTGCTGGCAGCACAGTCAGTGGTTCGCGACTGCTGCCATTTATTTGCAAGATGCATCTTATCTCACTGAATTACGCAAATACTGAGCACACTATTTGGTTTTACTTCTTGAAGCTGGCGAAACGCTTTCCAATAATATCCTTGTTTCATTTATTCAAACGTCGCTTTAAATCTAACAATTCCCTCGTTTATTTCCAGGAAGCCCAGGGCGGTATTCCATCTAATAGTTTTCCGATCAGGCTTCACTTTGACTTTACATGCTTTCTATTAGCGTGGTCCTACTTAACAACAAACAGCAGGTCCTGTCATGCTTAATTTAATTCCTTCTGGCCCATGTAAAAGCAAAACATTCTGATATCCGATGAAAACATTTATTTGTTAGTATCTCAAACTAAATATTTGGAACAACGTCCTGTTCAAAGCAGTTTCCCGATTAGTTTACAGCCAGAGCACATAGTATCCGTTTTGCTGAAATAAACAAAATATAAAATCTATTGCTCCGTTAATCTGTCGATATGTGAAAAAAAATCAATAACTTGAGAGCTTAAACGGATTGTCTGATATATATAGATTTCTATGAATGAGTTGCTACAGTATTGCATGTTTAGTCAGGGAGAATATGAGGCAAACATCTACAATTTCAAGACTACTCACTTCATTTGCTCCCAAGGGCCTGACAAAGAATTTGGCGGTCTGTGGACTGCCGTACCGGCGGTGCGGCTGCAGTGAGCTCGGTAGTCCAACCGCCCTATAACGAGTTCAGTGTTATGGCAGTCGTTGGGCAGTCCAATAAGGCTGTGTGAGGATTGGAACAGAAGGGAGAGCACGTGCCAAATTATAAGTCTCCTCACAGCTGGCGGGTGCGTGGTAGTCCAACCACGGAATATGAGATGGTGGAAAGTGAGGGATATAAGGATGAAACTCACCTCCATTCACCTCCACACATCCTCTGCGACATAGAGTCTATTCTACCTGTCATGCCGCTGCTCTACCTTCTCGACTACATCCAAAACAGACACCCTCAGGGACGAAATATCCGGTAAGTCATGCAAACACAAGTTGCCATTGAAACCTCTGCAAAACAATGCCTTGTCGTGGACCAGGCAAGAGAGGTGGAGTCCCCAATGATTGCACACTTATATAGTGTCCCTGTCTGGGAACGTTACTTAATGATATGCCTCAACAAAGCTGTAGGATGCCATCCAAGGCCCAAACATTGATACCATACAAGCACACATCACACAAATGGACTTGTGTCAGCATTTCCTTCAAAGTGAGAGTGATATCTGCTTTCATATGTGTACCTGAACACAACCTCCTCCACTACATCACATCTATCAATCTCTGTCACACATAACAGTTGACATTTCTTACTTATATGCCATGGCAATACTTAACTTCACTAGTCATGAAGCACACCATTTTTCAAGTCATTTGAAAGTCAGGTTGAATTGACCACAATTAACAAAAGGATTTATGATTCTATCTCAGACCAAGATGCCTCAGTGAGTAGTACATGATCACAATGCACACATCCCTGCTCCCATCATGAGGTCAAAGTAACATCAGTGTGGATGTGTTCTCGAGCTTAAACACACCGTCTTAGCTACAACTCTGAAGTCTACTTTCACACATATCCCACATTAAAAGACAATGTCACTGTGGAATAATATAGAAGCAGCGGGTGAAACATTCTACAGTCACAAGGGAAAATCTCTTTGCAGGCCTCTGTCAGGGGGAAGCCTCAAATGCTGGGGCACTGTTGCACACTACATATGTTCATGTCAGACTAACAACATGTGCACTGGACCATTTGTGAGGTTAAAATAACATAAGTGTATATGTGTTCCCAAACTTAAGCACACCTTCTAAGCTACAACTCTGAAGTCGACTCTCACACATATCCAACAATAAAAAGCAATGTCACTCTGTGGGATTATATAGAAACAGCGCATGAAACATTCTAAGGTCACAATGGAAAATCTCTTTGCAGGATACCTGGGCCTCTGTCAGGGGGAAGCCTCAAAGGCTGTAGCACTGGTGCACACTGCGTCCTGTTCATGTCAGTCTAACAACATGTGCACAGGATCTGTGAACTGAAGTATATCTAGGGCAACCAGAAGCCAAGTGCCAAGCGTGTGTTGGCCAATGGGGAGGTGCAACTTATGAAAGCAAACGCAGTACTTACAGCATGTGGAACACTGCTAGATGAAGTGGCTCGATGGTGCCCACTGCAAAATGGACACATGTCCATGCAGAACTACACAAATCAATGTGTTAATACACAAATATCCAATTAAAACACCTCAAACACATACCCAAAGTACATCATTTGAAGTAGGGCAAGCTCAATTATGTTGACAGTGGCCAGGCCAAGATGTAATACTTACCTCATAATGTGTCACCCAATGCTATGTCTGCCCCATCTGGATGTCAACCCACACCAACATCGGGTTCACCCTATCTCCTAAATGTCAGGGTGGGCTCGACCATGTTCAAGGGAGCACTTAAGAAGACAGGGTGTACGGTGGCTTAACTTTAAAGATAAAATTCCACTCCCACCCTAAAAGTATCCTTTATTAGAAGAGTGGGAGGGAAGAGTAAAAATATATATGTAGGGATATGAGGATGTGATGGTCCTATGACCCAGAATACCAACATGTTTAAGCCGTGTTCTATCAGTCTATATAAGGTCCAGGTCTTTCATCAGGGTGGGTAGCGAAGAGGTCACTCCCCCGAAGACGTGACTAATATACTTGTTAAGGTTAGCATGCAATTAGCATGCAAAATGTAAAGAAGTTACTTGCAGCTGTTAGGAATTACCTGTAACAAGAAAGAGATATAATGTATGTACCATTAAGTGAAAGTGCAGATGCAGCCATACCAGATGTGGAAACCAGGAATAGTGATTCATCTCTGTTTAGTCTTAAAAATCGCTTAAGTGTTTTAACTCATAGAGGCATATATGCACAGGATTATGCCCAATTCGGTCATATCAATTTATACATACACAAGTGCATACACTCATCACTGTGTACTTACAGCCACTGTTGTTTTGGAACTGCTGGGTGCCTTCATATATAGTTAGTACAGTCACACATCGATAGATATCTGCCGGCTACATCACCTTCCCATTTCATAACCAGCAATGGGGTCATGTCTCACGTACACACTAATCAGTCTAACATGCGTGACTATAAAAATAGCAAAGTATGTTATACAATATATTGCAAGTGGTGGGGGAACCACTCACCCAATCAAAATGGGACATGTGTTCCCACGGGGGCATGAGAAGAAGGCCTTGTAGTCACACTCTTGGTAACGGGCAACAGAAAAAAGGTAGAGACTGCCGTCAGTCATTATAATTTAGAATTATTGTTTTCTTCTCATCGGGGCAGAGAAACTGTAGAGTGCAGAGAATTATGCAGTGTGTGCGCAGCTTTTTGGTAAAGAACGACTTACTTAATCAAAAGTCCCATCCCTTCTATAAACCTACATTCAGCTCTGCTCCCACGCTTGCGGATGAGCGACTGAAAGAGGCTTCGAACTTTTAAATACTCGTTTGTGACTGGGCTGATCTGCAGATTGGTACTCACAAGCAGCCTTGCTTCCGGAAAAAGCTCTACCCACAATGTTGTGTGCAGTGCTCATACATCGAGGATAGGGTCTCATCTAGGAGAGGGGGCCGGCTTACATGGTTGCCTAGCAATGCTCTGCGTGGTTAAGAGACTCACGAATGTGTGGGACAATCCTCGCTTTGAGATAGGGCTGGCCTGGCATGCCAATTGCTGCACGCCGCTGTATCCGTCATTTCCCAAATTTTGTATGCATCTAGTGAGGGGAATTGTGGTCAAAGTAGTCGCCATTTGGAGTTGGCCCAGCCAGTTGTCGAGGGTGTGTAGTAATTTGGTAAATAAGGAACTCAGTTTATTGGGTTTACTTGTGAGAATCTCTTGATGTAAATATATATTTTTTTTGTCTGTTTGTGGACAGCTATGGAGTCCACATATATCTACATAAAGGTGTCTCAGAAGGTTTATTTTCTTTAAAAAAAGGGGTGTTATTTGATTATGTAAATGAGAGACTTATTTGGTTTCTCGGTGGACTCTGCTTGGAATAAACATAAATTGGTTGTCTGTTTGAGGACAAGTAAAGGTGTCTACATACATGCAAATAGAAGGTTCCAAACTGTTCAAACAGGGTGTTGACTAATTTCATAAATAGGATACTCATGTCATTGAGTTTCGCTGTGAGTACTGCATGATATACATATATTTTCATTGTCTATTTGCAGAGAAGCAAAGATGTCTTACCATATCATGTGTGTAAGCACATCATGTCAGTTCATAACTGGACGGAAATCCTGCACATCAGGATAAATTGTTCAGCTGATTGCAAGAAATATAATCATTTAGTCCTCTTATAAGTGTCTGCAATCTGTACACCCAATGCTGTAGGAACCCGGAATAGTGATTCATCTCAGCATAGTCCCAAAAATAGACTTCAGTGTTTTTACTCATAGAGGAATATATGCAGAGGATTACCCCCTATTTGGTGGTCCCAATTTCTACATACACACATGAATATTTTCATCATTCTGTTCTTACAGTCACTATAGTGGTGGTTTTGTTATATGCCTCCATATTTAGTTAGCACAGTCACACATCGATAAATATCTGCCCTGTACATCATCTTTCCATTTCACAACCTGCAAGGGGCTCATGTCTCACTTACAAACTAATCAGTCTATCATGCATGAGTATAGATCAGTCTATCATGCATGAGTATAGAAATAACAAGGTATATTATACAATATATTGCAAGTGGTGGGGAAACCACTCACCTAGTTGAAATTGGACATGTGTTCCCACAGGGCCATGAGAAGAAGGTGTTGTAGTCACACTCTGGCTAAAGGGCTACAGAAAAAGGTAGAGTCTGTTGTAGGTCATTATATAATTTAGCATTATTGTTTTCTTCTCATCGAGACCCAGCTTTTTGGTTAAGAATGACTAACTTCATCGAAGGTCCCATTCCCTTCTATCAACCTGTATTCGGCTCTGTATTTGGCTCTGCTCCCCTGCTTGCGATGAGCAACAGATTCAAGCTTTCAAATACTCGTTTGTGACCGGACCAATACGCAGATTGGTGCTCGCAAGCAGCCTCGCTTCTAGGAGATGCTCCACCCACAATTCTTTGTGCAGTGTTCATACATTGAGGGAAAGGGCTTGTCTGGGGACAGGGGGCCTAGGAAAGATCTGCATGGTTAACACTGGCTGAATACCAGAGCGTGCTATGATGAACTGTGTATGTACAGAGAGACTCATGCATGTGTGGGACAATCCTCGCTTTGGGAGAGGGCTGGCCCGGCATGTCCATTGCTACACACTGCTGTGTCCACCATTTGCCAAATTATGTATGTATCTAGCGAGGAGAGTTGTGTTCAACATACTTGTCATCCGGAGGTGTCCCAACCAGTTGACAAGGGTGTGTATTGATTTAGTAAATAATGAACTCTTTCTATTGGATTTACGCGTGAGAATCACTTGTAAATATATTTTTTGTCTTTTTGTGGACAGCTAAGGAGTCCACATATATCCACAAAAAGCTGTCTCTAAAAGTTTTTTTAAAAAGGGTGTTATTTGATTATTACACGTTTTCTGTTAAAGTCTTTACAGTATACAAGTGTTTCCACCTTACATCATTCATACAATCACAAGAAATTTCAATTCCTCTTAATCAGGGTTGTTGTTGGTGTTGTTTATTTCTGGAGACGTCACAGCCGACACGTGTTTCGTCGTTAAGGGAATGTAACCCACGACTTTCTCTAGGCTATTCTCCGCAATGTTGTTCTTTGTTATCTGAGGTGATATTTCCAACCCTCAAAGGGGTTCTGTTCGGGGACTTAATTCGTGGATTGCACTTTCATAAGTGTTGTAACCGGAGTGTCGGTTATTGGCTCAAGCAGCTGCAAGCAGCTTCGCGCTGGTAACTTCGAGTTAGAAGTTCCATCCCCACTGCCGTTTCAATGTTGCAATGAGCCAATAACCGACACTCCGGTTACAACACTTATGAACGTGCAATCCACGAATTAAGTCCCCGAACAGAACCCCTTTGAGGGTTGGAAATATCACCTCAGATAACAAAGAACAACATTGCGGAAAATAGCCTAGAGAAAGTCGTGGGTTACATTCCCTTAATGACGAAACAAGTGTCGGCTGTGACGTCTCCAGAAATAAACAACACCAACAACAACCCTGATTAAGAGGAAATGAAATTTCTTGTGATTGTATGAATGATGTATGGTGAAAACACTTGTATACTGTAAAGACTTTAACAGAAAACGTGTGCTAAGGAGCATTTAGCAACCCTGTGGCTTTTGCCGAACTAGAAGAGGGAAGTGGTTCTCTTCCCCTTGTAGCACCGTAACTTATCATAAAAGACTTACCTAAATTCAAGAAAGGTGAACATTCCCTTGTGGTGCCAGAACCTAGTCAAATACCACAAGCCGAACTAGAAATTTTATTTGATTATGTAAATGAGAGACTTATTTGGCTTCTCGGTGGCTACTGCTTGGTATTAATATTAATTAGTTCTCTGTTTGAGGACAAGTAAAGGTGTCTACGTAAATTTCTATAGAAGTTTCCAAACCTTAAAACAGGGTGTTGATTCCAAGGGGGTCATTGTGGTATAGCTAACTCCAAGAGCATACTCTGACGACTAGAGAACTGGACAGCATCAGTACATTGACTGGACACCTGCTCATTGCAGGACACATACACAGCACAAACTCTGAGCCTATGAATATCCAACACCCTTCACCAGGAAGTTTTAATGCGTGTCAGATGGCACCAACAGAACACGTGCACTAAAAATGTGCATGCCACACAGGAATGGTATGTGCCTAAACAAACTTCACAATAATGATGTGAAGTACAAAGAGTCAAGTGCTTCACTGTACATTATATTATGTGCAATTTTGGGACACCAACATCTTCCATTTCCACATCATATGACACACTGGACACTCAAGCAATATCATAGTCTTTGAGACAGGAAGCAATGCAGACTAACTGAGTGGAGTAAGCATGTGAGGAGCTTACCTGCTCCTCTGGTGAGCCGTAGAGCTGTCCATCCAGGGGGGGAGGACCTTTTCACCAGCTTCTCAAGCTCCTCTGGACAAAAGGCTAGGGCCCTTCACCCTTTGACATTGGACATGATAGCTCCCAGAGATGGCAAACAGCAGCTGCAGTTGAGGAGGTGTGGATCACATCGGTGTCAGTAGGCAAGTGAAGAGTTCAGCCCACCACGTCGTTCAAGTATACCATATAGGTGATCTACGGCATGCATTGACACCGCCATTGAACTGCAACATTCAAAATCATCAATGAAACCCTACGGCTGTATCTGCCATAGTCAACCCCGCCTACCGCATGGTCTACTGCTGGTGGCGCTAGCCGAGTATTGAATGTCTGGTATGCGATGTGATATTGGTGGTAGACTGTGGAATATACCTTATATAATTGACAGCATCACAACTGCAACCATGTGTTAACATGTCTACAGGGGGTGTTGTGCAAATCTCTCGAACTACTAGTTCACAAACTGGAATCATTAGCACTCCTTCTGATGTCCCACCATTTCTGCTGTCAGTGTTATCATGGTGATTATGTTAAGAATGGGGTGCAAAGACACAATTGAAGTACGTCCAATGTGTACCTCACTGAAAATCACAAATCTGGAGGCCAGAAATATCATTTAATTGGATTCAAATATTTCTGTTAGTAAAAAAGTGGATGGATATGTCATGCTTACATATCCAGAACTGTGTCTGCACCTGATGGAAATCGTTTTTTGCCTCACAAAAATCACTGTGGACACAATGATCTCTGTCTAAATATGGGTGATCAGAATGCAGAAAACTTCGCTCATTAGGTATATGCTAGGTCTCACGGTCCCTGCCATTTCCAGAACTTAAACCATTGAATTAAAAGATGTCAGTAAGTAGTATACCACTTTAAGTGAGTACCCATACAGAAGAGCACCCATCCCACCATGGGGGTACCTGACAGCCTGAGTGACTGGGCCACAGTTATTGATGCACAGGCCTCAAAATCCCTATGTACACAGTAGCAGTAGCGTGATTGTTAATCATGGACAGACATAGTCCTTACCAACAGTCAGACTAAATATGGAATTGTGGAAGTGCTTGTAGGATCATCAACCACAGCAGTATGTGAATGTGTGTGACAGGAACAAGGCATATTTGAAAGATCAACACACTTGGACATATGCCCATAACAACTCATACCAACACGAGGCTTGCATATATACATCTATGTGAGCTGTTCTAACTCAGTCAGTTAAACACACCTAACATATCATCTCCAAAATACACCATTACAAGATATTTAGGCCAATTGTGGCTGAGAATGTGCAAGAGTAGTCAAAGACCCTCCATATGACCTCCCACCCCAATCCATGTTATCCAACATCTCCATCCATGGTACTGTTGGCCATTTTCTGTGGGATACCATCACCTGTGAATTTTACTGGGGCACTATTATCTCTGATAATGGCACATCAAAAATCATGTAGGAGACCTAAATGTAGTGACACATCACACACACAATGACAAATTAACATTTAGATACGAAACAGTGGCAGGACTCATGTGTATGAAAATAACTATACATTTTTACTCATCAGGCCATTGGTCAATCTACTACATAGGAGGTGTGGGCAGGTGCCCAATATATTTGCCACCTATTTTGCCTACAAAACACAGCCAGGGGAACCTCCCCAGGAAAGGGCATCTGCCGGGCATGCCAGGCACCTCAAGGCTCTCATTTGGGAGAGGGGCTTGTGGTTGGAAGAGAGGGCTTGGGCTTGGGTCGGGGGCTTGCACTTGGGAAAGAGGACTTGGGAGTGAGGGCTTGCATTTGAGAAGGGGTCTTGGGCTTGGGAGGGAGCTTTGTGCTTGGGAATGTTAGTCTTTGCTCTGGGAGTGGTTTTCTTGGGTCTGCGATGGGGCTTTGCCTTCTCCTCCTATGGGTGGTAGATGTTGGAGGGTTGGCACTTGAGGGGATAGGGATGAGGATGGTGTTGGGGAAAGGGGGCCTGGAGGGATAGTGACACAGGGCAAAGTCCAATAGAAATGATGTATTGGTCATGGGTAAAGGGTGTGAGTTAATCATAGATGGAGTTGGGTTAGGAGGTAGAGGGAGTGAACATGTCTTCAGTAGGTGGCTCAATGAGAGTTCATGTGTTATTTCTGGACTGATGGTGGGTGATGTAGATGGGTGTGTAGGTGCAGGTGTGCTCTCTGGACATGTAATGGGTGGTGTTGATAGTTGTGAGCTGCATATGTCTGATTGGGGTGTGCATACACATGCATGTGTTTGCTTAGGACAGGCAGAGGAAGAGGGTCTGCGGATGGGGTAGAGGAAGGATGAGTTAAAGACTGCCATTAATGAGAAGGCCAGAGCCTGAAAAGATCCCTGTGGTGCACACTTACCTCTATGAATGCAATCTAGGTAGGCAATATGCCTGGGCGTAGGACTATGCTACGCTCGTGTAGTTTGAATAGTTTTCGCAACTACGCGGTACATGAATTGCACGTAGCACAGTGCAAAAATGCGTAGCGTAGCAGGAATTTTATGCTTGCTCTCGGTCCTCAACGTGAAGTTGGTGACCGCGAGCGAGCAAAATAACGTCCCAGCGAGACTTTTTCCTAGTTCACGATCAGCAACATCAAGTTGCCTATCGTGAGCGTGAAAAATAAACCTCCTGGCCAGATTCTCAATGCGGGGAGGTCAGGTTTCTCATTGCGTGTGGTCACGTATGCTTGTGACCGCTCACGATGAGAAACCACCAGTCCACATTAAGAAAGCTGCCGTTTGAGTACAAATCTGCTCGAGTGGCAGAGGACGACCCCTTGTACGGTGCAAGATGTGGTTAGCACTGATTGCACAGTGTGGACAAGCATATGGCACTGTGCAATCAGTGCGAACCACATTTTTGCACAATGCACTATGCAGTTTGCGTAGCTACGCGTAGCTCACGTAGTGCGAAGTGCACTTCACGTAGCTACGCGTAGTGCTACTTCGCAAACTACGCCCAGGGTTAGTAGGCAACCATCTGAGCCCATTGGCAGCCCACATTTTGGATGGCATTGAACAGTGCAGTCTGCCTAATAGAGATCTGTTTCAGGAGGTTAATATCCTCCTCACCAAGGACTCCTGGGGGCACAGGGGCAGAGGAGCCTGGAGCAGAGGTGATGGCTCCCCTCTTAGGAGCGGGCCTGATCAATTGGGTGGGGAGCAGCAGTGAAGGTGGATATAAAACGGGGGATGGTGGACAATGAAAGCATAGCACCAGGATTGGTGGTGTCTGCCACCACCAGGGAAGGGCCACAGTAGTCTGACTCAGTGGATACAGTAGTGTCGTCAGGGTCCTCTGTGGAACTCCCCTCGCCCTCTTGGCCAGAGGATCCATCAGGTATCAGTGTCCCAACCATACCTACTTGGGCCAGCTGCTTCTCCAATGTCCGGGCCGTGTCTCCTCAGCTTGCCTGGGTAGATGCTGAAAGGAGAAATCAGACTGGCTACAATTTGCAGCGTTGACACACATGATGAACAGCTCAGTGCACATAGCTATTTTGCTGTTATCAACCCATATACTAGGATGGCGTGATTAACCAAAACCTTACTAGTAGCACATGTATGTAAGCAAGATGAGTTTGAAACAGTTGCACACAATGATGTATTGGCCACAGTCTGCTACTATAGCATAAGTCACTTTGTCACAACTCAAATGTATGTTGCAGGGTATGACTTTGCCCTGTATACCTTGGCCGTTTTCACATACTACAGTAACCATGTGACATCACCTACCATGGACATGCTTTCAGCAGTCCTACCCATTCCACACAAAGACCTGCTACAGCCACTAATCATTTTTTAAACCCAATTTCCTATGCACTGTTGTGATGTGAGCCTGATACAGGTATCTCACAGCAACATGTGTGATATCAAGAAGAATAAGGCAAAGAAATTGTCCAGTCTAAATATTCAAACAGCCATGTTCACATTAATCATATGCTCTCTGTCACAACACATCTACATTTTGAATGAAAGTCTAGGAAAAGTTATGTATCATGTGTGTTCACACCAAAGTATCCTGGGGAAAATGTGGCAAATCTTTGTTTGAGATGTCATCACATACATCCATATGACCTGACACCACCCAGGCCTAGTGACATTCCCACTCTATTTTGCTATGCTCATCAAAGCCAATTCTCAGGGCATATTATATAGCTGTTACAACAGGTAAGAGTGATGCGACACAGGTAATGTCATGTTCATGTAGTGTATTTACAGTTGTAGACAATATGGAAGGGACACCACGGCACAAAAATGTTTTTCAATTACAAATATTCCAATGTGTTGTTAAAAGTACACACCCACATATAACTCCAACAAGTCTGATTGACAACACTTGCTGCATGTCAGCAGGCAGTTATATTTCCTCTTTATTTCCACATGGGCATTTCACACAAATAGTAAACAACAATAAGGGAGTTACACCTGGGGGATACACCCAACCTCAGTAGAGGCGAGTCTGTGTGTTAGCCACAATCCAAAGAAAGGACGTCCTTTGTCCTTAAGAAGACCCCTCACTCACCAACCTAGTTGGTGACATGCTTCATCATCGGGGTCCCACCCAGACAGCTGAATGCCATCCAGGTGTGCTGCGACACCTGATTACAGTGTAGCTGGTTTTATTTCTTTTATGTGTGTAAGGGAAGAACTAAGTGTTATTAAAAATATCCAGAACTGCCCACTTACGTGGTTTATTCTGGGGTGTAACGGATATAGTTAAAAGAAATAGGCACCTGTTGCCCAATTAGGAGAGCTGTCGGTGAAAAAACTATATGGCGTGTGGGATAAAAAGGTCTACATGTTTCTACCTATGTGTCAAATTAACAGGTATTCGTCAGGACCGTGGGGTACCTTCGGGACGGTATGCGCACGCTAAGGCGCACCCTATCCTCGTAGGTAGCAGTAGGAGAAACAAAATGAATCTCCAAAAACTGGTTTCTTCTTTACTCTGTTGAAAAAACCTGTTGAGAAAAATGAGGGAAAAAGGGTTGTGGATAACGAACATATACATATATAAAAACATACAGAACACACAATCGGTGAGTGGTGATGTTCATCAACATTCATCATAAACTTGATGTGAGGGACGTGTGAGATAAGTCCCAATAATGCCACATACCACATGGTGGCACACCCAATGTATCTATGATACTCAAATCACTTGGTGTCAGTGCTAGTTATGGGAAAGGCACTGGACACGTAATGGCGAAGTGCTGGGTGTTTGTGTCTCAGTGGCTGAGAAACAGCGGAGTCGTCGTGCAAGTGAAGGCGACTACGCAGGATTAAAATAACAAATAGGTACGTGAGATAAAAAACTAATTCTGGACCTGATACAACGACCACACGTGGAGCAACGGTGCCTGGTAGTGGTTAGCATGCATGAGTATAGTGAACGAAAGTTCAGGCTGATCATCTTACTAGGAGCTTTATATTCAATGCTCCATGAGCCACTCCGGGACTGGTGTTTTTCTCGTTACGATCTAAGTAGACAGTAACAATACAGGGTATTGGCGATAATGAAACTCTGATCCATAGAGGCTTAAGGCGTCACCGTAAAGGAACAATCTTACTTGTAAGAGGAAAATGAGGCGCCGTTTGCACCTACACCGTCACCGCGAGTGCTCCGTGGGTTACTGAGCTGCGGAGCTGGCGTGGTAAATGAGCGTGCCGTTTCCGGGTTGGGCGTGGTTGGACGGGTAGGGCGTGATCGGCGCTGGGCGTGTGGGCGGTTGAATGGCCAATAGGAAGGGGTGCTCATGGGGGTATGAACAGTTAAACGTCACTATACGTTCTGCCAAACAGAGAGCACACCCTGCTGTCAACAGCGTCATTCAGTAGATGGGAATTAAAGTGCTAGTACTTGTTTATTTCGATAGCCTCGTAACAATGGCTATTTAGTCGAGTGCAAATCGAGACAACACAGGGGTTTAGTAAATGTGACCAACATCTTATGAAAACGAATGTGACCCAAGTTAGCAGGGGGATAAAGGGAAGGGATAATCTAGTGCCATAGTATTGCAGCCAAGTCAGTTTACAAATCATGCAGCAAATCAAGAGACATACAGAAAATTGCACAGATCAGTCGTGGAAGTGTTAGTTTTTCACTGAATTCCAAGGGATATTGTCGTTCAGGCCCAACTTGTGAGTGGCCAGTCTATAAACCCAACGCTGTTCCTTTTCGAAGAGATTGGACTCCTTTTCAACTTTTTCAATAATGGTCCATTTAAAGTCATTGGGGCCATGTTTCATAGACAGAAAATGTTCTGTGAGTTTAGTCATTGTTTTTTGGCAGCGGATCGTGCTACGATGTTCGCATATGCGTTGCTTGATCTTCTTACTGGTCATACCCACATATCTAAGGTTGCATGGGCAAGTAATAAGGTACACCACCTACGAGCTATTGCAATTGGTGTGGGATCTGATGGTCCAGATCTTGCCTTCCTCCAGCAGTAGTGTCTTGGTGTTCTCTGTTAGAGGGCAGACACTGCAATTCCCGCATTTGTAGTGTCCCACAACCTTCGGTAGGCCCCATGCGTTGAGCACTGTAGGTTCTTCTTCAGCTTGTCTCTTAGGTCTGGTATTCACTAAACTGTCGCGTATACTCCTTGCTCTTTTGTAGGCAAATAAGGGTTTTTCCCATTTCAGATTGCCGGTGTTAATGATCTTCCAATATTTATTGATAGATTTCGACATTAGGTTAGACGCGGTGCAAAAAGTGGTCACACATGTCAGAGGTGTGTCTGTTTGTTCTCTGGTAATGTCCTCCAGGAGTGCCTCTCGCGACTGGTTCCTCGCACGTTTTTGGCACTTATTCAGGATGTTGTCTGGGTAGCCCCTTGCTTGGAGTTTGTTGGTTAGATCTCCTGCTTGTTTACGGTAGTCACTGAGATTACTACAATTCCTCCTGATCCTTAAATATTGACCATAGGGCAGATTCTCTCTCAGTGGTCTAGGATGGAAACTCTCGAATCGTAAGAGATTGTTCTTAGCCGTAGGTTTAAAATGGGTCTTTGTTTCCAAGTGTCTTCCCTCCTTTGTGATTGTTAGATCAAGAAAAGTCAGAGTAGTGGGGTCTTGTGTGTATGTGAATTTTAGGTTGTAGTCCAGGGTATTGATCCACTCGAAGAACTCAAGCAGCGTTTCTTCTGGCCCTTGCCATATCGTCAGGACATCATCTATATAGCGCTTCCAGAGAAGGATATGTGACGAAAATGGATTCTGGTTATTTAAGATGAATTTCTCCTCAAAGTAGTACACATACAAACCTGCCACGCTAGGAGCAAATGTGCTTCCCATCGAGGTCCCACCTATTTGGAGGTACAGGGTACCCTCGAACTCAAAGTAGTTCTTTTAGCACATTCAAGAATAAAGTTCCTTGGAGTTCTGTGAGTCCAAACCTCTTTTTCCAGTGCTCTTTCTAGTACCTTCAGAGTGTCATCCTGAGGTATGCTCGTGTAGAGGCTCTCTATGTCGAGACTGACTAGTATGGTATTCTCGTCAATTGTCAATTGGTTCAACAATTGTAGGACATTTTTGGTATCCTTCAAGTATGTAGGAGTTTTTTGGACTAGAGGCCTCAAAAATACATCACAGAATTTTGATAAAGGTTCTAGGACCGATCCAATGCCTGAAACAATAGGTCTGCCAGGTGGGGGATGTTTGTTCTTATGCATCTTAGGGAGTATGTAGAAATAGGGAATCTTCCCTTCATTGTTACACAAATAGTCTGCCTCTTGTTTAGTAATAAAACCTCTTTCCTCACCATGATCAATGAGTGACTTGATTTCATTTTTTAGTTCATGAGTGGGGTCATAGGTCAGTTGTCGATAGTTATGTATATCGCCAAGTAGGCGGAGGCATTCAGCTCTATACATAGTGGTGTCCAGTACAACAACACCTCCACCTTTATCCGCTGGTTTGATAGTAATGGTATCGCAATGTTTTAGTTCTTCCAAAGCACGCCTTTCCAGTTTGGTCAGGTTGGTGAATGGTTCCCTAGGTTCTAAGGTTTTGATATCATTAAATACAGCTTGTTCGAAGGCGGAAAGTTCCACCGGTGTCATGTGAGGAGGAGGGGTAAACGTTGACTTCATTCGTAATCCAGTCTCATTGCGATCTTGATTCTCATTGTTGTTAGTATTTTTTCCATTTTTTTCAAAGAAAGCTTTTAGTTTCAATTTTCTGAAGAAACCAGCTAATTCGCAATGGATATTAAATTTATCGAATCTTTGTGTAGGGACAAACCCTAGTCCTTTGTTAAGGACTAGTGTTTCAGTGGTTGAAAGGGGTCTGGTAGCCAGATTAGTCACTAGTTCTAAGTGTTGCTCGGTCCCGCTTGTTGATTCTTGCTCCTGGTGTGGTTTGTGATGGGATCCTCCGGTGCCCAATGTACTTGGGCCCCTCCCACTCCTCCTCTGTTTCTTCCCCTGCCTCTTCCGCCCCTCCATAAAAAAGGCCGGTAGTTGTTGGGTGGGGGTGGTTGGTGTTGAAAGGGTGGTTGCCAACCATACATCGGGTATGGTGGGGGGTGGAATGGTGGTTGGTATCCTTGCATCATTGGGTTGAACTGCGGCCAGTTGCTTTGTTGTGCAGTTCTCCCTCTCCCTTTGCCCCGTTGTTTGTAACTTCCAGTACTGGAGGTACTTGAATTGCTGCTCACAGAGCTATTACTCGGGGAAACTGGTGTTGGATCCGTTTTATTCGGTGCTGTGTACTCAGGATCAGAGTAGGGATAGGTTTTTACGAAGGAGAATTTCTTTAAGTCCTTCTGGAACTTTGATACTTTTTGTTGGGTGAGATTCTCCTTATATTCATTAATCTCTTTATTCAGTTCCTCTACTTTTTTCTTATAGCCAGTGATAGAGGCCTTTATTACTCCTTCAGTGACTTGAATTTCCACCAGGATCCTTTCGGACAGTCGTACCGCAGTTTTTAGGATTAACATGATCCAGTCATGTGTGCAATGCCACGCTATTAAAGCCCAATCTTTTCTGAAAGTGGCGTCTTCTAAAAAAATATGTGGGGCGTTATATATGTATATGTTCGTTATCCACAACCCTTTTTCCCTCATTTTTCTCAACAGGTTTTTTCAACAGACTAAAGAAGAAACCAGTTTTTGGAGATTCATTTTGTTTCTCCTACTGCTACCTACGAGGATAGGGTGCGCCTTAGCGTGCGCATACCGTCCCGAAGGTACCCCACGGTCCTGACGAATACCTGTTAATTTGACACATAGGTAGAAACATGTAGACCTTTTTATCCCACACGCCATATAGTTTTTTCACCGACAGCTCTCCTAATTGGGCAACAGGTGCCTCCTTCTTTTAACTATATCCGTTTCACCCCAGAATAAACCACGTAAGTGGGCAGTTCCGGATATTTTTAATAACACTTAGTTCTTCCCTTACACACATAAAAGAAATAAAACCAGCTCCACTGTAATCAGGTGTCGCAGCACACCTGGATGGCATTCGGCTGCCCGGGTGGGACCCCGATGATGAAGCATGTCACCAACTAGGTTGGTGAGTGAGGGGTCTTCTTAAGGACAAAGGACGTCCTTTCTTTGGATTGTGGCTAACACACAGACTCGCCTCTACTGAGGTTGGGTGTATCCCCCAGGTGTAACTCCCTTATTGTTGTTTACTGATATATCTAAGGGGACAGGGAGTCCCTCTCCTGCCTTCTTAGGCGAATACCCTTTCTCTCCTTACTGATAATCCATTTCACACAAATGTCACCTGACACCTCATCAGCATGTGACATCGCATTGTGAATTAGTACTATCAGCCCTCCTACCATGTATTAAAATGAGCTTCACAAAACTATGTAAATGGGTATGTGAGGCACAGCCACCAATGTCCACACACCCCTGTCTGCATTGAGACATGACATATATGCACATCAGCAGGCACAAAAGTCCTTCTCACCTTGGCTCACATATTAATTTGTGATGGACATAGATGTTATACTATGCAGGGATTTTCCACCATCATCTCCCCCTCCCTGTGTTCCCAGGCTGACCAGATAGGCCAGGACAGTCATCAATGTCCACCGGTTTAGAAGCATTTGCATGACGAGGACTTTATCTTAGTCCTGGGTTGTAGAGGGACTCTGGTGTCTTTCCTTCCTCTGTTCAGATGCAGTGGTAGATTCACATGTTGAGAAATGAGAAACATGATCAATGGTCAAATGGAGGTATGTATATTGAACATTTTTGTGTTTGGTTACTGTGGAGCTAGAATTGATGAATGGAAATGAATTATTCCTTCAGGCAGCGATCTGTAGGTAGTTTCATTTGGTTACTAGACATTAGGTATCACACTATCTATCTATCTGATTTTATCCACTAATTGGATCGACTGGTATTTATTCTTTGGGGCATTGGCGATAGATGTAACATCTCCAACAGTCAACTACACACACAATGTGGTCACATCATGTGTATTTATTGATTCCAAAGCATCTTTTGGTTGAAATTAGACCAGCACCCAGCTTTGTTGTATGAGAGGCATTGTTCATCTTGTTTAGAATCTATGGACAAGTGGTTCTCCGCAATTGTAAATGAGCTGTATGTCTTTCATGGCTGACATATATAAGGGGTACTCAGGAGTCATGGGTAAATCAGGCCAAAAACAATGTGAGTTGATGGGTTCTCTGATGGTTGGACAGCCAAACTCATAATCAGCCCCCTAGACTTTTCCTACCAAATAATTTAACCAAAAATAATGGCATTCAATAACACTTGTTCCCATGTACTTCTCACTGTTCTTTTAAAATGAGTGTCTGTCATCCTGGAAACCACCATGACTCACGTTTGCTGCAACATGATTGTAAAACAAAGACAACAACAATAGTAATGGACAGAGCTACTCACTTGGCAGCAATGAGCACAGTGCCTGTGAAAGAGAAGCAAACAAACAGGACTTCTGAGTGAGAGATCAGATATTTGTTTCCTACCTGCAAAAGGAGGGGCTACTCAGTTTTTAGGTTGGCCAGACATATGGAATTTTAAAAATAGTATATCAAATCACACCAAGAATACATATCAAAAAGGGCGTTTTGGAGATTGTTTTTACCATTGTGTAGTTCATAAGGCCTTAGAAAGTTTGAGTCAATCTAATATTGGTTCTGCCTTCAGAAGAGCAAAAATAAAAGACTATTTAAGTTCTTATGTTTACATAAGATGTTACAGGAGACCGACTAGTGTAATGCAAGTTTCAACCTACTGTAACCTGCTGATACCCAACACCCACTGTTGAGTCTACTAAAGAGATGGTGAACGCTGATGAGAGACATTCTTCCCTACCACCACTGCAAAAACAGTGTTTTCCTAGGAGGGGAAGAGACAAAAAGAAATAAATAAGGGGCCCATCCTTGGGAATAGATAGTGTGAGTCCCTGACGTGACAGTTGTCACTGGTGAAATCAAACTTACTAACACTGTAGAGAATAATAGAGTTGTATTTCAGAAGGTGAGTAGGGGGCAAAGGGTATGAAAATACACTAGACAAGGTGGAATGTATGACATTACAACAAATGTCTTTACCGTGCATGCCTTTACAGCATCTTTTTTACCACACACAACTTTACGACACATATACATAGATACACATTAAAACATCCTTAAACATGCATGTCAATACACCACTAGCCATGAACTTGCATGTCTTTACTATTCCAACTCCATTTTATGCTACCTCAGGGAAGGTTTTGACACTGTCAAGAACCTTCCCTGAGGTAGCATACAATGGAGTTAGAATAGTAGGGGGCCAATTGTCTATTTCAACTCCGTTCTACAATACCTCAGGGAAAGAAAGTGTTGGGCACTGTAAAAAAAAGCTTTGTAATGACATATAAATGTATTTTTCAATATTTGTCTTTCTTTAAATACCTTAAGCTTCTCCTTTTTAATCAAAGCAAAACAGTATATCATTGTATGTTAATCAAAATCATAGGCAGGTTGTTCAACCACACAGGTCAAGAACATTCACGAAATACCAACTTGTTTGACAAGAATTACCAGTGAACATCCAGACACTAAATAAAGGTAATTAATATTTTCAAAATGGTTCAATAATTAAATGATTTTGTTAAGCTTTTCTGCAGAATTCCTACAACAAATGATACAACACATTTTGCCGAAAACCGTTGTCAACCTCATAAATAGACACTATGAGATGATAAGTAATTGAAAAAATATATCTCTCTTCCCTGGTAAATTAGGAATATGAAAATATAATTTCTTTTTCCCATTCTAGGACAACACCACAACTTCAAATCTTGCAGAAATTCAAAAGTCCACCGTCTTAGACAAATACCACTGTCCCCAGAGAACAAAAGCCTAAACCTAAAGGTAATTAACAAAACCTGTTCATGACAGGCAAACAAAAACTATTTGTTCAGCTCCAAACAGATAATGAATTATATATTTTCAAGTACTTTCTACAGAGTGCAAAAATGTAGCATTTTCTCAATTTAATTGAAAAGGTTAAGAGGATTACCAATATATATTTTTTTAATCAACAGTATTATTGTGCAAATACTTTAAAGTAACTATTTTGTACAGAGTTGAAAGACATTGTGAATCCTCACCAAGCCCACCTATTGAAAAGAGGAAACATGCTTTTGAAACACAGTTGCTACATTTATTCACAAGAAAAACTTACTGAACCCAATAGTCACTGCAGGTGCATTGATTATATCCCATTACAAAGGTAGAGTGGTTATTCTTGGTGACCTATTTGAGAGGACCACTGAGCATAGCTCATCTGCCTCTGCAATGGAGTTAGTAGTTAGAGAAAATGTGCATCATATCAATACACTTTTGGCCACCTCTAATGAACCCTGGAGCTCACTTGTGAGGGAGATATCCAAGTAAATACCCATTCACCAATTCCTACAGTATGACCACAATTTCAAATTTCAAATTTAAGAAAATGGTACAAAGGCAAAAATAGGCAAGGACTCTCCATCTTACAATGCTTCAAATTTATTCTGACATTAATATGTCCCTGAATTAACTGTATATTTTACTCTTGAATGTTTACTTCTGAATGATAGTAAACACTCTCTGAAAAGTGTTCATCTTTTTGCTACTTTTCATAATGCTTTAAACTTTGAAAATAGTGAAATTTGGATGATGAATACTACTTTTAAGTTCACTCCCCATCCATTTTCCTAAATTTATACAATACATGCTAATATTGTTAACAGAGCAATTCCTTTAATTTATGGCTTGCAACCTGACAAAAGATTAGGATAATCATAATTTACTTTGAAAGTCAGATCATTAGCTAGCACAATTATTAAAATATATACTAAACAACAAATGCAACAACAAATTCAAAAAATGTTCTTTCACTTTTCCCGGGCTTATCAAAAACCTCTTTGTTAAACAGTATATTACAATTTGAATTGAAAAAATAATTGCTTTGATTTTGTACCTCCTGAAAAAGTGGTTGATTTCCACATTTCATTCTAAAGTCAGAGTTTTTTTTCAGAACAAGGGAAAACTGGCCCCACTTCAGATTACTTTGATGAAAGTTGGATTGGCCACCTATACAGGTCAGGTTACAGGAGGAAACAATGGGGCATATTACCAACCAATAGAGATAATTTTTGTCTCTAACTTGTTTAGAGACAAAAATTATCGACGCAAATCGGCGATTTTTATCGCAGATAAACCTTGCTATTATCAAGGTTTATCGCAAATGCGATAAAAAACGGCCGCAATGCATGAATATCGCTGAAAAGTCAGCGATATTCATGCATTATCGAGCAAATGCTCTTAGCCATGTTATCCACCTCCCATTGGATAACATGGCTAAG
The DNA here is from genome assembly GCF_964261635.1 of Lissotriton helveticus. Lineage (NCBI taxonomy): Eukaryota > Metazoa > Chordata > Amphibia > Caudata > Salamandridae > Lissotriton > Lissotriton helveticus. The sequence goes on along the minus strand of NC_136072.1, from coordinate 874,689,219 downwards.
AACTGCTCAGGGCAGGTGTTAGCTTTTGGAGATATTCGCGCTTAGCGCGAATATCTCCAAAAGTTGGTAATAGGAGATAGCGATGTTAGCGACTGTTTCCAGTCGCTAACATCTTGGCACGCCCACTTTGCATGTCATTAGTGATAAATATCACTGACATGCAAAGCGGGGCCCAAGATGATCGCTATCTCCTATTAGCTGTCGCTAACTGGTGTTAGCGACAGCTTGGTAATAGGGAGATAATTTTATCTCCGCTTTCTTGGCTTTTAAAGCCAAAAAAGCGGAGATAAACCCCCTTGATAATATGCCCCAATGTTTTACAATTGAGCATTGGAACTGTTGCTCAACCTCTTTAGAGGGAGTTGCAAAAGCCAAAGAGTGTTATTGAGGCACAGCCATTACTTATTTAACAGTTAAATTGGGAAAAAGCACCCCCAATCTGTATTGTGCTCTGGAAACTTTAAAGAAAGAACAACATTTCCAGGCATTTGAATAGGCTCAATCATTGACAGGTAATCTGCATTCTTAACTTAAAAGAAATAAGTAAATAATGTTTGACTATTAATTACATTTCTAATAACATGAAGCTCCTCTCCTGGTTACTTTCCTGTTTTCATAATTAAGGTTACCTCAATAGTTATTTTAATGAATAGTCTTTTTTAAAATTAAAATCCAATTAGTCTTTACCTGTTGATGTTTTCTTTTTTTCTCCAGCAATTCACAAATGTGTTACCCAACACAAAACTGAAATAACATTTACGAATGCATTTTTCTTTTTTTTTTATTGTATACTAAATAAACTGGGTGAAAATTCAGGTAAGATCCTATCTAAAAAGATCTGGCAAAAAGTAGTTCTTAATACTGTCGATGCAATACAGGATGACGGAGGCCAGATTCATAATAATCCCGAGAGAATCCTTGAGGTATTTCGGCAATTTTATTCTAATCTGTATGAATTTGATACGATGGTCTACTCTAGAGATCAGATACTGAATTTTGCTACTATAGATAACACCTCGAAATTAACTTCTTCACAGTCACGGCTATTGGATGCCGATATTACATGGGATGAAATTGAGACGGCTTTGCTTTCTCTAGCCTCTGGCAAAGCCATGGGCCCTGATGGTCTACCTTTGGAATTTTTTAGAATGTTTAGGAATTTATTGAAACAAGATATGTTAGCTACTTACTTGGAAGCACTGAACGGGGCGCCCCCAGGATCCTGGAGTGAATCTGTAATAATGGCATTTCTTAAAAAAGATAAATCTCCTCTTAATCCGGCATCTTATAGACCTATCTCTTTGATTAATGCCCATAGCAAGGTTTATTCGTAAATACTAGCCTCTCGAATCTCAGGGATAATCTCTTCTATAGTGTCGCGTTATCAACATGGGTTCATTCCTAATAGGGACACCACGGATCATGTCCGGAGGGTCATTGGTCTGATGGACTGGGCACAGGGTACAGATACACCTATAGGAGTCACCCTGTTGGATGTCGAGGAGGCATTCGACAGGGTGGCATGGCCCTATCGCTGGGATTTACTTGCAATTAAAGGGTTTGGCCCGCGTATGATAGTGGCTCTGGGGGCTCTATATCAATCACCAACGTCCTCTGTCAAATTTGGGGCTAATAAATCTACCCCCCTGTCTATCCATAGAGGCACTAGGCAAGGATGCCCCTCATCTCCGCTCCTTTTTGCTATATATATTGATCTTTTTCTATGTGAACTGAATCGAGCGGAAGATATAACTCCAGTGGAGGTTGCGGGCCCTTCTTATAGAGCACTTGCCTACGCAGATGATGTGGTTGTGGTTACAACAGACATTTCAAAGGCACTGCCAAAGATCGAGGAGCTCGCTTCTCGTTTTGGGGCTTTCTCTGGATACAAGCTTAATCTCTTGAAGACGCAAACGCTATACGTAGGGCAGAACCCACCGCCACATCTTAATATAGTACCTATTGCCACATATTTGGGAATCAAGATTACAACCCCAGTGTCCGATATTCCAAAACTTAATTTTGATCCTATTCTTAAAAAGGCTAACTCTACTTTGGAGCGAATTGATCATTTATACCTGTCTATTTATGGAAGGAATAATGTATTAAAAATGATAATATTGCCTCGATTATTATACCTATTTAGAACTGTGCCTTTAGAATTTCCTCTAGACCTCTTTAAACAACTTGAGAGGATGGAGGGGAGATTTTTATGGGGCTATAAACGCCACCATAGAGCCTATAAAAAATGATTCTCCCGAAGGCCAGAGGAGGGTGGGGGGTTCCGAATTTTTTGTTCTATTATTTAGCATCTGTTCTGCAATTTATTAATCCCTTAATTGTAGGCTCTAAAGCACCGATTTCTGAGGCACATTCCCCCTCGATATATGAATTTGCTCTAGGGGCTGAGGCCCGTGGATGTTTGCTTAAGAATGTAGAACCCAGCTACTATAAGAAAACACAATTTAAGACTATAACAGCAGCATATCGGGTTTGCAAGATAATTAGGCAACATCTGGGGATGTCTAAAATTGTGAGGTATACCCCTTTGTCATCTCAATATATTCTTCCTTCAATTTTTAGAGATCATATTATGATAAAATGGCGTAACCTGGGTATTAATTGTATTGGCAACTTATGGCAGAATAATGATATGATACCCTTCTCGGACCTTCAACTTAAGTTTAATCTTACTACTTTAGATTATTATAAATATTTACAGCTGCATAGCTTCCTTAAAACATTATCCCCACAGGAATGTCTTGGTCTCCAGAAAATCCCACTGATTGATAGTTTATACGTTAAAAGAAAAATTGGCTTTCTCTATAACTTATTGATTTCATCCTATTCAGATGATTTATCATCGGTAAAAGAGAGATGGGATGAGAAACTTGGTGTGGATAATGTATTGATTGAAGACTCCATTTTATTGACTGGCAGATCTCGAACACAGCACTACATGTCCCTTCATGATCCCTATTACACCCTTGAAAAAATCTCTTAGTGGGGAGCGGTTAAAGGAACATCATGTAATAGATGTGCATTGGCTGCTGCGAATGCAGTGCACATGTTTTTTGGTTGTCCACAATTAACATTCAGTAAATTTAACGGCAGAATTAGTACTGATAGGGGTGTCCCCTATGATGACAGGAGATGATAATAGAAAATTGCTATTTATTGCTATGTCTACCTTACGTGCTTGTATTACTCAAGAATGGATTAGCCAAGATCCTCCATCCTTTTCTACTTGGAGGGCTTGTTTGCTAGCTATGTACAATATGGAACATGCTATATATGCAACAAAAGGGCGAAAAAAAGACATGCAGGACAGAAAATATGGGCCCCAGTTCAACAGTGGATCCAGGGGGAAACGGTGTAACTAGTATTCATATTTTTATCATTTGTGTATGAATTTGACTGATTCCAAGCTTATATTGAAATCTGTTATATAATTATTTTGTTGCCTGCATGAATGATATTTCATGTTCTGTCTTGCTTGCAATAAAAAAAAAGCACTACTCCTGACTAAAATGCAGACAAATATCCAACTCGTATGATCTTCTTTCTTCAAGGAATCTTCTTTCTTCTTAATAAAATGGCATCCGGCCTGATGTGCGCATACAAAAGCAACCTGTTTTAGATTAAATTCTGGTTAGAACAAGACATACATGCAATACATTTTTAGTTAACATAACGGGACCTTCCTACCTCTCCCGTTACAATGAATTACCCAACCTATGGAAATTTCGATTGTACTTACCTGACTACAGCTTCTTGTTACTTAACAATCTCGACTGCAAGGCTCCACTTACTGTAGCAACGTCAAGCTGCATCACAAAAACTGAAAAAGGATATTTTCTCCATTGAAATGAACAGGAAACCATGGGAAAATGTTATACAAATGTTGTTACACTGTTTTTACATATATTTTAAATCTTTATACATTTTGTATAAAATATATATGTTTTTTATTTTTTTATCTTAATTCTCATTTATAAATAATTGTATATATTTTTTTTGTTTGATGAAAAAATTGTAATCGAGTTTTTATTTTAATTTTAAATGTTCTTATATTTTCTCGTGTGTTTACCTAACAAAATTTGTTGTTTAATATGTTTTAGTTTATATTTAATATTTATTACATTTTTTTTAATTTATGTAATTAATATTCCTTTTCTATTGGTTTTAATTTAGAATTTTGGATTCATGAAAATATAACTCACTGCTCACCGGATTGTTTGGAGGCACCTTTTTCCCTGTCGTCGTTGGATCACCGTCTTCACCCTACAGCTTGCCGGACCCGCTGCGCGGGTCCCGCTGCGCCTGCGGTCTATATGAGGCATTGGACGGGGAATTTAAGACTTCTGACCCCCTTGTCTACCGGCAGGGCTGCGAGCAGCCCAGCAGGGACTCCATTGCCCAGGAGTCCCTGCGTGCAACACCTGTGGCCGCTCTCCCTGCCGGCCACGCCCCCTGACTGTGGCCATAACTGCTCCCTCTTCCCTCATCCAGCGGGACTCACTGCTCACCGGATTGTTTGGAGGCACCTTTTTCCCTGTCGTCGTTGGATCACCGTCTTCACCCTACAGCTTGCCGGACCAGCTGCGCGGGTCCCGCTGCGCCTGCGGTCTATGTGAGGCGTTGGACGGGGAATTTAAGACTTCTGACCCCCTTGTCTACCGGCAGGGCTGCGAGCAGCACAGCAGGGACTCCATTGCCCAGGAGTCCCTGCGTGCAACACCTGTGGCCGCTCTCCCTGCCGGCCACGCCCCCTGACTGTGGCCATAACTGCTCCATCTTCCCTCATCCAGCGGGACTCACTGCTCACCGGATTGTTTGGAGGCACCTTTTTCCCTGTCGTCGTTGGATCACCGTCTTCACCCTACAGCTTGCCGGACCCGCTGCACGGGTCCTGCTGCGCCTGCGGTCTATGTGAGGCGTTGGACGGGGAATTTAAGACTTCTGACCCCCTTGTCTACCAGCAGGGCTGCGAGCAGCCCAGCAGGGACTCCATTGCCCAGGAGTCCCTGCGTGCAACACCTGTGGCCGCTCTCCCTGCCGGCCACGCCCCCTGACTGTGGCCATAACTGCTCCCTCTTCCCTCATCCAGCGGGACTCACCGGATTGTTTGGAGGCACCTTTTTCCCTGTCGTCGTTGGATCACCGTCTTCCCCCTACAGCTTGCCGGACCCGCTGCGCGGGTCCCGCTGCGCCTGCGGTCTATGTGAGGCGTTGGATGGGGAATTTAAGACTTCTGACCCCCTTGTCTACCGGCAGGGCTGCGAGCAGCCCAGCAGGGACTCCATTGCCCAGGAGTCCCTGCGTGCAACACCTGTGGCCGCTCTCCCTGCCGGGCACGCCCCCCGCCCTGCCCTGTCCCAGCCCTATTTAGAGGGCGTTGTATCCGCTGCGCGCTAGCGCGCGGGAGCGCCCGGGGCGAAGACCGGGCAAAGAGCGGGCCGTTTGAGGCCGTTCGAGGTCTAAGAGGTCTGGGCTGGGCCACCCCCCCTGCCCGGGGCAAGACTTATCATTTTTGTAATTGTTGCTTACTGCCATCTGTATAATGTGCACACGGAGTAGCCGTAGTAAAACCGCCATGGCAGCGAACAATTCCAATAGACCCTTGGATGATTTCCTTACCAAGACTAATTTGGCAATTGACGTGGAAATCAGTAAAATGCAGCACAGGGTTTCACTGGAACTAGAAGCCGCACGAAGGCTTTCTGAGAACTTAGTCAGCACCAAGAAATCATCCCTGGGCAATATTGCCTCTGCCATAACCCCCGAGCGTACAACAGGTCCTCGACCATTGCTAACGTCGGCAGTTATCCACTCTGTCCCAACCCTATCTCCTCTAATGTCTCCTCATAATTTATTACCTACCCCTCTTCAACCCAGTAAGGGTCCCGTACCACACATCCGTGAGGCAGACACAAGCTTCCCTTCTAAAACTAACCTGCCCAAGACATCAGTTAGCGCTAAGAAAGCTGCCATTTATAAAAAGAAATGTCTTGCCAGATCCATTTATGCACGAAAAAAGGCTAAAATTGCTAGGTCCCAGTTTTTTAATAGTAGAAGATCGTTGGCCACTCATATGATAAAGGACGAAACTTCCAAATCCAATTCTTGCACTTGGGGTGGGGAAGTTGTCTCTGGTTTACATAGTCCTGTGGTAGATCTTTCTTTGGGAGCTTCTCCAGTTAAGAATGGAGAGAGACAACCTGAGGGTAGGTTGAGTGGAATTGAGAAAGATAGGGGGGGTGATGAAGAATTTCTTAAAATTGTTTGGGGTACATCAAAACAATTACTCACCCCCTTGGAACTTAGGCTTTCTCGTATAGAGAATAATTTACTTGAAATGGACAGGACCATAGTCACCTTGGCTAGCCTTAGCCTAAAAGAAATGGAAGCAAAGTTCCCACCAGGTAAGGATTCTATCCCACAGGCCCAGGCATTAGAACTCCTGCCTGTGTCCCCACCTTCACCCAAACATCCACCCGAGCCCCCCTCAATACCCAAACCCATACCAAAGCCTCGTACCACTGCTGTTAACCATACTGTTACCACCTCAAGTTTCACAGCACCAAGCTCCCTTCCCCCCCAAAGTATAGCCCCCCCCAAACAAAAACAAAATCTACAAACTGTTCCTCATCACGCTAAACGGCCAGTTCCAGTGAATAATCAACCCCGGCAGGCCAGTCGCCCAAACTTTCGTGGGGGGTTTATTGACCTGCCACCAGAAGCTGGGCCCTATGTTATTATATTAGCTGGAGTACCTGTATTGGGTCCGAATTCACAAGAAAACCATCACTCCCTGAAAAATAAAGTTATCCACTGGCTAAATGAAAATAAACAGCTCCCCAATCAGCAAAGAAGTCGTGTACTAATGGTACGTAGAGTGCCCTGGGTAGGCCCCACTCACAAGTCTATTACTGGAGATTGTATAGTTGTATCTTTCGCAGTCCCCCATACAGCACAGCACCTATGCGTAGGGTCCTCACATGACGCCAACCCCTCAATTGTTGTCAGACCCCTTACCTTTTTTTACCCACCACGGCAGCCATCGGCGATAGAGGGATCTTGGTTAACAGTCCAGAACGCCAGATGGATAGGTCGCAGGGATGGTGGACAAAGCCAACATAACTGGTGGCAAGGCGCACCCACTTCCAATATGTTTGGCTGTTTGGAGGAGGTTGATTGACACGGGGAGATTGTTGACATAATGCCCATTGTGGAACCCTCTCCCCCACAGGTGATTGTCACATCTACCTCCTTGATAACGTGCACAGATCGCCTAACCTCTCCTAAAAACACTGGTCTAATTTTGGACTCTGTTGATATCTCCGCTAAGACCAGGACAGGGGAATTGGGCCTGTCGCAGACATCGTCTGCTAACTGTACAGATGATCCTATCAGAGTGGTCTCATGGAACATCGCAGGGCTGCGGGGACGCCTGGATAACGACGACTGGGTCAATTTTATTGACTCTTATGATATCATTGTTTTCCAGGAAACATGGTCAACAGTCCCCTTATTTAGAGTAGGCTATCTGAACTATAACAAACCCGCCACACAGGGTCCTAGGGGTAGGGCCTCTGGTGGCCTCACTGTGTGGATTAGAAATAACCTGGGATTCTGTGTTAAGGAAATTGTGGTAGAAAATGTCGACCTCCTATGTATCAGCCTGAGCAAAGCCAACACTAAGGACTTTCTTTTAATCGATGTCTACGCCCGTGGCTGTCAGGGTGGGAGGAAGCAAACTGTCCTGGATGATCTTGAAAATCTCCTGAAGAAATCCAAAGATGATCAGTTCGTCATAATAGCAGGCGACCTGAATACCTCTTTTGAGCCCATTCTTACCTTGGCAGAAGATGTGGGATCTGAAGAGGATACCGCCTGGAATATTCCCCCGCTAACTATTAGCAAGGGAGTGAGGGGTACTGAGGCAGCATTACACTGGCTGGGTTTCTGTCTGGAGTGGGGTCTTCGGGCAGTAAATGGGCGCACCCCATCTGACAGATCAGGGACCCAAACCTTTGACAATGGTCTGAGTACTAGTCACATAGACTATATACTGGTCAATATTGAATCCTGGTCACACGTGATAGATATGGTGGTAGAGACTAGACCAGAGAGCGATCACAACCCTCTTTCCTTGGGACTCAGGGTTCCTGGTCTGGGTGCTCGCCTAATGGAAACAAGTTATCTAACGTCTGATGTAGTCTTGTGTGACAATAGACGGCGAGTCAAATGGTCCAGGGTCTTAGACGACCCAGTGGTTATTTTTAAAATAGAGGAGTTGGTTCTTAATGTGTGGGGTAGGATGTCCTCATTATCCCCCTCTGGTGGGGTTGATCCTATAATCACTAATCTCCACGAGAAGTGTTTTATGGATCTTAAAAATCTCCTCACCAAGCCTTCAAATATTAAGAATGCTAAAGTGCACAAAAAATGGTACAATAAGAGCTGTAGAGACGCTCACAGCAAATTAATAGTAGCTGTCAAAGCCCGGATTACTGACGACGTTAGGAAAGCTAGGCAGCACTATAAGCAAACACTTTAGGCAGCTAAGCGGGATTGGGATGATTCCTATTGGCTTGACCTCCTCAGAGCCTGCGAGTCATCAAACCAAACGAAATTTTGGACCATTGTTAGATGGGGTAGGGACTTAGATCCCCAATCACCGGTCAACCATGTCTCAGCTCAGGCCTGGGTGGAATTCTTTTCAGCCCAATTTAAAGACACAAGTGTCGTGCAAGAACCACTTACTGTACATGCGTTGCAGGCTACTCCTCCAAAAATGGGGGCTAGTCTTATATTTTCTGTATCAGACACTGCACACGCTCTCGAGTCTGTCCAGTCTGGTAAAGCCCCAGGTCTAGATGCCATACCAGCGGACCTTTTTAAACTAAACCCTGATCTATGGGTCCCTTACATTACGCTACTGGCTAATAACATCGCAGCTGGGGCAGAGATCCCACAATCTTGGAAAGGGGCCGAGATATTGCCTGTATATAAAAAAGGTGACCGTTCAATGCCAAATAACTATCGGCCTATCAGCCAGATAGACTCGATCCAGAAAATAGTATCAAGGATGGTCTTAGTAAGAATTCAGGGGTGGATCGAATTGAATAATATACTCTCCCCTATGCAGGCAGGATTTAGATTTGGTACTAGCACCATAGACCAGGTGTTTCGATTTACCATGCTTTTTTGGAAGGTGGTTTTTCTGGGTGGTGGAGTAATCTATGCCGCATTTGTCGACCTCAAGTCGGCTTTTGACTTAGTCCCAAGGGGGAAACTATGGGAGGCTCTTAGATCAATGGGCCTTCCACCAGAACTCCTGGGTTTAGTCCGGCGATTACATGAGGATAATTTCGCACAGGTAAGGTGGGGGAGTCAGGGACAGGTGACCAACAGTTTCCCAGTCCAACGTGGGGTGCGCCAAGGCTGTGTCTTGGCTCCCACCTTGTTCCTCCTATTCATTAACCGGGTGGTCCAATTTTTTAATAACATACAGTCAGACGCACCCACCCTGGGCGGTTCCAAATATCCCATGTTAATCTTCGCAGATGATACCCTGCTCCTTTCGAAAACTAGGAGCGGGTTACAGGTAGCCCTGAATAGTTTTTCAGAGTTCTGTAAAAATAACGACTTGCAGATTAACGTTGACAAAACTAAATGTATGGTTTTTTGCAAAAAAAAAAAAACTCCAAAATGTTTGGTCACCTTGAATGGCGTCCCAATTGAGCAGGTCAAGGTCATGACGTACTTGGGTGTGACTCTAGATCACCAACTCAACTGGAACCCCCAATTGGAGACAATTAAACTCAAATTTACTCGCCTTGCTGGTTGCCTACTGCAAGAACAAAAAAAATCCCTTACCAAACGCATCACTCCTGCATAAAAAATCTATGAGGCCAAGGTTAATGCAGCAACCCTATACGGAGCAGACGTTTGGGGATACAAGGACTTGTCAGGTTTGGCCATTGCACAGAACAGGTTCCTACGGAACCTGGTAGGACTCCCGCAGTCCTCACCTATAAAACCTCTGCTATTAGATCTTGTATGCAGACCTATAGATGAGTTGGCTCAGTTTCGCCTAGTGGCATTATGGCGTCGGCTATGGACGACTCCAGAGCTTAGCCTTTTTTCTCGTGAGTTAGATGAGGTAAAATCACTGTGGGGTGCGAAAAAAATCCCTTGGCTCATGGAAGTCAAACACATCCTGTATAAGATGGGCCTGCCAGAGCTATGGTCAAACCCTGGGGGGTCCATTTTTCCATCAAAACCCGAGTTTAAGGCCCTCTTCTGGGCCTGGAAAAAATCTATACTTGTAACCCAATCCTCGGACAAAAATCTAACTGGTTTCTTTTTAACACATAAGGTCACTCCGTCCCTTGAGCCCTATTGGGATTTGATCTGCAATGTGCTAGACCGTAAGCTGTACCATCAGTTTCGTACTGGTACATTGCCTATCAACTCCTTTACTGCAAAGTGGGAGACGAAATCAGGCAACAAATGTTTTTGGTGTCCCGACCAGGTCGAAAGCATTGGTCATTTATTTTTCGGTTGTCCTGCCTATCGTTCCCCTCGAATCAAATGGTTGAAACCTTTATGTGCAATTTTGGATTGTGGGGGACATCGAGAAGCACTAATGAAACTACGCAATATCAGATCTGAAATGTTCGTGGTTTGTGTAGCTAAATTTCTGGGCTGGGCGTGGTTGATTCGTACAAAGAAACGGAACATACTTTTAAACTGATTGTTATGTCTACATGTATTTCTTGTACTATGTTTTGTTGGCAAATTGTGGATTGCTAGTAGTATTTTTAATCATGTATTTCTTGTACTATGTTTCGTTAACAAATTGTGGATTTTTAGTGGTATTTTTAATCATGAATGGTTTGTATGTCGTCTTTTATGAATTTTTTATTCAAAATAAAGACCAAATGAACTGAACTGAAAATATAAACACTCAAGTATAGATCCCTTGCTTCCCTTCCCTGTAGAGCTATTTTTCTATATTTGTTTATAAAATGTACACTATAATTAAAGTAAATAAAAATAATACAAATATTAATATTCAAGTATTTAAATGAATACCAGGATATTAATAGATTTCCTCACCCATTACCACAATATCCCATAAATCCCATTGCTAAATATATATGTTGCTTATTTCAATACATTAAACTACATCATAATATTAATACTCAAGTATTAAAGTAATTCCTAAATATTAATACTCTTCCCAACTTATTGCCCCTAAATCTTTAAATCTTAACTCTTAAAATTGTTTTCATATTTTTAGGAAATGTGCATTATATTTGCATTATAATATACATAAATAAAAATGAATTATAAATAGGCATCCTGAAATAGGTAATTATTGCCCAATATTTGACCACTTAATATGATACAACCACACATGGTGCAGTTGCAAGCTCCCTTTTTCTGTTTAGGTGCTTGTGCTGTGTTCAAAAACTAGCCCCATCACAAGCTCCCATACAGAAAAGGGAGTTTGTGTTTATCCCTGTACCGGATGGTAAGCACCTCATGGTGCCTGCCACACAGTGCAAGGATCACCTCAGCCACCAACTGGAAGCCTGCTGGTTGAAGGGCGCCCTGCTAGGGGCCCCCAAAATCACTTTCCGTCAAGCTTTCCATGTCGCAAATCCCGGCATGAAAAGCCTGCCGGAAACCAACCATCGTAATCCGGACGGACTAAAAACGCCGTCTAACTCGATTACGGGCCAGTCTCCGACTGCTAAATAGACTCCTTCAGATTGTCGGAATCGAGCCGAAATGAGTGGCCAGCTTCAATTCCGACCGCCTAAATTGTAATTAGGTGGTCGGAAGTGAAAGATGCGATCTTGGTCGGAAAACTTTTCGAGATAAAGTCAGAGGCTTATCAACTGAGATCAAAATCAGGCCCTGTGTCTCTAAAACCATATTTATCATTTTACCTGTTCAAGGCTTGTGTGGCAAAGGCAGGTACAGAAAAGGTTAATGTGTATGAAAGACTTTGTTGTAAAGGCAACTCATCTTAAAAACTGCAGAATAAGGCTGTGTCCTCATAGGTGGATGAGGTGGCATGCTATGGGTGTGGGTTATATGGTCCAATGCCATTACTCTCACCTCTTCCACACTGCACCAGCCCCAAACAGGGAAGGCATTAAAGGAAGATAATCATATTATATAATATGCTCTTATCCTGAACACCCTGTAGGAGAGTTTAGATAGGTCACACAAGCAACAAGTAATCATAATTATGGAAAGGCCTCTAATTGCCTGAGAGTGGCATTCTAAATGCAATCCATGGACAGGAACATTGATAGGTGAGACCATATTACTAGTCAAGGTATAGTCAATGAATGAGCTTTTACTTTAGAGGTAGAGGGATAGGCCCAGTAGGACTATTCAGACACGTTATAAAGATACAGCCTGCAATTAGAATCCTTCTGGCAAGGGGAATTAGAAAAGATAAAGTGTGTGACAAATTTAAAAGAGAAACTATAGACAGCCTAGCCTATGACCAATGACTTTCAGCTTCAGGAAGACCCATATGTCGACACCTAGTTATTTTTTGCATGCACCTTTTCTTCTTTAATAAAGGAAAAGGTTGCACAGTTCAGTACATTTTCTCCACGATTTTAATACATTTTCACTATTCATTTAATTCACTATCTGGCCTAGTCTGCAATGGACCTTACAGCCAGAAGCCCCAGTACTAGTCATGGGTGCATAATACAACTGTTTCTGTGGTGTCTGTTAAATTTAAACATCATTTAGGCCATGGATGTCATTAGATTTTTTTTATTAGGTATTTTACATTTTTGTCTCCAAATAGTGGATAGTTGGGATAATATATTTAATGCCTTAGGAGGATGTGTGTGGTTGCAATTTGTTTTAGCCCAGTTAATTTTTAATGTTGGCATTGCTGAATGAATGCTGTTTTCTGCTGTGTTACCATGGTTATTTTGCTAGGCCAGTGAGTGAGTGTGTTTGCTGTAGGCCACCATTTGGCTTTGGTCCCCATGCCATGTGGCCAGGGGCCATTTTGTATAGTCAGTGTCCATAGGCCTACATATGTTATTTGTTTTCCATGCCTCCTGCTTGTTGTATGACCATTTGGCTGGTGGCCATTTTGTGTAGGCAGCCAGTATGTTTTTGCCATAGGCCTGCATGTGTTCTTTGTTGTGGCCATGCCTCCTTGCTGGTTCTTGTTGGGTGACCATGTGGCTGGCAGCCATTTTGTGTAGCCAGCCTGTGTGATTTTGCCATTGCATGTTTTATTAATATCCTAAGCCACCAACATAGTCTACATCGTAATTTGCATCAGAAATCACTTATTATTCTCAACCAAAGATATCATTGGCTTGTTTCTTGATTTCCAATCCTGTATTGTGCAACCAAATTGTCCGTTTCTATTGTACATATTACATATTTTTAACTGTATTGTATTTTGTGTGCCCTGTTCCTGTCTTGTTTTCATTGATTGTATCATGTGTTTATTATCCTGTGATTTTCTTTATATATATTTAAGCACATATTGAGCATGCCTATGTTCTTTGTTGTGGCCATGCCTCCTTACTGGTTGTTGTTGGTTGACCATGTGGCTGAAGGCCAATTTGTATAATCTCAAAGAATGTGATAGAATCTACTCTATTTCTTCACATATTTTTCCCAGTCTTGAAAATGCTCGATGGCACCATTTAGGGCATGTAGAATTGACTTGTGCGCTTCCCCAATAGCAACATTTATCTGGATTCCAAAACTAAACATTGCATCATCACGCTCCAACCTAAAATTGCACTGCCATATAGAAGAAAATCACAAAGGTTTATGACAAGCATCTAAGTTTAATCAATCCTATTTATTCCAATATGCTTCAATGCTCTCGAAAATGCCAGTTCAGGCAACGTAATACCAAACTTTAAATGCTGGAGACATGCTCATCCAAGCCTTTATCTGCAGCACGTTAGAATTCACTTTTCACTTTAAATGGTCATACATGTATTCGCCCAATCCATTTCGAGTTGATAGCCCTTTGTCAGGCATAACTGCAATATGAAAGAACCATCGGTAAACTTTAATGATTTTAAGAAACGTAAGCCCAAATCTACTAAATACTCAACTTAAACTTTTTGAATACACCAAACCCCACCAAAATATGTTGTAACCAGTTTTAAACAAACCTCACTGAACATTAATAGAGAATAAAATATAAACATACCACATACTGTGAATAAACATGTGCTCATGTATAATTCAAAATGTGTGTTGAAATTAAGTATGGGCAAAATTTGTGAATTTGCGTTACGCGAATCCCAGCGAATTCGCGGTCCGCACAATCTGTGAATTTGTGCGAATTTGTGGATTTTTTTATTCTTGCGTGTTTGCTGGGTTTTTTTTCAGCGCGGCTACCGCGAAGTTACCCATGCAGTCGTACATGGGTGTTGCCATCTTGTTTTCAGTGTTCACGTTGCGTATTTCCGTTTCCGGGCGCTAGTTGCATGCTCGCGTTGTGCATTTCCTACCTGCGGGGCGTAATTGCGTGTTCGCGTCTGTTTTTGCGTGCTCGCGGGGGACATATCGCGCAAACTTAACCACGTGGACGCAATGGGCGCAGCCATCTTGTTTTTCATTCATTGTTATGGTTCTGGGCATGCTTTTTCAATCCTCCTTTAATCTTTGTAATCCTTTGTTTGTTTGAACTTTTTTAAAATCTTTTTTACTCATTATCTATCTCTTTATATTTGTACATCTATAGTTTGTGTTTTTTTTCTAATTTTGGTTACTTTAAAACTACTTATTTTACTCTCTTTTCTTTTATTTTCTTCCCCTATTCTTTCCTATTTTATTTTCCTTTAACTGTCCAGGACCATGGCAAAGGGAGCCGGCAAAAACCTGAAGGGGAAGGGTCCTGCACCCCGTATCCGGCTCCCTTGCGGTTGGTTAAGGGGGGAGACAGTTAGTCCCAGAGAGATCTTTAGCGTGGTGGAGGTGGCCGCACTGGTTTTCTTTGTTCAGCGCCACCTCCCCAAGACCGTCGCGGCAGGCCCGGTACCGGGTACGAGCTCTGGGAGCGTCGCCAGCTATGGGGGAAGGTGTGCCGTGCCATGTATCGGAGTCTGGGGTCCAGCGCACCTACAACCAGGTGACGCACCGGTGGTCCGACATCCTGGACCGGGAACAAGACCTGCTCGACCTGCTTGGCGTCGAGATCCCTGGGCTTGGTGAGTGTTAAGATATTTCCGAAGAGCAAGAATGCTGCCAATTACATTGTAGGTAAATTATGTTTCAAAAGTTTCTGTGATTGCAGGTGCTCGCCAGCTCACTGGGGGTGATACTATGCTTACTTGTTTTCAATTTTGTGCTCATTTGGCCTGGGTGATTATGTATGGGTGTACTTTACAGAAGTGCGTAATGCTAGACACTAGAGATTACATTGCAGATAAATTATGTTTGAAAAACTTCTGTGATTGCAGGTGCTCGCCTGCTCCCTGGTGGTGCTACTATGCTTACTTGTTTTCAATTTTGTGCTCATTTGGCCTGGGTGATTATGTATGAGTGTACTTTACAGAAGTGTACATTTGTTTTCCTGAAACTTACCTGGCTGGTTGATTCAAATTGACTAATCGCCCAAATTTGTACAAAAGTGCCACTGACAGAGTTAGTGAATTCAATTGTCCTACTACTTTACGAGTACTAACGTCAGTCTCTCCTCTCCTCCTACACCATTATTCTTCCTCCCCCAAAATGCTTATCTTACCTGTGAATCGTGTTTGAGAATAGGGCTAGGCACAGGGCTGGCTGCATGGCAAATGGCGATTAAGGTTGGCTATGGAATCCTGGACGGATGAAATGTCATCGTTTTGATGGTAGTAGTAGTGGTACACACTGGCAGTAGCAGCATATGAAAAAAAAGGAAATGAAACATTGAGTGGCCTGAGCGGAGCACTAGAACAGTACGATAGATAGTACAGTACACAAGAACAGTGCCATAAATGATAGCCTAAGCAATGCTAAAGTATTCAAAATATAACTACTAGTTGTGTGGAGTATGGCTACTACAAGAAATAGTACTGAAGGTGAAGGACATAGCAGCCGTCATGTGTAGGAGGAAGATGTTGTTGATGATGAATCCACGCGATGGCGCACATGAAATTCTGATTTGATATGCAAATACTCATGGGTGTGTGTCAAGCAGAATAAGAATAAGAATATATCCTCGGATTCCTTCACCTGCATTGAAATTGATTTTCTGTTGCTTTGACCTTATCCTCCCCAGCAACAGTGTGGAATTATTGTTGTCATTTAGTCTGTCACACCTCAAAGAAAACCACACAGCCCGGGGGAAAAGGGTTAGGGTTAGAAAATTGGATAAGAATGGGTGTTTTTGGGAAAGTTTTGTGGAGAAAGAAAAAAAAACACAGCATGGACAAACAACAAATGAAGAAAAACAAATTTTTGGATACAAAGATATCCATAAATCTTTTAAGGGACATAAAGGAAGTGCATTGCATGCATGAAGTTGTTTGCTAAATGGATGGTTAGGTTACTGAAAAGTAGTAGTTACTACAACTTACTAACTATGAATAAACAATTTCACAGTACATAGCTGCAGTAATTACGCAATTTCACTTGCCTATCTGCCCTCAGAGAGAATAAACAGGTATTAGTACATTAAAAAATTTGTTTTAAAAATAGCAAAGAAACTTATCAAATAGCTGTAGGGATGACATTGAAGCAGAGAGCAAACACACAGAGTCGCACTTATAGAAGTTCACAACAATAACATTATTTAATAGGTAAGGAGAAGTGAAGAGGATACTGTAACTGTATGTTGTAGTTGTCCTGTTCAATTTGGGAAGTTGCATGCATCCAGCCATTCCTCTTGTTCGCGGTACTCCTCCATTCCATATGATGCTCTGTCGATCAATCTTGGTGACCAGACTCACTGTCCACTGCCTGCCTGGCGGATGCGGAATTGCGGATTGCTATGGAAAGCCTGAGTTAATGTTTTTCCCATCGCACAGGGTAAAAGGAAAGCCGGCCTGTAATTGTCAATGGAAAAACAGGAAGGGATATTAAAATACCATGGAGAAAAAATATAAGGTACGGTGTGTAGTGCAAAAATAACACTTTCACTTTCAGAGGCGACAGTATTACCTACAAGCATCATCATTTCTAAAGTGCGTACTCTGAGTCTCCTTTTCAAGGATAGTAATTAGCACACAGCAGGCCAGGGCCATGCAGACGGTCTAGGCAGGCACCATTGAGTGAACAAACCTCCATGTAGCATACCTCTTTGACACAGACAGACAAAGCAGATCTAATTTTATGCAGCAAGCCACATAGCCACAATTTTACATGTACTGCTGTCTGGACTCTGGCATAACAACACTACACTAGCTGGACCACTCCATACCACAACTAGACAGACATGTAGTTCTGCTGTGGTTGTTGTGGACTTGTTACCTGTTTGCCACTCACGAAATGGCCACAGTTCTTCCGTAAACCGACAATGATGATCCATCCATCCCAGTGAGTGACTGTAAAGAAAGATATTAACTTTGATCATCAAGACTCATCATCATCACGGTATTGGCAAACTCAATGTTGTTCATGCAGTCACAGTCTACACACAGTGAGTCCAAGGACATTTTCCATATTAAAAAATTCAACGTAGTGGCCCCTGCAGTAGAAGTACAATTTGAATTAAACAAGGTAAAAACAGAGTAGACTTGAGTTACATTTAGTGTGTAAAAGATGAAATAATAACAAAACACATATGATTCTCAGTCAGTCAAACAAGCTTTATTCGACGATTGTCATAAAAGCGTAGCAATAAAATTATTTCATTACATAGGAATAAAATACATGAAAATAAAAATAAAAAGTAAAATTCATGAGAGTTAAAATAATTACAATACACTTACACTTATATACATCAGGTAGTCAAACGTAGACATTTAATGACTTATCACTTGATCCTTTTTCTTCTAATATTCCATGACCAACCTAGAAATTTTGCCACAGCTGTATACACTAGAAGATTAGCACTTGTACAAATAATTCTAGTGGCCACTACTCCACTCCTTGTGCCCAGTATTCTGCACATTGGTCGCAACCAGACTCTACGTGGAGCGGAGTTTGCGGGGCACCCAAAGAGTAGATGGCCAATCGATTCCAGGGGATCCGGACAACATGGGCATAAGGCATTTCCTCCACTTGTCCACCTGGATGTGAACGCTCTAACAAGAAAACTGCCAATTCTCAATTGAAAATAGTGGCTTTGTTATGTCGTTCCAGAATGGCTCAAATAGAGTCTCATCCTTGAACTCCATAAAGACCCCCGTGAGTGAAAGTGGAGCAGTGGTCCTAAAGGCTCTAGAGGATATCAATCCTCAATATAAACCCTTAATTACCTTTTTTGACGGAAATGTGGCATTAATCGGATCCTCCCATAACTCCAGCAAGCCCAGCTCTCTGAGAATCGCTTTAATTCCAGAGAGCCATTTGACCTGATGGAAGACATCATTTTTAATTATTTCCATAAGCCCCATGGCGAATATTTTTAGTTCGGGTGTTGACCATAAACGCCTCCAGTATAATACTGGGCGAAGGTTTGCAATAATTTCAATTGGTCTCATACCCAGGTCCTGAAAAATGGGGCCCATGGGGGGGCTCTGCGGTAGATTGACAAGATTGCGTAAAAACCTGTTTTCACAGCCTGACAGCTTATTTAAGTTCCCAAACCCCCAAATCTCTACACCGTAGAGTGCAGCGCTCACCGCCTTTGCATTGTAAATGGTAATGGCCCGGGCCACTGGCTTTGTCAGAGACTTGGCATGTTCTTTATTCAGCGCCCCAGCCAGTTGCCGGTGCTTAAGCGTTGCTAAGTCTATCTGTTCATTCCATCGCAGATCATGCTGGATGGTAACACCCAGGTAGCTGAATGATTTGACTTGCTCCAAGGGTAAGTCATTCATGAGTATTTTTCCCCTGAATGACTTGTGTTGGTTAAAAGACATGAACTTGGATTTTAAAACATTTATTTCCAGCCCGTGGTTGGTACAAACAGCTTCAAAAATCCCTAGTGCTTTTTGTAGACTACTTGGCGTCTTGGAAATGATAAGACAATCGTCAGCAAACATTAGGATTGGTACCTTCGCACCTGCTAGGGTTGAAGCATCGGTATTTGCTTCGATCAAGACCTTTGCCACATTATTGATATACAGAGAAAACAGGGCCGGGGCTAACACGCAGGATTGGCGTACCCCCTCTCTACTGGGAGCTGGTTAGTAACACTTCCAGGAGGGCCCCATCTTATCTGAGCAAAGTTGCGTTCGTGAAGTTTAATGATTAGGGAGAGGAGGGCAGGAGGCATACCCATATTATTTAGAACGAGCCACAGGTTTGAACGCGGAACAAGATCAAATGCTGCCCTCAAATCAATGAAACGTGCATATAAGCTACCCCTACCTAATTGTACAGTCTTCCAGTAGAGCATAGCAAAATGCAATACTTGGTCGACTGTACTTATAAAGGCTCTAAATCCTGCTTGAAGGTGGGATAGAATGTTGATCTCGCACTCCCCCTCCTGGACCTTATTTAATACCAGTCTGCCAAAGGTCTTCTGGATGGTATCGATCAGACTGATTGGGCGGTAATTACCGGGGAGTGACTTATCGCCCTTTTTGAAAACTGGGATATGTTCCGCCCCGTTCCAGGATTTGGGTATGGGTGCTCCTTTTGCTATTATATTTGCCAGTAATAATATGTACCTCCCCCAAAGTTCTCTGTCATATAAGAAGATGTCTGCTGGGACCCCGTCTATTCCCGGCGCTCTCCCAGGTATGACAGAGTCTAAAGCACGTACAATATCTCCACTAGTAAACGCATCTTCCAACCAAGGAGTGTATATAACCCCTCCTATGTGTTCTAGGCATGGTTCCATGCCTTTAGCATATTAGGGCTTCAAATAGGCCACCCAATCATCTTGAGCTACCCAATTTTGTGGTTTTTCGGTCGGCATTTGAGTCTCCATCTTAGCAGATTCCAGAATTGCTTGGAGTTCTTGGCTGAGCTAGCCTCCTTAGGCTCACCCCACTTCTTTTCATCCCAAGCGCGCTTGGATTTTAGTATAGTTGTTTTATAAACACCCCTTGCAAGGCGCACACTGCTACTAGATCCTGTTTTAATGGCCTGCCCTAGATTTGAACGTGCTTTTCTACATTCCTTAGTGTACCAACAAGGAGAATTGTTAGTTAGGGCTTTATTTGGCTTGCTCGGTTTAACAAATACACTTTTTAGTTGGGAGAACAGGTTTTTGTTTATTTTGATACCATTTTCTCTGTCTACTACTGTGGCTTTAGTGTTGGTACAGGCGCTCAACTCCCTAGTCGCTTGTTTTAGCTTATTTCAAATAAAATCAATGTTTGCCTGACATTCGGTAACTTTAGCCCACTTTAGGTGGCGCATGTCATTAGCGAGGACAACATTTTTGGGGGATTCTTAACTCAAACCCTAAGGATCCATGGGCACTTTCCAATATGACAGAACCATACATAGAGGATTATGATCGCTCTCAAGACGATCAATAACCATCATATCCTCTAGATGATTCCACATTTCAAGGTT
Source organism: Lissotriton helveticus (assembly GCF_964261635.1). Classification (NCBI taxonomy): domain Eukaryota; kingdom Metazoa; phylum Chordata; class Amphibia; order Caudata; family Salamandridae; genus Lissotriton; species Lissotriton helveticus. Next base: position 874,668,567 of record NC_136072.1, on the reverse strand, counting down.
GGCTAATATATAGTCAATTCTGCTTTCTCTGGAACCGCTCTTAAAGGCTGTAGCACCCGCCTTATCCTTTGGGGTTCTGCCGTTGGCCGCTCTTAGTCCTTTGCTTAAGCAAATAGAGTTAATCTGGATCGCCAGGTCTGTCCACCTCTTTACTGGCTCCAGCTCTAGTTTGGGCACCCCCCACTGCCGGTCCTGCTCCTCTGTTAGGTTACACTCCCCATTTGTCAGTGGTTCGAAAGTTGTATTAAAATCTCCTGCAACAATTATATGGGATTGTGCGGAGTATTTCTCAATTAGATCTTCAAGGGCAGCGAAAGTACCTGATTTCTTCCCCCCTGTGCTCCTGGCATACACATTGTAAATATCTATAGGTTTAGCTTGTTTAAATTTAAGTGTTGGAATCTGTATATCTTTATGGGTTCTAAATCCTGCTGAACCCAGATTGTTAGGCCTCCCGAGGGTCGCCCTCTTTCACTTTTTTCTGCAGGGCGTTATAGTTTAAAAACCCAACAAAATGTTGGGAATCAAGTAGCCATGTTTCTTGGAATATGCATATGGTGAACAAATGAATGAACAAAGCCCATTCCGGGATTTGAATCTTGGTGCTCAGCCCTGCGATGTTCCAAGACATAATTGAGCCAAATTTATCATGGGCTTCGGGGAAATTGGCGTTTGCATTTGAGCTCTGGTACAATAAACTATCTTCCCCGTCCGTCACCCCAGAAACTACCATTGTACGTGGGATCCCGGGGGTAATATCTCCTTTCACGGTTGGTGTCTCTAGTGCAATGTGGCCAGGTAAGCTAAAATCATTACTATCATTCGCCAGTCAATCATTGAGCTCCAGGCACGAACCACCCTGCCCTTTACCCAATGGTCGCTTGCCCCTTTCATTGAACCACTGTTGAGGGGGAGAAGATCTCATTTGTATAAGTGAGTGATCAGGGGAGCAGGATCTATATTCCAATAATATCAAGTTCTGTGCCAGGTTTTCGTGTTTAAAAGACAATTCAATGCAATCAGCTCTGTCACCTGGATGCAAGAGCCTTATTGCCCTGGATATATCATCCCTGATCACATTGACATCCTCTGGTATGTCTGATCCAATGAATGGCTTTATTTGTCAGGGAGTCATTTGTTTCTGTGTCCTTCCCTGGTCTCAGTTTTGGAACATTCACCATATAGACTTTCGACAAATCAACGGGGGCAGTGAGAAAGGGTGGAGGACCTCTATCTGCCGGCTTGCTAGAGGGCTGTTTTGACATATTGAAACTGTTACTAGAACTGTCATTCGGCTTAGGATTCCCTAATTCTTCGTTAAATTCAATGTATGAATGTTTGGTAGTTTTCATAGGCGGAGCTTTCGGAGTCCCTTTTCTGGCTCCGGCCACTTCACTATATAAGGTGTCAGCCTGTCTCGACAAGCTGCCCCTCCCATGATTGGTTGTGGTATGTTGTACTATTGCCTTTTGTTGATCAGTAGATGTAGGACTCAGCTGTTTTTTGGCTGGACAACAATTATGGCATGAGCTAGAGTTGGAAATAACATTATGCAATTTTGTAGATAGAGTTTCGATCTTAACTTGCATGCATTAAACGAGATTACATAATCGATTCACCACACTACACAGAGCAATTCTATCACCCCCATTGGGAAAAAAGGAAACATACGAATTGGAAGAATACCCCTGCGCTACTTCCCTGGTTCCTTGTGAATCCTCAGGTATACTTGGCTGGGTTAAGGAATCCCCGCTCTCTAAATTTAAACAATCTGTATTAGTGAGAACAGAGAACCTATTTGTACAGTGGACAATTGGGTCAACCGGGGTAGGGTAGGTCGCTTCTGTCTCTGGTTCTACACTAGCATTCTCGAAGGTTCCTAAATCAACATGGCCTTCATTAAATTTTCGGTCACTTTGATTTTTCCTCAGGAACATCCCAGGAACAACTACCGGGCCCCGCTTGTTGCACCTCTTTAGTGATTCAACAACGTCTTCCCCACTGCTCGCATCCAATATCTGTTCGGTGGGGTGCTTGGAAGTTAGTAGAACACCACACTCCTCTATCAGTTGGTCTATGCGGGTCATTACACAATTTTCCCTTGCATGCTTAGCAGCTTTCTTAAGCTTTTTTGACTTTCTCCTCTTTGTATGCATGCTTGGTCCCTCTGCCCCGCCCTCCATGCTTTTCCTTTTCCCCATTTAGCGGAATCAGATAGAACAGTACCTTAATATGGCAGAACAAATATTGGGGTGGATGCCAGGCCCGGCCTGCTCTGGCCTCTGACGGCCACAGACGGTCCTGCCCTTGTCCCGGGCTTCTCCCGGTGCTACCAGCACGCGTCCCGCGGGGCAGGAGGCGTTCCTTGCTCTTGAAGCACCTCCGGGCGCGTAGATGGCGTCACTGGTGCTGCGCCGGACCCCGGGGCAGCTGGGAGATGTAATTTCCCGCTGCAGAACGTTCCGGCGTGATGGAGACTGCGGCCGTTGCCCTCATGGCGCGGAAGGTGGAAAGGAGGATGCCGTTGCCCTCACGGCAGTAGGGACAGGTAAGAGCGAGCCGTTGCCCTCACGGCGTGTGTCCCGAGTCCTGTGTCCCCCGAGCGTACTCGGCGCTCATTGCACTTGAAGCACCTCCGGGCGCGTAGATGGCATCACTGGTGCTGCGCCGGACCCCGGGGCAGCTGGGAGATGTAGTTTCCCGCTGCAGAACGGTCCGGCATGATGGAGACTGCGGCCGTTGCCCTCACGGCGCAGAAGGTGGAAAGGAGGATGCCGTTGCCCTCACTGCAGTAGGGACAGGTAAGAGCCAGCTGTTGCCCTCACGGCGTGTGTTCCGAGTCCTGTGTCCCCACCATTTGATTCATTTCATGCACAACAAACATACAGCAATCGCTTTCATCAGAGCCAGACAGCCAGTGTTGTCCACTGCATGCCATCTCATTATTCATTACCTGTTCCACTTTTTGTCCGTATCTTATTCTTAAAGTGAAAGCCCACAGGGAAGCCTCTCATGTCAATTTCAGAAGTAACAGTCAGCATATAGTCAGTAATTCCAGTCCCACTTCTTTTGAGTGGACTTGTCTACGAAGCGACAGTTTCTTGATTCTGCATAATCCATCCATCTGCCTTGAGGGAAATGGATAGGGGGAGTCTGGAGGAGGAGGATAGAGGAGCATGACTGAGTTGTGAACTTGTGAACTTCAGGAATGCAGACAGCGGCACCATCAATAAGGAAATAAGACGAAGGCAGTGCTGCTGATGGATTTGTTGTGATTAGAGTTTTGTTGTTGTAAAAGTTGCAAAACAAAGAAATACACACAGCAATAAAAGTGAATAAGGACGGAAAAAAAAGGAAGTCAGTATTTCAGGCCTAGGTGTCAGGGAAGTAGAGCTCGTACTCAAACTCTGTGAATTGAAACAGGAGTAGGTCAGCTAACAGAGAAGAACTTCCGTCACCTAAGTCGGTGTCCTCTTCTTCGTGGATGGATTCACGTATTTTGTAATCTGGTGGTATGAAGTGCTGATTCATCTTGATCATTGTTAACCTCTCCACATTTTTGGGGCAAGAGGCGGGTCCTTTTTGAAGTTACAATAGCACCAGCAGCACTGAAAACACGTTCAGAAGACATGCATGCGAGAGGGCAAGACAAATAATTTAGAGCCAGCTTGGTGATCAGTGGCCATTGACCCCTTTTCCCATACCAATACAGCAATGGGTTGTGATCAATGAAGACCTCCTTTGGGTCATCCAGATAGGCCTGCACCATCAACTCAAGGTCATCCAGGGGTTCTCCACTTTGCGTACCATTTGTGGCCTTTGCATCAACACAGGAACAAGCAAACCCTTAATGAGTTATCCAATCCGCTTCCGACAATATTATGGCTGGGCCTGGTGCAGGTGAGGATGATGATGATACGGTTGCTGGTGTCGGTAACGGCTCTGAGGGAAAGGGACTGCCTTCGGCCACAGAAGTGGACCTTGACGCCAGATGGCCTGCTGATTCAGTAGTACTTCTGCCGGTTCCTTCCATTTCCTGCTGCTCTTTTTCGAACCGAGTGGCTGACAGAGGTAGCCAATGTTTGTACCTTGAAACATCTGCTTCATTAAAAGGAATGAATGTATTGCTGGCCAGTGCCTTTTTGTACCGTGGATCCAGAATAGTGGCACAAATGTAATGTTGTTCGTAACATATTCCTTTAAGCCTTGCATTGTCAAGTAGGCGGGTTAATAAGCTCTCCGCCAACTGATATGGGTCTTGCTTGTCATTATCATCTTTGAACGTTGAAGACACCGCCTTCAGTTGGTGCTCTAGCATGTGCAACAATGGGATAGCTTTGCCCAAAGTACAGTCCTCCCTGCTGACTTCATGCGTGAAGACCTTCAAAGGACAAAGCATGTCTGTCAGGCTTTTAACTAGGTTCCATTCCTCCACCTCTAGCCTCATGTCTTTCATAGAAGAACCCCGTGCGTTAAAGACATACTCATTGATTATCAAGTACTGCTCAAACAGACGCTCAAGCATGTAGAAGGTTGAGTTGCAGCGTGTTCCCACCTCCTGGATGAGTCCTCTGACTGGCACTCTACGGACACGTTGAAATATCCTAAGCTGCTTCCGAGCCTTAAAAGAATGGCTGAAATGTGTGCAGATTCTTCAGCAGGTGGTCAGTATTCTTGAACAACAATGTTAAAACTGTGCGCCAAACACAGCACTCTGAAATAGCCACCATCATTCATGGCCCTAACTATATTACAGCCATTATCCGTTGAAACATAAACAATCATGCGCTTTCTTTGATGCAGCCATTTAAAGACCTTACTGTTAAACTCCTCCAAAATGTTTACTGCAGTATGATATTTCTCCATCGCAAACATGGCTACTGTTGCATGTTTCTGACTAGCTTGAAAAATTGTGGCACTGTCAACACCTGCAGATATCTTGTCTCTAACCCCCGCAAAAGAGATCCAGCGTGCAGTGATGCACATGTAATTAACGGCTTGGCAACTGATCCACATGTCTGTTGTCAGGTGGATAGTGTGAACAGCACTCTTCTGCAAAGCTGCCCCAATCACCTCGAGCACATCTTGATGTAGTGCTGGAACCGCAACTCTGGCAAAATAGGACCGGCTAGGAATCTTGCATTTAGGGCAAACTGTTTCCACAAATTCTAGAAAACCCACCCCTTCCGAAAGAAAAAGGGAGAAGATCCAGCGCTAACATTTTAGCCAGCATTGCATTATAAAGACATGCCGTTGGGTGGTTGCGTTCAAATGACGCCTCCGACCAAAACTTGCTTTTAATGGTGGTCTGGACCATTTTCATATGTGATGAGGAGGATCCAGACCTCTTCAAGCCAGTTAGGCTCATTGATGTACTTTTTCGCATTGGTGTTTCTACCAAACTACTGTGCCTCCTTGATGTTGCTAGGGTAGAGGAGGGTGTGGGCGCTACCAGTGTAGTGCTGCTGCCAGGGGTACTGTGTATATCAGTAAAAATGTCTCTCGGTTGTTCACCTCCCCCCTGCACGATCAGCTCCTTCTCGTCATCAGATGCAATATCAATGTCTACATATGGATATGTACTTTTGGCTTTCCGGATGTTACTTAGGTGCGCCTACTACTGGATAATGTGGTGTTTTTTGAGATGACCTCTCTGCCCTCCGGTACCATAGTTGGTACCAAGCTTACCCCGACTAACTACTTGTCTACAATCGAACAAATTACTAGGTTCTCCGCCTTTTTGCTAATACTAAAGAAGTGCCAAACTGGGGAGTTGAGATTTCTGGTGGTGGTGGAGGTGCTACTTTCAATGCCAGATGAAGAGGAGGCTGGGCTTGGCTGAATTTGACTCTGTTGTGCAATTGCAGCACCACTACTTGAGGTAATGGAGGTCGAGCTGGAAGGAGGTCCCTGACGGCCCTTCTGACGAGAAAATATGCAAGCTGTAGGTCGTGTTGGTGTAGTACCACCAGTGGTGCCATGCCCCACACATCCTGCACAGCAGCATTTTTGAATAGGGTAAAAATGTCTGTCTGCTGCATGCCCGCTGGGGCTGGAGTGATGACTGTGATGACTGGGTCGTCATCGTCAGAATGTTCTTCACCAGCAGAATACACCACTTCTACTTCTTCTTCGTCATCACCCATAAGTGAAAGCCTTGCAGGAACCTTCCTTTTAGCTAGCTTTGTCGGCTCATGGCGTGCCTCCCTCTCAGACTGCATTGGTGGGTGATAATCAAGATCTAGATCATCAGAAGGAAGGGGGGTTGAAGAAGAACTTGTACTAGCCCTCCTTGACCTTTTTCTTGCTGGGGATCTGGAAGACTATGGATCATCAGGAGGAGTGGCTTGCTCGGATGATACCTCCGCTTCAAACTCGATTTCCTGATGTGCCCCTACTTCTGGAGGAACAAGCATTGTGGGCAGTTGTGCCTCTCCATGCACCTCTACTTGCGCCTCTACTTGCGCCTCTACTTGCGCCACTCCTTGCCCCACTCCTAGTGCCACTCCTACTGCCACTCCTTGCACCTCCCCTTGTGCCTCCCCTTGCGCCTCTTCTTGCGCCTCTCCTTGTGCCTCTCCTTGTTGTACCTGTGGTTGTCGTTGCGGCTGTGGTTGAACACTCGTCAGATGAGTTACACCCTGTGTTGATTGGATGCTACTTTGCGATGAGTCAATGCCAACATCGCTGGTCGATGGTGAAAGAGCAATTAGAGAGGCTGCACTCATGGACTTGGGCCTAACTTGGCGTGGTGGCACTGAGGCCAATGAAGCGGAGGTGCTGCTCCCCGCTTGGTCCCCGGCGGACACCGCTGCTGCAGGCGCAGTTTTTTTTCCCCAAAAAAAGTGTCTGTCGACACACCAGTCTCCTTGGTAAGTGGCGCCACTTGCTTCTTCTGCTACTTCTTCTAGCAGTGGCACTGGCAACTTTCTTAGTAGAGGAGCTACGGCCACCTTTCTTTGGGCCCATCTTCAGATGTCAGAACAGCAGGACGCAGTTGCATGAGTTGCAGAGTTGTCTGTGGCCTCCACACATGATGTCACGTGATATTGTGCACACACCACAGCAGGACTTCTTCCTGGCACTACAACAAGTGATGATGATGAGGATGATTCCTGGTTGTCACTCAGTCTTTGTGCACCTAAAGCAAAGGAAGCCAGAGGAACATCAGTTAAATAAATGTTGCATTTGTCGTGCTTCAATTAATATTTGCAACTAGGCATGTATTATTATGAACACAACACACCCAAAAACGGAAAGACCCAAAATAAAAATTGCAATTCTAATCCAAAATGGATGTTTAAATTAACAGAAAAAAGAGAGACCACACAGAGAGAGTTGTTTCATGCACCACTGACTACCCCTGGCCATAATGGATGAAAGCAAGGCAGACTGGTTGCAGGCCTATGGCACAAAGCACACTGCCTGGCTTCAAAATGGCCCCTAGACCACCACCCACATGGCCAGGCCCTGGACCAGGCCTCAAAATGGCCCCCACCCACATGGCCAGGCCTTGGACCAGGACCCAACAACACCCAAAAAATCAAAATACACACAACAATCACCCCAGTCCAATGGCATCCATGCCCTAAATGATGTTTAAAATCAAGAGAACACACAGAAAGACTTGGCCCATGCACCACTGACTACCCCTGGGCTTAATGGATGAAAGAAAGGCAGACTGGGTGCAGGCCTATGGCACAAAGCACACTGCCTGGCTTCACAATGGCCCCTAGACCCCCACCCACATGGCCAGGCCTTGGACCAGGCCTCAAAATGGCCCCCACCCACTTGGCCAGGCCCTGGACCAGGCCCCAACAACACCCAAAAAATCGAAATACACACACAAATCACCCTAATCCAAAGGCATCCTTGCCCGAAATGATGTTTAAAATCAAGAGAACACACAGAAAGACTTGGCCCATGCACCACTGACTACCCCTGGGCATAATGGATGAAAGTAAGGCAGACTGGGTGCAGGCCTATGGCACAAAGCACACTGCCTGGCTTCAAATTGGCCCCTAGACCCCCACCCACAAGGCCAGGCCCTGGAGCAGGCCTCAGAATGCCCCCCACCCACATGGCCAGCCCTGGACCAGGCCCCAACAACACCCCAAAAATCGAAATACACACAAAAAATCACCCCAATTCAATGGCATCTGTGCCCTAAATGATGTTTAAAATCATGAGAACACACATAAAGACTAGGGACATGCACCACGGACTACCCCTGGGTATAATGGATGAAAGCAAGGCAGACTGGGTGCAGGCCTATGGCACAAAGCATACTGCCTGGCTTCAAAATGGCCCCTAGACCCCCACCCACATGGCCAGGCCCTGGACCAGGCCTCAAAACGGCCCCCACCCACATGGCCAGGCCCTGGACTAGGCCCCAAGAACACCCAAAAAATCAAAATACACACAAAAATCACCCCAATCCAATGCCATCCATGCCCTAAATGATGTTTAAATTCAAGAGACCCCACAGAAAGACATGGCCCATGCACCACTGACTACCGCTGAGCCTACTGGCTAGTGTGGCTTTAACACGCACCCCAAAATTACAAAAAACATCCACATAGATATAATAACAGTGAGCTATTCAATTCCAGGCCATCCATGCCGTAAATGATATTTAAGTTCAACAAACCTCACAGAAACAGTTGTATCATGCACCCATGACTAACTCTGGGCCTACTAGATACTGTGGCTACCCACAATATATTTTAATTATTTTTTAAAAAGTTGTGAAAAGGTTTATAAATTGTAGTTGCAGCAACTGCTATGACCCCTTACAAACAACACCAACTTACTTGTAAAATCTCAACTCCAAAAGTGATCCAAACAAAAAGTCCTCAAATACAAATAACCAGCAGCAGCCACAAAGAGTAATTCTTCCAGCTCCAGATCCAAACGAAAAGTGACCAGGACACAGACAAAGCACTGAGAGGAGCCTGCAGGACAGGAACAGGAAGTTAGAGACTTCTTTCCTCCCATCCCCGAAAAATGCACTCATTGCACAAAAAAGTGCAGCCAAATGTCAATCTGAGGAGTTATTCTGATACAAATCATCAATTTCAGAAGGTTTATTCTGCCAGCGATAGATTTCTTGTGCAGAATTGCAATTTTTGCTATTTCGGGAAAGCGAGAAGTTCAAATCTCCCGCTGGAAGTCAGCTGCGCGGCGCATCTACGTGTTCGCAATTGTTTACTCTCGCGATGCGTGATCGCTGGACCTTATGACGTATTCGCGTTCTGAGCGTCTCGCAGTGCAAGATGGTGGGACGCAATGACGTACTCGCGGTCAAAAAGTCTCGGGCGATCATGCAATGACATACTCGCTGTCGATAAGTCTCGCGCGATCATGCATCAAGATCGAAAATGGCGCAGCGCACGCAAATGGAGCAGCGCACGCAAACCGGGAGGAAAACAACTCGGCGAACTCAGAATCACGGTAAGTCAATGCCGCGAGATTGTATTTTTGAAGCGCGACCAAGCAAAAAAAATCCGCCAACTCGCAAATTACGAATTCTTTGACAATTTCCAGCGATTCGCGGACTGAGGAAATTCCCAAAAATTCGCAAATTCAGCGAGCGGAACGGATTTTCGGCCCATGCTTAGTTGAAATCCATTATACCCAATTTCGCTTAATCAAATATTCAACTCACAAGTTAAAAAATTTACATGCCAAATCTCAGAACCACTCCTGGTAGTCTAGCGACTTAAAATAACTCCAGACTAACTACTGAAATACCCCTCAGGTAAAACCCATTTAATACAACATTGCCGTGAAGTTTAAACAAGAACCAGTGAAACTTAAACAAAAGCCCGTGGCCATGACTTGTCCAAAATAAAACATAAAAAATATGTAAATCAAATAACATAACCGCATATCATGCACTATTGTGTTCCATTACTATTCAATGCAAAACTATTCTATTGTCACTTAGAAAACCTGTTTTTTTTATTGCAATTGCTGTTTTTTGTTGTTTGATCATATAGCTGGCAGCCATTTTGTATAGCAAGCCAGTGTGATTTTGCCATAGACCTACAAGTGTTCTTTGTTGTAGCGCTGACTCCTTGCTGGTTTTTGTTGCTGTTTGACCATGGGGCTGGCGGCCATTTTATTTAGGCAGCCTTTGCCATAGGCCAGCAAGTGTTCTTTGTTGTCGCCAGGCCTCCCTGCTGGTCGCTGTTGGACCATGTGGCTGGCTGATATTTTGTGTAAGCAGCCAGTGTGCTTTTGCCACATGCATGGATGTGTTCTTTGTTTTGCCCATGCCTCCTTGATTTTGACCATATGTGCATTTTGTGCAGCCATTCATTTTCAAGCCCTGACTGGTGCGATCGTGCCCTGCAGCGGCTTGAAATTGTTCCATTGTGGAATTCAAGGTACCGGCCATTCCCCGTGAACCACACCACAACCAAATTGCCTCCCTCCATGCGGTCATCTTGAATTTCATCCGTTTGGGTCCCGTGAACGATACCACAGCCAATTGCCTCCCTCCATGCGGTATTCGTGATTACCATCCCCTTGGATCACGGGAATTACGTCGCTACCTGCTACCAGTGACATATCCTTAATCTACCCACCCGCAAGCTCGGGTCAAGAGTACCCCACTGGGAACCGCATTCCCTACCGCGCTTGGTCGTCAGACCATCCCTGGACCAGCCTTACGCCCTCAATTGAGGTTACAAGGCTTGCTTATTCAGGCAATACAATGTTAGTCCTGATGATGATCCTTGATTTTTAATAGGATCGAAACGCCGTCGACAGTTATGTAGTTACACACTAGTTTCCCATTGTGTTACCCAATTGTGTTTTACTACAAGAGTACAGCTAGGCTGATCCTTTTTACCTTACTAGCGTCTCACAAAGTTTGAAATTGCCTGAGAAATACCTTACCCTTGTGAATACTGTAATTTGTTCACTTTATTTGTTCCTTATCTTACCATTGATTAAATCAGTGTCCGGCTGGACACTTCCTTCATTATAGTGCAGATTGTTGCCTATAAATTATTTAAGAGTTTCCACAGTCTATTGTGTCAAGGACCGTGGTTGCTTGATAAATTCATTTTCAAAGCCATTTTATTTGTGGAGGTTTAAGCCATTAGGGGCCATATGTAGGTGAGGCAATACCGGTCGGTAACAGTGAAATTCGGTAAATTTCACAGTTACCGACCGGTACATAGGGATTAGAGATGTAGAAGGCAGGTTTCAAGGATTTGATAATTTACCAAATCGGTAATTTAAGGAATCGGTAAATTACCGAATTCTTAAAATACTGATTTGGTAAATTAATGAATCCTTAATTCCTATGTAGGAGGCACTCAAGTGAGTGCATTTTAACATTCAGGATTAGTTATTTACCAGCAACTATAAGTTGGTTGTAAATACCGAATACCTTAGAAAAAGCTATTTTTTGCTTTTTTGTTAGTGCCGTGTGGCAGACATACATTAGGGCATGTATGTGTGCCACATGTGCACACCTGCAGGATTCAGGGGTGCAACAGGGTGTCAATGTGATACCCTGCCACCCTTGAATATGTTCCCCCTATTACCGATTCGGTATTTACTAAATCGGTAATAGTGAATAGTGAATGGCTTCCCATTCATTCCTATGGGCCTTCAGGCCCATAGGAATGAATGGGAATTACTGAATCGGTAAATATAGAATCTGTAATACCAAATAGTACCGATTCAGTAAAATTTACAGAATATTTACCTACATACTATTTACCGATTTTCAAATACCGAGTCAGTAAAATTCAGTATTTAAAAATCAGTAAATAGCGATTACCTACATATGGCCCTTTGTCTGTAATAATTGTTTTAATCTTTCCCTGCTATCAGTTTAATAAATGAATATGCGTGCGCACTTGTAGTTCAATGTTCATACTAAAAGTACAGTATGAACAGTGCTGCATAATAATATTTAAATTTTTTGCATTTTTTCCCCTGCACTACTCATTGCCTCCCAAATCTCAATGGATTTCTCTTAGTAGTCCAATCGGCAATTATATTTTTAAATTTTTGTTGTTATATAATTACATTTTTTTCCTTTTATTTTTAGATTTTGTGGGATATTTTTTTCAAATTATTATTATTTTTATTTTTTTCCATATTTTCCTAACATCCATAACTCCATATCTGCCATAGGTACTCAGCCGCACAACAACATCCATTTTCTAAGGATTATTCCATGGTCAACTGCACCTCCCTGAGTACCACATCCCAACGTGATACAGTAACATCTGTATGCTGTTGCTCTTTCATATCCTTCAGGACTGTACATGAAAGTTCATGTTGGTGTGGTTTTACGTATGGATACCCTGTATTGTTGTTAATTATTTATAACTTAAGTAACCACACTATATTATAGTGTTTGGATTACTAATTCAAAATGCAACAACGCCATGTTTCACTGATGTTCTTCTTGCTTGTTTACTTTTATGTTCACAAGAAGAGAAACGTCATCAACAGTACTGCCAGACAGAAGGACTGTGCATGGCCTGACGCATAACCACACAACACAGACATCTCTTTTCCTTTTGAAGCTAACAACTGCCAACTGAGAGCATCAAGATGACTGCAAAGAAATGTGCTACCAAGAAAGTGGCCAGTGATTAGAAGGAGTTTACCATCAATGGTAAGTTTTCCCAGACCTTTTTTGGGCAGAAACCCATGCTTGCCGCTCTGACATCCAGGGAGCAAGCTTAGAGAAGCAGTCCTGCATCAATGGCCCCATCCCAAACTAGGCCCATGTCCACGTCTGGAACTCTATTTACAGCAATGCCGACGCGCACTGACATTAAATTGGAATTCTCTCTTTCACAAAGTAGTACCCAATCGCTGCTGCAAACTCAGCTAATTGGACAACAACAGGTGCAGTCAACAATAGTAGTTACTTCCAAAGTAGGAGCACTTTAGGATATTGAGCTTCATGCAGATGAAGTAGAAGAAGCACCTCTTTCAAAAGACCCATTGTCTTCCAGATCTCCAGCAGGGGAGAGGAAGGGCACTCACCATCTTTTCGCCAAGCCCCTCTTCTGACGATCAAGACTCCACTTGGATGCCGCCTCCGTCAGACACTTGCCTGGAGAAGCAAGTGAAAGGGAAAGCCTTAGAGTTATGTATGAAGAAGAGCAGGATGACAACAACCAAGTCATCATCAATGTTAGCCCAGCCCCACTGGAGAACGAAGTTACCCAATCTCAACCTGCTCTGAGGAACCTGACACAGATACCACCACTACCAATGCCAGCTTCCATATTTGCAAGGCCCCTGTGACCTACATCCACAACCACCTCAGTAGAAGTAGGCACTGCAGAGAGGCAAATGTAAAAAAAAACACCTACCACCACTTCTTCCGACATTGGCAGTGGCACCAGTGTCAGAAAGTTGACGTCCCCAGTTTTGTACTTCTTTACGGCTTGCAAAACATTGCCATATGCTTCATTTTCAAAGTAATCGTTAGTCTGTGTAAGCTTGGTGCAAACTATGGAACCAGAAGCCAAATAACCTATTTGCAAAAACATGACTCAACCGTCTGGAAGATGCACCCTAGGCAAAATACATCAAGGGGTATTGGTGAAGGTGGTGAGAGCAGGCAATCTGATTTGATCAAGGTGGCAGGTGAAGAAGAGGGTGACATTTTTGTTACTCAAACCAGCCCTGTTCCCAGCAGTTCTGTAGGATCGCCACATCAGCAACATCGCAATGGCATAAAACTCAGAGTGAGGTCGAGACACAGAGGAAAGATCATACATTGACTGCCCCGCTGAGATGCACATTGAGCCTGCCACCTTCCGCTCTCAGGAAGTCATCTGCATCAGTAACACCAAAAAAGAAAACAATCTAGGATACTATTCCTGGTTTGTTTTGGCAGGCAGGGCAGTATGAATCAACCACCCAATGGTAGGTTTGTAAAATGGAAAGCTGGCTAAAATGTTAGCGCTGGACTTTCTCCCTTTTTCTTTTGTGGCAGGAGTGAGTTTTTTAGAATTTGTGGTGGCCATCTGCCCAAAACGGAAGGATCCCAGCAGGGCCTATTTTTCCAAAGTTGCTGTTCCAGCGCTACATCACAATGTGCTGGAAATGATTGGTCAAGCCTTGCAGGAGAGTGCTGTTCACACTATCCACCTGACAACAGACATGTAGACTAGTTGCCAAGCTACTGATTACATGTGCATGACTGCACACTGTATCTTTTTTGTGGGGGCTGAAATTTGTAATGGCACTCGGAAGTTTGCAACAGTAGCCATGTTCACCATGAAGAAATCCCATACAGCTGCAAACATCTTTGATGACTTTAACAACAAAATCTCTCAATGCCTGCAATCCAGAGGGCTAAGAAGATTGGATCTGTTGCCACGGACAGCGGCAGTAATAAAGGCCATGTCAGATGGTGGCTATTGCAGGGTCCTGTGTTTGGTGTACTGCATAAACATCATTGTACAGGACTTTCTCAAAAAAAGAAGGCTGAAGCAGCAACTTACTGTCCACCTGCATAAGAATCTGCACTACTTTCAGTCATTCTTTTAAAGCCTGTAAGCAGATGATGATCATTCAGCATGATAATACAATGCCAGTTAAAGCACTCATACAAGAGGTACCAATATGTTGGAACTCAATTTATTACATGTTGCAAAGTATGTTTGAGCAGTACAGACCAATCAATGAATATGGCATGCACAGAGGGGATGCTACTGTAAAGGGCATGATCATTGAGATGGTCTAATGGAACGTAGTCAACCACCTGACAGAGAAGCTGCTTCCTTTTGATGTTTTCACAGAGGAAGTCATCAAGGAGGACAGTACCATGAGCCAAGCTATCCCATTGAGGCATATGCGACAGCAACAGCTAAAGGAGGTGTCTGAAATGTATGTAGGTGTGGACAAAAAAGAGATGCACATGAATTGGGATAGAGATTAATCCTTCGCTTTTCTGTTAATACAAGGCTGCAACGAGACATTGTGTCATCTAAAGATTACATCTGTGCCACAATTCTTGATTCATGGTACAAACAATTATTGGACACTTTAATTTCTTGAGCAAGCCAGTGACCTAGAAAAATAATAGATGGGAGTTAGCAGGGCTTAAGTCCAGTGAAGAGGCAAAATCAAAAGAGGTCGAGCAAGTTGGAGCACCAGTGACTGCGAAGAGGATGGTCAAGGCCTACCTCTATGACCCAAAAGAGGTCTACCTGGATCAAAACCCATTGGTGTATTGGTATGGGAAGAGGCGCCAATGGCCAGTGCTCAGCAGGCTGACAATAAAGGAACGGTCTTGTCTAGTAGCCAGTGTGTCTGCTGAGTATGTGTTCAGTGAAGCTGGTATAGCTGTCACAGTGAGAAGGACCAGTCTCTCACCCAAAAACATGGTGAGATTACCATAATCAAAATTAGTCAGCCCTTTATACCACCAAATTAGACTATACCTGAAGTACGACAGGAGGAAGAGGAGGCTAATTGGTCAGACCCAGGTTATGATAGTGTGTTAGCAGACCAACTTCTTGGAGAACCAATTGAGTTTAGGAATGAACTTCCCTGACTACTGAGTCGGCCTGGGGCACCATAGAACTTTCTATTGCCAAACTGCTTTGACAAAATAAAGGTTATCGCTAAGGGAACAGTGTATCACTGACTGATTCAGCCCACCATTATAGACACATGTATGGCTGGATTGGAGTTGGACCAGTGTGGAGTGAAGAAGCCTCCCCTTTGCCTTCAAGGACATTGGAGACACAATACCTGCCTCCATCCCATGCCTATCCTTTCTTTCATTCCCTAGCAGGATTGCCCCAGAATATTTGATTTACAAGACTGGCCAACGTGTGTTGCATGAATCAACAGGTAATTAATGCACCAGTGAGTGATATATGAGTGATTGTTTGTGAGTGTTGAGATGATTCATGTGGTGGCAGACAGTGAGGGTGGGTTTTTAACTATAATTTATAAGATTGATTATGTTTGTGAAGATTTACATTGCTGGTGGCCTAATGGGTAATCCTTTATCAATATGGAAATATACAGTATTATTTCAATATACAGAATCCTTTTTTAGAACTGTGTGGGTTTGTTTTGATCCTCCATAATTTGTATTTACTATTATTCAAACTTAGGTGACAGAACATTTAGATATATATTAATATAATAACTTGGGTTCCTGGGGCTGAGTGACTGTTTGCAATGTATTGACCTTAACTATGTCATACTCATTCCTTTATTTCCTTCCAGATTAGATTGATGATGGTTGTCTGCTCATCGTGATGATAACTATTGTCTTTGTGCAGTGTTTGTCTTCATCACACCTTTCCCCAAATCCACTTTCCCCTCCATCCACAAACCCCTAACTTTCTTCCCCCAGCCTGTATGATTTATTGAGGTGTGACTTCATTTACACCATCAATAGCTTGAACACTTGGTGGGGCGGATGTGGTGAAAGCCACACCAACTCACTGGAGGACCTTCAGTTCTATTACCTAAACAATAGCCCACACTGGGATCATTTATCCACTAATGAATAAAAAAGTGATCAATATTTTAGATATGGAAGAACATAATTTGCCTACAACGTCAATCAGGCACAGTTTTGCATAAACGCATATCCTTGTCCCACTAACACCAAGTTTTTAGTTCAATTTAGTTACCTGCAATGAATAATCCTTCTGATTAGTCCTACAGATAGAGTTCACCTAGGTGGGAGTGGGAACTTGCTTCTGATCCTTTCACTGTTAGTGTGCTAGCCTGCTACTACAACCACCACCATAAGTAAGATGTCACCTTGGCAAACCATGCAGCCCTCGCTTCATCTATTCTGCACTATGGAGCATTTCTATAGGCAACATAGACAATGGCAACACCTCCCCTTTAGTGGTCAATATAGTTACAGACTACAGAGACTAGGAAAGTAGTAGGACAAGGATACCGCATATCTGTAGGCACATTTTAAAATCAGTGTGTACTAAAATGCAGCGGTACAAAATAAAACACCCTAACAATGATTTGAGGGATAAATAAAGTAAAATGAATATTCTTTCCCCTTTTAACAATATAATACAACCTACCCCTTCCACCCACAATTCACCCAACCCTCTACCCCAAACAAATCTCTCTATCCCCAATGTCCAAAATGTCCATAAAAAACTAAAGTCCAAACTGTCCTGGTCCCGATCCCAATCATTCCCACCCTCTCCCGCACACAGCAAGTCCCACCTACCAAAACAGTTAAAAAAGGGGGTAAAGTAGGCAAAAGACATGGTGGGCCAGGAGGTTTCTGAGGTGCCCCTCCACCTGTTACTGCATGGCTTCTATATGCGCTAGCCTCACCGGGATGTGGCGTTGAATGGTGAGGTCTGAAAATGAATGGGGGGCAGCAGTGATGTTCCGGTGGGTGGCTGCAAGTGGATTACAGTGCTAGTGTTTCTGAAAGGCTAGAGGTGCCAGTAGCTGGCTGGGGCCCTAAGCAGCTGCCTCCTCCTCCTCCTGGGCCACCAGCCACTGGTAGTCTGCACGTGTGACCTCAAGCTTTTGATGCCGCAGCTGGGATGTTACATCCTGCCGAGATGCACCAGCAGGAGTAGCTATATGCAGAAAGAAAACATACAAATTGTGCTCTGTGCAAGATACTTGTTTAAACTTATGCAGTGGCACAGTAGCAGTATATTGCTGGTCCCCTGAGGCCATTCAATTTTGATGTGATTAGAGTCACTGCCATTGCCTACACATGCCTCACATAAAACTAAAGGCAAATTCACTAACTGTCTAAAAGGAATTGAGGCAAAAAAACAGCACACCAGTTTAAAAAATGTATTATTTTTCTTTTTGAAGGATTTCCTTATTAAAAAAACTAAACAGGTATTTTCTTTGGAAAAATTAAAATAAATTACTTCTCATTAATTAGTAAGGCATTATGCACTGTGGAGTGCAAGTATTCTCTTTCTTGTTGTGCCAAATTAATGGAGGCATGCTAGCTGACACCCTAATTGTAGTTGTTAGTCATACTTTGCTACTCTCTGCACTCAGCATCTGGGGCAGCTTTCATACACAATGATCTTATTCCAATGGTGCAGCTCTTCTCTAAAATGCCTTTCAATTTTACCCTGACTACAATGCAGAAGAATAATAATGAATGATACACCTAACATATATAATCATGTGGACATCTAGTCTGTCGTAAGGAGACAGTGGGAAAAGTGATGCACTACATCAAATGATTAATGAATGACATATAGATTGTATTTGGCATGTTTGCCACAGAATATCCCATCCACAAAAGTCAGGGCACTTACTTAGTCCCACTTTTCTCCCTGGCCTTACCCTTCACCACACTTTATAATTATTTTTTCCATCAAATTCATTTGTTTTGCAGGAAAGAAAGGAAACTAAACATACTCTACTGCAGGGTAAGTTAGAGTGATAAGGCCGGGTAAGTAGACAATTTACTACAGAGTCATGGGGTGTCACTGATGATCATCATGGGGTCGATTCCGATCCGGTAAAAAAAACGTATGTACGAATCGTATCCGTACGACTCGTACACACGTAGACAATTTACTACAGAGTCATGGGGTGTCACTGATGATCATCATGGGGTCGATTCCGATCCGGTAAAAAAACCGTATGTACGAATCGTATCCGTACGACTCGTACACACGCCGTACGACCCGACAAGTACGATCCGGACTGGAGCATCAGGACGCGATCCGTACAGTCCACATCAGGTAAGGGCGATTCATACAAAAAAGCGCACAATCACATACACACCGTACAGTGCGTACACCCCATGATTGCAGGGGTATGCCCCGTACACCCAGCATACATGGGGTACGGTGCTTAGCCCCCATGATCGCAGGGGTACGCCCTGTACACCCAGCGTACGCAGGGGTACGGTGCGTACCCCTGCGATCATGGGAGGTACGTACCATACCCCATGTACGCTGGGTGTACGGGGCGTACCCCTGCAATCATGGGGGTATGCACCGTACCCGGGGGGGCTGTTCCGTACCTGTTTCGGCGCGAACTCTGCTTTTACGGCTGTTTTCAGCTCCCGTAAAAAAGGGTCGTACGGTGCATACCCGACACGTATTGTACTTGCTGGGTCGTATAAACCAGCCGCGAGCCATACAGATCTCGCGTACAGCGGGTTCCGACGGAGACTAGTACGGGGATTCGAGTCGTACGGTCTCTATATGATTCGTACAGAGTCCGGCTCCTGGTACGAATCGTACTTCGACGTATGTACGCGGGACGTTGCAGGGTATGACGGGAAAAACGCTCCGAACGGCTATTCGGAGCGGTTTTTCCAGAATGGTAATCGAGCCCCATGTGCCTAAGCTTTGGCTAGTGAATCACTGTGGTTGACAAATGTTGAAAGGGAAAATTGTGAACAGGCGTAAATCCATTATGGAAGCCATGATTAAATAAATCAGTTGGCCCAAAAATGTTGGATGTTTCTAATTTTTGGATGTCTCTGACAGAACTTGTGAAAGAATAAAGGAGTGAGGTAAAAGGAAGTGACTGGGGGAATCCGAACACACCTTGTTTTTGCATTGCCATAGAGTGAAAACTTCGTAAATACCACATTAACTGAAGCAGATGAACAGCAAACATTGCAGTGCCAAACTGAACCATACAACAAGTAGGTCATCATGGGTGGAACTGGCAAAATTGCCATGGGTACAGAGGGAGGTGATGATTGATGATGGGTGGGATACTTGATATCTGCCTTGCTGAAAAAATCATGTGAGTCAATGGAGTGGATGGAAAATCACCCCAACCCTTTGAATAGCAGCTTTGATAAACTAAATTCGAACCATGTCAAGTAGGTGAGCATACCCCTATCTAGAAGAGCTCCCTTGTTTCTTTAGCCAAGCAATTATTCATTCATCATTTCTAAGCATGGGCGTAAAATTAGTTCCGCTCGTGGATTTTGCAGATTTTCTGCAATTTCGTGATCCGCGAATCGCGCGAAATTGCGGCAAAATCCGCGAATCCGCGTGCGGGACGAATGTTGCTCAGGAAGCACATACAGGGTTAAAGCAGGTGCCCAAATTGAAGCTAATTTCTTTGTAATCATTTACAAGGAAATTAACTTCAACTTGGGCACCTGCTGTAACCCTGTAAGTGCTTCCTGAGCGGCGCCTCGTTGCCTACTTGCTACTATTCTCTGACCCTGCTCTGGCCCTCAAAGCAGGGTCAGAGAATAGTTACAATTAGGCAACGAGGCACCTGTCACTAAAATGAAACCTCAGCAGGAAGCACTTACAGATAAGATAACAGGTGCCCGAAGCTCAAATTAATTCAGTAACGCATTATAATCAGCCAAGAATCTAGTGAGCACGGTCGATGCTAGGCAGGAGTGCTTTCTCCCCAGATCTACCGTCTACAATTAGCTTTAATCCGTGATGGGGGTCTAGGCATCCATGAGTTTCTCAAGCACAATCCCCCTGTACTTCTAGTGACCAGGAGGCTGATTTCTCCTCATCTGCTGCGCTGATCGGTCTCTGACCCTTTATAAACAAGAGGCATGTGAACTCGCACAGAAGCCCGGCCCTAGCCCACACACACTAGGCTATGCAACCTCCTCCCGCCCTTTCCCCCACTGTGATGGACAGCTCACTCGAGGGACCTCGGGGCCTATGGGCGCGGTGGCAAAGTTACAGACACATGGGGTCACTGGAGACAAGTCTTCTGGGCCATAACACAGCTGTAGTGCAGGAAAAGCACGATACATTTACCCAACGAGGTAACACTTACTGCTTTCTCCTCATCTGCAGCGCTGATCAACCTCTGACCTTTATAAACAAGAGGCATGTGAACTCGCACAGAATCCCGGCCTCAGCCCACACACTCTAGGCCATGCAACCTCTTCCCGCCCTTTCCCCCACTGTGATGGACAGCTCACTTGAGGGACCTCGGCGCCTATGGGCGCGGTGGCAAAGTTACAGACACACGGGGTCACTGGAGACAACTATTCTGGGCCTTTATGCAGCTGTAGTGTAGGAAAAGCACGATACATTTACCCAACGAGGTAGCACTTACTGCTTTCTCCTCATTTGCTGCTCTGATCGGCCTCTGACCCTTTATAAACAAGAGGCATGTGAACTCGCACATAAGTCCGGCCCCAGCCCACACACACTAGGCTATGCAACCTCTTCCCACTCTTTCCCCCACTTTGATGGACAGCTCACTCGAGGGACCTCGGCGCCTATGGGCGCGGTGGCAAAGATACAGATACACGGGGTCACTGGAGACAACTCTTCTGGGCCTTAACACAGCTGTAGTGCAGGAAAATCACGATACATTTACCCAATGAGGTAGTACTTACTGATTAGCCAGTAGAAAGTACTCCAGTTAAGTATGGTGCAAATCGCAAAATAATCCGTGATTTCGCGGGAAAATCCATGAATTTACTGATTTGTTTTCGATTTCACGCCAATTTGCGGACCGCTGATTCGCAAAATTTGCCCATACTTCATTGTTTTATTATTCTTCATCCCTGGCTTTGATACACACCAGTTAAGCTTTACATTCTCCCATCCAGTTTTTTTGACCATTGAAAATCATCCATCTATATATATCCATCCATCAAAACATGGCTCTCAAATAACCTTTCACCAACATCTATTTATCCACCCACTCATCATTTCACTGATTCATCCATTCACTCATCCTGCTTTAACCCACCCAAGCATTACTTTTAGGCCGGCATCCTTTCACCCTTAACTTTTCACCCACCCATGCCGGCATCCTTTCACCCATATACCCTTTCATCCATTCTTTACCCACCCATGCAACCTATCACCCATCTATATGCACCATTTCACCCATGCATCAATTCACTTGCATTACATTTAACCCATCCTTTCTTCTTTCTCCTTCCATCCTTTTTTCCCTTTTCTATAAACTTATCACTGTTAGAATCCATTATCAACCATTGTCTGCTAAGTTGCAGATAGAAGACACCATTAACTTCTCAACTCTCACTATATCTGCTAAAGCGGGGTGTTTGCTCACGAGTCAATGCCCTTTCAGAAGTATTTTACTAATTGTCAATTAGCAATCAATGTGAATTCCCACTGTCTGTCCCTGTCGCTGCTGGGACCCCCTTCAACCGCCACTGCTGTGTCTGCTCAGCTGGCGCTCTCACTGCCTGCCTCAGCACAGGTGGTCTATGCAGCTAGAAAACATCATTTAACATTTTAGATGCCAGATACACCCTATTATTTTTCTTTTATCAAAATACAATCACAATACATCACTACAGTTCGGTTACAGTATCTTCTATCAAAATATCAAGTATTGTTGGTTGGCCATGTTTGTAAAGTGAGATAGTCAAGCCAACCAAAAACATTTTGTAATGGAGGGGTAGAGCTATGATGAATCTGAGCAATTAAAGTGCAATGCAGGGGTGTAATAATTGGTCAATGAAGGACATTGGTTTTGTTTGGCAAATGCAATGGGGCCGTCCTCATTATGACAGCCATGCTGCACTGTCATCAACTGTATACTTTTGATAATAATTCGGGATCCCTGTTTTATGGTATTTATTTTATTAACATTTCCATCTGTATTAATCCATATATATTTTTGGGCCATCTTATTGGTATTTATCCATATTTATTTTGTGTTTCAAGAATAAATGTAGCTGTAAAATGGTATATTTCTGCTTTTATATATTTCTTCGATGTGCACTCAAACATGGATGCCTGTTACGTTTTAGCAAACTAAGCAGCCATGTATAGTAAAAGACTACACGCACAGGTACATATTAGCATCATACTACAATATATGTTAAAATATGCTGAATTTAAGGAGATTTCATCATGCATTTTAACCCTCAATGCCAGTTTCTCAAAAGAAGCACCCTTTTCAGTATTTTTCGCTTTTAAAAATAAATACAAACAGGAACCACATTGTTTTCATTGTGTATTTATCTGTAAAATTCAGTAAAAAACTGAAAAACTGAATCCTTCATAATAATACATACACAACCTTGGTGGTCCACCCTGACCATCACAGCTCTCTCGTTTTACTGTTTGAGCATGAGAATGAAAAAGAAAGCTGTCTCAACACAAATAATGCCTAGAATATTTACCTTACTTGGGCATTCAATCTTCACAGTAGACTCCCTGAACTAAAATGGGTCTCTGAGACTTACAGTACCAGTTGACAAGCTATAAAAGGGGAGAGGTAAAGCTTACTGACAAAGCAGAAAAAGGAACCTAGATACAGACTAGTACAGAAAGTTTGAAGTTAAGTACAGAAACTTGAAATATAAAAAATAAGTAAATAGGATAATGCAGGGTTGAGAAGAATTTAGGAAACTGAATGAAAAGGATCAGGAAAAACATAGGGGATAAGCACAGTAAAAAGAAATAAAAAGGGAAATTAATTCTAAATGTGGAGTGGTAAAAGTTAGGGAATATTATTAAGAGGAGGACTTACTGGGGCCAGCAGAGCTCTGCCACGGCACTTGTGGTGGCACCCCCGGCTCCCTCACCCACCTCGGTGGTTTCAGGCCCAGCTGTCTTCTTGCCCCTGGATACTCATGTAAAAAATAAAGAAAAGAAAATAAAAAAAGATCAGCAGTAGAGTTAATAATCTCCCCAAACTGGGAAAATAAAGTAACACTGAACTTTTACAAATCAGATTGCTTATAGTACTAGTATTGTGGACATATTCCTAACTTCATAACTCTAACCCTTTCCAAATGTCCTAAATTGCTTTTAGAACTATCAATACATTGCAAAAAATGATCTTTGTTTCTTAGCTCATTCTCAGCCTCTCAACTCCCTTTGACAGGTCAACTCAATCTGCATTTTTTTCAATGGATAGGGTATGCATACTACACATCACTGGGAGACTGCTTGGGACTGTATGAGCTACAAAAAAGAAAGGCATAGAGAAGTGAGAGAATGCTAATTTACTAACACTAATAACTACCACTATAGTGACAAGACAGAGGAGTCTCTGCATAACTTCTTGAATAATAAGCCCAAGCGAGCACCAATGAGTAGGATTAGGTAACACAGAACACCTGGCTAGATGATGATTATAATATTTGTAACTTCAACTTAACTTATCTCCAAGTATGAGCAGCGTACTTGTTATTTGGGAAAAAATATTAGCATGGAGCACAACAAATAATATTTATTACTCCCCGAGCCTCACAACCTCCACGCCCAGCAGGTCGAGCAGTTCCTCTTCCCTGTCCAGGTTGTCAGCCCATCAGTGCGTCAGCTGCTGTTGTCCTATTTTCTGTCGTCCTTATTGGACCGGTCGCAGATGTTGGTTTGATTTTGCTGTGATACTGCTGAAGTAACCACCATTTTATGCACACGCTGAGGAAGAAAGCACAGTTCTTTATCTAGCAGGTGTCTGTATTTCATCTTCATGTTCGGACATTCTCTTGACCATCTAACTTCTAAACAGAGAGACATCCTGGACTGAAAAGGAAGCACAACTAATAGTTGCATATTTGTGCCATAGAATCAGGATGATGGCACATGTGTACTCTTGGGAGGGTATTGGGAGGATGTTATCTCTTTTCACAGCATGTTACTTGTCGCAAGATGAAGGAGTATACTATTGCCAAGGATATTGGCAGATTTTGCGCTAACTAGTAATAAAGATCTAGTGGAAGTAATGTTCTTTTCCATCACTTATTGTCCCTACAAGTGACCACATGTACTAGAACATGAGAGACAGTAGCAGGAGTGAGGAAACGGAATCAAATAAAAGGGTAAACATAGACGCAGGATTCTACACTCTATTTGCCAGTGATGCAGCGCTACTCCGGAAATAATTTCTAAAACCATGTCACCTTTCCGTGAAGTACAAAATCATACAAACAAACAGTTAATTTCATTTATTTTAGGAAATTCAGAAATAGACATTTTATTTAGATTTCAGAAATGCAAATATTAGCAAAAGACAGATAGTTCCCAAAATTCATTTTCTCCTAACTTCCCTGACTATGAACCTAATCTAAAGCTCAGTTCTCATTAAAAAAAAAAATAGAAAATTATTCAGAGCCTTACATCTCAGGAAAATCAGCCTACCGGCAGCATCTATGGAGGAAATCAAAAGGGAGTTTTTTCCTCAGTAAAACCAGCACTTTTTATACCTTTTTCACTAGCTCTATCTATCTAAAAGAGTAACTTTCAACCTAAATTCGAGTTCCGATTGGCGATTTGGGATGGATGAGCATCACCTCATCATTACATTATTCAATTTCTCTTCCGTCAGCTAAAATCTAAAAGGCCCACTGTTTAGGCAGCGTCCGTCCTAGTCACATTCTCAGTTAGCAACTTTACCAAATCTTCTCACGTTCAGAACCATTGTGCTCATTCTTTTTGGCAGCCATCTGGACTTCCAGGCCATACTGTCCTTGAACTACATTCACTCCAGGCACAAGCAGCTCGCATTCGAATTCGGACTTTGGCTTGCGCATGCCCAGTTCAGCTTCACTTCGCAGTTTAATAGGACAGCCATTTTTTCACTAGGCCTCACAGGCCAGAATGGGAACTATCATAGAAACAAACACAAACAAACGTTAATTTAAGAAATCTAACCCTTCTGTTTACCTCCCCCCTTACTAAGGTTCACCCTATTAGTAGTTACCCAGCAAATAAACGACAATTATGCAATTTATACTCACTTATCCTTCGGTTTCTGCCACAAATACGTAAACAAAAAGCACATTTATGCCGCATTTCCTTATTTCAAAGCTGCTGATTAGTTTAGTACACCACAAAATCACATAATTAGTTAATTATGAATGAAACATATGCAAAATTAGTTCCCACGTATGTCTGTGTAGGTGCAATTTTATTGTAGGTTGGTTAATTTCACGCATCACTCAATTAGTTTAAGTTATGATTATGGAAGTGTGATTTTACATGGGGTATACAACATTTTGTTTCTCCACCTTGCTCCATCACCAGTATCCATTAAAGATTATTCCAGAGTGTGTGCAAATGGACACTATAAATGAAGAAAAATGTCAGTAAAAAGACATTGTCCTACATATTTTAATTTTTTTAACTTTTATATAGCGCGAACTAGATCCAAGACATCGGGTAGCAAAGCGTTTTACATGAGTACAGGTTTCGGTACATATGAACACATTCACTTTTTTTAGGCATGGGCAGGTTAAGTAATTTTCCCCGAAGCACAGCATTTAGAGCATCCCTGACGAGATTTGAACCCGGTTCCCCAGCTTTGAGTTGGCCCACTCTAGTCGTAAAGCTACATCCTCTCCCCTTTGTTTAGATTTATTTCTTTCTTTCTTCAGATATTCTATAGTGTCAATGTACAAAAAACTAATTGCATATTCTGACAGCTAAACATGATTGAGTCTGAATATTGAATCGCGAAACCTGGAAGAGATCACAGGGCAATAATTATAGGTAGATAACACTCTTATTTATAGAAATACAGCCTACGACTCTAACAATCAGACCGAACTCAGTAATACCATGCCTCATTCACAATTCGCACTTGTGATTCCTCCCAAATCGCACATCAACTAGACACTTAAGGACACTATCTCATACCTTTTGGCAAGTCTGGAATGATGATGTTAAGATTCCTTGGATGCTGAAAAGTTATTAGAAAATTAGAATGTTGCTAGCTCCATTGAAAACAACGGAGTGCTCAGGGCTTATAATGGCTGGTATAAGGCCGGAGCTCCAACTTTCCAATGTTGCTTTGTTCACAGCCCTGGCTGTGAACAAAGGCTTCAGGGAGCTTTCAATCCCCTCGCGCTCCCTGAGGCTTTGTTTTATTTGTTAGAACATTCTGCCCTCTAGTGGCAGAATGTTCTAATAGCCTTATAACCCTTCGTAGCAGGGCTATACCGTCTATTAAAGTCCCGCTGCCTTGTTAAAGTACCTCGCCTTTGGCTCAGGCCTTTAATGCTGCAGCCGGCCTTTAATAGCCGGTGTAGCCCGCTACAGCGGGCTATAAAGCTATATTAAATAGGTAGGTTGGAAATATTTATATACTATAATAATGTAAAAGGAGTTCTTTCAAAAGTAAGCTGGTTATATAAAAAACCATCAGCGGAGGTTAACTGTAGAGAGTTGTGTTTCAATTTTAATTAGAATTAAATGATGTAATCGTAGTATGGAATTTCTCTATGTCATGAGGAATTATCTGTGCCCTTTAAGAATGACTGTATTCAACTTAGACTGTTACTGCTGAATACCTGAAGGATCTTACTTAATTTGGATTCAGTGTCCTTTGTAACACTGGCGACGAGTTATTGAGGAGCAGAG
Organism: Lissotriton helveticus; assembly: GCF_964261635.1. NCBI lineage: Eukaryota > Metazoa > Chordata > Amphibia > Caudata > Salamandridae > Lissotriton > Lissotriton helveticus. The sequence continues at coordinate 874,641,280 of NC_136072.1, read as the reverse complement.
AACCCACATTTTAAGGATTTTGGAAACTTTACAAGGAATTTGGTCTTTACGATTTTTCTTCCTTTTCCACAAGATTTGGTTTCTATGTGTCATCCTGGATTGTGGCTGAGTAACGAAGAGCTCCTGAGAGAGTAAGTGGTGGCGGCAAATTTCAAGTTTATTTGGTGTTTTTTTTGTGTTTAAGCGATCTTACCATCAAAACTTGAACTTGTTTCTAACTGCCGCTGTTCGCGCGCTCCAGCTCGTGCTCTATTCGGCCTGAGATCTTCTGCGTGCTGTCTTCATTCCAGAGAACTTCTGATTCCTACTGTTCCGGTTGCCATTCTGCTCTGCTTCAGTGACGCTGCTCACTTTCAGAGAGTCTAATTGTCGTTAGGAAGCACCACGCAGGCCACGCTATGAGACCCCACGCAGCTGCCATTTTTAGTTATAAAAAATTATCAGAGTTCATCAATTTCATTCAAGAGTGGAGATCGTAGAGCAGATTTCAGAACAGCTGTTTTCAAGAAACGTTTTGTGCTTATTTACATGCATTACAGCATTTCCACAGAGTATTCATTTAATTTCACTTTGTCATACTTTTGCTTTTGTTAAGGGTAAGAGTTTCTATTTCTTTTACTCACGGTGGTGAAGTACAGTGAACTAGTCATTTAAGGTGAAGTGCGGACACTGATTAAGTCCACACACCATGAGTCACCAAAGCTACAATATTAACTCTCCTCATGCATTTTGAATTTTCAGTGTGTGACCTACTTTAAAGTGGTTAGAATAGAAAGCGTACTTCCAAAATTACATTGAAGCTTTGGATTAGGATGGCAAAATGTCTGATGCTTAAAAGAGAAGGCTATTGTTATATTTCTTAGGCCCTATTGGTTGAAAAGTATTTCATGAGATGACTAAACCTTGTTATCCAGGTGATTTAAATGCACATGCTTTAGCTCTGCTTCATTTAGACACTTACTTTACACCAAATGTTTGTATTGGTATAACGAGATATACATTTTTGTTCAAGGAAACAAAGTAAGAATGAGACAATTGATCAGTATGTTACTGATATAAAAAGGCCGGCACTTGATTGTAAGTTTGGTGTCATTCAGGATGATTTGATAAGAGACCAAGGGCTAGATGTAGGTAATCTAAATTTACCGATTCTTAAATACCGAATTTTACCGATTCGGTATTCAAAAATCGGTAAATGAGATGTAGGGGAAAAATCGGTATTTTTTACCGAATCGGTAAAATTCGGTATCGGACTTTTGGAAAATACCGAATCGGTAATTACCGAATCGGTATTTACCGAATCGGTATTTCCCATTCATCCCTTTGGGCCAAAAGGCCCATAGGAATGCATTGGAAATACCGATTCGGTAAATACCGAATCGGTAAATACCGATTCGGTCTGAGGTTACGCAGTTTTCAGCCTCGCTTTGCTACAGCCGCCATTTTGCGTTTAGTCGCCATTTTATGTTGTCTCACTCAGGCAGCACGGCTAACGCGGAAAAATGGTCTTTTTGCCACTTTCAGCTGCTCAATGTTGTTCTCGTCAAGGGGTCTGAAAGGAGGGTGTGTTTTAGACATCTGATAGCCTGTTTTCGAACTATTCCTATTTGTCAGTTTTGTGTATATTGGGAGTTGTCATTGTAAACTTGTGTTGTATAATAGACTGTGCGCCACAGATTGAAGTGGCAGTCTCTTGAGAACCTACCTGTGTGGAACTTCTTAGATAACTGTGCTTAGCTGCAGCTAATAAAACTACTTTTCTACGCCAAACAGAGTGTCCCGTGTCTCTGTCGGTCGAGGCAGGTGAACTCGGAGATCTTAGGCGTGCCCTGCGCCCCTCGGCCCATAAGGCCGGGTTCTCCAATTGGCGGCCCAACGTGTGGGAGACTTCAGCGGTAGTAGTTTTGCCCGAGAGTCGTGAGGAGCTTCGTAGGAAAATTCCGGAGGATTTCGCGAACCACGTGAGCGACCCCTGCATGTCGAAGTGGACCGAAGGTCTTTTGAAGCGTGGCTACTCCTTCCGGACGGCTGCTGATGACTGGTGCCCTGACTGTCGCCCTGCCTTGGCCCTTTGGTGATGATTGGTATCGCGAGACGATAGACGGACATCTGTTGGCGTTAGAAAAAACATTTAGTTAAGTATTTGTGGGTAGCGCCCACTCTCTTTGTTTTTGTATTTTGTTATTCGATTAGCGCGCTAACCGAAGCCAAGGGGTAAGTACGTTTGTGCTATTGTCTGAAAATCCCTTGACGTTTGTAAGAACAAAATGCCTGGATTTAGTAAGTTTAAGAAATGTTGTTGTTGTGGTTGTTTTACAGATTCCCGACTGGAGGATTCTTGTCCAATTCCTCCAGTTGGAACTCCTACTTACGAACTTTACTCAAAGCACGGTCTGGGTCCTATAGTTTTTAATGAAATATAAACCCGTTACACTAAAAAGGACGGTGTTTTGCAATGGCCACAAAATGGGTCCTTTGAGCCAGATATATTAGATAATTTGGAAGCGATTTTATTCAAGAGAAAAGCCCGGCCGGCAATGTTCGACTCCTTTCGCCTATGGCGCAAGGAAGCCAAACAGAAAGAAATTAAGCAAATGAAGAAAGATAAGAAAGAACAGAGTATGTCAATTCTACAGGCTGCCCAACAATTTAAAAATGACGAAGCTGATCAAGCGATTGAGGTGTCAGAAAGACAACATCGCATGGCAATAGATAGATGCTATCCTGTACTGCCTACGGTGTCAAAGAGTAAAACTCCTGATGATGATTCTTTTATGTCCCATTTGTTGACATTACCTCCGCCTTATGTGTTAGGTGCTAATGCACCGCCATTACAGCCCGCTGTCAATCCAGCCGCTGTAATTCCTGCACAGTTGCCTGTCACTGTGATTCCGCCTCAACCCCCTTTGCCAGCAATATCGGTACCCCAATCTCCTGTACCTCACCCTTCTCCATCTGTCGTTTCTTTTGCTACAGATTCCTCTTCTGTCTTGCAGAATACATTATCCCCCGTTTTAGTGTCAGATTCCCCTGCAGCTTGACGGCGTTTAGTCGACACTGTCTCGGGTCTTTTGTCACCTTTTCTTGAACCTCTTTTCTTCCCTCCTGCCTCGTCTAGGAGGCAATCTCGTAGTCAGTTTCCAGATTTGGAAGAATGGACTAAATTAGAATCCCTTGCTTATAATTGGAGCATGAGTCGTGTACAGTATAGTACACGTGATATTTTAGATACCTTCCTTCAATGGAACGCGCCCACACAGAGATATGTATTTGATGTCATGTGTAATACTTTGATTAAAGAATGGGGAGACGTAGATCTAGACTCGCCTCCTCAGGATTGATTCGACATACAGGATCAATTTGATAAGGGACTTATTGTGGGTCCTGCTGTAGAGCATGCTGTTCAGAAGCTTGTTGCTTTGCGATCTACCCTTTTCTCTCAAAGTCCTCTTGAGCCTGATCCTGCGGTTCGTCGTAAGACGGCAAAATATCCTATGCGAGAAGTTCCTCCGATATGGAGAGATGAGGTTCCTCAAGCAGGTGATAATCCAGGTGTTCCTGCTCACTTTCAGCGTATATGGGTACATGACCCTTGGAAACGGTCGGAAGTATTGGCACTCAAACAGTCTTTACCGGACCCTCGTAAGAATCCCGCTGGGTATTATAAAGAGCTGTCCCAGACTGTTGACGCCTGCATTATGAATCTGGCAGATATTGACTTACTTATGGGGAATATAGTCCCACAAGCAATATGGACCAAGATTCGTAGGCAGGATCATGCGGCAGCTTTAGGTGGTGATTGGGCTGCCATTACAGCTGCGGATGCAGGTCAAGTAGGTGGGGCCAAACTGGATGTCCTGATCACAGAATTGCCTGGAAAAATAATAGATTTGATGAAAACTTTAATGCCTGCGATGCGTGTTAATTGGGATAAGTTAGCGGCGTGTAAGCAAAAGACGGATGAAAGTGTCTCCGACTTCTTTACTCGGTTTGAGGAGACTTTCATCGACCATAGTGGGCAAGATATGAGTACTGAAGGTGGACAACGATTGTTCGTAGACAAATTTGTTTTTAATTTACTTCCAGAATTATCGAATAAATTAAAACAATCAGAGAGTTCTTGGGCTGTCTCTTCCACTGCTCAGATATTGGCTACTGCTCAATATTATGAGAATAGGGATAAGGAAGACAAGGAGAAAGCGGAGAAAAAGACTAAGGACTTGAAAACAAAAGTTCTTCTGCAACAGGCTTATCCCCCTCGTTCTGCTCAACCCTCATTTTCACAGCCTCCACAGTTTCAGAGGTTGTTGCAGAAGCCAGTTCCCTCAGTTCCACGAGCTCCATTGGGCCCCAACCAGTGTGCTTACTGTAAGGAAGATGGTCATTTTAAGAATACTTGTCCAATTTTATTACAACGGTATGGTGGATCATTGGCGCCACGGGGTCGTGGTGATTCTCGATCCATATCCAGAGGTAGGGGTCGTGGTGCGCCACCTCAGGAACGGCGTCCCTCTCCCTCTCAAGACTCTACGAATTATTTTGATCAGCAGAATTCTCAATCTGCACAATACTACAATGATGACTATTGTTTCGATAATGAGGACGTTGCTTTCCATACTTGCTAGGACAGCCATAGGCAAAGTAAGGGAGTCATATCAGTTCCAGTAGATCAGGAAGGACCTTATGTTAACGTTATGGCATTAGGTGTTACAGAACCATTTCTCTTGGAAACTGGTGCTATGAGAAGTTCCATAATGCATTCTAAACTCCCTGGGGCACCTTTGTCTGGCTTAACAAATGTTTCTGTAGGATTCTCTGGCGCCCCAGTTTCAAATCCTATTTCTTGTCCTTTGCCCATTTCTATTGGTCCATATGATTTGGAAGCTCCACTCCTTTTAACGACAGGATGCGGAGAAAAGTTATTGGGTTTGGATCTACTGAAACGTTTACATGCTACACTGTATTGTTCACCCTCTGGTGTGCACCTCACTTTAGGTGACAAGTTGACTTCTCCAATGTATGTATCTAAAGAACAGCTACCACCCGAGTTGCGTTCACTTCCCGCTACACTTTGGGCTGTGGGTCCAAATGATGTTGGCTTGTTGCAAATTCCACCATATGTAATTACTGTTAAAGACAATGTTAAGATGCCACGTGTTCCACAATATAAAATATCCAGTGATGGTGAGAGAGCCTTGTTGGCCATTGTTCATGATTTGGTTCAGAAGGGTGTGGTTGAAGAGACTAGAGGAAACGTTTGCAATAGTCCTGTTTTGCCTATGCTTAAACGTACTGATCCCTCTCAGCCACCTGTGTACCATTTCGTAATTGATCTTCGAGAGGTCAACAAAATTGTTGTCCCTCAATTTCCTGTTGTGCCAGATATCACAGCTTTGCTTACCATGATTCCTGCTTCAGCAGTTTGGTTTTCAGTGATCGATCTTAAAAATGCTTTCTTTAGCATTCCCATTGCTGAAGAAAGTAGGGATCTTTTCGGCTTCTCTCTCGGATGTCGAAGCTTCCGGTTCAAGCGCGCACCCCAAGGCTATTGTGAAAGTCCTTCAATATACAGTCAAGCTTTGAAGTCACAACTTGATACCTTTTCTTTGCCTTCAGGTGCTACTCTTATCCAATATGTGGATGATTTGTTGATCGCTGCAGATTCTGAAAATGTTTGTAAAGCAGCAACTGTATCGCTCTTACAGCATTTGTCTGATTCACATCATAAAGTATCGTCTTCCAAGTTACAATATTGCCGACAAGAGGTTACCTATTTAGGTCATCTCTTGTCGAAGGTGGGAAGGCGATTGACTCCAGAACGTATTCATTCAATTGCACGAATGCCTGTACCGTCCACACAAAGAGAAGTGCGTGCTTTCTTAGGCATTACCTCTTACTGTAGACAGTGGATTCCAAATTTTTCCCTTCTTGCTAAACCTCTGTTGGCACGTACACTTAAAGATACGCCCCAGCCTTTGCCTTGGACTGATGTATGTCAAAAGAGTTTTTCTGATTTGCGTACTGCCTTGTGTTCTGCTCCTGTGTTGGGTACTCCAGATTACAGTAAACCTTTCACACTCTATGTGCATGAAAGGGAAGGTTGCGCATTATCAGTATTGACGCAACGATTTGGCGACAAACAAAGGCCGTGTGCCTATTTTTCTGCAACATTAGATCCAGTAGCTAAGGCATTACCTAGTTACCTTAGAGCAACAGCAGCAGCGGCAATTTCTATTCGTCAATCCGCTGGACTAGTGCTAGATCATACTCTTAATGTTATGGTGCCAATGCAGTAGATACTCTTCTTAATAGGACGAAAACTCAGCATTTAACGAGTGCTCGCTTGTTCGGATACGAGTTGACACTTCTAGCTAGTCACATACATATAAAAAGATGTAATGTTCTGAATCCAGCAACATTGTTGCCTGCTTTGGATGCTAACAATTTACAAGATCAGCATGATTGTTTTCTTCGCACTGAAGAAGAAACGAAGTGTCGAATAGACCTCAAGGATACACCGCTTGTGAATCCGGATGGGATCCTATGGGTAGATGGGTCATGTTTCAAGCTCCCTAATGGTGAAACGACAGCTGCTTATGCAGTAACGACGTTGTACACAGTGGTAGAAACTGCACGCATTCCGCATAATTCAGCGCAAGCTGCAGAATTGATTGCGTTGACAAGAGCATGTGTGTTGGCGGAAGGGGAAGAGAGTGACTGTCTATACCGACAGCCAATATGCATTGGGCGTTGCCCACAGTTTTGGTCGTTTGTGGAGGGAATGAGGATTCTTTACCCCCCACGGCACCAAGATACAGCATGGTCAGTTGGTAACTGACCTTCTTGAATCACTTGCCCTTCCCACTCAAATAATTGTGAAGTGCAGCGCACACAAAAAGATTACTGATGACATGGGTCGAGGAAATGCATTTGCAGACGAGATAGCGAAGGAAACAGCAAGGAATGTTGAAAGTCGCATGTATGTTGCAGGGCCTTCTAGATGGGTTGCAGAAGCTGGTATGTGTGAAGACACAGTGGAAAGTATGAAAGCGATCCAGAAGGAGGCCACTGAGAAAGAATTAAGTACATGGAGAGAAAGTACGGGAATGTTGGATAGTACGGGATGTTGGACGGAATTGTCAGAGCATCAACGATGGTTGTTACCTGATGCGTATGTACTGCCTGTAGTTACTATGGCCCATGGACCAGCCCATATTAATGCACGGGGTATATGTAAGCTTTTAGCTCCAGTATGGCAGAATGTTGGTATTCCTAAATGTGCAGCGAATGTGGTGAAACAATGCATTGTTTGTTTGATGCACAATCCAGGAAAGGGAACTCCAACTCCAGCAGGTCACTTTGCACCCCCTACGTACCCCTTCGAGGTACTGCAAATAGACTACATCCATATGGAACGTTTCAATAATCTCAAGTATGTCCTGGTGGTGGTTTGTGCCTTTTCCATATGGATAGAGGCCTACCCCCTAAAGGACAACACTGCCTTGTCCACTGCAAAAATACTCTTGAAAGAATTCTTCCCGAGGTTTGGTTTGCCGCGCATTGTCTGGAGTGACAATGGAAGTGAATTTGTAGGTCAATTTATGCAAAAGGTGTGTGTAGGTCTAGGCATTAGACAGAAATTCCACGCGGCAAACCATCCTCAGTCAGCAGGTTTGGTAGAGTGCTACAATGGCACTCTCAAACTTAAGCTAGCAAAGATTCAGGCCAGCACGGGCCTTTCTTGGCCTGATGCTTTGCCTTTGGCACTTCTTTCTACTAGAACAACTGTTCATTCTCGTTTGAGGCTTAGCCCATACGAGATTGTGTTCGGACGCCCAGCTAATGTCTGGGGAGTCCCCAGACCCAAAAAGTACTCAGATATTCCCTACCCACTGTTGGTTGATTATTTGCATGATCTCACCACTAAATTGCATGTTATTCATCAACAGGTCCAAAACGCTTTACCAGAGGCCTCTTCAGATCCCGGACACACCATCCAGCCTGGGGATTGGGTGTGCCTGAAAAATTTCCAGAGAAAAAGGAACTTGGAACCTCGCTGGGGGCCTCCGAGACAAGTCCTACTTACAACCCGTACAGCTGTCAAGGTCCTGGGGAAAAGACACTAGATCCACGGTGTGCACTGCAAAAGGGTACCATTGCCTTTGCCTTATGACCAGTGGGTCCGAGAAGGTATCGGTGACAGTGAGTGTGAGCAGGTACCCAGTTTCGTGCCGTTCAGCAGTGCACACCTGCTGAACATCAGAGAAAGAGGACGATGATGTTCTACAGGAAGCTGTACCCGTTCATCTGAGACTCAATACCACAGATCCCGAACATTTGTTCCAGGACCAGACAACGCTTGGAAAGAGACGATATAATTTGAGGAAAAGATCCCCCAAGGACAATTAATTTTGACTTTCCCTTTTAAAAATTCTGTTAATAAAGAAAAGCTTTTTCTTCCCTTATCCATCAAGTTGCAGGGTCACAGTAGGAGTCTTGAGCTGTGACCTGAATAGTGACTAGGTCAACAGGACTTGCAGTGTCATAGGACGGCTAACAATCACAGCCAAGTGATTAAGGAAGATTATCGTGAGCAACGCCTTTAGAGTAATGGATAGTGCAGGGAAAGGAAGTGATATTAAAATGTTGAAGAGAGCTCATTATAAGAAATTATTATTTGGTCGTTGTGGCGTAGCACTATGTGTTTTAGTAGGTTTAAGTAGTTTATTAGCATGCATAGGATGGTTTATTCATGTCCTGCAGTTAGTACCTGTTCCCGTTTCTGTCCCTCTAACTCCCTCTACTACTGTTTCACCGCATACGTTTTACTCACTCCCAGATCACGAGCAAATGAGAAGAATGGAATATATTAACAATTTGTTCATTCAACTGCTACACCAGTATCAATTGATAGTAAATGTTACTGACTGTTGGGTATGTGGTGGTCTCATACCACATACTACACAAAGAGGAATGCCGTATCTAGTCCTCCCCTTTTCATATGAAGGTTCCGCTTGGGCCTATCTGGCTATGTTTTCCAATGCATACCAGAACTTACTTCGATATCCTTCTAGTGGGTCCTATAATGGTGGAGTGGATTTCAGTCATAGTTCTTTGATAAAGGGCATTGTAACTATGGCAAAGATTGCTGATATCATCAAGATTCCCAAAGACGAAAAGAAAGCGTATGATGGGTGGAATATAACTCGCTATACTCTTAGCCTTACTGACAAGCTCAAGCAACAGAGTTCTGCACCGATTTGGGTACTACCCCAAAGAGGTCGTTTGTGCTTGCAAATAAATGGCCAGAATACCAAAACTAAGCAAGAGAGGAGCAACTGTTCCCACACTTATGTCAATACTCCTTCTACACCCGCACCATTAGTGGCATCACAAGGTACATATTTCATCTGTCATGATAAAGCTTATACATGGCTTCCCACACACTTCTCGGGAACATGTTATGTAGCTTTTCTCCTCCCTCCTACATACACCGCTCCTGCTGATTATCACAGAAAGAGAGTTGCTAGAGGAGTAGTAGATTCGGAAGATGCAGCGGGGCAAGAAGGAGGGGATTTTCTGAAAGGATTTCTTCCCTTTTGGGGTCCGATGACCAATAGCAAAAATATCAGACAGTTGATCCGTGTGGTGGATGCCACAATCAATGTAACTTCTGGAGCATTGAAAAATTTGACTGCTGAGCTTCAGGTGGATCGACTTATGACTCTACAGAATAGAATGGTGTTAGACATAATACTTGCAGATAAAGGAGGAGTTTGCAAATTGATTGGGTCTAGTTGTTGCATTTATATTCCTGACAATGCCCCTACAGTATACCAAGCCATCTCTAAGCTACATGTCATCTCTGAGTCTATCCACCAAGATAGTGGAGATTGGTCTGTGATGGGATGGTTTTGGGGACTACTGTCCACTTGGGAATGGAAAGTGCTAACTTTCCTTGGAATGATTTTAGCACTCGTCTTTTCTTGTTGTCTTTGTCTACAGTGTGGTCCAGCTATTTGTGGACTCTGTGCCACAATCTGTGTCTCCAAACCAGTAGCACAACAGACAGAACACATTAAGATGATGGTGCAACAACATCTTAGTGACCTCATGACCATTGATATCGACTCAGATTGAAATGGGTTCCTTTGTGCTTTGCCTGAGTATGGCAAAAGGAGGGTCTGAGGTGACGTAGTTTTCAGCCTCGCTTTGCTACAGCCGCCATTTTGCGTTTAGTCGCCATTTTATGTTGCCTCACTCAGGCAGCACGGCTAACGCGGAAAAATTGTCTTTTTGCCACTTTCAGCTGCTCGATGTTTTTCTCGTCAAGGAGCAACCTTTGTCCTTGTGTGTGATACTGATGTCAGGGTCCGGCCGAGTTCGTAAAGCCATGTCTAGACTGATTAATCCATGACTTACTCCACTGTTTGGGTCCCACCATTCTTCTCATCCTTATCTTATTTAAACTGGCCTTCACTATTCTCTCCGTGTGTCCTCTTGTTACATAGCTCTTCTTTTGAAGCATTCTACACATGTTTTGCCACCTGCAAATCGAATTACAGGCACCAGTGTTCATTAACCTGATGGGAGGAGAGCACACGGGGTATGAAAGGAGGGTGTGTTTTAGACATCTGATAGCCTGTTTTCGAACTATTCCTATTTGTCAGTTTTGTGTATATTGGGAGTTGTCATTGTAAACTTGTGTTGTATAATAGACTGTGCGCCACAGATTGAAGTGGCAGTCTCTTGAGAAACTACCTGTGTGGTACTTCTTAGATAACTGTGCTTAGCTGCAGCTAATAAAACTACTTTTCTACGCCAAACAGAGTGTCCCGTGTCTCTGTCGGTCGAGGCAGGTGAACTCGTAGATCTTAGGCGTGCCCTGCGCCGCTCGGCCCATAAGGCCGGGTTCTCCAGGTAAATACCGAATCGGACAGCAAGCAAAAGTGAAACTGAACACAACAGCCAATCAGGTGCAACCACCCTCCCCCTTCCTACCAGGAAGTGGCTACACAGGCAGCTGCAACTAATTAGAAGGTTCTGGAGAGGCAGTTGGAGCAGAGAGACTGAGAGCAGCAGCAGACAGAGTTTGTGCTCTTTTAAAATTTAAACATGGCAAGCAGCAAGGACACAGAGCAGACAGAAAGAAAAAGAAAGCTCAAATTCAGCAGCATGGAGCTCCAGGTCCTTGTGGAGGAGGTGGTAAAGGTGCACCACAGACTGTTTGGAAGGCATTCCCTTACTGTGCCTGAATCAGCAAAAAGGAAGCTTTGGCATGAAATCCTAGAGAAAGTCAATCCAGTGGGAGTGACCACCAGAGTCACTGAAGATTTAAAAAAGAGGGTTTATGACCTAAGGAGCCTCACCAAAAAAAAAAATAGCTGACCACCACAAACAGGCCTCGCAAACAGGTGGTGGAAAGAACACTGCACCCCCCCTCACCGACCTGGAGGAGATGGTAGCCACAACCTTGGAGCCTGAAAGCGTCCATGGACTGGGAGAAGTGGACAGCTCGGCGAAAGCTGCAACTAGAAAAGGTAAGATGCATGCACAGCAATCCCCCTCACACCCTCATCCATCCCTCGCCCCTTGCAGCTAAGTTACCCCAGTCCCAGTGTGTCTGTGCAAAACAGTAGCAATGCATCATGGTACATGTAGTCAGTTAATGGGAGAGCATGTCACACAGCACTGTAACCACCAAGTAAGGCAAATGAATGCAGACATAATGAAGGCATAATGAAGGGCAGGCAGCATGTAATAAGTGCAACTTCATATGTTTAATTGTAGTGGCTGTGAGACATTTGCACCTAGCTGATATGTGCTCATATGTCCACAGGTCAAACATCCAGAAGGCAGTCTCAGGAGGCAGAAGGCACGGCACCCGAGAGGGATGACAGTCATGAGCCAGGTCCCAGTGCATCACAGGACACAGGTGTTCCGAGTGGGCAGCCACCTTCCCAAGAACATGCCATCAGTGAAGAAATGCAGGCCTCCCCAAGACCTTCACAGTCCCTACTATTGGTTTCGTCACCCGAAATGCCAGCATCCCTTGAAACTGAAACACCTGCTGCACACCCTAGCAGGAGGCATGTTGTTTCCCCACTGATTGTAATGGAGACAGCTGCTGGTGAAATGGTGGGAGAAGAGTCACAAAACTTGCCTGAAGCTGACATCTCTGCCACACTGCAGCCCAGCACATAGCCTGTACCACGTACCACTAGATGCCGCACAGTACAAGGAAGGAGTGTAGGTGCACGTGGGGAGGGAGCCAGTGTCTTCCAAGGCCTGGAGGGATCCATGGTCAGGATTCAGAGGATGCAGGGCAAGGGCATCATGTCCTGTCAAAGACAAATGCACAACCTCAACATCAACATGCAGGAAATTGGTAAGGGCATCAGGGAACTGGTGGAAGTTAACAAGAGCATGGCAACAGGCATACATGACATGACCCAAACCATGCAGCAACTGTGCACAAAACTGGACTCTGAAATAATATCAAGGCGCAGGGAGAAGCAGCGTGCAGAGAGAACTGAGAAATCTATCCACCGCCTGGCAACAGCCACATCCCTGCTATGCAGGCGTAGCATGAATAGTCAGGAAGTCCTAACTCAAAACAGCAATCAGCTGACAAGGGGCATAGCCGGAATGACCGGTGCGCTGGAGGCTCTACTCAATGCTCAAAGTGCACAAACTGCTGCTATTGATGTGCCGGACACTGAAGGTAGCACCAGTAGGAGTAGCACAGCAAGCCACCATGTCGTAGAGACAAGGAGGAGCAGCAGGCGACAGGGTGAGGGTACAGGCCAAACGCCCAGTGAACAGGGTGAGCCACAGACACCTGCCAGTGCAAAGCGTGGCCGCAAATGAACAGTTGATACTATGGCCTAGTGCCATTGGACATTCAATTTATAGATAATAATGTTTTTTTTGCATATTTGTGCGATTTACACCAGCCTAGTGACAATATAAAACTACCGTGGGTGGATTCAACACTTGTTTGTGTGTGTTTGATCACTGTGAGCATTGCTGTGAAATGCTTACTGTTGCACTTTTGTTCTTTAACAAGAAATGTACTGAATAAAACACATTCTCGTGCTTTCAATATAGGTCTCAGTCTCATCACTTACTCAGAAATAGTTGCGTGTTATTTCCTCACGTCTGTATCTGCCATCACTTGGTGTTGACACTCCAGCAGGTTGTGTTTCAGGCATAGCAATGTCGTCGTCATGATCCTCATAGTCTGACAACTCCACCTCAGTACCCCTCTTCACAGCGAGATTGTGCAACATAGCACAGGCAGCAATGATCTTACAGCAGGTGATGGGGGTATACTGCCTTGCACCTCCGCTCTTGTGCAAGCATCTGAACCTGCTTTTCCAGATACCAAATGTTCTCTCTACGACATTCCGTGTGCTCTTGTGTGCCCGGTTATATCTCCTTTGGCTGGGTGTTGGGTTGAGGTAGGGGGTGAGTATGAAGGAGCGGAGGGCATATGCACTGTCTCCCAAAAGGTAATGGGAATACATTACTCACATGCATACATGTACTTCTTACTGCAATAGGTGTTATAGGGGTCGCACTCTGTGTCTCACCTAAGAGGTATCCTTCACCAAATTCCCCTGCAGTCAGCCGTGCATAGATGCCACTGTTTTGAAATATATAGGAGTCGTGGGTACTCCCAGGGAATTTTGCCACAAGGTCAGTAACGGCGTACTTTGCATTGCAGATCACCTGCACATTGATGGTGTGGGTGGACTTCCTATTCCTGTATATATATTCGGTGGCAGCAGGGGGACAAATGGGAATGTGCGTGCCATCAATGCAGCCAATTATATTGGGGAAACGTGCCATCTGGTAGAAGTCAGATTTTGTTTGTACCAGTTCAGCATGGGTAGCAGGAAAAGATATATAATGCTCCATCCTCTGGAACATGGCGTCAAGGAATTTGTGGAAAAACCTTGACAGGCTGCTCTGGGTCACCCCACCTACCATAGCAACCACACTCTGGTAGCTCCCAGACGCAAGCAGGTGTAGGCTGCACAGCACCTGCACGTGGGGAGGAATAGCGTGTGCCCTTGGGGTAGTATGCTCCAACAGTGTGAAGGTCCCTGATGAGTTCCGTGATGGTGTCTGGGGCCAACCTGTACCTCTGGAGTATCTCTGCCTCAGTGAGCAGGAACAGGGTTACCCTCTGTCTGTAGACCTGCTCCTCTCTCTGCCATTTCCTCTCTCCTTCCTCCTGTAGCCGTAGCCGACTTGCAATGACATAAAATGCCGCCATTGTGCAAGAAGAATTGCATTTTGGGTCCATTTTAATAGGTTGCACCTGTTTACCACCTGATTCCAATCCATGGTAAATACCGACTCTTAAATACCGAATTTCAAGCAAATTCGGTATTTCAGAGCTTCCCTACATCTCAATATCCATTTTTACCACTTCTTATTTACCGAATCGGAATTTTACCGATTCGGTAAATTTACCGAATCGCAAACCGTTGCGATTCGGTAAATTTACCGATTCGGTAATATTTACGATTCGGTATTTTACCGATTCGGTAACTTTACCGATTCGGTAAATTTACCGATTCGGATGATTTTCGGTCTCCTACATCCCGAAAGCTCAATACCGGTCGGTAACGGCCGAAAATACCGATTGTCGGACGTTACCGACCGGTAAAGGGCTTCCTACATCTGGCCCCAAGTGGTCATGCATACTAGCAATCCTGTTATACAAGACAGACTTTGTATAAATGGTGATGTGCTTTTAGATGACGTCTTGGCCATTGTTCGGAAAGCAGACATTTCGGAAAGATGTGCCAATGTTTTAAAACAGGACCACAATTCCAGTGAAGTGGTGAGTAAAGTGAGTGTTCCTAATGAAAGGAAAAAAGTGTTTCCTCCCTCTAAAGACAAAACCAAACTTAGAGTCCAACCTAAGTGTTACAGATGCAGTAGTTTGGAGCATTTAGGCTACAGTAAAGTAAAGTAAAGTAACATTTTTATTGCACAATTATTCAAAATCATTGCAATATGCACATACAGAAAATGACCTTTTAAGTAAAAAAGATGTATTCAAGTCTACTAAAAAAGACAATAAAATTGATGGGTAGGGTAAAGGGAAGGGAAAGCAGAAAAGCCAAGGGAATGTTACTTAGGTAGGTTAAAGTTCAAGCTTGCTCGGATGATAGAGTCGAGGAGTTAATTTCTGTAATGAATTTTACAAAGCGAGTCGCCAACTGTGGCGAGTCCCCCCTCATACATACCTCAAGTGCTTCTTGACATGTCCTGATGCCTAGATGAAGCCAAATAGGTCTCAGCCAGAATATTCTTTGCGCCCGAAGGCGATGGCAAATGCACAGAATGTGGATTAGGCTTTCCTCTCCCTGGTTGCAAAAACGCCACTGAGATGAGGCTTCTTTCTTGTATCCTTGGCCAAACTTGTATGCCTTCAACGGAATTAAGCCGAAACGAAATCTCATTAATTGATGTTTGATATACAGCTTCATTGCTGATGCGAGATAAGATGGTACTGTTTTTGGGGCATATAGTTTGGCAGCCCAGGTGCCATGAAAAAGCTGGAGAACCTGTTGCATATCTGATTGGTTTGATAGAATTTTAGCTTGCTTGGTTAAAAGCTTCGATTTCATTTCATCGGACATGGAAGAGGACCATATGTCCCCCGCTTCGAGGGAATTGAGACAGAATGTCACATATTTATTCCATGATGTAGTTGGGTTGTTAAGCAGGAGCCATATGCAGCTCTTCAGCGTATGGGGGTTAGCTTGTTTCGCTTTCAGACAGTATGGAACATATCTTGCTCCCATAATCCAGCGCATAGAGGATAAGGAACATTCTTTCCTGATTTGGGCATGGGAAGTCGAATTTGGCAATCGGAACTCCCGGCGATAGCATTTTGATTGTGCTCTATCTAGCCAGTTGTTCATTTTGTCTTTGAAGATTATTGCACCAAAGGAGATTGTAGAAAGGAATTTTGCGTTGATCGGTTTTATCAAAGGGACAAAGTCTTGGGAATGCAGAGCGCTCTTCGTTCTCGTGAAGGCCCCCTCTAAACTACGAGCCACTGCCTGCATCTCTGTTGTATGTACCGCGCATCTCCCTTTATGATCAATCCAGACGCCCAGATATTTATATGCAGTGACAGTCTCCAGTGGTTTCCCTTCTAAAAACCACTTGATCTTTTTTCCATTCGCAGGTGAAATTGCCATCGTTTTTGTTTTACTAACGTTTATCTCTAGCATATTGTTGTTGCAATACTGGGCTAGGGAATTGAGCAATCTTTGGAGGCCCACCTGGGTTTGATCTAGAAGAATGGTATCGTCTGCGTATTGCAGGATTTGGATTTTACTTTGACCGATTCCTGGGGGGAAGGCTCTTGATCGGGACAGCCATTCAGGGAGGTCAGCAAGGTACAGATTGAAAAGTAATGGTGCGGGGGTGCATCCTTGTTTTAGGCCTCTATTTGTAAAGATTTTATTGGAGGTAGACCATTTCGATGTTACTCTGACTTTAACCCAGGTGTCCGTGTGTAGGGCTATTAGCGCGTTTAGTAGCGTCCGTGGGATGCCCCATCTTGCCAGTTTTTCCCACAATTTGGGCCGACTAACGCTGTCGAAGGCTTTACGGAAATTGATTAATCCCATGTACATTGATTTGCCTTTTGCAGCTAGGGTTGTTTCCATCAGGTGGGCTATGGAAATCAAGTTGTCCTCGATGTGGCAACCTTTTCGGAAGCCAGTTTGGCTAAAAGGGATTAAGCTTTTCATTTCCACCCATTTTGTAAGTTCTTTTAAAAGTGCACTTGCTTAGGCTTTCCATGCCACATCAAGTAGGGCTATCATCCGATAGTTATCGGGGTTGGAACGCGAGCCTTTTTATGGAAGTGTACAAGGAATGATCCTTGCCAGGAGGGCGGGATGGTGTGTCCCAGTATTGCATCCTCAAAGAGAGGGGTCAGTATCGCTGCCCATTTTTTTGCAGAGGCATTGAGTACTTGCGTAGGGATCCCATTGGGTCCGGGAGCACCACTGGAGCGCATTTTCTTTATAACTCCTACTATTTCTTCTGTTGTTATCTTGATGAAGGTTGTGCCATCCTCAGTGATGAGCTGATCAAGCGTGGGAAGGGTACTACTGCTGTTATTTGGTGTGTGCGGTGCTGTGTACAGTATTTTAACGTAGTTCTCCCAATCAACGGGGGAGATATTGGCTGCAGTGGGTGGTTTAGTGGCTTTGGTTGCCTCATTCACCCAATTCCAAAATTTCCTTTGGTCCTTGGTTTTGATTATCTCAAAGACTGTCGCCCAACGGAGCTCTTCTTCCTGTCTTTTTAGGGCGAATCTGGCCTTCCTGTAGTCTTTTCTGGCAGCAGATATATCACTTTTCAGGGATTTATATTCACTTTCGTTGTTCGCATGGACTCGTTGCAACTTATTTAATTTACTCTTTGTGGAAACTGTAAAGTAGTTGGGACCGGAAGGTCCTTCAGGGGGCTATTTGTTAGTTTTAATGCTAATTGGTCTCTGAATTCGTTTAGTCTTGTCTCCCAGGAGGATCCTGTCAAGTAATCAGTGCCATCCAGATGCTGTTCGGAGAGAAGACTGTCAACTTCCGCTTCTATTGCTTCACGATTCCATTTGGACCATCTTAATTTCCTTACATTCTCAAGGTTTGATTCCCTTCCAATCAGGGGAGTTGTCGAGCGATGTTGCTGCCTAAGGGCAATTTTGCATACTAGAATGGCATGATCGCTGTCTAAAGATGGTATTATCGAGAGCTGACGTGCCAGATGGAAGGCAGTAAGAGATATCCATATGTAATCTAAAGTGGCCATTCGGAATGAAGATATATGGGTGTATGCAGCTGGTTGATCAGAGGCTAACCTTCCGTTAAAAATGCGCAGGTCGGACTGGTTTAATTTTGTTGCTAATTTTATTCCATTGGCTTCCTTCCGTTGGTATTGGGACTTTATCTCCGGGATTGCCCACTCTTCATTTACTGATGATATTTGAGAGGATTGAGTGGGGTCAATATCCATTAAATTGGAGTTAAAGTCACCCGTTATCAGCCACAGATCGTTTGGGAATAGAGCTTCAAGTATATTTATTATAGGAAGCAAGTTGCTTAAAGTAGCCTCCCGACAAGTTTTTACGGGATGCAGGTAGACACAGCCAAGGATGATTTTTTGCTTTATTTTTCCCTTAACATGACTCTTAATCTCAATGCTGAGGAAAATGTAGTCGCATTCGCCGTTATAAAGTGTCGCTAATTTTGCAGCCAATGTATTCTTTATGCCGGATGCATGGCCACCTGCTGCAGATGGAATAGCAAAGGATTCGGCTACAGTGAAATCTTCCCAGATGGTATTCTCCAGGGTCCAGGTCTCTTGAATGGCGAAGATATCGTTTGACTTCCGGAGGACTGTAGTTAATCAACCTATTTTCTCTTTTGTTAGGCCCCGGATGTTCCAGGAGCAAATATTTAAGCAACAGGCTGCGTCGTACTTTGGTTTGTTTACATGCTGAATTGTCTGTGCACTACCCTAAGGCCTTGGAAAGCCAGGACCAGTCTTGGGATTTGTTTGATTTGAATACACATTTACGTGGGCCGCTTGCTGTTGTGGCTGTTACTTGGAGTGGAGTGTCGATCCAAGGTGCTGCTGTTGATTCCTGTCTGTGGCTGCGTGACATCGGGGGTAGCTGTTGTTTGCTCCCTTCCAATTTTAAGTCAGAACTAATGTTGTTGGTCAATAGGAGTTCAGGGGTGTTTTTTAGGAAGGTCGGATAGTTAATGGTGGTGTAAAGGCTAGCTTGAATGCCCCATTCGCTCAGTTGCTTTACGTTCTTAGATAGTGTTGCAGCCAATTCTGGGTTGAAAAAAGTTACAAAGGTTGACTCATTTTTCTGGCCCATAACAAGTTCTATAAAGGCCACTGTTTCAATGTCCGCTGTGCTGACACTTTCTAAGCCCGAAAGATGCTGGCATAGCTTTAGAAGATTTCCCCTGTTTAGGATATCCCATTGACCCTGGGATTCATATTACGGGTATAATAGTATTTTTTTTTGCTGTAACTGTGTGGGTCGAGACTCTTGGTTATTGGTATTGACTTTGTGCGGTTGTGCCCAGTTGGGGCTACATGTTAATCGATCAGTTTTGAACTTTTCATTTCCAAGGTGCTCTGGATTGTCTTGAATAGTTGACTTTAGAGTCGTGCAACAATTGCTTGTTGGCAACTTGCTCGTACCTAGTTCTTGGGTGGGGGTGTCTTATTGTCTGGTCCAGCATCCTCTAGTTTTTCGTCTATTCTTGGTAATACAATTTCTGTAATAGAGGCTCTTTTTTTTTGTCTTAGGTCTTCAGTAATAGATGTGCTTTTTCCGTTAGTGACGGCAGAAGGGCTTTTGATAACGTATTTAATAGACTTGTCATTTTGAATGGAATGATTAATACAAGATTTTTTATTATTACTGCTATTTTTAGGTGCTTTATCCTCCTTTGGGTCTAATAATTTCTGCGTGAAATTTAGAGATGATTTTGGATTTTCAGTGGTATTTTTTTTCAAGTCAATTGATTTTTCTGGCTCCTCTGCCCGATTTGTAGTATGGTCCCTCTTGTTTGTTCCAAGCCATTGCAGTAATACGTTGTTCTTTTTTTTTGCTTTGTTTAATTTCTTCAGTTTTTTCTTGTTCTTTCTGGACATCATGGTTCCTTCCTTCAAAATTTGTTTGGTCTCAAAGGCATAGGAGAGCTGATAGTGATAGGTGACTGATCGAACTGAGTATTTAATGTAGTATTAAGTCGTTGTTGATCCAGTTTCAATTTATTATAATTATCGCTAGGGCTAACTGGGTTAATGAGATTTAATTTTGATGTTCGAGAAGTTTCTTGGATTTGAGGTTGAGTCGGAGAATTTGTTTTCTGCGATGTAGTTTGAGACTTTATCCTTAAATCTTCTATTAAAGTAGACATTATTTCTGGCAGGGACTCGAGTTTTTTTATTAAAGGCTCACAAGTACAGTTGATCTGAGTGTGATTTGGATACGGGATTATATTTGCGGGCAATTCCTGACTTAAATGTGCTACGGAGGTGTAATTTTGGCCCGCATTATTTTGAACTCTTCATATCAGTGCGTTTAGCTGTTCCAGTTTTGAGTCTTTACCCATTATAGAGTCTGCTAATAGTTGAAGAATAGCCATCTGTGTCTCCAGTTTGTCGGCATCCATATGAGCAGCATTAGCCATGGAATGCAATGCTTGGTTGGTGGCTGCGAGAAGCAATTCGACTTTAGGCATTCCTGGGCTTGCTTGAGAAGGCCTTTGTCTAAAACCTGCCGAGCAAGGATTTTTTCCAATGGGCTGATTGCAATCGAAAGACAAGTTGGTAGATAAATTAGTTTGGTATTTTTGAGGGTTTCTTTTAGGGTCGTGATTGGAACAGTAGTCTTTAATTCCAGTTTTAACATTGGTAGTATTTGCAGTTGAGACTATAGGTGGGCTTATTTTGGTCAACGCCTCGGGTGAGGCAATATTGCTGAGAAGAGTAAAATGAGGTACACCATTAGGAGTTGGGGTGGATGTTTGTGATAGGAAATCGGGGCTGCGTTTTTGAGTGTAATCATTTGATGCGCCTTTATCAAATTTGTCATATTTTCATGCAGTAATAAACTTTGCTGGATTGAAAGCTTTGATTATTGAGTCAAGGAATCTGACGATGAAATCCAAATTATAGAATCAGCTGAAGTGCGTGCCATGGCTTTGACATTGTCTTTCTCTTCTCCCGGCTGGGAGGATGGAATTTCTTTCTCTGAGTCAGAAACGTTGACGAGGTCATTAACGAATGATGGAACGGGGAAAGCGGACATTAACATGGGTGGTGACACATTGGGCAATTTTCTCATGCCTGAATGCATAAGAAATTCTTCTGGGGGAGGGGGGGAAGGGGTAGTGATAGAGAAAGGGGAGATTGACTACCCGATGTGTTTGCTGGTACAGTGACAGAGTCTGAGACTATGGGCTTGCGGCAAATAGTTATTTCAGGATATAGAGAGACATTGAATTGAGGGGTACTGAGAGGTTTATAGATTGCTGTTGTGATTTCATATTCTTCTTTCGTGAAGATTGGGAAGCAGCGTTGTTTGATTGGTCGATCCGGGGAAAGTGATCTCTGATATCAGCAATTCCACTATTTTTAACTTTTGGTAGATGCGAAGAACAGGCCGTTTACGCCATTTGCACAGAAAGGCCGATTGGCTTGTTTTCGTCCTTGGGGATTTCCATTAAGGCGCTTGAAAGCTTTTCGGCAACCTCTTCCGTTTGTTCCGGTTGTAATGGTCGGGATGGAGACTGGTGGCCACGACCTACCACCTGGAAATACAGCAGCTTTGATTTCTTGCGCTTGGCAGACTTATGTGGACGGTGTGTGGGTTTCAGTTGAAGACAGCTCCTAGTGCGCATTCTAGTAAGACCTTAGTTAAGCTGTAATTGGTCGTGGATGCAACAGGGGTATCTTCAAAGTGCAAAAGTGATTATAGCAACTTAGAATGTAGTGCCCTCAGTTTTGGGTAGGTCCGGCATTTTCTCACAGCGTCCGTGGCCTTTGATAGGGACCGACTGAGGGAAAGCAAGAGCGAGAGCGAGCGGAGCGCACAGGGGGAGGCTACCGGCAAAATCAGACCTAGTCGGACCAGCCTAGCCCCCTACCCCTGGGCTCTTACTTTGCAGCTGCCTCTAATGGCAACTGCGCTCGCCGGTTCTCTGTTGAGCAGGGCACCCTGAAAGGTGTTTGCCTTAATTCAGGCCGGGGCCCCCAGAGATCGCTCCAAAAGGGCTTCCCCCTAGTCGGCGTGCAGTTTGTCAACATGGAAAACCGATGCAAAAATACTGGTTGCTGGTAGCCGGTGGAAGTTGATATTATGATTGAAGATGCAGATGCAGATGATTTCCCTTATGGTTCACTTTCATAGGGCAGGCAGGGAGACTAATGCTCCTTGATGCTCCTTGATGCTCCTTAGAGCCATAAATATCTCCTGCGATTCGCCGGGGGAGGCCCACTCGATAGTTCACCGGGGAGACTCACTCTCGATCTCCCTTGTCTCCCCCGAGCAAAGGCCGGGCAGCCGCCTATTTTTGAAATGGGGTGGGGCAAAAGTGAGCAGTTTAATCGAGGTAGGGATATGCGGTAATTTTCCCGGTATGCAGCAATTGTGGGTATTAGGTGACAGGGAAGGCAGGGTAGGCAGGATAGGCAGGATAGGCAGCGGCAGGGCGGCGGCTCCGCTGCTCCGCTGCTCCACTGCTCGTCTGTTCGTCCTCGGCCTCGCCCTGCGCGGCTCCTCCTTCCGCCTCCACCTCGGTTGTCCAACTGCGCGGTCAACCCTGGGCCCCCATCTGCGACCCGCGTCTGGGTTCTCTCCCGAGCTCTCAATTTTCCGCTGCTCCTTTTTCAGCTACTGATGTGGCTGCCTGCTCCTGCCTGCTTGCTCACTCGCTCACTCGCTCCAGGCCCGCGCGAGCCGCTCGAGTCTCCTCTGCCACCTGCTCCTTCCACGCGCGCTTCACAACTGCTGCTGTCGACTGCTTCTGACCAGTGTGCACACTTCTATGTCATGATAGCAATAGTATAGGGTATAGTAAAACTTGTCCTGCCATCAAGTACAAGTGTACAAACTGTGGTATTAGAGGTCATTTTGCGAAGGTTTGTAATAAAATAAAAACAAATGTAAGATTTGTATGTAATACGGAGGAAACGGAGAAGGATTATACTGTCAATGATGAAATTGAAGAGACTTCTGGGGAAATTAGTGGTTTAGTAATGAATGTAAAAGACAATTTAGTGCTGAATATTTGTGAGGAATCTTGTCAAAACAAAGCGGTGTGTTTGATGGATATAGGCAGTGTGGAAATTAAAATTTACATGGACTCAGGCTCCCCTTATACTATCATTAATGAGGAAATGTGGCAATCGTCTTTTGTACAGAAAGTAGGAAGTCAATTGTTAGAGCCTGACATACATCCTGAAGGCTACGGATCCGAACCCATAGATCTTCTGGGTTTTCATTGGTACACTTTTAGATTTAAAGGGAGAGAATGCAGTGGCAAATTATACATTGCTAAAAATGGTCCACCTGTTTTAGGATGGTTTGACCAAAAACAGTTGCATATAATTCTCAATCCCAACAGTAGTGAACAAGTTCTTGTAGTCGATAAAGGATGTACTGTTGGTTGCCAAATTTTAGCACAGTTCCCCTAGGTTTTTAACAAGGCTTTGGGAAATCTTCAGGGGTTCGAGAACAAAATTAAACTCAGACATGATGCTTCTCCCAAAGTACATAAATGCTGTAATATTCCTATTTTAGTGAGGGATGAAGTTTCAAGTGAATTGGACAAACTGGTTTCAGCTAATATCATTGAGCCTATTGAGTATTCTGATTGGATTTCTCCGATTGTAGTGGCCAGATGGAGCAACGGCAAGATTAGACTCTGTGTGGATTTGAGAAATTTAAATAATAATATTGTGGTGGACAAGTTTCCTTTGCCTAGAATAAATGAGATGTTCACATGTCTTAATAATGCTGAATGGTTCTCCACAATAGATTTGTCTTGCGCTTACCACCAGATCTCTTTGTCCCCTGAATCCATGAAATTTACTTCATTTATCACTCCGTTTGGGTGTTTTGTTTTCAGTATAAGCGAATGCCATTCGAATTAGCTTCAGCTGCCGCTGTTTCACAGCGTTTAATGTTCCATTAAATGAACAAAGTACATAAATGCTGTAATATTCCTATTTTAGTGAGGGATGAACTTTCAAGTGAATTGGACAAACTGGTTTCAGCTAATATCATTGAGCCTATTGAGTATTTTGATTGGATTTCTCCGATTGTAGTGGCCAGATAGAGCAACGGTAAGATTAGGCTCTGTGTGGATTTGAGACATTTAAATAATAATATTATGGTAGACAAGTTTCCTTTGCCTAGAATAAATGAGATGCTCATATGTCTTAATAATGCAGATTGGTTCTCCACAATAGATTTGTCTTCCGCTTACCACCAGATCTCTTTGTCCTCTGAATCCATGAAATTTACTTCATTTATCACTCCATTTGGGTGTTTTCAGTATAAGCGAATGCCATTCGAATTAGCTTCAGCTGCCGCTGTTTTTTAGCGTTTAATGTTCCATTAATTGAAGAAAGAACAATGCGTCACGTTTTTTCAAGATTATACTCTTGTTTTTGGCACCAGTGAGGAAGAGCACACTTCAAGATTAAAAAAAGGTTTTAGCATTCTTGAAAAAAGGGACTTACTGCTGAACATTCAAAGTGTAAATTTGCACAAAGAAGCGTCACATATTTGGGTCATATTATTGACGAACATGGTGGTAAACCAAAACCTACCCTTGTTTCAGTCATTTCAGGAGCCCCTGTACCTACCAGTAAAGATGATGTCCGTTCCTTTTTAGGTATGGCTGAATATTGTTCTAAGTATGTGCCCAATTTTGCAGCAAAAACATTTAACATTTGCCAGCTGCTTAAAAAGAACTGTTCATTTGTTTGGTCCGCTGTGTGTGACAGTGATTTTTTAACTATTAATCAGGCCTTTCACAAAGCGTCTGCATTGTGCAGTTTTAACCCTTTGTTGGACAGTGTTATTACCACTGATGCCAGCAACAAGGGTTTTGGTGCTGTGTTGTCCCAATTGGACGAACGGGGGAAGGAATGTATAATTGCTTTCGCTTCAAGGTCTCTGTCCCCTTGTGAGGAGAAGTATCTCATTATTGAAAGGTAAGCTTTGGCGTGCGCCTGGACATTGGAGCATTTTAAATCCTTTATTTGGGGTAAGACTTACACACTTCGTTGCGACCATAAACCATTAGTGAAAATATTAACCATGGATGGTGCTATTACTGCATCTGCTAGACTTGCAAGAAATTCCATGAGAATGCAACATTTTTTTTAAAAGATAATTTATGTGCCAAGCAAAAATAATGAAGTTGCTGATTTTTTTGTCCAGAATGCCAGTCATGCTTGAGAAATGTGAGGACAGTGAATGAAATGATTTACAGGTGGCTCTCATCCATGATAATGGTTTAGCTGCAATTGATCAAACCGAATGGGGCAGTGAGTACAAGAAGGATGGTGCTCTTCAAGCTGTTATTTCCTATGTCCTTGGGGATTGGCCTAAAAAATAATAACTTTTAAGTTCCTCTGACAGACCTTTTCGGGAAATCAGGTCTGAGTTAACCATAATAGAACAAGCTCTTTTTAGAGGCCGTCCTCCCATGTCCAAAGGTCTGATACCTAAAAACCCATGGGAAGTTGTTGCTGTAGACATAATGGGGCCAATTGGTGAATCTCATTGCTACCTAATTGTTCTGATTGGGTAAACATTCAAAATATCGAGTTTTTAATATCGAGTTACATTAATATCGAGTTAAAAATATAGAATGGACACAATATCGAATGGACAGAATATAGACTACAAAAATATCGAATAAAATAGCATTAATATTGAATCAAAAATATAGAATGGACAAAATATCGAATTTACTGAATATAGACAACAAAAATATAGAATGACAGAATATAGACAACAAAAATATAGAATGGACAGAATATAAACAACAAAAATATCGAATTTGAGGTAAGTAAGTTAATATTAATTTTTTAAAGTATTTTTTATCTTAGTATATGTGTGAAAAGTGTATATTTATGTTATAATTTATTTTAATTAATTAATTGTATGGTATTTAATTTATGCGTAATATAATTCTGTAGCGGGTTGTGGGTTTATAGGGTGGGAAGTAATTTAATTATAATTAATTAAATATGTTAATTTATTTATTGTTATTTATTTGAAATAATTGTTAATTAATAATTAATTTGTAAACAATTAAAATATTGGTAATTAATTTTAATTAATTGATTAATTGATAATTATGTACATTTTATTAATGTATTTTCTGTAGTGGGTTGTGGGTTTATAGGGGAATAGGGTGGGAAGTAATTTAATTATAATTAATTACATTTTTAAATGTATTTATTGGTATTAATTTGGAATTAATTGATATTTAAAGTTTTTAATTGGTAATTCATTAAAATATAATTGGTATTTAATTTTAATTAATAGTTTAATAGATAATTATGTTAATTTTATTAATTTATTTTCTGTAGCGGGTTGTGGGCTTATAGGGGAATAGGGTGGGAAGTAATTTAATTGTAAATATTTAAATATTGTTATTTATTTATTGGTTTTGTTTTGTTGTACTTTTTAATAATTTTTTAATTGTTAATTAATTAATTGTTACTTGTTAAATAATTTGTATTAATTGGTAATTATTTCTAATATTTTTTTTGTATTTTTAATTGATTCATTATTATATTATATAACATTGTTAATTACTTTTAATTATTTTGTATTTGGGATTAATATTTAATTTATTTCTATTCATATATGAAGTATTTACTGTTCCTACTGTTGCACTCCTTGGAGTGGGAATAGTAATTTTTACCCCTACGCTATCCAACGCTTTCCCTACTGTTGCACTCTTTGGAGTGGGAATAGTCATTTTTACCCTCACGCTATCCAACGCTTTCCCTACTGTTGCACTCTCTGGAGTGGGAATAGTAATTTTAATTCTCCGGCTATCCAAGCTTTCCCTACTGTTGCATTCTCTGGAGTGGGAATAGTCATTTTTACCCTACCGCTATCCAACGCTTTCTCTCTGTTGAACTCACTGGAGTGGGAATAGTAATTTTTACTCCTACGCTATCCAACACTTTCCCTACTGTTGCACTCTTTGAAGTAGGAATAGTAATTTTTACCCCAACGCTATCCAACGCTTTCCCTACTGTTGCACTCACTGGAGTGGGAATAGTAATTTTTACCCCTTCGCTATCCAACACTTTCCCTACTGTTGCACTCTCTGGAGTAGGAATAGTAATTTTAACCCTCCCGCTATCCAACTCTTTCCCTACTGTTGCACTTTCTGGAGTGGGAATAGTAATTTTTACCCCTACGCTATCCAATGCTTTCCCTACTGTTGCACTCTTTTGAGTGGGAATAGTAATTTTAACTCTCCGGCTATCCAACTCTTTCCCTACTGTTGCGCTCTCCGGAGTGGGAATAGTAATTTTTACCCCTACGCTATCCAACGCTTTCCCTACTGTTGCACTCACTGGAGTGGGAATAGTAATTTTTACCCCTACGCTATCCAACACTTTCCCTACTGTTGCATTCTCTGGAGTGGGAATAGTAATTTGTACCCCTACGCTATCCAATGCTTTTCCTACTGTTGCACTCTTTGAAGTGGGAATAGTACATTTTACCCTGCCGCTATCCAACGTTTTCTCTACTGTTGCACTCTCTGGAGTTGGAATAGTAATTTTTACCCCTACGCTATCCAACGCTTTCTCTACTGTTGCACTCTCTGGAATGGAATAGTAATTTTTACCCTCACACTATCCAACGCTTTCCCTACTGTTGCACTCTCTGGAGTTGGAATAGTAATTTTTACCCCTACGCTATCCAACGCTTTCCCTACTGTTGCACTCACTGGAGTGGTAATAGTAAATTTTACCCTTTCAGCTATCCTACGGTTAAAATATTGTACATTTGTTATTAATATTACGTTTATATATATATATGTATTAACAAATCAATTTGTATTATTTTTTTTTTACTTACATTAATTATATATAAATTTTAAGGTTATTTAAGTATTTTAAGTTTGTTTAAGTTAATTATATTTATTATATCATTAATTTTTAATTCATTTAAAGCATTTTAAAACATTCGATATTTTGACTATATTTTTTACATCAATATTTTTGATTCAATATTTTTGTGCTTACCTGTTTGGAGATAGGAGGTCAATATTTTGGTATTCTATATTTTTACCTCGATATTTTCGTAACTCGATATTCTTGACGTCGATATTGTTTCAGTAATCATTCTGATTGATTTGTTCCCTAGACGGCCTGTGGTTTCAGTTGTCAAGAATGCTGATACTGGGGGCGTGGCTAGCAGCCGAGCAAGATGGCTGTCTAGTTGAAGAGCTCTGTGGATAGCACGGCCCTTTCATTAATCCGAATGCCCATCCGTCACCTTACCGACCTCCGGAGGCTGGAAGTGAGGTCCGCTACCTGGCAACACTAGCTGGTCGAAATTTGACGACCATCCGACACCAGGAAGTGTCTGAACCTGCGTGGGCGTAAGTGCGGCCTACTTGCGATGTAAAAGCCGGGGACTAAAGTTTGAGGCGGTGCCGACCTGCGGCCCGGGCCGACCGGCGACCCTGCAGAGGTGAACCCTCGCGGTGATACCCCTGCAGCGAGACCCTGAGGCGGACCTTCCTTTGCGGAGGCGGCGGTGAGTGTGGGCAGCGCTTCTGCACCTGCACCTGCAGCAGCGTTCCTGACCGCGGTGTTGCGACACCTTTGCTGCCGGTCGGAACCCGCGGGACAATTGCCCATGCTGGGAGGGCCTATGATACCGGCTCACTGGAAAGAGGTGAGGTGATGACGTCTGCTTGCTAGCGCCTGCGGTCCAACTGTACACACCGGAGAGGGGGTGATTGTGCATTACACCGAGGACTGACCGCCACTGACCCTGCGCGCCGCGTATGCCCCAGCGGCTGCTGGAGCCATAACACCATCTCTGTTGTCGCTACGATCCACTGGGCCCCAGCCACGACGTCACTCTCGGCCATCTGTGCCTACTGAAGGGCCCCGGTGCCTGAGCTGCAGAGCCCTTGGGGTTAGTGCGAAGTCCTGGCTACTACCCTCTCTGGGCTGTCTCATAAAGGACATTTCTTGTCCCCTGCCACGCCCCACCGCTACAACGCTCAGAGGCTCGCTATACCTTCCCAGCAGCGGCTGTGACCCTGTCTGGTGGACCTGCGGTGAATCAGTGGCAGAATTTGACCTCTCTACAGCAGTGGCAACATCATAGGTTAATAGTGGTGCGGCGTGGGATTAGAACTCGTGGCGCAGGATTTCACAGGACTGGTGACCATCTCCCTCTTTACCTGTGAGACCTACAAAAGGAAGAGAGGGCCCGCAGCTCGAGATACGCTACGCCTAGGCAATAAGACATGCTCGCAAGCAAACTTTTCTCCCTCATTGCACATCACGAGACCAGGGGATAGACTAACGCTACGCGGGAAGCAATTCACTCCTCAGCGCAGGCAACATGGCTTTCAGGGGTCCCAGGAACAACTCCACGCAAGCTAAACTGGACAAGTTTGCCTTCGAAAAAAGCTCCATGTCACAGTCGGACGGACGCCCATCTACAGGTAAACACCGAGATGGTGGTGAGGTGAAGAAAATAACACTGGAAGATATTATGAAAGCGCTCTCCAATGTCCAAACTACAGTAGGCACCATTTCCACTGACGTCTCGCTCCTCCGGGCGGATCTCCACAAAATGGTGGATAGGGTAAAGGAGGTGGAGATAGTTACGAAATCTCTGGTAACGGATGCGTCGGACTTGCAGACAGCTGTTTCTCAGCTCCAAAAAGAGAACAAGCTGCTTGTAGAGAAGCTTGACGACCAGGAAGGGCACGCGAGACGCAATAATGTGCGTATATTTGGTATTCAGTAATCAGAAGGCAAGCAAGCAATAGACCTGTACGTGGATGAACTGATACAAACAAGACTGCAACCTAAGGGGCTCTCCAACTTCTTTTCAGTGGAGCGAGCACACAGGGTGCCCGGGGGCAGATCAAAACGGGGGTCGCCCCCGAGACCGGTCCTTGCTAAATTATTCAACTACAGGGATAGAGACGCGATTCTACAGGCCTCAAGGGTCTCTGCCCCCATTCGAGTGCAAAACTCTACAATCACCTTTTTCCCTGACTACACGGCAGTGGTCTCTAGGCGCAGAAGAAACTTCCTGAACGTCAAGAAACTTCTGAGAGCGCAGGATATACCCTACTCTATGCTATTTCCCGCAAAGCTGCGTGTGGTGGCTGATGACCGTACGTGGTTTTTTGATACACCGGAAGCGGCGAGCGATTGGCTTGAGGGGTGGCGGACTGTGGAGAAATCTCATCGTGGAAACAGACAGCACTGCCGGCGCGAAGATGAGGACGACCTGGGAACGCAAGATGCAAGACACCTGAAAGTAGAACAAACGCCAAGCCAGGGGGCGGAATGAGCTGTCAAACGGCGCTGACAACACTTCCAAGGCTACTGTCAACCAGTGCATTCGTACAGATTGAACATGGCTGGACTGCCTCAGGTGACGGACTGACCTGGACTCTGCACTCTGCTAAGTTGGGGTGGCGGGCAGTTCTGGAACCGCTAAGCAGGGAGGCAGGGAGGGTAAGGGGATTTAGGAAGGGTAAAGTTTCTAGTTCTTTTGCATTGTTTGCAATGTTTAGAGGCACTACTGGTAGGAGAAGATGGCGATTGTCCTATAATCTTACAGGGGAAATTGTTAGCATTGCTATCTGTTTCTTCATCTTTGTCAGGCTCGTATGGTTCTTCAGGCTTGCATGACAGTACTGTTGGCAGCGTGTTGTCTGCAGCGATGTGTTTGGATGCTGATGAGAGGTGATACGCTTTGTTTTTGCTCTCCATGTCCACACACCCTACACAGGACGCTAACCGTCCTATGACCCACCTGACCCCGGTGACCCCATTGACTATATTGACCTGGAATGTACGGGGACTAGGGGATAAAGTGAAGAGAGGCTTGGTGCTGCAATATTTAAAACGCTGCCCACCGGCGGTCGCTCTTCTGCAAGAAACACACCTGATAGGATCTACTTGCAAGCCATGGACAGATGGGGCTACAAGATGGTGGCCCATGCAGAATTCTCCTCTGGGTGCAGGGGGGTGGGTGTACTAGTCAAAAAGAACTTTCCACTTATACTACACCAGACTCGGATTGATGATCAAGGCCGCTTCGCAGATGCTACTTGTCAATGGGAGGGGACATTGTTCAATTTTGTCTCAGTGTACATCCCCCGTCCTTACACACCACGGCGCATTCGGCGCTTACGAAGTTTCTACTTACACTACCGGTGGCAGTAATGGTGTTAGGGGGCGACTTCAATACTATTGTAGATGGTGCGCTAGATAGATATCCCATAAATCTTTCGACACCAAACAACTGCCGTATGACGGGATTCATAGACGCCTTAGGACTTGCAGACGCATGGGGATATAAGCACCCCACTACCAGGCATTACACGTTCCACTCCGCAGTCCACGACTGTCTCACGCGCATAGATTATTTTCTGGTAACATCGGATGGCCTGGGCGGCATAGATAAGGTAGATATCCGTCCCAGATCACTCACCAATATTACTTACTTACACACGCCATTTGACATTCCGACACCGGGTGTTCCCCATCCATCCTAGTTATTTACAAGTGCCAGAAGTCTCGAAAGGTATCTTAAGCACTACTACAAACTTCTTTCAAGAAAATGTAGGATCTGTAGATTCCCCCAGTAACCTTTGGGAAGCCTACAAAGTGGTGACTCGCGGTCAAGCTATAGCGTTAAATACTGGCCATAAACGGAACAAGCGGGCAGAACTCGATCAAGTAGAAGCGGACTTGATGGCACTACATGTAGCCGGCCCGACCCCTCTCACTGCACAACGAGTGCGACTTAAACAGGCAGAGTACGTGGCATACCAAAAGGAGGCGGTCCTAGATCGACTACAGGCCACGGGACACAGGGTGTATGAACTAGGAGACAAAGCTGGGAAAATGCTAGCTTGGCTGGACAAAAAGGAGAAAGTGGGGAGGGTTATAGCACAACTGCATGCCCCAGATGGCTCCCTGGTGACGGCCCCTGGGAATATAGTAGACACGCTGGCCGACCATTTCGAAATGGTGTATGCCTCCTGTGCTACGTTCACTGTTGAGGAAGCACACGGCTATATAAAGGATCTCGCTATGCCACGGCTTACACCGGAGGCTGCATTACTACTGGAGGCTGACCTCACACTCGAGGAAGTAGAAATGGCCATAGGCTCCCTGGCGTCCGGCAAGGCTGTGGCTCCCAATGGCTTTCAAGTGGAACTGTATAAACGTACCGCTCAGACGATGCCTCCCTTCCTACTGGGCATGTTCCGTGATAGTCTCCGGATGGGCGAGCTACCCCGTGATCAGCGGTTGGCCACAATAGTGGCAATCCACAAACCGGGCAAACCACCCACGGAATGTGGCTTCTACTGTTCGATCTCTCTAATCAACGCCGAACCCAAGATTCTAGCTAAACTACTGGCGATACGACTGACTCCACATCTTGTGTCCTTGATAGGCCCTGACCAGTCAGGATTCATGCCCCACCGCAGTACGGCTCCGAATTTAAGACGACTCCACACGGTGTTGGCTCGCCGGTCTTTTATTCACGAACCTGCGGTTATCCTTTCCCCTGACGCCAGTATGGCGTTCGACACGGTGGAGTGGCCGTTCATGTTTGCTGCCCTACAACACTTGGGATTTGGACCCAAGTTCTGTGCTTGGATCCGCTTACTTTACAATAAACCGTTGGGGCATGTAGCGGCCAATGGACATATATCCAGGGACTTCCCGCTGGCACGAGGTACGCGGCAGGGATGCCCGCTGTCTCCCCTGTTGTTTGCCCTGATACTAGAACTGCTAGCAGCATGGCTCAGATGGGAGCCCTCTATTAGAGGCCTTCAGTGGACTGACGCCTGGGAAGACCGCATATCCCTCTATGCTGACGACATTCTTTTATATCTCACCTCCCCATGAAAATCTATCCTGGAGCTGCTGAATGTTTGGGAAAAATTTGGTAGGGTGTCTGGCTACAGAATAAACTGGTCCAAGTCAGTCCTTTACGTTTTGGTTGGCCCGCCCCCGCGGCTACCTGCGGATTGCCCGCAGCGCATCACTACTGATCGTTTAGATATCTGGGTATTTATGCCACACCTTATCCCTCCGAGTTCTATAACAAAAATCTGAGGCCCCAATTGGACCGCTTCAAGCGTGATGTGGCGGTATGGCGTAACCTCCCCCTAACGCTGCTAGGTAGGGCAGCGCTCTACAAAATGATGGCACTGCCGCGCTTCCTCTATGTCCTTGAAAACACCCCTTTCCTGATCCCGCAAGCTTATTTTAAGACTATAGCAGCGGAGGTCACCACCTTACTGTGGGGAAATAAACCAGTACGGATTGCGCAGGATAAGCTTGTACGCAGCTGGTATGATGGAGGAATAGCGCTTCCAAACTTGCAGCTGTACTATTGGGCGGCACACCTTAAGTTAATAAATTATTGGCTGCACGCCCCACAGGATGCCCCGGCATATCAGGCAGACAGGCAAAATCTGGAAGAAAGGGGCCTGATGGCTAATCTCTATCAGCGCTGAAAACCCCCGGGGCTGATTGGCCCTACTGAGCACACGATACACATTTGGTACCAGGCACATATACGACTGAAATGTGTGGGGTCAATCACGCAGATGACACCGTTATGTGACTCCCAACAGCTGGGCATCCTCCACAGGAGCAAGGGCTTCCAGAACTGGGACAATATTGGCCTCTCAGTAGTGGGAGACCTTTGGAAAAAGGGAGCGGTGGTCAACTTTCACACATTCACACAAAATTTGGTATGGCACATACGGAGAAATTCCGATATTTGCAAATCCGTCATGCGCTACAGGCAGCCATACCATCAGGCACTACACTACAGGAATCCAACGTACAGTAAACTGGTCAATAATTTGCCGCACCCCACGTCCAAACTGAGACTGACCTGGTCCCCGGAGTTGGGTGACTTTGAGGATTCGGAGTGGCAGGAAGCCTTAACCTCACTATGTGAGACGGCGATCCCGTCCAGGCTCCGATTAGTCCAACTCAAGGTGCTACACTGCACATACTATACCAGGACGACTCTTCACGTAATGGGGGCAGCAGCACATAAATACTGTGGAGGCGAGGGTACATTTTACCAACTATTTGGGACTGTCCATACATTGCGGCCTATTGGGTCAAAATAATGCGCACTATATCTCAAGCGCTAGACATCTCGATCCTCCCAGAACCGAGGCGCTGCCTCTTGAATGTATGGGAAGCAAATTACCTTAACCATCAGGAACAAGATTAATCTATGCTTGGCATGATGATGGCGAAACGGAATGTTGCTATGTTGTGGGGATCGGGAACATAGCCTACGCTTCGCAAGTGGTGTAAAGATATGGACGAGGCAAGGGTGGCAGAAAGGGCGGTCTTTGTACACCGTGGATGTCCGCAAAAGTGGGAAAAAGTCTGGGGGGCCTGGAACAAGTTCAGAGGAGACATTTGTGAACCACCAGAACTTGATACAGATGCTTCTGCCTTGTGATGAACCCTTTGTGATACAGGGGGCGAGAGGGGCTGAATTGTGGATACGGGTCTGAATTAGAGATGTCCGGATATGTAACATTAACTTGCTACTCCTTGATCCATGTGTACTTGCAGACAGAAATGAATACTGTTTTGTATATGTTGACCCTGCTTTGTGCCTAAATAAAAAGCAAAAAAAAAAAAATGCTGATACTGATTCTGTTTTACAATTTTTGGACAAAAGCTTTGTTACGGAAGGTATTCCTTCATGTATTCTCAGTGATAATGTCGTATTGGGTTTCAGTAGGCCTAGGTACGTAGCTAAGAACTCTCAATCCCTTAGAATAGAAGTTGGCACGGAAACTGGAATAAAAAAAACACGTTTATTAAGACCCCATGGGGTGGTGGTACACTCAAACAATACCCTTCTGCAATGCATGAAGTATCACCCCGAACGGAAGGCACATGGTCCTTTTATACCCACGCAGGGGTTCGAAGAATGGGCGGTACAAACACAGGACGATTTTATGTACATATATGGGCATTTTTAGTGCACATTCAACAAGTGAGAGGAGTTAACGGTTTGACCCGTTTGGGGTAAACATCTCTCAACAGTGATTTATCAGGAACAGATGTAGTTTGATTGCGCATGCGTGTATTTCGACCATGAGTTCATAGAGCTTGTTACTAGGCAGAATATGCTGGCATCAAGCATAGAGGTAGGACAGAGCACATGGTGAACACGAGGCAATGTAAGACATACAAAATGGAGGACAGGAATACAAAATGGCCTCCGCAAAACGGGCAACATAACATTGAATGCTAACCTAATCGCTGCCAATTTACGACAATAATGGGGTACAGTTTTTATCTGTGAAAGCTAAAATATTTTTTAAGATACTTGGTATCATCCATAAACCACTTCTCTTTATAACCCGAGCGGGATTGGAATGCTGGAAAGATTTAGCAGGGTATTAAAAAACACTGTTCAGTTAGCATGCAACAGTAACCTAGTTTGGTTTACTCAAATAGGGAAGACTGTTTGGGATTATCGTGTCACATGCAATGATGCTACAGGGTTCTCTCCTTTCTTACTAATGAGAGGTTGAAATCCTCATTCTAAATTCACTCCAGCCTGGTTAATCCCTTTGGTTGCCCAGCTTGGTCTAATAGTGATGTACAAGGAAGAATGGAATCTATGCATTGTAGAAGCAAAGCATATTATGATGCCAAACATGGGACCAAATCTCCTATTATAAATATTGGAGATTGGGTATTTATCAAAAAACTGGGTTGGGTTCATAAAGGTGAAAGTAAATGTTCAGCGCCTATTCAAGTGATTGCAGAGCTATTGAACTCTGTACGAGTAAGTGATGGAAAGGTTTGGAATTTAAATAGAATCGCTAGAAGCAATTATTTTCCTTCTAAACAGATTGTGGATTATGATTGGTTATTTGATGAACCCAATGGAAATGTTACTAGCGAAGTTGTCTCAGAAAATAGTGGGGTAAATTTAGAGTCTATCAATTCTTCTAGTTGTGATAACATTAATGACATTTCTTAAAATATTTTTTCTACATCTCCTTCCAATGTTGACATTGCTGACAATTTACAACCATCTCAAGAGCCATCTTCTTCTTTATCTATGGTCAGTGAGAATGTTTCTCTTCATTCGTTGAGAAAAGAGGATGGTTCCGTTGTGGTTGAAGGATTACATCATTAGTAATAAGTAAACTGCTTATATTGTTACAAGAATTACATCATTAGCAAATTCTTATTTGCTTTCATTGTATTTTATATTTGCTTTTTATTTTGCTGTTTTTCTTCTCTTTCTTTTTTCTCTTTTACGAAAGGGGGATGTGTTGTGTTTCATTCTTAATTAGAATTACATGATGTAATCTTAGTATGGAATTTCTCTATGTCATGAGGAATTATCTGTTTCCTTTAAACATGCATGTATTCAACTTAGCCAGTTACTGTTGAATACCTGAAGCTGTGGTCATGCTGCCTGCAGCTCCTCAATACAATTAAAGGATCTTACTTAATGTGGGTTCAGTGTCCTTTGTAACACAGTGGCTTTGTGCCTGTTTTTAATTTCCATTGTATTCGGGCGTACTTTTCACCCTCTGTGTCCCCCTCCCCCGTTTTTGCCTTCTGTGTCCCTTTTTCCCACTCCCTCCGTGCCATTGTCCTGCCGCTGTGTCCCTGTGGCCCTGCCCTACGCTGTCCCATTCGCCACCCCGCTCCCGCCTCCCAGCTGCTCCTCCCTTCCACAGCCCCTCATACGGAGGCTGCACAGCTGTCACGCGCAGCGGGCGCGCCTAAGGCAAGCCCATCTGCGCCCGTCAGCGCCTGGACCGTGACCAGTGCCAGAACTCGCAGAGTGGATCACCAACTGCGCCAACGACCTCGCACCGCTGAAGAACCCCCCAGGCACGACCAGCAACAGGAAAACCTCATGGTTCACAGACGCCCTCAAAGAATCAAAGAAATCCTGTCGAACCCTCGAAAAAACCTGGTGCCACGAACGAACTACAGAGAACATGACAGCCCTCAAAAACGCCACCCGCGAACACCACCAGCTGATCCGCACCACCAAAAGAACAACATTCAAAGAGCGACTAGACAACAACACCCACAACAGCAAGGAACTCTTCAACATCGTCAAAGAGCTCTCCAACCCCAGCGCCAGCAACAACAACATCACACTGTCACAAGAACTCTGCAACTCCCTCGCCACGTTCTTCCACCGAAAGATCGCAGATATATATGACAGCTTCGGACCCCAGACTCCGCCTCCAGTCACCAAACCAGCGACCCCCACCACCACCCTCAGCGCCAGGACCCCCATCAGCACTGAAGACACCACCAACGTCTTGAACTCCATCCACTCCGGCTCCCCCTCTGGCTCATGCCCCCATCATATCTTCAAAAAAGCCAACACCATCATCGCACCCCATCTCCGGAACGTCATAAACATCTCGTTCACGTCAGCCGCCTTCCCCGAGAGCTGGAAGCACGTGGAAATCAACGCCCTTCTGAAAAAACCCACAGCGGACCCCAAAGACCTCAAAAACGTCCACCCGTCTTCTTCCCTTCCCGGCTAAAGTCATCGAGAAGACCGTCAATAAACAGCTGACTGCTTTCCTCGAGACAAACAACTCGCTTGACCCGTCCCAGTCAGGATTTCGAGCCAACCACAGCACCATGACTGCCCTCATCGCAGTCAATGACGACATCAGGACCCTGATGGACAACGGAGAAACAACCGCCCTCATCCTCCTAGACCTATCGGCAGCTTTCGATACCGTCTGCCATCGCACCCTAATAACCCGCCTCTTTCACACTGGGATCCAAGGTCAGGCCCTGGACTGGATCACCTTGTTTCTCTCCAAGAGAACCCAGAGAGTCCGCCTCCCTCCCTTCCACTCAGAGGCCACCAAGATCATCTGCGGCATACCCCAAGGCTCCTCGCTTAGCCCAACCCTATTCAATCTCTACATGAGCCCCCTCGCCGTCATCGCACACAGGCACAACATCAACATCATCTCTTACGCCGATGACACCCGACTGATACTCTCCCTCACCAAAGACCCAGCCACCGCCAAAACCAACCTCCAGGAAGGAATGAAAGTCGTCGCAGAATGGATGAAGCTCAGTCACCTGAAGCTGAACTCAGACAAGACGGAGGTCCTCATCCTCGGACAGTCCCCATCCGCCTGGAACGACTCCTGGTGGCCCACAGCACTGGGCTCTGCGCCGACACCCTCGGACCACGCACGC
The DNA here is from genome assembly GCF_964261635.1 of Lissotriton helveticus. Lineage (NCBI taxonomy): Eukaryota > Metazoa > Chordata > Amphibia > Caudata > Salamandridae > Lissotriton > Lissotriton helveticus. Next base: position 874,603,180 of record NC_136072.1, on the reverse strand, counting down.
AACCTGGGATTCATCCTGGACTCCTCCTTCACGATGACCAAGCAAGTCAATGCCATATCGTCCTCTTGCTTCAACACCCTGCACATGCTCTGGAAAATCTTCAGGTGGATCCCCACCGAAACCAGAAAGACCGTCACCCAGGCCCTCGTCACCAGCCGACTGGACTACGGAAACGCCCTATACGCAGGAACCACCGCCAAACTTCAGAAATGACTTCAACGCATACAGAACGCCTCCACACAACTCATCCTCGACATCCCTCGCCACAGCCACATATCCGCCCACCTGAGAAACCTGCACTGGCTCCCCGTCAACAAAAGGATCACGTTCAGGCTCCTCACCCACGCACACAAAGTGCTCCACAACATGGGCCCCGAATACCTTAACAACTACACTCCCACCCGCCAGCTCCGCTCCGCCAGCCTTGCCCTCGCCTCCATCCCACGGATTCGCAGAACCACCACCGGAGGAAAATCGTTCTCCCACCTGGCAGCCAAAACATGGAACTCCCTCCCCGCACACCTACGAATGACCCAGGACCATCTCACCTTCAGGAAACACCTCAAGACCTGGCTTTTTGAGCAGTAGCAGCGCCCCCCCTTCAGCGCCTTGAGATTCTCACGGGTGAGTAGCGCGCTCTATAAATGTTCTGATTGATTGATTGATTGTTACAGTCTATTGAAGTACAAAGAGGCACCATGAAAAGCTGTCCACTGCCACCACTACTGTGTGTATTGACTCTGGAATCATTAGTGATTTTTGTTTATCTCAAGACATAACAGGAATAAATGCAATGGCAGCAACAAATAGAATACTATTGTTTGTTGGAAAGTTTGGTGAAACGACAAACCTCTATTGGGTATTGATATACTTGATTTCTACCTTTTCAGAATTTTGGGGTATATAATTAATTGGGGGAACATGCTTGGCCTTACTACTGACAGAAGTCACGATGAAAGCTTCATTGGGTAAGATCCTTTTTCAGTGGAAAGAATCCAATATAAAACACCCGGGTGTGCTGTTTAATCAGGGTCTGGAAGATAATGAGAGACAACTTAATTAATTTGATAGAGGCAATTTTAACGCAAATACTTATGGGGTCTGAATTACAGTTCTCGCTCTTGGGGAGGCTGCAGACAATAAAAGCGAATGTAGCTCCCCACCTCACTTATGCCATTGTACATATACATGTACCCAATGAGCTGATAAAGATGATAAAGTGGAAAATATAGACTTTATATTAGATGAATCAAATCCAAAGCTAGGGGCCGGTCAGTTACATTAAGCCACAAAGTCCAGGGTAATGATACTGCCACCTACATACACTTATTGGATCACACATCAGTTAGCTCGAAGCAAATTTATACTCACTTCGTGTGGAAACATCCCAGCCTGGGTACATATAGAGAGGGCCATACCCAACACTGAGGGGTAGGGTGACCAACGGTCCATAAATTTAACGGACGGTCTGTAATTTCAGTGTCTAATCCGTTGTCCATTATAAACCTTTTTACGGAAGCCTTTTGTCAGTAATTCTAGGGTTTGCAAGAATCTTAAATGAACCCTTTGAGAAGCGTGGCTGTGATGTGCTCCCTTTGAGAAGCCTCAGGGGGTTACCAGCAGTCGCTGTTGGGGGCCAGCTCGCACTTCTTTCAAGTCAAGAGGATTCCACAGCTCCTCCTGGACTTCTCAATTAGCTCCATTGTCATTCTGTCTGAGCCGATTCTCTCATACAGAATGACAATGGGTCATGCTGCAGTTACAGCATGTGGTGTCTGTGCATGCATTGCAGAGTTGGGTGCCATAAATGCTGGGGATATTCCTGATTGCCAAACGACAGAAACGATATTCTGCTTTCACTTTGAAGGACAGCAATGGCTGCACAACTAGAGTTTGACAGTTGTTTTTGTGGTCAGTCCAGCGCATTCCAGGACCGAACTCTGCCTATTAATTCTCAACTCCCCATTTCTGCATAGTTTTCACCCTGCGGGAGGGGTATTTCTGTCACCTGCTTCCCCACCTCTTTGTTGGGGACACCACCACCGACCTAATTGCGAGGATGTTTGAATTAGTGTGTGTCACCCTGCCATGTGTAGCTTCCTGATGGTTAGTTGAGCTGATTTTTTTTCTTCTTCTTTTTTGTTGGTGGCGCCTATACCCTTTTTTTTTGGCAGACTGGCTCAATCTATGCCTATGGCACCAGGCATGAATGGCTATGTTTTAGGAGACACACAGACCATAAACTTTAAAAACAAGTGAATACAATATAAGTACATTTTTAACCTACTTTGTAGTTTAAGAGAAAAGAACTATTTTAGGCAAATATGAACAGTCGCTGTGACTCTGTGCCATCCCTCACACTGAAGGGCACAATGATAAAGTGGGTATCCCTATAGCTCCTTGCTGTAGGATGTGGTGGGCGGAAGCAAAGTGAAAATTTAACAATGTATAATATAACAGGCCAATGAATGATGCTGGCTCACCAAAGGCCCCTTTATTAAGCATGGGCGTAAAATCCGCTCCGATCGCGGATTTTTCGGATTTTCGGCAAATTCGCAATCCGCGAACTCTCGCGAATTTGTCGAAAATCCGTGAATTCGCTCGCGGCGGATTTTTTGCTTGGTTGCGGCGCGCGGCGTGGTGCACGGCGTTCACTTTCCGTCATTTAGCGTTTGCCGAGTTGTTTTTCTTTGAGAGTGCCGCGCCATTTTGGATCTTGCTGCTTGATCCCGCGGGAGTTTGGCGCCCGCGAATACGTAATCGCGGCTTGCCACCTTGCACAGCACACCTCGCGAGAGTTCGCAATTGCGAACACGTAGTTGCGGCGGAAAGGAACAATCTCGCACTCGCGAAATAGAGCTTTTGCAATTCTGCACAAGAAAATCACCAGCAAACAGGATAATTCTTCAGAAAATTATGATTTTTATCAGAATCACTCCTCAGGTTGACATTTGCATGGCCTTTTTTTTTGCAAGGAGTCCATTTTTGGGGGGGGGGGGAAGGAAGTGCCCCACAGTCTCCAACTTCCTGTTCCTGTCCAGCAGGCTCCTCCCAGTGCTTTGTCCATCTCCTGGTCACTTTCATTTGGATCTGGAGCTGGAAGGATTACTTTTTGTGGGTGCTGCTGGATATTTGGATTTGAGGCCTTTTTGACTGGCTTTGGATCACTTTTGGATTAGAAATCAACTTTCACAAGTAAGTTTGTTTGGGGCATTACAGTTGCTGCAAGTAAAATTTTGGAACTTTTTCAGAACATTAAATAAATTATATTGTGGGTAGCCACAGTATCCAGTAGGACCAGGGTTGGTTAGGGGTGCATGATGCAACTGTTTTGTTGAATTTAAACACCATTGAGGCCATGGATGGGCTGGGATTGTGCTGATTTTTGTCGTTTTTTTGGGCCTGCTGGTGGGGCCCTTTGCCCAGGGGTGGTGAGTGTTGCATGGGCCTAGTCTTTCTGTGGGGTGTCTTCTTGAATTTAAACATAATTGAGGCCATGGATGGGCTGGGATTGTGCTTATTTTATTGTTTTTTGTCGTTTTTTGGGGGCTGCTGGTGTGGCCTTTTGCCCAGGGGTGGTGGTGCATGGACTGAGTGTGCCTGTGGTGTGGTCTCACTCTCTTTAATGTAAACATCATGGATGGCATTGGATTGTGGTGATTTCTGGCTGTTTTTCTGTTTTTTGGGGGTGTACTGTTGATGTGGACTGGCCATGTGGGTGGTGGTGGTGGCCATCTTGAGTGCTGGCTTGTACAGGCAACATGTGCTTGGGGTGTAAGGGGCCATTTTGAGGAGAGGCAGTGTCTGAGGCCTGCACTTATTTTGCCTACTTTTCATCCATTATGCCCAGGGGTAGTGAGTGTTGCATGGGCCTAGTGTTTCTGAGGGGTGTCTTCTTGAATTTAAACACCATTGAGGCCATGGATGGGCTGGGATTGTGCTGATTTGATTGTTTTTTGTCTTTTTTTGGGCCTGCTGGTGGGGCCCTTTGCCCAGGGGTGGTGAGTGTTGCATGGGCCTAGTCTTTCTGTGGGGTGTCTTCTTGAATTTAAACATAATTGAGGCCATGGATGGGCTGGGATTGTGCTTATTTTATTGTTTTTTGTCGTTTTTTTGGGCCTGCTGGTAGGGCCCTTTGCCCAGGGGTGGTGAGTGTTGCATGGGCCTAGTCTTTCTGTGGGGTGTCTTCTTGAATTTAAACATAATTGAGGCCATGGATGGGCTGGGATTGTGCTTATTTTATTGTTTTTTGTCGTTTTCTGGGGGCTGCTGGTGTGGCCTTTTGCCCAGGGGTGGTGGTGCATGGACTGAGTGTGCCTGTGGTGTGGTCTCACTCTCTTTAATGTAAACATCATGGATGGCATTGGATTGTGGTGATTTCTGGCTGTTTTTCTGTTTTTTGGGGGTGTACTGTTGATGTGGACTGGCCATGTGGGTGGTGGTGGTGGCCATCTTGAGTGCTGGCTGGTACAGGCAACATGTGCTTGGGGTGTAAGGGGCCATTTTGAGGAGAGGCAGTGTCTGAGGCCTGCACTTATTTTGCCTACTTTTCATCCATTATGCCCAGGGGTAGTGAGTGTTGCATGGGCCTAGTGTTTCTGAGGGGTGTCTTCTTGAATTTAAACACCATTGAGGCCATGGATGGGCTGGGATTGTGCTGATTTGATTGTTTTTTGTCGTTTTTTTGGGCCTGCTGGTGGGGCCCTTTGCCCAGGGGTGGTGAGTGTTGCATGGGCCTAGTCTTTCTGTGGGGTGTCTTCTTGAATTTAAACATAATTGAGGCCATGGATGGGCTGGGATTGTGCTTATTTTATTGTTTTTTGTCGTTTTTTGGGCCTGCTGGTAGGGCCCTTTGCCCAGGGGTGGTGAGTGTTGCATGGGCCTAGTCTTTCTGTGGGGTGTCTTCTTGAATTTAAACATAATTGAGGCCATGGATGGGCTGGGATTGTGCTTATTTTATTGTTTTTTGTCGTTTTTTGGGGGCTGCTGGTGTGGCCTTTTGCCCAGGGGTGGTGGTGCATGGACTGAGTGTGCCTGTGGTGTGGTCTCACTCTCTTTAATGTAAACATCATGGATGGCATTGGATTGTGGTGATTTCTGGCTGTTTTTCTGTTTTTTGGGGGTGTACTGTTGATGTGGACTGGCCATGTGGGTGGTGGTGGTGGCCATCTTGAGTGCTGGCTGGTACAGGCAACATGTGCTTGGGGTGTAAGGGGCCATTTTGAGGAGAGGCAGTGTCTGAGGCCTGCACTTATTTTGCCTACTTTTCATCCATTATGCCCAGGGGTAGTGAGTGTTGCATACTTGCATGTCCCTAGTCTTTCTGTGGGGTGTCTTCAATGTAAACATCATGGATGGCATGGGATTGTGCTCATTTTTCTGTGTTTTGTCGATTTTTTGGGGTGTATAACTGAACTGATGTTCCTCTGTCTTCCATTGCTTTTAGGTGCACAAGAAGACTCAAGAGAACCACCAGTGCCAGGAAGAAGTCCTGCAGCGGTGTGTGTGTGCAGCATAACATCACGCGACGTCACGTCTGGACACAGAACCCTCTGCAACTCGTGCAACTGCTGCCTGCTGACCTGCTCTGAAGAAGATGGCCCCAAAAAAAGTAACCCGTAGCTCCTCTAGCAAGAAAGGTGCCAGTAAGGAGCAGAAGAAGCAAGTTACCAAGGACACTGGTGTGCCGCCCGCCCCTTTTTTTGGGAGTAAAAAAAAAAGTATGCCTGCAGCAGCAGCGGGATCTGCTGGGGACCAATCTGGCAGCAGCACCCCCGCTCCATTGGGCTCAGTGCCACCACCACCACCACGCCAACTTCAGTCCAAGCCCTTGAGTGCTGCAGAGGCAGCCAGTATAGTTCTTCAATCACCATCGACCAGTGATGTTGGCTCATCGCAAGAAAGCAGCAGCAATGTCCCTCAATCAACACAGGTTGTTGTAGCTCATCTGACGAGTGTTGAACAACCACAGCCGCAACAACAATCACATGTGCAAGTACAAGCCCAAGTACATGTGGAAGGAGAGGCAGCGCAAGGAGATGCGCAAGCAGAGGTGCATGGAGGGTCACAAGTGCCCACAATAGTTGTTCCTCCCGAAGTAGGGGCACATCAGGAAATCGACAATCAAGGCGAGGTATCATTTGAAGAAGCCACTCCTCCTGATGATCCTTCATTGTCTTCCACACCCCTAGCAAGGAAGAGATCAAGGGTGGTGTCTACATCTTCTTCAAGCACACCTCCTTCTGATGATACGGATCAAACTTGGGAACCAGCACCACAGCCGTCTGAGAGTGAGGCACACCATGATCCAACAAAGGTAGTTAAGCGTAAAAGGAAGCTCGTCCAAAGTCTCAGAGTTATGGAGTGTGATGAGGCTCAACAAGAAGTGGCGGATACTGCTGCTGATGAAGACTCTGCCAACGACGACCCAGTCATCATAAAGGTCACTGCAGCCCCAGCGGGCATGCAGCAAACAGACATTTTGACCCTAGCCCGAAGAGCTGCTGAGCGTGATGATGATGATGATGTTGTCGATGAGGAGGCAGTGGAAACACCACAATCATTGGAGTTAAGTAGTACACCAACTCGTCCCGCTTCCATATTTCTTTCTGGCAAGAAGAGACCTCCGTCAACCTCGACCTTAATTAGTGGCGGTGAAAGTGCAAAACGTACAAAAGTTGGGCAATCCAGATCCTCCACTTCATCTGGCATTAGCTTCATGACCACCACCACCAGTATCGCCGCCTCCTCCAGGTCCCACAGACACTTCAAGTCCCCAGTTTGGGACTTCTTTACTGTTTGTCAAAAAAATCCAAAGTTTGCCATTTGTACCCTTTGCAAGGTTGCAGTTAGTCGTGGTAAGCCAGGTACCAACTATGGTACCGGAGGCCAGAGAGGTCATCTTAGGAGACAGCACACTGTCAAATGGTTTGCGCACCTAGATGCGATCAAGAAAGGCCAAATTCAAGGAAACGTTGATGTTTCATCTGATGATGACGAGGAGGAAGAAGACGTGTCAAACACTTCCCTTACACCCAGTACCCCTGTCAGCAGCACACCCAATGTGAGGCACACTAAGAGTGTTGGAGCGAGTGAGACACCAACGCACAAAAGTTCACCAGCGAGCAAAATTGGGTCAACGAAGTCATTATCAGCCCGTAAATGCTTGGTCCAGGGCAACATTAGAACAATGCTTACTTCAGACGTGCCATATGAACGCAACCACCCACTGACGCGTCTGTATAACACTAAGCTGGCTAAAATGCTAGCTGTGGACCTTCTCCCTTTTTCTTTTGTAGAAGCGGTAGGTTTTCTAGAATTAGTGGCAACGCTCTGCCCTAAATGGAAGGTTCCTAGCCGGTTCTATTTTGCCAGAGTTGCGGTTCCAGCACTACATGAAGATGTGCTGGAGGCGATTGGGGCAGCTTTGCAGAAGAGTGCTGTTCACACAATACATCTGACAACAGACATGTGGACCAGTGGCGCAGGCGCTGATTACATGTGCATCACTGCACACTGGGTCTCTTTTTCAGGTGTTAAAGCAAAGCTAAACGCAGGTGTTGACCCGGACAAAGTTTTCAAAGCTGCTCGGAAACATGCAACACTAGCCATGTTTGGCTTGGAGAAAAGTCACACAGCAGAAAACCTTTTGGAAGAGTTTGACAAAAAGGTCTTGAAAATGCTATCCCCCCAAAAACGCAAGATTGGTTATGTTTCCACGGATAATGGCGCCAATGTAGTTAAGGCCATGTGGCAGGGTGACTATTTTAGAGTGCCGTGTTTGGCGCACTGTATCAGCCTGGTAGTTCAAAAATTCTTGAATGATAAACACAGTCCAGCGTTCGAGGTAATGGCCACCTTCCGCAAAATGTGCAACCATTTCAGCCATTCTTTTAAGGCCCGGAAGCATCTGAGGAGACTGCTACTTGAACGTCAAATGCCAGTGAAAGCACTCATCCAGGAGGTGGCAACACGTTGGAACTCAACCTTCTACATGCTTGAGCGTCTGTATGAGCAGTATACGGTACTCGATCACTATTTCTTCACAGAGGGTACATCTCAGAAGGAGGACATGCGGTTGGGTGCGGCGCAATGGGACATAGTTAAAAGCCTGACAGACATGCTTCGTCCTTTTGAGTTCTTCACGCGTGCAGTCAGCCAGGAGGACTGTAATTTGGGAAAAGCTATCCCATTGTTGTGCATGCTGGAGCACCAACTGATGGCGGTGTCTTCTGAGTTTGAAAAAGATGAAAAAAAAAAAGACCATTTTATTTTGTCTGAGAAATTATTAGAGCGCCTACGTGGTGATGAACGTCTTCAAAAAATCAAGTCAGAACAGCATTACATTTGTGCTACTATTCTGGATCCACGCTACAAAAAGGCACTGGCAGGCGAAGCATTCTTTCCTTTTGCTGATGCAGATGTTCAAAAGTACAAACATTGGTTAGCCTTGTCAGCCAAGAGGTTTGAAAAAGAACGGCAGGTTATTGAAGGAGAAGCAGCATCAGCAGGCCATCCCCAGTCACAAGAATCCACTTCTGCACCTGTGGCTGGGGCACAAGTGACCTCTCAGCCGTTAAAGACACCGGCAACTGGATCATCTTCTGCACCACACACAACACTAACAGTGGCTGCTGAGGAGGATTGGCTAAGTTTGCTTGGGTATGGTTCTCGAAAAAATGTCAAAGGCACAGCAAAAAGTAAGCAAAGTGGAGGAACCGTTGATGACCTTGAGTCGATGGTGCAGGACTATATGAATGACTCAACAGAGGTCTTTCTTAATGATGAGCCATTGCAGTATTGGCATGGCAAAAAACAATTGTGGCCACAGCTCTCCAACCTGGCTATAAACTATTTGTCTTGCCCACTCGCTAGTGTGTCTTCTGAACGTGTTTTCAGTGCTGCTGGTGGCATTGTAACTCCCAAACGGAGCCGCCTCTCGCCCAAAAATGTGGAGCGGCTGACAATGATCAAGATGAATCAGCACCTCATACCACCAGATTACAAAGTACGAGAAAGCACGCCGCATGAAGACGAGGAGGACGGCAACGTAGATGAGGGGATTTGTTCTCTGTTCGGTGGCACTGACCTCATCCTGCCTGAATTCGCAGAGTATGATGACGAAATCTTGTTCTTATTCCCTGACACCGAGCCCTGAAAATGAGACAATCAATCAAGAACTTTCTTTTTCGTCCTTATTCACTTTTATTCCTGTGTGCTGTGTGTCTCTCTTTCTTTGTTTTGCACAGTTAATTTAATTCAAACTTTAATCACCTAATCCCAAAAACAAGACCATCATCAGAACTGTCTTCACTTGTTTGCTTATTGATTTGAAGGTGCCGCAGTCTACATTCCTCAGGTTCACAAGTTCTGAAGAACATGCTCCTCTATCCTCCTCCTCCAGACTGCGATTTCCCTCAAAGCAGAGTGCTGGATTACGCCCAATGAAGAAAGACTCAGCACTTGTGGGGGTGTTGTACTTCTTTGCGGGTGAGTTGACGGATTTGGGCCCATTGCTGTGAAGCTCTAATAATGGACAAAAGTGTTTTGGACCAAATATGAGTTGGAAATTTCTTGCCGTTTTTGCTGACTTGATTGCCTTTGGGGTGCTCTTTGGCGGGGTTCCGGGTGTTTGTGGGTGATTTTTGGTGTCTGGGAGCACTGCTGCGACAGTCTAATCTTGATTGCATTTGCTTTTCAGGAAATCCGTGGTGGAAAACAGGAGTTATGATCATTGATGATGATGACCTAGCTGCACAGCGGCGCGTTTGGACCGAAGGCCGAGAGATATTGTAAGTATGAGATTTAGCTTTTTCGCTGTTTGGGGGTGTTGTCGGGTGTTTTTTTCCGGGTGGGTTGGCGGGTCTTGCCTGGGGCATTCCTGGGAAGGTCTAATACCGGATAGAAGTGTTTTGGACAAAATCCTTAAGGAACAGCCTTTTTTTTGCTATTTCTTCTGTCATCTTGCTCAATGTAGCGTTTTGGGGGGCTTCCTGCTGTTCGTGGGTGGGTTGCGGCCGGGGTCTCTGTCGAAGCACTGCTGCGACAATCTAATCTTGATTGCATTTGCTTTTCAGGAAATCCGTGGTGGAAAAACAGGAGTTATGATGATTGATGATGATGACCTAGCTGCACAGCGCCGCGTTTGGACCGAAGGCCGAGAGATATTGTAAGTATGAGATTTAGCTTTTTTGCTGTTTGGGGGTGTTGTCGGGTGGTTTTTTCGGGTGGGTTGGCGGGTCTTGCCTGGGGCATTCCTGGGAAGGTCTAATACCGGATAGAAGTGTTTTGGACAAAATCCATAAGGAAACACCAGTTTTGGCACTTTTTGTAAGTTAGGGTTCGTTAGGGTTAGCCCTAGCAGCAGGATTGCATGTGTTTCGGGGGGTTCTATTGCAACGCAGTTCTGGTGTTGTAGAGCACTGTTGGAGCGATGCTGGCTATGGATACTTTTGCTTGCTTGCAAGTGGTTTGAATACAATCCACGGTCTGTATTTGGGCCTACTGTTACTTTCAAAGTACGTTTTGTAACCATTTTTCTGCTAGGCATCGTTTTTGGAGATCTGATTGGGGTTCTTCTACATTTTTGCGACTGGCTTTAGTAAGGGTCTTGGTGGGAGCATTGCTGGGAAGGTCAAATTTTGTTCTAAAACACAGTTTACAGTACACCTACCTTGAGGGGAAAGATCCGCTATAATATTTTGGCCATACTTATTTATCCTTAAAAAGGTGACTCAGACAGAGCACGCAATTTCAAAAATATTGTACTGTCTATTAGGGAAATCAAAGTGTCACTTTTTGAACGGCACAGCGTACATACCTTTTATTTATTTATCAGTGGTATTGTAATAGCACTTCCTGTTTTCCGTTCAATAATTACAGACCGGGTTTCAGTCAACATCCGCCAGGCAGGCAGTGGACAGGGTGTCTTCTGTCAGTGGTCACCAACATTGATGGACGAAGCGTCAGCTGGAATGGAGGAGTGCCGCCAATAAGAGGAATTGTTTGCTGCATGCAACTTACTTACCAAATTCAACAGGACAACTCCAACAACATACGCAATACAGATACAGTTTCCATTGTTTTATTCTATGAGTGTGACTGCATGTGCTTAGCTTTAGTTTGTAACCAAAGATTGTCTTTATCTTCAATTATTGTTTGTCCATGCTCTGCTTTTTTTTTCTTCTCTCAACAAAACCTACCCAAAAAGAAACCCCCATTCCCATCCATTTTACAAACCCTAACCCTCTTCCCCCGGGCTGTGTTGTTTTGCTTGATGTCTGACTAAAATGACATCAATAATTCCACACACTTGCTGGGGAGGATAAGGTCATAGCAACAGGCTGGTGAAGGAATACGAGGATATCTTCTAGACTTACTCAGCTTCAGTACTATATCTTCTAGTAGTAGTAGCCAATGTCAAATAAATTCAACGCAAGTACTAGTTATACTTGCAAGCAAATACTTTACCATTTGTTAGGCTACATTATGGCACTGTTCTAGTGTACTGTCACCTGCTATATTCTCGATCGTACCGTAACCGTTGTAATGCTACAGTAAGGACAAACAAGGTTTCGTTTTCTTTTTTTCCATAGGCATGCAACTGCCACTGTGTCACACCACTAGTACCACCGCAATGAGGAAATGTCACCCGCCTAGGATTGACAACGTTAATCCCCATTTCACGTGGAGCCAGCCCTGGGCCTAGCCCTAATTTCTAACACAAATTACAGGTAAGATAAGCGTTTGGTGGGAGGTAGTATAATGGAGTATTATTTCGGAGTAGACAAGAGATTGACGGTTGTACTACTAAAGTCCTACGACTGTTCAGGAAAACAAAGTTACTGTTACACCCCCGTCCCCCACCCACCAGACTGAAAAGCAGTAAAAAACAGGTATGGTCAGATAAAGTTTAAAAATGTATATTTATGTAGCCCTAACAAAATAATCTCCCTCAAGACCCACCCTAACCCCAACGATTGTCTTTGAAACGTCCCAAAACGATCCCAACTCCCAAATCCCACCCCCCAAAAGTCTATAAAAAAGGGCAAGGGACACTCCACTACTGGAGGGTGCTGGTGCATTTTGCGGCATGGGCATCATACTCCTTGCGGAGGGTGGCAAGCTCGGAGCGGAGGCCCTTCACCAAGTTCTTATACTTCTGGACCTCCTGCTCCAGGTTGGACATTCGGACTCGTAGGCGGCGTTGGCGTTCCTTGCAGCTCCTGTGGGGGGCAGCTGGTCTTTCTGTTGCTTGGCGGTGGCGGTTGGCTTTGTTAGCCCGGCTCGGTCCCGCTGGAGCACTGCGCATGCTGGCGTCCCGTGGGGTCACGGAGGAGGATGCAGCGGTCCCAGTCGAGGTTGTTGTTGCACCGCTCGACTGCGTGTCCTCCTCCTCCTCCAGGGCCACCAGCCGCCGATATTCGGCGACAGTGGCATCCAGCCTCCGTTGCCGGGCCATTCTAGCCTGCTCCCTCCGTGTTGTTGATTTGGAAGGAGCAACTATGTGAAGAAAGAAAGACATAGTCTGTAACCAATGCTCCTTAGCATTAATAACACAAAGTGATTGAGCCGAAAGTTGGGTCACAGGTAGCAAATTGAAAGCACAGTACATAACTATTGAGGACAGTATCTATGTAACCTCCCACTTCTGCATCCTTGCTCTAACATTAGTGGTAGTTTAATGAACAAATTCTACGACCACTATGGACTTCCATTACAGTCGACTATGACAGTACACCAGTCTTATTCTTCTTCTTCTCTCTTGTTTAGGAAAATTGGTACGTTATCTTATGCAAGCCGGCAGAATGACATGGACAGCACAGTGAACTTGCACCCGAGAAAAAAAGTTGCACACCATGATGAGTGAGACAGACTTGCGTTACTGTACCGGTCCAGTACATGCAGGTGGTGAAGCTATTACTTTTCTATTACGGGTGGCACTGAGAATACTCTGTTACAAGGGCTACTGCTTAATTAATTTACCTTTCACCCTACAGTGCAAATGAGTACTAGAAAAGGAAAATGAAGAAGCTAACTAATTTGATTATCTATCACTTCACATGGGACATATTTGATGACATATGGGATGACTTTAGGTGCTTTGCTTAATATTGAGTGAACAGTGATACACCCACACATGAATGACGTACTACAAGTAAAGTAAAGTTATTAAGAGAGGTACGGAGTGTCCACCGTAATAACCAGATATATGCTGTGATTGCAGACGCAATACAAAGTACTGCTACTATTCATGGTAGTATTGGACACATTTACAATTTCTTTTCCTTGCCTTCCCTGCACTGGAACGGACGTGCGGGTGCGGTGGTACATGCTCTTCAAGGTAACACTTAGTTCATCCAGCGACCATCTACTCTCTCTAGATACACATGTGCTATCTAAGAGTCAGAGAATACCATGCTCCAGGCATCCATTCAGTCAAAGTATACGCACACATACAGTTTCTGTTTCACCCACCCAGGCTGCTGTCCTTCCACCCATCCTTGCTTCATCATTGACCCAGCCATGCACCATACCATATTCTTCCCTTCCCAGCCACCTCGGGGGCCAAGCAAACACATATCGTTCTTCTTTGCCAACCATCATACAATTTCGCGTCCCACTTACTTACACCCTTCTTTCGCTTTTCGTTCATCCCATCCATCACGTTCGTCTAAGAACTTATTGGGATTCTTCTCACCAAAAACTTCACAGCTAAGTCGAAGTACATTTCGAGGAGGCTACTACCTGGTTGATTTGTAATACACCCGTGCAGAAAGCACACTATGCAGTCTTCAATCTCAATAAGTAAGGAATATATAGCTTACCTGTTTCCGCCACCACCGTTTGAACCCCCACAGGACCGTCCGCTGGCTCTTGCACCGCCTCCTCCCCAGAGTCCTCCGAGTCCTCGCCCAACACAGCCACCTCCGCGCTGGCCCCGTCACCAGATGTTACACCTACAAAGTACATTTAAGAATGTTAGAATACACCACTCACTACTATATAATATTTGGTCTAGGAGAAATGTTAAAAAAACAGAATACAATGTAATAATTTGTGACTGTCTACTCCAAAGTAAAAATGTCCCTTTTTCCAGGGAAGGCTGTTGTCTTGCTGCACTTTTATGCACAACTGATGAATGCTTGCTTTTTATTTTTAACACGCACCACTTTTTCTCCTAACAGACAGAAGCTTGACTCCTAAGAACACGACCAGGATCAAGTTCAAACCAGGTGAGAGCTCGGCTCGACCACAAGAAATGTGTCCAATTAATCGTCAGCACTAACCACTTTTCCGTTTTCAGTTAAATAGTTTTATGACAAAGTAGATTTTAATAAATGTGTTAACTTTTAATAAAGCTTTTAAACTTAAATAGACTCTGTGGTTTTTGGTCCTCCAGACTAGAGTGGATGAGCTAAAGGTTTTGGAATTTTTGCAAGCATGAGTGCCTCTGACACTTCTTGACTGTGCTGTGACTCCGTACTCTCTTGTCCTGCCTACGATAATCTAGAGATCATTGGGGATCAATAATCGGTGACTTCGGGAGCTGAATGACTCTGCCACACTATCTAGTCAGTAAGGAGACAGTGCATAGAGCTATTGCTGAATAGAATGGGAGTCCAATGGAATTGCCAAATGTCCAATCTTAGTTAGCTACACAGACAGACTAATAAGAATAATCTAGTAATACCACAGGGAGTCATATTAGAGCCAGGATAAGAATTTATATCCAGTCTACAAGAAGATCAAAGACGATTTAGAAAAAATCGAATGAGGAACGCTAGGAAAAAATAGGTACTCTTTATTACAATTAAAACTTACTGGGGCCAGCAAAGGAGCCCTCGCCTGCCCGATCCTGGCCTGCATCCTGAACAGCACCCTCCTCCTCCTGTGTCCTCTTGCCCTTGGGGGGAGCTGATGTACAACATGAAAGAAAGAAAGACCAGAAAACATGGATGAGATTTGTCAACCAAATCAACCATTTCAAAAGAACAATAACAACATTTTTTGGAGAAATAGCAAATAGATAGACAACTATACCACGGGATCTATCTCATGTGGTATACTACATTATTCGTATTGCCTGATTTGCGGACCGTTGACTTAGAAAGTTCCTATGTAACTCAATAAACAGACTACTAAAGAGGTTTGCCTAGGCCTGGCACTGCAGGCAGCAGTCCGCAGCACGCGAAGTGACAGACAAAGTCCATCCTGCTTGCAGATCAGTGATTACTCAAAATATCAATCCACCCACCACCACCACTATTTCTTCTTATAGCCATGTGTCTAAAGGAAGGAGTGGACTTCAGTCTGTTGGGGCTGATTTAGAAGTCCCTTGCGGCTCATTTTCCTCCATTGTTGCGTGACTTTTGTGACGCTGCGGCAGAACGAAAGACTCGCCATGGTGTTGGTGCGGCGTATATATTAAAAAAAAAGAAATTATGGGCGATGCATCACGTTGTAAAGCCCTGCGCCATCAGGGGGCGTTCCGGCGCAAGGGAGGGCGTACCTGCGCAGGGACGAATCCTAAAAGTGGCTGAGGGAAATCTACAAGATGTCAATCAGTCACTTTTAAGACAATGATGCATGAGTCAAACCCTGCGCGCTTGAAGCCGACGTACGGCTTGATGCAGCATTGGGGAGATAGGGTACCCCAGAGCATTGCTGGAGCTGCGCCATCGTTGGCACGCAACTCCAGCAATGCGCCGCCTTTACGGCACAGATGCGTAAGGCTTCTGTGACGTTTTGGGCCAATGGGTGGTGGTGGCATGGCACACAATTACTGCCGCATCCCTGCTACTTTGCAGGGATGCGCCGGTAATTGAAAATATGACCCTTAGTGTCTAGCATTACGCAGTTCTTATCTTTACACTACACTCATACATAATTTCTCAGGCCAATGAAATGAACACAATGTACAAAACAAATAAGCATAGTAGCAAGCAAGGCTACTGAGAAGGAGAGCAGTGCACCTGAAATGCATAGAAGATTTTGAAATATAATGTACCTACAATGTAATCGGCAGCATTATTGCTCTTGGTAAAGAACAAAGATTTGCAAATAACAGAGCCGGATAAAACAGAGTAGTGATGAATAGCTACTACTACTCACCAAGCCCGGGGACCTCTACGCCGAGCGCGTCCAGCAAGTCCCGTTCCCGGTCCATGACATCGGTCCAGCGGTGGGTGGCCTGGTTATATGTGCGCCGGACCCCAGAGAGCTTATACATGGCCCGGCACACCTTCTCCCACCGCTTCCGGCGCTCCCGGATGCCATAGCCAGTCGCGATCTTGCCGCCTCCCAGGATCGTCTTGGGGAGGCGGCGCTGGACGTGGAAGATGAGTGCCGCCACTTCCTCCGCGCTGAAGATCTCCCGCTGCACCACTTGCTCCCCCCTCAAACGCCCGCACGGGAGCCGGGCACGGGGTGCGGGACCCTTCCCCTTCTCAGGGTGCTTCCCGGCTTCCTTTACCATGGTCTGGGCAGAAATAAACTTAAATGATAAAGAAGAAATAGAATAGTGAAGAAGAAAAGAAAAGAGTTTAAAAAAGTAGTTTAAAAGTAACTAAAAGTAGCAGAAAACACAAAAATATACAGCTAGAAAAATAGAGGGATAGATAATAAGTAAAATAGATTAAATAAACTTCAAACAAGCAAAGGATGGCAGAGATTCAGAGAGGATACAGAAAGCATGCCCAGAACCATAGCAATGAATGAGAAACAAGATGGCCGCGCCCGTTCACAACCGCGTGGGTAAGTTCGCGCGAGATTTTCCTCGCGAGCACGCGCAAAATTGTACTAGCGAGCAGCACAGTTTGCGAGATTACACATAGCGGCCTGGAAACGGAATTACGTCACGCAAACAAGATGGCCGCGCCCGTGTACGACCGCTAGGGTAACTTGGCAAACGTATAGCTACAAGCGCCTCGCGAACACGTGCAAAAGCACGCGAACATACACGTCGCAAAAAAAAATAAGTGTATTCGCAAGCATTCGCGGCTCCCGAAATCGATCTCGCACGGATTCGCGCCCAAAAAACGCGCGAAATTGCAGAAAAAACGTTTTTTGCTAAACTGAAAGCAATGAGCAGGTGCAAAAGTTCAAACTTAACATTTGTAACATTCACTGTAGTGCTTCCTGAGGGGCCCCTCCAGAGTTTGCAACTATTCTATGACCCTGCTATGACCCAAACAGCAGGCTCATAGAATAGCTACAAGTAGACCATAAAGGTCCTGTGAAAAAAAAATTCACTGCAACAGAAAGCAAATTACAGATAAGGAAGGAAGCAGGTGCCAGCCAGACTGGAACTTTCTAAATAACTGACACATTAATCAACCCCCAATTAATTCATGGAAGTTGAAGTAGGGGAGGTGTGCTTGCTTTTTTCACCCCCCATAAACTACAGTGATAAACAAACCTAATGGGTGGCAGTGAGGATGTACCAGAGGGTGGCATGGGTGTCCCAGAGGGTGGCAGTGTTGAAACAGAGGGTGCTGTGAACCTGTGATGATAAACCAGACGTAGAAACAACATAGTCGCGGCCGTTGCGTGCCGAAAAGTAAGTTCGCAATTGCGAAATTGTCCCAAAATCGTCGCGAACGCGCGCCAACACAAAAAACGGGAAAATCCGCAAATCCGCGAGAGTTCGCGTATCTTCGCGGATTGCGAATCCGTAAATCCGCAATTTCGCGTACGCGAGATCCGCTAGATCCGCCCATGCTTACCCTTTATACTATTGCACAACTTTCTCTGATATGTCTGTAAAACGTAAGTTTCCCCCCCCCCAAGTTTTGTCCTGAGTTTTGACCTTGTGTCCTGAATTTTGGCTCTTTGTCCTGAATTTTGTGCACTTGCTATCCTGAATTTGCACCCATGCCAGTTGGTCACGCTACTGAGGGGGGAAAGACTTAGATATACATGAAATGATCTATAACAGGAGAAAGACAAATCCCTTTCAACCATTCATATGATATGCATTAGTAGACTCGATTCGCAAGCACCAATGTGGCACAATGAACACATCATTAGAAAATATCAACATCATGGAAATATTGGAGGGACAAATGGATCAATGGCATTCCAAATCATTCGCTGATTTACAACACGATTTTGATCTACCCCATACCCAGATGTGGATATACAATCAGCTACTCCACAGCTTACAGGGTTGCCTAGGTCACCAACCACGTAGCCTTAAAAGTGTCAGTAATCCATAAACACACAAAAATGGCGGCACACAAGGTCTTGATAGTGGGGCTACATGGGACTATCTTTGAACATATATTTTTACAACAAATAGCAGAAGAGCTAAACATCTGCTGGAAAAAAAGACTATCTATTTAATATTATGAAGGGGAAAGGCATGAATTGCTTGGAGGACTATAGAAAGCTAGGCTGAAGTTCATTAAAAAAGAGAGAAAATCATAAAAGCCACTGGTCCCCAAACAGATATCCTGCAGCAAGGTTGAGCACAACGTCTGAAGTGCTGGAGATATTGGAGGTCAGATAGTGACCTAGTACGTATTCTGTGGGAATATAACATACTGGATTGTGTTGTAATCTTATATATCAGTCTTAGATTGTAGAGCACTGTGCATAGTGCGTTCTACATTCCTTGATAGCTGACCGTTCTACTCTCTGGCAGTTGATTGCTGACCAGCCAGAGGGAGAGCCACGCATTTCCACTCGGATAAATTACTCTCAATAAACCAAGTAATTTACATCACTACAAGCTTCCAATTTACTTACTACATTTTGGCGACGTTCTGGCTGTTGTCTCCGAAGTGTAAGTGGCTAGAACCCAGCGTGAACACGAAAACTGCTTCAACGTTGTTCAGAGCTTGGATCCCAGCGTGAACAAGAAGACTGCTTTAACATTGTTCGGAGCTTGGATCAGCAAATTCAGAAGGAGCTTTGTTGGCTGTAGTTACGTACTGTGAGTACCCCTGTTTTAATCAAAATTGGCATTTTTGATATATTGAGAAATCTGGCAGTTGCGGTTTGAGTGTAGTGCGAGCAAGTCACAGTGACGTAAGGAGAGCTCGAGCTTACACGCTGATGTGTTATTTGCGCTCGATCTCCAGTAAAAACACCACGCAAACCACGCTCGATGCGCTACTGCAACAAGGCCGATTTCCCTTAAAAAACACGTACGATCGACGTGACGGCCATTTTGTTTGTAAAAGTCAGCTCCGATGATGAAAAATGTATCGATCTAAACAAGGATTGGAATTTTACTTGAAGAACTTTACGCTAAGTGAATTTTGTGAGATATTAATTTATTTTTTTTCATTATTCAACCATACTGCGCCAACAACTCCTAGAATTTCATAGGATTTGTGACTATCTTGTTGTTGTCAATTCCAATTCTGTTTCCACGAGAACCATTTAACAGTTGCTAGTTTGAGACTTTCTCCTGCAAGAGAACATTGTACTATTTAAACCAAACAATTTTTAAAATTTTTATTTTCTCTCTTCTGATTTTTAATTCATTTAATTGTTCCTTTGACATGGCTAGTCAAAGCACTATTGTTACTCCACCTATATTTTTAGCTTCTCCTGGACCACTTGCTATAGAGTGGGAGGATTGGCTGCCTACGTTTGAGAACTATATTGATGCAATAGATGGATCAAAATTTAGGGCCAGATGTAGGTCGGTCGGTAACGGCCGAAAATCGGTATTTTCGGCCGTTACCGACCGGAAAATCAGAATTGGTATGTAGGGCCCAGAATTTTACAGATTCGGTAAATTTACCGATCGGTAAATTTACCGAATCTGTAAAATACCGAATCGGTATTTATACCGACTCTGTATTTTTGATATGTAGGTGGGACTCGTCTGAGTCCCACAACCCTTACCGATTCTGTATTTTACCATCAAATATATTTGATGGTAAAATACAGATTCAGGTGTGCATGCACATGTGTGCATGCACACCTGTGCCATATGACAGGCAGACCTGCCCTTACACCCCCTGCACCCTTGTCAAAATCTGTATTTACCGATTCGGTAAATACCGACCGGTAATGCCCCATTCATTCCTATGGGCTTCAAAGCCCATAGGAATGAATGGGCCATTACCGGTCGGTATTTACCGAATCGGTAAATACAGATATTTACCGATTCGGTAGAAGGAACATCTGGATGTTCCTACATCTCAACCCCTTAGATTTACCGATTTTTAATTACCGAATCGGTATGATTCGGTAATTAAAAATCGGTAAATCTATTTTACCTACATCGGGCCCTTAGTGCTGAAAGAAAAAAAGCTTTATTATTGAATAATCTTGGAAAAGAAGGCCAACGTATTTTTAAATATCTGCCTGTTGCAACTTTGTCTAAAGGTAATGCCATTGAGAATGCGTTTGATGAAACTAAAAAACGCTTAGAAACAAGATTTGCAAGAGAGATTTACATAGTCATGAATCGTCATCAGTTCTACACTCATAAGCAAGTGAAAACCAATCAATAGATGAGTTTGTGTCAAAACTGAGGGAATTATCCCTGAAATGCAAGTTTGGTGCTATGACAGATGAAATGGCACGTGACCAACTCATTGTACAGTGCAAGTGCAGGAAAACACAAGAAAGACTTTCGGCAGCAAAAAACCCAACTTTGAAAGATGCCATTGAAATAGCAAAGGTTCTTGAACACTCACAATTTTGCATGCGTGAGATGAGCAAAAAAGAAGAAGTTCTTAAGGGCAGTACTTCTTCAGTACAGTGTGGAGAATCGGAAGTTGCAGCTGTATCTAAACCTGGAAAGTACTTTCAAAGAACAAATTTTCAAAGAGGAAGACAGCAGTTTAAGTCTTGTTATAGATGTGGGGGTGCTCATAATCCTGACTATTATAAATGTCCAGCCATTGATAGAAATTGTTTAAAGTGTGGACGAAAAGGTCATTTTTCCAACATGTGCAGGAAATCCTTTAAACAAAGAGTAGCAACTATTGATAATAGTAGTGAAACTACACTTGTTAATATTGATGATGCGTCTGTGCCATCAGATACGATTTTATGTGTTGATGATCCTGATGATCAGATTGGTAGGAAGAATCGACCTAAAGCTGAATTCAGAGTCAATGGTGTAAATGTGGACTTGATGGTTGACTGTGGATCGATGTACACTATAATTCCAAAATGTATATTGACAAACTCTGGCCTAACCAAGAATTACTTCCAAAAGACATTAATCCTGGAGGGTACCAAGGGGAAACTATTGATCCTATTGGTTTCATGAAGTCGACTATTGAATTTAAAGGTAGAACAACTGATGGTAAAGTCAATGTGGCGAGGGATGGACCACCTATTTTAGGGTGGATGCATCAATTTGACTTATCTATCATCATAGACCCAGGGCTCCGACACAAGTATTAGTTATAAAAGATCCTTCTTTGGATGATATTTTAAAAGAAGCTAGAGATGTCTTCAGAGAAGATTTAGGTTGTTTCAAGGGATACGTACATAAAATAATTTTAAAACCTAATGCCATTCCAGTGCAGCATAAGGCGCGCAGAACACCTTTAATAGCCAGGGAAGCAGTGAAAAAAATGCTTCAAGATATGCTTGATTCAGGTGTAATTGAGCCTGTTGAGAGCTCTTCGTGGGTTTCGCCAGTGGTTATCACTGAGAAATCTGATGGCAAATTTAGGTTTTGTATTGACCTCAGGTCTCTCAATCAAAATGTCATAGTTGATACATTTCCCCTTCCTAGTATCAATGAATTAATTTTGGCATTAAGTGGTGGGAAGTTTTTTTCAAAATTAGATCTTAAAAACGCCTACCACCAGATAAGATTGCATGACGACTCCAAACCGTTGACAGCATTTATTACAACGGAAGGCATTTACCAATGTATTAGGATGCTTTTTGAATTATGCTCTGCTGCTAGTATATTCCAAAGAATGATGAATGTTTTATTTAAGGGGATCAAAAATATCATTTTCTTTCAAGACGATATCTTGATATTTGGGGATACAGTAGATCAGCACAACCATACTCTTCGTGAGGCTCTGTTTAGGATCAGAGAATCAGGTCTAACACTTTGACAGGATAAATGTAAGTTCCTAGTAGACAAAGTAGACTACTTAGGGTATGAAATCTCAGAACAAGGAGTAAAGCCCAAACAGAATCTTTTGGATGCTATTCGATTGGCTCCCATTCCATCGCACAAAGATAAATTGCGATCCTTTTTGGGATTAATCGAATATTACTCCAAATTCATTAAGGATTTTTCCACTAAAACGACTGATTTAAGATCTCTTTTGAAGAAAGGAGTTAGTTTTTCGTGGGATAAGATTCAACAAACTTGTTTTGAAAACATTGAAAAAGATATCTGCTGTGCAGAGGTTCTTACGCCTTTTGATACGAAACTACATTCTATTCTTACTGTAGACGCAAGTGCTAATGGTCTAGGAGCGGTGTTAGCCCAGATCCACAATGGTAAAGAGAGAACTGTAGCATTTGCAT
Organism: Lissotriton helveticus; assembly: GCF_964261635.1. Taxonomy (NCBI): domain Eukaryota; kingdom Metazoa; phylum Chordata; class Amphibia; order Caudata; family Salamandridae; genus Lissotriton; species Lissotriton helveticus. Next base: position 874,580,710 of record NC_136072.1, on the reverse strand, counting down.
CGAGAACTCTAACTCCTTCGGAGAGTAATTATTCAGTCATAGAACGTGAAACTCTAGCTGCTGCCTGGGCCTGTGAATATTTTAGAACTTATCTATGGGGAACCAAATTTACACTCAAAACGGATCATAAACCTCTTATAAGAGTACTACTACCAGGGGGAGATACAAAGTGTTCAGCAAGATTAGCTAGGTTAGCCTCTCGTCTCCAGGAATTCTACTATAATATTGAGCATATTCAGGGTTGGAGAAATATACAAGCTGATTGCCTTTTTAGATTGTCACTAGACTGGGAATTAATTGATAAAGATGCTGTTTTGAAGAAAGAAAATGAAGGGGCTGTCGCTTTCATTCAGGATGCTTTGAGCATGTGTGAACCCCAGGCTTTAAATAGAGATGGGTGGATCTGTGCTATGCTTGCTGACAATGCCATGCTAGAACTTAAGAACTTGATAAAGAAAGGGTGTAAAAGGGAGAGTACCGTTTCCATCACCAATAGACCCTTTGTTAAAATTCTAGATGAATTGGCAATTTGTTAAGATATGGTGATCATGAGGGGAGACACGTTCATTCCTCCAGCTTCTTTAAGACAAAATTTAATCACTTTGGCCCATGAAGGACACTTGGGACAAACCCGGACGAAACAGAGGTTAAGAACAAATTGGTGGTGGCCAGGCATGGATTCTGATGTGAATCTTTATGTCACTAATTGTCAAATCTGCAAGAGAGAGTTTAAAAGTTGGCCTACAGACATCTTCAGGTCATATTTCTGATCCAGGCTTACCATGGCATACTGTATGTATAGATTTCATTGAGCCAATGAATAGTCTTAAGGAAAACTTTTTGGTATTGTTGTAGTGGACGTTCACACGAAATGGTTAGTGGTGAAATTTTCTAAAGATAGTACAACTTTGACTACTATCAATGTTTTAATAGAGATTTGGAAAGATGAAGGACTACCTTCAGTACTTATAACGGACAACGGTACACAATTAACATCTCTAGAAATGAAAACATTCCTGTCCTCTTGTGGTATCAAGCACAGCCGTACTTCTCTATACAATCCACAGGGGAACGGAATTGTTGAGAGAGCTAATCGTCTTATTAAAGGTGTTATCCAAATGGTCATTTCTAGTAGTAAAGATGTAGATTCTATGGTATCAGACATGGTTTGGGCTTATCGCTCTAGTGTGCACAGTATAACCAATAAAACACCCTTTGAGATGATGCGTGGAAGACTTCCCAATACAAAATTGATTCCCACATGGTTAAAAGAGATTGTAACTAAAGATATGTCTTCTACCAATCCGACCCAAGTTGCTTCACGTAGTAAGTTGAATTGCAAAGGGAACTTAGACAAAATAATTTGCCCTGGAGATTGGATTAAAATACGCTCTGGCAGACCAGGAGTTTCATTTAGGACATTTTTAGGTCCTTTTAAGGTTAAACTCACTTTACCATATTGTATAATATTGGAAAGTGGAGAAAGATGGAATTACAGGCGGGTGGCCTTATACCAGAAAGGTAATGTACATACAGAAGGCATTGGGAGTTCTAAGATATTAATTAAGAACAAGATTGGTGACAATTGTGTTGACAATACGTTTTTGTCCATGTCTGATAGTGACCTTGTTTACAATTCTCGGGAGACCTGTCCTCCTCAAAGAGTAATACAGGGAGGAGGTGATGCTCCTGCTTCTGTTCCTGTAGATTCCCTTGCGGTGAGTCAACCCACCCGGGAGGTAAGACTTTACAGGAATCGTTATCCTCCTGGTTACTTAAGAGATTATATATGTAAATAACTGAACATGTTTACTTACAGTTACCTTTCTGTTCATTGATAGGTTATTGAATATTTACTTTTATTCTCTTATTGAAGAATGGACTTTTGCAATTCTTACTCATCACAATGTATTTATTTTTGTATCTTCTATTTATGCTTAAGCATTGTTTTAGTATATTATTTTTGTGTCTTTGTTTTATTAAAGAGAGAGGATATGTTGTAATCTTATATGTCGGCCTTAGATTGTAGAGCACTGTGCCGAGTGCGTTTTACATTCCTTGATAGCTGACAGTTCTACTCTCTGGCAGTTGATTGCTGACTAGCCAGAGGGAGAGCCACGCATTTCCACTCGGATAAATTACTCTCAATAAACCAAGTAATTTACATCACTACAAGCTTCCAATTTACTTACTACAGATTGCTACTACAATGATACACAGGAAAACATAAAAGAAGAACTAGAGAAACACCTGTAACTGAACGTATAACCTTACTCCATCACACATTACACATTCCAGAGGTGACCTCAAAGATTTTATTGATGGTTTTAAACAGCTATGGCAGTAGCGACTATTGGCAATCTGAGTGTTAGAAATAGTTTTACTGATTGACTGGAGTATGAGCCCTGGTCAAGCAGCATCCATAACCAGGTCACAATGGCAGTGTTAACTGCGCACACAAGCTTTGTAAGTGCAGGCATGAGACATGGTTAGAGGACTACTTAAGTGGTTGGCACAAGCAGTGCTGCAGGCCAGCTAGTCTCACTTGAAAACATTAGAAAAGGCAAATTTATGGTAGTAGCGAAAATCACAAGGGAGGGAGCAAAGGGAGACCATATCAGGATTGCTGAAAGGAACAGAATGATTTTATATAAGTAGTTATATCAGCACTACCGTATAGTTAAATAAACAGTGACTGTACCATACAGGTGTGCACTGAACGTGCAAGTGACAGTGGGCGGCACAGTAACACAAGGGTGAAAAAACACAGCGTGAACAGCGCTTTAGGACAAATAATAACATGGTCAATGATACAGAATATATACAAGGTCAGTATATGTCAATTGAGTGAATTAATTTGACCACAACAGCGCCAGGGTTTGAGATGGGGAGTCGACAGAGTTTCAACCTGATCAATTTCAGGTCATCATCAGGACAAAAGGTCACTTGATTTGTTAGTAGTGCAGGATGCTGAACACGTGGTGGCCAGGGAGGTAGCGTTAGATGGTCCAACACGAGGAGACAATCAAGGGCACAACAATCCTGTTGTGGTCTCCCTTTGTTCCCTCCCCTGTGATTTTTGCTACTACCTTAAAATTGCCTTTTCTAATGGTTTCCAGTTGAGACATTGTGTTTTGATATAAACTTAACCTGGGTTAACGGGTTCACTCCTGTAATCTTTACCTTGCAGGCCAGCTAGTAGCATTTAATTTACAGGCCCTTCGTACATGTTGTATACTCTACTAGGGACTTATATGTAAATTAAATGTGTCGATTGGGTAAGAGCCAATATTACCATGTTTAAGTGGAATAGCACATTCACTTTAGCACTGACTAGCAGTAGTAAAGGGCTCAGAGCCTGAAGGCCAGCAAAAATGCATTCAGGAAAAATGGGAGAAGGAAGGCAAACGGTTTGGGGGTGACCCTACAAAAAGAGCCATTTCCAACATGACCCTCCCTCCAGCCTAAAGTGGTGGGAAACTAATCAATACATTGATGAACTTCCCTGCTTAGGCAAAAGAATGTGGACAAATGCTCTCCACTCCAGGGGAACTTGTTAGTTCTACGCCTTTCTGGATTGGGTTTGACCACTCTGCCTCCAGAGCCACTAACTGATCCATGTGGACCGCATCTGTGAAGCACCTAACCTCAACTTGTTCACGGATGCATACCCGTAGGCAGACAGGACCACCATGGCCAACAAAGTGATGTGGCCCATCCCAACCCTTGGATAAGGCCTCTGTCCCCAATCAAAGAACACTATGCCCATAAGGACAGTCACCAACAGAGGACACTTACAGCTGTCCGTGTGGGAACCCAGGCCCTGGGCCATTCACTGCTAGGTGGAGGCACTAAGCAGGATATTGTGTAGGCCTCTCTTCCCACCTTGGGACTACCAAGGAGTTCCCAACTGGCTCCTGCGGTCTCTCTGAACTCTGAGGTCTCTCAGAATGGGGTCAGTAGTGCTAGGGATTTTGCACCCTACTTCCACAATACCTCCAATCAGTTCTATGGTGGTATTCTGACACTGGCCAATACCCTCCCATTGGGAGTGGTACCCTTCAGAAAAAAGAACTGTCAGGGCACCCTTGGCAGCCGCCCCTCTCAGTTCCCCTGACACCGAGGGAACTCAACCCCCAGAATGCAGTCTATGGGCATCTAGAGACTAACTATGACCCTCATCTGTGTCACAACCTCACCCCACTCCAGGAATACCAGGGCCATGGGGCAGAAGAAGTCCTCCCATGAGACTGAATTTCACTACTCGCCTGGCTGGTGTATTGCTTTGGATTAACTAGTCTTTCCACTACCATGGTCTGGCTAGCTCCAGTGTCCCTCAGATCAGTGACTGGGACCCCATTCACTTTTACTTGCTAGAAGTGACAACTCCCACCATCAGGGATCACCAGCTCACCCTCTGAGCCTATCCCCCAACTGAGGGAGTTCATGGTAAGGTCTATGACCTGCCTCAGGGGACTACCTACTCTGAGGTTAACTTTGGCACCTCTGTAGAGGTCCCCCAGTGGGTAGTTTCTTTGAACTGACTGAGTCCCCCTGCTTGTGTCCTAACTGGGAGCACTCAAAGTAGCTGGTTATGAAAGGGGGTGCTCTGGCCTCCACCCACCACAACCACTACCCTGTTTCTCAGATGGGGAAGGGCAATCCTTCCCTTCCCCCTCACTCCGGGACTTATCTGGGTCATCTTTAAACTCCCGCTTCACTCTGCTGAGGGAAACCTAAACCACTCTTCTTGAGGACACTCCCAGGTACCTTCTTTAACACTCTGGTACAGGCCCAGAGGTATGGCTCCTTAGCAAGCTTCCTGGGGTCAGTAAGCTCAATGTGGAATAGGTGCTGGCACAACTCTGTAAAACAGAAAATGAGCATGTTCTCTCTCATGATTCAATGGTACAACCCATTAAAGTCACTAACTTTGCTTTCCCACATCCAACCATTTAGTCACTCGTAATCTATCAAATCTACCCAGGACGGGTGGGGAGCTGCTGGCTGTCCCTGAAACTTTGGAAGAACTTTTCAGGGGTCAGCCCAAACTTTGCAATTAAAATGGCTATAATTGGAGTGTACCTGGTTTGATCCCCAACCTTTAGTGTTAGAAATGTGTCCCACCATGCAGTAGGTATGTGTTTCCATAGACAACCCCCTCCTAAACACTCTTCTGGGAACATTTGGACCCTCAGGTGTACCTCATAGGTAGTAAACCATTAGTCTATGTCCACTTCTATCACATAACTGGGCTGCAAATCCCTCAAACTCTTTTGTCTCCCTTAGACACTGCAGATATCTTACTAACATCACTGTTGGAATGTGCCTGATGTCCAGCTCTTTCAGACTCAGTTCATGAGCCAGTAAAATGTTCGTCTCTTCCAAAGCTCTATCAGCCTTTTTCTCCTCTGCCTCTATCTTTAATTTGGCGACCTGCAGTTTGAATTTCCCCTCCTCCCTCCTCTTCACCAGTTCGTCTGGGGTTAGGCTTACACGCTCTGGCAGGAAGTTCCCTTCTAGGGGTCAAATCCTACCCTTTGGCTACAGGTGGATCCTCCATCTCCTCATCCTCTCCTGTAGTCTCATTGGGTATGGATGTGTAGTTTCAGATCCAACAGACAGAGACATGATTTTGGAAAATCAAAAATGTCAATCAGGGAGAATTTAAAAATCAAAGTGGTCTTAACTATGGAATGGTAGCGTACACCGAATCACTCTATGGTACTGCACAAACACAAGGCCTAATCTCAGCCTCAGATCACGAATGTTAGATATTGGGTTACTGGTTGACTAGTGTATGAGCCTTATTCGAGCAGCAACCACAATCCTAGTCAGGTCTAGAGGCATGCAAACCCAAAATTAATCTGGGCTCACCTTCTGATAGCTTGGCACAGTGTATTCAGGCTTAACTTAGAGGCAGTATGTAAGTTATTTGTACACCACTTCAAACAGTGAAAACACCACAAAAAAGATTCCAAAGGTTAGAACGATAGCTCTGATTTTAATAAATAAAACAAGACCCAAACAACAGAAATCCAATGAGTAGAACTGGAGATATTGATTTTTGAAGTGTATAGTAAAAAACAGTGGCAAGAAGCAACAAGCATTGGCATAGCCAATAGGTCTCGCCTTTGGGACCTTATAAGTGTTTAGTCATGAAACAGTTGATGTTGTTGGACCAAGGATATTATGCTGCATAACTAAATACTTATATGGTCCCAAAGGCGAGACCTATTGGCTATGCCAATGCTTGTTGCTCTAGCAATTAAGACACTACTGGCTAATAATATGCGTAGGCAGAATCAGGGCTTGGACATAGAACTCAAAGAGCTGAATCATATGCTATCAAAAAATGCAGATGATGGACTGATAAATTAGGAGATGCATATAGGAGATGCAGATAGCGGTCTTATATCTTCCAATGCATGCAACTCCTTTGGGTGTATCTCTGGGCTATGAGTTAGCTAGTCAAAATCTTGCGTATTCCTCTTACAACCAGACACCAAGCTCACATATGAAGCCACTTGCTCCATCAGCATTATATTGGCAAGCAATCTGTTCCAATATATTGAACTCAAAATGTAATTGAGGGCAACCTTGGCTGGACCATAAGAGCAATAAAAGCCTAAATATATTTTTGGAAATCGTCATTGCTCTAGGTAGTTTTGGGACTGCGATCAACAAAGACATTCATTGTTAGCAGATTACTCCTGAATTACTGATTATTGGTCTGCTGTTCTTCCAAGCAGCAAGGAGGAAGCCTGTCATAGACACCCGGTAGGAGTTAAGTTGCCTAGGAGATTTTTCAGATAGAGGTGTTCTCAGAGCTTGTAAGGAGTTAGGGCAGTGAAGAGTGAAACGGCGGGCCTCCAAATATCGAATCACAATTAACGGCTAAAACTTCAAAGATGAAAACAAGTAAACCGCACGTATAGTTTTTTATTTTTACTTTTGAGTTCGTTCGCGTTTCACTTTTATAGTTATTTTTTATTTTTACAAATTATTATAGAATTATTTTAATGTTCCTCTAGTCTATCTCGAACACGCAACATCGAGAGGTAAGGCGGCGGTGAGGGCAGGAAAGCGAGGGAGTGAGTGGAAGGGGACTGTTTAGGGTGGGAGAGCAATAGAGAGGAGAGTGAGTAGATCAATGAGAGCGGTGTGGGAGAGAGAGGTGAAGAGACAGTGTGGATGACAACGGAAGGGACAAAGAGTAATAGACGGAGAGGCACAGAAAGGAACCAGGAGAGGAAGCGAGGGTCCCAGGAAAAAGAAAGATAATTGTGGTGTGTGTGCGAAAGAGAGTTGAGAGCGAAGATGCGGGAAGAGAGAGAGAGGAACACACAGACGTCGAGAGATTGAGGGGTGACAAAGAAAGAGTGCGTGAGGGACAGTAAGAGGAAATGTGAGGATGAGAGAGAGTCTAGAGAAAGAGAATGGGAGAAAGAAACAAGGGGGTAGGAATCCAATGAAATAGAGAAACGTGTGAAGCAGGGGGCGGGGGTAGCGGATACCTTTGAAGTGAAGCTAAGCTTCACTTCAAAGGCTTGTTGGCACAGCGCACGCTGGGGGATGACTGTGGGAGGGGGGCTGGTGTCTAAACAAGTTTAAAAGCAAGTTTTAAGAGGAGACGCGGCCGTGAAACTGAAAGTACGGCCGACCGGCCGTGAATAATTAGGGGGTGAGAAATGCGCTGGGAGGGCTGCCTTTGATGTGGTAATGCGAGGCAGGCAGGCAGGCGGCTGGTGGCATTGTGCATGCGCTTTTTAGGGCATGCGCTTGCGCAATGACCTAAAAAGCACATGCACTGCATAGAATCGCCAGTGGAATCGCCAGTTCGGTAAACTCTCGATAAGCCCCTATATATCTGGCTCCCGCTCAATGCGCATGCGCATTGAGATAGGTCGCTCGACCTAAAAAGCGGTATTGAGGGTATTTGGTCGCACAGGTACAGAGTTAAAAGTTCAGGCCTACTGTAATGGGGTTCAGGCTTGCTACATGGACCCAGTGAAGTGCGCTAAACAAAGTATCTGAAATACGGATTGCGGAACGTTGTTCAGATCCGCACCAAATATGTATGGTGCAGATGTGGCAATGTGTTTGTTTGAAGATGCAACAAGGATGGGGTGCGCAGTCCTGTTCTGTCGATGTCAAGAATCCTGATGACAGGGCTTGCAATGCGAAGTCTGGTGCGGAGTATGTGAGGTGAAGCAGAGGCAATGTGTTGGTTTTGTTGAGCTGTGAAGCTGTGATGCGGAGTTTCAGCTTCATTGTCAAGGCTGCTATCAATGAGGAATGCGAGGAGCTTGCGCAGGGAAAAGCATTGTGCAGCTGTGAAAACGATGTTACGGTCCCAAGATGCTATAGGTGGCTGCGATGCAAGTGTTTTCTAAAAAGGGTACAATTCATGCAGAAATGCGTTGGTACTGCTATGAGGTGTGTCACTCAGCTGAGGAGAACTGTCAGTTCAGCTCGAGATGCACCGCTTGAAGATGTGTCGGCTCTGCTAGGAAGCAACTTAGACCCACTTCCAAGGGTCCACAACTAGGGTGGCACAACTTGGCAGGGTAGACACACAGATGTCAGACGGTTGGAAGCTTTTTATATCCCGTAGGCTTCAAATCAGGAGTTTAGTCAGCTAGCCCTTGGAGTCAACTTGGGTTCTGGGGTTAAGTGATGCAGGTCCAGTCCGTCACACCCAGACAAGGGGGCAGCTGGAAGCAGAGCAGTCCAACTGAGTGCAACAAAGCAGAATAGCAGCCCTTCAGTAGCACTGAAGTCCTTCTTCCTGTCAGAGTATCAACATGCCAGCAGTGTACTGAAGTGGTGTTGTTTGAGGTTCCGTACTTATACCTAGTGGTGCCTTTGAAGTGGGGGAGATTTCAAAGACACATCTTTGAAGTGCAGAGACACAGATATCCTCCCTATCTTGGCTCCAGACTCACTACATGGGGGTGTGCTGCCCTTTGTGTGTTGACAGGACACATCCTATTTCATGGTTCTTTATTTATCATGCCTTAAATGCAATCCATGTGTTGTGAATTTAATAACATGCAAAGTAAAAACATACATGAGACATAGGGCACCTACAATAATGCTCACTTATCCCAATTGGGATAATGGTTCTGCCACTCGGGGTGGGCGAGCCTGCCCCTGTAGTCACACACTGTCAGGGTTTTAAAAGTACTGCCATGAAATTAAAAGAGGACAAAGGGGTCATGTAGGATGAGATAGGTAGTAAACAATACAAACAAACATCAGAGTGTGGTAGTAGACATTTGTGGGGACAAAGTCTCCTACTCACATTTTTAAGAGTAGCATGCCTCTCCAACACCTATTTTCATGTCTACACTCTCCCGGGTCATTCTAATCTACCTTGTGGGGGAGTTGGCTCAAAAAGGTTTCACCGGGGCGTCGCCGTGCAAGATGGCCAAGCAGACGTGAACTGCTTCGGCTTCTGGTCCGCGCACTGCCTGACGAGAGTCTGCAGCCAGTTATCCCGCACGGAATCACCTGTGCCACGCAGTCCCTAACGGCAGATGATGTGCGGCATGGCTAGCGGCCGTTTTTACTGAGTTCAGGAGTCTGGGAGCCACATATGCGGCGATTTTGGTGACGGCGGGAGCGGCGGACACAAAATGGTGGCTACGAGTCAGTGCTGACAGACTTCATCCCGGTGCCGCACGGCAAGACTGGGCTGGTGGCGGAAGCAGGTCGGGAATACTGCAGCCTTGAATGTGACAGAGGTATGCCCTGACTGAGTGCTGAATTTATGGATTCCTGCGCCGCCCCGACGGAGGAACTGTCCCCTGGCGCCCGACCTTAAGATGGCGGACGTGGAGGTCTCCTGCAGCGTGGGAGCCCCGTAGTTGCTCGCCTTTTCTGGACATGTTCACTGGAGTGGCTGACGAGGGTGGACAGCGGAGAAGGTGAGGGGGCCCCCCATTGGTGAATATGGCTGAGTGATCTGGCTGCGGAGGCAGAAAGATCTCTGGCGAATGTCCTGCCGACCCCCCACGATCTTGCCACCTCTATAGGCGGCTAGTTCTCTTTGGCTCGCCCTTACTTATCAGCGCTGAAAGGGGGTCCTGAGCTCCGGTCGGGGCAACAACTGAACAAGGGGATCCCAGTGGGGTAGAGGACTGGCCATCGCTTCTCCCCCAAGTCTCTGGCTACTGGAGTTCGGCTCCTGCGAGGGCCTCCTCTGGGTTCCTTTGGAGGGTCCTCCCTATGCCGCCGAAGAAAGGCACGAACAAGGGGACCAGCAAGGAGTCAGACTTTTTCACCTCTGCTGATACTCGGCCAGCACTGAAGGGTAACTCTGACAAGTTGACAATGGCACTTTCGAAAGCGGACCTGTTGTCCTTGTTTAAGGATTTCAAGTCGGAACTACGCTCTAAATTAGGCCAGGACATCAAATCCTCTAATGATCAATTACGCTCTGACCTGTCGGAGCGACTGACATCCCTCCAGCAGGATGTGGACTCAGTGGGCACCAGGGTCCTGGATCTGGAATCACAACATCAGGAGCTCAAGCAAACGGCGGGGGACTGCCGGAATGACATCCAGTCCCTTAAGGAACAACTCCTCCAGTCGCAGCTTAAGACCGAGGACCTAGAGAACCGCACATGACGGGAGAACATTCGCGTCCGGGACCTGGAGGAGGGGGCAGAGGTGCCAGACTTGGGAGCATTCATGGAGGGACTCTTTGCTGAAATTCTGAGCCCCCAGGTCCTCAAGATCAAGCTAGACAGAGTACAAAGAGTAGGCCCACTGCAGACGGAAGATAAGAAGAGACCTCGAGATGTGCTGGCGAAGTTCCATTCCTACAAAACCAAGGAGGCGGTTCTGCAGGCAGCGAGGGCGAAGGACTCTATCTCCTTTCAGAACTTCTCCTGCACTATCTTCCAGGACGTTGCCCCGGCCATGTTAGTGCATAGGCAGACGATGAGGCCCATCATGACCAAACTCCAGGAGGAAGGTATCAGGTACCGGTGGACATATCCCTTCGGTCTCAGTTTCGATTATCGCAACAAAAGGCGACATGTCACTAATCTACAGGGCGGTTTGCAACTGCTGGGCCTTGCATCAGAAGAAGGAGGAGACGCGTCTCTGGAGGCCTCTGGGGCCCCGGCGAACGGTGCACTCCCGTCCTCATCCTGGGTGCCGAAATCGAGACGAGGACGTCGCTGACATAAACTGAGGGTTGCTGCCTAGATGTGAGTATGACTGCCCCTTGGGGGGCCGCCAATGAGTTTCGGGCTGCCTTATTCCGGACTAGTGGTCCCCCGGGAGTCCATGGCCACGGATGAGGTGAGACTATGCACGCTTCTGGTTCTTTGGTGGGGCCCTCCCCGAATGCCTTGGCTCCCGCTCCCAGTTGGTGCGTTTCGGAGCTCATGTTCAGGCCACAGAGACTAAGGGCAACAATTGCACTCTTTGAGGGGCCTAGACTCGTTGTCGGGTCTGTCCGGGGGTAGAGGCGGCCGACTTTTCGGTCTACTTAGCGCAACAGCGCTGGAATTCCGGCTGGCTGAACGGGGGATTAGCCCGTCTAACCAAAGGATGTATATTACCGTGCTTTCTGATAATGATGGTTCCGCTTAGAACTCTCGCCGAGGTGGGGTGCGGACTGGGTCCCAGGACCCGTCGTCCCCCCGCATACACATGTGTGGGTGTATTCGCCCTACACTGCGAAGGGGTATTGGGTTCAGTTTTTTGTATTGTTTTTTTCTTCTTGGGCTTTTGGTGGGGGTGGGGTGGGTGGATAGGGGGGTAGTGGTGGTAGCAGGGGATTTGTGACTTACAGCAATTATTTGGTCGAGGGGTCCTCGAATACATGGAGGCTCTGTGGAGGGTGGCTTTGAAGGGAGGGTGGGTTACACAGAGGGGGGTGGATTTGGCATGTTTGGGCAGCTCCTGGACACAATTGGAAGTTGAGGTGGGATAGAGGATGGAAGAGTCAGTTTTTATTTATTTATTTATTTATGCATTTTTATATAGCGCGGACTTTACCCGAAGGCGTCAGAGCGCTTCACAATTTGGAACAGAAATGAAACATAATGAGAAACATTACACAAGAACAGATTACAAAAGCATACGTTACGTTACATAAGGTAATAGTGACAATTGTGAGCAATTAAAATACATGAGGTAGTAAAAATTGTGAGCAACCAAAATACATGAGGTAGTAAAAAGTGCACAAGAGGAAAAAGTGACAGGTATGCAGTTACAAGAGAAAACGAAGTATAATTTGAGATATAATACTGCAATAGGTGCTAGACACACAGGCACAAAAACAAGCGTTACGTAGGCAAAGGAGGCACTTGTGCAAGTATCAAAGGTAAAAACATGTGAGAGGTAGCAAACCGTGTGATACAAGGGTAAAGTGGTGTGTGCATGTTACAAAAGGGCACCAAACACAAGTACATGGAAAATACTGCAAAAAGGCAGACACTCCAACCACAATATCACAATTGGAAGGCACTTCCAGGGTCATGGAAAGTAGAAATTTTCAGTAGTGGGAAGTCTTCCTCCAATAACATGAGGACGTGAATTACTTTTGGAGGTGTCTCTGGAGGAGGAGTACTTTGAGGTCCCTTTTGAAGGCCTGGGAGGAGGCGGTGGTCCGGAGCTGAGGTGGAAAAGAGTTCCAGATTCTCACTGCGTTGCCAGAAAAGGATTGGGCCATTGTTCTCTCCTTCTTGAAAGTGGGAGGTTCAAGCAGTAGATTCTCCGCATTGCGTGAAGGTCTAGAGCCTCCAGAGAGTTTCAGTTTATTCGCCAGGTAGCGAGGAGAGGAGGAGTGCAAGGCTTTGTGGGTGATACAAGCGGTCTTGTAGATAGCTCTAGCCTCGAAGGGAAGCCAGCGGAGGGTGGATAACATCGGTGTGATGTGATCGCTTCTTTTGGCCCCATAAATGAAGCGAGCTGCTGAATGGAAAACAGACTTAAGTGGGGACAGGTGAGATTTGGGGAGGCCAATAAGAAGAGAATTGCAGTAGTCTAGTCTGGAGAGGACCAGCGATTGCACCAAGGTTATAAGGTCCTGCTCCGGGAAGAAGCGTCGGATTCCCCAAAGAAGGCGCAGTTGGTAACGAGCAGATTTTGCAATAGAATTGATGTGGAGAGTTAGATTGAGTTTTTTGTCTAGAATGACACCAAGGGATTTTGCGCTGTCGACAATGATGGTTTTATTGTTTAGTAGATTCATCTGATCCATCCATGATTGAACCGGGGGAGGAGAGAGAGAGGAGGAGAAGAAGAGGAATTCAGTTTTGGAGGGATTCAGAGTCAATTGATGGGTTGCCATCCAGTTTTGGATGGAGTCAAGAGTAGAGCTTAGGATGGAGAGATCATGAGTGGAGGCAACCTTGAGATAGAGTTGAGTGTCGTCTGCATAGAGATGATAGTGAATCCCGGATTTGCTTAGCAGATTTCCCAGTGGTTCTAATTAGAGATTGAACAAAGTGGGTGCAAGTATAGAGACTTGGGGAACACCTTGACCCACCGCCACAGGAGGAGAAAGACTGTTCGCTAATTTGATCATTTGAGATCTGTCAGAGAGGAAGGATGCAAACCATTTAAGCACAGTGCCCTCCATGCCCATTCTCTGTTGAAGGATATTGAGGAGGGTGTTGTGATTGACAGTGTCAAAGGCTGCAGAAAGGTCAAGGAGAATTAGCAGACAGGACCCCCCTGAGTCGAGTATCCTCAGCGCATCATCAACCACTTGCAGTAGGGCTGTTTCAGTGCTGCAGTTTTGGATGAAGCCGGACTGACAATTGTCAAGAAGATCATTGTCCTTGATATGACGAGAGAGTTGTTTAGCTACACATCTTTCTGTGATCTTCACAAGAAAGGGAAGGTTAGTGATGGGGCGGAAGTTGTTGAGGTCCTTCGCATCAGCAGTGGGCTTTTTAAGCAGAAGGGTGACCTGCCCAGTTTTGAAGGAGACAGGCAGGGAGCCTTGCCAGAGGGAAAGGTTGATCAGAGTGGTCCAATAGGAAAGGGAATGGGTATAGAAGTCAAAGGCAATGGCACTGCGGATAGGGTCAAGAGAATGGTTGGAGGGCTTTGTTTCGCGTATGCACTTGAGAAGGGCATCTTCAGATATGGGGTCAAAGCTCTGACAAATGGCTAAGGATTTGTGCTCCTCTGGAGGTGTAGGATGAGCAACCTGATCCACAAGTGATTTCACTTTTTCATCGAAGAAAATAGCGAAATCCGCTGCTCTCTTAGTAGAATCCTCCACCTCGGAGGATGGGGGAGAGCAGCTTGGAATCTTGATGAGATCGAATAGTTTTGGGTCTATTTTTGGCGGAGTCAAGGAGGGTTTTGAAGTGCGCCGCTTTCTCAAGGAAGATATGCTTGTGGTACTTGGATCTTGCTGTGCGAAGCATGGCTAAATTGTGGTCGTCAACAGCTATGTTCGGGTCTAGCCTTGGAAGTGATAGCAAAGCTGACTCTCAGAGGGGACCAACATCAATATTTTTGGCATCACGGAACCAGGAGATGGCCCTCTTGGGTTGGCCAAGAGTTATAGAGTGTGAAAGTTGAAGAGAGAATGGGATGAGGTGGTGGTCAGACCAATCTACATGAATTGGGGTAGTGGTAGAAAGCATGCCTGCTTTAGAAATAACAAGGTCCAGGATTGCGCCCTTAGAGTGGGTTGGTTCAATGCAGTGTTGGATAAGATCGTTTGTAGAGAGGTGGCCAGAGAGTTCGCAGAGGAGTCTTGTGGTACGCCCCAGTGGAGATTGAAGTCACCCACGAAGGACTGATTGTCGCTTTGTGTGTATTGATCGCTGATGAAGTCAGTGAGATCTTCTATAAACGAAGGGCCACTACGAGGCGGGCGGTAAATGATATGGAATCTGAGCGGTGAACGGTGTTTCAATTGAAGCTCAAGAGAAAGGCATTCAAAGGTGAGGGAAGAACTGATTGGAGAAGCCTTAAGTTGGAGGGCGTTTCAAAAGATGACTGCAACACCTCCCCCGGTGTTGGCAGTTCTTTCATTCCTAAAAATGGAATAACCTGTGGGTAATAGGAGAGCAAACATAGAGTGAGAGGTATCTTTGAACCAGGTCTCTGTGAGAAAGAGCATGTCAAGTTTGTGAAGGGTGATTGTATCGGAGATTTCAAGTTTGTGTTTTACTGCAGATCTGCAGTTGTGAAGCATACAGCGCAGCTCTGTCAAGACTGTTTTGGTGACGGGGGCACTTCGGCTCTGAAGGGTGATCGGGATATTGTACTTATGTGGGGGTGCTCGGGAAGGTTTAGGTGGATGCTTTGTTCTGACAGAGGTGATGGTCGGAATAGTGTAGATAGTGGGGTTGGTAGGGTACGTCTGTTGAAGAAGGGTGGCGTTCAAGGGCTTGTGTGAGTTAACGACGTTCGCAGACGAGAGGTTGAGCTTGGCTGTATTGGGGTGAGGGGGCAAGGTGCATCTCATGGGAAGTTGGGAGGGAGTAGAGGTGCATGGGTAGGTGGAGATCTTAGAGCATAAAAGTGAAATGGCAGTTGTAAGCTGGGAGATGGAGGTGATCAGAGAGCCTAGCGTATTTTCCAGTGAGAATGAGGCAGAGCACGGAAGGTTGGGTGGTTCGATTGAGACAAGGGGGGGTGGAATTGGTGGTGGAGGGCAGGGAGAGGTGGGGGACAGGAGGTAAGTTGGGGAGAGGTGGGGGGACAGGAGGTAAGTTGGGGTGTGGGGTTCACAGGTAGAGTAAGTGAATTGGGCGTTAAGGGAGAGTTGTCATTGTTGGTGTTGCAAGAGGGAGAGGAATTAAGGACAAATTTAGAGTGAGAAAGGTGCGGAACACGGCAGTAGGGAAGTAGGAGGGGGGAGGCCTGTGTGGCATTATGGGAATGTAGGAGGTTTGGGAGGAAAAGAGGTGCAGTGGTTGTGGAGGTCATGTCAGTTAGGAGAGGTGGCAGGGAGGGAACTGTCATCTGGCAGAGTGAGGGGGGTTGAGAGAGAGGGAAGTTGAGGAAAGGAAGTGGTCCTGCTGGGCCCGAGGGAGGGAGATGGAAGGGGTTACTAGGAGGGGAAGGGGGGTAGTGCAGCAGTACTGGAGGAGTAGGAGGGAGGAGAGAGATGCAGTGGGAATGTGGCGAAAACGGGATGAAAGATGAGGGGATGAAGGGGTGGAGAGGAGGGATGGAAGGAGGAATAAGGGGAGCATAGGGAAAGTTAATTGGGGGAGAGGGTTGGAGGAGAGGTGGACTAAAAAGGGGGGTGATAGGAAGAAGTATGGGGGAGGAGAAGAGATTGGAGTATCGTGATAGTGCAGATGGGACGAGGAGCGTATTAGCTAGTGGTAAGTCTGAAGTAATGTGGGAGGGGACATACTGTGAGGGGGGAGGAATAGGAGATGATTAAGTTGGGGCGGGGAGGGAAGAGGGCCAACCTGTGCTTTTTGAGAGTGCAGCCAATTGGAGTGGGGTGGGGTCGGCGGAGGAGAAAGGGAGTAATGGGTGGAGCTGGAAGGAGAGACAGGGGGAAACCCGGTTGCAGAGGAGGGGAGTAAGGAGGGGAAGAGGTGGTCAAAGAGTGAGAGGCAGGCGTCTTTGCCTTGGATCATGACAGTACCGTTGTTATAGAGTGAGATAGTGAGGTAGCCATTGAAGCACTCAGAGGGGGAAATTTTTAGTTGTTTCCCATAAGGGATAGAGGAGGAGGAGGTGACGTTAAGGGAATTGTAAAAACTGTTGGACCAAGAGGGGGTGTCGCGAGTGAAGAAAATGAAATCGTTTTTGAGCCTCCCAAGACAACCATTGTAAAATTGATCAACAAAAAGGGAGTCCGGGAAACGTTCAATAGTATTATGCTTCAGTCGTTTTATTGTAGCTTTAGTCTGGTCGGGAGGATAAATGATTTTGTAGAAACTGGCTCCAGACTTAACTCGAGAGGTGGTCATGTTGGGAAGATGAGGCGAAGAAGGGTAGGGGGGGGATGAGAGGGGTGTTATTGGGAAAGCGGTGGTGAGGAGAAATAAAAGGGCAAAAAGGGGGCGCATAATCCAAACGTTTATGGTGAGATAACCGAGTTAATGTGCCATCAGGGAAGTAAGGTGGGAATTTGTTGGGTCCTTCATCTAGGAGTAAGAGGTGCCACCTAGCACTAGATAAAAGTTACAAGGGAAATATTTGCAAATAGTAGGGACCCATCACAGAGCAAATACAGACA
Source organism: Lissotriton helveticus (assembly GCF_964261635.1). Taxonomy (NCBI): domain Eukaryota; kingdom Metazoa; phylum Chordata; class Amphibia; order Caudata; family Salamandridae; genus Lissotriton; species Lissotriton helveticus. The sequence continues at coordinate 874,563,516 of NC_136072.1, read as the reverse complement.
AGGTAGAACAGAATAAAAATGACCACCCAGTGACCATTGGAGAACACTAAACTTAGTACCAGCCTGCTAATAGAACCATATTCGGTACCAGCCGCCATGTATACCCAAGTTCTCAACAGACTGCTATATGACCCTAAGCTACTGTGAGACACTAACGTTAGGGCAAAGAGCATAGGCTGGATCACAAATTGATTAGCAATGTCTAGAAAATGCACAGTAACCTCGTTATCTTCTGACCACCTCTGATGCAGCAGGAGTCATGACTCAATTTGAACTGTCCCCATGGAGAAAGTTGCTTAATAGGTGCAGCAGGCACTACAAGATGTGCACCTGTGAAAAGGTCTAAACAATGCAGCTGGCATTACTTGCTGTACATCAGATTGATGGCCTAAACGGTGCAGCTGGCACTACTGTCAGTCACACAATAGCTTGGAGTGGTTGGTTGGGGTGGGCACCCCCTGAAGAGCTGTGCTTTTTGTTCTATCGCTGATGCCGCTCACTATAGGGACGAGGAATGTTAAAGGGCTGAATTCTCCCCAGAAGCGCCAAAAGATTTGGAAATATATCATTGACCACCAGTTAGATATAATTGGCCTTCAAGAGACCCATCTGACTAAATCAGAAGACTCACGCCTTAAGCATAAACAGTTCCCACTTATTTATAGGTCCTCCGCCACCAGGAAGCAGAGTGAGTGGCTCTTATGTTCCGCTCGGCCTTGCACTTTCAGCCTATGGGAGTTCAGAGTGATAAAGAGGGCCGTTGGGTCATGGTGAAGGGCCTCCTGCGGGCAGACTATGTACCTTTATAGTAATGTATGCACCTAACACTGGCCAGAAGGGGTTCCTCCCAAATCCTCTTGGGGAAAATCACGGACTTTGCTGAGGGGCTATTGATTATTATGGGGGACTTCAATTTGGTGTGGCAGAAAGACCTAGATAGCACTCACCCACTGAGATCCGACATGGGCTCGTTTTCCTCTGATACGCAACAGAAGATTTTAGATATGGGCCTTTTTGATGCGTGGCGGTCCCTGTAGCCCCAATCCAGAGACTACACATTTTTTCTCTCGTTCATCGCACTTATTCCCGGCTTGACCACTTCTTCCTGAGCCAGTCCCTCCGAGGCGATCCCCGCGAGGCCAAGATTTTTCCACTGTCCGTTTCTGACCATAGTTAGCTCGCAGTGTGCCTTCACTGGGGTGTGAAGGATAAGACCAACCCTAGATGGTATTTCCCGGTGTCCCTGGTTCGGGACAAAACCTCCTGTGACACTCTGAGGGGGGCCATAAATGAGTTTTTTGCACTTAACGACCCGGGGGACACTTCAGTCTTCACCACGTGCGTTCGTGGGCATTGCCTAGCCCTGAATACTGCTCTTAAAAAACAGTGTGGTCGGGAAAGGGAGCAATTAGAGGAGGAGCTATCCACTCTAGAGAAAGCACACAAGGTGAACACCTCCAGACAAACAGTACGACAGCTGACGGCCATTAGAGGTAAACTTCGGGCACATTACAATTACGGGGCAGAATACACTCTGCTAAAATTAAGATGTCTTTCCTATTCCCAGGGTAACAAGGTTGGGAAGCATGTCACCAGGCAGCTCCGGGACAAGAGGGAGCAGAAGTATATTGGGGGTATCCAGGACACTAAGGGGGAACTGACACACCAAGATGAGACTAAGGCTAAGCTCTTCGGTACCTTCTACAAGAATCTATATTCGGGAGACTCTCCTGATGCCTACGTTCATAAAGAGTTTGTGCAGACATTAGCGCTGCCTCAGGTATCAGTGGAGTGGAATGAAACGCTCTCTGCTCCCTTCACTAGAGAAGAGGTGCTGGCTGCCATTAAGGCCTTGAAACCCCATACGGCCCCGGGGACAGATGGGTGCACGGCCATTTTCTATAAGACCTTTGCCTCTGAACTCAGCCCGTTCCTAGTCCGGTTGTTCAATAGCATGGCGGACGAGGGCGAGACCTCGGGAACAATAGCTGAAGTCCTGATATCTATCATACCCAAACCCGGGAAAGACCCTAGTAGGTGTGCCTCCTATAGGCCAATTGCCCTCCTGAATTTGGATGCAAAACTATACTCCTCCATAATTGCACAACGGCTCAACGACCTGATGCCGGCACGCATCCATCCGGACCAATCAGGGTTCATTAAAGGGCGCCAGACCCATGACAACACGAGGCGGGATATACACCTGATTGAAAAGGCCAACAAGTTCAAAATCCCAGCAATCCTGGTGGGGCTCGATGCCGAGAAGGCATTTGATAGGGTGTGACTGTTTTTATTCCAGACGTTGACTGCCTTTGGCTTCTCCTCTAAATTTTTGACTATTATTCGGAGAACTACCTCTCCCCCAGGTCCAGAGTAGCTTTGAATGGACACCAGTCTTCATTCTTTGAACGCTCACGGGGCACTAGGCAGGGAAGTCCCCTATCGCCTCTGCTTTTTGCCCTAAGCATAGAACCTTTGGCACTGGCGGTGTGAGCCAACTCTGACATCCGAGGCCTACCCTTCACCGGAGAGACACATAAGATCACTCTCTTTGCGGACGATGTCCTTCTCTCCCTCTCTGAGCCAGCCCACTCTCTTCCTCACGTGCAAGCGGAACTGGAGCGCTTTGAAGCTGTAGCGGGGTTCAAAGTCAACTATGATAAATCCTACGTCCTTAACCTCGCTCTCCCCCAATCTGAAGTCCTCCATTTCAAGGATCTTACTTCTATTCCATGGGCCGGTTCCTCTATTCAGTATCTGGGGATGCACTTGAGCTCCACGCTGGAGAAACTCTACTCGGCCAATTACCCCCGCTCTTAGCTAAGATCCAGGCCGACTTGGCCAGATGGAAGCCAATGTTTATATCATGGCTGGGGAGGATTCATGCAGTTAAAATGTCCCTTCTTCCCAAACTGTTGTATTTGTTTCAAGCCCTTCCCATTGAACTCGACGGGGAATTTTTCCGGCGAGTGAAATCCATGATGTTACGCATTATTTCTCAAGGGGGACGAGCATGCTTGTCCTTTGCCATCTTGTGCAGACCAAAGAAGGAGGGAGGCGTGGGGCTAACTGACATTCAATTGAATTATAAAGCGGCACAGCTCCGAGTATTGGTAGAATGGACACAACAAGAGTCAGGATCGGAGCGTTGCAGGGAGGACGATCTGGGATTTGGTATGGAAGCCCAAGAGTGACAGGCCCAAAAATGTTTATATCAGTACCCCCACTAGCACTACTTTGAAGGTGTGGGACTCGGTCTCCAAGGATGATAGGTGGACTACATTCCCCTCCCCCTTTACGCCCATACATTTTAATCCCGCCTTTCCCCCAGCGTTGACCGAGGGTCCCTTTGAGGCTTGGAAGGAGGGAGGCTGCCTGGCATTAACACACCTATTCCACAACTCTGACCCGCTCACCTTTGACAGCTGTAAGAGGGACTATGGGGTTCAGGAGAATGAACGATATCATCGCGGTCAATTACTTCACTGGGCGCTGTCCCCCCAAGTGAGAGATGCAGCTACACGGCCCCTCACGAAGTTCGAGGCCTTTCTGACCAAGACTTCCTCCATGAAGGGTGCCATCACTTTTAAATATGGGTTCCTACTTTCCAATGCAATTTCCCCTAGACCTCGATACATGTTTGTGTGGGAGGATGTCCTTCAACAAGATATCTCCGACACGGAGTGGACACATTTATGGTCAGATATAGCCAAGTTTAACCACCCCGTGGAACTTAGGGAGGCGCACATGAAAACCATGATGGATTGGTACTTACACCCAGCCAAGTTGAGACAAATATTCCCTGGCACTTCCGATAGATGTTGGAGGGGATGTGGGCTACTAGGGGACTTTCAGCATATCTGGTGGGACTGCCCCATTATCCGTCCATTCTGGGAGGAAATCTTTGCCCAAATTAAGGAAATGTTGGGTTACCCCATCCCTACTTCCATGGCCCCTGCCCTACTAGGTCTCCGTGATCCCAGTCTCGAGCATCAGACTAAGGCAGACAAAAAGATTATGTGGCTCTCCATTGGGGCGGCCAAGCTCACCCTAGCTGCGGCGTGGAAAAGGAAGGAGGCACCAGCTATCTCCCTTTGGCATTCATGCCTATGGAAACTATCGAGTTTAGAGTGGATGGCTTACATCTTCCTGGATGATTTTAAGAACTTTGCATTCCGCTGGGGCCCACTGGTCACCTTTCTCTCAATGGGTCTTCCATCTGCAGTGTGTCCTGCTAGCGTTAGAGCCCTCCACCTATTCCAACTGTGATTTCCTGACACTACGCGTACTTGACCTCTGTCTTCTGTAGTTGCTACCACCACTGGGGAGGGGGAGGGATGTGGGGAGAGAGGGTTTTTTTGGATTTTGTTGATGTTAGTGTGATATTCCTTCTTATCGTTTCCTTTACGACAATGCCTGCCAGGGATCTTGCACGTGGAAGCTATCCGATTGACTTACCGAACTACGGCGGCTAATATTTTTCACCTTGGGACCGTAGGCTACCAGCCGAGCCACCGAGAGGGCATCCGCCCTGAGCTTTCGCTACTCCCCCACTTAAATTGGCAAGCCGTTTAGTATTCACCATATATGTCAGAAGCTGCGTCCTCCAGAGAGCTACTTTGTGTGTTAGCGGACTGGCTAAATGGAGTTTTGTCTTGCTTCAATATGTTGCATTTGGGCTTTGATTTCAATGCTACCCCCCTGCGTGGGAAGATGTGCAGGATTGTTGCATGTTTTTGTTTTAAAATATTAATAAACAAACCTTTGACAAAAAAAAAGGTTTCACCGAATATTTTGGTGGTCATGGCTTGGGTGACCATGTGAAACGTTGTCACTCTGAGACGCGTACTTAGCTTTGTCATATGCAGAGGAGGCCCACGGGGAATGTAGTTCCTTAATGCACATTCAATGCGTATGTAATGTGGGCCGATACCGACTTATATACACAGGTATATCTTACAGATGGTAAATGTGGTGACAAGACAGCTCTTATGGTATGGGAGACCGTAAGAGTTGCATTGACAAGTCGCACTTCAAAGAATGACAAGAATGTGGAATTGCCCAGTCCAATCTGCACATATATTTTTGGGCGCACAGTTGCTACCTGTGTAGGAATGAGCTTTTGCATCCCAATAGAACTCAGCACTGTTGTTGGAGAGATGAACGATGGGTGAGAGAGGGTACTTTGGGAAATGCTATGGGAGACAAGGGATGCTCACCCTGCCAATTCAAACAAAGAAACTGATCAAACTGGGTAAGACAGCCACTAAAAAGAGGATATGGAGAGGTAAAGTGACCCCTGGAAATGCCCTAGTGGAACTCTGACATCTTGACTGATCTGAAAAAAGCACATTTGTTTTAAGCAATGAGATCTCCTGGGAATCTTCGAATTAGGGGATGTATGGGCATAGGGATATGATAACTTTTCTGAAACTCTAGGATCAATATAAACTAGCAACCAACGGTTCTTCTATTTACAGGTGAGACACACTCTCGCCAATTATAGGGATTAGCTCCAACAGGTGCTGGAGGAAACACTATTAGAATACCTAGTGCTGATGGCCCTGCTTCATAAACATGGTTTCTAACAGATATTCAGGACACTCACCATTCATTGCTAGGCCCTTCTTTTAATACTTTGAGGAATATAGAAGCAGGACCTTGGATTTCTGTTGGACACAGATTGGGGAGAAGAGTGCAGATATCAGAGGGAGGTCGCCATTCGAGCAGGGTTCATCTGGTGCAATTCAACATATTTAATAAAATCATACTACATCAGAACAAGGTTGTTTAAAATGGAAAGAGCTGGGGATGATAAATGCTTAGGGTGATGTGACTGGGTGAGAACACTGAAGCTTATGCTGTGGGAGGGCCAACAAGTTCAAACCTTTTGTGTACAATTTTGCTAAAAGATAGTGGCAGTTATGGGGTAAACATAACATGTACTCCTATGGCAGTAATACTGGGGGTGTAGGGAGATCTAACAATACCCAGATAAGCTTAACTGTGGTGCAATATTGCCCTGATGGTAGAAAGGAGAAACAATGTGCGCTTCTGGGGAGCTTTAGCCTCACTGGGTATGGGCAAATAACATGGGTGGATGCATGCAGCCAGAACAAACAGTTTACAAAGCTCAAGAATGCACATGGAAATGTACTAAAATATGGGACCCTTGCAGAGATATGTGGGGTATATGGCAAAAGAAACCAGGAATGGAGCTGGCCTACAAAACACAATATGAATTGTGCAGGGATTCATTGTGTATTCCTTTATAGGAAATGCATACCAATATAGTGGGATTGGGAGCTTCTTGTTTTGTATTGGTTTTATTGCTGCTACATAACTGAAAATGTAATACAAATGTTTATTGAAAAATATTTATAAAAGGTGGATGAATTTCCAAACAAAGATGACTGGCTGTCATAACTTTAATGCTACTGAGAATTGTAAGATGAAAACTTAGAAGAACACAAAATAAATCCTATCCATGGTCTATAGATTTTACAGTGTACCAAGTAAACTATTCTTAGTAATATAGAATTTGGCTTTCGAGTGTGAAATGTTTACTGTGAAGCCTCTACACTACTTTCTCAGCTCAATGAGAAGCAGGTCAGCATGCAATTGCATGGCTAATCTCTGGGTCCTGCCATTATATCCATATCGGTCTTATGATTCTATCCCTACAAGGGCTTGATATAGCTCTGAAATGTCCATCATATTATATTACGTTGTGCACTAAACCACACCCCAATGTTTAGCCACCAAGCTGCTAACACATTGGGATGCAGTGTATAGCTAGTAAAATCAAGGCTGAGCCAATGAATCTGGACGAGATACCAATACTACCCCATCTGGCACATTCACTCACTTTGTTTTGGAAAGACCCAGACAACATACTCTTCAATAAAGGGAAAGCGAAGAAAAACATTGGCCCACTTTTTATCTTAGGTCACCAGTCATGACATGCTAAATTCTAACAAGATTATCAACTGAAACTGTATTTTTTTATTTAAATACATTGGCCCACTTTTATCTTACATCACCAATCATAACCTGCTAGATTCTAGCAAGATTATCAACTGAAACAGTTTTTTTTTTATTGGAACCCATTGTTGGGCATGATATTTCATAGTGTGACCCTGATTGTTATGGAACCACACCCACCTACTGAGATCCTTTCACAAACCAACTGTTTGTAATGTCCCAAACATCCCAGGTAGAAGTAGCTAATTGAAGACAGTACCCAGCCATCCAGGTTGTGTTTTATGTGCCATCCTTGTAGATTAACAGAGTCTGGCACCTATCGACACATGTTGCCATGGGTGTAACTAATAATGGTGCAGCAGGTGAATTGAGACCAGGGAGCAGGATTCAGAAGGGTCCACTTCTCCTAATTAGTGACTTATTACTGCAAATCCGTACCTTGGGGCAATTTTCTTGCTTGCATAATGGGCTATGGTGCTCTTGCTGAGGCACCAGTATGGCCGCCATGATTTGGTTCCACATGCTGTTGATGTCATCATCATTGCTGACACAGTATTTGCGTGTACCTACCCCTCTCTGACCTATCATTTAGATTATATGTTCCTCATTTAGATTTCTTTAAAGTTACTACCGCCAAAAATGACCCAAAACACTTATAAAGGTACTCCAGCATAGAGATAGAGTAAGTCTGGCACCACACAGGGACAATCACAGACTCTGCAGCACACTTTTTTTGGGAATAATAGAGAGAGGGACTTAAAATAAAAAACATAAATTAATGGTTTAATTAATGCAAATTCTTTTTTTTAATTTAATTCAAGTATTTTAAATGAAAATTGTACATATCTTTAAATTGGACATTGCCTGTAAAACGGTACTATTCATATCGCTATTCATAGCTTAGCTTCCCTTTTCTGACTTTTTCTCCATGTTACATAGTAATATTGAAATATGTTTACCATATAAATGGCAAGTGAAACTGGAGAAAGTATTTTAAACACAATAGATACTAAAATTGTAATGCAACACAATATAGTTCTAATACAAAGATTCACGGCTTTGCATACTATGAACAAATGAATGTATAATATATTAATTACATTACACAATATAATCATCAAAGAGAATAAAAACAAATGCAAAATATATATTTACAATAAAAATAACATTACATTGTCAATGTTTCAGTGGTAGAAAAATTCTAAAACACTTCACCTTAATCCAACCCAGGGAGCAATCCACAGGTTCACAAAAAATATTGTACATTCATAATCTTGTTCCAGTGTAGTATACCTTTCGAAAAAGAGGAAACAGTCAGAATTACCGCATGATCAGGTGGTAACTGTAGGTGTAAAAAAGCTGACCAGAACTGATGAAAGCTCCTAGATTTTAAAAGTAGTATTAAATACTTATATCGTAATAACTTGTAAAATTTGCAAAACAGTACCCAATGTTCCAAGGTCTGTTGAAAGCAGCCATCACAGGCACATACTTCAGTTATTTTTGAGTCAAACTAACCAGTCGGAAAACAGATATATGAGCGTATAGACCCCAACCGAAATCTCGTCAAAAGAGATCTCTCCCATGGATGACTTACAAGAAGAAGATAAGGCTCAGGGCCAGCAAACAGTTTGCAAAAATAAAAGCAGTCAGGTGGTTGGCCTCGAAAACATCTCAGTTTACCTAATTTTTTTTTAGTGGTTTATAAACCATTCCGTAACTGCTCTCCTGTCCCCCTTGGAGAGAAGATGCAGTTTATAGAACAAATTAGGGTAACCCAACGACCGGCCAACGGACCCAATATAGTACAGCCATGGAATTTTAAGTCCATACACACTGCTAAAACAGTTCTCAATCACATCCGTTACATTTTGTGCATTCACCACATCACACTGATATCCGCAAAAGCACTGGAGGCACTTTTGCACAATCCGTCACGTAATCAAGACCCAACTCCTCAGAATAAATAGTGATGAACAATTAGGGGCCAGACCCAACAATTGCCTACAAAAGTGGTCCTCCACTTGTTTATTTGCCTACAGATTCTGATAACCCCAAATAGTAGCACCATAAAAAAAATACTAAAGGGCATTTCATTTTATAAATCTGAAAAATTATAATAGGTCTATAGCTGATCAATTTTGAAAATCTAAAAAGGCACTACAAGCCAATGAAAAGCGGGAACACTGCTTTGATATGCATGGAAGCCAGTTGTTGTGCTGCCCAAATTAACCCCCAAATAGGGAGACTCAGGCATCCGAGTACCCTAATTCCCTTTAATAACAATTGGTCTAGTTTTGGGGGGTTTCCTCCCACACACCATGTAATGTGTTTTAATATTATTAACATCCAGCTCCAGCTTCTCCATAAAGTTGACAGAAAGGTCAACAATTGTCTGAATCCCATTGACCATATGAGCCATCAACAAGGCATCATCCAGGTAAAGTACACAGGGACCGTCTTGACCTTGGGCAGGTCTTTCCTCTAAGCGGCCAAAAAAATGTTTAAACCATTGATATACAGTAAAAAGAGTGTTGGGGTCAGCACACAGCCCTGGCTGACTTCTTGTGGGAGGACAAAGGAGTATGGAACTTCTGCTCCCATACCATATTTCACTGTTGCATTCACATCCAAGTGCGGAACCCTTAGAAATTAGCCAATGTAGTAGGTAACCCTAGCGCCAACAAGTTATCCCATAATTTGGACCAATTCACCTAGTCAAAAGCACTTCTCAGGTCCATGATTGCAAGATAAATGGTCCCTTGCATTGCTACTACATATTTACCAATCAGGAGGTTGAGGTTCAACCACTGTATAATTGTGCCTTTGCCTTCCCTAAACCCATACTGAACTGGGCAAAGAATATTATGAGTTTTGGCCCATGAATCCTAATGCTGTAGAATAATACATCCTACTACCATCAACACCAAATTAAGCAAGGAAATAGGTCTGTAAGAGGTACGATCTTGTCTGTCATCTTTATTAAAGACGGGTACTATAACAGCAGATTTCCAGGTAGGAGAAAGACCTAGCTGAACAGCAGTATTAAGATCATTGGTCAAAACAGGAGCCCAAAAGTGGATCTCAGCCTTCTAGAGGTCCATGGCTATCCCATCGGGACTGGGATCTTTATTGGACGGACTAGATTGAATTGCCACGTGTAACTCTTCAAGATCAAGCCTAATGTTCAATGGGTACAGATGACTGTCCTAATTTTCAGCCAAAGGGCCATCGGAACCAAGGACATAAACCCTTTGAAAATGGGACCTCTAGTGCTCGGGCTGATAGAAGTGCCTATATCATCTGGGGCAGACAAAGTAGGCTGTCTGCTATTTACAATTGTCCAAAAACCCCTAGAGTCCCAGGAGTCATAAGTGGAAAGCAATTGCTCCCAGGAAGCCTCTATAAGTACAGCTTTTGGCTTCCTAATTGTTAATGTGTAGAACTGCTGGATTCGTGGCCTAGCATTAAGAGCCACACAAAGTTGTTTTTGGCCTGCTACCGGCTTTATCAAATCAACCATGTTGTACAGCTGGTCCCTGACCCGAGATTTTCCTGTTAACGCTGTTAACAGAAACATTCAGTTGAGCATGGGCCTCCAGAATCACTACGGGAGATGGATCAAGAGCTAACAGGGGTTCCATAATAAAGTTGAGATTTCTTCCAACTGCTATCTGGAATAAAGAGGTAATAGTGAGATTAAACCACTGGACCCTTAGTCCCTGTCCATAACCACTAAGCCAGTCAAACCTGGCAGAGAGTCTGGGCTAAATCTTAGTGGTACTGTCACCCTTCTTTCAATCGGGTTGTGATAACTAAACGTGGTATCGCTCACAAGCGTTTTCGATATGAACACATAATCAATGGTTCACCCTTTGCCCCACCCAGCAAATGTTGGTAGATCCCTGGATGGACAAACCTCCCTAGTCATTGCATTGCAGAGCCCTGCATGTCCAAGAGCATCTTACAGCATGTGCCCCTTCGATATAAAGGGGTTATACAGGGGGGTGAATCTTCAATATTAACCGGTTCCGTGCTGATGACGGAACCGCTCCATCATCAGCCACGGTGGTGCTGTGCTGATGACGGAGCGGTTCCGTCATGGCCCGCCCGACGCGCCTGCGCGGCGCTGATTTCACGCCTGCGCGGCGCGTTCTATTAGGCGGGCGGGGCCATGATGGAACCGCTCCGTCATGAGCACAGCTCAACCGCGGCTGGTGACGGAGCGGTTCCGTCACCAGCATGGGCCCGCCGCGCGGCCCCCCCCCATTAGCGCTGCGGCAGAATAGCTGCCGCAGCGATGTGGATAAAAGGATTACTACCAATTTGGCTAGCACACAGCTTGACATTACAATCATGGGCTAGTATTCCATTTAAAACCCTAAATTTTGAAAGTTATCTAATCTCAGGGATTAATATCACTCGACATAAAACCTCAATTTGACAGCCACATCCCCAGACTGATTTATAAAAATGTACCAGAAAAAAAAGAAAATCGTGAGAAAAAACTACCCATAACAAATCCCCGTATGAATAATGGTGATAGGTACAACCTTCAGCTGCCTAGAGATACGATTAAAAAAGCAAGGCGCCTCATAGTCTATGCCCAGGAGAAGGGGAGGTTGCAAAATTGTTACTTTTAAATCCATCCAATACTTTTGGCTTATGGGCCCAGGTCTCCTGCAGCGTGATGACATCAAAGCATGGGCTTTCAGACATGCCGCCACGGAAATGCATGCGGTCTTCACTCTGGGGGCCCCTTGCGGGCCCCCAGAGTGAAGGAGGGGTGGGGGGTGCACACGGGGGGTACCTGTGGTACCCCCCTTCATTTGCATAAACAAACGACAGGCACCGCGCGGTGCCTGCCGCTTTGTTTATGCAAATGCTGAAATGCATTTTTAGCATTGTGGCAGGCGGTGCTGAGAGCACCGCCCGCCACAATGCTAAAAAGTGCAGGATGTGCCCACCACTGTGACGGGCACATCCTAATACCCCCTACGGGACCCCCGCCCTTATGGCGGGCGGTCCCAATCTCCGCTAGGATGACGGGCGGACAAAGTCATCCTAATAGGCCCCTTAGATTGGAGTCGAGTCTGTCCAGTTACTAAGGAGTGCTGCAGAGGGACTGACATCAGCAGGCATAAACATACATCATGTACATTTTGCAACCAATAAAGGCACGCCCATAGTGGAGAATTTTTCCAAGCAGATGCAGCTCAACAGTGAATTGCAGAGGATAAGTTTGAATGATCCCAAGAAAAGATCTAGAACCTCAATAGGGATACAGGTGTTGAAAGTAGACATTGTGTGTCTACAAGAGATGCACATTAAAGGTTCAGAAAAAGATGTGCTAAACACAATGGGTTATAGACTAATATGTGGGACATCACAAGGGGTATGCATTGAGGGGTCGCAATCTTATCCTGAGGTAACTGGTTAAAATGTACACAAGTAATGGCTGATACACAGGGCAGATGGGTAATTGCAGTATGTCCCTCTATTAGCAGAGATAACTTTACACTGTATACAGTTTATGGCAGCATACTTGACAACCCCTATGTTTCCAACCAGATATCTAATGAATTGACTTATCAACCCTAAATGATAGTGCTATGTGGGGTTTTTAACATCGATCTGCTGGGATATTGCAGCACAACCAAAATACATTGGTTGAAAACCTAAAGTATTCCAAGGCCTAGAAGGGGTTTGTAAGGATCATGGCCTTATTGACGTTTGGAGTTGGAAGAGATCGCTGGAGCAAGGATACACATATATCTGTGCTCTGCATCTCACACATGTTCGATTGGATTATTTTCTTGCTTCAAATACATTTATAAGAGCATATAAAATCGAGCGAAACACACGGTTCCTTTTGGACCATAATCCTTTGGTTGTAGAAATACATGAAACGGGGGAAAACGCAAAATACATGAAGTTTTGAGCATGCTTTGCTTGCAAATAAAGATTACCACAGATATATTAGAAAGTGGATTTCAATATACTTTACAGAGAATATTGGCAGCGCTTCTTCTAGCATGGTTTGAGGTACATCCAAGGCAAGCCTATGGAGGAGACACTGATGTTTTCCATGAATTTGGGGAAGAAAGTGACTCCTACAAATCAAACAAGACAGACTAGCGGCAGCTGAAGATAATCTGGTCAGAGTATTTACACAGGGATGGGAAATGAAGAAGGCCCAATTATGGGGTATTAACAACCAGGGCAGCAATTGATGCGATCTTCACTAATAGGGCCGTTGAGAAGTACACGGTCTGGAAGGAAAGAACACATGCGTGTAGTGAACAAGTAGGGCTCCATCTGGCTGTCAGAGCAAGGCAGAAGAGCATGACTAATGAAGTACGAGAAATTCAGGACCCCAGTTTTGGGCTAGTCTCTGACTCAAGTAGAATTAGAGAAGCATTTAAAACGTACTATCAAGCTCTATACTCTGAAGATACTAGGTATAGTCCATTGCAGACTGGAGAATTTTTGAAAACAGCTTTTTTAAATAAACTATCGATAAAGGGGAATCCTTGGAGGTGGTTTACTGTGGGAGAAGATCTTTTTAGCGATTTCTAATCTTCCTTCTGGTAAAGTGGCAGGGGCTGATGCGATCCCCTCATAATTTTATAGAATATTTGCTCCCTAATTGAAAGACCATAAGACCGCACTATTTAAACAAATATATAGTGGAGCCCCTCCTCCAGATTCATCGTCCATCTCTAAAATTGTTGTATTTTTGACAAAGAACAAAGCCTCGGTAGAACTAGGCTCATATCGCCCATTAACGTTAATTTATAGATATTCAAAACTCTACTCTAAAGTTCTAGCTGTTTGATTAGCCCAGGTAATAACAAATAAGTGGCTAAGCAACAGCATGGTTTCATCATGGGGAGAGACACTAGAGACCACATTAGATGAGTTATATCGCTCATTGATGCAGTGCAGGTGTCAGGTGTGGCCCTGATCCTACTAGATGCATAAAAAGGAATTTAATAGGGTCTCCTGGCACTTCCTGTGGCAGACACTGAAGGCAATAGGCATCGGACCAAGGTTTTTATAGGGAATGAAAGCCTTATATTATAAACCTTTAGAGAATATCTGTATTTCAGCGGACATGACAGAGCCTGTGGTGATTTCCCGTAGAATGCGACAGGGATGCCCTTGGTCCCCACTTGTGTTTGGTCCCCACTTGTGTTTGCACTGTATATTAATCTTTTCATACAAAAAATAGAACGAAATACTGCAATTTCACCAATAACATCGTAAGGATATGAAAGTTGAATTTGGGCATATGCAGATGATATTGCAGTAGTAAACTCCAAACCAAAAATTGCACTCAAAATAATTGAGGCAGAAACCTTACTTTTTGGAGAGATTTCTGTCTATTCTTTGAATAAAGATAAAACCTATATTGTTAATAATGATAAGATCTTGAAGGCAGACAAGCGAGTAGTCAAAAATGCAGTATATTTGGGCATCAGCATATCATCTGATGTTGAGGAAATGGAAAAGGATAGTTTAGAGCTTCTCATAGGGAAGACAAAGAAAGAGCTTTTCAGATTGAATAACTTGCATCTTACAATGATTGGTAGATGCAACATGATAAAAATGATTTTCTTCACTAACATTTTATATTTTTTTTAGATTTCTCCCCCTTATATTTTCAAAGAATGGACTAAAGCATTTGACTCTATCTTTACAAGTTTCTTATGTGCTTATGCCAAACCCAGAAGGGTGTTGAAACATCTCTCACTTCCAAGAGAACAAGGAGGCTGGGCTCTACCAAATCTCAAGTTATATTATTGGGTCCACACTGCAATATAGCCATATTTTGTTTACAGAGCCATCAACAAATGAACCCATAAAATCCATCCCTTCGATATTTGAATTTTTAATTGGCAGGGAGGCCATGGGGGTGCCTTTGGGGACAATTGGAGCTGAGATACTATAAAAAAGTATGTTTTAAGGGTCTCTTGGGATTCTATTAGGTATGGTCATCACTTCAGAAAATGACAGTTTTAGGAAGACTGAATTGCTATTCCCCGATTCAGAATAACCCAAAACTGCCTGAAATATTTAGGGATGGCTATATACAAAACTGGGTGCAGGCAGGTATAGACAAATTAGGTATTATTTTCTCCTTCTGGCTTTATAACTTTTTATGAACTGAAGGTAAAGTTTGGTATTAGTAATAAAGAGAGTTTTTCAAGTACCTGCAAATGAGGGACCTACAGCACAAAAGGGTTGGTTCAAATGGCTTTCATGAAAAGGAACTGGTGGAGAGTTTAATAGCACAGAATAATATCCATATTGGGGAAATTTAAGATATATTAAATAATGAAATGAAATATGATATTGATAAATTTGCTCTTAAATGACAAGAGAAGATGGCGATTTCAGAAGCTGAGTTTGCTAAAGCTTTTAATGCCGTCTAATTTACAAGTGCAGGTTTTAAGACTTGTGTTATGCTATATTACACACCAGCTAGAACAGCGAAATAGGCCCCCGGTGTGCAACATTGTGTGCAGATATAGTTCATATATTTGCTTCATTCACCTTTTTAATCTCCTTAAAGAACAAAATCCAAAAATGTTTTGATTGTAAATTGTATATAGAAGTATTGTTGATTCCGGAGGTGATTTTATTTGGGGTATCAGAAGAATATTCAACCCAGGTAATAGATTATTTTCTCGCTGTTTCAATGGCTTTATTAAGACTAACAAATGCCTCAGCATGGTGAGACCCGCTTCCCCCACTGTTTCGGCAGTGGTTTGCTCGTTTACATGCAGCCTGTAATCTGGAGATTGCAATCCATGCCAGAAAAGGCCATCATGCGAGGAGGATAATGTTGATAATTTGGGCACCCTTATCTAAGTGGGAAACTTAATGTAGCATGCATATTTATGGCGTACTATAGTGGGGGCCCATTGATCTCCGTCTCTTTAGCACAATACACTTTGAATTGTCTGATTCATGTTTGCTTATTTAGTGAATATATTATTAAAGGGGTTTTGACTATCAACTCAATCAATGAATTTAAATTATTCTGTATGGAATGTCAGAGATGTAATTGAGGAAAATTAATGTATGCTTGGGGGTATAAAAGTCATAGTTCACAACAATTAGGAATTCATGTATGTATGTACAAATATATCATACATATACTGAGTCCGGATCCATGTTAAAATATCGATATCAAAAATATTGATGAAAAGAATATCGATGTAAAAGATATCGATAACAAAAATATTACCTCCTTATACTTAAAAAGGTAAGTACAGTAATAGCGACTCAAAAATATCTATGTAAAAATATTGACTTTAAAAAATAACATAACTTAAATTAAATTAATTAAATATTATTATTATTATTAACAAATTAAATTAATTTTAATATATATTTTAACTAATTATAACAAATAAACTATTATCTTTATTTAATTTATAAAATGTAATAATTATATAAAAACTAAATAAAAACAAATCTAAATAATTAAAAATAAATAAAAATATTTCATATATTCTATATTTAATTAACACATTAAACTATTAAATAAAATAATATATACATGTAATAAGAAAATAAAAACATTAGATAGCGGGAGGGTAAAATTACTATTCCCCATCCAGTGAGTGCAACAGCAGTGAAAACGCTGGATAGCGTAGGGGTAAAATGTACTATTCCCACTCCAGAGAGTGCAACAGTAGGGAAAGCGCTAGGTAGCGTAGGGGTAAAAATTACTATTCCCACTCCAGTGAGTGCAACAGTAGGGAAAACGCTGGATAGCGTATGGGTAAAATTTACTATTCCCACTCCAATGAGTTCAACAGTAGGGAAAGCACAGGATAGCGGAGGGGTAAAAATTACTATTACCACTTCAGTGAGTGCAACAGTAGGGAAAGCACAGGATAGCGGAGGGGTAAAAATTATTATTACCACTCCAGTGAGTGCAACAGTAGGGAAAGTGCAGGATCCCAAAACAATAAAAAATAAAACTATCAACATTTTCAATAAATGTAATTTCTAATTTTAACATAATTAATATATGAATATAAATATATTATTAACAAATGTAAAACATTATTTAGCACTATAAAATCCACAACAAAAACTTATTTTTTTTTACACAATTACATTTAATATTAACTAATTAATTAATGAAAATTAATGTTTTATTTATTAATTAAAGAATTAATTACTTACCAGCTTGCATACCATTTACACATATATACACCACAACACATACCTAAAATTAATTACACAATTACAATTAATAATTACTAAATAATTATTTAAAATTATTTTTTTATTATTTATTAAACAATGAATTACTTACCACCCTTCACACCATTTACATATATATATATACCACAGCAAACACCTAAAATAAATTAAACAATTAACATAATTAATTATTAATTAACTAATTGAAATTAATGAAAACTAATCATTAAACTATAATTAATTCATACATCAACACATTAATTAATAAATTAATTTTACATAATTAAATTACTTCCCACCCTATTCCCCTATAAACCCACAACCCGCTACGGAACTAATAACGCAAAATTTAACTTAAAATAAATGAATAAGAAGAACAATTTTAAAACATATAATAAAATGACAAACAATTCTTATTAAAAAAAGAAAAATACATAACATTATTAAAAAATAGATATTTTTGTAAACAATATTTAATATAACAATATTTTTACAATCGATATTACTTACCTGTCAGTCGATATTCTTGTCATCTATATTTTTCTGGTCGATATTTCTTCCAAACGATATTTCTGCAGCGATATTTTTGTTCCTCGATATTTCCCCGTCGATATTCCTGCTCTGCACCCCTGCGTCCAGCAGGTGCAGTGTCACTTCAACCTAAAGCTGTAATGTGCACCCTGCTCCAAATGTATAAATTAACTATTCTATTGAACCACAGTCTAGTGTGTTTATATTTTTAGGATGTGTTTCAATTGTAATTAATCGTTTGGAATTGCCCTGTAATTGGTTTAAATATAGTCAATGTTGTTTTTCTCAAATGTTGATTATGGTCTCAGTAGAAGTCCCACTCATTTAGTGAAAATAATACTAAAATCCATTCAGGGTAAACCACAAAACGAACTAAATTAACTTAGATACAATGGGTAAAGTATTTATCCAGCTAAAAAGAAAAAGAAAAAAAGCAACACTAGGGGGCATATGTACAAGGAAGTGGCGGAGTGAGGCGTCAGCTGTCATGGTTTAATGCCTCACTCCAACACTTCAGAAATGGAAGGCGCACCATATTTACAAGAATATGGTGCAGCCTTGGTTCCCCCCCCCACCCCCCTGTGCTGGTGCTGCACTTAGCAGTGTAGCGCCAATGCAGGCACCCTTGCACCGTAGTGCAAGGGAGTTTGCTTGCAGGGGTAAGATTGTTTATGTAAAGGAAGGTGCCCCTTCCTGTACATAAACAATCTTTAAATGCCATTGTGTCACTTTTATGTGTGCTGCTTAATGCAGCACACATGGAAGTCCCAAAATAATTTTTTTTCAAAAAGATTCTTAATATGCAGGAAGGGGGACCTTCCTGTAGAAAAACAATCAAAAGGCTTTTTGCTTTTTCCATGTGTGCTTCAGAAAGCAGAAAAGAGGAGAAATAAAGCAATTTAAGACCAGGTTTTCCCTGGCCTTAATTTTGGCGGTGCCTCCTATTTACGCTACCCTTGTAAATAGGGGGCAATCAATGGGTGTTGCAGTGGAACGCCCAACGCAACACCCACTGCCCACCCCTTTCATGCCTAGCATTGCGTGAAAGGGGGCCTTATTTACAAGGCAGTGTTAAGCTACTTTAAGTTACTTAACGCTGCCTTGTATACAAGGCAAGGCCCCTATCGCCACGAGAACGCCACAAATAGTGCAGTTCACATGGCGAGAGGGGCCTGTACATATGCCCCTGGATTTCTTTATCATCCTTGATCCAAGCCCTTGTGAGGCCCAGAGGGGGCTTGAACACACTAGGGACCGTTTGCAAACTGAATTTTGGTGTATGTTTAGTAGTAATAAAATAATTATACACATGTACCACAAAATGCTATTCACAAACCGAAGTGTGGAGGTCTCTGCCTCTCCTATCTTTTATGTGTGGAGATCTCCACCCGACTGCAAAGACCTCTGCACACACTATGCACAGTAAACATTTTAGTTATACATGTGGAAAATACTGCAAGAGTGGCTGGAAAATGATGCCGCTACTAGTATGGAGGTGTTAAGGAAGGAAAAAGAAATGATTAAGGCAGGGTTCGGAAGGTTTTCAGGGAAAGAAAAATTACCCAAAGAAATTGTAAATGTCCTACAGCTCAGAGGTTCAGTGAGTCCGGTACCACAGACGGGCATCCACACATACTGCAGCACACTCTTATAGGAAATAATAAAGACAGGGACTTAAAATAAAACACCACAGGAAATACTATTAATATATATTATTCGAAAAATTAATATAACTTTATTTTCTTCATATTTCTTCTTAATTAATTCAATTAATGTAACCTAATTCAATGCATAACTTGTTACTCCATATTAAATTATTTTATTTTTTTCACTTTAGGTAAGGAATTACGTTTTTCTATAACTTAAAGGAAATGGTAAATTACGAACCTTACAATACATGCAACACACCTGAGAATGAAAGGTGTGATTGTTCCCAACTCTACCATTCATCTAGGCTAAAACACAGTTCAACACCAACTAATCACAGCCAGGCTGACCACATAAGAAATGGTCTCACACACCAAAACTCTTCTCTTACCTTCACTATGTGATTGAACATATTTATTGCTATCCCCCTCATTTTGGGGAATAATTATTTGAGGAGGAGAGAGAGGGTTGACAGGCAACATATGTGGCATGGACAGAGAAGCTTTCATTTCCAGATACCATTTCTACCCTAGTGTGACCCTTACCATGCTTGACATGCTTGCGGACTGGAAGCAGAAGCTTGATTCACCTATAACGCAGGCTCTACCTGCCGATGTTAAAATATTAATACTTATGCACGAGTGACCCCCTAAACCCATCAGAAACTGGGTAGACAATAAAAGGACACAATTGTTCTCCTTAGCATTTTTTAAACAAAAGTCTAATAATATCAATAAACATTTACTATTCCTAATCAATGCTTTGACTGCAATACATAAATAACATTATTTTGTTCTAGAAGTTTTTACTTCATTCGAGGAAGATTTATACAGTAATATTCTTAAACATCCAACAGTGAGAAGTACAATGCATTCCCAGTAAATACCTCTTCAATTGACAAACGTTCTTTGGCATTTTATGCGTTTGTACATATTCATTTTAGGCTTCTAATTGTTTTTCTTTTTGTAGATTGTGGACATTGTTTCAATCCATAAACTATTTGCAAGGATCTAATCAGGACTAAGTAATGTGAGGGGATTTTATAAGATAGAGCATTTATTCATAATTTTGGACACATAATCATATATAATGACATGCTGCGGTTTTTGTAAATACAATACGTTGATGGCCAGCGAGTAAAATAAGTGTTGGACCAGAGCACGGGTACTCACAGTACGGCCCGTGGACCAGCAGCGGCCCTGCAAGCCTTCCATGGTGGCCCGCGGACCATGAGACATCATCGTACCCGTGTTTTAAGAAAACATTTTCAAAGAGTGTCTGCAAACACTGACGGTTGCAGAGCCACTCGGAGAGACTGCTGCTCTGTGGGGGCCGCTTCCATGGCGGCCCGCGGACCATGAGACATCATCGTACCCGTGTTTTAAAAAAACATTTTCAAAGAGTGTCTGCAAACACTGACGGTTGCAGAGCCACTCGGAGAGACTGCTGCTCTGTGGGGGCCGGGTGATTCATTCCAGCGAGGCCAGAGTGGAGGTGCAGGGGCGCTAAGAGGAGGTGAAATACAGCAGAGCCCCTTTCACTTGCAAATGGTCTTTTTAAAGACCTGTGAAGTGCTCGGTGGGGCTGTGTGTCTGTGCGCGCTGGGGAAGCTGTCTCAGCCCGGGCACACACAGGCAGGGTGAGATGACAGAGGGTGACAGAGGGAGGTAGAGGGACAGAGACAGAGGGAGGGAAAGGGAGAACGACAGAGGGAGGAGGGCGACAGAGGGAGGAGGGCGACAGAGGGAGACTGAGGGAGGGAGACGGAGTGAGGGAAGGGAGTGAGGAAAGGGAGTGAGGGAGGGAAGGGAGTGAGGGAAGGAGAGTGAGTGAGGGGATGAGGGAGAGAGTGAGGGAAGGGGAGGGAGGGAGGGAGGGAGGGAAGGGGAGTGAGGGAAGGGAGTGAGGGAAGGGGAGTGAGGGAAGGGAGTGAGGGAAGGGGAGTGAGGGAAGGGGAGTGAGGGAAGGGAGAGAGAGAAGGGGAGGGAGTGAGGGAGGGAGTGAGGGAAAGGGAGTGAGGGAGGGAGGGAGTGAGGGAAGGGGAGTGAGAGAAGGGGAGTGAGGAGAGTGAGGGAAGGGGAGTGAGGGTAGGGGAGTGAGGGAAGAGAGTGAGGGAGTGAGGGAAGGAGTGAGGGAAGGGGAGTGAGGGAAGGGGAGTGAGAGAGGGAGTGAGGGGAGTGAGGGAGGGAGTGAGGGAAGGGAGTGAGGGAAGGGAGTGAGGGAAGGGGAGTGAGGGAAGGAGTGAGGGAAGGGGAGTGAGGAAGTGAGGGAAGGGGAGTGAGGGGGTGAGGGAAGGGGGGTGAGGGAGTGAGGGAAGGGGAGTGAGGTAGAGAGGGAAGGGGAGTGAGGGAAGGGAGTGAGGGAAGGGAGTGAGGGAAAGGAAGTGAGGGAAGGAGTGAGGGAAGGGGAATGGGGGAGGGAGTGAGGGAAGGGGAGTGAGGGAGTGAGGGAAGGGGAGTGAGGGAGAATGGGAAGGGGAGTGAGGGAGGGAGTGAGGGAGGGGTGAGGGAGGGAGTGAGGGAGGGGGTGAGGGAAGGGAAGGGGAGTGATGGAGGGGGGAGTGAGGGAAGGGGAGTGAGGGAAGGGGAGTGAGTGAAGGGGAGTGAGGGAGGGAGAGAGGGAAGGGGGTGAGGGTGAGGGAAGGGGAGGGAGGGAGGGAGAGGGGGGAGAAGGGGAAGGGGAGTGAGGGTGAGGGAAGGGGAGTGAGGGTGAGGGAGGGAAGGAGAGGAAAGGAGAGGAAAGGAGAGGAAAGGTGAGGGAGGGAGAAGGAAGGAGAGGAAGGGAGGGAGAAGGAAGGAGAGGGAGGGAGAAGGAAAGAGAAGGAGGGAGAGGGAGAATAATATATACATGTAATAAGAAAATAAAAACATTAGATAGCGGGAGGGTAAAATTACTATTCCCCATCCAGTGAGTGCAACAGCAGGGAAAACGCTGGATAGCGTAGGGGTAAAATGTACTATTCCCACTCCAGAGAGTGCAACAGTAGGGAAAGCGCTAGGTAGTGTAGGGGTAAAAATTACTATTCCCAGTCCAGTGAGTGCAACAGTAGGGAAAACGCTGGATAGCGTATGGGTAAAATTTACTATTCCCACTCCAATGAGTTCAACAGTAGGGAAAGCACAGGATAGCGGAGGGGTAAAAATTACTATTACCACTTCAGTGAGTGCAACAGTAGGGAAAGCACAGGATAGCGGAGGGGTAAAAATTATTATTACCACTCCAGTGAGTGCAACAGTAGGGAAAGTGCAGGATCCCAAAACAATAAAAAATAAAACTATCAACATTTTCAATAAATGTAATTTCTAATTTTAACATAATTAATATATGAATATAAATATATTATTAACAAATGTAAAACATTATTTAGCACTATAAAATCCACAACAAAAACTTATTTTTTTTTACACAATTACATTTAATATTAACTAATTAATTAATGAAAATTAATGTTTTATTTATTAATTAAAGAATTAATTACTTACCAGCTTGCATACCATTTACACATATTAACACCACAACACACACCTAAAATTAATTACACAATTACAACTAATAATTACTAATTAATTATTTAAAAATTATTTTTTTATTATGTATTAATTAAACAATTAATTACTTACCAGCTTTCACACCATTTACACATATATACACCACAACACATACCTAAAATTAATTACACAATTACAATTAATAATTACTAAATAATTATTTAAAATTATTTTTTTATTATTTATTAAACAATGAATTACTTACCACCCTTCACACCATTTACATATATATATACCACAGCAAACACCTAAAATAAATTAAACAATTAACATAATTAATTATTAATTAACTAATTGAAATTAATGAAAACTAATCATTAAACTATAATTAATTCATACATCAACACATTAATTAATAAATTAATTTTACATAATTAAATTACTTCCCACCCTATTCCCCTATAAACCCACAACCCGCTACGGAACTAATAACGCAAAATTAAACTTAAAATAAATGAATAAGAAGAACAATTTTAAAACATATAATAAAATGACAAACAATTCTTATTAAAAAAAGAAAAATACATAACATTATTAAAAAATAGATATTTTTGTAAACGATATTTAATATAACAATATTTTTACAATCGATATTACTTACCTGTCAGTCGATATTCTTGTCATCTATATTTTTCTGGTCGATATTTCTTCCAAACGATATTTCTGCAGCAATATTTTTGTTCCTCGATATTTCCCCGTCGATATTCCTGCTCTGCACCCCTGCGTCCAGCAGGTGCAGTGTCACTTCAACCTAAAGCTGTAATGTGCACCCTGCTCCAAATGTATAAATTAACTATTCTATTGAACCACAGTCTAGTGTGTTTATATTTTTAGGATGTGTTTCAATTGTAATTAATCGTTTGGAATTGCCCTGTAATTGGTTTAAATATAGTCAATGTTGTTTTTCTCAAATGTTGATTATGGTCTCAGTAGAAGTCCCACTCATTTAGTGAAAATAATACTAAAATCCATTCAGGGTAAACCACAAAACGAACTAAATTAACTTAGATACAATGGGTAAAGTATTTATCCAGCTAAAAAGAAAAAGAAAAAAAGCAACACTAGGGGGCATATGTACAAGGAAGTGGCGGAGTGAGGCGTCAGCTGTCATGGTTTAACGCCTCACTCCAACACTTCAGAAATGAAAGGCGCACCATATTTACAAGAATATGGTGCAGCCTTGGTTCCCCCCCCCCACCCCCCTGTGCTGGTGCTGCACTTAGCAGTGTAGCGCCAATGCAGGCACCCTTGCACCGTAGTGCAAGGGAGTTTGCTTGCAGGGGTAAGATTGTTTATGTAAAGGAAGGTGCCCCTTCCTGTACATAAACAATCTTTAAATGCCATTGTGTCACTTTTATGTGTGCTGCTTAATGCAGCACACATGGAAGTCCCAAAATAATTTTTTTTCAAAAAGATTCTTAATATGCAGGAAGGGGGACCTTCCTGTAGAAAAACAATCAAAAGGCTTTTTGCTTTTTCCATGTGTGCTTCAGAAAGCAGAAAAGAGGAGAAATAAAGCAATTTAAGACCAGGTTTTCCCTGGCCTTAATTTTGGTGGTGCCTCCTATTTACGCTACCCTTGTAAATAGGGGGCAATCAATGGGTGTTGCAGTGGAACGCCCAACGCAACACCCACTGCCCACCCCTTTCATGCCTAGCATTGCGTGAAAGGGGGCCTTATTTACAAGGCAGTGTTAAGCTACTTTAAGTTACTTAACGCTGCCTTGTATACAAGGCAAGGCCCCTATCGCCACGAGAACGCCACAAATAGTGCAGTTCACATGGCGAGAGGGGCCTGTACATATGCCCCTGGATTTCTTTATCATCCTTGATCCAAGCCCTTGTGAGGCCCAGAGGGGGCTTGAACACACTAGGGACCGTTTGCAAACTGAATTTTGGTGTATGTTTAGTAGTAATAAAATAATTATACACATGTACCACAAAATGCTATTCACAAACCGAAGTGTGGAGGTCTCTGCCTCTCCTATCTTTTATGTGTGGAGATCTCCACCCGACTGCAAAGACCTCTGCACACACTATGCACAGTAAACATTTTAGTTATACATGTGGAAAATACTGCAAGAGTGGCTGGAAAATGATGCCGCTACTAGTATGGAGGTGTTAAGGAAGGAAAAAGAAATGATTAAGGCAGGGTTCGGAAGGTTTTCAGGGAAAGAAAAATTACCCAAAGAAATTGTAAATGTCCTACAGCTCAGAGGTTCAGTGAGTCCGGTACCACAGACGGGCATCCACACATACTGCAGCACACTCTTATAGGAAATAATAAAGACAGGGACTTAAAATAAAACACCACAGGAAATACTATTAATATATATTATTCGAAAAATTAATATAACTTTATTTTCTTCATATTTCTTCTTAATTAATTCAATTAATGTAACCTAATTCAATGCATAACTTGTTACTCCATATTAAATTATTTTATTTTTTTCACTTTAGGTAAGGAATTACGTTTTTCTATAACTTAAAGGAAATGGTAAATTACGAACCTTACAATACATGCAACACACCTGAGAATGAAAGGTGTGATTGTTCCCAACTCTACCATTCATCTAGGCTAAAACACAGTTCAACACCAACTAATCACAGCCAGGCTGACCACATAAGAAATGGTCTCACACACCAAAACTCTTCTCTTACCTTCACTATGTGATTGAACATATTTATTGCTATCCCCCTCATTTTGGGGAATAATTATTTGAGGAGGAGAGAGAGGGTTGACAGGCAACATATGTGGCATGGACAGAGAAGCTTTCATTTCCAGATACCATTTCTACCCTAGTGTGACCCTTACCATGCTTGACATGCTTGCGGACTGGAAGCAGAAGCTTGATTCACCTATAACGCAGGCTCTACCTGCCGATGTTAAAATATTAATACTTATGCACGAGTGACCCCCTAAACCCATCAGAAACTGGGTAGACAATAAAAGGACACAATTGTTCTCCTTAGCATTTTTTAAACAAAAGTCTAATAATATCAATAAACATTTACTATTCCTAATCAATGCTTTGACTGCAATACATAAATAACATTATTTTGTTCTAGAAGTTTTTACTTCATTCGAGGAAGATTTATACAGTAATATTCTTAAACATCCAACAGTGAGAAGTACAATGCATTCCCAGTAAATACCTCTTCAATTGACAAACGTTCTTTGGCATTTTATGCGTTTGTACATATTCATTTTAGGCTTCTAATTGTTTTTCTTTTTGTAGATTGTGGACATTGTTTCAATCCATAAACTATTTGCAAGGATCTAATCAGGACTAAGTAATGTGAGGGGATTTTATAAGATAGAGCATTTATTCATAATTTTGGACACATAATCATATATAATGACATGCTGCTGTTTTTGTAAATACAATACGTTGATGGCCAGCGAGTAAAATAAGTGTTGGACCAGAGCACGGGTACTCACAGTACGGCCCGTGGACCAGCAGCGGCCCTGCAAGCCTTCCATGGTGGCCCGCGGACCATGAGACATCATCGTACCCGTGTTTTAAGAAAACATTTTCAAAGAGTGTCTGCAAACACTGACGGTTGCAGAGCCACTCGGAGAGACTGCTGCTCTGTGGGGGCCGCTTCCATGGCGGCCCGCGGACCATGAGACATCATCGTACCCGTGTTTTAAAAAAACATTTTCAAAGAGTGTCTGCAAACACTGACGGTTGCAGAGCCACTCGGAGAGACTGCTGCTCTGTGGGGGCCGGGCGATTCATTCCAGCGAGGCCAGAGTGGAGGTGCAGGGGCGCTAAGAGGAGGTGAAATACAGCAAAGCCCCTTTCACTTGCAAATGGTCTTTTTAAAGACCTGTGAAGTGCTCGGTGGGGCTGTGTGTCTGTGCGCGCTGGGGAAGCTGTCTCAGCCCGGGCACACACAGGCAGGGTGAGATGACAGAGGGTGACAGAGGGAGGTAGAGGGACAGAGACAGAGGGAGGGAAAGGGAGAACGACAGAGGGAGGAGGGCGACAGAGGGAGGAGGGCGACAGAGGGAGACTGAGGGAGGGAGACGGAGTGAGGGAAGGGAGTGAGGAAAGGGAGTGAGGGAGGGAAGGGAGTGAGGGAAGGAGAGTGAGTGAGGGGATGAGGGAGAGAGTGAGGGAAGGGGAGGGAGGGAGGGAGGGAGGGAAGGGGAGTGAGGGAAGGGAGTGAGGGAAGGGGAGTGAGGGAAGGGAGTGAGGGAAGGGGAGTGAGGGAAGGGGAGTGAGGGAAGGGAGAGAGAGAAGGGGAGGGAGTGAGGGAGGGAGTGAGGGAAAGGGAGTGAGGGAGGGAGGGAGTGAGGGAAGGGGAGTGAGAGAAGGGGAGTGAGGAGAGTGAGGGAAGGGGAGTGAGGGTAGGGGAGTGAGGGAAGAGAGTGAGGGAGTGAGGGAAGGAGTGAGGGAAGGGGAGTGAGGGAAGGGGAGTGAGAGAGGGAGTGAGGGGAGTGAGGGAAGGGAGTGAGGGAAGGGGAGTGAGGGAAGGAGTGAGGGAAGGGGAGTGAGGAAGTGAGGGAAGGGGAGTGAGGGGGTGAGGGAAGGGGGGTGAGGGAGTGAGGGAAGGGGAGTGAGGTAGAGAGGGAAGGGGAGTGAGGGAAGGGAGTGAGGGAAGGGAGTGAGGGAAAGGAAGTGAGGGAAGGAGTGAGGGAAGGGGAATGGGGGAGGGAGTGAGGGAAGGGGAGTGAGGGAGTGAGGGAAGGGGAGTGAGGGAGAATGGGAAGGGGAGTGAGGGAGGGAGTGAGGGAGGGGTGAGGGAGGGAGTGAGGGAGGGGGTGAGGGAAGGGAAGGGGAGTGATGGAGGGGGGAGTGAGGGAAGGGGAGTGAGGGAAGGGGAGTGAGTGAAGGGGAGTGAGGGAGGGAGAGAGGGAAGGGGGTGAGGGTGAGGGAAGGGGAGTGAGGGAGGGAGAGGGGGGAGAAGGGGAAGAGGAGTGAGGGTGAGGGAAGGGGAGTGAGGGTGAGGGAGGGAAGGAGAGGAAAGGAGAGGAAAGGAGAGGAAAGGTGAGGGAGGGAGAAGGAAGGAGAGGAAGGGAGGGAGAAGGAAGGAGAGGGAGGGAGAAGGAAAGAGAAGGAGGGAGAGGGAAGGAGAGAGGGAGAGGGAGTGAGACAGTCAGAGTGAGTGCGACAGAGGGAGACAGGGAGAGAGAGGGAGATAGAGGGACGGAGGGAGGCAGATATATATATAGATAGATAGATAGATAGATAGATAGATAGATAGATAGATAGATAG
Organism: Lissotriton helveticus; assembly: GCF_964261635.1. Taxonomy (NCBI): domain Eukaryota; kingdom Metazoa; phylum Chordata; class Amphibia; order Caudata; family Salamandridae; genus Lissotriton; species Lissotriton helveticus. The sequence goes on along the minus strand of NC_136072.1, from coordinate 874,535,353 downwards.
ATAGATAGATAGATAGATAGATAGATAGATAGATAGATAGATAGATAGATAGATAGATAGATAATTAGATACCGGGTCTGGTAGCTCAGTGGACGAAGTCGTCCGCTGCAGGGACCCCTTTTCAACCTCATGGCTCACAGTTTTTTTTGTTGCTCTAGCCCCTCCCCCTTCCCCACTGACCCCGCACCCACCGGTGCAGCCCTCAGACACAAACCACACTGTAAATTTGGCCCCTGAGAGAAAGTTTGTGAGTACCCATGGACCAGAGTAACAAGGTGATTCGGAATGGCCTACCCTAAGTGAAACAATTCATTAATGTATTCTCACTTATGGCCAATATTAACCTGTGGACAAATGGGACAGTTACTATTATGGATGTAAAATTAACAATCCAGAGCGCGTAGGGAATAACACTGAAAAATACCCCGGTCTCATAAGCGTCAAAGTGCATTCAACAGCTACGTAGCTCCAGATAGTAGCTAACTGCATTCTCACCAGTATAGTTTTGGAGATGCACAATGGCACCACGTAAGATGTTGTCAAAGTATGCCATTTACCAAACCATACCATGTCATGAAATATGAATGTATAGCCAAAAATAGTAATAAATGCTATATCCTACAGTATCTACCTACATTGATAAGTCCTAATCAGACCGTTGTAATCAGTTTATGGCTTGAAACGGCATCCACGATCCAGCAACAGAAAAACAAGAAGAAGTCTGAATTAAATGCGAGCAAAGGGATACAACGCAAATGTACTTTTGTAAATCTAAGAGTTGTTTACTAGGAATGCATTGTACTTCTCACTGTTGGATGTTTAGGACCATACATTTGGCATTGCCCGTACTGTGGATGTGAAGCCTGTCACAATAAGGGAGGCATGGAGTAAGTGGACTGTCAGTGTCTGATTCCACTGAAAGGGCCAAGAACGAGGCTTACAAAAAAAGAGGAATAATCAATAAATACAAAGAGATCAAAATGACAATAATCCAATATTGGAAACCCGAGATATAAATTTGTAAAGTTCTTCATAATTATAGCTAAAAAATGGGAAAGCACAAACTAGACTGCGACTTCTTATTTTGTTTAAGAAAATTTACTCTATTTTTCTACTTTTTTTTGCTGTTTATGATTTTGGTTTGATCATTGTTTTACTACAATATATATAATTTACATATTGCTATAAATTGAGCCTGTCAGTTTTGTGGCCTTGCTACCAGGGATTGAGCTCAGGTTAGTTTAGTGACCTCGAGGGTTCAATCTAACTAGAGTTGGTATTAGTCCTTGAGTTGAGTGGTCAGCCATATCAAAATAATAATGCTTTTTTTTTTACAATAATCATACATAATGCTTACTTCTAACATATCGGTTCCTTGACTTCAATGAATGTTGGCTAGATTTATATTTAGGTGGAGTGTTAATTCGTCACAATGAGACCTCTATCCCATCTGCATTATTGCAAGTGTGTTGAATGTTAATGCACTTGTAGCAACGTGGATGTGAGAATGGTCATGATGTGAAAGATTAACGCACATTAAAATAATTGAAACAATCTGTGACAAGTATATTTCATATAATGTCCCTTCAATTTGTACATTTTATATGCTTCAATAGACACATTCATAAACATTTAGAAGTGTTAGTCACACACAAACTTGTCAGATGTCACATTATTATTACTTCTGTCACTAGATCCTGTGTCACTTTTAATATGAAGGATTAGATATGCATGATGCTTAAACTGAAGTACCCTTTACCAAATATCTACACAAAACCATAAACCCAGCACTTATATTTTAGACAATAGTTTAAAGTTGCTAAATGTAAATATAGTTTAATAAAACCATAGAAATGATTATAAATCAACTGACCAGTACCTTGGTCCATGTCCTTTAGCTCCCCAACCAAGTCAGGGTAGACCACTGACTGAAGAATCATGGCAGTCAACGAATGCTTAGTTTAGTTTACTTTAATTTTATTTGCGTAGTTAACAAAGACAATTGCAATACAAAACGTCAGTCAATAAAATCATTAATACACGTAATAATAAAATTACGGCTGCACGTTCACGTCCGTTAAAAAAGGTCCTTTGCAGACTTTAAACAGCTAAAAAATAACTCTTCATAAAGCTATCTATTTTTTCTTCCGTGCAGTTAGAAGGAGCTACATAGTCAGTTTCCACCCATCTCTTCACGTCCGGCCTAATGCCAGGACGGTTACAAAGTGCTCTTAGTGCAAAAAGTGCCTGAAGTATTTTTAAAGTGCTAATCTTGTGTTTCATCCCAGCATGATTTACTTGTGCTACGTAATAGGATCGGGGATGAGTTTGATGTATGAAATTGCCCCCTTTAAAATGTAGAATGCCTAATAAGTACATTTTAATAAGATAGATTTACTGCATGATTGATGTGGCCCAGTACTACAATCTTACGGATTCACAGATTTGTGATTTGCATGTTTGCTAAAATCTTCTTTTGTTTTATTGCGTCTTTGCGAGCATGGCAATTTACTTGGAAAAACGTATCCTTTGATCACTAGGTAGAAGTAGGGCATCATGAGGCCCAGTGCTCTCTGCAGGAGAGGTTTAAAGTTGTTCTAAGGAAACTCCCTTGGTCTAAAGCTCATCCATTAATCTGGCATTTTTTTCTCCACCAGTCTCGGAAGCTTCACCGGGCAGCAGTTCAACTGTGGGTCTCCAGGTGCAAAACATGCCAGCACTGCTTGTCTCGTAGTGTGTATCCCTTGTTTGTTTAAATGAGGTTTTATTAGTGTTTTCCTTTCTTCTGAAAATTCTTTATATGAGCATACGAGATGCAGCCGATATTCTGTTGCTAAGCCACATAGGCGGCAGGTGGAGCCCGGTTTTTCCTTGAGTCAGTGAGGGAGGTGCTGTATGCAGCGTAAAAGGCTTAGTCGGTACTTTAGAAGCTTAATTTTAGTGGCTTTGGCATACCACAAATCAAAATATTTCTTAGGAACTGGGGCTGTATGGGTGCTTAGAGTCATCCAGCCGAGAGCCCTTTTTGAGAGGGAAGCCTTGTCCTTGATCCACGAGAGATGCTTAACCGTTTTCCATGCAAGTTTTTTTAAAACAGCATTATTGGTAGGTGTGTCCTACAGCTGAGGTAGCCGTGTGTTGATCAGGCTATTTTGAAGATATTTCAAAGAGGATGTTTCTGCTTGCAGTTGTAGCTCTTTCCACAGACATTGATTGAGAGTTCTTGGTGCTGCTTTCCGGACTCTGTCCCAGTTAATTATATATGCCCCTTGCCAGGGTCTGTTTCTGTAGGCCAAATTCTAGCCTGATCTGTGCAGGCGAGGTCTATTTGGGCAGGCCGAGAATGATTCTCTATGCTGTTGTGACTCCTTTCAACAATTGCCTTAGGCAATTGTCGAAAGGAGTTTGGCGCCTACCACCTGATCTAATTGCAAAATATCAACTGACTGCTCAGTTTGGAATTTACCGTCCTTTAATGAGACTGCAAGGGCGCGGCCTTTGCGTTGATGTTGTTTTTCTGTGCAGTAAATAATGATAATAATTCATTTATAGAGTGCCTGGCTACCCCAAAAGGTGTGTCCCCATGCTAGAAGCACATCAGCAGGTGTGGGTGAATAGCTGGACTAGAGATTGTAAAGCCAGGTTTTCAGTCCTCTACGAAAGACTGGTTCAGATTTCTCCGCTCGTAGTTAAAAAAGGAGTGTATTCCAGTTCTTGGCCACTAGATACTCAAAGGATCGAGCACCCATCCTCACTTTCCTTATCCTGGGAATCTTGAGTAACTGTACTCCTGTAGATCTTAGCTGTTGGCCAGGATTGTAAGGCATGAGGAAGTTGTGCAGCTAGGTAGGGCCTTTCCCCTGTAGGCACTTATGACAGAAACATATGGCTTTGAAAAGAATTCTCTTCTCAATTGGCAGCCATTGGAGGGAGTTGAGAGCTTGTTTTGATGACGCTCGCCTCGGTAGATTGAGAACAAGGCATGCTGCTGTGTTTTGAATACGTTGAAGTCGTTTCATGCAGGCTTTAGGTGCACCCAGATACAGGACATTCCCATAATCAAGTTGTGAGGTCACCAGGGTGTGGACTATGGTTTTCTAGCTGTTATAGGGAGAATGTCCAGGGTTTTACTTAGCATCTTCAGATTGCCAAAGCATCTCCCTGCCACCTTTCTAGTTTGGGACTCAAATGAGAATTTAGGATCTAGCCACACACCCAAGTTTTTAACTTCAGTTTTGGGCTCTAGGATAGGCCCCAGTACCTGAGGCTACCAGGCTGCATCTCAGATCGAGGGTGATTTCCCGACAATCATGACCTTTCTCTTGTTCCCATGCAGTTTAAGGCAGTGGTTCGACATCCATGCGGCTAGATCCATGGAGATATTTTAATTGTCCATAATCCTCGCCAAAAGTCCACAATATAAATTAAAAAGGGCGGGACTCAGAGTAGATCCTTGTGAGATCCCTTGATGGAGTGGCAGGATTTTTGATTGATGGGGGTGTTATACAACCTACAAACTACGATCCTCCAAGAAGGACCGCATCCACTGTATTGAAACCCCATCCCGTCTGCACTCCCGTAAACGTGGAAGGAGTAGCTTGTGGGACACTGTGTCAAAGGCAGCACTTAGGTCTAGCAAGACCAAGGCCATCGTCTGACCTACACCTGCCTGTCTCTGTATGGTTTCTGTTACAAAGAGGAGAGCAGATTTGGTAGAAAAAGGTGCTCTGTAACCAGATTGAGTTGGATGTAGAAGGTTGTGTGAGTTTATATGTTCCATCAATTGTTTGTTCACAACCTTTTCAGCGAGTTTGGATATGTAGGGGAGCAAAGAGATGGGACGCAGATTATCCAATATCTCAGGGTTGGCTGATGGCTTTTTCTTTTGGTGTGTGACCGTTGCATGTTTCCACGCCCTAGGAACCTCTCTGCCCTTAAAGGATGCATCTATTAGTTGCTGGATTTGAGGTATTATCACTTCAATGCCTTCTTTTATCCTGTTCAGTGCCACTGGATCGGCCGGGGAGCCAGATTTAATTTTTAGAGCTATTTCCTTGAGCTCCAGTGTAGGGGGAGCAGTAAACACGCTCAGGGATGGCACACATGGTTCATTAGACAGAGAACCACACACGGTAGTGGTGGATATAGTGTCGCACTTCAAAGAAGGTGTTATCAGATATAGGTAGAAATTAGCTCTCGCCTCTTCACATTTTATCATTTCTGGTAGGTGCTACTCGGGGTAAGATACCCCACTACCCAGAGTATCAGTTAGAACAAGGCACAGAAGACTTATTCAAAATATACAAGAGACAGGACCCCCGCACTCTAAATATTTCATGTACAGTTTGTAGATACATTTCTACAGCAAAGAAAACACCATAGGATAATGAGAGAAACATTTTGTCACAGGAATTTGGTATACAGAACAAGATTGGATGATTCAACAGTGATTTATTTCCTCAAAAGCACATAAGTTATATTTCAAACAGTCTTAACATTAACAAAGCACAAATTCTGTGATTTAAGTAGAATTCCAGTTCCTTGCCTTTGTAGCACTGAAACAGCCAACGCGCGTGTCCTCACCACCGTGACTTTCTCAAGGATTGTAATATGGTAACGTATGAGCCTGGGAAAATGCTCCAATTGAGGCTCTAGAGTCTCGAACAACTGAAGATCCTTTGTCAAATCTAGTGGCGGACAGGCTTATACTGTGGTAACAGATGGGCCCAGGAAAATGTTCCAAATGAGGCTCTAAAGTCTCGGACTACTGAAGATCCTTTGTCAAAGCTAGTGGCGGACAGCGAATACAAATTAATTTGTTAGGTAGCAAAACCTCTCTTGTCTTGTTCTGTCCTGGACACTGGGGTTTGAGAGCGGATGTAAACTAGGCAGCGAATACTCACAATCTGGCAGCTCGTGATTCTCCCAGTTCAAGCAGTCTTTTAAATGTAAAACTCAGAATTTAGAAAAATTCAATGAAACAATTTACGATCTGTAGTGTAGCTGTTAGTTCAACAATAGAAGTCCAGATATTTAGTATTTCAAAGTAGGACTCTGTGATTCAAGAAGTAGTGTTCTCTTCCTTAATTAATTCAGGAAGCAAGATACGACCATGTGTTTCGGGTACTGTGATAAGACCCTGCAGTGGTATCTCAGGCGACCCCAGCATCCCCCGTCCATCCGTCGCCCGTATGGTTCATTAGAAACCTCTTTAGGTTCACTAAGGCAATTCTGAGCTTCCTCAGGGAAAGAGTTGTATATCGTAGATACTTTTTGTAGGAAGAAGTCGGCAATAGCATTACACCTCTCTTCAGAGCTGACAGGAGTTGTCAGTGTTCTCTCCAGAGACGAGATCTCTTTCAGTGTGGCATACAATTCTTTAGAGGAGTTTTCTTCCCTATCAATCCTCTCTTTGGAATATATAGAGCGGCTCTTTTTGAGGAGAGATTGGTATTTGTTCTGTGCTGTTTTATAAGCATCTTTCGCTTCTTTGGAGAAAGCTATTCTCCATTTGCGTTCTAGACGCTTTCATCCCTGTTTGGCACCTCTGAGCTCTTCGTTGAACCATGGACTGATTTAGACCCTCGCTTGGTGGTCTTAGATGTCCAAGGGGCCACTTTATCAAATGCTTCTGACATCCACTCATTAATCAAGGTGTTAGCCTGATTAACATCATTATTGAGTAATGGTGGGGTTTTATGAAGTGCCCTGGAAAAACTTTCACAGTTGAACTTGGACAGTTCCTGTGGGAACCATTAAGATTAGTGTTTTTGGTACAGCGAGATTTAGGTAGAGGTATACGGAATTCTCTGAGGTGGTGGTCAGACCAAGGAACAGGAGTCGGTTGTTCCACCAGCAGGCCCACATGGTTTGAAAAAATGGGGTCTAATAGTGGCCTGCACAATATATGGGTGCCACAGATTCAAGTTTTAAATGTATGCTCGCAAGTTCTTTATGTACGATGTGTGCCTCCATTTTCAAGTTAATCCTCTACGTGTAGATTAAGATCAGCCAAGACCAGAAAGTTAGTGTGTTTAAGGGGTTGTTGGGTGCCCAGGTCCATGAGATTAGCCGTAAAATCGTTTAGCGGCTCAAGTGGGCACTAGATTAGAAGACCACTCTTCGTAGTAAAGTTTGCTCTACATAAACTAGATAGAGCTGCCTCTGAGCTTCCTACAAGGACTTTATCTAGGGTACAGATACGGGATAGATGGAAAATTATGAGTATTCCCCCTCCGCGTTTTAAGATGCGGTCAGGTCTGACCATATCACAGTTATTTGGAATTGCTTCTAGAATGTTGGTGGCGGAGTCCTCACTGAGCCATGTTTCAGTGAGGAACAAAGCATCAGGCTGGTGGTCAGTGAGGTAGTCATAAACTTCCATTTTGTGTTTGACAAGGGATCCACAGTTTATGAGGGCGAGCTTCAAGTGGTCCTGCTGGGATGTATTAATGCAGGGTTTGAGACAAAACTGACAGTTTATACAATGTGTAATCCCTTCTCCTTCCTGTACAGAGTGATATCAGGCTCCAGCCAGAGATCTCTTCATAGTCTGGAGGGTTGCGGCTAGAGTACCGCAAAGGCTGTGCGGATTTTAAACGGGCATAGTGGGTGGCCCATGGCCCCGGACGGCCATGGACGGGCACAGACGGGCTTGCCTTTGGTGTGCCTTCGACCTGCTGGCGGTGCGCTGGCTGCGCGCGCCCGCTCACACATGCTACTAAAGTAGAGTGGCTGCGTCAGCTGGCCATGCAAGCTGGGTGTGGGAGGTACAGGGGTGGAGTCACGTCCCTCCGCTCAATCAGTAATTAATTACCGTAGCGGGCCAGGGATCATGCTGGAGGTGACTGCCTTCAGCGCCTTCAATGCAGTGGTGAGGTGATTAGGCCAATTATCACTTGCAACTATAGAATGCGTGGATCAGCAGCAGAGAGATCCGTATCAGCAGGGTTAACAGCAAACTAAAACACAGCAAAACACGGTTTAAAGTGGGTACGTGTCAGCGCAGTTAAAAGCAATCTTAAACACAACCAACACTTAAAATATAGGCTAAACAAGGCTAAAAACAATGCTTCAGAGCGAGAAGGGTTCACCCTCACTACTAACGACCTCTCTGTGGCCTCTTTTATCAATAATCACGCATAGAATATTTATATTCCCATGCTTATTCAATGTGTGTACTGCCCTAGAACCAGGATGGGGATTTCTTTAGGTTTCTCCTGGTTGTCATAGTCCTTGTTTTCTCCAGGTTGATAACTAGGCCATTGGCTTCAGAGTATTTCCACGTGCTGGTGAGGAGATGTTGTAGACCCACCTGTGTATGACTGATCAGGACAATGTCATCTGCTCAGAGGAGGCATGGAAGTACTAAGCCACCTCACTTTGGTGCAAGTGAGTTACAGGCGTTTAGTGCCAGAACAAGACCTGCTAGGAACGAGTTCAACAGGATTGGGGCTAAAACGCATTTCTTTTTTAACTCCGTCTGGGTCAGTATGCACCTTGACAGAAAAAAATCAATCTCCAAGCTTTATCTGGGCTCATTTGTTTATTTGCAGATTAATTATCAGGTTTAACAACGTCTGTGGTATACCCCAGCTCGCCAGTTTAGCCCACAGATTGCTACGATTTACATAGTCAAATGCGGCCCTGTAGTCAATAAAACGTAGGTGTAATGGTATTTTTGTTGAATCCGCCTTGTTGATTAACATTGCCATGACTAGCAGGTTTGTTGTTGTTCCGATGGATTTTGCAAAGCCGGTCTGATTCCGGGGAATAGCTGATTCCTCGTCAGCCCAAGCCTGAAGCTCTTCTAATAAAGTTCTCGCAATTTATGTTGCCTCCTTATTCTCGAGTGCCACTAATCAGTAAGGTAAATTTTATTTGCATGATTAACAAAAATCTTACAATTACTACATTCTTAAAGAAAACACACCAATTTAAAATACAGATCAATAATTTTAAAATTTCTAAAAGTCTAAAATAGTTTTCTTAAATAAACATAAACACAATTTATAGACATTAGATCAAACCGTCATCTTTCCAGGACTTAATTTAAATAGTATAACTTAATATTTCTATCATTTTTATGTGATATCATAAAAATAGTCCTACATTTTGTCCTTAATTCTTTTAGACTTCCGGATTTCCTGTGGGCAACTCACAATTATCCAACTTCTTTTTAACAAGTATTAAAAATTTAGTAAAATTGGCGTCAATTTTAATATACTTTGGTCTAAAATAAACTACCATGGCATGTCTGCAGGTACGAACACCTCTGTCAATGAAGCAGTTTTTCAAATATCGTTTTCTTTCAGCCATCATTACAGTACATATACAAACAAAATGCAAAATACTTTTGTCCCATAGGTTGCATAGTCTGCACATAATCGGCTTAGATGGTCTCAACCAGGGGACCATATGTTTTAAGCCAGGTAAGTTGCCGAATCGTGCTTTCATAAAAGTGTTTTTGGTTTGTACAGACCATGGTATTTCTAAATATTGTTGGACCAACATCCATGCATGGGATCTCTTAATAAACAGTTCTTTGTCTTTTAAAAGAGACAAATGCTTAACTGATTTGTTAATTATTTTCTTAAAACGTTATACTGCTAAAGACATTTCCCAAATTTCAGCAATTGACAATTCTTCAAGAGCTTTTTGTAGATATTTATAGAACGACAATTTTTTATTTTGTTGCATTTCTTTCCACAAAAATTTGTACATTGGGTTATTGATATTAGTTTTAATTTGTCTCCATTCTTGCATAATGTTGATTACAAAAGCCAAATTCCAGCCTTATCTGATCAGGTGATACATTAAGTGGAAGCCGAAACAGATGTTTAAATGTATTTGTAATAGCATTATTTAGCAATGAAGAATCCAAACCAAGAGTATTTCACTTCCATATGTAAGGCTCTGGAGCTATTTCGCTTTTATTACTTTTATTAATGGGGTATAAGTTGGGCCTCCCATGGAGCTATAAAGTACGCGAAAAGTCCCTTGTAGACCCTTAGCTCTTTTCTTCATCTCCATTTCATGGTATTAAAAAGATCCTTTCTTGTCAAAGAGTATCCCAAGATATGTATAACATTGAACTTTTTCTAGCTCCCGCCTTTGGTGGTACCATTTGTATTGACTGGCCTTCCGTTTCTTGGTACTGACTTCCATTACTTTTGGTTTTGTTTAATTTATGGTCATTTTGTTCTCAATTGAATACATTGATGTTTTATTTATTAATCACTGCAGCCCTATCCTTGTTTGGCCGAGCCGGACGACGTCATCAGCGTATAATAAGATATTTATTTCTCAGCCAGCTTTGGTGAGTCTGCTAACTCATTGTTCATTGCAAGTGTAATGTCTGATAAAAATAGATTAAATAAATAAGGAGCTAAAACACACCCTTGCTTTATGCCTTGAGTTGTTTTAATTTTCCTCGAAAGCTTTGAGCCATTCCCTAGCCATACTCTTGTTCAAGTATCAGTATATAACAATTGTATTACGTTTAAAAGGCTGGAGCTAATGCCATACCGATCCAGTTTCCTCCACAAAATCTGCCTATTCACGCAGTCAAAGGCAGCTTTAAAATCAACGAAACAGAGATATAATGGCTGTATTTTTAAAAAATATATTTTTCCATTAGAATTCCCAATGTTTACACATTTGTTGTTTATTTATTTTTTATCCTCATCTTACCTATAAGCATATTGCAGAGTGTTACAGCTGTTATTATGGATCTGGGCTCCCTCCACCTAGCTGCACTTGCTTAGGTCTCCCGACCTACTCCTTACACTGGAGTTATGGTGTAATGATAGGACCGGGTACCTTTCCGCATGGTTATCAAAACAGTCTCAGATCTCGGCCCATATTAATAAGGGGTTGCCAGAGGCTAGTTAAGGTGTTGCTAGGGCCAACAAGGTCGAAGCGGGCCATCGCAAATGCAGATTTAAGCCAATCTTCCGTTCTTGGGGTGCTTGGGTCTTTCCATTTCATACATATTTCTCTACGCGCCAGCAGGATAAGACATAGCAATAATCCTCTATCATTCGCTGCCAAGTCCATTGTTGAGGAACCATCATTACCGAAGAAAACTAAAGACCCATTAACCACAATGTTCGTATCAAAAATCCTGCACAAATAGCCCCCAATCCCTTTCCAGAATGGACCCAGATCTGGACATTCAAAAAAAATATGGATGTTGTTAGCTTTAGGAGCCATATATCTGTGACATTTCGGCTCGGGATTGGGGCAAATTTTGTTATTTTAGCTGGGGTATATTAAATATGATTAGTCGCAAATAGTGATTCTTCTTTAAACTAGCTGATTTTGTAAATTTATAAAGAAGTTTTAGGGAAGGTTCTAAAAGATCACCTATTACAGTTTCAAAGTGGGATTGATTCCAAGCAGAAGCCTGTGTAGGGATATCCTTATTGTCTGCTTCAACTAGCTTCCTATACCAAATCAAAACTTCTTTCTTCAACTGTTGGGCCGATGTAAATAGAAGCTCTATATCCCAATTTCCCCTTATACCCCCACTATCCACCTCAAACCAGGATTTTAGTTGTAAAAACTTAAATTTAGATATGCCGGGGCCTATCCTGGCTCTCAGTATTTCCCATGAGTGGATACCATTTGCATCCCCCAAATCTGACCAAATAGAGACTCCAGCTCTCTTAATGCAGAGAGGAGTCCCCGGAGAGTCGCAGACAGGGGCATGATCAGAATAGTAACCTATCCCACAACTAGTCCTTACTTTAAACTAGATTCCTAATCCATTTTTAAGGACCTTCTGGCGAACTCCTTTAAAAAATGTAGTTGACCCAAATTTATAGAGAAACCCCTCTGCACTACCCCCATTTTCATTCTTTGCCAGTTCACTAAGCAATAGCCCCCAGGCTAAAGCCGCAGGTTCTGTCAAAAGCATCCAGGTAGCTTTAAATTAAAATGCTACCAGATACCAGCTGATATCTGGGAGGGCTAACCCGCCTTTGACTAACCTCCTCAGTTTCTTCCATGACATCGTCACTCCCTTGTCTCCCCATACAAAACTCCCGATCTTACTTTGGATTTTCGATATACCCTGTTGGAGAAACATCAGGGGGACAGCATTGAAGATATAATTTAACTTGGGGAGAATAGACATTTTTACAAAGTTTGCCTTCTCATATATAGGTAGGGGGAGATTCTTCCACCTTGCGAACAGACGGTCTAGTTCTTTAGTGACTTTTTTCAGATTTAAAGGGGCAATCTTCTCAAGCTCTTTAACTATAGTAGTGCCGAGATATTTAAACTCTATACTGATCTGCCCCCTTCACTCCTCAATATTCCAGCACATTACCTCCGTATTGGAGGAGTTGGCTAGATATCCAGAAAGGAGGAACTCGACTCGTGGTATTGTTACTTCTGGATTGCTGATATAGAGGATAATATCATCCGCATATAGTGCTATTTTTGATGAGTACTGCCGAGATTTGAAAGGAGGGATTAGTTCATCTAGCCTAATAGCCTGGGCCAACGGCTCTATGTATAAGTCAAACAACAGGGGGGAACTAGGGCACCCCTGCCTAGTTCCCCTCTGAATTTCAAAACTGGAAGTAAGCGACCCGTTAATCTGAATTTTTGCTGATGCTCCCTGGTAGCATTGGCCGAAGCCCATTACTTCCAAAACTTCCCAGAGATAGGTCCAAAAGACCCTATTGAATGCCTTGGTGGCATCAAAGGTGAAAATCAAACGCATACAGACCAAACCGGGAAGTGGATCGTCGCGTATTTGGTCCTTGGGGGCAGTGACTTAATCTGTGCTTCTTTTTATGGCCCAAACGTGGACGACTCGTCATATATCTCTAAACATTACTCAAAGCTAATCTTGGAGAATCCTCCAATGATCATGGGGGGGACTTCAATGTCCTCTTAGATCCCCTCAAGGATAGGCCAAATCAAGGTCATTATATAGGGGCACCTCGAATTCGGCGTGAAATGAAGAATTTGATACACGACCTAGAGTTGGTAGATGCTTGGAGGGGCAAGATGGGAGATGTAACTGGGTTTACGTTTTATAGTAAAAGATGCCACCATTTTTCCAGGATTGACTATATGTTAGTGAGCAGAGATCTCCTGGCTAAAACGTCTGCCATTTCTATTCTTCCAAGTCACCTCTCTGATCATGCCCCGTTTTGTTTTCATACAAAAAAATAACAAGCTCGACTCAAACTAGATGGACACTCAATAGGGGAAAGTTGACTGACCCAGATATTATTCAGGGCATCAAAGCACCCTCCTTAGAGTTTTTTGATATCAACATAGGCTCAACGTCTATGAAGGTTGTCTGGAACGCCTTTAAGGCTAGCCTTAGGGGTCGGCTTCATGGTCTTATATACTCTAAAAATCAAGCTGTAGGCCGGGAGTTAAAATTGAGAGAGGAAAAGTTTAAGAAGTTAGAAGCAGAGTTTCTCTTGTCAATAGGAGGGCTAGAGCTAGCTCGGCAAGATTTTAGAGTGAAGCTAGATGAGAAATGTAAGGCTCAATGGCTAAATAAGAATATGGAGAACTATGAGTACGGCGAGAAGGTTAGTGCCTTGCTAGCATGGAAAGCTAGAACTGACCGCTCTAAAAACAACATTAGCGAGCTAGTAATAAATGACAGCGGCGATAAATCCACTGATAAAGAGGACATACAGGACTGCCTTCTCTCCCTATTGACAGACCTGTATAAGGAGAACCTGAGCCCCTCAAAACATCAAATACGGGCATGGCTGAGCACTAAATCCCTATCTTCCCTAATGCAGGCTGGTAAAGACCTCCTGGACTCACCGATCTCATTGGAGGAGATAAAAACTCAAATAACGATATCTAAAAATAAGAAAGCATCCGGATCCTTAATGCCCTCCCAAGCGAGGTATATAAACTTCTGTCGGACGAGGTAACTCCAGCATTGGGGACTTTATTTCAGTCAATCTATAACCCAACAGGGCAAATCCCCAGTTCATGGAGGGAAGCAAGTATTGTTCTAATACCCAAACCTGGGAAACTCCCTCTGAGAGCAGACTCTTATCGTCCGATCTCCCTGCTGAATGCCGACTATAAAATCTTCATGGGCATATTAGTAGGGAGACTGGCAAAATTGGCCCCTGGATTGGTCAATTCCGATCAAAAGGGGTTCATTAATGGATGTTATATATAATGAGGAACAGATGCAGCTACTCATTGGTAACATAGATCTGGCCACAGTAAGATCAAAACCCTTGGCGGTAATCGTCTTAGATGCTGCCAATACATTTGTTGTTGTACCTTGACCTTGTACAAAACCTGATTGGTTCAGTGGAATTAAAGGGTTTTCATTAGCCCAGTCAATTAACTCCTTGAGTAGAACCAATGCAAATATCAATTCATACTAATGTGTTAATTTTTTTATGATTATTAATTGTGCTTTTTATCTGTGTAGTTTTTAATGTGTATAACTATGTCTTGTTTTTAATGATAAATGGTATATATGTTTCTTTGAGCCAACCTAATAATAATAAAAATCAAACATATAAATTCTTTAAATATTGTATTTACATTTGACTTTCTGGCAACTGAAAAAATCGATCCTGTGTGTCTTGAGTGTAACTTGTGGTGTGAGTGCATGTTTGGAATGCTATGAAAATACCCCAAAGGGAATAGACGTGAACGTGAGGTGAGGTGGGCCAACCACCAAAGGTCCTGGTACTTTTTTGACAATAGAAACTGTGGCACTTATGGACCCATTCTATCACATTACAATCTACAGCAATTAACAACTATATCAATATTTATATATGTACAATTGCTAACAACTGATGGAGAATGATATACCTTTTTATGTGTTTGTCTAGCATCACACTGACAATAATTCAGTCCTTCTTACTCTAAGTTCATGATGTATGACGTGTTATTTTTTTTGGGTGTATGTGATATCTGTTACCTTTCACACCAATTGAATTTTATATACTGCAAAAAATAAGTCTAAACATATACTTTTTTGTGCCAATTTTTCAGACTGTTCTTGTGGCCAAGACACAACATAGTGTGATGACGTTAAATGGTGGATGAATGCATATGTGTTCATTTTTATTTCAATGTTAATGCATGACTATGTGATGGAAAGGTACTACACCATAGTACTACACCCCCACTCTGGCGCCCTGAGCCTTGGCTGAAGGCTAAAGTACATCTCTGTGTGTCAGTATATGTTGGCACCAAAATGTGGACTGACCAACATAAAGTATTAGAATATTGCTATTTTAGACACAAGAAAGATTTGATTGTATATATAGTTGGGTATTTATGTTTACCGAATTGTATTAACCAAAGTGAGATTGTGAACATATGCTTCAAAAAATAGAAAAACGATGGACGATGAAAACATTGCTTGTCTCTACCTTAATTTTCAGACTTTGGTGATGCTGAGTTTCTTTTTAATTGGTTCAATCTGATTGAATAAGAGTGAATAATGGAGTTGTAGGGTTGCATTTCAAGGGAGGTATGTATTGAGGTATGTGTTGGTATGTATCAATTTGCAAATTCTTTCTTTATGTGTACTTGTTACATCATGATATAGTGATGATTTATTAAAATTCCCATATAAGAGGATAGATACATTTGCATATATAAAATTTGATTTGGATTTAATACATTTATGTATTTAAGAGATTTTTGTATTCTTTTGTCTCTGCATTGAAAATACGTCTGACACTGCTGTACTAAGTTTAAATGTCCAAGTCCCACTCTGACAGCAAACAACTCTAAATATGGCAGACAAATGCACATCATACCAACATTGACAGAGTTTTCTCTGTCAGAGGCGGGCTGGCAAACTGACGACAGAGTATTGAGAATAAGCTAATGCACCCCACTTTCTCAGGAAAGACTATGGACCGTCAGTCCAAACTTTAAATACTGCAGAGAGTATTCCATTAGCCTGAAGGATGAATCAGTTCCTTCTTAATGGAAAAGTGATGGCCTGGACTTCAAACTCTACACCAGGCTCCAATCTAGATCCAAATGAAAAAGAGCAGTAATTTAGCTTTCTGTGTGCCTGCTGTGTTGTGCCAGTCTTGGTTATGGTGCACTGCTATCAGCAGTAGTCATTTTGGCAAGTTGTGGAATTCACAATAACAAAGAGCTTACATTTCTTGATTAAAAATCTGAGTACATAATAGGGTAAGAGTATAAGGGCTAGATGTAGGTAATTCTATTTTACCGACTCATAAATACCGAATTTTACCGATTCAGTATTTATGAATCGGTAAAATAGAAGGAGGGAGATTTAGGTAAATTCTGTAATTGAATTACCGAATCTGTAAAAATCGGTATTTACCGAATCGGTAAATACCGATTCGGTATTGCCCATTGATTCCTATGGGCCTTGAAGCCCATAGGAATCAATGGGCAATACCGAATCGGTATTTACAGATTCGGTAAATACCGATTTCAGCAAGGGTGCAGGGGTGTCACTTTGACACCCTCTATCACCCCAAATACAGGCATGGGTGCCATGTGGCCTAAGGGCATGTCTGTCTGTCACATGGCATAGGTGTGCATGCACACATGTGCACGCACACCTGGATTCGGTATTTTACCACCCAATTGAATTGGGTGGTAAAATACCGAATCTGTAAGGCCTTTGGGACTCAGAAGAGTCCCACCTACATCTAGAATTGACCGAATCGGTAAAAATACCGATTCGGTATTTTACCGATTCGGTAAATTTGCCGATTCGGTAATTTTACCGAATAGGAAATATTGGCTCCCTACATGCCAATTCTCAAATACCGGTCGGTAATGGCCGAAATCAGCCGTTACCGACCGGTATTTGGGCTCCTACATCTGGCCCTAAATGTCAAAATTACATTTGACCTCAATTAAAAGCCATTCAAAAAACAATGTCAAATATAGTGTTAGGAACTAACTAAGGCAGTGATAGCACTAGAATATAGTGCGTTAGTGAGCATGTTAAGAAAAGGACACACCAATGTGTGTCGATGAGTGGTGTTAAAAGACGTGCCCTGTGTGTTGTCCTGCCAGTCTTGCAACGACTCCTTCACCAGTTGAAGCTACCGATTGACTCAATTAAACTTGCTGTTTGGAAGGATTATTAAAAAAAGACACATTATAAAATATAGTAACTAATAGGGGTTGTGTTATAGGGGATTTCAGAATAGTATATTTTTGATGTTTGTCAAACAATGCAGGTATAAATAAAAGGACAGGTATGGGTGAGCGATAGGATTTTTGTTTTTTAGTGAGAGAAAGAAAGAGAGAGAGAGTGAGAGCAAACAGGGTCTTTCTTGGCACCATATTTGTGTTGTAAGATGTAAGGAACCCATAAATCAGGTGGGGAGTTCATTGCGGAGAGGGCAGTTTTCTCGAGGGGAATTGAGACAGAGACAGGATCCAGTTGGCCCACTAGGCAGAACTTCAGCCAGCTGAATCATGGAGAACATCTCCTTCACCCACCAACTCTCATCTTGCCATTTTGCACCAAGGTATGGACCTCCTCCATTAATTTGTTGACACAGTCTGTCACCTTGTGCCAAAAGGATGATGAAGAATGATGACGAGTGGAGAGGTAATCCTTGAACTTTAATGATAATATAGATACAGTACTTTATTGATTATATAGGATATAGCATACCTCCATTCTCACTGAACAGGGCACTGAAGAGAATCTCAACATTCAAGTTCTGCTCAAGAGAAAGACTGCTAAGGTGAGTTACTTTGAGAGTAATTGTTTCCTTTTCCTAGTAAGGAAAGGGTAAAAACAAGAGACGCAACATATAACAAATCCCTCTTCATTAAACTAAAACAAAATAAATTAAACAACATTCACAATAATGCCGAAAAGGGTTAATGTAGAAATATATACTGTTAGACATATCTTTTTTTGGGTGGTCTTCCCTCAAACATTTTAGCTACTTCATGGTTGAACTGCTGTTAACTAACCGCTAGAGTAACAGGATCAGGGAACTTTAGTAAATTAGTCAACATTTCTCTAAATGGCCCCACATCATCAATGTTCGGTCCAAAATAACCCACTAAGGTAAACTGTTGGTGGTACTTCTGAAGTTTTGCAATGACCCATCTACTCGCTTTATCTCCTCTGCGTTCTTCTATGGTAGTGTGTATTTTTTTATCAGTACAGCCAGCCCCTTTATAATGGAGTGGTGGATGGTACAGGCTACTCCCTGCACCCATCTCCTAGAACCAAACAATTCCAAACATTCACTTTCGGTTACATGGGTTTCCTGTAGGATAATAATGTATGATAAACAATACTTTAAATAATGAATGAATGAATGATATGTTATTGTTGGTTACTGAAAACCATTACATAAAACCAAAGATACAAAAGTCATAACATTACAAAAGTTAAAATCAAAAGAATTTCAAACAGATCAAATTGTCTAATTGCACCGAGAATACAGAAATGCCAAGAAAAAGGTTCATGGGCCGGCAAAAGACTCTATGTCCGACCAGTAGAAGTCATCAGCATTGTCCGTGCTTGAAAGATAAACTTCCCAAAGGCGGCCATGTGCTTTACCGTGGACAGGGTATAAAGATGAAAATCCCATCCTTTGCAGAGCGTAACCCTGAATGTCTTATTAGTGGTCTAAGGTAAAGACTGCGGGGCAAACGCAGGGCCGGGCTGCAGAAGAGAAGATGGGCCAATGACTCCCGTTTATAACTGCAGAGCCTACAATCCTGTGCTCCTGGGCTGGCCTTGCCGCACAGGCATAATTCTTTGAGGGGCAATGGGTGTAATCTGTAAGCCAAGATCTTATGAAGGGCTGCTCTGCCCACTGCCTGCGAGAGATGCTGTTTAGGGGTGTGCAGGGTGTGCGGGAAACACAGGGTCTCATGCAAGTCTTTTCTTCTCCTCAGGGACTCCAGACACAGTTCCCGTGAGCGCGCACGCACTTGTTTTTTAATCACGTTTTTGATGGCAGGGTATGTGACATATTCAGGATTCCAGGAGTCCATGGCGAGGTTGAGATGGACCTCAGCCGCTTCGAGGGTGGCCGACCAGGGGTTCCCTGGCTCTCTGAAGATACATTTCAAGACTGCCTTCAGTGTGTTCTCTTGTGCCGCCGTTGTTAAAAAATAATATTTACTTAAGGCGGCCAGCTTTTCCAGGTTTTGCTGGTTGAGTGAGAACACCAGGCGAACGAGGGTGTTTCTGGTGCAGCTTGTAAGCCCTGCAATGAGTTTTTTCTAATGCATTGCTCAGTTTGCCCGGAAATGCCTTGAGGGCGTAGTTGAGTGCCGGCATAAGCTTGGCTTTAAGTACTCTATTGATGGCCGTGGTAGACGGGCTGTATAAGGAGGCTTGCAGTTTGCAAATGGCATAGGTGATGGATTTACCTTTGGCCTGGATTGACTTAAGATGGGCACTTGAGAGCCCCGATTCCTGAAAACAGATGCCCAAGTAGATGTACCGCTGTGTACTTTCCAGCAAAAGATTGCCTAGCCTCCATTTCAAAGATTTTTTCCTTGGGTAATGCACAAATATAATTACCTTTGATTTTGTTCGATTAGCTACAAGTCTGTTTTTATCGTTGTATACGGTAAGTGCCGTCAACACCTTTTGCAGCCCCATTCTCGTGTGGTCCAAAAGGACCAAGTCATCAGCATATTGCATAAAATGTATTTTGCGCCCGCCAATCTTTGGGGTGGCCAGGGCAGCCCCAGTCAAGGCCCTCTCCATGTCCGCTGTGTATAAGTTGAATAATAATGGGGCTAGCACACACCCTTGTATTAGGCCTCTATCTGTGTTGATCTTTGCAGAAGCATGGTCCCTTGAGAGCTTGATGCGCACCCAAGTTTTTTGATACAGGGACTGTATCGCTCTTAGCAGCCCCGGATTGATGTTCCATTGGACCAACTTGTGCCACAGAATTGCACGGTCGACCCCATCAAACGCCGCAGAGTAGTCAATAAAGCAAGCGAAGAGGGGAAGACTTTTGCCTGTCCGTGTGCGGTGCGTCAGGAAAGAAAGAGCGGTGATGTTATCAACTGTGGCTGACCCAGATCTGAATCCGGTTTGGCAGAATGGAAGGATGCCGGCTGCGCTTGACCAATCTGCGAGGTCCCTCAAGATGCCGCTAGCATAAGCTTTTCCCTCAATATCCAACAAGGCAATCATGTGGTAATTGGCGGGTTCAGATTTTGGGCCTTTTTTATGAATATGCTGTAAGAGCGAGCCTCTCCACGAGTCTGGAACATCCCCCTGGAGCCAACATTCGGAGTACAGGTGGCCCAAATTTTTGGCCCAAAAGTCAATGTTTGCCTTGAATAGATGCCCGGGAAGCCCCTTGGGGCCCGGTGCGGCGTTTTGTCTGATGTTTTTTAAAATTTTGGAGACCAACAATTTTCCCGGTGGGGCCGTCATCTCGATGGAAGGGTCAAGGTAGTCTCCAGCAATAGGTGTTACATTTTGCATATTTGCGGGAGCTTCATTAGTATATAGTGCTTTTACATGGGCGACCCAAATAGAGGCTTCGAGGGCATTATCTCTGTGGTTTGGGCCTCGTCCCATGTTGCATGTATAATTCCCAAACTCCTGTGATTTTCCCGGGCTCAGCAAGTCAAATATAATTAACCATTGTGCTTCACAATGGGCACGTTTTGCAGCCCATACCTTTTTTGCATGACTTTTTTTAGCTTCTTGTAGTTGGTTCTTATTTTGTATTGTCCCGCTTTTATGAAACAGTTTACGTTTCTTGTTTAGTTTTTTGGCGCTTATTTTGATTTCTGTATTATGACCATATTTACGGAGGGGACGCCTGTGCGACACACTATTCTGATTCCCGCGAAGAATCACCGCCAGGGTCTCTGATGTGGCATTCCAGCTTTCTATTGCGCCCTTTTTCTATTCACTCGATGGCCAACCTGTCCACTGATTTACCCAGCTATTAAATCTGGTTATTGCGGTTTGTTCCCATTTGATCCTTCTGGGCAGCTATATTAGTTCTTCTCCATCGGCCGCTCCGATGTATTCAAGCTTGTGGCGTTGGTCCACTATGAGGTTCAGAGTGACAGTTAAGGCAGCGTGGTCGCTGTCACTGCGCGGATGGACTGAAAAGTTTGACATTAAAAGTTGGAGTTTGCCGCTTAAAATTATGTAATCAACCGTGGTTTGGCTATTGAACGTGGGGCCGACCATCTGCCCTGGACTGTTCTTTAAGAGGACTGAGTGGGCCGCCGCCAGGTTATAAGATTCAGTAGATCGTTTAATGCGTCAGTAGCCCCTGCCTGGTGGCTGCGTGTGGTCGAAACCCCTATGTTATGAGTGTTAAAATCGCCAAAAATAATGCATTCAAGGCCCCCAGTAAGGACTCGATATGATGTATCAGCATGGCCGGGTTAGATGAAGGCACATGGGGGTTGTGATAAAGATTGATTAACAGTATTGAGAGATTACTATTTACCAGGCGATAGCCTTTCAGGATGCCTGCCTGGAGGAAGTCCGGTAGGTTGGAGATTTCTGCAAATTCCAGATTTAGTGCATGTTTAATATAGACACATATTCCTCCTGAGGGTCTACCGAAGATGTTACATTCAGTTGCTGGTTGTCCATACTCAGCGTATCCTCTCAGGGAGAGAGGGTGGATTTGCCAAGTCTCTTGTGTACAAATTACGTCTGCTTCCTCCATAAATGACAGCGAGTTTTGTTTGAGAAGCAACCGCCTAAGGCCAGCAACGTTCCAAGACATGACTTTCAGACTCACCGGGGACCATTCCTTCTCTGTGGGTTTTAGGTCTGGGTTTTTCATGCGTCGTGGAAAGTGGCCCCAGGCGTTAAAGCAAGATCCATTAGGTCTTGGAGTTTAAAGCAAGCGAGAGCCAGGACCAGTCTTTATTCACGGGTCCCAGTGTTGCGCATGTGCGTGTCCCCTGGATTTAATCCATGGTGATCTTAATTGGGGTTCTGATGGGGTGGCCGGAGTTTATGCCACCTTTGTGCCCCTGGTGTCTGGGCACCAATTCTGGAGCATCGTTGTAGAGCGCATGCAAACGTGGATGCTCCCCAGCTGGTTGTGCCATATTTCCCATCAGGAGGTGCGCAGAGTGTGTTTTTAATATCAAAGGATATTTTTGTGGACACTTGGGTTTTATCTTTATGCCCCAGCTTTCCAATAGTTCGTGCTGGCTTTTTAGAGCCTCTGCCATGGCCGAGCTCATGAAGGTTAACTCCGTGGTTTCGTTTATCTCTTCCGCCTCTGGCGGTAGGAAGGCGATGGTTTCGATGTCTGTGATTTTTATTCCTTCCAGCTCTGGGATGTTTGCGCAGAGGATCAGAAGATTGCTACGATTAAGGATGTCCCACCTCCCCTGCAAGACATATTCTGGGTATAGCCTTATTTCCCGATCCTGGGATTGGGAGTAATTTGAATCACCAACGGAGACCGCAGCCTGAGCGCCTGTTTGTATTGGCTGTGAAAGGCCAAATGAGAGGGCATCTGTCTGCCTTATTGCCCCCGTAGCTTGATGAGCTTCCGCCGTAAGTGGGAAGCTGGGAAACCCATTATTAAGCCAAGTGTTGTCAATGCCCTTTGTATCTAAAACAGCCCGTGACACTTGAGGCACACCGTGCGTCGTCGACGTAGATGAAACAGCAGCCAAAGGATGATTTGATCGAGCATCATATTCAGTAATGCAAGTCGCTTCCACGGCGTTTTGATTTTGTGGGTCATTTACAGGGTTTGTGGTTGATACTGGTGGGGCTGGCCGGAACGCCACCAGAGAGGCAGCCAACCCTTGGTTTGTTATTGGGTTAGGCAAATGGAGAGCTTCCTACTTTGGGACCAAGCTTTCTGTTGTTGAGGAGTAAGCTTCTAGGTCAGTCGTTTCCGGTAACTCTGTGTGGCCTTGTGTCTGGTGACCAGGCTGCAGCCATTCCCGTATGGATTTGTTTTTAATCGCCTTGTTCATTTTTTTTATTTTTTCTTATTTTTCCTCGATAAATTCTTTTGGGGGTCTGAACTGGGCGATGTAGGAGTCTGCTGCCATTCTAAGTTTTGGTTTGTAATTGGTGCGGCATCTCTAATATTTGCATTGTTCGTTGGTATGGGCCCATCCCTAGCAGATTGATGTTCATTATGTGTTACTGTGCCGTCTAGTAACGAGATTTTTAAGCATTCTTTTATGGAGGGATCAGACACTGAAGCCTTTGTGTTTGAATCCTTGTTCTTACCGGCTTCTGTTTTAAGGTCCTCAATTAGAGTAGTCATGATGTATGGGAGTTTTTCTAGATTTTTTAAAATTTGACCGCAACTACAAGGCTCAGGCAAGAGGTTTGGGCTCTCCTGTGATCTACGAATCAGGGAGTTCAAGTGATCCAGTTTGGCATCAACCCCTGAAATTAAATTTGCCACTGTTTGTAATATGTTTATCTGGGCATCAAGCTTTTCGGCATGCATGATTGCTGCTCCATTCATAGAAATAAGGGTCTCATTGATCAGTGTTAGATAATCTACTAATACAGGGAGGCTGTCCTCCCTTCCGCGTGTCGTGGGTGAGAGCTGAGACGTTTTGTCTTGATTCGGTGGGCTCCAGCTCAACATGATCGGGGACTGCGACTGCCCAGCCGGTAGTTCAGTGATTACTCCTCCTTCGTCGTGTACTTTGCAGCTCCCAGACGCGTCAAGTGAGTACTCTCTGTTTGCTGATGCACTGCAGCGGGGACCGTTGCCAACGTCGGCCGTCAGGGCCTCATATGATGATGTATTTAGTTGAGGTTTTTTTATTGCTTGTGGGGGCGGGGTTGCTGATCTGTCATGGTCTGGCCTCAATGCTGCCCTATCAGCTGACACTAGCTTGAGCGGATCTGCCCCCTAAGAGTGATTATTATTGGAGATAAGGGAGGCCCTGGTGCCTGCCCCGCGGTGGATCTCGGGCTCTGTACGGGAGATTTGGTGGATAATGAGCAGCTCAGAGGCCTGAAAGGTGCTGCAGAACATGTATCCAAAGGTAGCAAGAAAGATCTTATATCTCTGTTCCCTGGGGGCCCAGTGGCTGCTGTGGTAGCACCGGGGCGAGGTTCAAATTGGCTGTGGTGTGACACTTCCCCTCTTCCCCTATTTGTGATGATACCATGTTCAATGACCCTGACAGTGCTGGGGGGACCACAAATAAGCCTGGGAGTGTGGGTGTAGCTCCGGTGGCTCCAGATGAGTCCGCAGGGGCCCCCTCCAAAAGCACTGACCCGGGGTGGGGCTCCCCCACTCCCGGGGGGTAAAAGAGTTTTGCCTTCCGTCTTCGGGCAGATCTATGAGGGCAAGGCTTTGCCTGTATCTGGTCCTGTAATAAGGAAGAGTTTCTGGTCCTCATTATTGCTCCTGTAAATTCTTGCTTTTTTTTTTATCCTGCTGCGTTTGCGTTAGAAACGTTTGGGATAGTAGGGCGGTAAGGAGGAAGGCAACGATCCCGCGCTCCTCTAAGCGAGATCCCAAAGATGGGCCAACTCTCTGCTTTCCCTCAGGTCATAGTCCTCACACGCTCTAATTCCCCTATAGTTCGAGTCTGTTGTCAGTAAGTATGAGGCCCGGGTGGACAAACTGAGCAGTGTCGGTGGCGGCGTTGTTATCACAGTGCTCGAAGCTCAACACAGCGCTTACGCCTGCCAACCGCACTTTAGCTCTAGTGTTTAACGACAAGGATGATTACATGAAGGGCCAAACACCGAAGGACCCCCCCCCCTGCTAGCAGGCGTTGTTATCACAGCGCTCAATGCAGCGCTCACACCTGCCAGCCGCCGTGGTCATCGCACCTTAATCCTTAGACATGTCCCTGTGCTTTTTCTTCTTTTTTTTTTGTTTTGTTTTCAAGGAGGGTTTTACTGGGTTTGCAGGGAGTCACTGAGTAATTTGTATGACAGCCGCTAGTCCTGGCTCCGTGCCTAAAACACGCAGATACTCCCCCGGAGCTCTCACCTTCCACTTGCCCACTTGCCCACAAACCGCTGCTCCCTTACTCCCTTACACTCCCTCCAGCCCCCACTGCTCCCCCAGCTCACCGTGTAGCTGTCTCAGTGCAGCCGTGTCGATGAAAAGTCGAGGCCGGGTCTGGCTGCAAGACCGGCAACAGTTCGGCCGCAGTTCGGGTCAGCAACGGGTAGAGCAGTGGGTAGAGCAGCGGGAGAGCAGGCGGGCGTGGCGGAGGTGGCACACGCACACTCACTCCTGTATTCAGTGCGGTTCAGTCCGACCGATGCTGCGCGGTTCTTAGGCCTTTCACGGACCTGCGGGTGCGATTACGGAGCGGGCCGCAGCCTCCTTGCAACTGTGAAGATGGCGTTCTGGCGTCCTCGAATAACTCGCGAGCTCCCTCTGGCGGAACTCTCACTCGTAACCTGTAGTCTTACTTTACTTTAAATACTGCAACGTTTCTCTTCTTACTTTCACTCTCAGGCCATTGACATTCCAGGATAGTATTTTTATCTGAGCGATCTGGTCCTCAGCCATTTTCTGCTGGCTATAAAAATTAACCCTAATACTAATGTAACATTGTCTACCGTGATTCCAGAGGGATGTTTAGTTATTGAGGACATTTGTATTTGTTTATATCCCTGATGGTCCCCACCTAGTGACCCTACGCCTAGTTCTACCTAAAACCCGCCCCCCCGACACTCCCCCATGAGAACCCTCTTTTTTTTCACATAGCCTAAGGCCTATTGGACTATTCCAATCGAGACCTCCTTTTGCCCCTCCTCTTGTCTTTCTTTTCTTAATATCAAGGCCTTGGGCATGACTATAAAGAAAGTCCAGAGTGAAGGGGTGATCTTAAGCCTTTTCTCCTGATTCTCGATCTGTTTGTTTCCCCCCTCTCACACAAGTTAATTTCTTCCTACGCGTTAATTTTTTAGCAGGCAGCTGGACAGGTAGCGAGGGATTAACCTCTCGAACAGACTTCATTGTGCTAACCATTAATGCATTTTGATCTAAAGTGAAAAAGACCTAAGGGGGTACCTCTTTAGCAACACTAAAAGTGTATCTCAGTTGTTTAATACTACAATCCTGATTTGTTTGATCCTGGAGCACCTACACTTTGTCCACCTCCTCCAATCACTCCAGACATACTTTGTGCATCTTACGCCTTACTGCAGGCTGCAGGGCTGGTCTACCATGTGGTGTCAATGTGCTATATTTCCTTCTGTCGTCCATAAATTGCATTGAGTGTGGCACAATCGGGTGTGCAGCGAACCTGCTACTCTCTCTCCGACTGCTTCTTGGTTGCACAAGCGGCCCCTTCCTTGCTTCCTCTGGAAGGAAATCCTCACCGTGGCTCTGCAGCCCCAATGAAGATCATGTGTGGCTTTAGCCCAGCGTGGCTCCCTTTTCTAAATCTCAGCGTGCCCAGTGGTCTTCCATCCAACTTTCAGAAGAAAAAATAACCCCTGACCCCATCTTTTTTTTCCTACTTCACCCTCTTTTCTTCACTCTAGGATCTTGCTGGTAAGTTTTTTACTTTAACCCCTTCCACGCTCATGACGAGCTGGGCTCGTCATGAGGTAGCCTCCTCGCACGCTCATGACGAGCCCAGCTCGTCACGTAACATGCGATTTAAAAAACTCAGCGTACGGGCGGAATTCCGCCCGCACGCATGCGGTTAAACAACCTTAGGGTATGTTTCACTCAACTCAACTAGAATTTGGAGCCGCTAGCTGGCCTCCAAATTCTCTGACTCAACCCTTCCTAATAGTGGTCTAGTCTGCGTGACTCTTGAATCAGGTCTGAATCTAGCCTGTGCTATATTGCGGTTGGACTGAACTTTTGTATTTGCTAGTCAAGCACAACCAGGTATTCTCAATTGGGTCATAGAAGTGACGCATATAGATTTCACTGCGTCACTTCTATGACCCTTTCTTGTGTCAAAACGTCTCCCCCTGCATACATTATACCTGGTGCAGGTATAATGTGGTGCATGGGTTTGCAAAGTGACACATCTACCTAGATGCGTCACTTTGTAAATATGGTGCAACAAGGCCCATTTTTTACGCTGCTGGTGCGTCACAAAAAGTGACTCACCGGACGCTTAAAAGTGACGCACAGCCTCATAAATAAGGCCCTGTATCTCCTCGTGACTAAATGTGTAACGTAACCAGGTGGAGTTCGCCCTATATAAGTCTGCAACAAAAAAAAAGTGGCGGAGAGACCAAAGACGATTCCCGATTTTTACTGAACAACAAATGCAGGTTACTTAGGAGCCCAGAGGAGCAAGGGTTCAAAAATGGCTGCCAAAATGCCAAGATGATGCACAGTGAGGAATATTCGTCCTTACACCTACATCTATGCTAGCGGGCCTCTTTATGCAGTTCAGTCACCTAAGAATCTTCCTAGATCCCCTCAATGCATACATTACTATGGCAAACACACACAAGATGATGGACGGAATGTTGCACAATGGCAAAACATTTACCCCCAGTCACAGATCTGGGTTTAATCCATCATTATTTTGTTCACCAAGCCACCCCAGTTCAGAAATGGCCATATGCAAATCAATCCTGACCCTGTGCCTCATGGGAACAGTCCAGACTGAACTGCCAAGCCATGCCTTCCCTGGACCGGAATCAAGCATCCTAGGACCGGTTTCTGCTATCAGCCGTCTTCAGCCAGGACGGGGTAGGGCACAAATAAACAAAAATTTATATATACACTTCATATATGCTAAACAAAGACAGAACATTCTTAATCACATTTGAATCACATTCATATCTATATTACAATACATAATACATTATATACAACATCTATAATACATACATAAAGCAGATAATCTATACAAAAAGATATACCCCTAGTAAAAATAGAACTATCACTGTGTACACTCCTAACTCCAAGTGGTACACTCAGAGGAAATCCTAATTGCGCCAGAGGTGAAAAACCTCTAAATGAATATTTTATAGGTGCATTATTATTTTCAAACCAACTCAACACTTGAGGGACTCCTCATCAAAGTGTTGACGCAGTCGCGGTCGGGTTTCAGCCAGTCATTTCTATAGGCTTCATAAGGACAAGGGTATACTGTCACTAAAACAATAATAATAGCAACCATTGGAAACAACAGTCAATTCTACCAATATTGCACTATCCCATATGTGACAATGCAGTGCCAGAAACGTCAAGTGATTCTAACAGAAAAAAGCAAAACAAAAGCCAAAAAAGGGGGGAAAATAAAAATAAAAATAAAAACTGTGTGTGTACCGTGGAGTCAATACAGTACAAGTGCCTAGAAATGGATCAAAACACACCCCAAAGTCCTGTGTGTGTCAAACCATTACCACAACCAAGGTGGACATCACCAAAAGGAGGCACACAAGTACCTTAGATAAGACGGAAGGAAAAACACTCTCCAGTCCCTGAATAACAGGTAAGGTCCCCACAGTCACCTAGTTCGATGGCTCACTATGAATCTGGAACAACAAACAATTACACAAGTCTAGTCAGCCATCAAATATCATACAATTCTCCAGCAGGCCAGTGTCAAACAGTAATATCCAGATTAAAAGGTACACAAAATACCTGAAGATATGCAGTCTGTTGGTGCACACTGAATCACCCAAAAATCACTCCTAGAATTTCAAAAGGTCACGGCTCTCCTTCTCCTGGCGAAAGACCACAGAGAGCCAAGGAATAAATATACATTTGTACTGTAGTCACACACTGACTACACATACGCACAACGTATTCCTCCATCAATTATAAAGCAACCCGTGTGTGTTTTCACTGTGTTACTGTGAGTGTTGGTACAAATACTTTACACATTGCTTTTGGATAAGCCTGACTGCTTGTGCCAAGCTACCAAGGGGGTGAGCAAAGGTTATCTAGAGAGGGTTTTCGCCTTACCCTGACTAGAAGCAAGGGTCCCTATTTGGACAGTGGTACCTATCTCTGCCAACTAGAGATCCCCAGTTCCAACACTGACGCACTGAAGTCATGTGCGTAGATCAAACACCATGGAAAACGGACTCCAGAGACCACGTCCTGGAAGCTGCTCTGACCCCACGCGAGTAGACCAAAACAAAGAGAACGGGCTCCAACAACCATGTCCCAAAAGCCACACTAACATGTCACCCAAGCAATATTAAGGGGGTTACTGTCCTCGGTGCGATGCATTGCAACAGACCCACCCCCCACCGGTAAGAAAACGAAAAATTATTGAAAACTAAATAATACTAATGAGTAATCGTGCCACAACAGATGCGCACACGAAGGGGAAGGGATGGGGAAGTAACTTCTTATATAAGGGGAGAAAACATCGGGTGGAAGCCACGAGCCGCTGTATAATTCACGCAGTATCAAAGCACATAAAACATACCCACCTCACCAGACCACTCGGCAGTGGGTGCTGGAGACCAATAAAGGTCAAGAAAAAATCCAACTCAAGGCAGCCATGTTTTTTTATTTTTCATAAAAAGGGGAGGTTAGAGGTCAGCGGCCGAGAACTCAAGGCTTCCATTAGAAGTCCATCGACACATGGAACAAACATCAAAGTACGAACATACGGCAGTAAAACGCACATCACGTACAACAGGGGTCTCGCATGGGTCAAAAACCAGAACCAAAGAAAGTAAAACAAAAAGGACACTAATAAAAAAGTCTACCTCGACATGTACACGCCACTTATCAGCCTCACAATCACAAAGCCTCAGGTACTCCAAACTTCCCGGCTAAAGTAAATTAAAATATGTCCCCAAGGGGGGAGAAAACCATCTCAGAGATTATAGGCAGTAGGAAATCTCTAACTTCACTGAACTGACACAGTTGTGGGCCTATCCACATATATAGAGCCTAACAAAAATATATATAATAAATAACACTCTTATTGGAACTGCATGTTCGCATCTGGGCTTACACTCTTATTCACACACAGAGTTAAGACAAGTACCGTTCATGCTCAAATGTCTGTACCTCCAAGAAAAGGGTCTCTAAATCCAGTTCTCTATAATCAGCTACTCAATACAATCAGGTGAAGGGTATCTAAATTAGTGCCCATAGTTTGTCTCTATCATTCAACCCCTCAGTAGCAGTATGGTATCTTTCAATTAGCCTAGCTTCTACAAGGTTCAGCTTCATCTCCAATTCTCCTTGTTACCTGCTTTAATTACTACTAGCACTGTCCAGGTTAAATCATCTTCGCTATGTCCAGAGTCAGTGAAGTGTTGTACCAACGGCGCTCCCTGGGTCCTACATCTTATGCGAGACTTGTGTTGGCAAATGCACATTTTCACTGCTTGGGTGGTCTGGCCTATGTAGGTGAGACCACTTGGGCACATCACCTCATACACCACATTTTTGGTGTTGCAATTCGGGAAATATTGCATGATGTGCGTCTTATCATTAATTACAATCGATTTAGAGTATGTGGTGCAAGCGGCACAGTTACTGCAACAATAGTGTCCAACCAAAGCTGGCAGACCTCACATGCTTCTGGTATCTTTCTTAGCCAATGGTTCTCTACTTGCTCGGACAAGATGTTGTTTTAAGTTTTTACCTTTCTTGAAGGCAAAAAGTGGCGGGAGCCACGTCTGGGCATACCCTTCCCACATAGGGTGAACAGCAAAACACACAAGATGATGGACGGAATTTGGCACAATGGCAAAACATTAACCCCCAGTAACAGATCTGGTATTAATCCATCGTTATTTTGTTCACCAAGCCACCCCATTTCAGACATGGCCATATGCAAATCAGTCTTGACCCTGTGGCCTCATGGGAACAGTCCAGACCGAACTGCCATGTCTGAACTGGGGTGGTGTGGTGAGCAAAAAAACGATGGATTTAGGCCCAGATCTCTGTACTGGGTGAATGTATGACATTGTTCTGCATTCTGTCCATCAACTGTTGTTTTTACTTTACTATGGGGCATATTAACAAGGGCTTTGTCACTGCTTTTTTTTGCTTTAAAAGCCAAAAAAGCAGAGATAAAACTAGCGCCCTATCAGCAACAGGGTGCTAACACGCAGATTTGCATGTTAGCACCCTTTTACTCTACGCTTCCCCTTGCATCTCTAGTGAGATGCAAAGGGGGCGTTCCAGAGTAAAATAATAGGTGAAATGTTGCTAAGCAACATTTCTCCTATTATCAAGGATATCGCTAACACTGTTAGCGATAAAAAAGAGCCGCGCTAACCGCTGTTAACGCTGCTTTTTTAACGTCTGGTAATTTTCTGACTTAGCCATGATATACTTTGTAGGTGGATATCATGGCTAAGTATGTCTATCCCTATCAGCAAGCTATCGCCAAACCTAGTGGGATTATCGCTGTATTTCCAGTGATAATCTCACAATTACAGCTTGCTTTGGAGATAAGCGTTGCTGATAGCATGCTATCACCGCAATAAAATTCAGAGTTGGCAGGCGATAATTATCCTAGCACTAAGTGCGCTTAGTGATAATTATCGCCTGGCCTTGTTAATATGCTCCTATGTGCGCGACGATAATCGGCATATAAATAACGACTAGGATTGAGCCACTACATTTTACATCTTGCTTTGTTTGATTCCTTGCCTGTTCTAATTCTTATCACAAGTGCATATGTAACTGCAATCAGTATTTTTTGCTTGACCCTCTGATGCCCGTGAGGGTCTGGTCCAACCTATTTAAAACCTTCACTAAATAAATTAATTCACGTAATTGTTATAAAGGGCTTTTTGAAAATCACAGTTTGGTGGATCTCTTGTAATCAATGGCCACACATAAATCCCATGCAGTTCTTGTAACGAAAAGTAAGAATCGTTTACGACTGTTGACAATTAAAAGAAAAACTGGGATGCCAAGAACTAGCTGATCACATAATGCAATTACATACGTTTCGACCCAGCAAGAACTCTGCCGTTTGCCCCTCACTTCCTGCAGAATGACACAATTTCTTGACAGATAGCCTGCTTGGATTAATTGACAACTGGCATTTAATTCTGCAAATGTTAGGGCAATGGCCTTAAGATAAATTATTATAGGATGAAAATAATGGTCTTGTTTAAAGGTCATATTAGGTGATCAAGTACTTAACAACAAGAGAAACATTGAATGACTAATCCATCAGAGCCCTTTTTCATGCTGTTGAGCTAGTATGAAATGTGTTAGCGCAACTCACGCGGTAGCACATTCTTCGTACTAGAGTAGTGAGATTACATTTGCTCTTGTAGGGTCAGTTCATTAACATCTGTTATATCCGTGTATGACTCTAAGGTTATCGGAGAAGTGAAAAGCTGCTCTTCCTCTGAAAGGGGTCAATCAAATCTGCATATGTTTGACACTTTGGGATCAGCTTCAGTTCTGACAGCCCCTAAGGATGCAAGTGGCAAAGTTCGAGCAATCCCTACTTCCATATAGAGTCACATTTTCTATTATTATATATCAACAAAGATTTTAATTATAAACCAGGTTCACTCAAGTACCAACCCCTCCGTGACAACAGCCTTGCATCTTAGCAGAAAATAAACAGAAAAGCTGCTAACAATATAGATGTAAGAATTCTCTTCCTGATTTATCTGTGTTATGATGCGCTGATGGAATTAGACATAGCAAGATCTACGGGGAAATAGAAATGCTTCTAAAATCAAATTTGAAGAAATACAGTCAAAATTATAACTATCCCAAAGTGATAGTATGTATATTTCCGAATCTCTCCTGTTCAATTGGATATCCTTCCCTGACTCGGAAATATCTAGGTAAAACAGGACAAAATTGCAAAGTATGCTCTCAAAATTGGATTTAAATCAATTACATCATATAAGAACCCAGACGCACGGTAAGGGAATTCCATTCAATGAACGCATTTCTAATATTTAAGCAAATGCAATATAATTTCCGAGTGCCGTGGCTTTTTTTATTCTTCGCTTAGCAAATTATAACATTTCCCAATTTTGAAGAAACTTGAAATTAGACAAGTTATGGCCGCAATGCAGATTGTACTACAGCACACAGAGGTGTTCGTTACTTACTTAATGGCTAAATCTGCTATAATGTTCTGAAAAGTTAGTGAAAATAATGTAATTGAATAGCAAAAGACGACTATACCTACACGGAAGGATACAGGTTGTAGATACTTGATGAATGGTTTTAATTTTTGGTAATTGTTTTCTGCACATTACCTTTTTTCTGATTATGGTTTGTGATGGCCTGGTACTTTAATTGATTGCGTTAACTCTTGCTTTGCAAATGCATTCCTATTCTGCTATTTGATGTACTTTGCATTAAATTGATTTTGAGACTGTGCTGATCTACAGTGCATATTTTAAATGAAACACAAAAGAATGCTCAACAGTAAATTGTTCACACTTCCCGGCATTTAAAACCGAAAAAACAATGATTGTGCATAGCATCAATGTGACCCTCAGACCTATACGCTCCTAATAAAATCAGTTTTGCTTCCTTTAAGCTTCACCTAAATTCAGTATATCCATTTCTCTAAGTCGCCTCAGTGTTGCATAAGTGCCTATCTGAGGAAGTTATTGGACGTCCTTCAGTTAAAGAATGGAGACAAGGTGGCTTTTTCATATGGGCACAATCCAAATGTCACCACTTATATCGGGGCTGTACCATGGTATGTAATGTGGAGAGTTCAGGGGCCATATTATCTAATGTCCCCCTGGGGTGCTATGAGCGTGTTTGCCCACAGGGAACTTCAGTATTCCAGAAGAGGCAAGAGATGCGAGTGAGGGATCCTTCTGTAATACAGAGTGCTGCAGCACACATATATTATTGGTGTGAGGACATGGTCACATGCTAAATAGGGAAACACTTTACTAAAGCACATATTATGGAAATGGGCATAGAGGCAAAGAGTCTGTCAGGAGACACATTGGCCGTGCACCACATAGAGGTGATGCACAGTTAGTGGGCATAACCTGAGTATGACCCTAACAGGGGGAAAAGGCGATCTCAAGGACACTACATGATATACCTCTAGACAAATGCCGTCTTTCACTGCACCCACCCACAAGGAGACTTCTGTCCCTCTTTAAAAGCAGGCTCGATGTCTCTTCAAGTGTGAAAGATGGATCAGCCATTTCAAACAGCCACTCTGCATTTCACTATTTTGCTGCCCCAGGGTAGGCGTGAATTTGCGGGTGTCAACATATTGGGCATTATTCTCAAATTGCACTCTGTAGTACAAGAAAACATACTACTAAGTGCAATTCACAAACGACGTGCAGAATTTTATGACTCTGCACTGCCTATACTGATATAGACCCAACTGCAGAGTCTCCTGGTGTGGAGACCTCACACACATAAGTATAGGGAGTGTGGAGTCGTAAAACCCTGTGCAAAGTTTGTGAGTAATAACTTTAGATAAATTACTACAAAGTGTATGTTTACCTTTAAGAATGAGGGGTTGTTATTCTGTAGAGGTGAACAGCCGTGCTGATCAGGGCAGAACACCCTATATATAATGCAACCCCACCTGCTCTTTTGTGGGACAGTGTGGGGCTCAGTGACTTTGTATTTCTTTGAGAGGCCAACAATAATAATGTTGGGTAGTGTGGGACCCAGACATGTGTGGTGTGTAGAGTCCAGCAAATAAGAGTGTCAAAGTGTGGTGTCTGGTGATACATTTTGCTGGAGAGAGTCTCGGGGCTGGAGTAAAATAAAAGTTGCACAGCCTCAGCGGTTCCACAGTGCCCCTTTAAGTTATTAACAAGGTGCCCAGCTCCCCTCCCCGCTCCCGCCTCCCAGCTGTCCAGCCCTCCCCTACCCCTACTTAATGGCGGCCACTGCGGGGACAGGCGAGCAAGACCACTGACTCATTGTCAGTGAAATTGCTCTCCCACCCTCGCAGCTCCACCATTAAGTGAGGTGCCCCTGCCCCTGCACCCTTGAGTGTTGGTGATCGAGGCCCTCCTCCACCCGCAGGTTTCCCTGCGCCTCATCCCTGGTGGTCCAGTGGACCTCTGTCTCCTTTCTTTCTTTCTGCTCCCTCACTCCTTTTTCTCCCCTTTCTATCTTTCACCTTTCTGCACCTCTGCTCTTTTGCGCCTTATTTCTGCCCATTTCCCTTTCTCTCCCTCTGCTCCTTCACTCGTTTTTTTTCCCTTTCTATCTTTCACCTTTCTGCACCTCTGCTCTTTTGTGCCTTATTTTTGCCCATTTTCCCTTTCTCTCCCTCTGCTCCTTTACCCGTTTTCACTCGTTTTTTTACCCTTTCTATCTTTCTCCTTTCTGCTCTTTTCTGCATCTCTGCTCTTTTGTGCCTTATTTCTGCTTATTCTCCCTTTTTTCTTTATCCCTTCTTTCCTCCCTTTACCTTTCCCCGCCGCTGCTGCCCCCGCGGCCCCTCCCCCCCCAGCACGACCGGCCCAATCCAGCTCCCCTCCCCGCTCCCGCCTCCCAGCTGTCCAGCCCTCCCCGACCCCTACTTAATGGCGGCCACTGCGGGGACAGGCGAGCAAGACCACTGACTCATTGTCAGTGAAATTGCTCTCCCACCCTCGCAGCTCCACCATTAAGTGAGGTGCCCCTGCCCCTGCACCCTTGAGTGTTGGTGATCGAGGCCCTCCTCCGTCCGCAGGTTTCCCTGCGCCTCATCCCTGGTGGTCCAGTGGACCTCTGTCTCCTTTCTTTCTTTCTGCTCCCTCACTCCTTTTTCTCCCCTTTCTATCTTTCACCTTTCTGCACCTCTGCTCTTTTGCGCCTTATTTCTGCCCATTTCCCTTTCTCTCCCTCTGCTCCTTCACTCGTTTTTTTTCCCTTTCTATCTTTCACCTTTCTGCACCTCTGCTCTTTTGTGCCTTATTTTTGCCCATTTTCCCTTTCTCTCCCTCTGCTCCATCACCCGTTTTCACTCGTTTTTTTACCCTTTCTATCTTTCTCCTTTCTGCTCTTTTCTGCATCTCTGCTCTTTTGGGCCTTATTTCTGCTTATTCTCCCTTTTTTCTTTATCCCTTCTTTCCTCCCTTTACCTTTCCCCGCCGCTGCTGCCCCCGCGGCCCCTCCCCCCCAGCACGACCGGCCCAATCCAGCTCCCCTCCCCGCTCCCGCCTCCCAACTGTCCAGCCCTCCCTGACCCCTACTTAATGGCGGCCACGCGGCCGCGGGCTGCGGGCGCGCCGCTGGTGCACCGAAGGTGCGTCAAAGGCAAGCACGTCTGCGCTCGTCTGCGACCCGTCCGCGACCAGCACCAGGAACCCTGGACCTCCGCCCCGCCAACGCTACGACCCAGCAGCACTCCACGCACTCAACCCAGGCTGCAACAACAACTGCAAGCTAGCATCACCAGCCGACACCCATGGACCCTTCAGCTGTCACCGCTGCCGGCACACCTGCAGCACCGCCAAGAACACGGATCCAGCACAACCCGCCCACAAGAACACAACCGAACCGAAGACCCTGCAATGCATCCTCCTCAACGTCCGATCCCTCCACAAACACGCCACAGAAATCTGGGACCTCCTCGACAGCACAACCCCAGACGTAGCATTCTTCACCGAAACCTGGACCAACACCACCTCGGGACCGGACATCGCCATCGACATCCCCCAAGGATACAAGATCTCCAGGAAGGACCGCCCCATCCACCCAGGAGGAGGAATCGCCATCATCCACAAATCCAGCCTCCGCCTGAGCACACTCTCTGACGAGTCCGCAGAACTGATGGAACACCTTCACTTCAAGATACTGGCCAGCCCCACCGCCGCCCTCCGAGGAACCCTCATCTACCGACCTCCTGGACCCCGCGGACCCTTCGCCAACTCCATTACGGACATTATCTCCCTTCAGGCCATCGCATCCACCAACTACACCCTGCTGGGAGACCTCAACTTCCACCTCGACAATCAACTGGACCCCAACACCACATCCCTCCTGGACAACCTCCACAACATTGGACGCCGCCAGATCGTGACCGAGCCCACGCACTCAGCAGGACACACCCTCGACCCCCTCTTCACTACAGGAAACTCCATCACCTTCAGCCACACCACCGAACTCCCATGGACCGACCATCGTTGCGTCCACTTCACCTTCAGAACACCCACCATCCACAGACACCAGCACCTGCTTCCACAAAGAAACTGGACCAAAATCACCGATGACCAGCTCACCTCCTCACTCAACAACTCCACCCCAACCATCGCGGAAAACGACGACCCCAACACCGCAGCCCGAACCCTGCATAGATGGATCTCGGACAGCACCAACACCATAGCCCCCCTCAAGAAAAACAACAATACCCGTGCCAAGAAAGCCAGATGGTTTACCACCGAACTTCGAGAGTCCAGGCGCACATGCCGCCGCCTCGAAAAGGCCTGGAGAAACACCAAATCCACAGAAGCCCACAACAACTTCAGAGCCGCCACCAACGCCCACCATCAACTCATCAGAGAAACGAGGAAAAAAGCGATTGAAGACAGAATCTCCACCCACGCACACAACAGCAAAGAACTCTTCAGCATCATCAAGGAGTTCGCCCAACCCACCAGCGAGTCTACCGACATCCCTCCCTCACAAGACCTCTGCGACAAACTCAGCGTCTTTTTCCACCACAAAATCAAGAGCATCTACGACAACTTCGACGAAGACAACCAACACACTGAACCCTCACCAACCACCCCCGACACCCGGAAACCAGCGATTGATGACTGGACAGCACTCACCACCGAAGACACACTGAAGACAATGAAGTCAATCCACTCAGGGGCCCCCACGGACCCCTGCCCCCACCACATCTTCAACAGAGCCGCCAACACCATCGCACCCATGCTCCGCCAAACCATCAACCGCTCCCTGGCGACCGCCTCATTCCCCGACGACTGGAAACACGCCGAGGTCAACCCCCTCCTAAAGAAACCCTCAGCGGACCCCACCGACCTCAAAAACTACAGACCCATCTCCCTGCTCCCGTTCCCAGCGAAAGTCATCGAGAAAGCCATCAACAGCCAACTCGCCACATTCATTGAAGAACACAACATCCTCGACTCCTCCCAATCCGGCTTCAGAAAAAAACACAGTACGGAAACCGCCCTCCTCGCCGCAACAGACGACATCCGCACCTTACTGGACAAAGGAGAAACAGTAGCCCTCATCCTCCTCGACCTATCAGCGGCGTTCGACACAGTCTCCCACCGCACCCTAATACGCAGACTCTACGATGCAGGAATCCAGGACAAGGCCCTCGACTGGATCTGCTCCTTCCTCTCCAGCAGGACGCAGCGGGTCAGACTCCCCCCTTTCCTCTCGGACCCCACACCTATCACCTGCGGAGTCCCCCAGGGCTCCTCCCTCAGCCCGACGCTCTTCAATGTCTACATGGCTCCACTTGCCCCCATCGTCAGAACCTACGGACTCAACATCGTGTCATATGCAGACGACACCCAGCTCATCCTCTCCCTATCCAACGAGCCCAACACCGCCAGACGCAACTTTCGAGAAGGCATGGAAGCCGTCGCCAAATGGATGAAAAACAGCTGCCTACAACTAAACACCAACAAAACAGAAGTACTCATCATGGGCCCAAACCCCGACGCCTGGAGTGACACCTGGTGGGCCACCGCCCTCGGAAACCCGCCAACCCCCACAGACCACGCACGCAACCTGGGAATCATCCTGGACTCCGAGCTCAAAATGGACCGCCAGATCAACTCTGTCTCATCTTCCTGCTTCCACACCCTCCGCCTCCTTCGTAAGACCTTCAAATGGATCCCCCTCGAACACCGAAAGACAGTCACTCACGCCCTGGTCACCAGCAGACTCGACTACGGCAACGCACTCTACGCCGGAATAAACAAAAACCTCATCCGCAAGCTACAGAACATCCAGAACGCCGCCGCAAGACTGGTCCTCAACCTGCCAAAACACTGCCACATCTCCCAGCACCTGCGCACACTCCACTGGCTCCCCGTCGAGGCGAGAATCACCTTTAAGATGCTCACCCACGCACACAAGGCCCTCCACGGCACCGGACCAGCATACCTGAACAGCCGACTCAAATTCCACGCACCCCAAAGGACCCTACGATCAGCCCAGCTTTCCTACGCTGTGGTCCCCCGCACCAGAAAGACCAGATCGGGAGGCCGCTCCTTCTCCTTCCTCGCGGCCAAAGCATGGAACGCCCTTCCGCTCCACCTCAGACAGACAACATCGCTCCCCATCTTCGCAAGAAACCTCAAAACCTGGCTCTTCGACAGACCCCCTCCTTGATGGAATGGAACCTGCACCCCCCAACCCCCCCCCACCCCTAGCGCCTTGAGACCCTTACGGGTGAGTAGTCGCGCTTTAACAAACTCCTGATTGATTGATTGATTGCCCATGCCACAGACTGGGACAGTGTGACCTATTGCAATCAATGTGCTGTCCCCAGTGGCTATACCATGATATAAAGAGATATAGTGAAAAGGCTTAGTGATGATGTCTGCAGTGAAGAATCTAGCATGTAAAGAGGGGTAAATTCTAGGGTCCAGTGACAGTGAGTACCAGCAAGAGTTTGGATGCTCTATTGTGTGAATATGTGAGGTCTAGTGATGTTGTCTGGTATTGATAGTTCAGAGCTTTTAGGAGAGGAACTGCAAGAGAATGTGAGGCCTAGTGTTGGTGTGAGCCTTGAAGGCACCCGCAGTTCTACTGTGGGCAAGCATAGGTATCAAATAAGGTGTATGCCACTGATTGCCCTGCTGTTCCTCTAGGGCACAACATTTGGCTCAGAGAGAGTGTGTGCTGTGGACCAATCCACAGTTATAAAGTGGAAATGTTTGAGGCCAAATGATGATGCCTGTATTGGAAAGTTCAACAATAAAAGAAGGCTAAAGTACAGGTTTCAGTAGAAGTGTGTCAGTGGAAGTCCTGTTGTTCTTCTGTGGACAACAAAAGATTCACTAATAACATATTAGTTTATGCCTTGAAGAGGACCACATTACAATATGGGGCTCAATTATAGTGTGTGATGTGGATTGTCCATTGAATAAAATGTAGGGAATTGCTTGGTTGGTGTACATCATCAAGAGTCCACACATCATACATTGAGGGAAGCAAACAGTTCAGTACTATTGTTTTCAATGGAGAGCATTTCAATTGTAGAAAGATCCAATATATGGTCATTTATAGAGTGACTAAGCAGAGACCTATCATTACAACATGGGAGTGTTTAGGATTCTTTGATAGAGTTTACCACAGAGAGGCAACAATTTACACAGCTGAACAGTGCATAGGCCATTGAGGTTGTATTCATTGGAAGATGACCAGATACACTGAGACAGTGTAGTCAGGCAGCAGAGTTACACAGTATCTTGCCACTAAAGCTCTGCACTCATTGTCAGTGAAACTGCTCTCCCTCCCTAGCAGCTCCACCATTAAGTAAGGCCTTCCCCCTAGCCCCTTCACTCTCAAGTGTTGGTGTTCGAGGCCCTCCTCCACCCGCAGGTTTCACCTGCGCCTCATTCCTGGTGGTCCAGTGGACCACTGTCTTCATTCTCTCAATCCGCCTTTTCTCTCCCTTTTCACTCGTTTTTTCCCCTCACTTCTATCTTCCCCCTTCACTCTCCTTCTCTGTCTTTCTTCCATTTTCTGTTGTTTTCCCCTCATTTCAAGTTCCCCCTTCACTCTCCTTCTGTGTCTTTCCTTCGGTTTTCACTTGTTTTTTACCCTCATCTCCATTTCCCCCTTTCACTCTCCTTCTGTGTCCTCTGTGTCTTTCCTCCACTCTTGCTTGCACTTTTGCTGCCTTATTTGCACTTTTCTCTCTCCTTTAGCCTTTTTCCTTTTGCCTTTTTCAGCCCGTTTTTCCCCGCCTCTGTTGCCCCCGCAGCCCCTCCCCCCAGCATGACCAGTGAGACCAGCCCAATCCAGCTCCCCTCCCCGCTCCAGCCTCCCAGCTGTCCAGCCCTCCCCGACCCCTACTTAATGGCGGCCGCTGCGGGGACAAGCGAGCAAGAAAACTGACTTATTGTCAGTGAAATTGCTCTCCCTCCCTCGCAGCTCCACCATTAGGTGAGGCCTTCCCCTGAGCCCCTGCACTCTTGAGTGTTGGTGTTCGAGGCCCTCCGCCACCCGCAGGTTTCACCTGTTCCTCATCCCTGGTGGTCCAGTGGACCTCTGTCTCCATTCTCT
Organism: Lissotriton helveticus; assembly: GCF_964261635.1. Lineage (NCBI taxonomy): Eukaryota > Metazoa > Chordata > Amphibia > Caudata > Salamandridae > Lissotriton > Lissotriton helveticus. The sequence continues at coordinate 874,494,299 of NC_136072.1, read as the reverse complement.
TGCTCCACTTTTTCTCTCCTTTTTAAATCAATTTTTCCCTCACTTCTATCTCCACCCTTCACTCTCCTTTTTGGTCTTTCCTCCATTTTCTGTTGTTTTCCCCTGCTTTCAAACTCCCCCCTTCACTCTCCTTCTGTGTCTTTCCTTCGTTTTTCACTCATTTTTACCCTCATCTCAATCTCCCCCTTTCACTCTTCTTCTGTGTCCTATCTGCCTTATTTGCACTTTTCTCTCTCTTTTTGCTGTTTTTCTTTTGCCTTTTTCAGCCCGTTTTCCCTGCCGCTGCTGCCCACGCGGCCCCTCTTCCCCAGCAAGACCAGTACGACTGGCCCAATCCAGCTCCCCTCCCTGCTCCCAGCTGTCCAGCCTCCCCCACCCCTACATAATGGAGGCCGCTGCATGAACGCGCAACGGCTACTCCGCCAGCGCACCAAAGGCAAGCCCATCTGCACCCGTCCGCGACCCGTGCAAGGAACCCTGGATCTCTGCACCGCCAACGCTACAACCCAGTGGCACTCCACGCTCCAAACCTAGGCCGCAACAACAACTGCAAGCTAGCATCACCAGCCGACACCCACGGACCCTTCAGCTGTCACCGTTGCCGGCAAACCTGCAGCAACGCCAAGACCACAGACCCAGAGCAACCCAGTCTAAGAACACAGCCGAACCTAAGACCCTGCAATGCATGCTCTTCAACGTCCGATCCTTCCTCAAACATGCCACCCAAATCTGGAACCTCCTCGACAGCACCACCCCGGACGTAGCATTCTTTATTGAAACTTGGACCAGCATCACCTCGTGACCGGACATCACCATCGCCATTTCCCAAGGAACAACATCTCCAGGTAGCACCGCCCCACCCGCCCAGGAGGAGGAATCGCCATCGTCCACAAATCCACCCTCCGCCTGAGCACACTCCCCGATGAGCCCACAGACCTGATGGACCACCTTCACTTCAAGATATTGGCCAGCCCTACCTCCACCCTCCGAGGAACCCTCATCTACCGACCCCCTGGACCGCAAGGACTTTTCACCAACTCCATCACGGACATCCTCTCCCAGCATGCTACCGCACCTACCAACTACACCCTACTCGGAGACCTCAACTTCCACTTCGACAACCAACTGGACCCCAGCACCATATCCCTCCTAGACAACCTCCACAACATTGGACTCCGCCAGATCATGACCAAACCCATGCACTCAGCAGGACACACCCTCAACCCCCTCTTCACAACAGGAAACTCTATCACCTTCAGCCACACCACCGAACTCCCATGGACTGACCATCGATGCATCCACTTCACCTTCAGAACACCCACCATCCACAGACATCAGCACCTGCTCCCACAAAGAAACTGGACCAGATTCACTGACGAACAGCTAACCTCATCACTCAGCAACTCCACCCCAACCATCACGCAAAACGATGACCCCAACACCGCAGCCCGAACCCTACACAGCAGGATCTCCGACAGCACCAACACCATAGCCCCCCTCAAGAAAAACAACAACACCCACACCAAGAAAGCTAGATGGTTCACCACCGAACTTCAAGAGTCCAGACGCACTTACCGCCACTTGGAAAAGGCCTGGAGGAACACTAAATCCACAGAAGCCCACAACAACTTCAGAGCCGCCACCAATGCCCACCACCAACTCATCAGTAAAATGAGGAAAAAAGCGATTGAAGCCAGAATCTCCACACATGCACACAACAGCAAAGAACTCTTCAACATCATCAAGGAGTTCGCCCAACCCTGCGAGCAACATTGAGAAAGCCATCAACAGCCAACTTGCCACATTCATCGAAGAGCACAACATCCTCAACTTATCCAAATCCAGCTTCAGAAAAAAACAAAGTACGGAAACCGCCCTCCTCGCCGCAACAGACAACATCTGTACCTTACTGGACAAAGGAGAAACAGCAGCCCTCATCCTCCTCGACCTCTCAGCGGTGTTCGACACAATCTCCCACCTCACCCTAATACGCAGACTCCGTGACGCAGGGATCCAAAATAAGGCCCACAACTGGATCCGCTCCTTCCTCTCTGGCAGGACGTAGTGGGTCAGAGGCCCCCTTTTCCTCTCAGAGCATACACCTACCTCCTGCGGAGTCCCCAAGGGGTCCTCCCTCAGCCCTACTCTCTTCAACGTCTACATGGCTCCACTCGCCCCATCGTCAGAACCTATTGACTCAACATTGTGTCATACACAGACGACACCCAACTCATCCTCTCCCTATCCAATGAACCCAACACTGCCAGACATAACTTTCGAGAAGGCATGTAAGCCATCGCCAAATGGATGAAGAACAGCAGCCTACAATTAAACACCAACAAGACGGAAGTACTCATCATGGACCCAAACCCCGATGCCTGGAATGACACCTGATGCCCCCCCCGGGAGCCCACCCACCCCCATGGACCAGACACGCAACCTGGAAATCATCCTGGACTCAGAGCTCAAAATGGACGCCGAAATCAACTCTGTCTCGTCCTCCTGCTTCCACACCCTCCGCCTCCTACGTAAGACCTTCAAATGGATCCCTCTCGAACTCAGAAAGACCGTCACTCACGCCCTTGTCACCAGCAGGTTCGACTACAGCAACGCACTCTATGCTGGAATAAACAAAAACCTCACCCGCAAGCTCCAGAACATCCAAAACGCCGCCGCAAGACTGGTCTTCAACCTGCCAAGACAATGCCACATCTCCCAGCTCCTGCGCACACTCCACTGGCTCCCCATCGAAGCTAGCGTCACCTTCAAGATGCTAACCCACGCTAACAAGGCCCTCCAAAACACCGGACAAGCATACCTGAACAGCCTATTCAAATCACACGCACCCCAAAGGACCCTATGATCAACCCAGCTCTGTTACGCTGTGGCCCCCACACCAGAAAGACCAGACCGGGAGGCCACTCCTTCTCCTTCTGTGCGGCCAGAGCCTGGAACAACCTTCCGCTCCACCTCAGACAGATAACATCGCTCCTCATCTTCACAAGAAACATGAAAACATGGCTGGGCAACAGACCCTCTCCTTGATGGACTGGAACCTGCGACCCCCCTCAGCGCCTTGAAACCCTTACGGGTGAGTAGTCGCGCTTAACAAACACCTGATTGATTGATTGATTGCATAATGGAGAGCCATGTTGTTTCTGAGTAGGACATTCTTTTGTTGCAGATATTGAATGTGCATCAAGAAGTTCAACATTCAGTGACAGTCATGTTTTGCTATTCATTGCGGTATGTGTAGAGTGATTAACTGTATTTCTGTTAGACTAAATCTTAAACATATAACAAACGTTCTCTGATGTAAGCTTTACGCAATTGCCAAGTTACAGAATTTAACCCAAGTATTCCTTGCAAGAATTGGATTACTTTTCTGTGTTACATTTCTTGAGTCTTGTGAGATCTTAGTCACAGGTTGAACTTAGGTCGTAATCTCCAGTCTCTTCTCACTTAAGCTCAACACTCCAAGCTTACACCAATGTCCCATAAAACTCAGAAATACATGACATGAACACACCTGCGAATCTGTGAAGGAATCCTGATAGTGATTCTGAAGCCCAGTCATTGCCTCAACATAAATATTCATTCTTCTACTTTTTTCATCTGTCTTCGTTAATCCATGTGTGTAGCACTGTTCTGTTGTATGTGGTCTCCTGGAGTAGGCATGTCTAGCAGGTTTCATGCAACATGGGTGCCCCTAACCTCTCCTGAAAGTGAGAAAATTCATTTAATAATTTAACATGTAGTATATCTCTTAACTGTCAAAAGAACATCATAGAGATGTACAATCAGTAAAACCACTGTACCTCAGTAATAGAACACGATTCACACATGTCTGAGATTAACTAACCAGTTGACAATTCATGCCTATTTCTGTAGCCCACTAAATGAGATTTCTGCAGAGTAAGACTATTCCAAGTCGTCCAATAGCAACAAACATGTTTTTAGGAAGACAGGAGTCCAACATCTGAAGTCATGAAAATGTTTGTGTTTGTCTTTGCCTTACAAGAGAAGGGTTGGTAAGCGCTGTATATTTTTAGGCCACTCTTATAGACAGTAAAGAGACCAAATATACTAATGTTTGACTTGGGTTTTAGGTTCACCCTTTAACCAAAACTCCATCCTTAATTTTCTTGTTTTTCTCAGTTCCCTGATCCTTATTTGACGGTTTTTCCTAATATTTTGGAGTTTTTCCTCCTAGGTGCATTTTTTGTCTCACCATGTTTTGATTTGAAGAGTTGCATTTTTCTGCCCCTGATATAGGACTATTTATTAAATGTCTTTTTCAGCATTGTGTGGAATCACATCACTTTCATTACCTGCTTTTTTAAATTAATTTGTTTATTTTTCTTAATTACTAACCTTCATACTCTTCCCCGCTAGCGATCTTCCCTAACTTCAGTTTAAGTGAGCTCTGAACCAGGTTTGATAGAGTCTACGGCGTAGCAAAAAGACTACACAGACAGCCACTTAGTGCAGCGTAGGCGGCAATGATTCAGGTGTCTCTTCCTTTCATTACTGAAATCAGAGGGTAGCCATTTATTTTAAACCGTTTTTGTGCATTTTTCATCAAAATAGCATTTACAGATACATGCATTTTACAGAGGTCTAGAAGTGGAAATAGCCATGAAAAAGCAGAGTTCCTGATTCACAAAAGTAAACTTCCACTTTACTTTAAATTTATGATTGTTTTGCTATTCACACTGGTATTTTATGAGTAGTATCTTTATGGCTGCCCACACATAAAAAAGATAGGACTGTTATATCTTTTAATGTGCAGAGACTCCGCAGTCACAAAGATCCTACTCGTAAAATAACTTTGTGTATAATAAATGTTAGAAAGGGGGGTCTCTAGTTTATTTATTTATTTATTTGGTGTATTTTATATAGCGCGCAACTACCCCAACGGGGTGTCCGGCGCTCCTGTGTATACTTAAGCTAAGTCTAACTCGGAAGGAACTAGCAGAAGAGAAAGGTTTTTAACGCTCTTCGGAAGGGGAGTTCTTCCTGTATCGTCCGAATGTGGATGGGAAGCTTGTTCCAATGGGAGGAGGCGCAGACTTGGAAGGTTTTACCCCCAGAGCGTACTTTTTTAAATCTTGGGGTGGTAAGAAGATGTTTTGAGCTGGAACGGAGAGGTCTGGCATTGCTGTAGGGACGGAGACAGGAGGAGAGGTATGCAGAGCCCTTTCCTTTTACTGCCCGGTGGGCCAGAGTTAGCGCTTTAAATTCTGCCCTTTTTTGGATTGGCAGCCAGTGTAACTTTCACCGATGTGGTTATATGTGCTCACGGAGGGAAATGCCACAAACCAGACGTACTGCAGCATTCTGGACTGTCTGGAGGCGACGGTAAAGGCCCGAGGACAGTCCTATGTATAGGCCGTTGGCATTGTCCAAGTGGGAAGTGATCAGTGCCTGAACAATCGTTTTCCTGGTGTGGCTAGGGAGGAAATTGATGAACTTTTTCACCATCCTGATTTTGGAAAAACAGGCAGCGGACACCATCTGAACTTGATTATGGAATGAGAGACTGGAATCCCATCTGACCCCTAGGTTTTTTACTGATTCATTTTGTAAAGAGGGCATACTCAGGTCGAGGGGCCACCACAGGTTGGAGTCCAGTGGCGCGGGCTGATGGAAAAAGAGGACCTCGGTTTTACCGGCATTTAGCCGGAGGAAGTTGTTATCCATCCAGCGTGCAATGTTACGTAGGCAGTTTTTTAGAGGATCAAAGGTAGTTTGAGAGGGGTTGTCGTAGGAGAACAATAGCTGAATGTCATCAGCGTATGAGGTAGCCTTGATTCCTGATTGGGCAATAATCTCGGCTATGGGGGAGAAGTAGACATTGACCAAGAGGGCGCTTAGTGAGGAGCCTTGGGGGACTCCCCACTTAAGCGGGCGGCTGTCCGAGGTATAAGGGGGGTAAACACTGCCTGCGTCTGATTGGACAGGAAAGAAGCAAGGCATTCCAAGGCCTTGCCTTGAATGCCTTTTGCCTGGAGACGATCGAGAAGGACGGGATGGGAGATGGTGTCGAATGCTGCCGACAAGTCGAGCAGCACCAACACCGCCCTTGATCCCCCATCCATTTTCCAACGTAGAGAATCGGCCATCTCAATTAGTGCAGACTCAGTGCTATATCCGGGTCTAAACCCGTGTTGTGAGTCGTGAAAAGCACCATGGACTTCAAAAAAGCTAGCCAGTTGCTGTTGCACTAGTTTTTCGAGTATTTTGGCAGGTGCAGGAAGTAGAGATATGGGTCTGTAATTGGCTGGTTCATTAGGGTCTGCATTGGATTTTTTTAGGATGGGAACCAGTCGGGCGTGCTTCCAGGAACCAGGATAGATGCCTATCTGCAGAGAGTCGTTCCATATACCGTTAAGAATGGGGTTGAGCAAGAGTGCCAGGGATTTGTACTGTTTGGCCGGCCAGGGATCGGTAGGAGAGCCAAATCTGCATTTTAATAATTCTTCCATAGAGCGGTCTAGTGTAATCACGTCGAAATTGGTGAAGACAAGGTCAGAATCGGAGCGGGCTGTGCGTATTTCGTTAGTGCCTGGGCTGGTATTACTAGGAAAGGAATCATATATAGTGGCGATTTTTTCCTCGAAATAGTCGGAGAGGCGGTCGCAAAGGGTCTGTGACACCGGGGATTGACGTTTCAGAGCCAATGGGTCAGTGAAGGTTCTGACAGTATAAAAAAATTCTTTTGACGAACCATGTGCCTGATTGATTTTCTCCTCTAGATAAATTCTTTTATGATCGGTGATCCTCTTCCTATAGTCTTTAAGGGCGGATTTGTATTTAAGTTTGCTGTCAGGGGAGTAGGATTGTCTCCAACGTCTCTCCTGCTGTTTACAGGCCGATTTGTATTTACGGAGTTCGTCCGAGTACCAAGGTGCAGTGGGCGTGGCTCGGAAGGATTTAATGGGCCTGATGGGGGAGAGTTGGTCAATAGCAGTGGAAATCCAACAGTTAAAGTTGGACAATCTGGTGTCCAAATCTGTTGCTTCCTTATGGGCAGCCGAGGGAAGGTGAGCAGCTAAGCTGTCTGGAGAGAGCTTGCTCCAATTGCGGCCTACTGTTTTGGCCGGAAGTCTAGGTCGGTCTTGGTGGTGTAAGGAAATGGAAAAGGGGATAAATAAGTGATTAGACCAGATCACAGGGAGATGTTCACTCATAGAGATATCGACTATATTAGTGCAGATAAGGTCCAGAGTGTGTCCGGCCTTATGGGTAGGGTCGGAGATGAGTTGATTTAGACCGCCATCCGATAGGGTAGAGAGAAAGTTAAGAATGGTGGGGTCATTGGCGTTATCTACATGGAGATTAAAATCCCCAATCAAAGTAAAGTTTGCATTGCGGGCGGTTGCCTGCAGGACATAGTCTAGGAGGGCAGGGAGATGGGCAGTCATGGATTTAGGGGGGCGGTAGACTAATAAGCCTGAGCATGTGAGGTTAGCTGCCAGTTTAATACAAAAAGGTAGTGCTTCAATGCAGTCTATTTGGGTATAAGGAAAAGAGGAGATAGACCATTGTGATCTATAAATTATGGCTACTCCTCCACCTGGAAGGTGGTTTTGTCTACTAGCGCACAGGATGTTATATCCTGGCGGTATGGCTAGGCATAGGGCAGGATAAGTTTCATCCCCTAACCAGGTTTCGGTGAGAAAAAGGAGATCCCACTTGTCCTCCAGTGATTGAGCTATGTCTAGGGAGTGTTTTACTAATGATCGGCAGTTGATCAAGCCCGCTTTTATGGTTATATTTTTTAGAGCAGGGGGGTGACGGGTGGGAGTCTGTAGGAGGGGACAGTGTATCCTAGGGTTATTGTCACCATATCGTGCACTACAGGGTTTGAAAGGTGGTGAAGAGGAGTCCAGGAGAGAAATATGTGTAAAGGTACAATTTTTTGAATTGAGATTTAGAAGTGTCTCCCTACTGTAGGAGATGATAGGGGGTTGGCAGAGACGGCTAGAGTTTCTGCCTACCGTGGCCGCGAAATGGCCGTGGACGGGCGCAGACGGGCAGGACTCTGGCACGACGCCGGCACGAGTCCGGCGCGACCGCTGATCGCGTCCGCTGTGCGGAGGCATGCCCGTCCCCTTTTATGCTGGCCACTAGAAAGCGTCTGATGCTTCCCCCACCTAAGATGGCCGCTGCGGTTTTGAGATCTCCCGGGAATGTTGAAATGCCCTCAGCGCCTAAATCGGCTGAGACTGACCCGGTGAGTGTAAAAATACGGGGGTGGGGAGGTGCTGAGACCGCGCTAAGTGATTCAAGCATGGGCGGGAGGACAGCAGAGTGCAATGTGCAATTCCTGGTCACCGAAGGGTAAAAGGGTTAGTGAATCAAGCCGATCGTGTACATAAAAAATAAAAGTCAAGCTTAGTTAATCAAGCGGATCGTAACATATAATTTAAAAAACAAGCTTGGTGGGTCAAGCAGATCGTAGCAGACAATTTAAAAGTCGAGCTTAGTAAATCAAGCTGAGTAGTACAAATACAAATTAAGATACAAGGGGTACAGGCGATGGGGATAATAATTATTTCAGAGCTTAGTGAGTCAAGCGGTGGTAACAGAAAAAAATATTAAAATTCTGTGCAGAGTGACACAGCAACCTCCCTCATGGTGCAACCTCCCGGCAGTTGACAGAGATAGGTACTTCTGTTCAAGTAGGGCCCTTTCTTTCTAGTCAGAGAAAAGGGGATTCCATTCTAAATTAACCCCTGCTCACTCCCTTGGTAGCTTGGCATGAACAGAGGCAGTGTGTAAAGCATTTGTGCACACATACAGTAATACAGTGAACACACTACAAATGGGCACCACACCAGTTTAGAAAAATAAGTAATCTTTATCTGAACCAAACAAGACCCAAAAAAACAAAAATCCACACTACAGTAATAAAAATATGACTTTCAAAAGGTAGAAGCAGATCTGTCCAAAGCAAATTGCAGATGCAACCCTTTTCACACAGAGTATCTTGGATGTGGCACGATCACAAACAAAAACTGTCGCAGGGAAGGTGATGTATCAGTTCCTTATGCCCAGGGAAGGTGATGCGTTGGTTCCATAATTCAGGGGAGGTGATGCGTCGGTGGCTTTCTGCCATGCAGGGGCAGTGATGCATCGGTTCCTTACTGAAGGGGAGGTGATGCGCCAGTTTCTTACTGCGGCCCCAGCATTCTTGCAGGTGTGTCACTCAGATGTGATGGATGGAGATCGGGGATGCATCGGTTCTTGATGCAGCGGTGGCAATGGTGCTGAATTCATTCCTTCAGCTGCGGTCCCATGATGCGATGGTTCTTGCAGCCGCGCAGCAGGGACTTTGTCGGAATCGGTGCCGTGATCTTGGCCTTTGTAGATCGGTGCACTCGAAATGGCATGCAGTGATTTCTCAAGCCGTGGGCAGGCACTGCATCGGTTTCTTCAGCTATGCCTCAGAAACAGGTACAGATGTGTAGCGCTTTACCTTTTCAGCTCCCAACAGCAGGAACAACCTCCAGAGGCCCAGAACAGCAATAGGCACCTCTTGGCAGGTCAGAACCCTCAGCAAGGGGGATGAGGGGAGCTGGGGGTTAAGTCTTTGTATCCCTGAGACTTCAAAACAGGAGGAAAGCTCTACTTTAAGCCCTTGGAGATCGTCCTCAAGCAGGGGACACAGCACACAGCAAAATCCATATCCTTTCTTTGGCAGAAGCCGCCATTGCAGGCCAACCCCAGTCAGCACACAGCAAAGGGGCAGTATATCACCTCAGTTTCTCCAGCTCTTCTCCCTGACAAAAGTTCCTCTTGAACTCCAGAAGTAATCTAAAAGACTGGTGTCTGAGCCCCACTTTTAATAGCTCAAAATCCGTTGTTCACTGGTGGCAGAGAATCTCTTTGCCCAGCCAAAACCAGTTTTGTTCTCACTGGTGCAGCTTCCTGGCAGGAGGTGGAGGCAGCATTGTCAAAGGCAGACCAGGCCCATTCGTGTGTAAACAAAATATATTCCCCCTACACTGAATGCAGCCGAGGTCCATTTAGCTCAGCTCTGACTCACCCTGGAAAGGCAGGACACACCTCACCTCCCCAAGTGGTTGTCTGAACAGAATGCACATTCCCAGCCCCTGTCACTGCACAGCCAGACAGTCAATACTTAAACCTAGCAGAGGCACACTGGATGGCTAAGCAAGAAAATACCTACTTTCTAAAAGTGGTATTTTCAAACACAGAATGTAAAACTCATCCTCACTAAAAGATGCATATTATATTCTGAGGTCAGGCATACTAAACTTTATCTTCCTATCTTGTCCCAATGGGAAGTTAGATTTATAAGATGTTATAAATGAACTCTCATTATTTCCTATGGGGCAGATGGCCTTTCAATAGTGAAAAACGAAATTGGCACTTTTTCACTATCAGGACATGTAACACACATCAGGGCATGTCCTACCTTTCACATTCACCGCACCCTGCCCACAGGGGTACCCTGGGCCTACCTTAGGGGTGACTCACATGTACGAAAAGGGAAGGTTAGGGCCTGGCAAGTGGGTGCACTTGTTATGTTTCATATAGGTACCACAATATAAACTCAGGTAGTAACCAGACCTTTCACCTATATTTCCCCTGCCATTACACTACAGAACAGTTCTTGGGACTGACCTTTTACCTACTTATGCTACTGCTTACAAGACGTGGGATTTTCTCCGAAAACTAGCCTCATTCATTATGCACGAGGATTCTTGGAATCTCAGCAGGACTACCATCTCCTGCATAATACCTGTGTATAAGGGTCGTGGGCGCTAGGTGGTGCACGACCGAGATGGCAGCGCTCCTGTGAGGCTCCAGCCCAGCCGAGCCAGAGACTCTCCATAAAGTGTAACCTGCATCACCTTAATGAACTCTAGAGTCCACTTTGCGAACCGGCCTACCCTGCTGATGCCACTGATACTAAACTTGTGACCATTGCCTGCAACGCGGAGGTGTGGAGGTGGACTGACGCTGGTGGCGGTGAACGGTGTCCTACCCCTGATACTGTGTGGCAGGCCGCCCGCCCAGGAAACATCTCGGCTGTGCGGGTCTCTGGGCCAGGGTGACGCACTGTTGCACGCAGAGGGGAGTTGCTGCTTCGGGACGCCAGCGGAGGGCTGTGACGAACGGGGGCCCCGGAGGAGAGTGCAATGGCGCTAAGCTCGCTCGCACCCAATTCAGCTGCTTTTGGGACTGTGGTCGCGCCGTGGAGTGGAAGTGCGGCACGACCTCACATTACGGACAAGCGCGATTGCCTGATGACAGGAGACACTAGGGTGCCGCCCAAAAGTACTTCACTGTGCCCTTGCCAGCTCGGGACGCCGCCCGGCTCCTGAACTCGTGATGGCTGCACCATCCTGGCCCTCTCTGTTGCTGCCCGAGCTGCTCTGGCCCCGATGGCAGGAACGGCCACTATTTTGTAAATTGCCGCGATTAGTGCCTAAACACTGCTTGCCATCTCACTTGCTACTTGAGAAGATCTCAACCGGCCCGGCGTCTGCTCCTACACCCCGTCCCCAAATAGTGAGTACACGGATCGCCTCTTGCCTTGGTGTGCTGCCAGAGGCATCTAATTTATTAAGGCTGAATGTGCCGCCCAGGGGGGACTGCTGAGGACTGTATGTAGCTGAAGGAAGCATACACACAGATAAGAGTGAGTCCGGGACAATTGCAGTGAATGTGGGGGGCCTTCTCTGGACTGCTCTTGTGCTCACCTCGCCTCGCCTCCAGACGCCGGTACTTGTGGATTGGGGACCCTGCTTTTGTTTTATGCCCCTATTGAGTGCAGTGGGGAGTTGTGGTGCCAGAGGGATCTGTCTGCACCACATCTTGCACTGCTGTGCCATTGCTATCACCATTGCCTCCACCGCAGTTGTGAACAGCTCTACGCTCGCTGGGTCCTACAGTTTTATCTCCCTAATATTTAACTGAAAGAGCGCCTATACTACTGGAAATTACGCTAACCCCCCCTAATTCTGTTCGCCAGCTGCTACGATGGGACGCTCAGAGGCCAAGCAGACCAAAATCCCGTTTGAGGCGCGCAAGACCCCTAAATCGCGCACCGAGGAACAGGAAGACACAGACAATGCGGAATCGCCTGAGGAAGATTGGTGATCCTGCTTGGCGTGAAGCAGAGGCTCTCTTTTTTTTTTTTGTCCTCATTTGCCTTCCCTTCCCGACAAGGGTGATACCAACCACCTTGCACGACTTGAAGACGTGATTTGATGTACTGTTGCTAGAGATGTCCCAAAGAAGAACAGGGGTATCTTTAACTCCATCTAGGTGTATTTCAACCTGTAGGACCGTAATCGATTCTAGGCTGGCCCTGGTCCAGGAGCGTTGATGGCATAATCATCGGACCCGGGGGAAAAAAAAACAAAAAAAAACCCTGGGTTCATCTCCAATTGATTAAGAGGTCCCAAAAGGCCAAATTACGCTTACTGGCTGTACTTTTAAGGTCCATTTTAGATGTTTCATAAAAGGATGAAAGCCACCGAGAATGTAAAGGGGGTGTTTTTTCTATCCACAAATTTGTCTTCTCGCCATTAAAATGGCGTAGAAGAGAAAATATTTCGCCTTGCCTTTAATGTTCTCTTCCAGCCCAAAAATGACAAGTGAGAGGGTTATTGATATAGATGTATGTAGGATAGAATTTAGAGTGTTCTTCACCTCTTCCCAAAAATTTGAAATGTCAGGACATTCTAAAAACATGTGTATATCATTGGCACCCACCATGTTGCATTTGTTACACTTTTTGTCTGGTAGAAATTTAGACAGTTTCAATGGTGTTATATAAGCACGGTGTACTGAAAAGAGATGATTTTGTCTTAACCATGCGGGCTTTACAGTTTTATATAATAGTCCGCAGGATTTTAGCCACATCGCCTCGCAAGGAATACCAATCGCTGTTCCCCATAATTCATCTGGTAGTTTAAACTCCCTGTCGTTTTCCTCCAGCATCTGCCAGTACCATGTAGCTACTTCTTTCCCTCCAGTGGGTCGTTCTATCAGCTTTTGTTCTATGATACTCATTTTCCCAATGTTGGTGTCTTTACGGTTTTGTGATCTCGCCCAGCTGTCTAATTGAATATATTTGAATCTGGACAGCCCTGGGCCAACAAGTTCATATAATTCGTCCCAGGCTATTAATTTCCCATCCTTAAAAAGTTGGCCCCATCTTGTGATACCTGCTTGCTTTATTATAGTGGAGAGACTGTCCTTTAAACATGGTGGTAAGCCGGGTGAGTCCCAGATTGGGGAATAATTAGAGTAATACGACAAGCCAATTTTTTTCCTTATGGTAGCCCAGTTTTTAGCCCATGATTGTGCCATTTTAAGTTTGATTTTTTTAAAGAATTTCTGGCTTCCAAATTTAAACATAAAACCCTCTGGTGTTGAATTCGCCCCCAATAGTATTGCCTTGTACATGGAGTCAGGAGTAAGATTAGATGGCGTTTTAATAGCATTCTTGAGTGTGACATCTGGAAGGCCCATGAATAGTACAACAAATCCGGAAGTGCAAGGCCTCCCTTTTCTCTGCTTCTTCTCAGTTTCTTCTATGCTATTCTTGTTGTTTTATAATTCCATATAAAAGAATTAATTTCTCTTTGAGATTTTTCGATTTGTTTTGGCTCAAATGCGGTTGGAATAAAATTAAAAATGAAGGTGAACATAGGAAGGATACACATTTTAACTAGATTTACTCTACCCATTATGGATAGCGGTAGGTGTGACCAGGATTTTGGAAGTTTTTTATACTCAGTATGTATTCTTTCTAAGTTTGTTTGCTCGATGTTTCCCACTTCTTGCGTTATTCTTATTCCTAGGTATCGCATTGATGTTGAGATGTTTACCCCTAGCTGAATATTTGGTAAGTTCCATACCATTATCTCCGTTTTGCTAGAGTTAATGTCATAGCCCGAAATATGACCAAATTCTTCAGCACGTTTAATAACGACTGGCAATGCCTTGACTGGGTCACATGTAAAGACCAAAATATCATCTGCGTATAATGCCACCCGCCTTTCCCACTCTCCAAAGCTGAAAGATGGAATATTAGCCTCGTCCCTTAAAAGTTGAGCGAACGGTTCGATGTATAGATTGAATAGGAGAGGGGAAAGCGGGCAGCCCTGCCTTGTGCCTCTAGATATATTGAAGGCTTCGGTCAAACCCCCATTAATCAGTAACCTGGCCGAGGGTGTGCTGTGTAGTAGTTTAATTGTCCTACAAAACCCTTCCCCACAGTTGAATTATTTTAATGCGTCGTTTAGGTAGAGCCAATTGACTCTATCAAACGCTTTGGTTGCATCTAGCGTCAAGGTAGCCAAGGGTACAGAGACGGCGGTAGCAATATCTATAGCCCCCACGAGTTCATGAGTTAGCTCCGCTAGTTGTTTACCCTTGATAAATCCCCTTTGATCTGGGTGGACAATATTACTAATGACGCTAGAAAATCTTGTGGAGATGATAGTTGTAAATATTTTATAGTCATTATTGAGAAGTGATATTGGTCTATATGACCCACACTCTGTTGGAAATGGGATCCCCGGCTGGCCAGGGCTTTCGCCAAAGTCAGTCAGAGACCACCACCCCCAAGTCAGGGCAAGGGAGTTACACGCCAAGATAACCCCTACTCACCCTCTAGGTAACGTGGCGCGAGCAGCAAGGCTAAACTTGGAGGCGATGTAAGTTAAGTATTTGCGCATGCACCCCAGCAACAACAACCAAAGGCCCACCACAAAGGAAACTCCACACAAGGTTATATAAAAATAGCCTTTGTATTACACCAAAACACATTAGATAAAACACACACTTTACAATGTGCCAGAGGCACGGGCAGAATTTACAAGGGATTATTTACAAGACAGGGCCACCTGGACCACTGCCAGGAATCAGAAGTAGCACTTTCAGAAAGTAAAATTACTTTAGCACAAAATAGCACACAATATAACAATAGAGCGCACAACCAGTAATTACTGGTAACCAGGATCTCACTAGCACCACCTGTACTAGGGAGAAAACAACCACCTATGTATTACAATACCTGTAGGGGTGTAAGAGGAAAACACATGATGCAATGCATAACATTCATTCAGAGGTGTAAAGGCACATGACGCATAAACAATACATTCAGAGGTGCATAGAAATAACATTGCGCAAAACTTAGATCAGTCACCACCTGTGACAGTCCCTGTGTCCCAATGTCAGGGCCTAAACGTAGCAGTTGCCCACAAAGTGCTGGGCAACTGGTGCAGGGAAAGTTAGGGCAACGTTGGAGCCTCTCTGGGCTCAAGAACCACCACTGTGGCACTGCGGAGCCTCACTGGGCTCCTGGACAAGAACTGGTGCCCTGAGCCTCTCTCAGGCACTTCTTTCCAGGACCACTGGGCCCCAGAGCCTCTCAGGGCTCTCAAAACGAAATGGGCACTCTCAGAGCCTCTCTGGGTTCTTAAGACGACTGTGGGGGCAAGAGCCTCTCTGGGCTCGAAGAACAGGGGTGCCCCTGAGCCTCTACAGCTTTCAAACATGCATGTGGCACCTTTGAGCCTTTCTCAGGGCTCTAGAACCAACAATGCCCACACGAGCCTCTCTTAGGCTCGAAAATGAAGGAAATGCCACCTGGAGCCTCGGGGCTCCTCAACCCGGCTGTGGGCTTCGGTGGAGTCCCTCACGGGGGACTTAGCCTCAAATACTGCTCCCTTGAAGCCCTCGTGGCTTCATTCTGCAAACTAGCGCGATCTCGCGCTACCGGGAAGGGGGGGGGCGGACACCGACAATGTGTCCCGGCGCCCCTCCCAGGCTGTCACTCACGGCTGTCTCCTGCGGCGGGCGGCTGCTTCCCGAGAGCTCCCGCTCCTCGGGGCTCTCTGCAGACTTCTCCCCTGGGCTCTCCCTCGCTTTGGGAGCCTGGGGGGGACAAGGAAAGACGCCGGCTTTTCCCCTTACCGGAGCACGGGGTGGCCTCCCGTCTGCTTCTGGTTTCCTCTCTCGTGCCCCCGGCCTGCCTGACTTCCAGGTCGCGGCTGCGGGGCGGGACTTCCGGTCGCTTCCCCCGGGGCCGCGCTGTGATTGGCCGACGGGCCCTGCACTTCCGGGTCGTCGCGGGCAGCGCGGCGGCCCGTTTCAGGCACTTCTAGGCGGGGGCTCAATAAACCGAGGGCTACCTCGAGTTTAAAAGCAAAATACAGCGGCAAGGTCCCTGGCAGGGTGGGCACCTGCCAGGGGGCAAATTAACCAAAAATAAGCGAGGTGGCACTCGCTAGGCAGGCAAAGCGCTCCTCAGCGCTTAACAGGCAATTCACAGCGCTCCAAGCGCTATAATCAAAAACAAAGCGCTTCCAAGCGCTAGAGGGCATAAAGCGCGCTCCTAGCGCTACAAACAGGATAAAGCGCTCCTAGGTGCCCTCAGCAAGCAGGGCAGAGTCCCAGCAGTCCTTGGGCAGGCAGGGGGGCAAGGCTGGGCCCAGAGCCAGCACACTGGGTCTCCAGGCAGGGAGACACCCCAAGTGGCGGTCCTCTGGCCCTGCAGCAGCAACAACAGCCCCCTCAGGATCCTGGAAGAGAACAACTTCAGTGGGGACACAGCCCCATTTTTATACAGTGCATTCCTTTGTCTGAGGGTGTAGAGTGGGGGCGGAACCAGTCGCAGCTGGTTCTTGAATACTCTGTTTACCTCAACCACCCTCTCTATTCACTGGCAGGGCTTGGGTCATTAGACACACCACAGGGGGGCGGAGCCAGCATTGTGTGGGGAAAACCCAGCCCATCCAGGACACAGGTACACTCCTCCCACACATTACTCATGCAGATCTCCCACTCACCACCGGGCAGACCCATCCAGACTTCCTGGAGCCTGGCATGCCAGCCAGCTCCAGCCAATCACACGCCAGCACCCTCACAGCACATGTACAGCCATGTCTAGAAATGGCGCTTCCCTACTAGACACATACATGCTGCATACACCGTTGCGCAGCATTCACTCACACGAGTTCACACATACCAGACTCAAGCCTGTACACCCCACGCATCAGGAACTACCAGGGACACATACATTCCCCATGCATTCCTATGGGCGGGCAGGCCTAGCTCAGCACATGCACTCAGAGTGCGCACGCACTTTCCACTGGGACACAGTGAAAGTGCGCAGAATCCCTAAAATCACTGACACAGGGTCACACATAAGGCAAAAAGTCTCGGGGTGAACCTGCCCTAAGGGCCAAAGTCCATCATAACCCCCTTCCAGCCAAAACGCAGGGGAGACCAATCACCACCGTGATGGACTTCCCTGCTTGGGGCGATAGAACACGGACGCGGGCCCACAACTGCAGGGACACCCTCCTGTTCTACGCCATGGTGAACCCAGGGGATTCCTTCTAAACACTCTGTCTGGACCAACTGGGCTACCCCACTGGTACTCCCAAGTTGTCCGCGGCCAGGACCAGGCCCTGGGCCACCCAGGTGCCACTGGTCCATGCCAATTCGCAGAGCGGGGGGTAGTAACCCCTGGCACATAGGAGCCATTTTCCACTCTTCCTGTCTGCAAGACAGGACTAGACTGCCACTGGTACTCCAGCCTAGGGCCTACAACCTCAGGCGGACCAGGAGTCTCAGGGAAGGCTCTCCTCCCCCTAGCTCTTCTCCTAGGGTTCCTCCTCCCTCTGCGAGGGGTACCCCTAGAACGCCATTCCAACCCAGGGCTTATCCACTCAGGTTGCACCGGGGTCAGAGGTGGGCTCTCCCACCCTCTGCACCCCCTTCCAGAGGTCTGCCCTCTCCCACCTGGAGAAGTTCCTCTGGAAGAAGAACCGGTCAGGACACTGGTTGCAGTCGTCCTACCCTTCAGGTCAGGCTGATCCTGAACCTGGCCTTCCAACCTCTGGTCTAAAACCTTCGGTGGAACAATTGCCTGGCACTCCAGGACTTCTGGGGACTCACACACAATCCCCCTGAGGCTGACACATGGCCCATGTGTCGTGTGACTGTCTGTCTGGCGCAGATCTCCCGCTCCCTGTCCACCTGACAGTGCGCGAAGATCCCCCAGACCAGAAGTGGTGTTACCATGGTCACTACACGGGAACCTAGCCCAACTGGGTAGTCCCTGACCCACTGGTCCAGCCACTGGGGAACTCCCCCAATCACTCCTCACTCTGGACTCCTGTACCCTCCCTATCGGAGCGGTACTGCCAGACTCTAGAACCACAGGAGCTCTGTTTACAGACACTCCAGGTCCTCTACTCACTAGGAGATCTTCCTCAAGTGGACTAACAGGAAAGCCTAGGTCCCCAACCTGGTGTTCCCTCAAGAAACCATCCAAGTCCTGAGGCAGGGCTTCGGGCGTCTGGGGAACCTCGGTCTCCCCCTCACTCCTGCTCCACTGAGCCAGGCAGTGAGCCCCTACACCCTCCTCGCTATCCTGGGACCTAGCTGGGCTACACTGAGCCTCCTCCACCACGCTGGGCTGGAGGATCCCTGAACCACTACTTTTGGAGTCACTCACTAGGGACTCTAGAGAACCTCTGGCCTTCTCCCAGCGGTCTGCTTCCCTTGCCAGTAACTCTGGATCAGTAAATCCAAATTGCAACAGGTGTTGGCGCAACTCTGGCGAACAACCACTGAGCACCTGCTCTTGGACAATAAGATCAAACAAGACTTCAAAATCAGAGTCAGTGTGAACCTCTACCCAAGCCCACAGTGCTCCACAACAGTCATCCTCAAAGTCTACCCAAGACTGGTGAGACGGTTTCCTAAGGTTCCTAAACCTCAACCTATTCTCCTCCTCGGGGGAAACAGGAACCATACTCTGGGAACTGGGAATTTCTACACTGTGATTTAAATAGCTGCCACCACTGGACCCAACCCTCCCTGGGGGATCCAGACACTCAACACTGCGCGCAGGGGATAGTCTACCCTCCAGAGCTACTTCGCCTCTGGTGGAGGCCCTCTCAGCCTCCTCTATCCTTTCCTGCGCTAAGACCCTCTCGGTCTCTAGCTGTTGCTTCTTAACCTCCAGCTGTTGCTTTCTAATGCCCAGCTGTGCCATAGCCTGGGCATGCTCCAACCTGAGCCTCTCTAAAGCCAGCTGGTGCTCCCTTTCTCTCCTCCTATCTTCCAGCTCCTCTGGGGACAGGGAAAGGGATGAGGCGCTGCCTCCTAAACTGGACCCAGCAAGGGACTCCCTATCTATGGGGTCCTCACTCTCTGCTGGCGTCCCTGTGCTGTCATCTTCTTCCTCCTCCTCAGACTCTTCAGGGCTCCCCTCTGACCCACCACCCTCATGGTGTGAGACCCGGGCCCTCTCCTCACTGTGCTCACGCTCCCAGTCCTCCTTCTGCCATTGGATTAGGTTACCCCTAAGTTGGGACTGGGTGTCTGACTCATTCACTGCAATGTCTCTCTCTTCGCAAAACTCTGTCAGTTCATGCAAAAACAGACCCCAGACATTAAAAGCAGACTCCATCTTGGCAAGATGATCACAGACACGTGCGACACAGGGGACTGAACAATCTGAAGTAAGAGGACACAATTCCAAAACTTCAACAATCTCCTTATCAAAGAGAACTCATACTCATGCGTCCAGGAAAACACACCATTCATCCACACAAACCCTCCCCTCGGATCGGTTAGGCAGTTTCTACCACCCCTGACTTCTCAACCTGACCAAAAGCGACACAGGTACCAAACTCTGGAAGCAGGGCGGGGGACAAATGTACTGAACACAATCAAATGACACTCTTCAGGAGAAGAAACAATGGAATTTCACCAAAAACAATAATCCCCAAAAATGTGGTCATCTAAAATGCAGAGTTTTGTGGTGCAGCCAGCTGCTACTAAGGTACAAGGCAAACACAAATCCTTATCCCGCCGCTTGCCGCCAATGTTGGAAATGGGATCCCCGGCTGGCCAGGGCTTTCGCCAAAGTCAGTCAGAGACCACCACCCCCAAGTCAGGGCAAGGGAGTTACACGCCAAGATAACCCCTACTCACCCTCTAGGTAACGTGGCGCGAGCAGCAAGGCTAAACTTGGAGGCGATGTAAGTTAAGTATTTGCGCATGCACCCCAGCAACAACAACCAAAGGCCCACCACAAAGGAAACTCCACACAAGGTTATATAAAAATAGCCTTTGTATTACACCAAAACACATTAGATAAAACACACACTTTACAATGTGCCAGAGGCACGGGCAGAATTTACAAGGGATTATTTACAAGACAGGGCCACCTGGACCACTGCCAGGAATCAGAAGTAGCACTTTCAGAAAGTAAAATTACTTTAGCACAAAATAGCACACAATATAACAATAGAGCGCACAACCAGTAATTACTGGTAACCAGGATCTCACTAGCACCACCTGTACTAGGGAGAAAACAACCACCTATGTATTACAATACCTGTAGGGGTGTAAGAGGAAAACACATGATGCAATGCATAACATTCATTCAGAGGTGTAAAGGCACATGACGCATAAACAATACATTCAGAGGTGCATAGAAATAACATTGCGCAAAACTTAGATCAGTCACCACCTGTGACAGTCCCTGTGTCCCAATGTCAGGGCCTAAACGTAGCAGTTGCCCACAAAGTGCTGGGCAACTGGTGCAGGGAAAGTTAGGACAACGTTGGAGCCTCTCTGGGCTCAAGAACCACCACTGTGGCACTGCGGAGCCTCACTGGGCTCCTGGACAAGAACTGGTGCCCTGAGCCTCTCTCAGGCACTTCTTTCCAGGACCACTGGGCCCCAGAGCCTCTCAGGGCTCTCAAAACGAAATGGGCACTCTCAGAGCCTCTCTGGGTTCTTAAGACGACTGTGGGGGCAAGAGCATCTCTGGGCTCGAAGAACAGGGGTGCCCCTGAGCCTCTACAGCTTTCAAACACGCATGTGGCACCTTTGAGCCTTTCTCAGGGCTCTAGAACCAACAATGCCCACACGAGCCTCTCTTAGGCTCGAAAATGAAGGAAATGCCACCTGGAGCCTCGGGGCTCCTCAACCCGGCTGTGGGCTTCGGTGGAGTCCCTCACGGGGGACTCAGCCTCAAATACTGCTCCCTTGAAGCCCTCGTGGCTTCATTCTGCAAACTAGCGCGATCTCGCGCTACCGGGAAGGGGGGGGCTGGACACCGACAATGTGTCCCGGCGCCCCTCCCAGGCTGTCACTCACCGGCTGTCTCCTGCGGCGGGCGGCTGCTTCCCGAGAGCTCCCGCTCCTCGGGGCTCTCTGCAGACTTCTCCCTTGGGCTCTCCCTCGCTTTGGGAGCCTGGGGGGGACAAGGAAAGACGCCGGCTTTTCCCCTTACCGGAGCACGGGGTGGCCTCCCGTCTGCTTCTGGTTTCCTCTCTCCTGCCCCCGGCCTGCCTGACTTCCAGGTCGCGGCTGCGGGGCGGGACTTCCGGTCGCTTCCCCCGGGGCCGCGCTGTGATTGGCCGACGGGCCCTGCACTTCCGGGTCGTCGCGGGCAGTGCGGCGGCCCGTTTCAGGCACTTCTAGGCGGGGGCTCAATAAACCGAGGGCTACCTCGAGTTTAAAAGCAAAATACAGCGGCAAGGTCCCTGGCAGGGTGGGCACCTGCCAGGGGGCAAATTAACCAAAAATAAGCGAGGTGGCACTCGCTAGGCAGGCAAAGCGCTCCTCAGTGCTTAACAGGCAATTCACAGCGCTCCAAGCGCTATAATCAAAAACAAAGCGCTTCCAAGCCCTAGAGGGCATAAAGCGCGCTCCTAGTGCTACAAACAGGATAAAGCGCTCCTAGGTGCCCTCAGCAAGCAGGGCAGAGTCCCAGCAGTCCTTGGGCAGGCAGGGGGGCAAGGCTGGGCCCAGAGCCAGCACACTGGGTCTCCAGGCAGGGAGACACCCCAAGTGGCGGTCCTCTGGCCCTGCAGCAGCAACAACAGCCCCCTCAGGATCCTGGAAGAGAACAACTTCAGTGGCTACACAGCCCCATTTTTATACAGTGCATTCCTTTGTCTGAGGGTGTAGAGTGGGGGCGGAACCAGTCGCAGCTGGTTCTTGAGTACTCTGTTTACCTCAACCACCCTCTCTATTCACTGGCAGGGCTTGGGTCATTAGACACACCACAGGGGGGCGGAGCCAGCATTGTGTGGGGAAAACCCAGCCCATCCAGGACACAGGTACACTCCTCCCACACATTACTCATGCAGATGTCCCACTCACCACCGGGCAGACCCATCCAGACTTCCTGGAGCCTGGCATGCCAGCCAGCTCCAGCCAATCACACGCCAGCACCCTCACAGCACACGTACAGCCATGTCTAGAAATGGCGCTTCCCTACTAGACACATACATGCTGCATACACCGTTGCACAGCATTCACTCACACGAGTTCACACATACCAGACTCAAGCCTGTACACCCCATGCATCAGGAACTACCAGGGACACATACATTCCCCATGCATTCCTATGGGCGGGCAGGCCTAGCTCAGCACATGCACTCAGAGTGCGCACGCACTTTCCACTGGGACACAGTGAAAGTGCGCAGAATCCCTAAAATCACTGACACAGGGTCACACATAAGGCAAAAAGTCTCGGGGTGAACCTGCCCTAAGGGCCAAAGTCCAACACACTCTAAAGGAGATTTTCCATGTTTAGGAATAAGTACTATTGTAGCCTCTCCCCAAGATTTGGGCGGCAAATCTCCATCTATAAGAATACCGTTAAAAAGTGTCATAAGCACGGGAGCTATGATATTTTCGAGGGATCTGTAAATTTCTCCCGGCAGACCATCCGGACCTGCCGCTTTTCCCTTTTTTGATTGGCGAATAGCTTTTTTTACTTCGTCCGGTGTGATCTCATCTTCTAATGATCTACTCTGGTTTATTGATAAAGATGGAAGGGTAATAGCATCTAGCCACCTATCCCTTACTTGCTGGTCATTGGGGAGAGCTTCTTTATAAATCTCCTCAAAAAATTCAAAGAAGGCATTCCCTATTTCTTGGTTGGTAGATCTTGTATCAACCTCTCCTGCTATTTTAATTTCTCTGATATAGTTTAGGGCTTTATCTGCTTTTATTTTCCATGCCAATACTTTTCCTGCAGCTTCTCCGAACTCGAAATGGGAGGATTTACTCACTTCCCACCTTTTATTTATTCTTTCTTGTAGAGTATTTTCCATCTGATTTTTAAAATCGGCCAATTTTTCATGTTCTGCTGATGTAACTAAAGACGGGTCAATCCTTAGTTCTAGAAACTTCATATCCATTTCTAGTGTCTTAATTTTTTCATTATATATTTTCCGCCTATAGGAGGCTCTGTTAGTAATCTGTCCTCTTAGGAAGGCTTTAAAAGTCTCCCAAACCACTGTAGGGCCAGCAGAATTTTTATTAATATCAAAGAAGGTTTGGGCCTCATCTGACAGAAATTTGACCTCTTCCTGCACCAGCAAGAGTGTCCGATCAAAGGACCAGGATGGGTGTTTAACTGGATTATCTAACTTCATAGTAAATTTTAGTGCGGAATGGTCTGATAGGTGTAACGGTAGATAGTCTATTGATATCAGGGTATCCTTTAGACAGTAGCTGAAGAAGGCATAGTCGATTCTAGATGTATGTTTAAAACGACTGTTTCTGAAGGACACCCCTGGCTTATTGCCCACTCTTTCTCTCCAAAAGTACGCCAATCCTAGATGTTTCATGATTGATTTAAGGGTTTCTCTCGATTATGCGGAGCTAGAAATTTTAGATTTTGACGATTTGTCTAATCTTGGGTCGAGAACAATGTTGAAATCTCCCATCCAGATTATTGGCTCCTGGACTGATGTTAATTGGTTTCTTACGGCATCCAGATGTGATGGGTCATCTGAATTAGGGCCATAATAACCAATCAGTGTCCTGATCTGACCCTCTAGAGAGACTTTAACTATCAACCATCTTCCTGTATTATCATCCTTACAATCTAGTAGTTGTGCTCTTACAAATTTTTTAAAGATGAATATTACCCCTCTTACATTCGCATTATGATCAGTGGAGCAGAATTTATCTATCCACCTTTGTTTCTTTAATATATTAATAGCCTCTGATTTGAGAAGAGGAGTTTCCTGCAACACAATGATCTGCGCCTGCGAATCTCTCAGGTATTGTAGGATCCGGTCTCTTCTTCCTCGCACTCGCAGACCATTGACGTTCCAGGACATATAATTTATATTTGTCATAGTTTAGATTCCTTCCCTAACATCGCCATTTTTTTATTTTTTAAAATTGTGATTTGATAATTTTCTAATTTTAGCACATTAAGAGTTGAATTTTGAGAAAAGTTGGATTCTGGAGCATTGAGTTGAGCTGACAAATGAGGATTTTTTACTTTCTTGCCCCCCACCCCCTACCCCTCCCCCTAGGAAACCCCCCCTTACTTATTCTGGCTTGGTGTTGAGCCAGATTTCCGCCCACCGGGAGCCTGTCCTTTGACTCCCCCACTGCTACCATTTTTCCGTTAAAAAAATAATAAGAAGAAGCCGTATCTGAGCCGTTAAATATACAAGATCACCATTGTATAACATAGAAAGGGGGGGTGGTTGGTGTGTTAAATTTACGTGGATATGATTATCATATTTTAAGTGTGTATTTTGTGCTCTTCTTACTGTTTTTTTTTTCTCCTTCTATACATATATATATATATATATTTTTTTTTATTTTCTTCTTCTTTGTTTTTGTTTTTTTTGGTTTATATAAATATCGTTGTACCTATAGTTGTATCGATCAAACTGCGCTAAGCATTGTGCTAAGCATTGCCAAGGGCTGGATCTAAGTTTTGAGCGATTGCATTTTTATTCTTGCCCGCTTTGGTTGTTGTTGAGGCTTCTTTCTCTGAAATTTCTTTTGATTGGGCAATTGCTAGACTGTCTGTAACACTCTCTGTGTGTATTTCTGATTCAGACAGAGTAGACTGAGTAGTTTCTTCATGAGCTTCTGATGGACCCCTGACTAATAAAGTAGCCTTGGGTAAATCTGATCTCAGGGCGGATACATCGTGTTCAGATTGTTTGCCCTGCTGTAAATTTTGATTTTTCATGGCTGCCGCCATATCTTGTGTAATCTGCAAAACTTGTGGCAGCGCTTTAAAGTATGAGCGCAAGGATGGAGTTATGTCACCTGGAGCTTTTGATTTTTTACTCCTACTTTTAATTTTAGTATGCCTATCTTTGACTGGTTCCGACTTCTTTCTTTGTACCTGACCTCTCTTTTGAGCTCCCTCCAAGGTGCCCTCTGGGAACTGAAGTCCGCCTTCCTCCAACCCAGTCTCCTTTCCTCTGCACTTTGTTTTACTCCTAGTAACCCTTACTTGTAAATCTTGCACTTCTTTATTTGGAATACACTCTGTGTTGAGCGCCTTCCCAGACAAACAAAAGAGCTTACTTGAATCTTGAGAAAAGATGTTTGGCCCCTCGCAAATAAACAAACCAGCCTCTGCAGCTACATTCGTGCCATTCGCTTCCTCTGCCTCCAAAGCGGTCGAAGCTGCAGCTCTCAGCGGTTCTCCTCCTCTCCCACCTCCGACTGCAGCCGCCGTGTGTGTGCTCCTCGCAGCGGTCGCAGCAGAGGCTCTCATCTATTGATGCCAAAATGGACACGATGAAAGCTCGGATGGACTCCGTGGTAACTAAACTGGGGCAACATGAACAACCCCTCAAGGAGGCAGAGTCTAGGGTATCCGATCTAGAGGACGGTGCCACAACAAGCAAAAAACAGATATCACAGATAGACAAACTGCTTAAAATAATTGCAGATAAAAATGAGGATTTGGAGACGCGATCCCGACGGAACAATGTACGCATTCTTGGCCTGGCGGAAACTACAGACACAGGGCGTATGGAGGACTTTGTTGAGAAACTGGTGGTGGACCTCTTTGGCAGAGATGCTTTTTCGGCGCATCTAACAGTTGAAAGGGCTTATAGATCTCTTGCTACCCGCCCGCCTCCGGGGGCAGCGCCACGCCCTGTGATAGCCCGCTTTTTAAATTATCGCGACAGGGATGCAGTGCTACGCCTTGCCCGGGAAAAACATCAGGTGCACTACGAAAACACGACATTGTCCTTCTTCCCAGACTTTACGCAGACGGTACAGGACGCCAGGCGAAAGTTTGCAACAGTCAAGAAAAAACTACAGTTGCAGCAAATTCCCTACGCCATGTTGTATCCGGTGAAGTTGAAGATCACCCATTATGGATCACAGCACTTCTTCTCCACTTCTCAGCAAGCTGAAGATTATCTTTGACGCCATCGCCGCTCGGCTACTACATAGTCAGAAACAAGAGATCGCAGATCCCAGACGCCTGGATCAGACCCTAACTGAAATGTGTACTGCACAGAGATGTTGGTTGGAACTCTAGCTATATCTCGACTACAGGCGAAAGGTACTACATTGGTGATGTATTACTATAAGTACTATTTGGTATGGTAACTGGTTTGGCTACTTGCCTCCGTCCCGCCACGACTGCCTGGCTACGGGTGCTGCAGTAGGCAGGTGAGAGTACGGAGGGAGGTGGGCAAGTCGTGAGCCCCTAGAGTTTTCCCGAGAGGGCAATCCCCCAGAGGTTTTCGGTTATGGGAATAACAAGCAGTTCCATTGTGTTGGGGTATTTGGAGAGGGAGGGACCTGTACCCGGCAAGTTGGGGGAGCCGGTGTGGGTGGGGGGGAGGCTATTTGTCTGTTATTACACTACAGCTTGTCCAGTCCACAGGGAATGTCGCTACACGGCTTTATGTTGAATGTCACACATGGTATAATGGCTGACGACACACGAGGCGGTAATAGTATCACTGTTGCATCCTGGAATGTACGAGGTCTAAATTACCCTAGGAAAAAGCGGCAGACTCTAGGATACCTCGTTAGGCACTGCATGACAGTGGCTATGTTGCAGGAGACACATCTGTGTCCCAACACAGCACCTCAATTTGCCTCAAGATGGGCAGCGCACCGCAATTTTGCGTCATACTCTACATACTCCCGGGGGGTGGCCATATTGGTGAAAAAAGGGGTTGCCTTCATTCCCAGTGGCTCGGAAGCTGATGAAGAAGGCATATTCTGCTTACTTTGGGGCAGACTTCACTCCCGTGATGTAACCTTTGCTAACTACTATGGGCCCAAAACAGATAACTCACAGACCCTCCTCCGTTTATGGAGCAGAATTCAGGAGATAGGATCCACCTACATTATCTGGGGTGGGGATTTTAATACTGTTATGTACCCTGGTATGGATAGATCCCGAGTCACCCCAGCACACCACACAACCACCCAGAGAGCACTGCGCGACATTATCGAGAAAAACTACTCACTTGACTCCTGGAGGCATCTACATCCCACGCAGCAGGAGGGAACACATTTCTCGACATTCCACTCCACCTTGGCCAGGCTGGATTATTTATTCGTCTCCAGAGGCATAGCTCTTTGGCTTAGACAGGCGACCCACTTAGCACGCACTCACTCAGATCATTCCCCGGTCGTAGTTGAGTTACAGGTGCCCTTCAATTACTCCCCATATAATAGTTGGTGCCTCAACCCGCTGCACCTTCAGGATGCGGCGTTCAGAACTGAACTTGAACAAGACATCAGGGATTTCTTTGACCGTAAACTAGACTCCGTTCCCAGCATTAGGACTGTTTGGGAAGCATTCAAGGTCACCGTTAGGGGATGGTGCATCTCTAAAGGTGGGGGTATACTCAAGTCACTGCGTACCAGCTTGTCCACACTAGAGAGAGAACTTAAACAATTGGAAGGTGAGCTGGGCTCAGATCCAAACCCGGATGGGATCAGAGCCACCATACGCGGTAAACTTACAGAATATGAAGAACTGGCGGACAGAAAGTGCAAATTTTGGGGGAAGCACCACATAGCAAGAGTTTATGGCGAGGGGGATCGCCCAGGAAATGCTCTGGCAGCTGCGGTCTGTTCACCTCGATTCTCAAACTATGGGGTCGATTAGGATGGCGGACGGAAACGGGTACTGTCCGCCATGTTCGGGGAATTTCAACTCCCAGCAGCGCCGCGGAGAATCCACGGTTGCGATTAGGATATTCATGTCAAGAAACTCCGACCGCGGCGGACGGATCACATCAAACACCGTCCGCGGTGGACGGAACACATCTAACACCGTCCGCGGCAGACAGACCCAAATGAACACCCACCGCCGCGGACGGACATGACCGCGGACACAGCCACATTACACTGAAATGTATACAAATTGATATGAACATGTAATGTCCACATTACTGACCTGCACAATCTTGTCCCTCAGGTGATCGTAATCTGACTGGGGAAACCAGCACCCGGCCGCCAGACTCGCCTCACATCCATACCGGACTCTCTGGGGACGATGACACAGGCAGCTCCGGTGCGGAGGATGGTGCGGGCCCAGGCAGACAGCCAGAGCCATCTGGCTCACAGGGAATCCCGGCCCCGACAACCGTCGCATGTGTAACTCCAGCGACACCGACCTCAGTGATCTGCAGAGTCACCACCACCACCACCACCACCAGTACAACCACTCCTGCCTGTGCCACCCTGACTAACCCACCGCACGACGCAGGTCCATCGGCCTCCCACCCAAGCAGGGTGAGTGGGCCACAAAGGAGAGAGGTGAGGCCACAGCAGGCAATCAGGAGACCCACACTCCGCCGCACAGAGGAAGGACACCCACCCCATCCTGTGGCAGAGTCCCTTGAAGCCCTAGCCAGGTGCCAGGCTTCATACGACCGTGGCCAGGAACAGGCATATCGTGCCCACCAGGACTCGGTGGACAATACGAACATGTTGCGTGAAATTTCGGGCTACCTTGGC
Organism: Lissotriton helveticus; assembly: GCF_964261635.1. NCBI lineage: Eukaryota > Metazoa > Chordata > Amphibia > Caudata > Salamandridae > Lissotriton > Lissotriton helveticus. Next base: position 874,465,493 of record NC_136072.1, on the reverse strand, counting down.
CAGATAGTGGACATCATGGACCAGCAGACAACAATGTGGAGGGAATGGATAGGCCGGAACAACCCCATCCCCCCTCAACCAATTGTCCTTGCGCCACGGCCAGCAACACCACCGCCATCGCCACCGCCACCACCACTACCACCTGTGCCCCTGGCGACGGATTTGGCCCCTGAACAACCTTCCCTCCCAGCTGACTCTGTTCCACCTCAAAGACGGAGGGGCCGTCCGATGCTGGAAGTGGGTGAGAGCAGTGAAGGTGCTCCATCCACACGGTCCAAGAGGGGCCGCCAATGACACTGACACTGCCTGAGCCAGCCATTCACCCTGCCAAGTATCCTGTCCCACATAGCCAATCATTGGCACAGGTCTGCTGGACTAGCCTGACACCACCCAATGTGGTGTCAGCACGGACATTTCATCGGCCATTACCTTCAACTCCCACTCCCCCACCCCACACTTTTTTGTAAATATTCACCTGCACAAATGCACAACCTGTAAATAAATGCCACTTACACACTCAATGATGTGTTGCCTCCATGTTTAATCACATGATTGCCTCAGAAACAGACGTAACCAGGTGCAGGGATCCAAGTCGTACATAATCATGCCGCTGCGGGAGTGACCTAGTGAAATTCATAGACAGCAAACACACGTCAGGAAACAGATTCACACACATCACAACACACTGCACAGCAACATTACACAAACTACACTCATCACAAAAGCATTGGATGAGAGGACACACATCATGGAGACTTGCATGTCTAAATAAATGCACACACACATATGCAACCATCACATACCAGAACACACAGCTGATGCACCCCACATCCACACAACACCAGCAAATATACATAAGGCATTGTCAACCGGCACAAGAGGTAGTTACTCACATTCAAGGGAAGTAGCGATCAATGAGCTGGCGCCTCTGGTCCACACCTTCCTCCTCACCACTATCCTCATCAGTCGACATGGGTGGGATGGGAGGCCGAGGAACTTCTTCGTCTTCAGGGTCCAAGAGCAGTTCAATGTCATTGCGCACGCCCAGGTTGTGGAGCATGCAGCAGGCAATCACGATCCTGCATACTTTGCCTGGTGAGTAAGGCAGGGCCCCTCCGGTCTTATCCAGGCACCGAAACCTAGACTTTAACAGTCCAAAGGTACGTTCAACCACTCTACGTGTCCTTCCATGTGCATCATTGTAGCGCATTTCACCCGCAGTTGTAGGATTACGTATGGGACTCAGGAGCCAGGGCCGGTTTGGGTACGCCGAGTCGCCTATGTAGGGGGATGACAGACACAAATATCACAACCAGATTTGCTGGGTACCCCATGCCACACAGAGATCACAAAAGTCCCCACGCCAGACTCACCAACAAGCCACGCTTGACCGGGACGCAGATTTGCCATCAGTTGGGGGACAATGCTGCTCCGCATGATGTGGGCGTCATGTGCGGAGCCTGGAAATCTTGCGCACACATGGGAGATGATGTTGTTGGCCAGGCACACCACCTGCACGCTCAGCGAATGGAAGTGCTTCCGATTCCTAAAAACCTGCTCACGTGCCCGTTGTGGAATGATAGCGATATGTGTGCCATCAATGGAACCCACTACGTGTGGTATCTGGCCCAGTGCATAGAAGTCTGCTTTGACTGCTGGCAACTCTTCCGGACGTGGGAAATGGATATAGTCATCCTTGTACAGCATCATAGCTCTTAAAATATCCCGAAGTACCATGCTGAACATGGACTGTGACATCCCCCCGGCATGTCCAACTGTGTACTGAAAGGTTCCAGTAGCAAAAAAGTGTAGGGCCACCATCACCTTTGCTGTGGGTGTAATGGAACCAGGATAAGTCCTTCGTGGCAGCAAATGAGGACAATTGGGCAACAAGCTCCATCACCTCCTCGTCAACCATATCCTCCAGCACAGTGTATGGCCGATGCACATTTGGAGCCCTCCTGTGTGGGAGAGAGATGTAACTTGAGTCAACTTGCAAACGACGCATACGTGTGCAACTACATCACGTGTAAGCCAACATTAGCAAGAAGAAAAATGTTTCGGAGAATGGTCATATGTGTGACATCTATGATAGTTACTACAATACGGAGTGGCCCTTTAACAATGTGCAGCCACTTGCAACAGGAAGTGTGTCAACACGTACAACGCTACTTAGTCACATGTCAACATTACTGAAAATACGTGTGTCATGGCCCTAATGTGTAGAAGCCACATCACAGACACACATGCAAGTGCATGCACACAAATGATAATGATACACACACACCATGTCATCATGCACCAATGCCAACACCAACAATGGTGAGCATACAGTCATTACATGCATGGTGACACAACAGCCAACACACATACACTGAATGCATGTGTACCCCCACCATTGTAGTCACCTCGCCTGAACCACACACTGACAACAGATTCAGAATGTGGCCATACAGCCGTGATGTCATGTGTAGATGTGAAGATGTAATAACGTCTGTAGGATCACACCCGACGTCAACACGTCGACATGCACATCTGTTGCACATTGTGTGCCCACCGATGGGCATAGTATGGACACACATGGAATAGTGCATGACATATGAAGTTTCCCTATCACGCTCACAACCCTCATGACGCAACTACAGACAACACATCACGGTGCAGCGTCTGACAATATAAAATCCTTGGCGCCGCCATGGCGGGCACTGCTTCCGCTATCTTCCAATGGCCATACGCGGCCAGCGTTCCCTCTTCCCATTGGCTGCATGTGCACGGACCGTCACGGTCACACATCGGCAACCGCACGTGCAAGCTTCCGGCACGGATGCTTCAGTTGCAACAATGTTCTATCGCTGGCGCCACCATGGCGGTGCACATACTCTGCGGGGGAGGTGCAGGCCTACACACTCTTTAGATGTAGTCAATGGACATGGCAGTTCATGTCCCCTCTTACAGTCACATTGCATCATCCACTGTCCACCGGCCGGACCAGCCCGGCCTAGGACCGGCGTGCCGGCCATGTCCACAACCGGCGTGCCGGCCATGTCAGCCACCGCCGTGCCAGGCCTGGCCTAGGACCGGCGTGCCGGCCATGTCCACAACCAGCGTGCCGGCCATGTCAGCCACCGCTGTGCCAGGCTGGCACGGCGGTGGCTGACATGGCCGGCACGCCGGTTGTGGACATGGCCGGCACGCCGGTCCTAGGCTGGGCTGGTCCGGCCGGTGGACGGTGGATGATGCAATGTGACTGTAAGAGGGGACATGAACTGCCATGTCCATTGACTACATCTAAAGGGTGTGTAGGCCTGCATCTCCCCCACAGAGTACGTGCACCGCCATGGTGGCGCCAGTGATAGAACATTGTTGCAACTGAAGCATCCGTGCCGGAAGCTTTCACGTGCGTTTGCCGATGTGTGACCGTGACGGTCCGTGCACATGCAGCCAATGGGAAGAGGGAACGCTGGCCGCGTATGGCCAATCGAAAGTAGTGGAAGCAGTGCACCGCAACACCAGGGCCAGTCATTGGCCCTTTTACGAACACGCTTCCAGGGCTGACCAATTGCTGGCAACGTATGCCACTGACACGTGCTGAGGGCCCTATATATGTGTGATGTCCAAAAGCACACATCCTACCATGGGAACCAGTGCTGCCTGTTCACCTCGACCTGCTGCTGCTGAGCTGACCACCGACTGCTGCCTGTGACCATCACCTCGACCTGCTGCTGCTGAGCTGACCACCGACTGCTGCCTGTGACCATCACCTCGACCTGCTGCTGCTGAGCTGACCACCGACTGCTGCCTGTGACTATCACCTCGACCTGCTGCTGCTGAGCTGACCACCGACTGCTGCCTGTGACCATCACCTCGACCTGCTGCTGCTGAGCTGACCACCGACTGCTGCCTGTGACCATCACCTCAACCTGCTGCTGCTGAGCTGACCATCGACTGCTGCTCCAGTGCCATACTCCGTGATCTTGCCATGTCGAGAGAAAAAGAGATCCGGTCTCGTCCCTTCACCGCCGCGGAACTTGATGTCCTCGTGGATGGTGTGCTCCGCAACTTTGGACGGCTCTACGGCGCACCCGGACAGGTGGTAAGTGCAGTGTGGGACATGTTGGTGTGTATGAGGTGGCCAATGACTCCTGGCTTCTGCAATCTTAGCTGTGTACTGTGGCCTCGACATTTTTTTCGGATTGTGCATGGCGGATGACACATACGTGTTGCCCCTATCTGTGTGACAGGCCAACTGTCCACTGACTTGCAACCTTTTGTCTCCCTTCATGGTAGGTCAAGCTGCACCTTCGCAAGGACGTGTGGAGGAGCATTGCACGTGATGTACGGGCATTGGGGGTGTGCAACAGACGACATACACACTGCCACAAACGCTGGGACGACATTTCCAGGCAGAGCAAGAATGTAGCGGAAGTGACACTGGGGATGATTCCAAGGACGCCACGTCTGGCCCGACGCTCCATGACCCCTCTCATGCACCGTATCATTGCTGTGACGCATCCTGACCTGTCCGAACGGCTGAGTGTGGATCAACAGCAAACTAGCGGTGAGCATACTGTCTGTGTAGGATACTTGGAAGTGCAATGCATGTATTGGTGCCCAGACACAGTATTGAGTTCCGTGGTGCGTATGTATCTCTGCGATGCCATGTTGGTGCCATTGGGTGTGTGTAATTTGACATCCAGGTCCGGCTTGTTGACACGCCACTTGCTTAGTAGTTGAGTGTTTAAGCACATGCCGTAGTGGTCCGTGGACCCATGGCAACACATGTGTGCAGATGTACGTGCTCCTGCCCTGTCCGCATGCTGTACATGTGTCACGGCCACCAACGCTTATGTAATGTGAGGATGACTGGTAGAGGTGGGCCGTGTGCAGGATGGGGCTAGAAGAACTTTGTCAGCTATGGAATTAGGGATTCCTTGGCCTTCTGTACGTGAGTGTGCCCATGACTTACACCTCTTTTCTGTGCATTTCAGCTTTGACAGAGGGCACTCAGCCACAGACGGGGGAGATGAGTGGAGGCAATGCATCCGGATCAGACTTTGCGCACACGCAGACTGACACAGAGGAGGGCAGCGCCGGAGAGGGGGACAGGACCGTCCCTGAGGACTCGCATGTGGAGACACCAGCGTCCCCATCTTCTGAAAATCTTGGTGAGCCAGCACTGTTGTCACAGACTGGGAGTGGTCAATCAACACCTTCTGTCGGGACACAGCCCACAGGGCCCACACTTCCGCCAACTGCACCATGTACTGTTCGTGCACGCAGGAGTAGAGGGAGCAGAGTGGCGTTCGGTGCAGACACCGCTGCCCCTGCCACAGTGAGCCAAAATGCACTGTGTGCTGAGGCTGTTGATCTGCTGCGACAGCTGTGTGTGGGGCAGACCAATATGACAAATGCTTTCCAAGACCATGATAGGAAGTTGGGGCAGGTGGTGGCATTCATGGAAGGGATGCATGGCGATCTTGCTGGTCTACACAGGACAGTTCAGTCATTGGCAAGCAGTGTGTCTTCTGCCATAGTACAGTCGCATGGACAGGGTGCTACTTCTGTTTCCCCATTTACACCACTGGATGTCTCTGGGGGTAGTGAATATTCTGACCAGGACTCTAATACAGGTTATTGCACTAGAAGCAGCGTCAGACAGCACGTCAGGGCACGGAGGGCACAGACACCATCCCCTAGGTCATCAAAATCTGTTCACAAAGACAACGTCAGATACACTGGAGTACACACACAGGATCCACAAGTGTTGTTGGGGGACATGCCTTTACATGCTACACAGGCATTCAACACAAAAGGTACTCCCAAGGCAAGGGATACTCCCAAGTCCATGGACAGTCCCTTGGACAAGGACAGTCAAAAGACAAAGGCACCTCAAAAGAGCAGGGAGAGTCCCAAGGGCAGGCCCACAACAGAGGAAAGGGCCACTCCCAAGGACAGGGACATGGACAGTCAAAAGACAAAGGCACCTCAAAAGAGCAGGGAGAGTTCCAAGGGCAGGCCCACAACAGAGGAAAGGGCCACTCCCCAGGACAGGGACATGGACAGTCAAAAGACAAAGGCACCTCAAAAGAGCAGGGAGAGTCCCAAGGGCAGGCCCACAACAGAGGAAAGGGCCACTCCCAAGGACAGGGACAGTCAAAAGACAAAGGCAGCTCCTAAGAGCAGGGAGAGTCCCAAGGGCAGGCCCACAACAGAGGAAGGGCCCACTCCCAAGGACAGGGACAGGGACAGTCAAAAGACAAAGGCACCTCCTAAGAGCAGGGAGAGTCCCAAGGGCAGGCCCACAACAGAGGAAAGGGCCACTCCCAAGGACATGGACAGTCAAAAGACAAAGGCAGCTCCTAAGAGCAGGGAGAGTCCCAAGGGCAGGCCCACAACAGAGGAAGGGGCCACTCCCAAGGACAGGGACAGGGACAGTCAAAAGACAAAGGCACCTCAAAAGAGCAGGGAGAGTCCCAAGGGCAGGCCCACAACAGAGGAAGGGGCCACTCCCAAGGACAGGGACAGGGACAGTCAAAAGACAAAGGTGCCTCAAAAGAGCAGGGAGAGTCCCACAGGCAGGCCCACAACAGAGGAAGGGGCCACTCCCAAGGACAAGGACAGTCAAAAGACAAAGGCACCTCCTAAGAGCAGGAAGTGTCCCAAGGGCAGGCACACACACAGTGAGCAGGTGTCTTCTGGAGACAGGTACACCACAGACGACAAGTCTGCTGGCAGGAACAGGGCACCGTCCAGGGCACAGGCAAAGTCCAGAGACAACACTCCACCTACGGATAAGGCACATCCTAGGGACAATGATTCTCCCATGGACAATGGCGCAGTCAAGGACAGGCATACGTCACCCCTGGCTGCACTGCGGCTGATGTTTTCGAATGAACGGCAAACAGATGTCTCCGCGGCGGAGTCCCCCCATACCTCCACTCCCATCCAGGCCTGTCAGAAGCACAGGAGGGAGTCCCCTGTTGTTGCATCCCCCATTACACATGATTCTGAGTCCAGGCGGCAGGCACACAGCAAACGACAAGCAGGCTCCAGCACGTCCCCAGAAAGCCGATCCCTGGCAGCAGATGCTCCACCTATGGTGGGTGATATTTGTTTTGAGTCACCACCACTTGCCAGTCCTGTCCTGTCCAGGGTGCACTCACATATCCCTAAGAAACGCGGACACACACCATTGACACCTGCCCACCCCGATGTCGCTCAAGTACAGCTATCCCCAGCTCCCAGTGCCACCCTGCCTACAGCCCTGTGGCTCATCATTTAAGTGGTCCCAGTGGCGCAGGTGCAGTTGACTCTCATGTATCAGATAGTGGCACTGTGTCTGTTGTTTGCTGTCATGCATCATGTAGTGGCACAGTCTCAGTTGTGCCCTCTCCTGTTTCAGGTGCTGGCAGTGTATCTGGGTCTATGGCTCATGTGTCAGTGAGTAGATCTGTGGCTGTGTCTCACACTCCTGTTTCTGGTGCTGGCAGTGTATCTGGGTCTATGGCTCATGTGTCAGTGAGTAGATCTGTGGCTGTGTCTCACACTCCTGTTTCTGGTGCTGGCAGTGTGTCTGGGTATGTGGCCCATGTGTGTGTCACTCGGGCTGTGGCTGTGTCTCACACTCCTGTTTCTGGTGCTGGCAGTGTGTCTGGGTCTGTGGCCCATGTGTGTGTCACTCGGGCTGTGGCTGTGTCTCACACTCCTGTTTCTGGTGCTGGCAGTGTGTCTGGGTCTGTGGCCCATGTGTGTGTCACTCGGGCTGTGGCTGTGTCTCCCATTCCTGTTTCTGGTGCTGGCAGTGTGTCTGGGTCTGTGGCCCATGTGTGTGTCACTCGGGCTGTGGCTGTGTCTCACACTCCTGTTTCTGGTGCTGGCAGTGTGTCCGAGGCAGGTAGTTCACGCAGTCCACATGATTCTGTGATGTGAGGTGCTGTTCACTTCACTCACATGTTATTTCACATGGTGTGTGCATTGTCCATTGAGAACAGCCTTGCACTGTTGTGGTCCCTGGGACGGGTTGGTTGGAACACGTACTTGTGCTGCCTCTGATGTACCTGCTCTGTTGTCCACATTGCCCTGTTGATGCTGTGATACTGCATTCTGCCCTCTCACGTGCTGCCTCTGATGTACCTGCTCTGTTGTCCACATTGCCCTGTTGATGCTGTGATACTGCATTCTGCCCTCTCACGTGCTGCCTCTGATGTACCTGCTCTGTTGGGCACAATGCCCTGTTGATGCTGTGATACTGCATTCTGCCCTCTCACGTGCTGCCTCTGATGTACCTGCTCTGTTGTCCACATTGCCCTGTTGATGCTCTGATACTGCATTCTGCCCTCTGATGTGCTGCCTCTGATGGACATGTTCTGTGCTATGGACAGTTTATGCACTTAGCCCCTCTCACGTGCTGCCTCTGATGGACATGTTCAGTGCTATGGACTGTTGATGCACTTAGCCCCTCTCACGTGCTGCCTCTGATGGACATGTTCAGTGCTATGGACTGTTGATGCACTTAGCCCCTCTCACGTGCTGCCTCTGATGGACATGTTCAGTGCTATGGACTGTTGATGCACTTAGCCCCTCTCACGTGCTGCCTCTGATGGACATGTTCAGTGCTATGGACTGTTGATGCACTTAGCCCCTCTCACGTGCTGCCTCTGATGGACATGTTCAGTGCTATGGACTGTTGATGCACTTAGCCCCTCTCACGTGCTGCCTCTGATGTACCTGCTCTGTTGGGCACAATGCCCTGTTGATGCTCTGATACTGCATTCTGCCCTCTGATTTGCTGCCTCTGATGTACCTGCTCTGTTGGGCACAATGCCCTGTTGATGCTCTGATACTGCATTCTGCCCTCTGATTTGCTGCCTCTGATGTACCTGCTCTGTTGGGCACAATGCCCTGTTGATGCTGTGATACTGCATTCCTCCCTCTCACGTGCTGCTGATGTTCATGCTCTGGTGCACACTTTGCCCATGCTCACGCATACACTGTGATTATACCCCTATTATGTGTAATAAAGGTAGTCAATCATGTCTCGTGGTTTGTCGTTGTCATTGCTGCTTGCATACTACAAATGTGTATTTCTATTTGCTTCTGATCAGTGGTTTCGGTAACATGACACTCCCCCTCCCTACGTCACGACCCTTGCAGGTATTCCCCTCCAGACAGCCAATGGTTTGTGCCTTACCTGCGTCGGCGTCGATGGTGGGCCAAGACTAGGACGTGGTGGATCGCAAAGAGCATCGGGAAAGCGTGTAGCGCTGAGTCCATGGTGGCGAACAGCTTGTGGTGGGTATCTCTGCTATGTATCTTATCTTCGCTGTGGGGAATCCGCCGTGTTCAGACAGGTTGTTTTTCCGCTGCGGTTTTATGTGTATTTTCCGCCATCTTGATCTGGGGGATGGTCTTAGACGTCAGTACGTACGGCGGAGTCTCAGGATTCGTTCCGTCCGCCGCGTGGTCGGGTGTAGTTGGGCGGCGGTGTGTGATTTTCCACCGCGGACGGAATTTTTACACTATTTCCTATCCAGATATGGCGGACGGAGTGTCCGCGGCTGGCGGACACGGAAAAGGCATTTTCTGCTTACTCCAGGGCTGCGGTCGCTCTTCCGTCCGCCATCCTAATGAGCCCCTTAGTGATAGAACTGCAAGATGCGCAAGGTGACATACATAGAAATCTCCCTGACCAACTACGTACACTCAGAGACTACTATGGTGGCCTATACTCTTCCCACAGAGGCACCCCTCAAAACTTGCCTGACTACTTCGAAGATACTGCCCAGGTTGGGGACACCCAAAGGAAATTTCTTAGTTTAGATCTAGAGCTTGGCGAAATAACGGACGCTAATATGGAGATGAAGTCTGGGCGAGCTCCAGGGTCTGACGGGCTACCCATAGATTTTATAAAACGTACGTCATCGTGCTTTCCCCGATTCGGAAAGAGGTGTATTATGCAGTGCTGGTGGAGGGAGGTCTACCCATGACGATGCGCGAGGCACTTATAATGTCCTTATTAAAGCTGGGGAAGCCATCGCGCTGTTGTGATTCATACCGTCCTCTTTCTCTCTTAAATAGTGATACCAAGATACTAGCTAAGGTTTTGGCGACCCGGCTCAACCTGCTAATGTAACGCCTGGCGCTACCCGACCAAGCTGGCTTCATTCCAAACAGGGACACATCGCACAATCTCCGCACCTTGGCTGCGGTAATGCAGGACATCGACCAAAGGGGCTTGGCGGTGGCGGCATTCCTTGACGCTACCAATGCGTTTGACTCCCTGGAGTGGGACCACCTGATGGGAATGCTCGGGTTTATGGAGATGCCTACTGTCTTCCTCCAGTGGATCCAATTGCTATATATTCACCCGGTGATCTCGGTGCTCCTGAACGGGGCTAAAGCTACTCCTTTCCCTGTGTCCAGAGGTACACGGCAGGGCTGGCCCCTGTCTCCCATATTATTTGCCCTTGCCATCGAGCCCTTAGCCGCTAAACTTCGAGAACATCATAATAATAGAGCGCTGATTTACCCATCTCGGCAACTACTCATCTCCCTATATGCAGATGACATGACGCTATATATTCATAAACCCCAAGAGAATTTAAACCCTATACTTCAAGAGATAACTAAATTTGGAGCCATTTCCGGGGTGCAAATCAAGTGGTCTAAATCTGCAATCTTCCCCTCACCGATAATACTCCGCAGCACTAGCTGGATTACCCACTGGTTTGGAAAGAAGACGAGGTGAGATATCTGGGCATACGGATCACTAGAGATCGGGATGTGCTCATGCGACTCAATTATGGCACAACAATAGATAAAATCACGGACACCATTACTATATGGCTGTGCCTTCCACTCTCCATGGCAGGGAGGATCTCTTTAATTAAAATGGTCTTTCTCTCCAATTTATTGTACCTTTTTATTACCATACCTTATCACCAAGGGGCCATTTTTTTCAAAACGCTTAACTCACAACTTACGAGGCTTATATGGGGAGGGAAACAGGCAAGGCAGAACCTCGCCACCTTGACACTGCCATACCATCAGGGAGGGTATGATGTCCCTAATTTTGAGCTGTACTACTACTGTGCACAAGCTCATTTTGCCACGTACTGGTTTCATCCCCCACCTTTCATGCCCCATTTAGCGGTGGAGGATGGTTATATGGCCCGACGCCCACAACGTGTTATATCTTCACAGCTGTGAAGAAATGTGAGTGCGACCCATCCACTGTGGACTGCACTATACTGGCGTGGCAGCGTATAGCTCGCAGGTTGGAGATACCCATGTTGTACTCACCAAGGATGCCCCTACAGCGGAGCCCGCTCTTGCAGGTCACCTACGAAGGGATCTGCCGCAAGGGGAATTAACTGTGTTGGGGAAATTACCTGCTTTGTTGATTGTGCCTGTGTTGCCCGCCCCATTCCGCCGCGTCCATTGTGGGCATTTGTTGCGGAGGGTGAGGAGCCCATCACTTCCGGGTCTGCAGGAAGGAGGTTAGCGGTCTAGTCCTACCGTCCTGCCCCCTACTTAATGAGGGGAGGACTGAGGCCGCGCGGTGGATACAGGTCTGTCGGTGGCAGAGACAAACGGATCCACTTGTAAGGCGATAATACTGTCATGCGGCGAGAGCGCTGTAGGCACTTGAAAACTTTTTAAACTTTTAAAACACTCTTTTATATTTGTATCGCTCAAATTGGTATTCCGCTAGTGGGGAATTAACTGTGTTGGGGAAATTACCTGCTTTGTTGATTGTGCCTGTGTTGCCCGGCCCGTTCCGCCGCGTCCATTGTGGGTGTTTGTTGCGGAGGGTGAGGAACCCATCAACGCCGGGTCTGCAGGAAGGAGGTTAGCGGTCTAGTCTTGCCGTCCTACCCCCTACTTAATGAGGGGAGGACAGTGGCCGCGCGGTGGATACAGGTCTGTCGGTTGCAGAGACAGACGGAGCCACTTGTAAGGCGATAGCACTGTCATGTGGCAAGAGCGCTGTAGGCTCTTGCAAAACTTTTTAAACTTTTTTTTTTTTTTTTATTCCTCATATACCAAAAATGGGCTTTCTAGATGAGGAAATCCCCCTCTTCCCTCCTTTGCAGTGATGCTCCAGCCTCCACAATTCAAACAAAGGAGAGGAAAATGTGTGGATTTCCCTCTAGTTCATCTGTTTGCAGGCTCCACTCCAACTCTCAATAACTATACGGCCCTTGGATTGAGCTGGAGAGCTAGCACCCACAGTGCCTAGGTGAAATCATCGAAATACAAGCAAAGAAGTCTCATCGATTCCGCCAGGCCACTAGGGCCGCCCAGATTTTATCATGGCTAGAGCTGTCACAGGCCATATCAGATTCACTTATATATATGATATATTTCAGACAATCAGAAAACATGGGGGGGCAAAGGGTTCTTCAAGGCCTTACATATTTCCTGCCTCGCTAAGACCATCACATAAAAAACGTAATTTGGTTGCCAATTCATTATGCTGATATTCTGAGTCTAGACCAAATAAAATAATTGTGGGGGTAATAAGAAATTGTATTCCCAATACATCAGTTATAAAATCTTCTATTTTGGTCAGAAATCTGTAAGTCTAGGACAATCCACAAACATGTGAAGGTCGTCAGCGTCGAGGGCTTTTCATCTTTGACAACAATGTTCAAAATTGGTGATCTTAACCAATTTTTGGGGAGAAATGTGGACTCGATGTAGAGTAAATAGATGATTTCTTTTCAGGGGTGCCACTTTAACTATGGTATTTAACATCGTAAAAGAATCGGCCCACACAATGACTAGGTTATCTTCTTCCGCGACCATTGTCCCTCCCCACAATTTTAGAAGTTCTTATTCAGTGATTCCATCTGAGTCTAACAATGCCTCATACCAAAAAGATACCTCTTTCTTCCATTTCCCCTTTCTATTTACTAAATCTAACTTAGATTCAAGGGTTTCTGGGGCCCATGATGTAGTAGCCCACCAGGCCGACAACTGATAATATTTGAACCTAGTGAGAGTTCCTCCCGTCAACCTAGAGATGGAATCTCACTCCATTAACTGTGTATTGCATTGTAAGTCCCCCCAATGTGTGATGCCTGCAGCCTTGAGGGGATTTGACAGTTGATCTTTAAGGCATTCTGGTGTCCCTGGAGAATCGCATATTGGTGCTTGGAAGACAAAATAAGGTATTCCCAGTTTTTTCCTAATAAATACCCAGTTCTTCAGGGCAGTCTCTAAGATCTTTAACCTTACTTTCTTATAGAATCTGGGGTCCCCAAACTTATAAAGAAAATATTCACGCCCTTGGGGGATGCCCTGGAGTAATGCCTGAAATAATCGGCCCAAAGATGACATATCAGCTTTATCAGCCAACAACCGAAAATTTTTAAAATGAAATGAGTGGCAATAAAGAAGCAAGTCTGGCAATACCAATCCCCCGACTTTGAGTTTTCTCCTCAGCTTTTTCCAGGATATTCGGGAAGATTTAGAGTTCCAAATAAAGGTTCAGATTTTACCCTGTATTTTAGCAATTTCTTTAGGGCTAAAACTCAAAGGGATAGCATTGAACAAAAAAGTAACTTTAGGTAAAATAACCATTTTTACTAAATTAGCTCTACCGAAAATATTTAGGGGAAGACCAGACCAACGCAATAGAAGCCCAAAGACCTCTTTAAAGATTCTATTGAGGTTAATTTTTGATATATCTGAGATATCTCGCGTCAAAATAACTCCAAGATATCTCATCTGCGGTTTAGCTAAGGGGGATGTCACTTCCTGATACCACTGCATAACCTCTGTTTTTTCCTTATTTATTTTATATCCGGAGATTTCACCAAAAGTTTCCGCCTGTTCAAAGAGTCGGGGAATTGAAATCTCCGGATTAGAAGTGAACATTAAGAGATCATCAGCATATAATGCACATTTTAAAGCTAATTCATGTAAAAAAAAGGTTTTATCAAAGGATCCGACCGTAACTGTGTAACCAAGGGTTCGATATATAAATTAAACAATAAGGGGGAGAGGGGACCCCCCTGTCTGGTAAACAACCTTTACAACGCAACTTTTACCACGCAGTGCCTTTACAACGCAACTTTTACAACGCAAACCATTACAACGCATTGCGCTGGGGGGCGCTCTAGGATAGGGAATGTGTTTAATGTACTATCCAACACCTTCCCTACTATCCACGGGGACTGGAGTTGGATTAGTAAATTAAACAATTCACTAACCAGCGCCTAAAAGCATTATGCGTTGTAAAGGTATTCATTGTAAATACCGCGTTGTAAAGGCATGCGATGTAAAAGCATGCGTTGTAATGTCATACATCCCCCCTGTCTTGTACCACGCGATATCTGAACCCAATCTGTGAGGGTTCCGTTGACCAGAATTCTAGCCCTTGGGTTTAAATATAGTGATTTTATAGATGATATGAAATTTTCCGGGAGACCAAATCCAGCTAACGCCTCCCATAAGTATGGCCAACTGACCTGGTCAAAAGCCTTAGCAGGATCTATTGCTGCAATGGTTAGAGGGAGTTTCCTATTTGTAGCATAGTCTATTGCAGCAATAGCCTGGAAGCTCAATTCATTTAGCTGCCGCCCAGGCATAAAGCCTCTCTGGTCTTCATGTATCACAGTTTTAATCACTTTGGCCAATCTCGCCGCCAATACCCCCGCAAAGATTTTATAGTCGGTGTTTAGGTGTTTAGTAGCGAGATTGGCCTATATGATTCAACTATTAGAGGATCTTTATTGGGCTTTAGAACCAAGGTGACTGTGGCTTCTAACCAGGATTGAGGGATAGGTTCACCCGTCAGATGTATTTTATTGAATAGAGAAGTTAGGACTGGGACAATGATGTCGGGGCTTATTTGATAAACTTCTATCGGGAGCCCGTCCGGGCCTGCTGCCTTTCCTTTAGACATTTTTTTTAGCTGATTAAGGACCTCACCTTCACTGATGGCTGAGCTCAAGAAGACACTATCTGCTACCATTAACTGTGGTAGGCCCAGCTGCTTTAGCCAATTGACTGCTCTTTGAGTCGAGGCATCCCTTTCTCCGGTATAAAGATTTTGCATATGTACCCTGGCTTCTTCAGAAATCTGATCATTGTCATAGGATATGTCGCCAGAACCATGTATTTTTAGCCCACACATTTGATTTCTTACCCTATCCATTCTGGTCTTCCATGCCAGTATACGTCCACATTTTTCTCCATAGGAGAAGTTTTGCAGCCTACTCGCATCCCACCTATCCTTGATTATTTTATCTAGGTTAGCCTGATATTTAGCTCTTAATCCTTCGAGCTCTTTCTGTATAACCTCCAGATTCGCATGCTGCTCTAGTGATGCTTGCTGTAGCTGTTGTTCTTTTGATTTTATTCTGGATAGCGATTCCTCCTCTGCTTTTCTCCTAGCCTTATTTTTACCAGCTGTCAGTGCTGTGAACAAACCTCTTATGTAAGACTTATATGCTTCCCAAACTATTTGTTCGGACGCAGTGGCAGAATTAAATCTAAAATACTCAGCAGACTGTTTTAACATGCACTCTATTACATCACTTTGTAAAAATAAAGATTTTTCAAGGGTCCAGCGTTTAATCTGTGTCTTCTGGGGGAACTTGACTATTAATTCTACTATAGAGTGGTCCGATAATATAGCTGGAATATAAGAGGTAGAGGCAACTGACGGGAATAAGGCTTGATCAATAAGAAAAAAAGTCAATACGTGAATGATGTTTATATCTATGACTATAGAAAGAGTAGCCCCTATTATTTCAATTCTTGATTCTCCAAGCATCCAAAAGATTAAAATTCTTCATAATGTTTTTCAACTCCCTTTTTGATTTATATGAAGGGGAAGAGATGACTCTGGAGGTGCGATCTAAATTTGAATCAAAAACTAAATTAAAATCACCTCCCAAAATGACAGGTAAATTCACAGCAGTGAGACTGGTTTTCAAGTTTAGCAGGGCCTCAGGGGAGTCTTGATTAGGCCCATAATACACTGCATAGGCTAATCTAATTTTATTTAAAACCAGAGATGCTTTCAACCATCTACCTGAAGAGTCTGTCTCATACTTTTCCACTCTAATCCCGCAGTGTGCCCGGATAATCATTGCTACTCCTCTGGTACTTCCACTTTGTCTAGAGCACAGCAGGTCTTGAATCCACCTTTGGTTTTTAAAAGCTTCTTTACATTCAACTGGTTCCAAATAGGTTTCCTCTAAGAGAATAACATGGGCCCCAGATTTGTTTAGATATTCACAGACTCTATTTAACTTCTTTCCATCCCTCAAGCCATTAACATTCCAACTTATTATTTTATTGGTTGTATTTAACATAGTATTGGGATAGAAGCTTTATGTATAGCTCCGTTCTGGGCCAGATCTCCTGCATCGAAAAAATGTGCTTCATATTTATTTCAAATTTTGTTGCTCTATGTGGAATAATTTTCCTTTTTTTCAACCCCTCCCCCCCCACCCTTCACCACCCCCCTTGAGGACCCCCCCCTCTTGGGTTTTGGTGATCTCGTCGCCATTGAGAACTCGGCCCCAACCTTGGAGTATGCCTCATTTCGTGCTTTAGTGCGTATTTTATGCCTTCACCCTTATATATATATATTATTTTTTTTCGTCATTTCAATGGAAATTATTTCTACTTCCTTTTTCTTTATGTTTTGTGTGCTCTCTTTTTTTTTTTTAAATAGGTGATATTTTCAAGTTACACAACCCATCGTGATACACTTAGAAAAAGAAAAGAGAAGCTATCTTTGTGCTTCTTTCATACTGATTAGGAAGCTATCAACCTCTTGTACGGAGGTAAAGTTGTATGTTTTGTTTCTCCAATCTACTCTTAATGCAGCGGGGAGCTTCATCATGACCTGGGCTCCCTGACTACTTAGATCTGACATACGAGACCCTAACTCCCATTGCCTCTGCGCTGTAACTCTGCCAATATCAGAGCGAATCAGGTATTTCGAAGAGTCAATCTGGAGGGTTGGGTCAATAAGAGCCCTGGTCAGAATCAGCTCGCTTATTGCGAAGGTGTGAAAGTTGACCAAAATCTTCCTTGGGGCACTCATATATGGGTGTCGACGAAAAGGATCCCTGTGTGCCCGTTGAATCTCGTTTTCCAGGTTGATATCTGGTCTATCCTTCAAAACGCCTTCTCTCAAAAGTTTGCTTATTAATGATTTTACATCCCCATTTTCTGCCCCCTCGCGAATTTTCATGAATTTCAGGTTATTTCTCCTCGCGTGAATCTCCAGACGCTCCATATCAAGTTGTAATGATCTGTTCTGGGCCTTAAGTTCAGATATTGCCTTGGAGTGTACCTGAGAGGCCCCAGAGAGGATAGCAACTTCCCCTTCTAAAGCCTCTGTTTCCAGGGAGGTACATTTCTCTGCAATCTCCCTCTGATTACCCTCCGAGATCTCAAATTTGGAGAGCAATTTAGTCAACAGATCCTCATGTAAAGATCTACATAGACTCTCCATTTTTTTGCCCGAGCTGTTACTCTTGTGTTCCTGTTGCTGTAATTCCAAGGAACTAGCTACGTGAGGGTTATTGATGTAAGTAGCCTGAGGTGGAGCGCTGGGTTCTGGACACAGGGCTAATACTGGCTGAGGGCTAGATCCACTCTCTGTATTCCCATCCGCTTCCAAAGCCGGTGGAGGATTTCCCATACCTAGATCCATATCGGGTTCCAGTAAGAGGGGGGCATAGCGATTCTGTAACATAGCTGTCCCCTCTGCATGGATGGAAGAAGGGGAGTTTGGAATCACTGATTGGATTCCAACCACCTTGCCACCTCTATCTGAGACTGACATTGCTTTCTCCATTATTTTGAAATAGGTTTTTAGAGAGGGAGCAGGCTTAGATATTGTAGAACTTCTTTTATATTTTTTTCCTCTCCTATATTATTTCTCTCTCTCTTTTTTTGGCGTGGGGTGAGAGGGACCAAGTGATTAGTGGTTTGGCTGAATGAGGATAATAACCGCTCTTTCTCTGGCTGGGAACGGAGACACTCTTTTATATTTGTATCGCTCAAAATGGTAATCCGCTAGTGGGGAATTAACTGTGTTGGGGAAATTACCTGCTTTGTTGATTGTGCCTGTGTTGCCCGCCCCGTTCCGCCGCGTCCATTGTGGGAGTTTGTTGTGGAGGGTGAGGAGCCCATCACTTACGGGTCAGCAGGAAGGAGGTTAGCGGTCTAGCCTCGCCGTCCTGCCCCCTACTTTATGAAGGGAGGACAGCGGCCGTGCAGTGGCCGCGCGCAGAGGGCGCGCCAATGGTACGCCGATGAGGTGCCGAAGGCAAGCCCGTCTGTGCCCATCCGCGGCCGGACGGGGCCAGGGGCCCGAACCCCTGCCCAAAAGCCCCCAAATGAACCTAATAGATTCCAGGACTCTAAAGAACAGACGGAACGTCTTTGTCCTCCTATGAAGGCGGCCTGTAAGCATGGATTGCTGGCGGAATTGATGCCCCACAGGTGTAAGGTCTGCCTCTATAATCCATTGGAATCCCTGGGGCGTGAGAGGGAGGATGAGACAGTAACCATGGTTCAGATGAACTGCCGCTCCCTAAAAAAAACATAGATTAGAAATCTTTGATCTATTAATCGATCACCAGCCGGATGTGCTCTTCTTAACGGAGACCTGGTTGGGTGGGGAGTCTGCCCCGGAAATCCTGGAAGCACTCCCCCATGAATATGGTATGCTGAGACTAGATCGTGGAATACAACGAGGGGGGGGATTGCTTTGGTGCATAAATTGGAGGTGATATGCACCCTGGAAGCAGTGTGCATCAATAATAGTGAAACAGGTTTCTTTTCAATTAAAACCTCTCCCAATCTGACTATAAATGGCTATCTGATCTATCGCCCACCAGGGGTGGCGTCGCAATTCTTAGATAGCTTGGTGGAAGTGGTGGCTCAACCTGCTCTACGGTACAACAGGCTCCTAATTTTAGGGGACCTTAATTTGCACTTGGAGGAGGAAGGAAATAAGGAAGCTCAAGGGGTGATTGCCACGCTGGAGTCATTCATGCTGAAACTTCAATCTTTGACGCCTACCCACCAGGCGGGCTACCTTCTTGATCCTATTTTCGCTAATTGGGATGAAGTGAGGGTACAGCCCCCGATCAGGGTACCTTGGTCAGATCATTATTTGATTCAGTTCTCTACATTAGGTATGTCTAAAAGTTCCACACAAGCTAGACCAGTGGCGTACAAACGTAGGAAATAGGGGAAACTTAATCAGGCAGCCTTGGAGCGTGCCTTGAGGCAAGGTTGTCCCCCGCTGAGAGAGAACTTAGATGAAGCTTGGAAGGAGTATGAGGACTGGCTGACCAGGGCACTAGATAGTGTGGCGCCATGGACGAACAATACCCCGGTGAGACGTACTAAGACGGTGCCGTGGTTCAATGATGACTTAAGAGCAGCCAAGGCTACATGCAAATGTTTAGAGCGTGCTTGGAGCAAAAACTACGATACGACTTCCAAGCTGGAATATAAGAATAGTCTGAAAGTGTACCATGGTCGGATAAGGAAAACTAGAAGAGAATTCTTAAACAAGAAAATTGAGCTAGCGGAGAATTCCTCTAAAGAACTCTTTTCCATATATAAGGAGCTTACTTTACTTAATAGAACACTGGCTCCGGATACATACTCCAAGGAGGTTTGCGAGGCGCTCGCGGACCACTTTGTGAAGAAGGTCGAGACCATACATCTGTCTTTTCCGACAGGTATCAATGAGATACAAACAGGACGAGCTGAGAAAACGAGACTGAGGGAGGATAAGTGCCTCAACCAGTTTGTAGTCCCTGACCAATCGGAACTGATGAAAATAGTACTGAGTATTGAGTCAGGCTCCCCAACGGATGCTGCTCCACCTAAGATTTTTAGGAACCAATTGGAACTCCTTATCACTCATATAAGACGTTTGGCAGAGCTGTCCTTTCAGGCAAGCTATGTGCCCCTTAGTTGGAAAACAGCTCTGGTAATTCCGATTAAAAAAATGGCCAACCTAAATCTGTCCCATCTGGACAATTTTCGCCCTATTTCTCTCCTACCTTTCTGTGCTAAAGAGGTGGAGAAAATTGTCAATGCCCAGATAGGTAAATATATGGAAGAATGTCAACTTCTCCTCTGCTCACAGTCAGGCTTTAGAGCCAACCACTCCACGGAATCGGCTCTGTTTTTCTCCACAGAACTGCTTCGAAGGAAAGTAGATGAAGGGCGGACGGCTGCTTTGCTCTTGCTAGACATTATTGCGGCATTCGATACCGTCTCGCATCCTTTACTACTTGCCCGCCTCAGGGAGGCAGGGGTTGTGGGGCCGGCTCATGACTGGTTGTGTTCGTTCCTTGCGGACGGAAGGTTCCAAGTCCACTGTCCCCCCTTTAAATCGGAATTTCGCTCCCTAAAAGAGGGGGTTCCTCAGGGCTCTATTTTGAGCCCTACTTTATTCAATGTTTACATGGAACCCCTGGGAAAGATTGTGGAAAACCACAGAGTTGAGATTGTGTCCTACGCTGATGACACTCAGCTGGTGGTGACCCTATCTCAACTCCTGGAAGAGGCGGCGGCTAAATTATCCGCCTGTCTAGCGGAATTAGCCAGCTGGATGAATAACAACTACCTCCCCCTCAACGGGAGCAAAACCGAGCTTCTAGTGATGGGGAAAACACCATCAATCTGGTCTTCAGCTTAGTGGCCACCCGAACTAGGGCCCACTCCCAACCCCTCTGAGCAGGTAAAAAACCTGGGTGTACATCTGGACGCCAATCTCTCCTTTGAACATCATATCAGAGGGGTTGCAGGCAAGTGCTACGGCATCTTAAAAAGTCTTTGTAAAACCTTGAACTTACTCCCTGTGACTGGGAGGAAAACGCTAATACATACCCTTGTTACCTCCCATCTGGACTATGGGAACTCACTGTATATCGGCTTGAGTAAGAAAGGATTGCATCAACTCCAATGCGTTCAGAATGCGGCTGCTAGGTTGGCATTGAATCTTCCCCGGAAGTCGTCTGGGAGCCGTGCCTTAGGCACCCTACATTGGCTTCCCATCCAGGAACGCATTGTGTTCAAAACGATGTGTATGGCACAGCGCATTGCGCAGGGAAAGGGACCTATATACTTACAAAATATGCTGACCATGTATCGTCCTAAGCGGCTACTGAGATCCCTTGGTTGTATGCTATTCCAGGTCCCGCGTATTTACAGAGCACGGATGGGTGGTCATTCTTTTAGATACCTTGCCAGTAAACAATGGAACGCACTTCCGATTGAGCTCCGTATGGAACCTTCTGAGGTGAGGTTTCGTCAGAAACTGAAGACTCACCTATTTCCCAAGTAGTTCAGGTCCCTTATCCGGTGGGCCCCTTCTCATGGTCCCTGCCGGACAGTTATTGAAGCTTTTTAGGGTCTGTATCCATAGCGCGGGGACACACTGATTTAAGTGTAACCATGCGCTTTATAAACTTTATTATTATTATTATTATTAAGATGCTTGAGAAACTTAAATACAACACCTGGGGGGATCTGTATGTGGGGGGGCAGTTCCACATCAAAGAGCAATTTTTTTAATCTTATGACCCGATGACAATGGACATCTTCATGTACACCCGTCTTCGGCAGAGCGTGAAAGCTGTAACTCGCGATTTTCCGCTTAAACCGGCAACATTAGTCCCATTACACGCCATATTGCAGGCAGGTAACCCCCAGCACACCATATCTCCTCTTTATGGCCATGCGCGCGGCTCACCGTCCCTTAGACAGACACAAGCTAGGCAGGAATGGGATACTGACTTGAATGTTACTCTGATTGATGACCAGTGGGAACTTAGTTGTGCACAAACGGAGGCAGTGACTAGCCATAATAGGTTACACCTAATTCAAGTTAAGTTTCTGCACCGCCTGTACCACACCCCGGCTAGGCTTTACAGGTTCCGCCTTCGGGACAGCGATGCATGCACTAGATGCGGCCAACAAGGCCCGGGATTAAGAATGGGCGTAAAATCCGTTTCGTGGGCGAATTTGCGGATTTTTGACAATTTTGCGGTCCGCGAATCGCGCAAATTTGCCCCAAAATCCGCAAATTCGCAAGTTGCAAATTATTTTGCTTCTTCGCGCTTGAAAAATACAATAACGCGGGGGCGGCATTGACTTACCGTGATTATGAGTCCGTCGAGTTGTATTTCTCCCGGTTTGCATGTGGTGCGCCATTTTAGATCTTGCTGCGTGATCGCGCGTGAGTTTTTCGACGGCAATTACGTCATCGCGGT
The DNA here is from genome assembly GCF_964261635.1 of Lissotriton helveticus. NCBI lineage: Eukaryota > Metazoa > Chordata > Amphibia > Caudata > Salamandridae > Lissotriton > Lissotriton helveticus. The sequence continues at coordinate 874,443,216 of NC_136072.1, read as the reverse complement.
TTGCCATCTTGCACAGCGAGGGTTTGACAACGCGAGAACGTCATAAGGGCCCGCGATCACGCATCGCGGGAGTAAACAATGCCGAACACGTAGATGCGGCGCGCAGCTGACATCCGGCGGGAGATTTGAACAGCTCGCTTTCCCGAAATTGCAAAAATTGCAATTCTGCACAAGAAATCCACCGCAGGCAGCATAAACATTCTGAAAATCATGATTTTTATCAGAATAACTCCTCAGATTGAGATTTGGCTGGACTTTTTGCTGGAAGGAGATCATTTTTGGGGGGGTGGGAGGAAGGAAGTGCCCCAGAGTCTCCCACTTCCTGTTCCTGGCTAGCAGGCTCCTCCCAGTGCTTTGTCCATCTCCTGGTCACTTTTCATTTGGATCTGGAGCTGGAAGGAATGCTTTTTGTGGCTGCTGCTGGATATTTGTATTTGAGGACTTTTTGGACTTCACTTTTGATTTTGAGATTTTACAAGTAAGTTGGTGTTGTTTGTTTGGGGCATTGCAGTTGCTGCAACTACAATTTTAAAACTTTTTCACAACTTTAAAAAAAATATATTGTGGGTAGCCACAGTATCCAGTAGGCCCAGGGTTAGTCATGGGTGCATGATACAACTGTTTCTGTGAGTTTTGTTGAACTTAAATCTCATTTATGTCATTGAATTGTAGCTCACTATATGAGGATTTTTATTTTTTATTTTGGGGTGCCTGTAAAGCCACACTAGCCAGTAGGCCCAGTGGTAGTGAGTGGTGCATGGGCCAAGTCTTTCTGTGGGGTGTCTTGAATTTAAACATCATTGAGGGCATGGATGGCATTGGATTGTGGTGATTTTTGTGTGTTTTTAGACTTTTTGGGGTGGTGTTGGGGCCTGGCCATGTGGGTGGGGGGCATTTTGATGCCTGGTTTAGGCAGGGCCTGGCCATGTGGTGGGGGTCAAGGGGCCATTTTGAAGCCAGTCAGTGTGCTCAGGCCTGCACCCACTTTGCCTTGCTTTCAACCATTAGGCCCAGGGGTAGTGAGTGGTGCATGGGCCAAGTCTTTCTGTGGGGTGTCTTGAATTTAAACATCATTGAGGGCATGGATGGCATTGGATTGTGGTGATTTTTGTGTGTTTTTAGACTTTTTGGGGTGGTGTTGGGGCCTGGCCATGTGGGTGGGGGCCATTCTGAGGCCTGGTCCAGGCAGGGCCTGGCCATGTGGTGGGGGTCAAGGGGCCATTTTGAAGCCAGGCAGTGTGCTCAGGCCTGCACCCACTTTGCATTGCTTTCAACCATTAGGCCCAGGGGTAGTGAGTTGTGCATGGGCCAAGTCTTTCTGTGGGGTGTCTTAAATTTAAACATCATTGAGGGCATGGATGGCATTGGATTGCGATGATTTTTGTGTGTTTTTAGACCTTTTGGGGTGGTGTTGGGGCCTGGCCATAAGGGTGGGGGGCATTTTGAGGCCTGGTCCAGGCAGGGCCTCGCCATGTGGTGGGGGTCAAGGGGCCATTTTGAAGCCAGAAAGTGTGCTCAGGCCTGTACCCACTTTGCCTTGCTTTCAACCACTAGGCCCAGGGGTAGTGAGTGGTGAATGGGCCAAGTCTTTCTGTGGGGTGTCTTGAATTTAAACATCATTGAGGGCATGGATGGCATTGGATTGTGGTGATTTTTGTGTGTTTTTAGACTTTTGGGGTGGTGTTGGGGCCTGGCCATGTGGGTGGGGGCCAATCTGAGGCCTGGTCTAGGCAGGTCCTGGCCATGTGGTGGGGGTCAAGGGGCCATTTTGAAGCCAGGCAGTGTGCTCAGGCCTGTACCCACTTTGCCTTGCTTTCATCCATTAGGCCCAGGGGTAGTGAGTGGTGCATGGGCCAAGTCTTTCTGTGGGGTGTCTTGAATTTAAACATCATTGAGGGCATGGATGGCATTGGATTGTGGTGATTTTTGTGTGTTTTTAGACTTTTTGGCGTGGTCTTGGGGCCTGGCCATGTGGGTGGGGGCCATTCTGAGGCCAGGTCCAGGCAGGGCCTGGCCATGTGGTGGGGGTCAAGGGGCCATTTTGAAGCCAGGCAATGTGCTCAGGCCTGCACCCACTTTGCCTTGCTTTCAACCATTTGGCCCAGGGGTAGTGAGTGGTGCATGGGCCAAGTCTTTCTGTGGGGTGTCTTGAATTTAAACATCATTGAGGGCATGGATGGCATTGGAATGTGGTGATTTTTGTGTGTTTTTAGACTTTTTGGGGTGGTGTTGGGGCCTGGACATGTGGGTGGGGGGCATTTTGAGGCCTGGTTTAGGCAGGGCCTGGCCATGTGGTGGGGATCAAGGGGCCATTTTGAAGCCAGTCAGTGTGCTCAGGCCTGCACCCACTTTGCCTTGCTTTCAACCATTTGGCCCAGGGGTAGTGAGTGGTGCATGGGCCAAGTCTTTCTGTGGGGTGTCTTGAATTTAAACATCATTGAGGGCATGGATGGCATTGGATTGTGGTGATTTTTGTGTGTTTTTAGACATTTTGGGGTGGTGTTGGGGCCTGGTCATGTGGGTGGGGGCCATTCTGAGGCCTGGTCCAGGCAGGGCCTGGCCATGTGGTGGGGGTCAAGGGGCAATTTTGAAGCCAGGCAGTGTGCTCAGGCCTGCACCCACTTTGCATTGCTTTCAACCATTAGGCCCAGGGTTAGTGAGTTGTGCATGGGCCAAGTCTTTCTGTGGGGTGCCTTAAATTTAAACATCATTGAGGGCATGGATGGCATTGGATTGTGATGATTTTTGTGTGTTTTTAGACTTTTTGGGGTGGTGTTGGGGCCTGGCCATGTGGGTGGGGGCCAATCTGAGGCCTGGTCTAGGCAGGTCCTCGCCATGTGGTGGGGGTCAAGGGGCCATTTTGAAGCCAGAAAGTGTGCTCAGGCCTGTACCCACTTTGCCTTGCTTTCAACCACTAGGCCCAGGGGTAGTGAGTGGTGAATGGGCCAAGTCTTTCTGTGGGGTGTCTTGAATTTAAACATCATTGAGGGCATGGATGGCATTGGATTGTGGTGATTTTTGTGTGATTTTAGACTTTTGGGGTGGTGTTGGGGCCTGGCCATGTGGGTGGGGGCCAATCTGAGGCCTGGTCTAGGCAGGTCCTGGCCATGTGGTGGTGGTCAAGGGGCCATTTTGAAGCCAGGCAGTGTGCTCAGGCCTGCACCCACTTTGCCTTGCTTTCAACCATTAGGCCCAGGGGTAGTGAGTGGTGCATTGGCCAAGTCTTTCTGTGGGGTGTTTTGAATTTAAACATCATTGAGGGCATGGATGGCATTGGATTGCGGTGATTTTTGTGTGTTTTTAGAGTTTTTGGCGTGGTCTTGGGGCCTGGCCATGTGGGTAGAGGCCATTCTGAGGCCTGGTCCAGGCAGGGCCTGGCCATGTGGTGGGGGTCAAGGGGCCATTTTGAAGCCATGCAGTGCACAGGCCTGCACCCACTTTGCCTTGCTTTCAACCTTTAGACCCAGGGGTAGTGTGTGGTGCATGGGCCAAGTCTTTCTGTGGGGTGTCTTGAATTTAAACATCATTGAGGGCATGGATGGCATTGGATTGTGGTGATTTGTGTGTGTTTTTAGACTTTTTGGGGTGGTGTTGGGGCCTGGCCATGTGGGTGGGGGGCATTTTGATGCCTGGTTTAGGCAGGGCCTGGCCATGTGGTGGGGGTCAAGGGGCCATTTTGAAGCCAGTCAGTGTGCTCAGGCCTGCACCCACTTTGCCTTGCTTTCAACCATTAGGCCCAGGGGTAGTGAGTGGTGCATGGGCCAAGTCTTTCTGTGGGGTGTCTTGAATTTAAACATCATTGAGGGCATGGATGGCATTGGATTGTGGTGATTTTTGTGTGTTTTTAGACTTTTTGGCGTGGTCTTGGGGCCTGGCCATGTGGGTGGGGGCCATTCTGAGGCCAGGTCCAGGCAGGGCCTGGCCATGTGGTGGGGGTCAAGGGGCCATTTTGAAGCCAGGCAATGTGCTCAGGCCTGCACCCACTTTGCCTTGCTTTCAACCATTTGGCCCAGGGGTAGTGAGTGGTGCATGGGCCAAGTCTTTCTGTGGGGTGTCTTGAATTTAAACATCATTGAGGGCATGGATGGCATTGGAATGTGGTGATTTTTGTGTGTTTTTAGACTTTTTGGGGTGGTGTTGGGGCCTGGACATGTGGGTGGGGGGCATTTTGAGGCCTGGTTTAGGCAGGGCCTGGCCATGTGGTGGGGATCAAGGGGCCATTTTGAAGCCAGTCAGTGTGCTCAGGCCTGCACCCACTTTGCCTTGCTTTCAACCATTTGGCCCAGGGGTAGTGAGTGGTGCATGGGCCAAGTCTTTCTGTGGGGTGTCTTGAATTTAAACATCATTGAGGGCATGGATGGCATTGGATTGTGGTGATTTTTGTGTGTTTTTAGACATTTTGGGGTGGTGTTGGGGCCTGGTCATGTGGGTGGGGGCCATTCTGAGGCCTGGTCCAGGCAGGGCCTGGCCATGTGGTGGGGGTCAAGGGGCAATTTTGAAGCCAGGCAGTGTGCTCAGGCCTGCACCCACTTTGCATTGCTTTCAACCATTAGGCCCAGGGTTAGTGAGTTGTGCATGGGCCAAGTCTTTCTGTGGGGTGCCTTAAATTTAAACATCATTGAGGGCATGGATGGCATTGGATTGTGATGATTTTTGTGTGTTTTTAGACTTTTTGGGGTGGTGTTGGGGCCTGGCCATGTGGGTGGGGGCCAATCTGAGGCCTGGTCTAGGCAGGTCCTCGCCATGTGGTGGGGGTCAAGGGGCCATTTTGAAGCCAGAAAGTGTGCTCAGGCCTGTACCCACTTTGCCTTGCTTTCAACCACTAGGCCCAGGGGTAGTGAGTGGTGAATGGGCCAAGTCTTTCTGTGGGGTGTCTTGAATTTAAACATCATTGAGGGCATGGATGGCATTGGATTGTGGTGATTTTTGTGTGATTTTAGACTTTTGGGGTGGTGTTGGGGCCTGGCCATGTGGGTGGGGGCCAATCTGAGGCCTGGTCTAGGCAGGTCCTGGCCATGTGGTGGTGGTCAAGGGGCCATTTTGAAGCCAGGCAGTGTGCTCAGGCCTGCACCCACTTTGCCTTGCTTTCAACCATTAGGCCCAGGGGTAGTGAGTGGTGCATTGGCCAAGTCTTTCTGTGGGGTGTTTTGAATTTAAACATCATTGAGGGCATGGATGGCATTGGATTGCGGTGATTTTTGTGTGTTTTTAGAGTTTTTGGCGTGGTCTTGGGGCCTGGCCATGTGGGTAGAGGCCATTCTGAGGCCTGGTCCAGGCAGGGCCTGGCCATGTGGTGGGGGTCAAGGGGCCATTTTGAAGCCATGCAGTGCACAGGCCTGCACCCACTTTGCCTTGCTTTCAACCTTTAGACCCAGGGGTAGTGTGTGGTGCATGGGCCAAGTCTTTCTGTGGGGTGTCTTGAATTTAAACATCATTGAGGGCATGGATGGCATTGGATTGTGGTGATTTGTGTGTGTTTTTAGACTTTTTGGGGTGGTGTTGGGGCCTGGCCATGTGGGTGGGGGCCATTCTGAGGCCAGGTCCAGGCAGGGCCTGGCCATGTAGTGGGGGTCAAGGGGCCATTTTGAAGCCAGGCAATGTGCTCAGGCCTGCCCCCACTTTGCCTGGCTTTCAACCATTTGGCCCAGGGGTAGTGAGTGGTGCATGGGACAAGTCTTTCTGTGGGGTGTCTTGAATTTAAACATCATTGAGGGCATGGATGGCATTGGATTGTGGTGATTTTTGTGTGTTTTTAGACTTTTGGGGTGGTGTTGGGGCCTGGCCATGTGGGTGGGGGCCAATCTGAGGCCTGGTCCAGGCAGGGCCTGGCCATGTGGTGGGAGTCAAGGGGCCATTTTGAAGCCAGGCAGTGTGCTCAGGACTGCACCCACTTTGCCTTGCTTTTAACCATTAGGCCCAGGGGTAGTGAGTGGTGCATGGGCCAAGTCTTTCTGTGGGGTGTCTTGAATTTAAACATCATTGATGGCATGGATGGCATTGGATTGTGGTGATTTTTGTGTGTTTTTAGACTTTTTGGGGTGGTCTTGGGGCCTGGCCATATGGGTAGGGGCCATTCTAAGGCCTGGTCCAGGCAGGGCCTGGCCATGTGGTGGGGGTCAAGCGGCCATTTTGAAGCAAGGCAGTGTGCGCAGGCCTGCACCCACTTTGCATTGCTTTCAACCATTAGGCCCAGGGGTAGTGTGTGGTGCATGGGCCAAGTCTTTCTGTGGGGTGTCTTGAATTTAAACATCACTGAGGACATGGATGGCATTGGATTATGGTGATTTTGTGTGTGTTTTTAGACTTTTTGGGGTAGTGTTGGGGCCTGGCCATGTGGGTGGGGTCCATTTTGAGGCCTGGTCCAGGCAGGGCCTGGCCATGTGGTGGGGGTCAAGGGGCCATTTTGAAGCCAGGCAGTGTGCTCAGGCCTGCACCCACTTTGCCTTGCTTTCAACCATTAGGCCCAGGGGTAGTGAGTGGTGCATGGGCCAAGTCTTTCTGTAGGGTGTCTTGAATTTAAACATCATTGAGGGCATGGATGGCATTGGATTGTGGTAATTTTTGTGTGTTTTTAGACTTTTTGGGGTGGTGTTGGGGCCTGGCCATGTGGGTGGGGTCCATTTTGAGGCCTGGTCCAGGCATGGCCTGGCCATGTGGTAGGGGTCAAGGGGCCATTTTGAAGCCAGGCAGTGTGCTCAGGCCTGCACCCACTTTGCCTTGCTTTCAACCATTAGGCCCAGGTGTAGTGAGTGGTGCATGGGCCAAGTCATTCTGTGGGGTGTATTTTGAATTTAAACATCATTGAGGGCATGGATGGCATTGGATTGTGGTAATTTTTGTGTGTTTTTAGACTTTGTAAGGTGTTTAACTGATGTTCCTCTGGCTTTAATTGCTTTTAGGTGCTCAAGAGAACCCCCAGTGCCAGGAAGAAGTCCTGCAGCGGTGTGTGCAGCACAACATCACGTAACGTCACGTGTGGCCACAGACAAGACAACTCTGCAACTCGTGCAACTGTGGCCTGCTGTTCTGACATCTGAAAAAGATGGCCCCAAAGAAAGGTGGACGTAGCGCCTCGGTGAAAAAAGTTGCCAGTGCCACTGCCAGTAAAAAGGAGCAGAGAAGCAAGTGGCACCACCTACCAAGGAGACTGGTTTGCCCACCGACACCTTTTTTGGGAAAAAAACTACGCCTGCAGCAGCAGCGGTGTCCTCCAGGGACCAAGCTGGAAGCAGCAACTCTGCTTCATTGGGCTCACTGCCACCACGCCAAGTAAGGCCCAAGCCCATGAGTGCCGCAAAGGCAGCCACTTTGGTTTGTTCAATCACCATCGACCAGTGATATTGGCTCAACACAAGAAAGTACCATCCAATCAACGGCGGGTGTAATTCAGCTGGGTGTAATTCAGCTGGGTGTTCAACAACCACAGCCGCAACGACAACCACAAGTGCAACAAGTACAAGCGCAAGTACATGGGCAAGGAGAGGCGCCAGTACATGGGCAAGGAGAGGCGCAAGTACATGGGCAAGGAGAGGCGCAAGTACTGGTGCATGGAGAGGTGAAACTAGAGGTTCATGGAGCGGCACAACTGCCTACAATGCTTGTTCCTCCAGAAGTAGGGGCACATCAGGAAATTGATATTCAAGTCGAGGTATCATCCGAGGAAGCCACTCCTCCTGAGGATGATCCATTGTCTTCCAGATCCCCAGCAAGAAAAAGGTCAAGGAGGAGTGCTACTTCTACTACTACAAGTTCTTCTTCAAGCCCCCTTCATTCTGATGACCTTGATCGTGATTGGAACCCAGCAATGCAGTCTGACAGTGAGGCACGCCATGAGCCCACAAAGGTAGCTAAGCCTAAAAGGAAGGTTCCCACAAGGCTTTGACTTATGGTTGATGACGATGAACAAGAAGTGGTGCTTCTGCTGCTGATGAACAGTCTGACGATGACCCAGTCATCACAGATGTCACTCCAGCCACAGCGGGCATGCAGCAGACAAACATTTTCACCCTATCCCGAATGGATGCTGAGCGGGGTGTGGGCGGTGTGGCACTGGTACCACAACCATCGCAGTTAACTACAACACCAAAACGACCTACAGCTTCCATATTTTCTCGTCAGAAGGGCCGACAGGGACCTCCATCCAGCTCGACCTCCATTACCTCAAGTAGTGGTGCTGTAAGTGAACAACCAAAACAAATTCAGCCACGCCCATCCTCCACTTCATCTTGTAGTGTAGCTCCTATTTTCCCAATAGGCTCTGCGCATTGGAATAGTACCTACAGCAGTAAAGGCCTAGGCCAGACGTTAACTAGGTCTACTACTGTCGATACTAGACTTAATTTTTGGGTTTGCCAGCTAAGCTCAGAGTTCGCTAGAAACTTTCTCGAATGTTCAAGGAAGGGATTAACTCCCCTGATTAGACAAGAAGGGATTTAGTTTCTGACAACCATAGAACATGACAACTTTGCTCTCCCCTAATCAAGAGTCAATCTCGAGAGTCGTGTGAGCACAAGGCAATTATTTTACTCAGTCAGTACGTGCATTCTTAGTCTCATCAGAATGTAGAGAAAAGGAAGAGACGGGCGTGTTCAATAAAAGATGTTATTTATTGATCAGTCTCTTTTCTCATACATGAGAAATGGATCGATATTATTGCAATACTTATAGTTAAGTAAAGTGCATACATTAAAAGCAATAGTATAAAATAATACTGTAAAACATTGATATGGTTTCTGAGCCATATGATGTTTAAAATGATTAAAATATATTTACATACCCATATACATTTGACTAAACGTACTCAACTGGTGTTTCTAAATACGCCTACCCCGTGTACCTGACCTAAGTCTAATGCGTGGGCGGGAATAGAAAGTTACAGTTTAAGTTAAGTTTGTTTTTGCCAAGTGAATAACTAAAGAATTCTCTGTGAGGGGTTATTCAGTTCTGTACCTGGAAGTTAGGATGAATGAGGAATGGTATCTCTTTCTCTGCTCTCGATATTCCAGGCTGCCTGCGAGGGCTACCCGGAAGCGCCGGTGCTGGGTCTCTCGGCTTGAGATAGCAGCGCGTCTCTCAGCGCGTCAGGAAGGCGGGGCTGCTGCCAGCGGGGTCTGCTTCTGCTCTCGGCTTCGGCAAGTATGGCTGCTCCGTCTTGTCACCACGCGTGTGTTTGCATAGGGCAAGGTCGGCAATATTTATACCTTAAAGGTGCCGAGATTGACGTAAGGATGGACATAGGTACGTCAATAAAGATGTCATACGACTTGCTCGTTAGCACATTCTTTTGCAAAAGTTCTCTGTGAAATCAAAACAATGGCCGCACGGATTATCCAGGTTGTCATAGGTTTGATTTGTTATGAGAACGTCGTATGCCTTATCAGGGGCTGGAGGAATGTCGCTTGTCTAATTAGATCTCAAGCGTTATGACCTAATCAGATAACACGTTCCTGTGCCGTAGTGTGACTGCGTCAGATAACAGTATCTGCATCATGGGGGATTTCTTGCCTCATGGGCTGACTGTTAGTTAACTAGCTAGTTAGTTTAACCAGAATAGGGTCAGGAATAGGGGGATCGATTCAGAACCTATAGAAATACACGACACCCACTCCACGCTAACTATGGTCATATCTACTAATCTATGCATAGTATAACATAGTACAACATACTATAGAGTATAGTGTATACCTTACCACCCCAAAATACATAAATGCATTTCGAAATTTTCAAATATACTGAAAAATTGCAGTCATATATATTGTATGCACTTAAGCTATGAATTAAATGCAAAAGTAAACACGCATTGTTATGCATTATTGCTTTTTGGTATATGAGAAATACACATGAAATGGCTCTTAATATGGCTATACAGAAAGGAAGTCCGAGACCATTTCATCACATAATAAAATATTTGTGAACCTACCAGCGGGCAGCTAAAGTCTATATAAAGTATCTAAAAATAGAAATCTTAGTTCTCTAGGAATAGTTTCTTACTTTAAGCAGAAGATCAGTGTCCCGGGAAAAAATATGTAGAAAAATATTTTAAGGGGCATGCTGAAAAAATTGCTGTCCGTGAACTGGATGGTAATTGTTCATGTGACTTTATTTTTAAAGTTGAAGGCCGAATTCAGGGAACGCCGTGTGCGAGTTTACTCAAAAGTCTCTATTCTGTTCCGGAGAGAACATCATATCATTCAGGCTTTCGAAAAAACTGTCAACAGCTTCATGGGAAAGTTCCACTAAGTCGGAAATAGGGGTAACCATGCATTCATGCGCATGATTGTCTCCATTGACATTCTGATTTGCATTGCTGACAGAAGGTCGTACCTGTTCGATGTTGCTTTCATCTTGAACTTCACTACTCTTCAATCGTAGTGGTGAAGATTCCAGGAATGCCGTCATCAGGATTGGCAGCCTTTGAGGGCAGCACAAAGCGTGAACCTTGGTAGGAACCAACAGTGTATCTGCATCCACCGGCGCATCCGATTGTAGCGTCAGACAGGTGTCTAACACGCATTCTTCTCCGCATAGCAGACACCTTAGTACAGGTAAAACACACCTTTGCCACATTGGTCGAAATGATAGAAACCAAGTCATGTTTAGGTCTCTAAGCCGGGAGAGTCCCAGGATTTTTGATATCCGGTCCCGGTATCCAATGGCTAGGATCGTATCTTCCATTGTCGCGAGAGTTTGATCTGTGACATGGGTTGCCATAACGAAAAATAAGGACTAGGAATAGGATTCCCGCAATTAGTCCTAGGATCAGGGGAAGTCCGCCAAATATCGAATGGACGAAGTCTGGAAAAATACCCAGTATGGCTTTGAATGGTGTTAATGCCATCGAAAATACTGTCTTAAATACCTTTGAGACCCCAGTGGTATCAGAAATATTTAAGATTTCGCTTAGGATTTCCGCGAAATGTACGGAGGAATTAGTTGATAATAATGTATGTATCTCTGCAGTCGTCCTTGCGACTTGTAGATCATATGTTTCTTTTGATGACGTGAGCCTTGTAGGCGTCTGTAGAAGCACTGTTTTCATTCTGCTTAAAGTATCTATTCGAATAGAAGTAATTTTCAAACCGGGCCATGCCCTTGCCTCCCTGTCTGGAAAGGAGCTGGGGAATAAAGAACGTCCACAGCACTTGACCTTCGCCGTTGTAGTTACTAGATAAGGAGTCCCGGGCATAAGACTGCAACATCTGCGGTCTACAATAAGAATGTAACTCCCATTATAGAGTCTTTGAAAGAATGGTTCTATTTCAGTTGCAGGTGCGCCTTGCTGGTGACATGAAAGGTTGTATGAATTCCCTTCACAGGCTCCATGCAAACTAATACCGTTACACAGAAGCGTGCCGCTTAGTGACATAGCACAATTGTTGCCACTAAGAAACACTTTCTGTCCTTTATTACTGACACATGCATGTGAATAGGGCAGGTTCCAAGTTGTTTTAAGGTACCCCTTTCCCAATTTCTCGTACATGCCAGCCTGTATATATTTTTGGCAGTATTGAAACCTGAAGGTTGAGATTGGAATATTTATGATTCCGTGGATTATCCATTCACTGACAGGTCGTTCTGACATTGTCAACGGTAATCTTTCTAGTTTTTCAATGCTCAAGATTGTATAATCAGCACCCTTTTGCGCCATACCGATTTGTCTATCAGTAAGGTTAAAGATTTGGAATAGTGACGTTGTGTTGATTAAACGCCAAGGCACATAGCCTGAACGCAGATTTTGTAACGTCCAGCCAAGCTGTACAATGGAACGCAATTGTGACTGACCATGTTGTAATAACAGTAAGTCTTGCGATAATATATCGATTGCTGAAGACACAATGCTGTCCAATGAAAAAATTCTGGAGGACAGAGTCATTAACCCATTATCCACTACAGAAAGTGATTTTTCCAAATTAATACGGTCAATTTCCCGTATTCTTTCTGCTGTTTCAATTTGAGTAACCTTCCAGGCCTCATTGTATGCTGCATATACAGAGGCTGCTATGAAACGCTTTTGACGCTGTTTGCGTGGTCCCAGTATGAAATCACGCAAGTCAGCACCATCAGTAAGTAAAGTTAGGTGTTGCTTAATTTCAGGCAGTGTGGAAGACTGTAGCCATTGAAGGCATAATTTGCCCACACTGTAGGTTGTTATTATCCCTGGGTGATGTCTTTGGGGATATCTTGGGTCTGGCCTGGTCATTTTAAAACCCTGTGTTTTATTCAGGAATCTTTCTTGACAGTTATTTGTATCTGTGGGCCAGATCAACCATTGTTTCCAATCAGGATGTGTTCTGTTTTGGTTAAGTATATGGTTTACGTCTATTTCTTCATCTGTATCAGAGCTGTTGCTAAACATTGTTGGCTTTGGAATAGACGGGTTATTTAAATCTTTGATTTTGGCTAAGCCAAGACAGGTGGTTTGTTGAACAGTGTCATTTAAAAATATCATTTGTTCTGGGATCATGCAGGCTCTAAACAAAGCTTCTAAACCCTGTACTTGCCATTCTTTTGTACCCCAAACACTTTTCAAATCAACATTTTTGTCCCAATAATCAAATCCAAAAGTATTCATTTTTTCAAAGAATGAATCTGAATATATCAATTTTGTGTTGGTTATCATGGTTTTCATCCCTGTCTTGTTTGACAATTTGTAATAAAATGTTTCAGCATTAGTTATGTTAAAACCTGAAAAATATGAATATTTGTCATAAACGGTTCTTGAACTCCCTTTTGGAGGTGTTGCACAATGTTCCCATTGATTATAATTTAAAACATTTCTAGGTTGTGCAGATTTATGCAAAAAATGGTTACCATAATGGTTATAGCAATACATACTATCATAATTTGTAGAACCTTGCAAATAATCATGTTTTGTAAATTTAGCAGACATTACTAAGTCCGACATCATATTGTTAATACTTTCAAAGTCCCAATCATCAACAAATGAGTTTGGTTTTGCAAAGTCACTCAAGGAGATCTTGATTTGGTGTGGATATTTCAGGATCTCGACCGGACCATAAATTTCATAGTCAGTGTTGTCCCAGGCTACCCCACCAGGTATTGGAATTGCTGTGAAGTTGGCTGAAGAAAGTTCTCTTTTCTCGACGTGTGAAGATGTGTGTGGTTTGAGGACCAAGTTGATGTACTGACTTGCTGTGTCCATTTTAGCATATTTTCCCTCAATGAAGCGTCCCAAAGTAAATACCATGATGAGCCAAAGTATGAGGATAAATGCACCAAAACCCACCCAAAATTCAATCCATGGAGAAACCAGATATGTTTCTTTCAGTTGTTTCAAAAGTTCCTTAGCTTTGTCTTTAAAGGATTTTGATGATGGCTGTGTCTTTGGTTCACTGAAGCCTTCAGAGGAATCATCGAAGTTGATGAAGTAACCAGATGCAGTTCTGTCAATTGTTCCAATTGGTTCAGGATTTTTGTTTTTTGCATTGTCACTTGGTACTTCAGTATAGATTGGTGTGTCTCTGCTAAATGTTTTTATTTGGGTTTTCAGAGGTCTTAGTTCTATTGCATTGTTGCATAGTCCTTGTTGTTCTTCTGTAGGCGTTTCGAATGTGATGAGCCTCTTTGTTAGGACCTCTGTACTGGTAGCAAACCTTGGTGTTCTGCTACTTATTGGGAGTCCACTTGGCCTACCGTTTGTTATCGGCCACATGTTGTGGTTTTACCAGGTCGATGGATACAACTCGGTTCTCCTTTTTTCCTGCAAGTGGCGGTAGTACAACTGATCTTGTCCCGTTGACAGACAAGACAGGAACTGATTTTCTGTAAGAAGGCCCAAATTCCTTCTTTACCGCGATCTTCTCCCTGACTAGATCCCCGACTTTTGGAATCCAGACAGGTCTTGCTGGGACAGGTGGTGATTCTTCAGTGGTCGTTGGCTGTTGTTTCAACTGTATGTTGCTCAGGTCTTTTCTTGTTTTGTTTAAGTCCTGCAAAATAGCCAAACGGTCTTTGACATCAAAGGTTTTTTCTATTACCACTGAAGTCTGACTATCAAGGTCAGAGATCAACATCCTAGTTCCGAATAATAATTCGTACGGACTGAATCCCTTCAGAGAATTTCTTGGCAAGTTATTTAGACTACGTTGGACACTTATTAGATGTTTGACCCACCCAGCTCCCGAACCTAATATCCTTTCTATTATAGATTGCTTTCTGCCTTGGTTTTTTCTTTACACCATCCCATACCCTCAGGAAGGAAGTGAGAAGATTCCCACTGGGCTGTGCTCATTTGGCCATGTTTCCCCCCCCAGGCTGGATTGCCCGAGTGAAAACCGTGGTCGACCGTAGCATGCTCTTAGCGTATATGCCATTTAGACTCGCAAATCTTGTATAACAGTCCGGACGTCAGCCGAGTGCTGTGGATCTACATTATAAGTGGAAACTAGCCTGTATATGTTAATCGCAAGCCATTCTTTTTAGTGGTGATGTTATCTGCAGTCAGATTCCATCCTTATTTTATTTTTTCTCTCCCCACTACGATTTCTGTTGCAGTTTGGGCAGTTTTTTACAAACATGGTATGATGGAGGCTCATGCCTGGCCACCAGTACCGTGATTGTAAATCTTCCAGAGAATCTTTTAGTTTGAGGTGTCCAAGACCCTCACCCATATGTGCGTCTGCGATTAACAAGCTTCTCCTGTCCATGTTTGGAATCACTCTATCCCCCACTCCAGGGATTCGAGCAAAAGGGACGGAGTTTGCATCGATTATGTATGTGTAATTGAGTGGATAGTTGATCGGTAACGCTGAGCAGTCGCCTTTTGATGACGTTTTCACCGCCAGCAATGTTTCACCGTCAATGTATTTTAATGTACGCTTTTTTCGATCTACGGGAGCCGATTTAGTGGCTGCCGCTGCGGCTGTTTCAGCCAATGAATTCCCTACAACGTGAACGCCATCACGTTGATGACTCAGTGAGTGTGTCACGTGAGTCTTTGGTAGTTCTTTTTGTAAAAGAGCTACTTGTTCCCATAGCATTTTATGCTTGATTGTGCCACCTTTCGCATCCTTGAAACCGTTTTGAAGCCAGATCTGCAAGTATTCATTATAAGATTGAACGCAATAATACGAATCGCACACTATGAGTGTGGGGAATTCTCGATCGGTATTTTCAAGCGCCATCTTGAATGCTAGTAATTCAGCTCGCTGAGCTGTGCAATCTCCTAGAGATTGGGTTTTAGTGAGGGTTGGTTTAAATTTCCCTTCGTGCCAACGACCTTTAACAATCGAGCACGCAGCACTGTAAGCTTGTTTACCCCCTACTGCGGGTTGTGCTGATCCGTCTGTATATATTATACAGCCGTATTGGTCTAGAGGCAGAATTTCGGTTGGCGGAGGACATTCAAATTCATATTGGAGGAATTCTTGTGTTTTTAAGTAAGGATCAAATTCGTACACCACGTCTGTTGCAGCAAGAGAATTAGCCCATTGTATCCATCTCGGATGGAGTGCTTTAGCATTTGGAATGCTTGCCTTTGTTACCGCCTCTAAGGCTGGTATTGGTGTCACGATTATTATTCGTTTACCTTGTGCCAGGGCTCGTTCTTTTGCTATAGCTGTCTGTGTTGCTGTAAGAATTTTTTCCGTTGGGCTAAATTTCATTTCAGCCTTAGTGTACAAGTGTGATTTAAATGCAATTGGTACCTTTTCTCCCTCATTAGAGGTCAGGTATGTGAATCCGCATCTCCCTGGGATGACTCGGATCACAAGGTTGCGTGTATTATCACGGGTTTCTAATTTTGTTTTAATTAGCATGTCTGTTTGTAAGGATCTCAAAATTTCTGTGTGTGTTTGAGTCCAACTGGATCTTTTAAAGTCTGGTTTAATTAGATCATAAAGGGGTTTGACCCTTTCTGCGTAATTTGCAATGTATGTTCTTCCGAAATTTAGGAAGCCTAGAATTGACTGTAGGTTTTTTAGTGTTTTTGGAGCTTGGATTACGGCACATTTCTCTAGGAAATTGTCTGCCAGGCTTTTACCTTCACTTGATAACTCATATCCTAAGAATAGGACTGTCAGATGGGCAATTCTGGACTTTTTAAAGTTGAATTTGTAACCCTCTGCAGCGAAACCAAGTATTATGGTGTTCACCCTTTTCAAGTGAGTCTCCAAGTCATCATCTGTTAAGTAAATGTCATCAACATAAGATAATGCTTCATCATCATATAGTTGTAGTAATTCTGTTACTCTCGCTGAGAATACCCCTGGGCTGTTCTTGTATCCCTGGGCTAACCGACAGAATTGTTTTTGAGTGCCATTTACTGAGAATGCAGTTAAATATCTGCTCTCTGGTGCTATATTTTGACAAAAGAATCCATTGGAGATGTCCAAGGTTGTTTTGTATTTTTTGCGCACTATGTTATTCATTAGTGCAGCACTGTGTGAGTTTTGCACTGCAAAAGTTTTGCAACATGTGTTAAGGTGTCGGTAATCCAAAACTAGACGGTATGAATTGTCTGGTTTGGAGACCGGAAACAAAGGATTGTTCATTTGTGAGGTGCAAGTTTCAATCACCCCCTAGTATTCTAGCTGATCTAGTATTTCATTTACTTGTTTTTTAGCTTCTTGCTTATTTGGGTACTGCCTTTGTGCAGTAGGTTGTGATTTTAACTGGATTTTGTGAGGAGGAGAATCCTCATCCCATCCTACGTGATTTTTATATAAAGCAGGTGCTAAGGCCACTGCCCACTTTCTAGCAAGTGTGTATTTTTTATGAATCGGGATTTGATTCGAGAAGGCAGGCATAATTACTTCTTCGCCATGAGGGCACTCCCTGACAAACTCTGGTGGCCAGTCTTTTTCAGCTAGAAGGATGTCATAGCCTTTGGAGAGGTTATCCCAAAATAGTCCCCTTATTTTCCTAGTCTTATCTCCCTCTATACGTAATGTTATCTCGTATATCTTGTGGGGCTTGCTAACTCTGGTATCTGCAGTTTCCACTTGAAGGTATTCATTCGTGTCCACTGTCTCCAGATGATTCATAAGGACTTTGCGAGCTATGCTCACCTCTGCTGCGCTGTCTAGCATTGTCTGAGCCCACTCTCCGTTTTTCAGTTGTGTCCTCAGTATTCTCGGCATTGTTAACTACCTTGATACTGGCTACCTTCTTTTTTGGAAATTGTAATTTCTTTTTTAGTTGAGCAGGTTCCTTGTCTTTGGACTTGGCGTGCTCTTCTGATCGTCCTCTTCTTTCCGATTTCTGCGAGGAATTCTGAAAAGATTGAGAGGGACGTGTATCAATGTCTTGATATCTATCAGGTTTTTTAATATTATCCCTATTTCTAAGGTTATATCTATTCCCAGAGGGGTCACTCTGTGGTGACCTCTGTCTTTGGTTTGGAGATTTCTCTCTTCGCCTAGGAGACCTTCCTCTGGGCTGGAATTTCTTTTCTTTAGGATTGGATTGTTTATTTCCATCCCAGTTCTTTTTTGGTGAATTATTATTATTAAAAAATATTTTTTCTGGACTTGTAGTCAGTTGCGGTTTTACTGGTATTCCACCTAGACTATCTCTGCCTAGTTCTTCATAGGATTTTTCTATGATTCTGGCAATTTCAGCTGGTTGGTCTGCTATATCTGTCTCTTTTAACCTCTGGCGGATCGCCACGTTTGCTGCTTCACCTTTTATGTTGGCTAGTAATATAGCCGAGACCTGCTTGAAGTCTTTCAGTAATTTCATACCAAGAGTTAAAGCAGGTTCTGGACCGTATTCATCTTGAATTTGTTTTAGCACATCTGGTATCACCGAAATGGATGGGACACCGTGCGTTTTTGTGTAGATGGAAGCAAAGACTGTACCCCAAGTGTCACAGTCCTCAATGTGTGGTGCGATTCCCATTGGGAGACATATAGTCAGAATCCTGTGTTTTTCCAGCGGGCTGGTGTCAGGAAACACCGCCTCTATTTGGGTAATTTTCTGTGCCAACCAGAATGGTATCTGTTCCCGTTTAACTGGAACGTTACCTAGGCAGGATTGGATGTTTTGTGGTGTAATTTTATTTGTGTTCCCCTGGTGAGGGGTCAGCTGTGGAAGTTTAATCGCTGGCTGAATTGTTGAAGTCCGCATTACATACTGAACTAATTGTCTATGAATTTTTAGTAGTTGTTTTAGCTGTATTAATAGCTCTGCTGCAGGCATTCTTTCGATGTCTGGATGTGGTGTGTATCCGGCTAAGACCGGCCACGTTGCTCCTGGTCTACCTAAAGGACCGAGCCTTGTAATGTGATTGTTATGTATTAGGGCGCCATCAAATAAGAGCAAATGCTCTTGGAATTTGAGTGGTACTTCCACCTCCTCGAAAGGAGTGTAAATGTCAGGTGGTACCTCTATTTTGTAATAGTGGAAGTACTTTGTTACAGCATTTGCTGCTGGAAAATGTATCCATGTATAGTATACCTCTGTCTGCCGATATTCGTGTGCCTCAATTACGAATATGACTGTGCCACCTCTAGGTGTCAGTCCATTTTCTATAAGTTTTAAGGTTATAGATCTCCTTTTGCTGACCGGAATGAGTATTATATCCGCGTCTGCATCCTTTAGTGCAGTATCTGCTGCTGCTATTTCAGCTGCTAATCTAACTGCCTCTCTTTCTTCATCACTGTCTCCCATTTTACAGACAGGATGGTATTATGTCTATTTGCAGATCAGGTTTCTTTATGGAACAAAGATTAGATGCACAATATTATGGAACTGTTTTTATCCTTCAACGTTGACTAGACCAAGAACCATACATAGGAGTTCCCTCCTGCGAGGTTTTGGAGGATATAACCTTTCACCCACTCCAGACATCTTTGGAGTATTCGGGAAAAGGGGTCTGAGTGAGAAAGCACGACTGAGTTACTCTAAATGTCTTACGTTAGTTTTATCGCCCTTTCCAAACGCGTTGGGCGCCATGTAGTGTAGCTCCTATTTTCCCAATAGGCTCTGCGCATTGGAATAGTACCTACAGCAGTAAAGGCCTAGGCCAGACGTTAACTAGGTCTACTACTGTCGATACTAGACTTAATTTTTGGGTTTGCCAGCTAAGCTCAGAGTTCGCTAGAAACTTTCTCGAATGTTCAAGGAAGGGATTAACTCCCCTGATTAGACAAGAAGGGATTTAGTTTCTGACAACCATAGAACATGACAACTTTGCTCTCCCCTAATCAAGAGTCAATCTCGAGAGTCGTGTGAGCACAAGGCAATTATTTTACTCAGTCAGTACGTGCATTCTTAGTCTCATCAGAATGTAGAGAAAAGGAAGAGACGGGCGTGTTCAATAAAAGATGTTATTTATTGATCAGTCTCTTTTCTCATACATGAGAAATGGATCGATATTATTGCAATACTTATAGTTAAGTAAAGTGCATACATTAAAAGCAATAGTATAAAATAATACTGTAAAAACATTGATATGGTTTCTGAGCCATATGATGTTTAAAATGATTAAAATATATTTGCATACCCATATACATTTGACTAAACGTACTCAACTGGTGTTTCTAAATACGCCTACCCCGTGTACCTGACCTAAGTCTAATGCGTGGGCGGGAATAGAAAGTTACAGTTTAAGTTAAGTTTGTTTTTGCCAAGTGAATAACTAAAGAATTCTCTGTGAGGGGTTATTCAGTTCTGTACCTGGAAGTTAGGATGAATGAGGAATGGTATCTCTTTCTCTGCTCTCGATATTCCAGGCTGCCTGCGAGGGCTACCCGGAAGCGCCGGTGCTGGGTCTCTCGGCTTGAGATAGCAGCGCGTCTCTCAGCGCGTCAGGAAGGCGGGGCTGCTGCCAGCGGGGTCTGCTTCTGCTCTCGGCTTCGGCAAGTATGGCTGCTCCGTCTTGTCACCACACGTGTGTTTGCATAGGGCAAGGTCGGCAATATTTATACCTTAAAGGTGCCGAGATTGACGTAAGGATGGACATAGGTACGTCAATAAAGATGTCATACGACTTGCTCGTTAGCACATTCTTTTGCAAAAGTTCTCTGTGAAATCAAAACAATGGCCGCACGGATTATCCAGGTTGTCATAGGTTTGATTTGTTATGAGAACGTCGTATGCCTTATCAGGGGCTGGAGGAATGTCGCTTGTCTAATTAGATCTCAAGCGTTATGACCTAATCAGATAACACGTTCCTGTGCCGTAGTGTGACTGCGTCAGATAACGGTATCTGCATCATGGGGGATTTCTTGCCTCATGGGCTGACTGTTAGTTAACTAGCTAATTAGTTTAACCAGAATAGGGTCAGGAATAGGGGGATCGATTCAGAACCTATAGAAATACACGACAATCTGGCATTGCAAGTCTAAGTAGAACCTCCACCACCAGCAGACATTTCCAGTCCCCAGTTTGGGACTTCTTTACTGTTAGCCAAAAGGCGGAAAACATGGTCATTCGTTCGGTTTGTAAAGTATCAGTTAGTCGGCGTAAGCTTGGTACCAACTATGGTACTGGAGGCCAGAGAGGTCATCTCCAAAAACACCACACTATCCGGTGGGAGGCGCACCTAAGGAAGATCCAGGAAAACCAAAGTAGAAATGATCCAAACGTATCCATTGACATTGCATCTTATGCTGACGAGGGGCTGATTGTGCAGGAGGGAAGTCAAGAACCGACCGACATTTTTTCTGGTACACCCAGTACCCCTGGCAGCAGCACTGCAGTGGTAGCGCCCACACCCTCTACCCCTGCAAACATGTATGAGGCACACTAAGAGTCTGGGACAGACACCAATGCAAAAAACTAAACCAATGAGCCTAACTGGTTTGAAGTCTGCATCATCATCTTTATCATCACGTAATACGGTCCAGCCCACCATTAGCAGCGTGTTTTGGTCGGATGCTCCATTTGAACGCAACCACCCAACGGTACATCTGTATAACGCAAAACTGGCTAAAATGCTAGCGCTGGACCTTCTCCCTTTCTCTTTCGTGGAAGGGGTGGGTTTTCTTGAATTTGTGGCAACAGTCTGCCCTAAATGGAAGGTTCCTAGCCGGTCCTATTTTGCCAGGGTTGCTGTTCCAGCACTACATCAAGATGTGCTGGAGGTGATTGGCGCAGCTATTCTGAAGAGTGCTGGTCACACTATCCACATGACAACAGACATATGGACCAGTTGCCAAGCCCTTGATTACATGTGCATCACTGCACACTGTGTCTCCTTTGCAGGGGTCAAACAGTTAGAAAAAGCAGGTGTTGACACTGACACAGTTTTTCAAGCTACTCGCAAACATGCAACAGTAGGCATGTTTGCCATGGAGAAATCTCACACTGCACGTAACCTTTTGGAGGAGTTTAACAGGAATGTCAATGAATGGTGCATCCAAGAAATCGCATAGTTGGTTATGTTTCCACGGATAATGGCAGTAATATAGTTAGGGCCATGACTGATGGTGGATATTTCAGAGTGCTGTGTTTGGCGCACAGTATTACCATCGTGGTGCAAGAATTCTTGAAAAAAGAAGAGACAGTCATCAAATTATTGACCACCTGCCGAAGAATCTGCACACATTTCAGCCATTCTTTTAAGGCCCAGAAGGAGCTGAGGATCATTCAACATGAACGTAAACTGCCAGTGAAAGGACTAATCCAGGAGGTGGCAACACGTTGGAACTCAACCTTTTACTTGCTTGTCTGAGCAGTGGGGGGTAATAAATGAGTATGTCTATAAACTGGGTTCTACTCACAAAGAAATGAGGCTAGAGTTGGAGGAATGGAAGCTAATTGCAAGCCTGACAGACATTCTTTGTCCTTTTGAGGTCTTCACGCATGAAGTCAGCAGGGAGGACTGTTCTTTGGGCAAAGCTATCCCATTGTTGGTCATGCTAGAGCACCAACTGAAGGAGGTGTCTTCAACATTCAGAGATCATGCTGAAAAGCGAGAAGCATATGGCTTGGCGGAGAAGTTATTAAGGCGCCTACTTCGCAATGAAAGGCTTCAAAACATACATACAGAACAATATTACATTTGTGCAACTATTCTGGATCCACGGTACAAAAAGGCAGTGGCCAGCAAAGCATTCATTCCTTTTGATGAAGCAGATGTTTTAAAGTACAAACATTGGCTCACTGTGTCAGCCATTCGTTTAGAAAAAGAGCGGATGAAATTGCGCGGAGACTGCACAAGTACAACTGAATCAGCACGCCATCCGGCGTCAAGTTCCACTTCTGAATCCGTGGCCGAAGGAAGTCACTTTCCCTCACAGCCATTAACGACACCAGCAACCGTGTCATCATCATCCTCACCTGCACCATGCCCCAAAAAAATATTGTCGAAAGCGGATTGGCTAACTCAGCATGGGTTTGCTCGGTCCACTGCTTCAAAGGCCACAGATTCTACACAAAGTGGAGCAACCCTGGAGAACCTTGAGTCGGTGGAACAGGCCTATCTGGATGACCCAACAGAGGTCTGTCCTAATGAGAACCTATTGGTGTATTGGTATAGGAAAAGGTCTGGATGGCGACTGATCAGCAACCTGGCTCTAAATTATTTGTCTTGCCCACTCGCAAGCGTGTCTTCTGAACGTGTTTTCAGTGCTGCTGGTGCCATTGTAACTTCAAAAAGGACCCGCTTCTCGCCCAAAAATGTGGAGAGGTTAACAATAATCAAGATGAATCAGCACTTCATACCACCCGATTACAAAATACATGAATGCACGCAGGAAGAAGAAGACACCGACTTAAGTGACGCAGACGGAAGTTCTTCTCTGTCACCAGACCTACTCCCGTCTCAATTCATAGACTTTGAGGACCAGCTCTACTTCCCTGACACCGAGGCCTGAAAATGACTTCCTTTTTTTCCGTACTTATTCACTTTTATTCCTGTGTGTCTTTCTTTGTTTTGCAACTTTTACCACAACAAAACTCTAATCACCTAATCACAACAAGTCCATCATCAGCACTGTCTTCATCTTATTTTCCCTATTGATTTGAAGGTGCCGCAGTCTGCATTCCTGATGTTCACAAGTTCACAACTCAATCATGCTCCTCTATCCTCCTCCTCCAGACTCACCCTATCCATTTCCCTCAAGGCAGATGGATGGATTATGGAGAATAAATAAACTTTGTCTTCGTAGACGAGTCCCCTCAAGTGGGACTGAAATTATTGACTGACTACATGCTTGCTGATTGTTGACAGACTTACTTCTGAAATTGACAGGAGAGGCTGCCCTGTGGACCCTCACTTTCCGAAGAAGATGCGGACAGAAAGTAGAATAGGTAATGAATAATGAGAAGATGGCATGCAGTGGACAGCAATGGCTGTCTGTCTCTGTTGAAACCAATTGCTGTTTGTTTTTTGTGTTTTTTATGAACAGCGCAATTTGCCATGTTTAGATTATACCAGTATTGCAGTTTTTGGGGGGTTTCTTTGGGGGTGTTCTAGATTTGCGGTGCGGGGTCGGGGGGTCTGGGAGCACTGCTGGTGCAGTCTAATTTTGATTGCATTTGTTTTTCAGGAAATCCATGGTGGAAAAGGGGAGTTATGGTTATGACCTAGCTGCAGAGCGCGCTTGGAGTGATCTTGGAATGAGGCCTAAATATTTCTAAGTGTGAGTTTTTCCGGTTTTGCTTTTTGCCTGTTTGGGGGTCTTCTACTTTTTTTTGCCTGGGTTGACGGGGTTGACGGGTCTGGGGGCATTGCTGGGAAGGTCTAATACCGGATAAAAGTAGTTTGGAAACAATCCATGGTGGAAAAGTTTTTCACTTTTCAGAGTTTTCGCTCACTTTCGTGTTTTCAGGGGCCTGCTTGGGGGGGGTTCCTGGTGTTTGGGGGGTGGGGGGTCTTGGAGCAACGCTGGTTATGGATAGTTTTGATTGCAATTGGTTTGAAGAAAATCCATGGTGGCAAAGGGGAGTTAGAGCCTAGCTGCAGAGCTCGCATGGAGTGATTTTGGAATGAGGCCAAAATAATTCTAAGTGCCCGTTTTTGTATTTTTGCTTTTTGCCTGTTTGGGGGTCTTCTACTTTTTTTCGCCTGGGTTGACGGGTTTGGGGGCATTGCTGGGAAGGTATTATACCGGATAAAAGTGGTTTGGACTAAATCCATGGTGAAAGTTTTTCCATTTTTTCTCACTTGCCTGTTTTTGGGGTGCTGTTTGGGGGGTTCCTGGTGTTTGGGGGTGGGTTTTGTGGTTTGGGAGCACTGCTGGCACAGTCTAATTTTGATTGCATTTGTTTTTCTGGAAATCCATGGTGGAAAAGGGGAGTTATGGCCTAGCTGCACAGCACATTTGGACAGAATTGAAAGAAGGCCGAAAATATTCTAAGTATGAGATTTTCCATTTTTGCTTTTTGCCTGTTTGGGGGGGTTCATCCAGGCTTCCAAAGTAAACGTCTATGATTTTTCCTAATGTCTCAACTGTAACAACTTTACTTTTTCTCGACAACCAAATAACACCCTTTTCATTTCATTTGGTAAACCACTGTCTTCTTGACTTGCATTTGAGTTTCATCCAAATGATATATTGCAATGCACACCACACATATATTTTCTGATTGACCCACAGAGGCAGTCATTTTTCCTTTCTCCTCCAACCATCCTTGTTTCAAGCAGCCATGCATCTGATTCCTTCCTATCAGCCACCTCTGCCTGCATTCAAAAACACGTATCATTCTTTAGTCATAAATGTTACGACTCGCTAGTCCTTCCATTGACCCTAAGTTCTTTCCCTTTTCGTTCATCACATCCCTCAAGTTCATCTGATATGACTTGGCTTCACGATAAACCTTTCCCAGCTGATTTGAAGTCAAATAGAAGGGGCCATTGCTTACTCGAGAACTACCACCGCTAATGCTATTGCTAAGTCAAGGGTGACTGTCTACTCCGTGATTGGCTAAATAAAAATGTAATTATAAATCATTTCTTAACAGTACAGTGTACTTGTAGTAGTGTACTTTCTACTGTACACTACATCATACACTCCTTTGCGAGCCTACTCTAAAATGTCAATAAGAAAGGATGATAATAATAACTTACCACCGTCCGACGCTGCCGAGCCATCCCCTTTAGCTCCTCCTGGTGGCGCCGCCGCTTGAGTGGACCCCTCCGCGCTGCTGGCCCCAGCACAGGTGTTGGCAAGTGCTGCATCTGGTGTTGTGACGCCTAGAAAAAACATGTCATATTTTTAGATGCCATACACCACCCCCTACTTCGTCTCCTAATGGAAGAGAAAATGTTAAACAATTTTTAATTATTGGGAGTATAAAGAAGTCATGGTTTTGGGGAGGGTGTTAACTTACATGCTTAGCCATAACATGCAACTCTTTTTGGCACAACTGATGAATGCTTGCTCTTTAACATGCAACATTTTTATAATTACAGACAGAACCAACTACTCCTCATCACCACCAGGAGGACTTGAAGTTCCAACAAGGTGAGGGCTCCCGAGTCCCGCACAGTTACTTCTGACTGAGGTATGTGGAAAGTCGAACTGCACCTATCATCAACAATGTCCTATTTCTCTTGTCCATACTTCTGTATGTGCAGAATAGTCCCTGGTAATTGCTAATATCAAATCAAAAAGACAACTACTAGCTTATTCTTGGTGGACATTGACATTTTGTTGTTGGAAATTGTCAAAGCACTAACATTAAGAAGACTGGAATAGACAGCGAGGGTAACCCAGAGGACTGTACTGAGTGCCCCTAGAGCTATTGCTGGATCAGAGTTTTGTTTAACACTGTTTGCCGACTACGCAAGCTTAGCTACCTACACAGACCGACTCAGAAATAATAGTAAATAGTAGTAGCACAGAGAGTGATGGTAGAGAGGCAGGATAAGAATGTAGAAACAGTGTACAAGGAGATCAAAGACTATTTTGTAAAAAATAGAGTTAGGTAAGTATAATTAAATTAACAACAGAACTACTTACTGGGGCCAGCAGAAGAGCCTGCAGTGGACCGTTCCTCCTGCCCACTCTGTTCCGCCGGAGTCTGGGGTGGTGGTGTCCTCTTGC
Organism: Lissotriton helveticus; assembly: GCF_964261635.1. Lineage (NCBI taxonomy): Eukaryota > Metazoa > Chordata > Amphibia > Caudata > Salamandridae > Lissotriton > Lissotriton helveticus. The sequence continues at coordinate 874,417,261 of NC_136072.1, read as the reverse complement.
CCCTGGGAGGTGCTGATGATCATGAAATAAACACAAACATGGATGATTGTTTTTTGGAAATATTTGATTTCTCTTTGACCACAATCCTAAATTATCTCGGGGAAACAAATTAGCAAGAATTGCACTACATGTATTGACCTATCTGATCTGGTCAACTAGGAGTATACTAGTACAGTATTGCTAGATTCGCAGACTGTCTACTTGGAAAGTTATGTAAATCACTAATTAAACCAACAACAAAAAGGTTCTACCACGACTGCCAGCACTCAGCAGCACGCGACGTGATAGACACAGTCCGTCATCATGATTGCAGACCAAATAACAAGTCATAATATACTCAACCTGAACCTATCAATCCATAACTATCTCTTCTTCTTAGTGGCAGCAGGAGTACAAAGGAAGGACTAGACTTGAGTCTCTAGTCTCTCTAGCATTACGCAGTTCTGTAAAGTACTACACTCATACATATTCAGGCCAAATGAGCACAAAGTTGCAAACAAGTAAGCATTGTAGCAACGCCACTGAGCAGGCGAGCACATGCAATCACAGAAGCTATTTAAATGTTAATTTACCTGCAATGTTATCGAATTGGCAGCATTCTTGCTCTTCGGGAAAACATATATTAGCAATATAACACAGAGCAGAAGAAAACAAAGTAGTTATTAAGTAGCTACTCACCAAGGCCAGGGATCTCCACACCGAGCAGGTGGAGCAAGTCCTGCTCGCGTTCGAGGAGGTCCGACCACCAGTGTGTCGATTGCTGGTAGGTGCGCCGGACCCCTGACTCCCTCCGCATGGCCCTGCACACCTTTTCCCACAGCTGGTGACGCTCCCGGAGGCCATACCCTGCCGCGAGCCTGCCCCCTGCTGCCACGGTCTTGGGGAGGTGGCGCTGCACAAAAAAGATCACTGCAGCCACCTCCACCGCGCTGAATGTCTCCCTGGCCACCACTTCCTCCCCTCGCAACCGCCCCCAAGGGAGCCGGGTACGGGGTGCGGAACCCTTCCCCTTCCAGTTCTCCTTCCCGGCTCCCTTTGCCATGGTCCTGTACAGCAGAAAGAAAAAAAAGGAAAGAATAAGGAAAAAGTAAAGAAAAACAAGTTTTAAAAAGTTGCTTTAAAAGTAACCAAAAGTTGAAAAAACCACAAAATATAGATCTAGAAAAAAAGAGGGATAGATATAGAGTAGAAAAGAAAAAAAAAGTCCAAAGAAACAAAGGATTACACAGATGAAAGGAGGATTAGAAAGCATGCACAGAACCATAGCAATGAATGAAAAACAAGATGGGCGCGCCCATTGAGAACCGCGTGGGTAAGTTCGCGCGATTTTCCCCCCGCGAGTACGTAGAAACACGCGCGAACTCATAATAGCCGCACACAACGCGACATTAGCAATAGCGCCCGGAAACGGAAATACGCAACGCGCACAAGATGGCCACGCCCATGTACGACCGCATGGGCAACCTGGCGGTCGGTGCGCTGCAAGCGGCCCGCGAATAAGCAAAAAAACGCGCGAACATGCAAAAAAAAAGAAATTCACAAAATTCGCACGAATTCGCACGAATTCGCAAATTCTGCGGATTGTGAATTCGCTTTCGTGTGATTTCGCGGACCGCGAATTCGCAAATTTCGCCCATACTTACCAGGGAGTTCTCTGCTTAGCGTGGAGCTGCCCCCAGGTGATGGCCTACTGGATACAAACGTTTCAGGGATTATCAACCATGTTAGGTACCCAGATAGAGCCGTGTCCCCTCATGGCTCTCCTGGGCTTGACCCAGGAAATCCAGACGATCCATAAGAAGTATCTAGCGATGGGATTACTGTTAACAAAACATCAGGTGGCATGTCAGTGGGGGAGAGGTAGGGCTCCGTAATTTAAGGACTGGATACACACCATGTCCACATGGCAGGATCACATGCAATACTACTCAGATATGCTTCCCGTCAAATCACGCCCTAAGGACATTTGGAGCCCACTCACAACGTACCTATTTGCGCAAGAGGCAGCTAGGGAGGAGGAGGGAGATGCACCGGGGGTGGGATCATGCTCCCAAACCTCACAGGAGCATCCTTAAGAGGAGAGTGATAACACAGCGGAATGCTGAGGTGTCCTGGCGGAGAGCTGGGACTGTTGAGATCCTCAGTGCTGCACCTACCGTGGAGGGAGAAGGGTAGTGGCGGGATAGGGTGTGCTCAATATTTATAATGCTTGGTTCCAAAGGAGTGTGGTGACTTCAAACACAGTGTAACACTTCGCTCTGCTTACATTGGCATATATGACTGGAAAGACCTGGAAATGGACGGCTTTGTTTTATAAGTTTGTTGAATAGAATTGACTTATGGGATAAATGGGGTGGGAAATTGTACTATATGCGTCAAAGACATTTATAATTGGAATGTGATATGTCTCTTCCTCACATTGTAACACAGTGCATACAATCAATAAAGGTTTTTGAAATAAAAAAATAAAAAAACGATGTATAAGGGTCATTCCTTCAGTCATCCTAAGTCCATTATGACACAGCAAGGTAGATTCCCTAAGGGTACCACTTTGGGCATATAAACACCATATATTTGCTGAAGCAAGGAGAGAAGAAAAAGGACTTCAATTCCGTAACACTAACACAAGACGCTGAGGTTTCCTGCACGCAGACATTCCAGTGGTCTGACATCCCTTGTGGGGTGTCCATCTCGAGACTAAAACAGGGTCCCACAGTCTCTCACTTCAGGTAATGGGTTGGCTTTATTCTAGGGGGATTCTTGCCTGTAAACCTACACACATGCTAGGTACACTTAGGTACATCTAGTTAGGGTTGCATCACAGGAGTAAGCATGATTACTGTCATGTGTTTGTATACCTGCCTGCATTCATTGTTTTAGCACTATGGTAGGAATCTACAATCCTTTTACTCTGTTGGTGCTTATACTAATTTATATCTGTTTCTCTCTTATGTTTTTTTCAGCACACCTATTGTACACTAGAATGATGCTGGTTCAATAAATACATATTGAAAGCGTCCCCACCATTTATTCTCTGTATATCTCTGAGACTGAGCGAAAGTACTGTACTTATTCCACGATCCCTGATGGGACAGAGTTGTCATGTTTGATTGATGCCAGGAACTATTTTCTCCTTGGTAAGAGGAGTTTATAGTGGCACTGTGAGCTAGCTGGTATACAGGCGAACATACCTGGTAGGGGTGTATGGAATCAGTCTGGACACCAATCCCACAGTCTGGACACCAATCCCACAGTCTATGTTGTCAAAACACACAGATCCTACATAGATTTATAGGAACTACACGACATGGCGCTGACAACATTGGTTTGGTACTTATTTAACGGGCAAATCTGAGTAGTTCAGTCGTGCAATTCTGGAGTGGAAGGGGAACTATCCACCACAGCTGAGTAAGCATATCCTATGTATTGGCTGTAGGTTTATCAAGATTGAAGGACAAACAGTTCCCTATTGTACAAATACCTTATCTCAGTTTCCTTGAAACTGTTTCCTTCTTCAAAATAATGGCTGACAAAAATGCAGCTGCACCAGCACAACGTGTGGCTGCAGCAAGGAAGGAATAACGAGAAGAAGAAATAAACATTTCAGAAAATGTCAGGTCTGCACTTACTTTAAAACTAGCAGACTATGGAGTCAAAGCTAGGGGTGGGACAGTAACATTCATGAATGAGGCACACAAATCATACAGAACAGAGGTATTCTATTCATGGGTTAAATTCCCACAAGCAGATGCACAAACACATACATTTCATTCTTATACTAAAGATGAAATACCAGATGAATACTGTCCGTATGGGGACATTGAAATTCCGCTCACCTACAAGGAGCACATAAACTGGTTTAAAGGTGCCCTCCTACACACAAAAGATAAAGTGAGACTTGGTCCACTCCAAGAGAGAGTGCATCCTGGCCAGTCCTAGCGGCTTACACACCACATCCAGACATTGACACAATGCCAGAAGTAGACTTACGTCCACTTCATAAAAAAATAATAAAACTTTACAGAAACTTGACACAGTTTGTGATTAGAACACTCACACTTCAGCCAGCAAGGGCTACACCAGCAGGACAAACTCTAAACGCAGTTATGGGTAAAATGCCCACTAAACATGAGCAAATGCCATTCTGGATAGCTTAAAAAATAACACAGTTAGGGGCAGTGTTTCCACACAAAAGCCCTCAAGGAAAACACAGAATTCTAACAATCTGCTTGCCAATGGGGATAGCTCCCCAGATAGAGGATTGTACCTCTTGGGGTACAGTGTTCTCTGCCATATATACCAGAACTCATGGTATCCCTTTAATAGCAGTATTACCAGATGTATTAAGGTAAATACAGAATGAGTATGGATCAGACCCTGCTCTGAACTTAGGGATTAAATTGTTAGAAAATGTTGCCCAGGTATCAACTATTATATTAGCAAACATAAAAGGGATGGCAGCAGCAGTGGCAATACGTCAATGCCTGAGGGATTTCACTCCTTTACAACAGGAACGTGAATTACCTAAAATTATCGAAGACACCTATGTTCAATTAGGTAGAGATAGTTTGGGAGCTAGAGCA